>NC_139388.1:111581666-113005833 GCF_054392235.1 Sus scrofa
TTTATTGCTGCCTTTCACATTTATTATGTTTTATTTATGTGTTATTATTTTGTATATTTATATAAATATAACTAGGTTTTATTATATATGCATGTATATTTTCACATGTATACACACATATACAACAGATCACTATTACATGTGGTAGGATTTGTATTTGATTTATAAATAATTACATTTACATAAACTGGGGTATCTGCTCAATTTTCTTTTTTTTTTCCTTTTGCTTCTTCTTCTTTTTTTTTTTTTTGTCTCTTTAGGGCCACATCCATGGCATATGGAAGTTCTCAGGCTAGGGGTCGAATCAAAGCTGTATTTGCCAGTCTACACTGCAGCTCACAGCAATTCTGGATCCTTAACCCACCTAACTGGGCCAGGGATCAAACCCACATCCTCATGGATACTAGTTGGGTTTGTCATCACTGAACCACAATGGGAAATTCCGCTCAATTTTCTTCCTTTTTTTTTTTTTTTTTTTTTTTTTTGTCTTTCTGCCTTTTCTGGGGCCGCACCCATGGCACATGGAGATTCCCAGTCTAGGGGTTGAATCGGATCTGTAGCCGCCGGCCTACGCCAGAGCCACAGCAATGCGGGATCCGAGCCGCGTCTACGACCTACACCACAGCTCACTGCGACGCCGGATATTTAACCCACTGAGCAAGGCCAGGGATCGAACCCGCAACCTCATGGTTCCTAGTCGGATTCGTTAACCACTGCGCCACGATGGGAACTCCTCAATTTTCTTTTTAATTGATGCAGCCAATGATTAAAAAACTCTGTTGGAGACTATTACACTAGACAGCATAGAGTCCTTGAAGGTGGAGCTCTGCTTTAACCTCAGCTGAACCAAGATATATGCCTTAATATGTATCTTGAAATTATATATATAATATAATAAGATAGCAATATATAATGTATAATAACAATATGTAATAATAATAATAATAATAATAACAATAATTTTCCTGTACTGATGGAATATCCCAACTTGAAGAATAAATACAAAATGTGGGGATTTCATCCACATCTGTGAATTTGCTTTTGTTAAGGTGTATTTAGGTACCCCTTGTACTTACATTTCATTCTTTGAGACTTGACACAGGCATGAGTTTACACATACACATGATTTCCCACATGTTTTTCCAAGAATTGCTAGACTTCTTTTTCCTTTTCTTAAAAAAAATTATTGGAGTATGGTTGACTTATGATGCTGTATTTTTTTCAAGTGTATAGCAATCACTTGTATGAAATTTCCAGCTCCTGAGACAGGATGCCAGATATGAAATATAGAAGCTTGTCTCACAATAGGAACAATCTCTCCTGGGGCCAATCTGAAGAATTATTGCAGAAGGTGGTGCTGGAGAGTTTCCCTGAGACACTGTGCCCACAGAGGACAGCAGAGGTCTGAGGGATGGGCTGAACCAAGGCCACACCCTGACCCTGCCACCCATCAGTAGTTTCAAGGTGGATAGAACACCTGACATCTGTAAAAAGAGGAGGGTGCCACCTCCACCACTGAGCCACGGTAAAGATTAATTGAGACAGAATGTGTGAGAGCCCCTGACATGTGGTGTTGGTGTGCGCATTGGTTAAGATGCGTTCAATTGAAAGCGGAAAAAAAACTAACACACACTGGCCACAATAGCAAGAGATTTTGTTGCTTTGTGTCATTGAAAACTCAGAGCGTAGGCTGCAGGGTTGTTTAATCTAGTTGTCCCAGCATGTCATCATGGCCCTCCAAGATATTGGTCCCATCCCAGGCTGTCACCCTCCTTCTTGAAAGGAGGGTACCCTTGCTGTGTATACTGCATGCTTCCCCATCACAGTCAGAAAGAAAGAGAATGTGTTTTCCTCAACTATAGATCCAAAACGCAGGGCTTCCAACTAATGAAGCCATATCTGGTCATGCACTTTCATCCCCTGAACCAGTGGCTGTGAAATGCCAAGTGTTGATAGGCTTGGGTCTGCATTGGGTGCTTATCCCTCAACCAATCAGTGTGGCAAGGGAGATGAAATAACTGACTGGTTCCAACAAATCCGGGCTCACACCTTGAACTGGGGGTGGGTAATCCTTCCCAAACGTCATGCCTGGAAGGGAATGGAATTCACTGCCAGCAAGACACCCACAGGATTACTGCAGCGGGCACCCAATAAATATTGTTATTGATCTCATCGATAATGAAATTTCCACCTTCTGGAGACTGTTTCCCTGAGGATACTACCAAATAGTTCCCCCTTTAAATAGTAACCCTTTCTTTTGGGTTCTAAGAAATATTACATTGCTTTATTCAGCCCTATCCCCTTGTCATGGATCCACATTCTTCAAGTGCTTCTTCAATGAATTTTAAGTGGACTTTTATGTCACAGCTGGCTGAGCTCCAAAGCTGTCTTTTCCATGCAGGTGGTGATAGTGATGGTGCTGTCCTCATCCATCTGAAGTAGAAAGAGCCAGCAGAAATTTATAGGCCATCCTCTCGTTGGACTACCACCCAACCGGCTCTTGGGTCTTTTATCTCCTGGAGTTACCCTCTGTGGGCCAACTCCACCAAGTGAACATATTACATGCATTAGATGTGAGGCATCCCTGGGGGCTTTGAAAGAGGATGGACATGAAGCAAAACCACACGCAGACATTTCAGCTGATGAATGACCCTCGGATGAGCAGGTGCTGCCAGTTCCCGCTGAGCTCTGGGAAAGGGGTCAGGAGGAAGAGTGAAGCAGGGGGCAGCTTTTCAACTTCTCTGCCTTTGCAGCTGCCACCTGAAGGTAATAATACTGCCAGTGGGGATAAGAAAGAAGCCTGTTGGCTTTGGTTTGTGCAGCTCTGGTTCAATCCCTGAGAAGGGTAATAATGATCGCTTATTTATTTATTTATTTGTACAAGATTTTTGAGTCCTTTCAGTCATGTATCTTTATCCAACAAGACTTAGAGCTTAGCATTTGCTCTGGAGGTGCATAGAAGACAACTTGGGTTATGTTGTCCCTGACATCTTTCACACCTCACAGGACAGTGAAAGTTTGCCATCTGTGGTTCATCCTCCCACCTTCACCCAAGGGATTTAGAAGACTTATGAGGAGGGCTCAGGGGGTTAAGAACCTGATTAGTATCCATGAGGACGAGGGTTCGATCCCTGGCCTTGAGCAGTGGATTAGGGATCCAGTGTTGCTGTGAGCTGAGGCATGGGTTACAGATGCAGCTCAGATCTGGTGTTGCTGTGGCCGTGGCATAGGCTGACAGCTGCAGCTCAGATTTGACCCCAAACCTGCAAACTTCTTCCATATGCCACAGGGGTGGCCCTAGAAAGAAAAAAAAAAAAAGAAAAGTTCCATAGGAGACAGTTTGGGGGGTGGGGGGATGCGCTGGGGTTGTGGGATGGAAATCCTAACAAATTGGATTGTGATGATCATTGTACAACTATAAATGTAATAAATTCATTGAGTAATAAAAAAAGAAAAAGAAAAGAGATTCAGATGGGGAAAAAAAAAAGAAAAGAAAAAAGAAAAGACTTGTAAGATGTGTGGTGTTTTCTGAGTGGGAAGCCTTGATAAGGAGGTTCTTGGGCAAGATTTTGTTCTGGAGGGGATAGAACATTTGTGGCTGTGTTAGTTTCTGACAGCTGTCGAAGCATAAACTCAGTGGCTTAAAACACATGTATTTATTATCTGACAATTCGGCAAGTTAGACGTCTTCCAACAGAGGTGTCAGCAGGGCTGTGTTCCTTCTGAGGCTTTAGGGGAGAATCGGTTGGCCTGCCTTTTTGCCTTCTAGAAGCCCGCATTCCTTGGCTCCAGGCCCCCTTCCTCCATCTCTGAGGCCCACCCTTTTGCACCTTCAAGTCTTTCTCCCTGACCTTTGCTTCCATCACCATATCTCCTTTCCTGACTCTGACCTCACTCTCATAAGGTCCTTTGCGATTACATCAAGCCCACTCCAGTAATCCAGGATAATCTCCCTATTTTATGGTCATTAACTTAATCACATCTGCTAAGTCTCTTTTGCCAGGTAAGATAAGATACTCACAGGTTTCAGGAACTGGAATGTGAACATCTTTGAGGGCCATTATTCTATGTACCATAGTAAACTAGTTTCTCCTTCTCTTCTGCTTGATCTTTATTTTTTCCTTTTATTTTATTTTATTTATTTATTTATTTTGGCTGTACCTGTGGCATGCAGAAATCCTCAGGCCAGGGATTGAACCTGTGCTAGAGTAGTAACCCAAGTGACAATGCTGGATCCTAACCCACTGAGCCACCAACCAGAGAACTCCACTTTTTTCTCTTTTAAATAAATTTAGGGAGTTCCCATCATGCAGTGGAAACCAATCCATGAGGATGCAGGTTCGATCCCTGGCCCCGCTCAGTAGGTTAAAGATCTGGCATTGCCATGAGCTTGGTGTAGATTGCAGACATGGCTTGGATCTTGCATAGCTGTGGCTGTGGTGCAGGCTGGCGGCTACAGCTCCGATTCGACCCCTAGCCTGGGAACCTCCATATGCCGCGGGAGCGGCCCAAGAAATAGCTAAAAAAAGACAAAAAAAAAAAAAAGAAAGCCATATTCCATACAATGGAATATTATTGAGTCATAAAAAGGAATGAAATGTTGAACCATGCTACAATGTGGATGAACTTGGAAAACATGCTAAATGAAAAAAATCTGCACACACACAAAAATCCAAATATTGTATGACTCAGTTTATGTGAAATATTCAGAATAGGTGAATCCATAGAGATAGAAGCAGATTGGTGGTTACTTGGATCTTGGGCACAAGGCATGGAGACTGATTGCTTAATTGGTACAAAGGTATTTTGGGGGGTAATGGAATATTTTGGAACTTAATAATGGTGGTGGTTGTACTGTATTGTAATATACTAAATGCCATTGAGTTGTGTGTATATATATATATATATGTATATATATATATATATTTTTTTTTTTTTGCCATTTCTTGGGCCACTCCCGTGGCATATGGAGGTTCCCAGGCTAGGGGTCTAATCCAAGCTGTAGCCACCGTCCTACACCACAGCCACAGCAATGCGGGATCTAAGCTCCGTCTGCAACCTACACCACAGGCTCACGGCAACGCCAGATCCTTAACGCCACTGAGCAAGGCTAGGGATCGAACCTGCAACCTCATGGTTCCTAGTCAGAGTCATTAACCACTGAGCCATGACGGGAACTCTGAGTTGTATATATATATATATATTTTTTTTTTTTTTGTCTTTTTTTGCTATTTCTTGGGCCACTCCCGTGGCACATGGAGGTTCCCAGGCTAGGGGTCTAATCGGAGCCGTAGCCACCAGCCTACGCCAGAGCCACAGCAACGCAGGTTCTGAGCCGCGTCTGCAACCTACACCACAGCTCACGGCAACGCCAGATCGTTAACCCACTGAGCAAGGGCAGGGATCGAACCTGCAACCTCATGGTTCCTAGTCAGATTCGTTAACCACTGCGCCACGACGGGAACTCCTGAGTTGTATATTTTTAAATGGCTAATTTTATATGTGAACTTGACCTCAATTTTTTTTAAAGGAAAACGATAGGGAGTTCCCTGGTGGTGCAGTGGTTTAAGAATCTGGCATTGCCACTGCTGTGGCTCAGGTAGCTTCTGGGGCATGTGTTTGATTCCTGGCCCTGGAATTTCCGCACACCATCAGGGCAGCCAAAAAAAGAAAAAGAAAAAAACAAAGAAAAGCAATAAACAAGGAATACATTGAAAAAAATCTTATTCTTCCTGCTACCATATCTGCCCCATTTTCCTCCACTCATATAAGGAACTACTTTACTTGGTTCCTTGTGTAGCCTACCAGTGATTCTTTATGCAGAAACAAGCAGATGTGAGTTATATTTCCTATAGTTTTGTCATTTCAAGAGTGCTATATAGGAGTTCCCGTCGTGGCACAGTGGTTAACGAATCTGACTAGGAACCATGAGGTTGCAGGTTCGATCCCTGCCCTTGCTCAGTGGGTTAAAGATCTGGTGTTGCCGTGAGCTGTGGTGTAGGTTGCAGACGCGGCTCGGATCCCACGTTGCTGTGGCTCTGGCATAGGCTGGTGGCTACAGCTCCTTTTAGACCCCTAGCCTGGGAACCTCCATATGCCACGGGAGTGGCCCTAGAAAAGGCAAAAAGACAAAAAAAAAAAAAAAAAAGAGTGCTATAGAAACAGAATCATATAGTAGTATATAACTTTTAGAGACTGGCTTTATCCACTTAGCATAATTCCCTTGAGACCCATCTAAGTTGTGTGTTATCAATGGCTCATTCTTTTTATTTGCTGAGTTGTTTTTCAAGTGTGTGTATGTGTGTGTGTATATATATATATATATTTATTATCATATATATATTTATTTAACCATTCACTGGTTGAAGGACTTTTAGGTTGTTTCCAGTTTGTGAGCGGTTATGAATAATGGTGATAAAACTATTGTACAGGTTTTGTGTGGACATAGTTTTCAAATCCTTACGGTAAATGTTACATTTTTTTTTACTTTCATCCTTTCCTATACCATTTTGTTTCAAGAGAATTCTTTTCTTTTCTTTTTTTTGTCTTTTTAGGGCTGCACCCACAGCCTATGGAGGTTCCCAGGCTAGGGGTTGAATCGGAGCTGTAGCTGCCAGCCTACGCCACAGCCACAGCAACTTGGGATCTGAGCTCTGTCTGTGACCTGCACCACAGCTCATGCCAATGCCGGATCCTTAACCCACTGAGCAAGGCCAGGGATCAAACCCAAGTCCTCATGGATGCTAGTTGGGTTTGTTTACCACCGAGCAATGAGAGGAACTCCTCAAGTGAATTCTTATAACACAGAACATAATTTGGTCACTAAAAAAAAGCCATTCTGCCAATTGATTTGTTCTGACCAGTTACATTTAATATAATTATTTATATGTTTGGATTTTTATAATAGCTACTTTAACGTCTTTGTCAGGTAATTCCCACCGTGTCATCTCAGCATTTGGGTTGAGATTTTCCTAGTTCTTCATATGATGAGTAATTTTGTACCATATTCTGGATATTTTGAATCTCTGGGTCTTATTTAAATCCTATGGAAAATGTTGATTTCTTTGCTCTACCACTTGGGTTCAGCCAGCAAGTTCCAACCAGCCTTCTGTGGGCTGTGGTTTCTCTGTCAGTTACACTTTCAAAGTCTTTGCAATGCTATTCAGACCCTTCCGGCTCGTGTGCCACCTGGTGGCCAGTGTGGGAAGTGGGTGGTGGCCCATCTGGGCTTATAGTTCCATCTCCAAGCTTCTGGTATACTATTTAGGGTCAGGCTCACACTTGTGCCACTTAAGGGTGAGCCCAGGTATTTATAAACAACTTCTCCAAGTCACTTCCCCAAACTCCTTCCTCTCTTCAGTGTCCCCAGTACACTGTGGCTTCTGGGTTTCCCTTTTCAGACCTCCAGACAGAAGAAAAACACAAAAGAAAAAGGAAAATTCTCCCACATTAGGAGACCTCTTTCCTGGTCCTTGAGTCAGAATCAGAGGGTTTCTCCTGGAGCCCACGTCCACCATCAGGCTACCTTATGTCCAGACTGGACAATACTGAAGCAGACAATGTGATCAACTCACCCTTGGTTCAGAGGTACTTTGAACCTTGGTTTTCCTTCCCGATCCATCTGCTACTGTTTACAGAATCTTCAAACTGCTGCTCCATGCGTTCCTCCCAGCTAGGAGCTGCATTTGGTAGGAGAGATGGGGTGGACTGTGTTTATTCCTTCTTACCTGGAATTCGGGGCTGAGTTTCAAATCACATAGTTAATTTGATTAACAACATTTTAATGGACATTTGGTCTATTCGTCTTGCCTTTTATCTATTTACTTATTTTTTGGCGGCACCCACAGCAGGCAGAAGTTCCAGGGCCAGGGATCAAAACTGCCCCACCAGCTGGGACCCGAGCCACAGCAGTGACAACACCAGATCCTTAACCCGCTGTGCCACCAAGGAACTCCCTTCCTGTCTTTTAAATTTCAGTGTTTCTGACAATTCTATTTTTCCTTATTTCTTCAGAACAGTGGTTCTCAACTTGGTTTCTCATTAGACTCCCCAGTGAGATTAAATAAAATATCTCCACGTCTAGGCTATATCCCAGACAAATTAAACAGAATCTCTGGGAGTAGGACCCAGGCACCAGGCTTCATATGTTTTCTTTGCTATTTTATGCTCTTTACCACGTTCCCCAATCCTCTGAACCTGTTCTTCCTAGAAACGCCGTATTTCATTTAATATTGTCACCATCTGCCAGACTCTCAGGTAAGACATTTCGGAGTGGAACTGAACTCAGGCTCCAAGCCCTGCCCATCCAGGCTTCTCACCATCTGGACCCTACTGAGAAACGTCTTAAAATGTGGCCCCACCCTCATTCCCTTACATCGAGCCCATTTTCCATCGGGTACCGGCACAGCCTTGTCCTCAGATGCCCTCTCACTGGTCTCTGTCTTTGTGGCGTCTCTCACGGGCACCCAGGGATCTTCCCAAAGGAAAAAGACTCTGTGGCACCTCCTTGCTCTCAGTATGGAGCCTGGACTCTTAGCCAGGGGCACGAGGCCTGCCATCCTGGGCCCCAGACCCCTCCCCCTCACTCTTCTCTCATCGCATGTGAATCCCTGCTCCTCACATTCCAGAGTCACAGTGTAGACCTTGAAATACTCCCGAGACATCATGCCTTCTTTTTTTTTTTTTTTTTGTCTTTTTGCCTTTTCTAGGGCCGCTCCCGTGGCATATGGAGGTTCCCAGGCTAGGGGTCCAATCAGAGCCATAGCCACCGGCCTACACCAGAGCCACAGCAACTCGGGATACCAGCCTCGTCTGCAACCTACACTACAGCTCACGGCAATGCTGGATCCTTAACCCACTGAGCAAGGCCAGGGATCGAACCTGCAACCTCATGGTTCCTAGTCAGATTCGTTAACCACTGTGTCACGATGGGAACTCCTTTTTTTTTTTTTTTTTTCCTTTTTAGAGCCGCAATTGCGGCACATGGAATTTCCCAGGCTAGGTGCTGAATTGAAGCTGCAGCTGCTGGCCTACACCACAGCTCACGGCAAGGCCGATTCTTAACCCACTGAGGGAGGCCGGGGAGTGAACCTGAGTCCTCGTGGATACTAGTTGGGCTCGTAGCATGCTGAGCCACAATGGGAGCTCCCTCATGCCTTCTTCTTGTTGTTCTTCCAAAAATGCTCACCCTTCTCCTTGATACCACCTCAGTGCTTCAAAGCCGATTTCATTGCTGGTTTCTCTGTGTTTCTCCAGCTTTAACTGAAAGTGTCTAAGGGTGTATAAAAGTACTTAATAGTGGCCACGATTGTGTAAAACTCCACTGAGTGGGCTCTCTGTTGGCTCAGTGGGTTAAGGACCTTGCGTTGTCACTGCTGTTGTGCAAGTTTGATCCCTCGCCCCGGAACATCCACATGACACACGTGTGGCCAAAAAAAAAAAAATTAAAAAACTCAACTGTACCAGTTCCCTTCATGGCTCAGCAGTTAATGAACCCAACTAGGATCCATGAGGATACTGGTTTGATACCTGGCCTTGATCAGTGGGTTAAGGATCCAGTGTTGCTGTGAGCTGTGGTGTAGGTCACAGACCCTGCTTGGATCCTATGTTGCTGTGGCTGTAGCTCTGATTTGACCCCTAACCTGGGAACCTCCATATGCTGCAGATGTGGCTCTAAAACAAACAAACAAAACCCACTCCCCTGCAATCATGTTTGCATGACTGTCATCCTCACTAGACTGGGAGCATCTTGAGAGTGAGAACTTATGAATATTTGTCTTTCCAGGGAAGAACACAGGCCCTGAACTCAGAACAGACCCTCAATGGACATTCAAACAAATGAATGAGTTTATAGCAAAAGTAGGCCAAGGGCAGCAGCTTTGTGAGGTTAGGGAAGTGAAAGAAAGAGGATGAAATGTACATGTTAAAAAAATGCAAGAGGAGTTCCTGTGGTAGCTCAGGAGAAAAAGAACCTGCCTAGTATCCATGAGGATGGGGATTCGATCCCTGGCCCTGCTCAGTGGGTTAAGGATCCAGCATTGCCATCAGCTGCAGTGCAGGTCGGAGATGCAGATTGGATCTGGTGTTGCTGTGGCTGTGGTGTATGCCGGCAGCTGATTTCACCCCTAGGCTGGGAACTTCCTTGTGCCCCAGGTGTGACCCTAAAAAAAAAAAAAGAAGAAAAAAAAAAAAAGCAAGAATACAAAATGGAATGAGATCACTAAAGTTTCTTAGCTAAAAGAGAGTAGTCCTTTCTGATTTAGGTGAAGCTTTTGAAAAGCCTCTCGGATGTTTTCTTATCTGAAGGAGATGCTAGGGAAATAGAATAAGTTATAAAACAGGTATAAACTAAAACTCTAAGAGGCTGAGGAAATACCTCTGATGTGGGAAGCAGCAGTATCTTGCCATATTTAAATTCAGTTCCCAGCTCATCATTTGCTGCTGGTTGAACTTGGGCTAGTTAATTAACCTCTCTGAGCCAGAGTTTTTAACCTGTGTAAGGAACACAATATTTCCTAATTTATGGGATTATTTTGAGGGCTGAATGAGTTAACACATATTTCTGGCATGTAGTTAAGGGCCTAATAAATAAGTAAGTGTTATTTTTACTTTCTGGTGATTTAGGGAACAAGTTGGAATGAGTAGATGGAAAGCTCCTTGGAGAGCGAGCCTCTGGTTCCACAGCTCTGAAGTCCAGGGATGGACTGACAGGCCGGGGGTCCTCCTCTGGCTTTGGCCATGGCTCTTGGTCCAGTTGGACTACTCCTTCACTTGAAGAGCTACAAAGCTACCAGTATCCAGCACGGTCCTTCATACAGGGAAAGACTTTCTCATCCAAGTGTTCTTGACACCTGAAATAACAGAGCAATAACTTAACATGTGTATCTGGACAGGCCCAATTTGCCAAGGACATTCTAAAAACTATACTGCTGGGATTAAAAGAAAATTTCTTGCTGATTCTAAAGGTCTATGAAAGTGCTACCTTGTAAATTTATCTTAACAGAAATAGCCAGACTTGGACATGTCTACTCATAGTATCTGAAATATTCAGCCACAAAGTTCATGGGCTTACATTTCCAGCATACAGCAATGATTATTACTGTTGTTCCTTCTACTAAATTTGTTTTAGTTTTTTTTTTTTTTTTTTTTTTTTTGCCACACTTGAGGCATATGGAGGTTCCCAGGCTAGGGGTCTCATTGGAGCTGTAGCTGCCTACCCCACAGACGCAACAACGCCAGATCTGATTGGTGTCTGCAATCTACACCACAGCTCACGGCAATGCCGGATTCTTAACCCACAGAATGAGGCCAGGGATCGAACCCACAACCTCATGGTTCCTAGTCAGATTCATTTCCTCTGCACCCCGACGAGAACTCCTAATTTTATTTTTACTAATGGATCATCATCATTCACCACTTGTGATAATTACGTTCTCTGATAACTGAAAAATACTGAATAGCTCAATAAAATAATCAAATCAAAGCAGTCAATGTCCCTGAAGACAATCTTACTATATCTGTCCACAATCTCTCCTCTTAGCGGGCAGGCAGAAAGAACCTCATCTTGGAGTTCCCGCTGTAGTGTAGTGGGTTAAGACTCCAACTGCAGCAGCTTGGCTAACTGCAGAGGTGTGGGTTTGGATTTAATCCCTGGCCCAGGAACTTCCATATGCTAGGGATCCAACCCATGCCACAGCAGTGATGACACAAGATCCTTAACCACTAGGCCACCAGGGAACTCCCCCACTGTGACTTTCAAATGCAAGGTAATTCCCCAGTTCTCAGGCAGCAATACATCTGTAGGAAGGAATGGAGGATAGACTTGACAATGCATTCAGAATGTATTGGCAGATGCTACTGTAATGTACATCTAAGTGTGTGTGTGTGGGGGGGGGGTGTATACAAGGGAGGCAGATATCTTTATTTCAAATTAGCAAGTCAGTCATGAGTTAGAGCTCCATGCCATGGATGTCTTTAGATGGCCAGACACACAGATAATCAAGGCACAGATTAACTCACTCTGTGTAATAATATATAGCTCTCGGCGTATATGGTCAGATCGCGGTGGTGAAGCATTCCCGCGGCATATGGTAAGCTTTAGTCAAAACCTTGCAGGGAGAAGAGTGGGATCCCCATCAGAAGTGCAGAGAACATATGGTTGATATTAGAGCGCATTCACTCCTTGGGTCCCTGCGACTTGCCGGTTTTTTCTCCTTTCCCAAGACCAGCTCAGGACTGGCTTCTCTGCATTGGAAAAAAAAAAAAAAAAAAATCCAGGGAGTTTTTTTTAAAACTGTGCAGCAGTTTAAGGATCTGGCTGACCCCAGTTGCTGCTGTGGCACAGGTTCAATCCCTGGCCTTGGAACTTGTGTATGCTGTAGGTATAATCAAATCAAATCAAATCAAGATCCCTGGGTCTCTTGGAATTATAAGTTCTTGTTATAATTTTTGTGATTAATTAAATTAAACAGTAGCAAAATTCTTCAAACTGGGAGCGAAGAGGCTAGATTCTTGTCTCCAATGAGTGGCTTTGATGTGTCACAGTGTCCCCCTCAAGGATGTGAACTCAGAGTTCCCATTGTGGCTCATTGTGGGTTAAGAACCTGACTAGTATTCATGAGGATTGAGGTTCAATCCCTGGCGTTGCTTGGTGGGTTAAGGATCTGGTGTTGTGGTGAGCTGTGGTGTAGGTCGCAGATGGGACTTAGAGTTGGCATTGCTGTGGCTATGGTGTAGGCCAGTAGCTGCAACTACAATTCTGCCCCTAGCTGGGAACTTCCATATGCCGCACGTGCAGCCCTCAAAAAAAAAAAAAAAAGGATGTGAACTCGATATTTTCTTTTTTTCCTTTTTCTTTTTGTCTTTTTAGGGCCGCACCCAAGGCGTATAGAGGTTCCAAGGCTAGGGGTTGAATTGGAGCTGTAGCTGTTGGCCTACACCACAGCCGCAGCAATGTCAGATCCGAGCCACACCTGCAACCTACACCATAGCTCATGGCAACACCGGATTCTTAACCCACTGAGCAAGGCCAGGGATTAAACCCTCAACTTCACGGTTCCTAGTTGGATTCATTAACCACTGAGCCACGACGGGAACTCCAGAAATGGATATTTTCTGAACGAGCAGCTCCGGCTCTGAAAGCAGTATCCTAATCATTAGATCAAGAAGAGTGAAGCTCCCTGGCCTTGGTATTTGAATTCTCAGGCTCTTTACCAAAATGAACTACTGATGTTTGATCTCCCTGAGGAGCAGAGGCCACCAGGCGAAACTTTCTGACTTTCCTACCCTGACACACACCTCTTCCACGTCCCTCCTCCCAGCTGGACAAATGTCCTCCATCATCTTGAAGGCTGGCCTGTGCTCCAGGGCAGGGCTCCTCCGAGCACCCGGGGATCTTGTGAAAATGCAGATTCTATTTCCAGTGGTCTGGGGTGGAGCCTGAGATTACATCAAGAATTTAATTTTAGGGAGTTCCCATTGTGGCTCAGCAGGTTAAGAACCTGATGAGTATCCATGAGGATGCAAGTTCCCTGGCCTCGCACACTGGGTTACGGCATTGCTGGGAGCTGTGGTGTAGGTCTTGGATGTGGCTTGGATCTGGCATTGCTGTGGTTGTGCTGTAGGCCGACAACTGCAGCTCTGATTTGACCCCTGACCTGGGAACTTCCTTATGCTTTGGGTGAGGTTGTAAAAAGAAAAAATAAATAAGTAAAGCCCACATATCCTTAAAAAATATATATGTGTGTGTGTGTGTGTGTGTGTGTGTGTGTGTGTGTAAAACATGTGGTTCACCTGAGAAATGGAATTTAAAACTATAGAATCCCACAAACCAAAATTAGTAAAAGGCTATGGAAATTGTAGTTAGGAGTGGGGTTTGAAATAACATGGACATTATTTTTTAAAAATTTTTTTATATTTTGTCTTTTTTTGTACTATTAGAGCCATGCCCACAGCATATGGAGGTTCTCAGGCTAGGGGTCGAATCGGAGCTGTAGCCGCCAGCCTACGCCAGAGCCACAGCAACACCAGATCTGAGCCATGTCTTTGACCTACACCACAGCCCACAGCAGTGCCGGATCCTTAACCTGTCTGAGGCCAGGGATCAAACCTGAAACCTCATCATTTCTAGTAGAATTCGTTTCTGCTGTGCTCCCCAATATTTGCATTATTGAATGACAGATGGTATTATGCTGTCATAGTGGCATTTGCTTGGCAGTTATATCCTTTTCTTGGGGATCAGCTATTACTGTTCATGCTTCTCACCCCACAGTCCTCTCTGAGGATTTGGGGGAGAGCATATGGAGGAGTCAGTGAAAACTCACAGCTTTTTTTATTTTTTGTTTTTTTTAGGGCAGCACCCACCCTAAAAATGTTCCCAGGCTAGGAGTCAAGTCAGAGCTACAGCTGCTAGCCTACACTGCAGCCACAGCCACGCCAGATCTGAGCCTCATCTGCGACCTACACCACAACTCACGCAGGATCCTTAACCCACTGAGCGGGGCCAGGGATCAAACTTGCATCCTCATGGATACTAGTTGGGTTCGTATCCACTGAGCCACAACAGGAACTTCGGAAAACTCATAGCTCTTAGGTCATCCTTTTGGATGCCATGGTCAGGTGGAGTGGTCAGGTACAGAAGTCCCCACCTTCGGGACTATGGCTTCACCGACAGAACAGCAAGTATAACATTTATGCTTATTTCCTGAGAGCAAAGCAAGTTTGGTCTCTAAGGTTGCACCCATATTTGTACATCAACTCCATATGAAATTGGCTCCCCGCCCCATGTAAATACTCCATTTCTACATTGGCTGATGGCTGTTGAGGATGGAAATGATCTGTTAGTAAATGATTATAAAGTACTTGCCTAATCAAAATGAGGGCTCAGTAACCCTTTGATAAGGCTGGGCTGAGGCAGGAGCTGGTCACTTGGACCCAGCTGGCCCTTTGTGAGGACTAGCCTTGGCAGGAATCCACGTGACAAGTGCCGTCTGTGTCCCCAGCAGTCCACACTGATTGGATGTACCCCTGGTCTGAGCCCAATGCAAACTGTGCAGAACTCAGAAAGTGCATAGTCCTTGGCTAATGATGCTACCCAGCCCTTTGGTCTGTTTTTACTAGCTTTTTAGAGAGGCACAAGGTAGTGTGTGCATTGGAGAAAAACAGTTTTAAATGATTAAAAACACTTCACCAAACAGATCTTTGCACAAGCATGTTCATAGCTGCAACTTTTACAATTGCCAAAAGTTGGAAACAATTCAAGTGTCCATCAACAGATGAATATATAAATAAGATTTGGTATATATGCACAACTGAATGTCATTCAGCCTCAAAAAGGAATGAAATTCTGATACACGTAAACATAGATGAATCTGGGAAACATTTTGCTAAGTAAAATAAGCCAGATACAAAGGGACAGATATTGGACGGTTCCACTTCTATGAGGTACCTGGAAGAGTCAAATTTGAAAGTGGAATATTGGTTGCAGAAGCTGGAGAGAGGGGAGAGTAGGAAGTTTGCGTTTAATGGGGACAGAGTTTCGCTTTGTAATGAAGAAAAACTTTTGGAGATGGATGATGATGGTGGTTGTACAATGTTGTAAATACTAAATGCCACTGAGCTGTGCACTTTAAAATGGTTAATTATATGCTATGCATATTTTACCATAATAAAAAAAAGTGTACAGAATTTCCCTGGTGGCTCAGTGGATTAAGTATGCTGTAGCATAGGTTTGATCCCTGGCCCAGGAACTTCCACATGTGCCTCGTGCCTGGCCAAAAAAAAAAAAAAAAAAAAGGACGTACATGACTCAAAGAATTTCCTTTGATGATTTCCATTTAAGTTAGGGGAAATCCTGAGTTCCCAAAGTGGCTTAGCGGTAATGAACCTGACTATTATCCACAAAGATGGGGGTTTGATCCCAGGCCTAGCTCAGTGGGTTAAGGATCTGGCATTGCTATGAGTGGTGGTGTAGGTTGAAGATGCAGCTTGGATCCAGCCTTGCTGTGGCTCTGGTGTAGGCCGGCAGCTGCAGCTCTGATTAGACCCCTAGCCTGGGAACTTCCACATGCCTAAAAAGTGCAGCACTAAAACGCTAAAATAAATAAAACAAAACAAAGTTAGGAAAAACCAAAGACTTCATTTTCAATTTGAGCCTCCCCTTCCCTTTGCCTCTTGATGGCTCATGTCCACACTGGGTGGCCTTTGACCCAGTGCCCAGGAACTAAGTCAGAGGCAGGTCATCCTGACCTCACCTCGTCTGTGGCCAGAGACAGGCTGACGTCAGGTGTTGGCAGAGCAGAAAGGAAGGAGAACAGGGGAAAAGGCCTCTAAGATCATAAAGAAGAAATTAACTGATCATGAAAGAATGACAGCAGCTGGTAGATGCAACTGGAACAGATCTTGGGAAGGACAGGAAGTGATCCCTCTGGATCCAAATGAGGCTGCTCTGGGGGAGGCTTTGTGAGGCTCCTGGAAGCAGCAGCCCCCGAATGGGCTGAGGGTGATTTGTGATGCTGAAAATGGTTTGGTCCAGAGCAGAGCTGGGAGCCGCCACTTCTGGAAGCAGTATGCTCTGTGCTTTCCATTTATTTGTCTCCTCTTGAAATTCAATCTATTTCCTTAAAAGAACTGGGCCTGCAGTTTCCGATTATAAATTGGAAGATTTGTGTCTACGTAGGTTCTTTCCTCGCTACTCAGAAACCTCTGGAAATTTGTTTCCTAATGGCTGGGGGGCAGAGCTAAAGTGATCTCTTCCATTGCCAAAGAACTTGGGCAGTAATCTGAACTTGCTATTCTGCTCTCAGCGGAAGGGACACCAAACATTTAGGTGCTGAGGGCTCCTGGCAGGGCGCTGCGGAAAGTGCGGGAAGCCCCTGGCACAGGGCACTGGGGATTTGCTGCTGTGGCAGGTAGCGAGGCAGGAAAGGGGGAGATTTTGACATTCCAGCCCCATTCACCTCCTGGTGTCTCTAGGATGTCACACTCAGACTTTTGTTGAATTCCTCTATGAAAACCAACCTTTTAGGATTCTGTGTGTCCCTCCAGCCCCATCTCCTGGCAGGTGAACATCAGTTTCCTTGAAAAATGTTTCCCCTGGAATTTCCATTTCAGGCACCAGCGAGGCTTACTTAGACCACAAACAACTCAAGAGAAGCGTCTGCAAAAGACACAAGCAGGCATTTCATAGAAAATAGATTACGTGTGGCCAAGATCCATTTAAAGAGATATCTGGTACTCACAGTGGTTAGCAAGATGCAAATCAAATACACTGTGACACCATCTTGCATCCTTCCAGTTGGCAAAAGTCAAAAAAGTCCAACATGGAGTTTCCATTGTGGTTCAGTGGGTTAAGGACCCAACATTGTCTCCCTGAGGATGTGGGTTCAATCCCTGTCCTCGTTCAATGGGCTAAAGATCTGGCTTTGCTGCAAGCTCAGATCTGGTGTTGCTATGGCTGTGGTATAGGCTGCAGCTCCAATTTGACTCCTAGCCCGGGAACTTCCATAGGCTGCTGGAGCAGCTGTAAAAAGAAAACGAAAGTCAGTACTAAATGTTGGAGAGGCAGCAAATCTAGAGAGAGAGCTCTAAGGCTTGGCTAGTGGGAGTAATTCATACAACCCATTTGAAAAGCTGAGTGGCATTGTTTCCTAAAGTAGAACTTTTACAGACTTTATGACAAAGCAGTCCCACTCCATGGCATGTACCAAAGAGCAATTCTTGCATAACAACAACAACAGTAACAGTAAAAAGGCATGCACAAGAATGATCAAACAGGGAGTTCCCATCGTGGCTCAGTGGTTAACAAATCCGACTAGGAACCATGAGGTTGTGAGTTCAATCCCTAGCCTTGCTCAGTGGGTTAAGGATCCGGCGTTGCCATGAGCTATGGTGTAGGTTGCAGACGCGGCTTGGATCCCGCGTTGCTGTGGCTGTGGTGTAGGATGGTGGCCACAGCTCGGATTAGACCCCTAGCCTGGGAACCTCCATATGCTGCAGGAGCAGCCCAAGAAATGGTTGTGGGTTCGATCCCTGCCCGTGCTCAGTGGGTTAAGGATCCAGCGTTGCCGTGAACTGTGGTGTAGGTTGCAGATGTGGCTTCAGTCTGGTGTGGCTGTGATGTAGGCCGGCAGCTGTAGCTCTGATTATACCCCTAGCCTGGGAATCTCTATATGCCATGGGGGTGGCCCTAAAAAGCAAAAAAAAGAGAATGATCAAACAGTCCTGTCCACCAGAGCAAAAAACTGGAAACGTCAGGAGAGTAGACGAATAAATATTACAGAGCAGCCCAATGTATGAACTTAACAATATATAGCAAAGTGAATAATTCTTTGAATATTACTAAGTAAAGAAATAAGTTTCAAAATATTACAAAGAGCATAATACCCTTTTTTATAATTAAAAATAAAAGTGAAATATATACCTTAAATATACATATACAGACCTTCCTTGAGCATCATTAAGTCAGGGACTATCTACAAAGTCAACACAACTATTTATAAAGGGGAGTGAGAATGTGGTTAATAGGGGATCAGGAAATCAGGAAAGGTGATGAGGGGTCATCGGGTTAAATGTGGTTTATTGTATAGTTGCTTGCTTTTATTTTGGGTGGTGGGTTGGAGGGTTCGAAGGTGTTTATTATACTGGCCTGAGAACATCTGCAAATTCCACTCATCAAGATTCACTTCTTTTTGCTTTAGGCATCCTTATCTTACATTAACATGCACATAGGGAGTTTCTGCCGTGGCTTAGTGGGAACAAGTCTGACTAGTACCCATAAGGACAAAGTTTCTATCCCTGGCCTCGCTCAGTGGGTTAAGGATCCAGAGTTGCTGTGAGCTGTGGTGTAGATCACAGATCTGGCTCGGATCTGACATTGCTGTGGCTGTGGTGTAGGCCCGCAGCTTCATCTCCAAATTGACCTCTAGCCTGGGAACTTCCATATGTTATGGGTGCAGCCCTAAAAAGAAAAAAAAATTAAAATAAAACATGCAAATAGTGTAACCACGGGAGCAGCAAAGTATGAGGTATGAGTCTTAAATGTGTTTTCAGAACCATTTCAGCTGTCTTTCCCTGTGTCTCTCCACAGATTTATGTCATTCCTTGTAACAGCTGTGTAGATTTACCTGCACCATAGTTGATTTAACTTTATTCTTTCACTGTAGGCATTTAGGTTCTTTCTAGCTTTTGTTCTTATAAAAAGATATTACAGGAGTTCCCACTGTGGCTCAGCAGTAACAAACCTTACTAGTATCCATGAGGACGCAGGTTCTATCCCTGGCCCTCTTCAGTGAGTTAGGGATCTGGTGTTGCCTGTGGTGAAGGTGGAAGATGTGGCTTGGATCCTGCACTGCTGTGGCTGTGGTGTAGGCCGGCGGCTATAGCTCTGATTCGACCCCTAGCCTGGGAACCTCTATATGCCACAGGTTGGGCCTCCCTGCCAAAAAAAAAAAGTATGTCATGGTGGGTATGACTGGCTATGGTAGGAAGCCAGCTTTTTATGGCTTTTTTTTTTGTTTGTTTTCTCTGAGCTGGCCCCATAGGAGGAATGGTTCTGTGAGCAGGGGCCAAGGGAGAGTAATGCTCACCTCCTGACCTTTAACCTCTGCCCCCTGTGTCCCAGTTGGTAAGGGGCAGAGGCTTGGTGCTTCCCTTTGGCAGCAGTAGGGGCACTGTCTCCCCATGGCGTCCCCTCTGCCCCTGGTCACCCGCAGGGTCTTAGAGCCAGGAACCAGTGTGAGCGCATCTCCTCCCCTGTCTCGGTGGATGTTCTTGGGATTTGTGAAAAGGCCTTTGGGAGTTATACTTGTAGGTCCACACTTACAAGTATAACTCCATAACTAATGGCTCTGGGGGAGCGGCTGGAATAGAATGTCACAATGTCAATAAAAGCTTCCTCCCTCATTCAGAAACTACACATCTCTGCTTTGGGATTCAGAATTTCCAAGATGAGGTTTCAAGCCTAAGGCAACACTTGCCACCTCTGCCCCTGTGCCCCCAGTGTCAGGAGGTAACTGTACCAAATGAAACATAAAGCGGCAAGACAAAAATAACTGGAGAAACTGTTAAATTATAACAACATACTTTATATCCTCCCTGTTTCTTACTCCATCCAACTGTCCTAAAAATAGAATGTGCCAAAAATAGAAACTACCACTCTCCTTATATAACTAGCTGGCCCCCCCCCCCCCCCGCCCACCCCAAGCTGTGGGGACCCTGAGTTCTCTCTGCTCAGTGCTCCCAGCCGCTCTGTCTGTAGATAAGCCTGCCTGAGATCTCACTGCTCCCCTCTCTGCTCCCCTCTCTGCCTCCTTCTTCCCTTGCTGTTTCCAACACCCAGAAGCTCATGCTCATTCATTTGGCTGTGTTTCGTCAAGGCCCATTTACCACACCGACACAGAGTCTTCCCTCTTAGGTAAGGTTTTATTAAGATTTGGGGGCAACCATCTTCAGTGCTGCCTGGTGGTTCTGCCTGACGGTCTCTCCTGGACCTTGGTGAAGCCCTAGCTCCTCCTGCAGGTTTGAGAGCATGGCTGGTCACCACCACTCTACCTCCTGGGCTCTGACCTGGGGCAGTGGATTCTTCGCTGTTGTTTTATCCTTTCCAAATAGAGTGACTAGAAATTACGGCACTTGGTTTTCCTGCTGGTATAGAAAACTATAATAATGCCCAAAGTCAGGATGTGGTTGTGTGACCCCCTGGGCACCACATAACCCTTGGCAAGGTTGATGCACAGGCCACCGAGCTGTGTGGTGGCTTCTCAGGCCAGCTTGGACCTGATGGGGCCCATAGTCTTCTTCCTGAATGACAGTAGCTTCTGCCCTGTGACACCAAAAGCCAGAAGCAGGTTGTTTTAAAGATAAATTACACACCAGGGCCAGGATTTGAGAACCACTTTTCTAAACTCGGAGGCCTGTGGTGATGGAAGCGTGGGGTGAGGGCTTGTCGAAAGAGATTTAAATTAGGTCCAGAGATGGTCCAGACATGTCATCTCTCTTGCCTGTTAAAGAAGGTCTAGAGATGATCTGGCCTTAGGTATAACAAGGGTTTTAAGAAGGAGGTGTCATGTAGGAGGACTTTGAGTGTTATGGAAAAGCAGTGGGAATTCTTTGCTATTCAATATCACCTCTATGAGCATAAAAGCACAATATGATTAGCAATAATTCAGAATAACATTAAGAAAGTAAGCTTGATAATATGGTTACATTTTACATTTAATACCAATCGCATACAACTATAACTTTATGCCTTAATCATTTCAAGATTATAGTTTAAAGGAGGTAAGTGACAAGGATGTAATATGATATTGAATGCTTCCATGCCCCTGGTATTTGAGGGCTTAATATTTATTACTACATTCAATCCACGAAATAGTCCTATGACATAGGCAATACACCTTACCCATTCTAGGGGTTCCCTGGTGGTTCAGTGGGTTAAGGATTCGGTGTTGTCCCTGCTGCTGCTCTGGTTATTGCTGTGGCTCAGATTCGATCCCTGGCCAGGGAATTTCTATAGGCCACAGGCATAGCCAATAAATAAGTAAATAAATGAATAAATAAAAATGTACTCATTTGACACGTCATGCACATAGTAAAAGTCAATAGATATAAGCATAATAAAAATAATAAAATGAATTACACTCATTTTGTGTTTATTGTATTCAGGGAGCTAACCTAAGCAGCTTTATTATTTCATTTACTTCTCCTCATCCCACGAGGTAGATATTGTTATTCCCTCTGTTCTATTTAACTTCTCAACTAAGATAGAAGTTAAAAAACATACCTAAGTCCACCGAACTATTAAAAGGCTGAGGCTAGGATTTGAAATATTAATACATGGAGTAAATCAGAGGAACCTTGATTCTTCTTTTTGTTTTTTTAAAATTATTTTCATTTTTTCCATTATAGTTGGTTTACAGTGTCCTATCAATTTCTGCTGTATAGCAAAGTGACTCAAACACACACACACACACACACACACACACACACACACATTCTTTTTCTCACATTATCCTCCATCATGTTCCATCACAAGTGACTAGATATAGTTCCCTGTGCTATGCAGCAGGATCTCATTGCTTATCCACTCCAAATGCAATAGTTTGCATTTACTAATCCCAAACTCCAAGTCCATCCCACTCCCTCCCCCTCAGCAACCACAAGTCTGTTCTCCAAGTCCATGATTTTCTTTTGTCTAGAAAAGTTCATTTGTGCTGTATATTAGATTCCAGATGTAAGTGATATCATATGGCATTTGTCTTTCTCTTTCTGATTTACTTCACTTAATATGAGAGTCTCTAGTTCCATCCATGTTGCTGCAAATGGCATTATTTTGTTCTTTTTTATGGCTGAGTAGTATTTAATTCCTCTTTGTGGGTAAAGAAAATGATTTCCTTTCAATTTCCATTGTATTCATAGATACATAAGGCAAAAACACTACAAGTGAACATTTTATGTTCAAGGGAGCTGCTCTCTATCTTCAAATGACCTGCTGGAAAGTAAATCACATTTTCCTGCAGGAGCAATGGTGTCACGAAGGCCCTTGCCCTTGGCCAAGAATTTCACATTGAATAAATCAAACTGATGACCAATGATACGGTAGAAGAGCAGAACCAAACAATGAAATTATATTACTCCGAAGTCAAAGGTTTTTTGAGTTCCAAGGGGCCTCAGAAGCTATATAATAAGTAGATTCAAGAGTTTTTTTAAAAGCAGAAGAACTCTTTTTTCAGCAAAATCTTATATTAGCCCCCCCTGTACAGAATAGATAAAAAAGGAGCCAGGCCATTTGTACAAGATGGGGGATTAAATATACACATTTATATAAAATAGATACACTTGTGTGTAAAACATACATATGTATTCTATATCACACTATACAAATTTATATTTATATACACTTGCTATGTGTATAAAAATATACATACATGTATCATAGGTATTATATATTGCATCATATATTAGTAATATGTATGTATGTACACACACATATATATATACTTGTTATGCCTTGAGCACCTCTCAGGGGAAACAAAGAAATGGCTTTGGGAAGTGGGTTGTGTTGGAGAGATCCTTACATGCCACTCCATTCCTTTATATTGTCTGAATTTTTAAACAACATACACACGTAAATATATCTAATGAAGGTGCTTTGCTGTGTTCTTTCTCACTTCCTTCTCCTTGGAGCTCAACGTTGCTGGCCACTTCAGCCATGGAAACTGCCAATATGTACTGAACCCTTAAAGCTTCCTCTTTCCTGCTACTGAACCAGCTGTGGGCTGCAGGCACAGGAGTTCCTTCACCAGGCCTTCTTTCTCATCTGAAAAAAGAAGATACAAAGCACATATGGTTGCTGGGACAATTAAAAGGTCTGTAGGAGTTCCCGTCGTGGCTCACTGGTATCCGTGAGGACGTGGGTTCAATCCCTGGCCTTCGTCAATGGGTTAAAGGATCCAGCATTGCTGTGGTTGTGGTGTAGCTCAGCAGCTGCAGTGCTGATTTGATCCCTAGCTTGGGAACTTCCATATGCTACAGGTGTGGCCTTAAAAAGACAAAAAAGAAAAAAAAAAAAAGAGTCTGTATACAATAGAAATATAAGAGGAACCAGAAATGTGATCCACATAGCTAAGTTCAATTTTTTTTTTTTTTTTGTCTTTTTGCCTTTTCTAGGGCCGCTCCCACGGCATATGGAAGTTCCCAGGCTAGGGGTCCAATCGGAGCTGTAGCCACCTGCCTACACCAGAGCCACAGCAACACAGGATCTGAGCCGCGTCTGTGACCTACACCACAGCTCATGGCAACGCCGGATCCTTAACCCACTGAGTGAGGCCAGGGATAGAACCTGCAACCTCATGGTTCCTAGTTGGATTAGTTAACCACTGTGCCACGACGGGAAGTCCAATTTCAATTTTTTTTTTTTAGTAGTCACTTTAAAAAATAAGACAGGAGTTCCCGTCATGGCTCAGCGGTTAACGAACTCAACTAGTATCCATGAGGACGCAGGTTTGATTCCTGGCCTTGATCAGTGGGTTATGGATCTGGCGTTGCCGTGAGCTGTGGTGTAGGTCGCAGTCGAGGCTCGGATCTGGTATTGCTGTGGCTGTGATGTAGGCCGATGACTACAGCTCTGATTTGACCCCTAGCCTGGGAACTTCCAACTTCAGCCCCAAAAAGCACAAAAAAAAAAAAAAAAAAAAAAAAAAATTCAATTTAAGAAAAAGAAAGAAAGTGCAAAAGTGGCCTCTTAGGAGAGTTAGAAATTTTTAAATATTTTCTGTTTATGTATTAAAAAAATTCTGTATTGTTAAAAAAAAAGAGGAACAAGTGAAATTAATTTAATAATAGATCTTCTTGGCATTCTCTTGTGGCACAGCAGGTAAGGATCTGGCATTGCAACAGCTGTGGCATACATAGGTTGCAGCTGTGGCTTGTATTTGATCCCTGGCCTGGGAACTTCTGTATGCCACAGGTGCCACCAAAAATAATGATAACAATGATAACAGGTTTTCTTTAACCCATTGTGTCCAGCATGGGATCATTTCAACATGTAATTAATATAAAACACAATTATTGAGAGAGCCTACAAACTGAATTGTTGAAATCTTCTGAGATTTAACAATCTCAACTCAGAGTCATTACAAGTCATTACAAGTGCTCCATAGCCTGGATATACATGCTTAATAAACAACTGCTACACCCTCTACAATTAATGTTGCAGATTTGTGTGTGCGGTTACACTTCCCCCTTCTCTGATGACCTCTTGCTTCTACCTTAAGACCCAGCCACCTGGCCACATGCCTTGGAAGGTCTTCTTGAGACATCCAGTCCTGACCCCTCCATCTCCATTGTAGATACTTTGTTTATCTTCAGAGACTCTAAGCTCCTTAAGAATTATGAACCACTTTTTGTTCTTTATAGCCCTGGGGCACATGGGAGGGACTGAATAAAGTCATTTGAATGAATAAATATCATTTGAATGAATAAAGAGTTGCATGCATACTCCTTTGCTTTGATGGCAGCGTGGTTATGGACTGCTTGTTTGTTTCTCTTTCTTTTTGTCATTTAATTTTTATGTACTGGTTGGCAGAGCCTGCTCCCTCTTCCTTCTCAAACTTGCTCTCAAGGTCATTTCCCCAAGCTGGGCCTTGTTGAAGAAAAGTCCAGATAAGAAAAGCAAGTGTCTTCATTAAACCGTGGGCCCCCGCGGGAGAAATCATGAAACGTAAGCAGAATCACCCAAATACCTGAATACCTTTCCTGAATTCTGTTGCTTATGTATTATAAACCTTTGTGAAATGGAGAGGCAGCTTCAATCTCCGTGTGCTTCAGGAATTTGAGCCCACTAGTTAAGAAGGTTTATGAAGACAGGGGTGGGGGGTGAGGGTGTAGGGGGTGAGGGTGGGGGGTGCCAGGGAGAGCGGGGGAGGTGCTTGACTGAGTGTGCGCGTCCCCCCCCCCCCCCGCAGCGTATGGGGGGAGGGGCGATTTAAGGGGCAGTGTCGCTGCCTCCTTTGCTCACATTCCTTTATCAGGCCTCTGTAGCCCAGTTCCCACACTGTTTCTTTTCCACTTGGTTTCTGCCCCTGAGAGGGGGAGCTGAGGAATGAGAAGGGATCCCGAAGGCATTGCGACCCAGGGCTCATTTTCACCTTTTGTCCAAGCCCTGTGTCAAGTTTGGCGACCACGGGCCCCAGCGCATCCACGTCTCCTGTAACTTTAAGGAGCTGCAGTGTTCCTGCGTTTGATGTGTCTTCACTTTAACACAAAGCACACCCGGGCTGGTTAATGATCATGAACTGTCATGGCAGCCACTCTGCAAAGGTGACAGTGATGGATGGGGCCTGCCGCACGGAGGGAGGTGGCTGGGTGCAGGGGCAGAAGGTTTATTTAAGCCAAGGCTGATAATAGAGGGGGCTTCTCAGTCACCCACCAGCAGGACTCTAATGGGATAAAAGGGGAGGAGAGCCCTCTTTCTGCACTGCCCTCGGAAGGGACAGTTCTCCCCTCTCCTCATCTGGTCCACCAAATAAAAGCATTCTTTGGCAATTCGGATCTATTTGAAATCTCCTGGGAGGGGGTGGGGAAGAAGCCTATTTCTGTGATCAACCTTGTCATCGTTCTTGATTTGGCCTCATTTAGCTAAAAGTCCATGTTTGCTGGACTCAACCATTGGAAAATGGTGTCCTGAAAGGCACTGTTGGGCTGGGCCTGTGTATGATTGAATCCAAACCTCTGAACAGGCTTTATCCCTTGGGATTAGCACTGACACTGTGAATAGAAGTACAGAATTCTATATGTCAATCACTTCTTAAGTGACTATCTGGGAAAATAGCTATGAAAAAATTTTTAGTAAAATTCTTATACCCATCCTTGCTTTTGGATTTATTGATCATCATTTATGGATCATCCCTCCATCCAGCACCCAGAGTAGGGACAACATCTATATTTTCTTTAGGTAAATATCAAGACATCACTATCAAGTGTAAACCTGCCTGCAGTCCCAGCAGACAAGCCACACGGTGATACTCAGGGGTTAGAAGCCAAAGCTTCCCTCTTGCCTCACATTTGGCTGATTAAAAATAAGCTCTTAGGGAATGGACTGACCACAGACTCCCCTCCTTTGGAGATACCAAATTTCGGTTACCTGAGGACCTTTAATCTCCTAGGGAGAGATGGGCTCTCAGGGACCACTGATAATTCTGTAGTGTGAAGGCTAATGCCTGATGGAAATGTTTCATTGTCTCCCAACCTACTAAATTTAGCAGCCTGTGGCCCCTCCCCTTTGCTGAACAGCATAAACATCAGGTTTTGGTAAATAAACTCAGGCTATCATGCAACTGTCCCCCACGCACTTAAGCTGTGACTGACAGCTCACTTGGGAGGACCTGGAGTCTAGAGATGAAAATTTTGGGTGCAGAGGCTCCGAGGTTCCAAGATAAACAAACCTGTCGGAGAGAGTGACCAGAGTGTTAGGTCAGTCCAAGGGTCACTTATAGGTCATCCCGCTGGGAGCCTGGTCTCTGCTTTGTGTTTATCCTGGGAGGGGAAAAGCAGGAGGGGCTGGGGGGTCGAGGGATGGTCTCAATTGGGGAAACATCCCTGGCCTGCTCATCAGAGCCTTTGGAAGAGAGGCAGTGCCGAGCCCTCTCTGAGTAACCCAGGAAGAGGCATGAACATAGGCTTCTGCATTTTAAAATTAAAAAAAATTTTTTTATTGGAGTTAATGAACAAGTTATTTGGGAAATACAGATTACAGGATATGTGGGGCCCAGTCACCTGAGCTGCAGAATCAGCTAAGGGGATTTTCAGAGCCCGGAGTGAGTTAAGAGTTTACTTTATGAAATTGCGGCAGTCAAAACTAGAAAATTTGAAGAAATTGGAAACTTTTCTTTTTCCTATCCCTTTTCTAGATCTTACCAATTTTCTTGGAAAATATTTCCTCAGTTTTACATTCCTTACCAACTGGGGGCTTTTTAAAAGAATGATCCTAAACTTTCTTTTTTTCCTGTGCAAGGCCCTTAAGATTGATAGAGAGATGAAAGTGGGGATATGTATTATGACCTCCTTAGTTGATATTTAGCTGACCTTCTTCACCTTCCCATAATTCCCTCTGTTTACTCACCTTCCAATTTCCTCTCATTTGGAGGAAAATCTGGCACAGGAGGAAGATGTGACATCAAATGATGGACATTTAGAACTGATGGCACTTTTGTGTTTCAAGATTTCAGATTAAAAAGACTTTTTAATCCAAGATTCAGTTGCATTCTCTGAAAAAGAGCCTTTCTTATCTAATAAAAAGTCTAAAGGGGAGTTCCTTCGTGGATCAGTGGTTAACGAACTTGACTAGGATGCATGAGGACACAGGTTCAATCCCTGACCCTGCTCAGTGGGTTAAGGATCTGGCATTGCTGTGAGCTGCAGTGTAGGTCACAGATGAGGCTCGGATCTGGCATTGCTGTGCCTGTGTCATAGGCTGGTAGCTGTAGCTCTGATTCGACCCTTAGCCTGGGAACTTCCATATGCTGAAGGTATGGCTCTAAAAAAAAAGTCTAAAAGGCCAGTGTTTTTAGATAAACATAATGCTGAAAGTAGTAAAAACAAACAAACAAAAAACTTCTTGGGGATATTGGTAGACAGCATTTAATTAAACTCAATTTACAAAATATATAATACACTAGAGATGCATTTAAAGACATGTATAAAGATGCATTTAAAGATACATGTAGAGATCGATGAAAATATACAGTTAAAAGAACTGAAATCCTATGGAGTGTCTATGACCACACTGAACCAAACTAGGAATCAATGCCAGAAATGTAACAGGAGAATCCCCAAACATTTGGAAACTAAACACGAAGAGAAAATTCTCTTTTGAAAATCACAGGGAAAACAAATAAATATATTAAGTTGAATGAAAATGAAAATATAATGTATGAAAATTTGAGGGATATGGCTAAAGCAGTGCTGAAAGGAAAATTTATAGCCTTAAATGCTTACATTAGAAAAGAGGAAGGGGGAGTTCCCGTCGTGTCTCAGTGGTTAACAAACCCAACTAGCATCCAGGGAGATGAGGGCTCAACCCCTGGCTTTTCTCAATGGGTTAAGGATCCAGCATTGCTGTGAGCTGTGGTGTAGGTCGCAGATGTGGCTCAGATCCTGCATTGCTGTGGCTTGGTGTAGGCTGGCTGCTACAGTGCCGATTTGACCTGTAGACTGGGAACCTCCATATGCCACAAATGTGGCCCTAGAAAGACAAAAAAAACAAAAAACAAAAACAAAAACCGGGAAGGGAAGCTGTAGTATAGGTCACAGCTGCATCTTGGATTCATCCCTGGCCGAGGAACTTCCATAATGCCATGGGTGCAGCCACAAGAAAAAAAAGAAAAGAAAAGAAATACAGGTTTAATGTAATTCCTATCAAAATTCCAAAATTCTAAAATTTATATGGAAAGACAAAGGAACTAAAATAGCTAAAACGGTTTTGAAAAAGACGAGTAAAGTAGGAAGAACCAGTTTACCTGATTTCAAGATTTGCCTAGCCATAGTCATCAAGAGTGTATGCTTTTGGCAGAGATAAGCACATATGTCAGTGGAACAGATTAAAGAACTCCGAAATACACTCTAACTACTTTTTAACAAAGGGTAAAATAAATTCAATGGAGGAAAGATTGTCTTTTCAATAAATAGTAATGGCACTATTGGACAATGACAGGCAAAAAAACCCAACCTCAGAGTTCCTATGGTGGCTCAGCAGAAACGAATCTGACTAGCTCCATGAGGACACAGGTTTGATCCCTGGCCTTGCTCAGGGGGTTAAGGATCTGGCATTGATGTGAGCTGTGGTGTAAGTTGCAGGTACTCAGATCTGGCTCTGCTGTGGCTGTGGCATAGGCCAGCGGCTGTAGCTCCAATTCAACCCCAGCCTCCATATGCAGTGGGTGTGGCCCTAAAAAGACAAACAAACAAACAAACAACCCCCCCCCCCACCAATCTCATCTTGTTTCATACTTTGCACAAAAACTAAATCAAAATTGGCATAGGTTTCAATAAATAAAAATTTTAGGAAAAAATCCTTCAAGATCTAGGGCTAGGCAAAGAGTTCTTGAACTTAACATCAAAGGTGTGACCTATAAAAAATAAACTGTACTTCTTTAAAATTTAAAACTTTCCTGGAGTTCCTGTCATGGTGCAGTGGTTAACAAATCCGACTAGGAACCATGAGGTTTTGGGTTCCACCCCTGGCCTTGCTCAGTGGGTTAAGGATCCGGCGTTGCCGTGAGCTGTGGTATAGGTCACAGACACGACTTGGATCCTGTGTTTCTGTGGCTGTGACATACACAGCTGTAGCTCTGATTTGACCCCTAGCCTGGGAACTTCCATATGCCAAGGGTGAAGCCCTAAAAGCAAAAAAAAAAAAAAAAAAAAAAAAAAAAAATTAAATTTTCCTTTATGAAAAGTCATACAAGGGAGTTCTTATTGTGGCTCAGCAGTAATGAATCTGACTAGTATCTATGAGGATGTGGGTTCCATCCCTGGCCCTGCTCATGCTGAGTAGATTAAGGATCCAGCATTGCCATGAACTGTGGCATAGGTCACAGAACTGGCTTGCATCTGGTATTGCTGTGGCTGTGGTGTAGGCTGGCAGCTGTAGCTCTGATTCAACCCATAGCCTGGGAACCTCCATATGCCATGAATGCAGCTCTAAAATAAATAAATAAATAAAAAATAAGTTAAAGACTGGGAGTTCCCATCGTGGCTCAGTGATTAACGAATCCGACTAGGAACCATGAGGTTGCAGGTTCGATCCTCGCCTTTCTCAGTGGGTTAAGGATCCAGCGTTGCCGTGAGCTGTGGTGTAGGTCGAAGACGTGGCTCGGATCTGGCATTGCTGTGGCTCTGGCATAGGCCGGTGGCTACAGCTCTGATTAGACCCCTAGCCTGGGAACCTCCATATGCCATGGGTGCAGCAAAGACAAAAAAATAAAAATAAAAAATAAAACAAAACAAAAAAAACCCTCTAGACAATAAAAACACCAAATGGTCCAATTAGAAAAAAGACAAAAGATAAGTCGTTTCATTGAAGAGAATACGCAAATAAGCATATGACAAGATGTTCAATGTTCTTAGACGTTAGGGAAATACAAATTAAAGCCACAATGAAATATCACCAGACACCTATCAGAACAGCTAAATACATGGTAGTGACAACACTATTTTTCCTGGTGACATTGTGCAGGAAACCAAAATACCATGCTGGTGGGAATGTAATATGGTATAGTCACTTCGGAAAATAGTTTGTCAGTTTCTTAGAAAACTAAATATGAAGTGACTTGGCAATTACATTCCTGGGCCTTTATCCCAGAGAAATGAAAACTTGGGGTTCACACAAAAGCCTGTACATGGAGGTGGAGGCGGGGAGCGATAAATTAGAAGGTTGGGACCCATATAAACACACTGCTATGTATAACATAAATAACCTACAAGGACCTACTGTATATACTCAATATTTTGGGAAAATAATCTAAAAATTTGATTCTGAAAAATGAAAAAAAAATCTAAATATATATGTATATCTGAATCACTGTGCTGTATACCTGAAATAAACATGACATTGTAAATCTTCAAACAAACAAACCTATACATGGATGTTTATAGTGACTATATTCCTAATAGCTCTCAAACAATCCCAATGTCCCTCAGCAGATAGCAAGTTAAACACTTTGTGGTACATCCACATAATGGAATACTACTCAGCAATAAAAAGAAACAGTTGATTCACACAACTACTTTGATGGATCTCAAGGGCAATATGTTGAGTAGGGAAGAAAAGCCATTATCACAAAGTTAAATACTGGAGTTTCCGTCGTGGTGCAGCAGTTAACGAATCTGACTAGGAACCACAAGGTTGCAGTTTCGATCCCAGGCCTTGCTCAGTGGGTTAAGGATCCGGTGTTGCTGTGAGCTGTGGTGTAGGTCACAGAGGGGGCTCGGATCTGGAGTTGCTATGGCTGTGGTGTAGGCCAGCTGCTACAGCTCCGATTGGACCCCTAGCCTGGGAACCTCCGTGTGCTGTGGGAGCGGCCCTAGAAAAGACAAAAAAAAAAAGTTAAATAGTTCATGATTGCATTTATGTAACATGCTTGAGATGAAAACATTTTAGAAATAAAGAATAGGTTACAGAGTTCCCACTGTGGCTCAGTGGTAAGAAACCCAATTCGTGTCCATGAGGACTTGGGTTTGATCCCTGGCCCCGCTCAGTGGGTTAATGATCTGGCATTGCCGTGAGCTGTGGTATAGGTCACAGAATTGGCTTGGATTTGGTGTTGCTGTGGTGGAGGCTGGCAGCTGCATCTCCGATTGTTTCCCTAGCCTGGAACTTCCACATGCCATGGGCATGGACCTAAAAAAAGAAACAAAACAAAAAACCCCCAAAAAACAAAAAACCAGGTTAGTAACTACTGGTGTTAAGGAGGTGTGGTTCTAAAAGGGCAGCAGGAATGCTTCTTGTGGTGATGGATCTGTTCTCTGTCTTTGTTGTAATGTCACTGGGGTGATGTCAATATTCTGATTGTGATACTGGGCTATAGTTTTGCACGATGTCACCATTCAGGGAAGTTGGGTAGAGGGTGCACAGGATTCTTTTGTATTCTTTCTTACAAGTGCATGTGAATTCACAATTATCCTAAAAGTTTAATAAACATATTTTTTTTCTGTGTTATCAGTTTTTGGAGCCTAATATCTTTAAATATGAGCTTGCTTGGTATGTATATTTTAAGTAGGTAATCTGTCTCGTGTGTCTGCTCTATCATAAAACCTCTCATCCACTCCCTCGGTCTTAATTTTTTTCGTTCATAGAACATGTATGGCAAGTGGATCTGAGCAAGGCTGGGAGCCACACACTGTCCCATCTCCATGGAATGCCATTAAGTCAGCATTGCTCCTCCTGGATTCCACAGCTCTCAGGTATTGTAGAAAGGAAACACTGAAGTCTGATTTAGATTCCTGTGTGAATTTGTGACAATTTCAGAGGGTCGGTTTTGGGGTTTTTGAAAAACCTGCTTCCAAATTTGCAACCCAAGCAACTTTGAAAGGTGAAATAAGCTTTTGTTGATGAAATAAGACAGGCTTATATCGGGATGACTCTCTGGCTTCTTCCTAGATGTTGCTCTTGAGATCAATGAGCTTTTCAAATGACATGGAAAGCCAAGAAGCCCTTTTTTTTTCTCCTTTAGGGTTTTGTAGACCACATATATTAACTCAAAAAATATGGATGAAAATGCAAAGGATAGGTAGATGGAGATTTCATTTTTCTGTCACTCCTCCTATCAAAAATGGGTTTCTCAATACCTACTTTCAATCCTAATGATTCTTACTATGAACTTCCTGGATAAATCTGGGCCTCTTCTGAAGTTATGTGCCATATTTCAGTATATATGCGTTTTTCTAGAGAGAGTCAAGAAATTCTCTAAGCCTCTGACTCAGAAAATATAAGAAATTTTTCTTGTCTTTTTTTTTTAGTGCCACACATGTGGCATATGGAGGTTCTCAGGCTAGCGGTCTAATCGGAGCTGTAGCTGTGACCTGCACCACAGCCCACAGCAACGCTGGATCCTTAATCCACTGAGTGAGGCCAGGGATTGAGCCTGCGTCCTTATGGATACTAGTCAGGTTCATTACTGCTGAGCGATGACGGGAACTCCTAAGAACTTCTGTTTTAAGGGATGAAGGATCAAGGAGAAGTAACCAAAACTAGAACTAAGTGAGGAAGAGCCTGTCCAGAGCCAGATTGCGGAGCAACGGCCCCCCCCCCCCATCTCCCCTGACGGCAGCCTTCAAGGACCCACCCAAAGGGTTTCTTCCTTAAAAAGCTTTCTCTGATCTGTTTACCTCTGTTCAGCCAGAAGTCATGACTTCTCTGAACTCCCAGTGTCCTTGTTTGCTCCTCTCTTAAGATACTTATCACTTTCTATCACACGTGAGAGTCTAGACTTCTCCTTTCTTACCTATTCTTGTACTGTTATGGATTTGGGGTAAGTAAATCACAGTAAATGTTTGGTGGGTGAGTAAATGAATTGTAGTGGTACCCACCACGCTGTCCTTACAGGTTGGCTGGCAGCCTTTGCAGAAATGGCCTGGAGAGACTTGGAGGCCGGGATGAGAGGTTCTTATTCTTTTCAAGTCTGGGCATGAGTGGGCTTTAATGTGATGTGGGCTGCCCAGTGGGGAAGCTGTGGTCAGTCCCTCCACAGGGAACCTGCGGGTCTCCTAGGTCCAGCCCGGCTGCAGAACTGAAAATGTCCCCTTTCCCTGTCCCATTTGTCTTATTTGGAAAATACTTTAAAAATCCCACCAGTTCCCTGATTTCACTTTCTCTGTAAAGCAGGTCCGCTCTTTGAAAGGAGGGTGGGAGTGGGATGTGGATTTAGGGGCTCAGGTGTTCTGTTCCAGGGGAATTTGCCCCATCTTCCCACAGCATTGCCTCTAGCCTTGGTCCTGCATTCTTGGCTTTTGAAGAGGGGAGGCAACCCCCTCTTATCTGGGATTGGCTGCTTAAACAAACACAATGTGCAGGTATGTCCTTTGGAAACTTGGCCTGGGACACTTTACCAAGTGTCTGCAAACATTTCGATGCGCAAAACTGCCCACGGTAAATGCAGAGCCATTGTCTTGCCTGAAAGTGGCTGGGGGCGGGGGAAGGTGGTGAGAGTGGGGCCCAGGGAATCCCTCAGCTGGGGCCCTGGGCTGGGGAATTGTGCTGCTGTTTGTTTAAACAACCAGAGTGTAATTGCAATTGTTTGAGATGCCCAAGATGTTTGGAAAAGTGGGGGAAGGGAGGCAGTTTCCTCTGGGGAGAGAGTCACCAGCAGGGACTTTGACGGGTGGTTGACTGGGTGGTTGTCAGCCTCCTGATTGCAGAGCCAGTGGGAAGGGTGGTCCTTTCGGCCTGACAGTGAGCACATCGGGACCCGGGTCAATAGGTCGGACCTCAAAGTCTACAAAATATGAAAGCTTGCACTTGCAAGGAGGACAGGATATAAGGAATATATAACTTAATGCCAGGTATCTCTCTTTAATCATAACAGTTCAAGGGCAGCACAAACATGGAGATATTTGTTTGTTTGTTTTCAGATATTATTTTTTACAATCTCATAAAAATAGTTGCAATGACATACCCAGGTTTCGGCAAGGACACATAAGAATATCGGATGAGGAATTCCTCAGGTGTGCTTACTTCATCCTCAGGTCGCAGAGGGGCAATTTGGGAGTATTTGACCGACCGGCTGATCCAACTGTCTGTGTTTTATTGTAAAGATCATACCCTTTCCTTTGACCTCGGGTAAAGGACAGAAAGCCTTAAAAAATGAGAAGAATTTGGGAATTATAGAAGGCATCTCGGCAATGCGGGGCCTGGCCAGCACCGCCCTGAGTGATCAGGCCTCACGTGAACCATTCTCCCATCAGAGGCATGTGGGTTTGGGGGAGACTCCAAAACCAAGTGTGACGACTCATGAGAGATGCTTCCCACAGAAAGGGTTAGAAAAATTACAAAGTTCCAGCTTATGTTATTTTATTTTACTACCACCGCAAACCTGTAGCATTACTTGGCAGAAAAAGACAATGACTCAAAGGGGTGAAAGGTAACTTGCCCCTATGACCCAGAGTGAAATGGTCAAATCCAAATGTGGATTAACATCCCACTCCTGGGCATCTAACCAGAGAAAACCGTGACTTGAAAAGATACACGTACCCCAATGTTCGCTGTAGCACTATATACAATCTTCAAGACACAGAAACAACCTAAATGTGCATCAACAGAGGATAAAGAAGATGTGGTACATACACGCAGTGGAATATTACTCAGCCATTAAAAGGAAAGAAATAACAGCACTTGTAGCAAAATGGATGGACCTAGAAATTATCATGCTAAGTGAAGTCAGTCAGACACTGAGACACCAACATCATATGCTATCACTTATATGTGGAATCTAAAAAAAGGACACAATGAACTTCTTCTCATAGACTTTGCAAAACTTATGATTTCCAAATGAGACAGGTTGGGGGTTTGGGATGCAAATGCTATAAAATCGGGTTGTGATGATCATTGGCCAACTATAAATGTAATAAAATTCACTGAGTAATTAAAAAAATTAATTAATTAAAAAGAAACTGACTCACTTTGAAAAACTTAAGGTTACCAAAGGAGATAGGTTGGGGGGGAGGGATGGGATGGGGATTTGGGGTGGAAATGTTGTAAAATTGCGTTATGATGATGGTTGTACAACTAAAAATACAATAAAATTCATTGGGTTAAAACAAAAATCCTTCTGTTCTCAAAACCCTTCCCATTTCAGCAGCACCATCCTCTAAGTATCCCCCCCACCAAAGAATGAAAATGTCGAATTCATCAGCACAAGTTAAAAAACAAACAACTCACTTTTGATATGTTAATGGAACATCACGCGAGCAGGCCTTCTGCTAAATAAATAAGCATTGAGCAAAGGATAGAAATGGTACTATCTGAAAACCCACTATTTATTGGTGGATGGAGGGCTCGTCACCTTCATTTTAAGATGGCTTTTTGTTTTTGTTTTTGTTTTTGGCTTTTTAGGGCTGCACCTGTAGCATATGGAAAATTCCCAGGCTAGGGGTCAAATCGGAGCCGTAGCTGCTGGCCTACACCACAGCCACTGCAACCCTAGATCCGAGCCACATCTGTGACCTACACCACAGCTCATGGCAACACTGGAGCCTTAACCCATTGAGCGAGGCCAGGGATCGAACCTGCGTCCTCATGGATCCTAGTTGGATTCCTTACCGCCGAGCCATGATGGGAGCTCCTGGCTATTGTTTTTTGAGATTGCCCTTTCTACTTCCTTAAAATAAAGTTAGAGCCAACTATTTGTAACAGATTTCGCAGAGCAACACCTTACTGGAGACAATGCTCTTTCACTGTTAGCATGAATGTCTAAGGTGAAAATATCTTTGCGAAGTTAAACAAAAATTCATCATGGTATTTTGATGAGTACTTTAAAACATGGCTTTCAGACAAAAGGGCTTTCTATGCTTCCTGAGCAACTCGGTTTTGTGCAGACGTGAGGGTCGCTGCTTTTGTTGCTCTGGGTGGCTGGTATCATTTCATGGGCCCAGGGAACCGCAAAGCAAACAGTAGTGTGACAGAGCACAGAACAGCCGCTGTTCTGAATCCATTTGGCAGCTCCATCCTCCTCGGCTCTAAGAGCTTCTCAAGCTGTGAGCCAAAGCTTTTCAAAACCAGACCATGACCACGCTGGTTTCAGTAGAAGCTGGGAGCTTCTTGTAGCATTTCAGGTCTTTGCTGCCGGAAGGCTGCCTGGCCCCAAACACTTGAAAATGAAAGGTCTCAGTTAAGTCAAGGGAATATTGACGATACAGATTAAAGTAAACTTAGCGAGACTGGCGCGAGGGTGCTAGAGAGTCAGACTCAGTCTTGTTATCAATCTGTGCAGTTTGTAAAGGATGTGGAGGGTGAGTCTTGGGGACTTAAGAGGGGCTGGGACTCTGAGAGCCGTGGTTGGGTGGGCCCAGCTGGCCTCCATCTGTGCCGCAGAGATCCCCTGGACACCAGGAATGCACCTTCCACTGGCCAAGCTGGGGAGCTGAGCTGTGATGGGTGAGCCTGTCTTTCCGTTTCTTTTCCTCCTGTGAAAATGGCATACTGGCTCATTTTAGAATAATAATTTTTCTGGAGTTCCCATTGTGGCTCAGTGGGTTAAGAACCCGACTGGTATCCATGAGGATGCAGGTTCAATCCCTGGCCCCACTCAGTGGGTTAAGGATCCAGTGTGGTTGTGAGCTGTGGTGTATGTCGCAGATGTAGCTCAGATCTGGCATTGCTGTGGGTGCGATGTAGGCTGGTGGCTGCAGCTCCCATTCGACCCCTAGCCTGGGAACTTCCATATGCCGTAGGTGTGACCCTAAAAAAAGCAAAAATAGTAATAATAATAAATTTTTTTTTTTTTTTTTGCATGCTACTGTTCTCATTAAGGTGAACGTGGATCCTTCAAGATTAGGACATTTTTCTTAGATTAGATTATTCTTTTTAAGGATGCCACCTCCTCCTCCAGCCCCCATCTGAACTCCCCAAATTATAAACTCCACACACTCGAAAGGTTTAAACTTTGTTGGTTCTAATGATGGCCATTTACAATTGACAAATATGTTGAAAATGGGCGTTTGTTTAGAAGTGAAAACAATGTGGCTGGTTATAAAACGTTCTATTTATTTTAGGCTGGGTAGTTCACTTGTTCAGGGGAGGGTGGCACTTGCCAGCAGACAATTAGATTTAGCGTGACGTGTGTAACACATTTCATGGCTGAAGACTGAGTCGAGACCAATGTCTGCAGCTTGGGAAGAATAATCGCCATTTTAATAGATTCAAATTCTTGCACTGAATAATCACAAATTGTAGCTTAGGGAGTTCCTGTCTGGGCTCAGTGGTAAGGAACATGAATAGTAATCCATGAGGATGCCAGTTCGATCCCAGGACTCGCTCAGTGGGTAAGGATCCTGTGTTGCTGTGTCTGTGGTGTAGGCTGGCTGCTGTAGCTCTAATTTGACCCCCTAGCCTGGTAACTTCCCTATGCCACAGGTGAGGCCCTAAAAAGCAAAATAAAACAAAACAAAACAAAAAACAAAACAAATCATATACTTAAATACTCTGTTTCACAATTATCAGAATATATACTGATATATGAAAATTTTCTTAACCAAGAGGACTCAGATATCTGGCTGGAGCGACTGGGTAGATGGTGATGCCATTTTCCCTAGAGAGGCCCTGGGAAAGTTGTGTCATGTGTTTATTCTGTCTTGATCATTTCCCAAATGTCCTGCTCCTGTCATTAGTGAGCACTTTCAAAATGATTAAGGAAATTGGGAGAACAAGTTGGAGTCTATATGCACGTGCAAGTCACTGCTTAACACCGCTTGATCTAGATTCAATATTTAAGGGTTCAAATCCCACTTTCATCACTTACTACCCCTGTGATGCTGGGCAAATGGATTTATCTTTCTGTGTTTCAGTATTCTAACATATCAAATAAACACAACTATAGATTTAAATAAGATCATATAAATAAACTCAGGTGCTGAGCATACAGTAGATGCTCAGTAAATGAAAGCCAGGTTTATTAGTGGTGGTAAAGGTCATAATAGCTCTCTTTGGGATCAGCTCAGGGGACAATCTACAAGGCCATGGTAGGTGTGTCTTGATGGGCAAACACAGCAGGAGGGAAGCTTAGTACAAGTTCCCAAATGCTGCCTGTGGCTATGAAAAAAACCAGAAGCAAGAAAGCTTTGATTGTGGAAAAACGGTGGGCTGGGCTGTACCAAGAATTTGGAGCGAACTCTCTGAGCCTTCATGTCATGCTTTGTCAAATGGGGATTAGAAAAGTGTCTGAAGGACAGAGTTGTTGTGATGGTAAGTAGTGTAATTATGCAAAGTATCCCACTTGGATGGATATCCAGGAAATGTTTGTTTTCTAAACAGGGTCTGAAGGGTGTTGAATAAGAAATCATTGAAGGCTCCTGAGCCTGGAGGCCAGGAGCAGCCTTTGAAAATCCACGAGGAAGCAGCTGGTCACTCCATCCTGGCCACAGAACTTTCATCCAGGAAGGCCTTTGGTCCTTGTGCTTTATTTTTTTACTTTTTATTTTTTGGTCCTTGTGTTTTAGAGGCTGGAAACCTGGACTCACATTCCTTGTGGCCAGGCCCTTTCTTGGGCCCATTGTTCTGAGAGGTCTTATGCTATTTGTTCATAAAATCCATTCACAAAAAAGACAAACTGAATATCTTTCACCCCTGGCTCATGTTCCACAAAGAGGAGAAGTGTCCTGCTTGCAGCAGCTGGTGGCTCTGCCTGTCCTCGCTCCTCTCTGGCCCCTCCCGAAGGTGCTGGGCAGGGAGTGGTGGCAGGTCCCTGGGAGAGGCCCAGTGTCTCAGCCTCTTCAGCCCCGTTTGGACTTGGTCCCTCCCCCTCGAATGCCAGGCGGGGCCCAGGAAGGCCCTGGGACAGGCTTGTCCCTGGAGAGCTTGCCACCTCCTTTCCCTATCCTACCCTTGAGGACACCCTGGACACGGGGCAGCTGACCAAGTGTCCTCTTGGCCAGCTCTGGGACCAGGATGTGAATTGCCACGTTGAAAATAACCTGTGAGTCAGAGGGGGCAGGTGTCTGTCACCCCACCCTCCTCCATGCCATTAGCACCCCCTTCCCCTAGTTCTTTCATTCATTATCATTATTATTATTATTACTATTTTCCTTTTTCAGCTGCACCTATGGCATATGGAGGTTCCTGGGCCAGGGACTGAATTCTGGTTTGAGCTGTGACCTACATTATAGCTGCCGCAACACCCAGTTCTAAACCCACTGTGCCACAGTGGGAACTCCATTTGTTATTATTTTTAAGGAGGGTCAACAGAAAGAATACTATGAGAAACAATTATTATGCCCAAGTTACAGACAGAAATATCTAACACTCACACAGGCATGATTTTTCCCGTTTTTAACACATTGAATGAAGCCAGGATCCAAAGCCACTTTTCCTGACTGTAGATGCCCTGTTTACTATATGTCACCCTGCCTGCTGCCTTTCCTAAGCCGCTCCCCTGCTGTATGGCCCCCACACTCTCTGGCCTGGCTTGCGAAGACCCCGAGGTAGTCAGTCCTCCACTTGGCAGGCAGCCCACCCAAACTTCCTTTGCTAGGCTCCTGGGTGGGTTTGGGATGGGGGGCGGTGTTCCACCCTCTCCTCTCCAATCCTCCCTGTGAACACCCTGCCTTTATGCCCCTGTTCCCTGGGCCTTTGTCTGGAACACCATTCCCTCCACATCCCATCAGTTCTTTAAGTCCCAGCTGCAGTTCTGTTCCTTTGGGCTCTGATGGCCTCTAGTCTGCATGCAGGGTAATCTTTTGTGTATTCGCTGCTTTACCTTCTGAGTTTTCTATTTAATTTTTATCTTCCTGGACCTCCTCTCCACCCTACACACATATTCCAACTCGATTGCAGGGCTCCCCCAAAACCTCCCTCGTTGGACCACCTATGGCTGCTACAGAGGCGTCTCTCCTGGGAGCAGCCAAGGCTGCATCCGCCTCTCGCTGACTCAGCAGCATCCTGTTCCCACTTGGTGAGACGGCAGTGACTCACCATCCAGGATCCCCATTATCCACACTCCTACTTTCACGATTCCAATTAGTTATGAAATGCCTGTCTTTGTGAGGCTCTCTGTGGGACTGGGTTGCTCGAGGAAAAAACGTGTTAGAGTCAATCAGTTTAATCAGTAACACACGTAAAATGCAGCACTCCAAGGGAAAACTCTGCAAAGGCCTCCCCGGGGTTTGCTCCTAATGAAAGGAACACGCCTCCCCTACAACAGGTGCTCAGCCTTCCCTACTCACACCTCCAGACTTCATGTTTATTAAGTGTTGACGGCATGCAGGACTGAAAATTTTCTCTTGCCACTGATGTGTGTTCAGGTTACTGCAATAAGATGGGCCATTAAACACCTTCGATAGCATTCCACACAGACGTGCATATACACACAGATATTTATATGTCTTTGTCTGTATTCTTTTTAGCTGGATGAAGTCAGAAAGGGCTGGCTACTTGCAGATCCCTCTCCGGCTACTCACTTGCTCTAGGACCTTGGGTCCTTCTCTTAACTTCTCTTAGTCCATTTCTCATCTATAAGATGTGGGCAGTGTGCCTTCCTTGAAGGGATGTTGAGAGGCAGAATTGAGATAAGGTGTATGGTCAAGGACCAGCTTTTTGGGGAAGCTTGTAGACATGCAGACTCTCGGGCCCCATCCCAGAGCTACAAATTAGAATCTGCATTTAGGAGAATGTGCATTTAAGAATCCCACATCATATGCCTACACCTCAGGTCAACTCTTCAAGAATCCCTGTCCTCAAGGAAGGAATAATCAGTGTATGGATCTCTGTGGAGTGGATAAGAGCATTCAAAGAGTTCTTTTCAGCCCTTTTGAGGTGACTTTGGATTCAGAGGGGTGTTGGTTGGAATTTTTTTTAAATTAGAGTATAGCTGATTTACAGTGTTGTCAGTTTCTGCTGCACAGCATAGTCACCAATCCTTTTTCTATATGTTCCATCATATTCTAGCCCAAGAGACTGGACATCATGCCCTATGCTGTACAGCAGGACCCCACCACTGATCCATTCTAAATGTAATAGTTGGCATCTACCGACCCCAAACTCCCCATCCAACCCACTGCCTCCCGCAACTGGGTCTTGATAATGATCAGAGAAATAGCCTTGGTGGCAAACGGAGTCTGAGACAGGTCCAGACAGAGGTAGGCTCAGCAGAGGGGGAAGGGGACCTTATGTGGACTGTTGGTGGAGGGAGAATTTAGAAAGGTGGGAAGGGCATGGGAAGGGCTGTAGTGCCTGAGCAGGAGGAAGAGTTCTTTGAAGGCTTTGGGAGCAAAGAGAGGAGAGACAGACAGAAATCAGGCTACTTACATAGAATTTGCTAGAGTAAAAGCATTGATAAAAATTGTAAAGTTAGGAGTTCCCGTTGTGGCGCAGTGGTTAACGAATCCGACTAGGAACCATGCAGTTGTGGGTTCGATCCCTGGCCTTACTCAGTGGGTTGAGGATCTGGTGTTGCCCTGAGCTGTGGTGTAGGTCACAGATGTGACTTGGATCCCGCGTTGCTCTGACTCTGGTGTAGGCTGGCAGCTACAGCTCTGATTGGACCCCTAGCCTGGGAACCTCCATATGGCGTGGGAGCAGCCCTAGAAAAGACAAAAAAAAAAAATTATAAAGTTATGCTGTGTAGCACTGGGAACTATAGAACCATATCTAGTCACTTATGATGGAGCATGATAATGTAAGAAAAAGAGTGTATATGTATGTGTGATGGGGTCACTTTGCTGTACAGCACAAATTGACAGAACACTGTAAGCCAGCTATAATGGCAAAAATAAAAATCATTAAAAAAATTGTAAAGTTATAGACATTTATTTAAAATATTAAAATATCAAAACAATATTTAATATTAAAACCATGGTTCTATTTGTATTTTAATATTATATTATTAAAATATTAAAATACAAAGTATAGAATTACATTAAACTCAATCCAACATGATATATTCACTCATACGGGAGATGGAAACAAAGAAGAATTATGATCAGTTTAGAATAATAGGTGTTGGGGCTGGAAGGGAATTTTTGGAATCATCGTTGGTCTAATTCTTTTGGCCCCTGAAGCAGATAGTTTTAGGATTTCTCACATCTGCCACATGCAGTGTGATCTAGATTGAATGATTCCTCTCACTAAATATTTTTTGCTGGGCTGTGAAAATGAGAAAATAAAAATGCCTGAGTTCTAGGTTGTGATGAATACCCAATGTGGCAGTGCGTGGAAGGTGCCTAGCACAGGCCTGATCCCAATTAAATAATATTTACACATAGTTTTATCACAGCTCATGACTGGCAGGAGGTGGAGAGGAGAAAATAACCATCAATACCACTACCAGTATTAATAAATATTAACATACTAAATTTGAAATTCAAGGAGTTGAATAATAACACATTTTCTTTCTTTCTTCCTTCCTTTCTTTCTTCCTTCCTTCCTTCCTTCCTTCCTTCCTTCCTTCCTTCCTTTCTTTCTTTCTTTCTTTCTTTCTTTCTTTCTTTCTTTCTTTCTTTCTTTCTTTCTTTCTTTCTTTCTTTCTTTGCTTTTAAGGCTGCACTTGAGGTATATGGAGGTTCCCAGGCTAGGGGTTGAATCAGAGCTACAGCTGCCGATCTACACCACAGTCACAGCAATGCAGGATCTGAGCCACATCTGTGACCTACACCACAGCTCATGGCAACGCCGGATCCTTAACCCACTGAGCCAGGCCACGGATCGAACCCGAAACCTCATTCGTTTCCACTGTGCCACGACAGAAACTCCTGAATAAGTTTCTTTTTGAGGGAATTTCTGTTGTGGCTCAGCAGTAACAAGCCTGACTTCTTATCTACGAGGACTGGGGTTTGAGCCCTGGCCTCATTCAATGGGTTAAGGATCTGGTGTTGCTGCAAGCTGTGGGGTAGCCTGTAGACAAGGCCTGGATCTGATGTTGCTGTGGCTGTGGTACAAGCCGGCAGCTGTAGCTCCAATTGGACCCCTAGCCTGTGAACCTCCATATGCTGTGGGTGAGGCCATTTAAAAAAAAAAAAGTTCTTGTTGAAACCAACCTGGATAATGGTGATGATGGTTATAATAATCAAATCAACAATAACATCAATAACATGACAATGATTATAATGCCATACATACCAACCACAGCCAACTTTAACTGTACTTAATACAAGCCAAGCACTTAGTAAAGCATCTCACCTGGATTATTTCATTTGATTATTTCATCTGATATATGTTGTTGATGGTACTAATCCCAGTTTATAGATGAAGGAACTGAGGCCTAGAGAGAGAGATTAATAATTGGCCCAAGGCTCAGAGCTTTTAAATGGAGTTGGAATTTGAATCCAGACCAACTGTTCCATCAACTAAATTAGCCCCACGCTAAAAAAACCAGTGAACAAAATGTTCTTTCCATTGGGTGGCAACATATGTCCGTGCTGTTGTTTTACTGGCCTGATTCTCTCATATATTTCAAAGAAAATGTATTGCTGCAAGCTAAGGAAGAAAGAGCAGCTTGAAGGCAGAAAAAAGGAGCAGAGGAACATGTATTAACCCACTGTGCGCTGGGCCGACTACAGTCATGTGCGTGAACTCACCAATGCTCCTGGTTCTCCGTGATGTGACCGACGCAGTTGGGGTGGGGTGGGGGAACAGCGGAGCCTCAGAGGGGTTCAGCTACTTGATCAGCTTTACAAGTTCGTGAATGAAGGAGCTGGGAATTCATCCTGAGGGCAAAGTCCAAGCAAGCCTAGAAAACACCTGAATTCATGACTTGATTTGTCCCCCAAGGAAAATCACACCCCTTCCAATTTCCCAAAGTCCCTAAGATTTATTTCCACTTTCAAACTCCTCCATCATAAAATCTACACTCGGAAAAAGCTTCTCCTAGAATTGCCTGAAATCCTATCCTGGAAGGGCACATAGGTAGAGCTCCCTTCTAGAAGTATTTTTTTTTTTCTTTTTTCTTTTTTCTTTTTTTTTTTGTCTTTTTAGGGCTGTACCCGCGGCATTTGGAAGTTTCCAGACTAGGGGTCGAATCGGAGCTACAGCTTCCGGCCATAGCCACTGCCACAGCCACACCAGATCGGAGCCATGTCTGTGACCTACACCACAGTTCGCCACAACGATGGATCCTTACCCCACTGAGCGAGGCCAGGGCTTGGACTCGAGTCCTCATGGATACTAGTCGGCTTCCTTACCTCTGAGGCACGATGGGAACTCCAAGAAGTGTTTTATTTTTGATTTGCGGTTCATCCCTTTCCAAGAAGAAGTTCAGGTACCTTATACCTAATCAGCTGAACTGTAAAAGAATGGGAAACTGAGGTAGGAAAAACCAGTTTAGGGTAGGAATAAGGTTAGTTACAGAAATGTAGGCCAATGGGCCCTGAATCAGGTGGGGTGTTCTGTGAGGCAGCTTTCATTGAACTGGAAGGTTGATTACACCCAGGGGAGATGATTAGCAGAAAAATCCAAGTAGCTTCCAGGGGGAGCCCTCTTACATCCATGGGTCACATGAATTATATAGCAATTGGGGTTATTTCAAGACATACGCTGGATCTTCGACCTAAAGTCTGGGGTGGTTTGGGGCCCTCCGTTTGTCTGGTAGGTCTCCTGACAAGATGAGGGTTTGGCTGAAGAGCCATAGGCCTCCAGTTGTGTAAGCAGTTCTTAAGTTCTTACTTCCTTTCTTCCTTGGTACCAGTTGGATACGATGAGTCCCGAAAACACCTTTTCTTTGTAATGTGCTCTCTCTGGTGACCTGGAGGGAAAGGCACAGCTCTTCAGCTCTTCTTTGAAGGCTCATCTCCAAAAAGATGGAACTCCCAAGCTCAGGGCAGAGGGGCCCGCCCGCCCGCCCAGAGTGCTCCCCTCAGTTATGGCTATCGGAACAATAGGGCAGGAATCAGCCTCCATCACCCGGGCTCCACCCTGTGTCAACAGCCCTCACAAACAGAGGGGCCCTGCAGCAGCCTTTGACACCACCTGGTACTGTACACTGGAACCAGCTCCCATGCTGCACAGAAAACAGGTGCTGGCCCTGTTCCGATGGTGGCCGATAACGCCGAGTCTCCAGTCAGGGCGCCATTGTTCTGTCCCTCGGCCCCTCCCCTCCTCCATTCCAAGCAGCCCTGATAAGTCGGTGCACGGGGCAGGCTTGTGTTTGAGTTGGGGTTGTCAAACCCATTACTCAAAGGGAGGACGTGGACTTGCTTTGGGAAGGGCAAACGCTGGTCTTAAGGCGTAGGAGAGAATAAAGATGATTTATGATTAACTCAGCGGCCACACTGTTGAGGCTGGTCTCACTGACCGCTGTTTGAGTCACGGCTCCTTTGTGCCGTTGGTGTGTCTGCATTGAGGTGAGTCAAGAGTGACCGCAGAGAAAGTCAGGCAAGGGATTAATGTCTGATGGGCATTAGGGCAGCCCCGCATGTTGTCCCCGAGGGAAGAAAAAAAGGGCTCTTTGATTTGACAGGGACCCTTTAAACCTGCACTACCTGAACAGGTCTAAGTGGGTTAGATCCTGTGGGTGTCGCTGGAGACGTAGGGAAACTTCTCTGTAAGAGTGTTTGAGTGAGATAATATTCCCCTTAACTCTCTCTACTCTCAGAACTTTAGGCTTGGGAGCTCCCATTGTGGCTCTGTGGTAACGAACCCACCTAGTACCCATGGGACCTAGGTTCTATCCCAGACCTTGCTCACTGGGTTAAGGTTCCAGCGTTGCTGTGAGCTGTGGTGTAGGTTGCAGATGTGGCTCAGATCTGGCGTTGCTGTGGCTGTGGGTGTAGGCTGGCAGCTGTAGCTCCGATTTGACCCCTAGCCTGGGAACTTCCACTTGTCATAGATGTGGCCCTAAAAAGCAAAACAAAAACAAAAACAAAAAGAACCAAAAACCAAAAAGCCCAAAAAACAAACAACAACCCCCCCCCCCCAAAACAGAAAACAACTTTAGCCTCCTTTATGACCTTTCAGTAGGAGTGAAGAAGAAGAGAAAAAGAGTGTTTTTCCTGGTACCAGCTGGTGTTAGGGCAGCAAAGGGTTGGGAGCTGGCAGAGGTGTGGAGGTTGCCTGGGTGAGTTGCCAAGAGCCTTGGAATTCTCACATATTTTTTTCTGTTTTGGCTTCGTGGAGGATGTTAAAGTTTAAAGAGTTAATTTTCCTAAAGAGTTGGCAAGAGGGTAAAATGTGTGAACACATTAGAAAAAAAAAAAAGCCTAAGTATTACACACAAAGAACGCAGTGTTATTTCACTTGAGCCGACCACAACTCTGTGAAGCTGACAAGTCAGACGTTAATGTCTTCAGTTTTAATTTGAGTAAATTAAATCCCAGGAAAGCCAGGGTGCCCTTCCAAAGTCACACAGCTGGCAAGGAGCTGAGCTGGGGGCAGGACGCAGCTCTCTGAGGGTCAGCCTGGCTGGGATGGCAATGATACAAAATTTAGAAGGAAACGTAGGAAAGATAAGAATTTGACTTAAAATTTCCTTTATCTTTAAGAAAGTGACCTGGGCCACAGATGTAACAATGCCAGATCCTTAACCCACCGAGCCACCAGGGAATTCCTAAGCTGTAATTTTAAAAAATTGCGTTTAGCATTCCAATTTATAGCACTTAATTTTGTTGCTGATATTGATCATAATTATTAATGCTAATACTAGTAGCTGTTTAAATTTTCCTTTATCAGTTAAGATATTAAATAGGCATTTCTCTAAATTAAAAAATCTTGACATGGAAATATCTTACACATGAGAACTACCAACTTTTTCTCTCCCCGGAGTCCCCCACAACAAGAAGTATTCCCTGAATGGGTGTGCTCTACTCTAGCACATGGAGTGCGTGTGTGCACACGTGTGTTTGTGTGTGTGTGTAACTTTCTTCAAGTTCCCAAGTTTTAAGATGGAATTCAGAGTACCTTTGCCTTGAAAACACTTTAACAAGTTGATTTCCCAGGGTAGCCTTTGTAATTTTACTTCAACCATAACTTGTAGTTAAAACATCATGATGTGCCAAGAAGTCATTCCCAATATTATAAGTATTTTATATTTTTATATTTTTCATTGAAAAGTCATATGAAATATTTGGGGACTTTATTAAATAGGCTTTATGAGCAAGTACCAGGACGTGAAGTCTGTTTGTAACACTGTTTCTATTACAAGAGGTGTTAGAGGTTCCAAAGAGCCAACATACTCATTTTAAAAGCACGACTAGAGTTCCCTGCAGTGCAGTGAGTTAAGGATCAGGCATTGTCACTGCAGCGGCTCAGGATACTGTTGTGGCAAGGTTTTGATCTCTGGTCTGGGAACTTCTACATGCAGTGGGCACAGCCAAAATAAAATAAAATAAAATAAAAAGATAAGAGCTCCGACTGATTATCACTAGTAGTCTATGTAGCTGTCTGTACAGACTGTACTGCTGCCTCTGAAGACTAACTTCCCTTATTACAATTCTCTCTGATACCCAAGGGTATTATTAAGCTGGAGTGTGCTAACATTTATGCTAAAAGATAAACAACAGGGACACAACATTTTAAATCAACAAAAAATAAAAATTCAGGGAGTTCCCTTTGTGGCTCAGCAGTTAATGAACCCGACTAGGATCCATGAGGATGCGGGTTCAATCCCTGGCCTCACTCAGTGGGTTAAGGATCCGGTGTTGCCGTGAGCTGTGGTGTAGGTCACGGATGAGGCTTGGATCCCTCGTTGCTGTGGCTGTGGTGTAGGCCGGCAGCTGCAGCTCTGATTCAAACCCCTAGTCTGGGAACTTCCATATGCCACGGGTGTGGCCCTATAAAGCAAAAAATAAAAAAATTAAAATTAAAGTTAGAAAAAAAACACACAACCAAGATACACAATAGGAAAACAGATCAAAATGGAAAAAGACATGGAAGATTTCAAACTCTCTGAAGTCTTGGTTCTGTGCTCTTGGCGTCCTCTCTTCTAATTTGCCATTACTGTAGACACCCACCCCAAGCCCTCCCTGTAGTCCTGCATCCTCTGAAAGTGAACAGAAGAAAAGACTTCCGAGGGGCCTTGCACATTCAGAGTTCCGGGGGCTCGGAAGCCCTGCGTGTCAGGCATGACCACTCACTCCTCCATCTACCTGGTGACCCTCAACCTATCAGAGAAGAAGAAACACAGTGTGGTGGTTGTGAAAGAATTGCTATTCCTATCGATACTGATATCTAATTATTTGTTGTGTTTGGATTTGTGAACTCTACGAATACAAGTACTGGCTCTAGTATAACAACAAATGGTTTAGGTGTATGTGCAGAGCTTACTTGCTACTCTACTTTTTTTTTTTTTAAAGGCCACACCTTTGGCAGATGGAAGTTCCTGCACTAGGGATCAAATTGGAGATGAGGCTGCAGAACTACGGCACAGATTGTGACAAGGATGGATCCTTAACCCACTGAGTGAGGTGAGGGATGGAACCCAGATCCTCATGGATACTAGTTGGGTTCTTAACCCACTGAGCCACAACAGGAACTCCTAATTTTTGCTGTCCTGAAAAAATTATCTTTATCCTAAAGATGACCTAGTTTATAAGACCATCCAACATTTTCTTCCCTTTTTTTTCTTATGGCTGCACCCATGGCATATGGAAGCACCAGGGCTAGAAATCAAACCCAAGCCTCTACAGTGACCTTAGCTGCTGCAGTTGGGTTTTTTGTTTTTTTTTTTTGTCTTTTGTCCTTTGTCTTTTTAGGGCCGCACCTGTGGCATATGGAGGTTCCAAGGCTAGGGGTCAAATCCTAGCTACAGCTGCCGGCCTACACCACAGTCACAGTCATGCAGGATCCGAGCTGCGTCTGCAACCTACACCACAGCTCACAGCAACGCCAGATCCTTAACCCACTGAGCAAGGCCAGGGATTGGACCTGCATCCTCATGGATACTAGTAGGGCTCATTAACCACTGATCCACGATGGGGAACTCCTGCAGTCAGATTCTTAACCCATTGAGCCATAGCAGGAACTCTTTCAACATTTTATTCTTGATCTTCTTTCTTACTTCATTAAAGAATACAGTATTTACAAGTTAAAAAATTTTCCTTGGCTGCATCAATGGCATATTCCAGGTCCAGGGATCAAACCGGAGCTGCAGTAGTGACAATGCCAAATCCTTAACTGTTAGGCCACCAGGGAACTCCTGATCTGCTATGATAGACACTCTATATTTGAATTTACATTTAAGACCAAACATCTCTTTTGTTATCTTAAATATTACTTTGGATAATTACTGCTGTGATTTGTTCATAGGAGTCCATGTAACTTGCAGAAGAATTATGTCAGAACTTTTTTCAGTTGAATTTATTTTCTGTGCTTTATTTATATTTGGGTTTTTGAGACTTTAAAGATGATCAGCCTATGTTTATATACTTTTTTTTTTTTTTTGTCTTTTTGTCTTTTTGCCATTTCTTGGGCCGCTCCTGCAGCATATGGAGGTTCCCAGGCTAGGGGTCGAATCGGAGCTGTAGCCACCGGCCTACGCCAGAGCCACAGCAACATGGGATCCAAGCCATGTCTGCGACCTACACCACAGCTCACGGCAATGCCGGATCCTTAACCCACTGAGCAAGGGCAGGGATCGAACCCGCAACCTCATGGTTCCCAGTCGGATACGTTAACCACTGCGCCACGATGGGAACTTCTCATATGCATTTTATAAGGAACAATAATTATATCTTATGGCCTTTGTGTGACTTTCCCAGTGCCTGCACTAACACTGCAGCAAAGGGGCACTCAAAAATATTAATTGTTGGAGATTTGACTGTATGTTGGAGTCCTCTCAACGTGGTGGTTTTCTCCTCTTCTGCTGTGTAGACTGGATTTCAAAACCAGGAATCAAATTTATGTAGCTGCTCACATCTGACTTGAACAAATAAATAAAGGTCTGAATTATTGCTTCACCAGCTAACTTTAGACCTGGATCCATCTTCCCATCAGAATGTTCCCCTCTGCTTTCTCCGTTAGCCCCACCCCCATTGTGATCACTCTTTTCCTTTTATTGTTGCAAACATGTTTTCTCATACTTGTGGGCCAAGAGTCTATTAATTAGGAGCTGGTCTGGAGGCCCCTATGGGAGCTTGTTTGGACTCTACTGGCGAAATATTCTCACTCAAGCTGATTCATTATATGGCCAGGGGCCAATGGTTCAGTTTTGCTGCAGCCTTTCCGTGAAGGAGCCTGAGCCTGGGACCAAAGAGCACGGCTGGCTTTTGGCTCTGCCGAGCCTTCCTCGTGTGTTTGTAAATCTTTTGAGCTCTGCAAGTAGCCCGGCTTGTGAGATTGCTTAAGCGCAGATCTGGAAGTCAGCCACTCTCAAGATCTGATTCTTATTCCTCATCCAGACCCGAGTGTATCCATTTATAAAACAGTTGTTAATATTAGTTGCCTCCCAAGGTCCCAAATCAGGGACCTTTCCTATTGGCCGCTCTTTGGGGGCTACGCTTGTGTGGAATAACTTCTCTTTCTTCTTACAAATCTGACATTTCAAGGTCTCTCCAATCTGATTCCAACCCAGTTCTTCCTATTTTCTTTCTTTCTTTCTTTTTTTCTTTTTTTCTTTTCTTGTCTTTTTAGGGCCTCACATGCAGCATATGGAAGTTCTCAGGCTAGGGGTCTGATCATAGCTGCGGCTGCCAGCTTGCACCCCAGCCACAGCAACGTGGGATCCAAGCTGTGTGTGCTATCTACACCACAGCTTGTGGCAATGTTGGATTCTTAACTCACTGAGAGAGGCCAGGTATCGAACCTGCATCCTCAAGGATACTAGTTGAGTTCCTAACCTGCCGAGTCACAACGGGAACTCCCACTTCTTTCCAATTTCATGCTTCTATTCTTTGCTCTGTCCCAAAGGGACTTTGTACTATCTCTTGAGACTGCTCTTCTTTCTGGCTCAAAATCTTGACTCTGGGTTCTGGTCATACTCTCCAGGAAATGCCTTCTAGAACCACAGGCTGTGGGAGACAGAAGGAACCAGGAGCATCAGAAAAGTTTTGGGGAGTTTTGGCGGAATGCTCTGGGACAGTGGGGTCACCCTCAGATCTCTCACTGCTCTTTGAGGGTTTTTCTTAGCACGGTACAACAAGCCACTTTGGGATGTGCTATTACAAGCGACTCTGCATTTTCTTCTTTTGTGTATGTGTCTTATCTGCACGCCCCCATCATGCTATGACTCAAAACATTCTATGCTTATGTTTTGAAACAATGACTCCTGAAAGAAAAATATTTCCTCTCTAGAGAGGACCAGATCTTTAATGTATTAATGAAGTGAAGGTGATATTTAAAAAACCCTTTGGAATGAAGGGTGAAAGGGCCTTTAAGCAAACACTCAATAATGGAAAAATCAATGAAAATGTTCTTAGGAAAAGAAACTGGCCAATCTGTCTTTCTTTGTGAGTCTCACATTTCTTTGCTCAAGCAGCTTGTCTCCCATTTGATATTTGCAACGTCTGCCATTGGAAAATGTAACATTCAGACAGCAGAACAATGAATGACTTTTCAGCTTTGTCAACCACTTGCCTCATCTGTCAATGGATTTCCATGTTACTTTGTTTGTAAAGATTACATCTATACTATTGAGAACATTTTATTTTTTTTACTTAAAAAATTTTTTTAGGAGTTCCCGTCGTGGCGCAGTGGTTAACGAATCCGACTAGGAACCATGAGGTTGCGGGTTTGGTCCCTGCCCTTGCTCAGTGGGTTAAGGATCCGGCGTTGCCGTGAGCTGTGGTGTAGGTTGCAGACGTGGCTTGGATCCCACGTTGCTGTGGCTCTGGTGTAGGCTGGTGGCTACAGCTCCAATTCGACCCCTAGCCTGGGAACTTCCATATGCCACGGGAGCGGCCCAAGAAATAGCAAAAAGACAAAAAAAAAAAAAAAAAAAAATTAAATTTATTTAAATTTCTTTTTTTTCTTTTTTGGCTGCCCCCACAGCAGTTGGAAGTTCCTGGGTCGGAGATCAAATCTGAGCCAGAGCTGTGACCTATGCAACAGCTGCAGCAATGCTAGATCCTTAACCGAGTGCACCACAGTAAGAATTCCCTGGTGAGCATCTTAGATGGTTATCCTGTAAATATTAAATCACTGGTTAGATTATTTTACTGAGCCTTTATACAACAGTTTCAGATGCAGCTCATGACCTAGGACAGAGACAGAAGAAGGCACAGATGCACAAGAGGTATGACATGAATTTGCAAATGGTGGACATTAAAATGGACTGAATATCTGAAAACAGACACTTCACTGCAACTGCAGGTTGGGTGCACTAACTGGCACCACTAATCTCCAATTCTGGCCTCAGCTTTGCTGATACCATACCAGACTGACAATGAGCGTTAATTATAAGGACATTCATGTGTGTGCAAGGCTATTCTTTGTTGAATGTAAAATAGCAAAGTTTCAAAATAATATAGATGTCCATCAATAAGGGTGAGTTAAACAGATCGTGGTACATCTACACAGTAGAATACTATGCAAATGTCAAAGGAAAGAAAGGGCAAAACTTCATATATTGATATGAAAAATGTATCAAGATATATTGTTTAGTTAAAAATTAAAAAGCATGCTCACAAGGCAAGGTGTAGTTCTCAGATGCAGCTCAGATATGGCATTGCTGTGGTTGTGGCGTAGGCTGGCAGCTGCAGCTCTGCTTTGACCCCTAGCCTGGAACCTTCCATATGCTGCAGGTGTGGCCCTAAAAAAAAAGAAAAGGAAAAAATAAAAAAGTAAAGAAAAAAGCAAGATGTTGATCAATGGGTATAGTATGCAAACTCTTGTGTAAAATAAACCAAGTGCCAGGTATTTGCGTATATTTGTGTGTGCAGAGAGTAATTCAGGAAGAAAACACAGGAGACTAATACTGATAACCAGCTGTTTGGGGGAAGGAAATTGAAAGATAAAGGTGGAAAGGAGACATTTTGCAGTGTGAACCTTTTTGTAGGGTTGGCAAATTTGCTGTGGGTCAACTTTGCTGAACTACATTTCCCAGAATGCCATCTCCCCATTCCTGTTAGAGTAGGTGCCCAAAGAGATTACCGTGGGAGCTTTGGAGGGTGGAAGGGAAGCAGAAGATGTTTTGTATCTTAACACTCTGCCGTTTATCTGCTGGCCACCCTTGTTGGCGTGGGGCAGCAGCTGGGGCCGCAATGAATCATGTTCCCCTGGATCCTTTTTCAGCTTTTCTAACTTCTGTGCCCATCTGAATCCTATGTTTAGCTATGTGCTGAGGGCACCAGCTTCTCCTGCAGGACACCACCATCAGAGGCCACAAGAACTGACACACGTTTCAGTCCATCTTCATGGGTTCTAGCACACCCTTGTGGGTTCCTGCTTATCCTTGCTCTCCCCCACTTTATATCCATCTTCCTATAGACCTCAAACTCTAACATCAGATGGACCGTCCGACAAAGACTACTTAACTAGCTCCTGCAATTGTGCATTGCAAATTCTTTTGTATGTGTGTATTTGTGTGTATGTATTTCTTAATGGGTCTGCCTTTCTAATTGGACCCGAATACAGAATTGTTAGATTTTTCAACATGTTTGGGTATTATCAGTTCAAACAGTAAATAAAAATTTAAAACAGAGACGTAACCATCAGAGATGGTTCACGTTCAGAGTTGAAGGAAGCTAGCCTGGTTGGGGACGTTTGAAGCTGCTACAAACTGGGAAAGTCACATATGGTAGGGTTCATATGAAGTGTAGAATATTCTAAGAGAAAAAATGAGGCTCCAGGGGAGGGATAAATTAGGAGGATGGGAATAACATATACACACTGCTGGATATATAACAGGTAACTGGAGTTTCCTTGTTGAGCAGTGGGTTAAGGATCCCTTGTCATTGCAGCAGCAGGGTTGCTGCTGTGGTGCAGGTTTGATCCCTAGCCTCGGAACTTCCACATCCTGCAGGAATGACAAAAAAAAAAAAAAAAAAAAAAAAAGATAATTAACAAGGGCCTACTGTACAGCACAACGAAATCTACTCAATAGACTGTAATGACCTATATGGGGAAAAAGAATGAAGGTATGTGTATGTTTAACTGATTCACTTTGCTGTGCACCTGAAACTAATTCAACATTGTAAGTCAACTACACTCCAATAAAATTATTTAAACAATGGGGCTTCAAAGAATGCTGTTATGTTCTTATGATAGCAAGTTGACCATGATGTGCATAGGTGTGATTTTTTGTTTTTATCCCGGTTGGGGTTTGCAGAAATTCTTGGATATGGAGTTGACTTTTTCATCAAACTTAGGACATTTTTGGCCATTCTATACTCAAAATTTTTTTCTCTCCTGATCTCTCTTTTACAATTGGGATTCTGGTTACAGGTATGTTAAATCACTTGATAGTGTTCCACGGGTCATGGAAGCTTTGTTGATGGTGTTAAGTCTTGTTTTCTTTTTGTTCTGTATTGATAGCTTCTAATGACCTGTTTGGAAGTTCTTTATTTTTTGTTTTTTTGGGGGGTGGGGGGGGTGCACCTGTGGCATATGGAGTTTTCCAGGCTAGGGGTTGAATTGGAGCTACAGCTGCCGGCCTATACCTCAGCCACAGCAATGCAGGATCTGAGCCACTTCTGCAACCCACACCACAGCTCACAGCCACACTAGATCCTTAACCCACTGAGGGAGGCCAGGGATCGGACCTGAAACCACATGGTTCCTAGTTGGATTCGTTTCCACTGCACCACGACAGGAACGCCTAGAAGTTCATTAATGCTGAAGATATAATTATTCACTGTCTTCCATTCCTCCTTATTCACACAAGACCTCTTCTTTCATGTTAATAGAGACAAAAAAAAAAAAAAGGAAACAAACACATAAATATCTAATTACAGAAATAAACTTGAGGGAGAAAATGAACACAATGCTGGAAAAGAGAGTCATTGGCAGGGGTTGGGGAGGTATTTAGAGAGGGTGGCCAGGCAGTGCCATTGATGATGAAACTTGGCCTCTGAAGAGGAGAAAGGGTGTTTGAAGACCTGAAAGGAAGCTGGTAAGTCTGGAGGGAAGTGGACAAGCAGGAGCTGCTGCAGATGGGATTGCACAGGTGGGCGAGGCCAGTCCTGCAGGCAGTTTTCAGGCAGCAGAGATCTTGAGATTTTATCTGAAGTGCAAGGAAAGCCACAGTGAGTGGGGGGGCAGAGGGAATTTAAGCTCAAGAGGGACATCTGTGGTCCTGTCTTCTAAACCATCAGTCTGCTGGAGTTCCCTGGTGGCTCTGTGGGTTAATGATCCAGCATTGTTACTGCTGTGGCTCTGGTTTCGATCCCTGCCCTGGGAACATCCTCATGCCTCAGGCGTGGCCAAAATAATAAAAAAATCACTGCCTGTTTTGTGTAAAATGGATTAGGGAGTGCAGGGAGGAGTCAAAGCAGGGGGACAGGCAGAGGGCTCTTGCAGCAGTTCAGGCAATTCAGGTCGGGGTGGTGGCAGCTTTGGAAGTGGAGAAGCAGGTGCAGTCGGCACTTCTTTGGGCAGTATACTAGACAGGATTTGTGCAGGACGGGCTGTGAGGAGAGAGTGAGAAGGATGCACGGATTTTTGGACACTGCACCCGAGGGTCTGTGGTTACCCCACTCCCCACCCCCACAGCTGTCATCTGAGATGCTGGTTTCCTTGGGTCGGCTGTCCTAGAATGGGCCCCACACATCTGAGTGAAGGGTTGGGAAGGCTCTCTAACGCTTAGGCAGGAAATGGGGGTTTGGAAAAGAGGTCTGCGCTTACTTCAGGGCATTGCTAATGGTAATAATTGTTGTGGTGGAAAGATGGTAATAATTAAAATGATGGGAATTGCCATCGTGGCACAGCAGAAATGAATCCGACTAGGAATGATGAGATTGTGGGTTCGATTCCTGGCCTCAGCTCAGTGGGTTTAAGGATCCGGCCTTGCTGTGAGCTGTGGTGTAGGTTGCTGACACGGCTCAGATCCTGTGTTGCTGTGGCTGTGGCATAGGCTGGTAGCTGTAGGTCTGATTGGACCCCTAGCCTGGGAACCTCCATATGCCTTGGGTGCGGCCCTAAAAAGACAAAAAAAGACAAAATAAATAAAATAAATAATGACGACAATGATGACAGCCAGCATTTGTTGGGTGCCTACCACGTACCAGGCACACCCAGCTCCCTATGAGAGGGTGGAGGTTCTGGACCTAAATTTCGAGGGAGCAGGTAGATAAAGTAGGATGGTGGCCCCAGACGGCTCTAGGATTTATGATCTTTCCCATTCTACTATTTAATCAGCTTTGGCTGCAGGGAGACGAATTTTGCCTGAAATTGCCAGCCAGCACCTTTTGGGGTATGAAACCAGTGAGGTCAAGTTCAAATTCAATCAGTATTTGAGCTAGAGCTTAGCATTTTAGCACCAAAATGAAACACAATCACCATCGCCAACATCATCAACAACCAAACAGCAACAAAAAGCCTCGGAAATTGGAAAAGGGCCTCTGGTGGCCAGCCTCAGAAGTGAGGGTCCCCGTGGAAGAAAGCACAGGGCTCCACTGGCTCTTGCTGAGCTTGTTACTCCTCTCATGTCAAGTAACTGGCTCCCGCTCTCCTCCTGCCCAGGATGAAGATGAGTCAGCTTCCAAACCTTCAGCTAGGAGCTAATCATGAACTGGCCTGCGCCTCCTGGGAGGGCCCGGGCTCCGACACAGGAGAGTCTGGGACTCCTTCCCCCCCCCTCCCCCCCCCGCCCCAAACTTGGAGATGGTGAGTCTGTACGTTTTTAATTACAGGGAGATACCCTTATCTCTGGCCAGGTCTTTGCTCCATTAATTTACACCTTCCCTTATCTTTTGCATCTATTGTCTCTTTGCAATGACAGGTCTCCTTCTCAGAGGTGCTCCTGCGCTGTCCCTGGGTCTGAGCCTGTCCTTCGGCTGACCCCTCGGGCAGCCTCATTTGTCTCCCTGCCAGCACTCCTTACCCCTGACCCTGTCCAGGCCCTCTTTGATCTCCCCTGGCCTTCCTCTGCCTTCACCTAGAGCTCTTTCTCCTTTCTCTGTTTTAGGCAAGGTCCCTGCCCCGTCCGGGAATTCTCCTGACTCCAGGAGACAGAGTTTCTGGGAACAGAGCCCCTTTGTCCCTCTATTGGGAAGGTATAGCCCAGGGAATAGGCCTTGGGAACACAGAAGTGGCGGGGCCTCTAGGGCCCTGAAAGGAAAGGAAAGGGGCTTGAAACAGGGAGGCCTTTAGTTCACACCTTCCACCAGCGGGCAGACATGGGGGCACCTATTGTGTGCCAGGTGCTGTTGAGGCAGTTACGACAGGAAACCAGAGGAGACGGGAAATCTCCTCCCCTCCCCCCACCTCCCAGACACAGAGAAGGAACTTGGCCTTGGTACGCGGAAGCTTGCTTGGGCACCCAGAGGTTGATCCCTGGTGGCCTGTGAAGAATACCCAACTCCTTTTTTTTTTTCCTGGCTTGGCTTGGTTTTGTCCTGCATTAGCCCTCATGCCCTCTTGCTAACCTCTCCTGTTCCCATCCTCCTTGGAAGGGTTAGTGTTGAAGCCTGTAGGGATTTCCATGCCTCCCTTTCTCTCTAGGTGTCTCTTCAGTCTGGAATTTCTCTCTGAAATGCCGGGGCTGGGCTGGTCCTGGGCATTCTGCCACCTCCAGCACATTGAAAAAGAAAGTCTGTCCTTCTGTCACCACCCGTGTTTGCTGTGCCTGCAGGGGAGGGGCAGGCTCTCCAGCTTGATGGAGGGAACCCTCCAGTGCCCAGGGTGGGGGCTGGCTGCTGGCTATGTGAGGAAAGCCAAGCACTGGTTGGGATCCCCGAGGCCTGCTGGGTGGCTCTTGGTAGCATCCCAGTGTTTGTTTGCAGGTCAAAATTTCAGATAAAAACATCTGGAGGAGTTCCCGTTGTGGCTCAGTGATTAATGAACCCAACTAGTATCCAGGAGGATGCAGGTTCAATCCCTGGCCTCACTCAGTGGGTTAAGGATCCGGCATTGTCATGAGCTGTGGTGTAGGTCTCAGACGTGACCTGGATCTGGTGTTGCTGTGGCTGTGGCATAGGCTGGAGCTGCAGCTCTGATTGGACCCCTAGCCTGGGAACTCCATATGCCGTAGGTGTGGCCCTAAAAAGACAAAAAGGCAAAAATGAAAAAATCAAAAACATCTGGAAAGATACATGCACAACTGTCACCAGTGGGTGCCCTAGAGGAGGCCTGTGCAACTGGGGGCTCGGGTCAAGGGTAAGGGAGGTACAGGTCTTCGAAAGGCCTCTAGCTTTGGTTCTGCATGAGCTGGGGGCCTTAGGAAGGTTTTGAGTAGAGGACTGACACAGTCTAACTTAAGATTTTTTTTTTTTTTTTTTTGCTTTTTAGGGCTGCACCCATGTCATGTGGGAGTTCCCAGGCTAGGGCTCGAATTGGAGCTACAGCTGCTGGCCTGCCTCCTCACAGCCACAGCAATGGGGGATCCAAGCTGCATATGAGACCTTCACAACACGGGATCCTCAACCCGCTGAGTGAGGGCAGGGATCAAACCCGCATCATCATGGATACTAGTGGGGTTCGTAACCTGCTGAGCCACAAAGGGAGCTCCCTAACTTGAGTTTTAAAAGAACTGCTCTAGTTATTAGAGAATAGACTGAGAGGGCCTGGGGGGGGGGCATTTTGGTACCATAGGAGGGTGATGATGGCTTGAAATAGGTGGTGACCATGGACGTGGTCAGAAGGGGTCAGATGCTGGGTCTATTTTGAGGAGTTTTCTCATGAATTGGATGTGACGTAGGAGAGAAAGAGAGAAGTCGGGAATGACTTCGAGAGCTGGGCCTGAGCATCTGGAAGAATGGAGCAGCCATGTGCTGAGAAGACAAAGACATAAAACCATTTCCTGCACCAAGTCTGCATCCTCTGCTGACTCTGCAGCAACTGCAGTCATGAAGGGATGGAAGGAGAGTAAGTACTTCGGTGCCTGGCATGGGGCCTCATGCATTGTCAGTGAGCACTATGGAAGCAGTGGAAAAACATAAAGAAGAACAGAAAAGGAGAGCAAATATTTGCCTAATGCTATGTGAAGAGATCTTGGGTTTCCGAGGGTCAAGGACACTATAGTTTGGGTCAATGGATCAAGGAAATGTTGGGGTCAGTATGAACATGCAGGATTCCTGTGGGTTCTCCTTTTGGTGTTTGGTGTCTCTAATTTCATTTAAAAAGTTGTAAAATTGTCATAATAGGGTCTACTACCAACTGCTTATCACAGACGTTGTAAAGATAAATAAAATGCTCATTTATATGCGTGTATGGTTCTGAACAAATTCTAGGATTGATGGTGTATAAAAAAAGCAAGGTATTATTCTGGGGGTGGGGACACCTCAGTTAGCCATCTTTTCTTTCTTCCTTTTTTTCTTTTTTTCTTTTTTTTTTTTTTTTTTGTCTTTTTGCCATTTCTTGGGCCGCTCCATGGCATATGGATTTTCCCAGGCTAGAGGTCCAATCAGAGTTGTAGCTGCCGGCCTATGCCAGAGTCACAGCAACGAGGGATCCAAGCCTCGTCTGAGACCTACGCCATAGCTCACAGCAATGCCGGATCCTTAACCCACTGAGCAAGGCCAGGGATCGAACCTGCAACCTCATGGTTCTTAGTTGGATTAGTTAACCACTGAGACACGATGGGAACTCCAAGCCAGCTTTTCTTTTTCAGCAAACTTAGCTACTTCAGCTATGCTTGAGGACAAAGGAGTCAGCAAAGAAAGGAAGTCCACTAACTCTCAAGGGACTTTCCAAACTGAAGAGCTTCATGGATCCTCACTCGGAGCCTAGGAACTCTTAGTTTAGAAACATTTGTAACTGACTATAAATGTCTGGTAGACCAGGCCAGAGGAGCAGTTAGGAGAGCAGAGTGGTGCACAGCATGAGTCCTGGATTCATCCAGCATAAATTTCCCTCTTGCCTCCAGCTGTGAGAAGAAGGGCAAGGTGATTTTTCTCTAAGCTTCTGTGTCTACATCTGTAAATGGAGGATAACGGTGTACCTGCTTCATACGGGAATAATTTCCTTATTTAATCCTGAGGTGCTTAAGACAGTGTCAGGTATATGGTATCTGCCTAATAAACAGCTATTAATATTAGCATTAATAATTAATATCAATATCAGCAACAAATTAAGGGCTATAAGTTGGAATGCTAAAAGCAATTTTTAAACGTTACAGCTTAGGAATTCCCTGGTGGCTCAGTGGATTAAGAATCTGGTTCAGGTCACTGCTCTAGCGCAGGTTTGATTCTAGGCCCAGGAACTTCTGCATGCTGAGGGCATGGCCAAAAAGGAAAAGTTACCCTCCTCTCTTCTCTTCTCTGCCATCCTATGTGTGGTTGAATTAGTTCCTCGCCATGTCTTCTCACAAGACTTTCAGGATCAAGCAATTCCTGGCCAAGAAGCAAAAGCAGAATCATCCCATTCCCCAGTGGATTTGAATGAAAACCAGTAATAAAATCAGGTACAACTCAAAGAGAAGACATTGGAGAGGAACCAAGCTGGGTCTCAAAGGAGCCTCCCCAAATGAGGTGGTGCACGTATTTGTGCTGTGTGGGGCCACTTGCTTGCATTTCACTACAGCACAGCCGCTGTTGAGTACATCAGGAAATGGGTTCACTTTATGTTGTTGTTTCTCAGTAATAAGTATGTGAAGGTCTTTGCTGGAAAAAAAAAAAAAAGTTACAGCCTAACATTGATAGAAAGAGGCAAAAAAAATTATAAAAAGTTAAGCATTAAATTAAAAAATAATAAATGTCAGTGTCAGTGTAAAGGAAACTAGATCAATGCAGTTCTACAGCACTTGGAGGCATCATATTGTATAATTCTTATGTAATTAATAATACCCTGATTCACTCAGGTAATGTTCAGGCAGGGAAGCAGTTGCACACTGTGTTAGAAGGCATATTTTCACTGAAACAAAGTTTGTAAACCAATAATAGCAAATAAATGAAACTTCCTTATTTGAAAATTTCCAGGGATTTACTCCAATGATGACCTGAAAAATTATTTACACACGGACATAATTGTTTTTGGAAAAATGCATTTGAATACATCATAATATCCTTACATATAAGCCAATGAAGTTGTCGCTCTCTCTCTCTCTTTTTTTTTTTTTTTTTTTTTTTTTTTTTAAGGTCTTTCTAGGGCCTCACCTGTGGCATATGGAGGTTCCCAGGTTGGGGATCCAATTGGAGCTGTTGCTGCCGGCCTATGCCACAGCCACAGCAACACCAGATCTGGGCCGCGTCTGTGACCTACATCGCAGCTCACAGCAACGCCAGATCCTTAACCCACTGAGCGAGGCCAGGGATCGAACCCACATCCTCACGGATACTAGTCAGGTTCATAACCCACTGAGCCACAACTGGAACCTCCAAGTCATCTCATGTTTTAAATATGTTGAATACAGAAACCTTAAAACTTTATACAGCTTCCAATGAAATGGGCAGAATGAATGGAAGTGGGTGGTGAATAAATATCTCAGGATGTGTGTAGAGATAGAACCGGTTAGAGGCAATGGGTTTTCAAGTACATTAAAAACACACACACTCATACACACGATCACATGACATTTATCTCAAGAAAACATTTTTATCAAATCACAAATTAGGGTCTATCAGATGAGTACAGACATCTTCAAGGGGGTAATGGGATAGAATATTTACATGATAGAACTTCCTTGTACCACATCCTTGCCTGGTGTGGCTCTTTCCCATTATCTGGGTGAACCGGGCTTCCAAGGGCCAAGCGGTCCCTCCTAATTGGGCTCTTGGGCTTATTTCTTGCTCTCTGGCCAAAAATTCTCTTCTGACCCCCAGGCAGGGCCCCTGTCGGGCTCTGTCAACCAAACAACCACAGCTCAGTTCTTTTGGGGCTGGTGGGGACACATCTCTCTCCTCTTCAAATCCCAGCTCCTGCAAAGAATTCTGTCCTCACAGGCTCTCCATAAACTTTGAATGGGACTGAATCAGCAGGGCTGAGAATTAGCGGCCTTCCCTCCCTTCCTGAGCCACCTGGGTTAGGGCCTCCCAGAGAGCCCTCACCTCGACACTGGCTGGCCCTGCAGACGGCCTTATCCTGTGCCCCGAGGAGAGGGGAACTAGGCTGGCAGCCTGCTTCCCCCTGTGGACGTGGGGCCTGGCACTGGGGAGCATCCAGCCAGGCTCTGTTCGAAGGCCACAGATCCAGCTGAGCACATGTGGATTGCCCTGAAGCAGCGTTTTCCCAAGGCTCAGCTGTGCTAATTATTCCTTCCCCTTCGGGTGCTAAAACCTTGGACTAGAAAATGAAATCAGGGAAGGGGTGTGGAAGGACAGAGGGGAAAGGAGCAGTTACAAGCAGAGCAAGGTCACCCATCTGTGGATGCTGTCCCCACTGCTTATCGGTGACGCCACCAGCCCCAAGGTCCCGTCTCCTCGTTAAAACAGTTGAATCACCTAAATGATAAAATTAACTAAATTCCGGCCTTCAGCCTTAGACACAACAGAGCTCGCCTTGATATTGAGGCGGCCCTATGGCGGGTGGCTCTGCTCCTCCCTGCAGCCTGAGAAGGAGAAGCTGGTGTGACGCCCCAGAACCGGCTGCCTCCTGCACAGCAGTCCGTCTGAGGGGCAGGCGATAAATTATCCCACCTGGACCGTCAGAAGTGAGTCTGCAAGGTTCTGTTTCCTGGGCAGGTGAGAGACAGAGCTGCCGGCTCCTGCTTTCTGACAGGCTTTTGACAATGCCTCGTCATTCCACACCTCTGCAGGGGACAGGGGGAGAGCTGGCCAGGCTCCTGGAAGCCAGGAAGCCAGGAAGCCAGGGTGCCTTGAAGACTGTGATCTGTGTACCCAGAGGAGACACCGAGAAATGCAGGGGCAAACTCTGCCCTTGACAGAGGGGCAGGGCTTGGAAGGGTAAAGTCCCGAAGATTCCAGGAGTCGTGTGATCCTGGGCAAGCCACTGAGTCTTAATTTCTCCAGCGGTGAAAGAGGAAGAGTGACCACTATGTCCTAGGATTTAAAGGTTCTAGCACCTGCTTGGCATATTGTGGTGCTTGATTAATGGTGGTGGTTCAATTATTCCTAAAAAATCCATTAGATAAATATTAATGCAACCACCAAAACCAAACCAAAAAGTTAAAGCAGGGGCAAGGCTGAGGTAGAGAGCTCTTCATATTTTTAGGGGATTCCCTGGTGGCTTAGTGGGTTAAGGATCCCACGCTGTCACTGTTGTGGCTCAGGTTGCTGCTGTAGCGTGGGTTCCATCCCTGGCCTGGGAACTTCGACATGCTGCGAGGAGCATGGCCAAAAAGAAGAAGAAGAAAAAAAAAAAAAAATGCCTTCAAATTTTCAAAAAACACAGAAGCATAATAAGTGCTATTATGTACTTTCCCTTTCCCTCTGCATCTTCGTTGACATGTAACTGACATACAACATTGTATAACTTTGAAGTGTGGAATGTGATGATCTGACAAATGTATATATGGTGAAATGATCACAATAGTTAATTGACATCTCCATCACCTCACATACATCACCTGTGTGTGTATGTGTGTGTGTGAGTATCTGGGTGGTGAGAACATCTAAGATCTACACTCTTAGCAACTCAGAGTATATAACACAGTATTGTTAATTAGAATCACTGTGGGGAGTTTCCGTCGTGGCGCAGTGGTTAATGAATCCGACTAAGAACCATGAGGTTGAGGGTTCAATCCCTGCCCTTGCTCAGTGGGTTAAGGATCCGACATTGCTGTGAGCTGTGGTGTAGGTCTCAGACGTGGCTTGGATCCCGCGTTGCTGTGGTTCTGGCATAGGCTGGCAGCTACAGCTCTGATTCAACCCCTAGCCTGGGAACCTCCATATGCCACAGGAGCGGCCCAAGAAATGGCAAAAAGACAAAAAAAAAAAAAAAAAAAAGAATCACTGTGTCATGATTACATCTCCAGAACTCACTCAACTTAGGTACAAAGGGAAGTTTGTACCCTTTGACCAATGCCCCCACCCCCATAACCACCACTCTACTCTGTTTCTATAACCTTTTTATTTTTATTTTTTGTCTTTTAGGGCCAGTTACCAGGCTAGAGGTAGAATTGGAGCTGTAGCTGATCCCAGCTGCATCTGCGACCTACACCACAGCTCACAGCAATGCCAGATCCTTAACACACTGGGCAAGGCCAGGAATGGAACCTGTGTCCTCATGGATATTAGTCGGGTTTGTTACCGCCGAGCCACGATGAGAACTCCCAAACTTGACTTGATTAGATTCTGCACATAATTTATCCTTCTCTGTCTGACTTACTTCACTTAGTATAATGCCTTCAAGGCCCATCCATATTATTGCAGAAGGCAAGATTTATGAAATAAATAAATAAGAAAAAAACATTTTTCAATGTAATGATACACCTTGGAGATCACGTGAAATCAGTACCTGCAGATCGGCCTCGCTTTATTTAATCTTTTTCTTTTTTTCTTAATGGCCACATCTGTTCCCTGGCCAGGGACTGAATCAGAGACACCGCTGTGACCTGAATCACGGGTACAGCAACACTGGATCCTTTAACCTACTGCACTGGGTCAGGGATTAAACCCGTGTCTCCCCAGCCACTGGAGCTGTTACAGTTGGATCCTTAACCCACTGTGCCACAGTGGGAACTCCTGCTCATTCTTTTTAAAAAACGACAGCATGATAGTCTATTACATGAACCTCTATTGAGTGATGGGTGCATGTAATTTTTGCTATGTCTGACCTTGTCGCCATATTTCTTGAGGCACATACATCAGTATACCTGTAGCCTTGTACTTTCCAATGCCTTAATTAGCAACGTGGTTGCAAATATAGAAGGCAGACTCTGCTGAAAGGGAGAAATAGCATAATTAGTGGGCAGAATTCCATGTCTGTCTCCACTAGACTAGCATCTATATAGCCATATATATATGTGATAGCTATCTTTGCTATATTGAGTACCTACTATGTGCTAGATACTGTTGCAGGTATTTAGGATCTATCAGTGTATAAAACCAACCAACGTCCCTGCCTTCATGGAGGCAATGAACCAGCTGGGGAAGATCGATACCAATAAACATGATAAATAAGGAAGTGACACCATATGTTAGAAAGAAATAGTGCTGTGGAAAATGGGGGAAGTGGTAGATCTGGGTAAGGGGGATCTAGAGTCCAGGTGTGACCTTGAGTTTCATGATGTATTTTTATGATTTGAAGCACAGCACTTCATGACCAAAGATACTTCATTTGAATTGCACAGAACTCAAATGAATGGAAAGTTCTCTACTTGGCCAGGTCTACAGACTCTCACTATCCTAGCTACCCTCTGCTGGTAAAATGCCAGGATGCCAGTATTCCACTTAAAATGTGTCACCCACAGGGCGGGACAGGGCAGCTGTAATCTTGCAGATGGTGACATCATACTGTTGTCACAGATGAGAAACTCCTAGGGCAGTTGTTTTTTAGAAATACCTGTTAAGCCAAGTTCTCCTCATTCTGTTCCCCTTAAACTCATAGTCTTCAACTTTAATCTGGGACTTTTCTGAATCTTTTCCCTAATAGTTTCCTATTTTATAGTTTCCTATAGTAGTTTTAGTCCATGTTTCTATTCTGTACAGATGCTGAATCTCAATTCTTGTTTGGTTCTGGAAGCTTATCCCTCCCCACCCTTCGGCGCCCCAAACTGATGAGTCTGGCATTTATTCTAAGAGTTATAAATAGGGATCACTGAAGGGCTTTGAGTAGGGAAGTAGGGGGCAGGTTTGCCTTCCAGAAATATCACCCAAGGAGCAAGGGGGAGGATTGCTTAGAGGGATGCACAGTGCCAGGGAGGAAGGCCAGTTTCACTGTGGAGAGGAGAGTGGGTGAAAGTGGTGAGCGGTGGGGTAGAGAGAAGAGGGTGGGCGAGGCCAGGTAGGGGATGGGAGGAAAGTGCTGGGGCACTGCCTCTCCCCAGGGACTGGATGAAGCCTTTTACCAAAATTAAGACTATGGTGGAAGCACATTTTAGGAAGAGGTGGATAGGCTGGACTTTGGGTATGATGATGGTGAGAAGTCTGGACCAGATCCAAAAGCTGCTTTCTTCTGGGTCGGGGGGATGGGTCTGGCCTGGGGACTTAGATGTGGGAGTTATCAGCTTCTTAGGGGAACCAGGAAGGGTACGTGCATTAAAGCAGCGTTCAAGGGCTGCCATGTGAAAGAGAACGTAGATGCGCCCTGTGCAGTTCCTGAGGCCAAAGCTGACCCTGAGGATGGAAGACATAGGGATGTAGCTCTTAGGTCAACAACAGAAGTTTCTTTTTTCTTTTATTTATTTATTTTTACCACGTCCAGGGCATGCAGAAGTTCCCAGGCCAGAGGTTGAACCTGAGCCACAGCAGCAACCAGAGCCGCTGCAGTGACAATCCTGGGTCCTTGAGGGGCTGAGCCACAAGAGAACTCTGGGAAGAACTTTTTTTTTTTTGTCTTTTGTCTTTTAAGGCTGCACCCTTGTCCTCATCCTCATGGATGCTAGTTGGGTTTATTAACCACTGAGTCATGACGGGAACTCCTGGGAAGAACTTTCTAATCGGACAGTCACCCTCCTATTCCAGGTCATGGCTGACAACCACTTGGCACCAAGGGGGCAATGAGGGCAAGACTGCTTCCTGCTGGCAACGAGCTCATATGCTCCTGGGAGATTCTACAAGCGAGATGACCACTGAACGGACTGTGTGTCCATAAGGTGCTCAGAAGAAGCAAAGGTCAGCGTGAACTGGAAAGGAAAAAATGATGACACTCACTTGGATGGGTGATGAAGAGGTGATCCCCTAAGATCTGTGGAGTGGGCCAGGTGGGCAAAGGCTCTGAGAAGGCCTGGAAGGCAGGGCTGGGGGGACCAGCAGGTGGTCAGCTTACAGCCCAGTTGGGGCAGGCCACTCCTCTGCCTGGACTCCTCTCAAGGCTTCTGGTCTCCAGAGGAGCAAGCTGGGGTCAGGGATTAAGAGGCACAAACTACTATGCATAAAATAAATCAGATACAAGGATATATTGTACAGCCCAGAGAATATAGCCAATATTTTATAATCCGACTAGGAACCATGAGGTTGCGGGTTTGATCTCTGGCCTTGTTCAGTGGGTTAAAGGATCCGGCATTGCGGTGAGCTGTGGTGTAGGTTGCAGACACGGCTTGAATCTGGCGTGCTCCGCATGCCAAGGGTGTGGCCCTAAGAAGCAAAAAAATAAAAATAAAAAAAATCCACCCCCAAAGTCTTTCAACATATACACAGGTGCTTTGCTGGGAGGGCAAGACCTGATGTGGGGGCTCTGCAACTGCCTGTGGGGAAGTGATGGCGTGAGGAGGTGGTGGTGTGAGGGACTCCATCAGAACGTGGATGATAGGGATCCCTTGTGGCACGGTGGATTAAGGATCTATCTGGGTTGTCACTGCAGCAGCAGAGGCTGCTTGGGTGATATGGGTTCAATCCCTGGCCCAGGGACTTCCACATGCCGAGGGCATGGCCAAAAATAAGTAAATAAATAAAATAACATGGAAGAACTTTCCCTGAGATGGAGCAGCCACAGGCCCCATGCCCCCGCCTCGTGACTCTTCGCTTTGCCACCAAGATGAGGTTGGGACAAGGGAAGGTGTCAGGATGCATCTCCCAACCTTCATTCCTGTATCTCTGACCTGTGGGTCTCCCCTATCCTTTCAGAACGGAGGAACGTGTGGGCTTCTCCTCCAGGGAGCTCTGGGACATACCTGCAAAGGGTGCCCGCAGTCTCTGCAGGTCACAGAGCAGGGGCCCATCTGGTGGCCTCGGTTAAAAACCCATGCTGTTGTGATAACCCCCTCCTCTGCCTTGTAATGGTCATATCTGCACAGTGGATTGCAAGTTTTTTTGACGATGGGCACCAGGTCTTAAACTGGGATCTTCTCCCTGGCCTCATCAGAGTTTCAGGCACATGCGAGAAGCCTACTAAATACTTGTTGAAGTGAATTCCCACCTTAGCTGCAAGAACAACAGTTTCTTGTTAACTTAGAGAAACTGAGCTTCCCCCCGCCCCAAAGGAAATGAATATACCCCAAAGGGAGAAAAGGACAGGTTTGCCACGGAAAACAACACGCCTCAGGTGGGGGCGTGCTTCTGCTCTGCCCTTCCAGATGCAGGCAACCTAGGAGGAAATATAGGGTGAAACAGATCTATGACAAGGTGATCTTTTTACATTTTTTTTTTCTTTTGCCCCAACCCTGAGCTGTGCACTTGAACAATCCTGGTTTCCGGAGAGCAGGCTACTGTAATGATAATCCAGGAAGTAAATTGCCCTTTGAAAAGCAAGGAAGAAACCAATCGACTAAGTATTTATTTATATTTAATGCTTCAGGGCTTCTGTTTTCAGCTTTGAAGAGTTCCTGGCAAATGCTCCTTGAAGTCATTAATCCTGGGGGCAAATCTAAATGTCTCCCGGGCTGCTCCCAATCCCCGGAGCCTGGCATCCTCTGTTTATAACCAGTAGGCTTTCCAGAAAGACAGGAACGTGGGGAGGGAGGGGCTCGTGGCAGAGAGGGACAGAAGAGGGAGCAGATCTACTCTGAGTCTGTGCTGGAGTCTTTGGTCGGAATGCCTTCTCCAGGACGGATTGCTATGGTCTTTTCACACGGGGCTGACCTGCCCACAGCCTTCGTTTGCCCTGAAGTGGGCCACTGGCCCTTTGACTCTCTACCCCTGTCTGCCTCTGGCTCCTGTCTGGGGATTTCTGCTGAGTGGCAGCAGCTCTGGCCCAGCTCAGGGTGACTGGCTTCAAGAGCACCCCCTCCCTTCCTTTCTTTCTTTCTTTTCTTTCTTTCTTTCTTTCTTTCTTTCTTTCTTTCTTTCTTTCTTTCTTTCTTTCTTTCTTTCTTTCTTTCTTTCTTTCTTTCTTTCTTTTTTTGGAGTGTGTAAGCAATCTTTGCTCATGATAGAAAAATTAAAAACAATGGAGTTCCCATTGTGGCTCAGCAGTAATGATCCTGACTAATACCCATGATGATGTGGGTTTAATCCCTGGCCTCGCTCAGTGGGTTAAGGATCTGGTGTTGCCGTGAGCTGTGGTGTAGGTCACAGACGCGGCTTGGATCCCGTGTTGCTGTGGCTGTGGCATAGACTGGCAGCTGCAGCTCTGATTCAACCCCTAGCCTGGGAACTTTCATATGCCACAGGTGCGGCCTTAAAAAGCAAAAAACAAAAACAAAAAACTTTCAAATGAGCAGAAAGGAAAGAAATCCTAAACATTATTCTCTCAATGATAATCATGCTTCCCACATCTTATTTATTTGTATATACACCTAGACCTATGAGCAAAAATATATTATTTATGCATAATATTTTATAGCCTGTTTCCCTTTAATAATATTTTATTATAGTTCAGTAAATATATACCGAGACCTTTTTTTTTTTTCCTGGAGTGGAACCCTCACCACAGCAGCAACCGGAGCCACTGCAGTGACAATGCCAGCACCTTAACCCACTGAGTCACAAGGGAACTCCCTGAGAGTTGTTTTTAAAGGCTGCATTGCTTATCACTGAATGGCTGTATCAAAATATATTTAACTAGTTCCCCTAGTTGGTGATTTAATGGCTACATTTGTTTGCTGGGGCTACTGTAACAAAGCAGTGGAGACTGGGGACTTTAACAGCAGGGTTTGTGTCCTCATGGTTCTGGAGGCTGGAAGTTCCAAATGAGGGTGTCAGCAGGGTTGTCTTTTACTGAGGCCTCTCCCTATGTCCTCCCACGTTCATCCCTCTGTAACTGACTGTGTCCAAATCTTCTTGTAAGGACACTAGTCCTACTGGATTAGGGCCTACTCTAAGGACCTCACTTTAACTTAACTACTTCTTTAAAAGAAACCCCTCTCCGGAGTTCCCGTCAGTGGCTCAGTTGTTAATGAATCTGACTAGGAACCATGAGGTTGCGGGTTTGATCCCTGGCCTGGCTCAGTGGGTTAGGGATCCGGCGTTGCCATGAGCTGTGGTGTAGGTCGCAGACAACGCTTGGATCCCTCATTGCTGTGGCTGTGGTGTAGGCCGGAGGCTACAGCTCCGATTAGACCCCTAGGCTGGGAACCTCCATAAGCCACAGGAAGGGCTCAAGAAAAGGCAAAAAGACAAAAAAAAAAAAAGAAACAACAAAAAAACCCTCTCCAAATACAGTCGCACTTTGAGATACTGAAGGATACAACTGCAATATATGAATTTTGAGGGACACCCTTTAGCCATTCAATAATAGCTACTACTATTATTATTATTTTTTCTTTTTAGGGCTACGTGTGCGGCCTATGGAGGTTCCCAGGCTAGGGATCAAATAAGCACTGTAGCTGCTGGCCTACGCCACAGTCATAGCAAAACAGGATCTAAGCCAAATCTGTGACCTACACCACAGCTCACAGCAATGCTGAATCCTTAACCCACTTAGCGAGGCCAGGGATTGAACCCACATTCTCATGGATACTAGTTGGGCTGGTTACCACTGAGCCTCAACAGGAATTCCTATTATTATTTTCTAATGGCTACTATTTTTAGAAGACTTACTATGGGCCAAGAGCTGTGCTGATTGCTTTACATGTGTCATCTCAATTAATCCCTTAACAACCCTAAGGTGTAGGTACTCTTGTTACCTCCATTTCGCAGATAATGAAACCGTGGCACAGAGAGGTTCAGTAACTTTCCTGAAGGTCACACAGCTAGTAAGGCATGGAGTCGCATTCAAGTCAGCCAGTTCAGTTGAGTCTGTACTTTTAGACATTGTGATACCCTGATAAATTATCATCTTATAAATTACCCTGATAAATTATCATCTTGTAAATTTACTATTACTTCCTGAACTTTTATTTGATTCCCTAGCATAACATATCAGGATGAATGTGTTGGAGAATTTTCAGCACTTTTAACACAAAATTACCCTCCTCAGATCTTGTCCTATTTACATTTCCAGCAGCAGAGCTCAAGAGGGGCTGCGAAGGCAAATCTTTGTTGTTGGGTTCAGATCACCTGTGAGGGCAGTGGGCTGGGTATGTGCTTGTGTGTGTGCATGCACGTGCTGAGCTACTGAGCCTCCTTATGAACTTTAAAAAAAAAATCATTTGTGCTTGTTTTGTCCTACCTAAGACTTTTTTGCCCAACTCAAGGTCACAAAGATTTTCTCCTGTGTTTCTTTTTTTTCTTTTAGAGCTGCAAGTGGAGCATATGGAAGTTCCCAGGCTAAGAGTTGAATTGGAACTATAGCTGCTGGCTTACACCACAGCCACAGCAATGCCAGATCCTTAACCCACGGAGCAGGGCCAGGGATCAAACCTCATGGATACTAGTCAGATTCGTTTCCACTGAGCCACGACAGGAACCCCCTCTGCTGTGTTTTCTTTTAGAGGTTTCGCAGATTTATCCTTTATGCTTAGGCTCATGATCGTTTTAGAGTTCGTTTTTTTATAAGATGCGAGGTAAGGGTTGAGGGTTTTTTTGGCTATGACTATTCAACTGTTTCAGCTCTTTTGTTGAAACATGGAAGTGTCTTGTGACTCCTGATACTTGATAAATCAATAAAGAATGTGAATTATTTCTGCTGGAGCCAAGAGGGGATGAGACCTGTAGGCAGCTGCTGAGAGGCACCAGCTCCATAGAAGTCCGCTGAGCTCAGCATCCTTCCTCTCGATAAACACTCAGGCATAACCTGAAGGATGCTGAGAGGGAGGACACCCACTTGGAATGTCTTTTGTGGCTTGCTAATGATGGCACCTGAGAGCCAGCAGCATGGGGGATCCAGTGATGGCATCAGCGCTGAGTGAGAGAGCTATATTGGCACCCTGAGTGGCATGTCCGCACCCCACCAGTGCCCTTTCCAAGCTCCCGGAGTCACATGCAAATCTGCCTCTCCCTTGTTCAGATGGAGACTCTGAGGCTGAGAGAGGCCAAGGCACTTGTTCAAGGTCACGCCACAAGTGAGTCCCATGGGCCCTGATTTGGTTTCCTGCTGATTGAACATCCAGCTGCCTCCAGGCCCTCCACCAACAGGATCTCAGCTCCTCGAATTTGCTGTGTCTTCTCCCTCCCGCCCTTCACACCCTCCCTACTTCCAGCTGCTCTTGGTCCTGAGTCACCTCCTTGGTGATGTTTTATTACCAACCACCCCACCACCCAAATAGGAAACCAGGAAGCTGCCTGACATGCCCTCTCCCCACTGCTGCCCCCTTCCTGCACCAGATCAGCACCAAGCTGAACAGCATCCTTCTTCTCGACCCCTCTTAACAGAATGCCTTCCTCTTTGTCCCCTCTTGGAGCTCCCTGGGTTCAGAAAGTCACCCTCTCTCATCTGGAGTTCCCATTGTGGCTCAGTGGTTAACAAATATGACTAGGAACCATGAGGTTGCAGGTTCGATCCCTGGCCTTGCTCAGTGGGTTAAGGATCCGGCGTTGCCGTGAGCTGTGGTGTAGGTTGCAGATGCGGCTCAGATCCCATGTTGCTGTGGCTATGGTGTAGGCTGGCGGCTACAGCTCCAATTGGACCCCTAGCCTGGGAACCTCCATATGCCTTGGGAGCGGCCCAAGAAATGGCAAAAAGACAAATAAATAAATAAATAAATAAAGTCACCCTCTCTCATCTGGACCTTTGAACTGTCCTCTCAGCTGGCCTACCTTCTCCCCAGTTTGAAACTAAACCTATTGCCTGTACCATTGCCAAAGCGATCTTTCCAGAATGTGGACGTGATGAGGTCCCTTCTCAGCTTAGAACTCTCCCATGGCTCCATGTTGCCTCCCTGATAAAGATCAGATGCTCCAGCCTGGCACCCTGGTCCTGGCATCAGCTTGGGCTACACGCCCCCTTGCCCCTTGTACTTTAGCAATAAAGGTCTCTTATTATCCGTCTGCTTCTCCTGTATGACAGCAATCTCACCGTAACAATGTGTTTACACACCTGTCTTCCTCACTGGACTGCGAAGGCCTTGAGGGCAGGGGCCGTATTTGCCTGTTGAAGCACCTCGCACGGGGCCGGCGCTAAAGTCATTACAGTCACTCACTTGATCAACATTTGTTTCATGCCCACCATCCTATGGCGGATTTATAGCAACTATTAGAATGTCTTGTTGTCCTTTTGCCAGAGTTGCCTTTTTTTTGGCCACCCAGAGACATATGGAGTTCCTGGGCCAGGGATCATATTCGAGCCGCAGTTACAACCTATGCCACAGCTGCAGCAAGCCGGATCCTTAACCCACTGTGGTGGGCTGGGGATTGAACCTGCAACCTGGTGCTGCAGAGATGATGCTGATCCTGTTGTGCCACAGCGGGAACCCCTCTCTTAATCATTTTTGAGGCATTCCTGTCGTGGCTCAGTGGAAATGAATCTGACTAGCATCCATGAGGATACAGGTTTGAGCCCTGGCCTCGCTCAGTGGGTTGAAGATCTGATATTGCAGTGGCTGTGGTGTGGGCCTGCAGCTACAGCTCCAATTCAACCCCTAGCCTGGGAACCTCCATATGCCATGTGTGTGGCCCTAAAAATACAATAATAATAATAATAGTAATAATAATAATAATAATAATTTTCAACCACAGATCAGGATGCCCATACTTTAGGAGAGTCCTGAGTCCTGACCACCCTAGGTCTATTTCCACAGTGGAGAAGGGTTGTCAATTAAAATGCCAACATCTGAACCTCTTCAGTGAGAATAATCCTCTTTCATGCTCAACTGATCATTTCACTCTCTGGAAAATGTGGTAGATTGAGTGACCAAGCTCTGGGGAGTCTTTCTGACAAAGCTTGGTTGGGTCTTTCAGGCTGCTGTGGGAGGAGGCTGAAGAGATGGATGATGAACAACTAGCCTGTCCCAAACAGAATTCCTTAATTTCCTACCATCTCTCCACCCCATCCAGGCTGCTCCTGGGTACCTGACGTCAGAAAATGGCATCATGGGGATGGCCAGTCTCCTCCCTGGCTTTCCTCCCTCACACCTGATGTTCCAAGCCTCTTGGAACTTTTTTAGTTCACCCCTAACCTTGTCATAGCTTCCTGCTTTTGCATGTGTCATGCAATGTGCCTGTGGCCTGTAATGAGCTTCCATGTTACTTCTGGCTTGGGCCGCTCTGCATATATCTTTAGGGTGTGTATGTGTTTGTGTGTGCAAGTGTTTTTACCCTCTTTTTAATTAATTAATTTTTTTTTTTAGGTCCGCGCCTGTGGCATATGGAGGTTCCCAGGCTAGGGGTCGAATCGGAGCTACAGCTGCCAGCCTACACCACAGCCACAGCAATGCAGGATCCGAGCCATGTCTGTGACCTACACCACAGCTCACGGCAATGCCAGATCCTTAACCCACCGAGCGAGGCAAGGGGTTGAACCCACATTCTCATGGATACTAGTTGGGTTCATTACTGCTGAGCCATGAAGGGAACCCCCTACATTTTTGTTTTTATTATTTCTTTCTTTCTTTAGGCTGCTCCACAGGCATATGGAATTTCCGGGCCACAGATCAGATCTGAGCCACAGTTGCAAACTAAGCTGTAAACTGGGTCAAAACCAGATCCTTAAACCACTGGACCAGGCTGGAGATCCAACCTGTGTCCCAGCACTCCCAAGAGGCCACTGATCCCATTGCGCCCCAGCAGGAACTCTGTTTTTACCCTCTTGGTCCTGCTCATATGTCTCCTCATCCATGGAATTTTCCCAGCTCCTCCTGGAAGAATCAATCCCTAGTCTCTCTTTTCTGGGACGGCTCCATGGTTGGGATTCTCTGTCTTTACGTTTCTCTGCATAAACTGTGGGTCTCCAAAGCACAGGGATTGTGTTCTTTTTTGTGATAGACAGCCCCTCCCCCCACCTCCCAGCACAGTTAGTGTTAAAGCCACTCCCTCCATCCCTCCGTTTCCTCATTCATTCACTCAATCAGCCACCACTCTGCTGGTATCTGGTTTCCAGACCAACCTCCCAGACCTCCCACCCGTTCAGGGACTTCGAAGACTACACTCCTTCCTGGGGGCTGGCCAAGGCTAAAGTCTGAGCTCCTCCCTTGTTTGCCATCAATGCCCCTGAATTCTTTTCCAAACTCCTCCTTGTCCCATTTCCTTCCTTGAAATGCCATTGTCTCTTCTTTCAGAGAATCTCCCTGATGTGCTCTGAGGGCCAGGCTTTTTTTTTTTTTTTTTTTAAGGGTCTCAGCTATGGCATATGGAGGTTTCCAGGTTAGGGGTCAAATTGGAGCTATAGCTGCCAGCGTACACCACAGCCACAGCAACACGGGATCCGAGCCGCATTTGGGACCTACACCACAATTCACGGCAACGCGGGATTCTTAACCCACTGAGCGAGGCCAGGGATTGAACCTGCATCCTCATGGATGCCAGTCAGATTTGCTTCAGCTGAGCCATGACAGGAGATCCAAGGGCCGGCCTTTTGGAGATGGATCACTGAAATTTTCACAAGTGAACTTCCCCATGGTGTCCAAGGCTGGGGTTTCCCCATCTCATGGGTGTATCTTTTTGTTTGTTTGTTTGTTTTTTCAGCAATGTCTCTCTTCTCAAAAATGGATAGGAGTTCCTGCATGGCTCAGTGGTTAATGAATTCAACTGACATCCATGAGGAGGCAGGTTCGAACCCTGGCCTTGCTCAGTGGGTTAAGGATCTGGCATTGCCATGAGCAATGGTGTAGGTCACAGACACAACTCAGATCTGGCATTGCTGTGGCTGTGGTGGAAGCCTGTGGCTACAGCTCCGATTCATATGCTGCGGGCGAGGCCCTAAAAAGACAAAAGACACACACACACAAAAAAGGATAACTAGTCATCTGAAGAGTGAGAAAGTCTATGTAGAGGTTAAGTCTGGGGTAGAATGAGGCTGATTTGAGAACCAGGAGAAAAGGAGATTCTGAGGCCAGCAGGAGGGGAGGGCAGGAGTAGGGAGAGTCCAGGGGCTGCTCCGAGGGCACAGGGGATTTGTTGCAGCAGGTCGATGCCACCCTTCCCATGTCCCCAATCCTGTTCACCGCCCAGCCCAGACCTCAGGACAAGGTCACCACCATCCCCTCCCCCCCTTGCCGCAATCTTCCACATCTGTCACCCACCTGTCACCATTCTGCCTTTGGTTCTTTGAAATATGTCTAAGATCGGTCCTTTCTTTTTGTTTTCTTCTTCTTCTTCTTTTTTTTTTTTTTTGGTCTTTTTGTCTTTTCTAGGGCCTATCCTGCGGCATATGGAGGTTCCCAGGCTAGGGGTCTAATCAGAGCTGTAGCCGCCGGCCTATGCCAGAGCCACAGCAACGTGGGAACCGAGCCATGTCTGCCACCTGCACCACAGTTCATGGCAATGCCAGATCCTTAACCCACTGAGTGAGGCCAGGGATCGAACCTGCAACCTCATGGTTCCTAGTCGGATTCGTTAACTACTGCGCCATGACGGGAACTCTGATCGGCCCTTTCTTTTCCAGCCTAATATCTTTCCAGCCCCGAGGCTGATCTCTCTCTGATTGGTTCTGCCTCTGGCCGAGTCCAGTCCTCCAAATACACCCCTCCTGGGCTAGAGAAATCTTAGCACCTCTGGGACTTTTGGGGTGTGCTTCCTTCCCACGCCACACACTGGGCACCTACGCCATCCTGGAGGAAGCCCATCACTGCAGCTTCTGGAACTGTCTCAAGCAGCCACCCCCTCAGCTGCTTCCCCTGCTGCCCAAGACCCTGCTCTTCTCCATGCACCTGCATCCTACCTCCCGCCCATGAGCCTCTCCAAGCCACCCTCCTCTCTCCTCCTTCGCTGGCATATGGAACATGCCTGCCATTGCTGTGGATTGTCGACATCCTTCTCTTGGTTAGAACTGTATTGTTTCAGGGAGTTCCTGCTGTGGCCCAGTGGGATTGGTGTCCTCTCTGAAGTGGTGGGACACAGGTTTGATCCCCAGCCCAGCACAGTGGGTTAAGGATCTGGCTTGCTGCAGTTGCGGTGTAGATCACAACTATGGCTGGGGACCTCCATATGCCATGAGGTGGCCAAAAAAGAAAAAAAAAAAAAAAAAAGAGAGAGAGAGAGAGAGAGAGAATTGTATTGTTTCAACCAAAAGCCTTTGCAAAATTCACAGTGCCGTGTGATCTGTAACATCAATTGCAAAGACCCAAATGGAACGATGTTAAAGCAAATTTAGCATGAGGTGGTTTCAGATGATTCTGCGGTGGTTAGTTTTGTGCCCCGACGTGCCTGCAGTGGCTGGAGGGGCATTGAGTCTCCCACAGTGAGACTCAGGGCCGGGCTCAGGGGGGCCACTTGCTGAACACATCTTAATTGATTTATTGATTTATTCATTCTGCCTTCAACAAATATTTATTTACTGCCTGCAGAGAACTCCCAAGTAGACTTAATTCTCTGCCCAAACTGCTCTGAAATTCAACGAAAGCCACCCAGCGCCTGCCTGAAAGGACTCTGACAAATGGCAGCAGCTGGAGAACAGGTTCGGCTGCCTCCAGCTCCCCTGGGCAGCGCCAGGACCTGCGGGCTGTGGGTGCGGAAAGCACACTAGCTGCGTGCTGTTTGCTCAGCCATAACCTTCCTGAAGCACATGTCTGTTGGTGAGAACTCGGCCTGAAAAAGTCAACAGAAGGCTTCTGGCTGCTTCTCAGGCTGCTGATCCCTTAATGCAGATCCAGAACTTCCTGTCCTCGGTGTAGCGATTTCACAGCACAGGGCGTCCTGGCTGGGCCTCCCCCACCCGCAGGCCTGCGGTCACGGCTCGTGCTGGTTGTCTGGCCTTCCTCGAGGGAGGGCTCTTGGAAACATATTTCTAGAAGGTGGCCTCCTCCAGCTCCTGCCCTTCCCCACCTGGCTGCAGCATCCTGGGGCTCAGGCCAGAAGCCACACGTGAGTGAGGAAGCGGGCAAGTGGACTCTGAGGGCCACAGGGGGGCTTCGGAGGCAAAGGAAGGGACGAGTGGGAATGTTTATTGGCAACAGAAATGAGCACGTATCTCTGGTTCACATGGAAAGGCTTGGTCAATGATTACATATTTTTATTATTTCCTTGGTAAAAATTCTCTTAAAAAAAAAAAAAAGAAAGAAAAAAACAGAGCCAGAGAGACAGGAAGCTTGGTGTTTCCCTGGATTCTAGGCTCTGTTCAGAGTGTTTTTTGCAGCCATGTTCATCCATTTGAACTCTCTGACTTCTGAGCTGGGCTCAGGGCAGGGAAATCCGCTGGGAGGCCTGAGGCTGGCAGACCTTGGCCTGGAAGAGGGTCTGAGCCGAGCCGGAGGGAGGTGGCAGCCCAGCAAGGTAATTCTCCCAGCCTCCAGATGACAAAGGTTGCATTTACACCTGGCCAGGAGGTTTAATTATCTACCATTTCCAAACACAGCAGGCTAACAACCGGCTGGGCTGAAAATCATAAATTAAAAAAAAAAAAAAGTCACCAACAAGAGGCAGTATAAGAGGAAGAAGGGAAGAAGTGGGTCAGTGTCTTTGCTGGAGGGGCCCCTGGGTGGGGGGCCCCCCGGGGTGAGAGGCCCTGGGGGAAGGCTCTGGCTTGGGGGGGCATAGGTGGGGCCAATGGGGTGGGGCATGGGTAGGGGCTGTGGGTGGGGATCCTTGGTGAGGGCCCTGGCAGAGGGGGCATGTGGGGCGTGTGGGAGGGTGTGGGGGGGTGGTTGGGTAGGAGGGCTGAGGATGGGGGCCTTGGCTGGTAGCCCCTGGGTGAGGAGCCATGGGTGGGGGGCCCATGTGAAGGCCCAGGGCCAGAGGCTGAGCCAGTGCTCTGCAGACAAGCACGAGTGGCCAAGAGCCCCAAGGGAGAAGGGCTACCCACCCCACAGGCTTTCTCCCTGTGGCTTGAGATCTTCCTTTGGAGGCTTGCAGAGGGTGCTGGGCCGTGTCGCTGGCTCTCCCATGCCCTTGCCTTCTCATTTGAGGAAGGCCAGCTGTCTTTTGGTCACCAGATCGGGCAGGCTGTCATAAGGTTGCCCACTCCCCACCTAGTGCCAAACCTCAGTTCCACCGCTCACCCATGGCTTTGGGCAGAGAACTTCAGCTCCCCAAACCTCAGTTTCCCCAGCTGTGAAATATGGATGGTAACTGTGCCCGCCTCACAGGGTATTGCCAGGGTGAAATGAAATAATCTGGGTGGTTACTTCTTGGAACCGTGCAGTTCGGGGGACCAGGGGTCAACAGTAGCTGTCGATGGACAGTGGCTGAGCTTAATGTGTGTGAACCAAAACCAAGATGAATTTCCAGGTGGGAGGGACTTAGAGGTGGTGTGCCCGTTGGGTGTGGTGACACGTTTATCTTTCAGGCTTTGCTTCGAGCACTGCACTGAGAGTGAGTCATAGATCCTCACCGATGAATAGGATCTTCATAATAAAGTTTTTATTTCGGATGAAAGATCAACCTTTTCGGTGATCAGCAGTAAATATTACTGAATGTCTGCCCTATCCATGACACTTGGGGCCATGCAGGGGACGTGGCAGAATTGGAACCAGGCCCTCCTCCCTCAATAAATTTACCATCTTGATAGGGGACAAGACATACATGTAAATAGATAACTAACAACTCAAGATAACATATGTCAAATGCCAAAAGAGTTGTCCGGTAGACAAACGTATTTGTGTCTTATCTTCCACTTTACTCCATGAAGACAGAAACCACATCTGTCTTGTTCACCACGACATTCCCTCTGCCCACATGTGCATTATCGCTAAGATGTACTGAACATTTCCTATGGCCCAGACAACTTTCTAAGCTCTTTCTAGGCATTAACTCCACTAGGCTTACAATACAGGCTATAATGGAGATACTAGCAACAGCCCATTTTCAAGATAAATAAAATGAGGGCGTTCTCATTGTGGCTTTGGTGCCTTACGAACCCAACTAGTATTCATGAGGATGCGGGTTCGATCCCTGTCCTCGCTTAGTGGGTTAAGGATCCAGCATTGCTGTGAGCTGTGGTATAGGTCACAGATGCAGCTCTGATCTGGTGTTGCTGTGGCTGTGGCGTAGGTCAGAGCTGATTTTGCCCCTAGCCTGAGAACTTCCCTCTGCCATGGGTACGGCCCTAAAATAAAAAAGATGAAGAAAATGAGGCACAGACAAATGGAAAACTTGCTTTTGCAATGTCAGACGCAGAGGAGACTGCTGCTCTCTCCTTGAGCCTAGCCTGTGCCTGGCACAGGAGATGGGAAAATGCATTTATAGTGGGCCCCCAAACATCCAGACACTGTGCTGGGCTCTCTAGTTGAATTACCTCACTTCATCTTCACAAAACTTCCAGCAGGAGGATCTTGTGCTGTTCACGTGAGGGAGGAAGAGGGTCAGGGAAGCCAAGGTCATGCCCAAGTTAAGGACTGGCAAGAGGCAGTGCCTGAGTTATTCCTGCACCAAGGGACTGCCTTGGACCAGGACAAATGTTTGGAGTTCAGACAACGGGGGTGATGAAGAAAGTCTCCAAGAAGGAGTGTATGGATTCTCCAGAAAGAAGCAGATTCAGATCAGCAGGGAATATGAGAGAGAATGGAAATGGGGTGGCAAGGCTACACAGAGGGCTTGTCGGGGGCTTGAGCCAGCATGGGTCCTCAGGGAATGATATATGCAAGGCCTGGGACCTTGAGAAAGGTAGATCAGGGACAGACTATAAAAGGACTTGAGTGCCAGGCAAAGGAGGGGAGATCCTGAAGGACCAGACTGCAGAAATAAGCTGGCCACATTTTGAGGGCTTAATGTTTCTGGATTTTTAGCCAGGTCCAAACATTTGATAAGCCTGGCATGGTCTTCAATTTCTTCAAGCTATAGTTATATTGAGTTACACAACATCTTTAATCAAGGCCACTGGAAAATTACACAGAACATTTGTTTCATATGGCGTGGGAAAATTTTCAAGCCTGGCAGAAAAATGCCAGTGTCCTCCCTCCCTCCCTCCTCCCCTCTCTGCTTTTTGTACTTTTGTTTGTTTGTTTGTTTTTATTTACTTTTTAGGGCTGCACCTGTGGCATATGGAAATTCCCAAGCTATTGGGACACCAATGCCAGATCCTTAACCCACCTTGTGGGCTGGGGATTGAACTGGTGCCTCTGCCAGATCATTAACCCACTGAGCTACAGTGGGAACTCCTATTTGCTCTGTTTCAAAGTCAGAATCTCACTCAACATCCTGACCCTTCTCCTTGTTAGAGGGAAGCTGGGACTGGGGATGGAGGCAGGGGGAGGAGAGGGCGGTGACAGGAAATAAAGACTCCAAGGAGTTCCCATCATGGCACAGTGGAAACAAATCCAACTAGGAACCATGAAGTTGTGAGTTCGATCCCTGGCCTTGTCCAGTGGGTTCAGGATCTGGCATTGCCATGAGCTGTGGTGTAGGTCGAAGGTACAGCTCAGATCCTACATTGCTGTGGCTGTGGTGTAGGCCGATGGCTACAGCTTCGATTTGACCCCTAGCCTGGGAACCTCCATATGCCGAGGGTGTAGCCCTAAAAAGCAAAAAAAAAAAAAAAAAAAAAAAAAGACTCCAAGACTGTTTCTTGCTCTTCTGTTGGAGTTTCTTACTTTGTTTGCAACGTTTTCTAGACCTTTGGAAAGTTTAAAAAAATACATGTAACTTTGGTGTCTGGCAGTCTATAATTTGAAGAACTGTAACTAAATTTTGCCAACATCTAGTCAGGAGGCAGAGGAGCTGGTATTTAGCTCTCTAATTTAGTATATAACTCTTTGTATTTTTTTTTTCTATTCATTTTAGGAAAACACTTTTTTTTAAGGAGCAAAGGCAAAAACAGTTCCTTAAATTACACACACACACACAAATTAAGAGGTCCTTTATAGCTATTGCAACATGCTCTCTCGCGGGTCCCAAGCCTCAGAATACTAAAGTCTGAGGTAGACACGATGTTGACTGTGGGTCATGTGAGACTTACAGCGGAGGAGCAGACGCCTCCGAAAATATGTTTGGGATTTTCCTCAAAACTCTACATCTTTTCCAAATGGATATTTGAAAACCTTTGATTGAGCAAGCCAGCCTTCTGGTTTTCCTGTCCTCTGACAGGATTCAAACTAAGTTGGCCACCCACTGATATGAATCTGTAAATAGACTAAATCCTCCCTTTGAACACCCTGGTCCCTCACTCGCTATCTTATGAAAATGTTTGGGGGATGACAACATCAGAGGCTCGGCAGAGACGAGTGTGTCTGCCCTTTGCTAAGGACACCTGGAAGGCGACGGGTCTCTTGGAGAGGCTGGGAGCGCCAGGAAACACAGATCACACACTAGGCCTGCTTGGATCTGGTTCCCTGACCCCTTCCTATCACTGCTCGTGCACAAGTGTGTGTCTGGGTGTGTGGCGGGGGCGGGGGGGGGGGGAGGGTAGAGGAAAATGCTGATTCCGGAGAGATCTATATTTCCATGTAGACTTATGACTTGCAGTGGGATAGGAGAAACGTGGAAAATAGAATTTTTAGAAATATTATTTTTAGCAGTTCCCGTCGTGGCGCAGTGGTTAACGAATCCGACTAGGAACCATGAGGTTGTGGGTTTGATCCCTGGCCTTGCTCAGTGGGTTAGGGATCTAGCATTGCTGTGAGCTGCAGTGTAGGTCGCAAAGGCAGCTCGGATCCCGTATTGCTGTGGCTCTGGCGTAGGCCGGTGGCTACAGCTCCGATTCGACCCCTAGCCTGGGAACCTCCATATGCCGTGGGAAGTGGCCCTAGAAAAGGCAAAAAAAAAAAAAAAAAAAAAGAAATATTATTTTTATTGAGCTGTAATTGACATATTATGTTCGTTTCAGGTGTACAACAAACATAATCATTTGATATTTTGTGTATACTGCGAAATGATCACTACATCCATCACCACACACAGTAACAATTTTTACTGTGCCTGAGGCATGGGAAAATTCCTGGGCCAAGGATCGAACCTGTGCCACAGCAGTGAATTGAACCACTGCAGTGAAAATGTCAAGTTTTTCTTTCTTTTTTTTTTTTTAGGGCTGCACTTGTGGCATATGGAGGCCCCCAGGCTAGCGGTCTAGTCAGAGCTGTAGCTGCTGGCCTACACCACAGCCACAGCAATACGGGATCCGAGCCACGTCTGCAACCCATACCACATCTCATGACAATGCCAGATCTTTAAACCACTGGGCGAGGCCAGGGATCGAACCTGCATCTTTATGGATGCTAGTCAGGTTTGTTTCTGCGGAGCCACGTCGGGAACTCCTCTACTTTTGTTCTGAATCCTGAATTGACCTTGGGATTCTAAAAGCTGCAAATCCAATGGAGGTGGCTGTCTTTCTAGCTTGTGGTGAGCTGTCGTGGAGCAAAAACAGCACAAGGGTGACAAGGAGTTGGTGAGATAGTTGTGTTGGAGCCAATTCAGGCTGACTTGCTTTCTCTTTACCTGATGATTACAATAGGGCTCCCCAGAGTTTATGAATTTGAGGCAAAGATTGAGAAGTAATTTGCAAAAGATGTCATGGCTGCAGAAAAGTGGGGAAATAATCAAGTTGGTGGTATGGGAGTCTGGAGAAAAGAGGCCACCTAAGCTAGGAGCTCTCTGAAAGTTTTCTCCATATTCAATCTTTAGCATTTCTCAAGCCCCCACCAATCGCTATTTCCTATCTGCGTCTACATTTGCGTCCTTGTGCCAGCAAAGTTGGGCTTCAGCACAATACTTAAGGCTCTAGGGTGAGATGAGGTTTGAATTCCAGCAAAATAACCTCTCTAAGGCTCGGTTACCTCAATTGCAAGTAGGTACAATAGGACCCGTTGTTAAAGTAGGTGATCCAAGCAAAACGCTTCGTGCTGTGTTGACACTAATAGGTGTTCAGGGCTGTAATCATTATCATTACCCACTATTGAGGAAGTCCTAAGTCTCAAAGGGAGTTAATGTTCCTCGCTCTTCCAGGGAGAGTCAGAGAAATTCAAACTACACCCCAGCACACAGGGACTGTCCTGCTGCCCAGGCCTGAGCCCCTCATAACTCTGCCCACATCATAGTGAGCCAGGAACTATGAAGGAAGGTGAAAAAAAGTCTTTGACTGTTGAGGTAGACTCTCCCCCCTTTTATCTGTTATCTATTACTGTGTAACATGTCAACCCCAAATGGCCTAAAACAATAACCATTTTTTGGTTTTTATGTTTTTATTTATTTATTTATTTATTTATTTGTCTTTTGCCTTTCCTAGGGCTGCTTCCCGCAGCATATGGAGGTTCCCAGGCTAGGGGTCTAATCGGAGCTACAGCTGCCGGCCTACACCACAGCTCACAGCAGCACTGGATCCTTAACCCACTGAGTAAGGCCAGGGATCGAACCTGCAACCTCATGGTTCCTAGTTGGATTCGTTAACCCCTGCACCACAATGGGAACTCCCATATTTTATGTTTTTATTTTTTGAATTATCTTTTATCAAAAAAATTTTGTTTTGTAAATTTATTTATTTAGTCTTCTTAGGGCTGCACCTGTGGCATAAAGAAGTTCCCAGGCTAGGGGCTGAATTGGAGCTGTAGCTGCCGGCCTATACCACAGCCACAGCAATGCCAAGTCTGAGTCACATCCTCAACCTATGTATGCCCCAGCTTGTGCAAGGCCAGATTGTTAACTCACTGAGCGAGGCCAGGGATCAAACCTGCATCCTCATGGATACTTGTCAGATTCTTAACCCACTGAGCCACAATGGGAACTCCAATAACCATTTTTGTTTACTTATGATTCTGTGGGTTAGCAATTTGGGTTGGGCTCAGCTGGATGGTTCTGCTGGTCTCTCCTGGGTCTGTTGGTGGGTCGGTGGGGTGAGGGGTCTCTTCATGGGGTCTGTCCATCCTCGAGAAGGCAAACCTGGGCTCTTCACAAGAGAGCAGTCTTCCAAGGAGGCAAGAGCAGAAGCTGCAAGCCCTTTTGGAGCCTCCAGTTGTACATGGTGCTTCTGCCGCCATCTATCGAAGGCCTCTTCCGATTCTGATTGTGGGTAAATAGGCTCTCTTATTGGGGAAACACAGTCAAGTCCTCTTACAAAGCGATGTACATATAGGGGTGGGAGAAATTTTCATGCCCATTTTTGCAAATCATATACCGAAGTCCACCTCTGACCGTAATCAGTCACATCCTTCTTCCACAAAAAACACGTCTCCCTACAGGAGTCATTCCGATATGGCATTAGGTTTGACATTCAGGATCTAGTCATTAAAATTAAGTCCAGGAATTTCCGTTGTCATGCCTCAGGGGTAGCAAACCTGACAAGTATCCATGAAGACATGGGTTCGATCCCTGGCCTCACTCAGTGGGTTAAGGCTCTGGCCTTGCCTCAAGCTGTGGAGAGGGTCACAGACACAGCTCAGATTCCATGTTGCTATGGCTGTGGTATAGGCCGACAGCTGCAGCTCCAATTTGACCCCTAGTCTGGGAACTTCCATATGCCATGGATGCGGCCCTAAAAAGACAAAAAAGAAAAATTAGGCCCAGATCTGAATGAGCCTCTTCTGGTGCCTCCTAAAACACATCACAGTATGTGTATGGGGCAGAACAATGCAGAGAACTTGTATTTGTTTTTTCTTTATTTGGTCACACCCACATGTGTGGACGTTCCTAGGCCAGGGGTTGAACCTGTGCTGCAGCTGCAACCTGGACTACAGTGCAGCAACACTGGATCCTTAACTCACTATGCCACAGTGGGAACGCTGGAAACTTGTATTTTTAGTTTATAGGAATCTGGACCATTCTGTCCCTAAACATAAAATGATGAGAGAGAAACCAGACCACCACTGCAGGCACTTCCATTCAGAAAAGGAAAGAACTGGAGACACATAGCCATCACTGGTACAGGACAATGCTAAAACCCAGCTGGGTAAGTGTTTTCAGGTCCCTCTACTCTAAGGCAGGGAATTTTCCTGATTAGAACCCAGTTCTGGGAGTTCCCGTCGTGGCGCAGTGGTTAACGAATCTGACTAGGAACCATGAGGTTGCGGGTTCGGTCCCTGCGCTTGCTCAGTGGGTTAACCATCCGGCATTGCCGTGAGCTGTAGTGTAGGATGCAGACGAGGCTCGTATCCCGAGTTGCTGTGGCTCTGGTGTAGGCCGGTGGCTACAGCTCCGATTCGACCCCTAGCCTGGGAACCTCCATATGCCGCGGGAGCGGCCCAAGAAATAGCAAAAAAAAAAAAAAAAAAAAAAAAAAAAGAACCCAGTTCTGCTCCTTGGAAGTGGTTCCCTAGTCCATTGTGGTCTTTGACTCATGGTTCTGCCCTCTGGGCTCTTGGCTCCCCACCTCCAAGACGTTATTTCTTTTTCCTTAAAAATGGCCCAGGTTTGGGGTTCCTGTCATGGTGCAGTGGAAACAAATCCCACTAGGAACCACGAGGTTGTGGATTCGATCCCTGGCCTCGCTCAGTGGGTTAAGTATCTGGCGTTGCCGTGAGCTGTGGTGTAGGGTTGCAGATTCGGCTTGGATCTGGTGTTGCTGTGGCTCTGGTGTAGGCCAGCAGCGACAGCTCCAATTGGACCCCTAGCCTGGGAATCTCCATATGCCACAGGTGTGGCCCTAAAAGAACAAAAAGACCAAAAAAAAAAAAAAAAATTGCCCAGGTTTTCACCTGAAAAAACTTCTCTGCCGGCTTCCTGCCCATAGAAAGTTGGGGATGCAGAAGCCTATTTTCATTTTGAAGACTTTGTCCCTTTTCGTCTAACATTGTATGATTCCTTTAAAATCTGTGGATTTCCGCTATGTCAGATTGCAGTCCACTCCAATAGATAAGATCTCTCTTACTTTAGGCAGCAAGTCAAGAAGCTCTAGGAAAATACCTTTAAGATGTGCAGAGCTCTTTTGTCCAAATGAGAGGGTCTCCTAGGTTTTCGGAGGTATCGACAGAAGGTTTTTAAGCCACAGCTTTTGTTTTATCTTTTCTGGAAGCCATTGCTTACTCTGAGAAACTTTTGCAACTGAAGAGATGTGGGGATGAAAAATTATTTTCTTTTTCAATCAAGTACAGAGTAGGCCTTCCACATGCATTCCCTCTAAGTTCTACTTGCAGACTGAGTACTCCTTTAGCTTCTCTCTCTGTCTCTAAGACAGAATCTCTTTACTCAGATCCATAGTTCATTAGGCATATTTTCTATCTTCCATGTTACGGCAGGCAACATGTGGCCAATTGTTCCCTTGCTACAAAACACAGATTACCTTTTCCCAGCCTCCTACAACAGTTTTTCCCTTTTTTTTTTTTTTTTTTTTTTTTTTTTTTTTTTTAGGGCTGCCCCTGCAGCATAAGGAAGTTCCTGGGCTAGCAGGTGAATCAGAGTTACAGCTGCCGGCCTATTCCACAGCCACAGCAATGCCAGATCCCAGCTGCATCTGCAACCTACACCACAGCTCATGGCAATGACAGATCCTTAACCCACTGAGCAAGGCCCAGGATTGATTGAACCTGTAACCTCATGGATACTAGTCGAGTTCCTAACCTGCTGAGCTACAATGAGAACTCCCTACAGAAGTTTTCTCCCTGCTTTTCTAGTGCAGTTAGTCCACTAGCAGTTTCTTTATGACTTTTCCAGTCTCTACACTCCATCTGGTCCTAAAGCAAATACCACATATTTTAGGTTAATTATGGCAGCACCCCCATTTCTTTCTTTCTTTTTTTTTTTTTTTGTCTTTTTGCCATTTCTTGGACCGCTCCTGCGGCATATGGAGGTTCCCAGGCTAGGGGTTGAATTGGAGCTGTAGCCACCAGCCGACATCAGAGCCACAGCAACGCCAGATCCGAGCTGCATCTGCGACCCACACCCCAGCTCACGGCAACATCGGATCCTTAACCCAATGAGCAAGGCCAGGGATCGAACCCACAACCTCATGGTTCCTAGTTGGATTCGCTAACCACTGAGCCACGATGGGAACTCCACACATATACATTCTTTTTCTTCTATTACCTTCCATCATGTTCCATCACAAGTGATTGGATATAGTTCCCTGTGCTGAACAGCAGGACTTCATTGCTTATCCACTCCAGATGCAATAGTTTGCATCTAATAACCCCAAACCCCAGTCCATTCCACTCCCTCCCCCTTACCAGCACCCCACTTCTAATACCAAGTTCTCTATCACTCTATCAGTTGTTTATGAATACATAACATGCCTGCCCCAAATGTAGTCACTTTAAACGATAACCATTTATTTGCTCACGATACTGTAGGCCAGTAATTTGGGCTCAGCTGGGAGGTTCTTCTGTGGGTGTCACCTGAGGTCACTCAGGACAGCAGCCAGATGGCAGGTGGGCTGGGATTGGCTGCTCTGTGACCTCATTCACATGCCTAGAACCGGTGTTGGCTCCAGCCGGGCCTCTCTCTCCCCATGGTCTTTCCTCCTCAAAGAGACTGGCCTGAATTTCTTCCAAGGGCAGAATCAAAGAGGCCCAGAGAAGAAGCTGCAAGGCATCTTGAGGCCCAGGACCAGAAGTCATATATGTCGCTTCTACTATATTCTATTGGTCAAAGCAGGTCACAAGGCTGGCCCAGATTCAAGGGCTGGGGAAAGGCACCTCACTTCTCAGTGGGAGAAGTGGCAAAGGCACATTACAAAGGGGGTAAAACAGGAATGGAGGAATCATCTCAGCCTTTTTTTTTTTGGTTTTTAGGGCTGTATCCACGCTGTAAGGACGTTCCCAGGCTAGGGGTAGAATTGGAGCTGCAGTTGCTGGCCTGTCACAGCCACAGCAACGTGGGATCTGAGCTGTGTCTGTGACCTACACCACAGCTCATGGCAACACCAGATCCTTAACCCACTGAGTGAGGCCAGGGATTGAACGTGCATCCTCATGGATCCTAGGTGGGTTGGCTAACTGCTAGCTGTGATTGGACCCCTCACCTGGGAACTTCTATATACTGCAAGGGCTGCCCTAAAAAGAAAAGAAAATGAAATAATATTCACCTTTCCCTCACAATTCTACGTATCACATAAAACATAATTCCTCCTCATATTTATTAACCTGCACACCAAGCTCTGAGCTTCTTCCACTGTTTGGTTCCCCACCCGCTGCCTCAGCTAAAATGTTCAGGCTTGTACTCATAGTCAAAACCTCTCTGTGTGGCTCCCTACTCCACACCTTTCTCATGAAAAGCCAATAAAAAGGTGAAGCCTGCCTCTAGTAAATTCTCTCTCAGGTGTTCCTGTCTATTTTTCATAAGAGTTCTACACACACAAGTCACTGTTTAACTCCCCAGGTATTTTACTGTCTGCTGTCTTAGTCACTTCCAGCATCCTGGGAATAAAGTTGGGGGTAGGTAAGAATGACATCCCTCCCATTCTGCCCAGTGTCTGGCTCAGTTTGAAAGAAAACCAGCCATTTCTGATTCCACATCGGCTCTCCTATTGGAGTTAGAATGTGGATAAAATATTATATTCAAATGCTACTTCAAAGTTTCATAGATACTCTGATCATCATAAAGTTTTTCAGTCTACCAACTGTTGGTAAGGCCAGCTTACACGGTGAAGCTATTTTCTTAAGGGGTAAAAATAAATTAGCTGTGATGATTAAAACTATTTATAAGAGTTTTTGCCTGGCTCAGGAGCTTAAGTACCCAGCATTGTCACTGCAGTGGCTTGGGCTGCTTCCGTGGCATGGTTTTCATCTTTGGCCTGGGAACTTCTACACCTTGGGGGTGTGGCCAAAAAAATATGTATATATTTATAAGAAAATCCTCTTCCATAAAACTTAAGTGACTTCAAACCTTTAAAAGTGACCAGAGGGAGTTCCTGTTGTGGCGCAGTGGAAACAAATCCAGCTGTTATCCATGAGGATGCTGGTTTGATCCCTGGCCTTGCTTAGTAGGTTAAGGGTTGGGTGTTGCTGTGAGCTGTGGTGTAGGTTGCAGACGCAGCTCAGATCCTGCATTGCTATGGCTGTGGTGTAGGCTGGCAGCTGTAGCTCCAATTCAACCCCTTGCCTGGGAACATCTATATGCCATGGGTGCGGCCCTAAAAACCAAAAGAAAAAAAAAAAAAAACCCCACAAAGAACCAGTGACCAGAAATCAAGTGGGAAATTTGAAACAGTATAAGGGAACAAGGGAAAAAGCCCGTTTGACTGTATATTAGCTATTTTGCAATGTTTCTCCAAAAAAGGAAGAAAACCCCTGAGCACTTTCTATCCCAAACAGCCTCAACGATGCTGTTTTTCTATGCATCCTGACTGTCCTTGGTCCCCATTCCCAGCTGCTTTTGGTGACCCAAATATCTGTTTACTTCCAGAAGAAACATGTAAAAGGAAACACTCAAGGGCACCCCTTTCAACATTGACCTTCACAAACATTGAGGCTCATGCAACTCCGCTTCTCTCTGCTAAGAACAGACCAGACGCCCAAACTCTGTAAGGGGCCACAGAGGAGGCAACCGGAGTGAGAATGATTTGAAAGTAACCCTTGTGCCCTGTTACACCTCTACACAGCTCTACACAGCTCTAAAAAGCAAAGAATTTGATTCCCTGTAGGTTTGAATTCGTTTCTAACATTTCCCAGGCAGCTGTACTGTGTGGATGAGGTGATAAGGGACAGTCTGGAATCAGAAGCCTGGCTACCTGGCTTAGAATCCGGGGTCACAGGACTTCCCATCATGGCTCAGTGGTTAATGAATCTGACTAGGAACGATGAGGTTGCAGGTTCGATCCCTGGCCTTGCTCAGTGGGTTGAGGATCCGGCGTTGCCGGGAGCTGTGGTGTGAGTCGCAGACTTGGCTCAGATCGCACGTTGCTGTGGCTCTGGTGTAGGCCAGCAGCTACAGCTCTCATTAGACCCCTAGCATGGGAATCTCCATGCTGTAGGAGCAGCCCTAGAAAAAGGCAAAAAGACCAAAAACAAAACAAAACAAAACAAAACAAAACCACCCTTTGATGGATCTGCGCCTGCAAAGGGAACATTACTGTGTTAAAATATCCAGTCAACTTTAAGGAGTGTTATGGAGAGAGGTTTTGTTTCCAGTAAGTGTCCTTGCTGAGAAAAACTCCCATTTCCTGGGGTATAAGATGAGACTGTATCATCATTAGAATAACCATAAAATGGTGTGTATAATATGTAATACTTTAGGGCCCTCCTTGAGGAAAGAGCCCACATGACTCCATTTTCTTAGGCCTCCACCCGCCCACACACACCTATTCTTCTATGAGCGATTGTTATTGCTTATGTGCAAGGGCTTTCGAGTGAGATACAAGTTTGTCATCACTCAAGCTCTGTGACTTTTAGCTGGTCTCAGTTTCCTATCTTTTTTTTTTTAGGGACACACCTGCAGCATATGGAAGTTCCCAGGCTAGGGGTTGAATCGGAGTTGTAGCTGCTGGCCTACACCACCGCCACAGTAGTGCGAGATCTGAACTGTTTCTGTGAACTACACTGCAGTTTGCAGCAATGCTGGATTCTTAATCCACTGAGTGGGTTCAGAGATCGAACCCACATCCTCATGGATACCAGACCAGCTCTTAAACCACTGAGCCTCAGCAAGGAAACTCCCTCAGTTTCCTCATCTGTAAAATGGGTATGGAGTTGAATGTGCGCATGATAAGAGACAAGTAAAATGCTTAAGAGTTGGCTCAATAAAATTTATTATTATTATTATTATAAATGTTTCTCCTAATCTCAGATCATATTTTCCGGACTGAAGCTCTGTGAAAGTGGGAACTTATCTCCCTCCTACAAAGGTCTTTTATGATAATCAGTAAGTGGCCGTTGATAATATAATGATGACAGATGCTAGAAATTCTGGAATTTTTTTCGGAAGGCAGAACAAGAAAAATCCTGGCCTGGAATGGCCCAGAAGATCCATTCTGAGGCCAAAAGGGAAGTGGAGATGTGGAGGAAGCCTGTGTTTTCCATTTCCAAAAAAAAATCCCTTTGTCAAGAGCCCCATTCTTGATCAAAGGGAGCGGTTTATTACCTGATTCCTGTTACTGTTGAAATTCAGCTCTATGATATCATATTTAAATTTAATTTTTTTCAAGATCCCATTTTCTATGTGGTCAATAATTAATGTTAATAAATGAGCTCATTAAAAAAAAAAAAAAAGAAAAGAGGAGTTCCCCTAGTAGCTCAGAGATTAACGAACCCAACTAGCATCCATGAGGATGTGGGTTCGATCCCTGGCCTCCCTCAGTGGCTTAAGGATCCGATGTTGCCGTGAGCTGTGGTATAGGTCACAGATGTGGCTCAGATCCTGCGTTGCTGTGGCTGTGGTGTAGGCCAGAGGCTGCAGCTCTGATTAGACCCCTAGCCTGGGAACCTCCCATGCTGCGGATGAGGCCCTAAAAAGAAAAAGAAAAGAAAAGAGCCCCATTCTTGGCTTTGCCCCCAAGTTGCTGGGAAAACCATCTGCCTTCTTCCTGGGTCCTGGTTTCCTCGTTTAAAGATTGTGAGGTTCTTGTGAAGGTCTTTCCTTCTGAAATGCCTGCGGAAGGTCCCAGATGGAGCTGGTTGCAGCCAGGTCATCCACTAGGCAATACTGGAAAGGAAACCAAATAGCCCAGATGAGGAATTTCCTTTCAACAAATATCTTGTAATTATGCTGATTTTTAAGCCACATAATCAGTCTAAAAGCAAATCCCATCTCAATGGAATTTATAAAAGGATTAGGAAATGGAGAATAGAGGGGCATGTTAGCAAGCCCATTTGGTTTAATTTCCCTTCCTCCTTGACTATTTTTTAGCTGAATGGGGTGGAGAGCACAACCCATTCGCTGGCTTCCACGCCTGTATTTAATTTTCTCTATTCCTGGCTGGCGAGGATCTGACCTACTTTTAAGAGGCTCATCCCTTCGGTCATGATTCTGAAGGAATATGACTAAAGAATGTCTTAGAAGTGGTTTATGCTGATCTCTGAACAACAAGAAAGACGTAGGTGACAGAAAGGCTAGGACTCTTAGACTCAATCCAGAAAAAGGTTGTTCCTCCCGCTGACTCATGTTCTAGCTGTGGGCTTGGAATTGAAACCCATTTACTGCTTTGCTCTCTTATTTTTGTAGACGACTGGACATTCCAAAGAATCGAAGCGGTGCCAGATGAAATCCTGCTCAATCTGAGCAGCACTGAGACAAATTCATACTTTTGTCATAGTGGGTTGTGGAGATAATTAAATGTATAAACCAGCGCTGCTGTCGATTTAGTCAATGTCGGCCACATCCAAACCCCCTCCCTGAGATTTGATCAAACTCTGGGTCATGTTGTCCTATACAAAAATAAGACAGTTTAAAGGGGACAATATCCAGCTTCTCAACTTTGACCTTTGGCTTTAACCTTGCAAAAGTGAGAAGATCAGAGGTCAATTAATTTTAAAATGGTGCAGACATTTGTGTAGCTTTTCAAGGTGTTTCAGCACCTTCACAGATGAGAAATAAATGTATTCTGATGGCCCTTCTCCGAGATAGGGCCTCTTGGCATACTGCTTTTTCATGTAACTTTTTCGTGTACGCTTTATAATGTTCAAACTGCAACTTAAATTATCTCAGTAAATTATAACTTTGATGTTGTCTTCACAATTTTTTTTTCTTTTCGTTTAAGGCATATGGAGGTTCCCAGGCTAGGCGTAGAATTGGAGCTGCAGCTGCCAGCCAACACCACAGCCACAGTAATGCCAGATCTGAGCCACGTCTGCAACCTACACCACAGCTCAGAGCAAAGCCAGATCCTTAACCCACTGAGTGAGGCCAGGGATTGAACCCACATCCTCATGGATTCTAGTCGGATTCTGAACCCCCTAAGCCACAAGAGGAACTCCTCACTTTATAATATCTTAATTGCTGGCCTTCCAGTCTCTACTCTGTTGGTGAGTTTAGGGCAGGAAATGTCTCTGTCTTTGTTTCTCTGATGGCCTGGAATTGGTGCCTGACATATATGGAAACTTGATAAATGTCTGTCATTTATCAGGAAACAAATAAGCATTGGATTGATCTCATTAGGCAGATCCCAAAACTTACAAAATATTTTATAGATACCGCAATTTTTGCTTTTCAATATTTTGGTGTAGATTAGAATTTTGACTACTCCTGATAAGGAGAATTAAGAGATTGTGTATATCAAACCATTCAGTTCTCCTTAGACAATTGTTGTCAATTCACTCTGATCTGAGTCTTGGAATCTTATCAATCAACAAATATTTGAGTATCTATCATGTACCAGACACTGTGCTAGGCACTGTAGGGGGATCAAAGAAATACAAGAGCCCAGCCCTTCTTGCAAGGAATTTATAACTTTGTGGGAGGATTGGCTTCTCTTTGTCTACTCAAAGGTCTTTCCATGGAGTTTATACAGATAATAGTCATCAGGGTGGGAAGGATCATGGCTTTTTTTTTTTTTTTTTTCAGAAAGTTGTCCAATTGTCCATTGAGGGTCTTATATATCAAGGCCCTCAGCTATGGCTGGTTAGGAAGATGAGCATATCCTTTAGAAGTTAATTCTCCAGATAAATAAGAGGGATACTGCAGAAGCCTACATCCCACAAAATGCAGGAGATGGGCAAGTGTGAAGAATAGTAACCCTTTCATCTTCAAGGCAGGAAAAAATATTGCATGGGTCCAGGACAAACAAGCCATAAATTTCAGGCTTGAGCCCCACCAGAGCCCCCTCCTAAATACGGCCTGAATCAAGGCTGTTAGGACTGAGTCACTCTGGAGTCACAGGACATGAAAGAGAAGCTCTCTCCACAGCCAGTGTCAGCCTTCAAGCTCCCTGGCGGCTGGCGCTGTCTCTTCTGAATCCAGCTTAGACCCTAAGGGGTCCAGCATGGGAAAGTGACAAAGAAGCTGAAAAACCAATAGTGACCCCCAGTAACATCTCATACACTGGGGGGACCAGCGGCCCCCTGGAGCCAGAACTTGCTAGCTGTAAACCCCTCAGGGCCAGATCGAGAGAAAGGAGCTGATTTCTTTGGGGTTCTGTTGTTTATGGCTAAGTGTTTGGTCTTTTGGTCTTAGGTCTATGGGCCTGTAAAGCTCTGGCCCTTAGAGATTACAAAGAGAATTCCTTTGGTGTGGCCAGACGCATCCTCTGTTTCTCTTTATTTTCTTTTCAACGTCTTAGCTTTTCTATGCTGACGGTGTCAGAAGTTATGTAAATGGTTTTGTAGGTTCTGAACCTGTATGTATTTTAAACAATGACAGCCAACATTTATTAAGTGCTTGGCAGGAGTACTGCCAAGCACTGTTGTAAATGTGACAGCCTGAGTGGTAGATACGATTGTTATTGCTATGCCCATTTTACAGAGGAGAAAAAAATGAGACACAGAAATTGAGTCTGGCTGGTAAATTGTAAAATTGGAATTTGAACCTAGGTTGTATGTCTCCAGTATCTGCCCACAAAACTAATAGTTGTAATGCTTTTTATTTTTATTTTAAAACATTTTTTAAAAATTATAGTTGATTTATAGTGTTGGTGCTTTTTAAGAGTATATTGGCCAGGTTTATATGCAGAAGAAAGGAAAAAAGGAGTTCCCGTCATGGCGCAGCAGAAACAAATCCGACTAGGAACCATAAGGTTGTGGGTTCAATCCCAGGTCTCGCTCAGTGGGTTAAGGATCTGGCATTGCCATGAGTTCAGGTGTAGGTCGAAGACCTGGCTCGGATCCGATGTTGCTATGGCTGTGATGTAGGCTTGCAGTTGTAGCTCTGATGGACCCCTGGGCTGGGACCCTCCACATGCCTCGGGTGTGGCCCTAGAAAGCAAAATAAATAATAAAGAAAGAAAGAAAAGAAAAGAAAAAAATTAAAAAAAGAAAGAAAGAAAGGGGAAAAAATCAAAATGGTTTGAAACTTCTTTCTGAAGGTATCCTTGGAGACTCAAATTCTGAATGTACAAATCCCAAAGGGTCTGATAGGTCACTTCTTATGTTCCTGTCCTTATGTCCCAGCCTCATATCCCCAGATGCAACCCAGTAGACATGCTCACAGAAACATAGAGCCCACCTCCACTGAGACTGAAAGTGCATTGGTGTGTGTGTGTGTGTGTGTGTGTGTGTGTGGTGGCGGGGAAGCAAATGAGATGTCACACACTAGGGGACAGGATAAGTCAACGTTGGTGGATGTAAACAATGACATTCTGTCTTTTTTAGATTAAGGAATTTGATATAGACACACCAGCATGTATTTAAAAAGCATACTGTTGGTTAAAAGAGTAAGATATAGAACAAAGTCTCCAATCCTTCCATCATTAAAATAAATTAAAAATAGGAGTTCCCGTCGTAGCTCAGTGGTTAACGAATCCGACTAGGAACCATGAGGTTGCGGGTTCGGTCCCTGCTCTTGCTCAGTGTGTTAAGCATCCGGCGTTGCCGTGAGCTGTGGTGTAGGTTGCAGATGCGGCTCGGATCCCGCGTTGCTGTGGCTCTGGTGTAGGCCGGCGGCTACAGCTCCAATTCGACCCCTAGCCTGGGAACCTCCATACGCCGCGGGAGCGGCCCAAGAAATGGCAAAAAAAGACAAAAAAAAAAAAAAGTACAAAAAAAAAAATATATATATATATATATACACAGGGGAGTTTCCATCGTGGTGCAGCAGAAACAAATCCGACTAGGAACCATGCGGTTCCAGGTTGGATCCCTGGCCTTGCTCAGTGGGTTAAGGATCCAGCATTGCCCTGAGCTGTGGTGTAGGTCAAAGACGTGGCTTGGATCCCGTGTTGCTGTGGCTGTGGCGTAGGCCGGTGGCTACAGCTCCAATTAGACCCCTAGCCTGGGAACCTCCATGTGCCGCCGGTGTGGCCCTAAAAGAAAAAAAAAGTACACTGGGAGTCTGTGTGGTGTGGCGGGTTAAGGATCTGGCGTTGTCACTCTAGCGGCTGGGGATCGCTGCTGTGGTTTGGGCTTGGCTCCCTGGCTCAGGAACTTTCACAGGCCATGATGTGTTCTCCCCCCACCCCCACCCCCACCCCCGCCCCGGACGTATCCTGGGGGCTCACTACTAGGACTTTAGAGATGTTAAGATATTGAATAATTGGAGTTCCCTAATGGCTCAGCAGGTTAAGGATCCGGCATAGTCGCTGCTGTGGCTCCGGTTGAATCCTTGCCTGGAACTTCCGCATGCCTCAGACACTGCCAAAAAAAAAAAAAAAAAAAAAAAAAAAGAGAGAGAGAGAGAGAGAGATTGAGTAATTTAGCAGTCAAATTGAGAATATTCATGAACACCTCCGTCACAGTGTCCTGGCCTGGGAGTGATGACACCAGGAGGCGAGGGAACGTGGAGGGCGGCTGGGCCGGCCCACACGGTGTTCAGAGGAGGGTAGAGGCCTCGGAGGCCGGTGGGCTAGTAGGAGGGGTGGAGGGCTGGAAGAATGAGAACGCAGGGTGTGAGCAGAGACTGGGCATAGACCCCATGGCCAGAGAAAGTGGCTTGTTCAATGGCAGCCCTTTTCGGATAAACAGAGAACGCGCACACTTGCCCCCCGCCCCCGCTGCCCCCTCTCCCCCCAATACCCCCCACTCCTAAGACACACATTCACTTCTCTAAAGTGGGTGGGCTCTTAGTTATCTTACTTGGATCTCCATTAGCTAAGATTTTATCAAGCTTTTCTTTCTGTAGTTATTATTGGGACAGCAATAGGCATTTGCTTCCATTCCCCCCCACCCCACCCCTATATAAAATTATCATACAAACTATGCTTTTCAAGTTTCATCCACCCCTCCTCGGAAGTTCAGAAACTGCCTCCAGCTGCAGCCATCTACCCCAGACCATTGATTGCAAAATAAGTGGTGTGGGTGGGGGAGAGATAAGCTCTCCTGGAAAGCAGGTTAGAGCCAGATAAGAGGGCCTTAAATGTTGCTAATGTACCTGCTACTGTAACTACCCCCACCCGAGGCACAAATTCTTCTTAAAAGAGGTGGGCAGAGAGGGCCATTTAAGGGCACACGGGAGTCCGGAGCCCACCTCTGTGGGCCCCCTTTAGCTCTTGGTCCTTGTTGGATGGGGAGGAGGGATCCAGATATATAAAAGAATTTGGTTTGGTCAACCTTGAGCCTGAAGAGTTGGGAAGCTGGTTTTCTTGCCTCTGCCCACTGGATTTTCTTATTCTGGAAAGCCAGAAGCAAAGAATTCTTCCCATTCTGCAAGCTCCGGAATCCCTTTCCTTAAAGAGGAGCAAAACTTAATGTCTTTGGTTCTAAATTGGGTCTCTAAGTTGTACCTCTAAGTAGGATAGTGGAGAGAGAGGGAGTTCTCCTAGTCACTTTAATATTGCAAATGGCAGAATATAAAAATATACAATTACTAAAATTTTGCTTTACAAAATTTGCCTAAAAATTAATGCATTGAGCCGGGATAAGATACATACGACTAAGAAGCTCAAGTCTTTTTTGCTTTGTGCTAGAATTGTAACTACCCAATGTAGTGACATTGGTCACTGATGCTGATTGCAAAGAAGTATTTTTTCTTTCTTTCTTTCTCTCTCTCTTTTTTTTTTTTTTTTTTTTTTTTTTTTTGCTTTTTAGGGCTGCACCCTTGGCAAATGGAAGTTTCCAGGCTAGGAGTCTAATTGCAGCTGCAGCTGCTGGCCTACACCACAGCCACAGCAACACGGGATCTGAGCTGTGTCTGTGATATAACACATATCACAGCAACGCCAGATCCTTAATCCACTGAGCAAGGCCAGGGATCGAACCCGCATCCTCATGGATACTAGTTGGGTTCATAACCTGCTGACGCACAATGGAAACACTAAGAAGCATTTAAAAAAATTTTTTTTTTTTTTACTTTTCTTGGTCCTTTCTGTTTCTATATGCATTTTATTTTATTTTATTTTATTTTTTTTAGGGCTGCACTAGAGGCATATGGAGGTTCCCAGGCTAGGGGCTGAATCAGAGCTATAGCTGCTGGCCTACGCCAGAGCAATGCCAGATCCGAGCCACTTCTGCGCCCTACACCACAGCTCACGGCAATGCCGGATCCTTAACGCACTTGGTGAGGACAGGGATTGAACCTGCATCCTCATGATGCTAGTCAGATTCATTTCTGCTGAGCCATGATGGGAACTCCTAAGAGGTATTTCTTAATAAATGCAGTTTGTTTGGTAGACAGGATCTTTAGTACATGGAATCCATGGAATAACAACAACAATAGTAATAATAGTACAAAGTAGTGGATGAGCAAAGATTAGGATCCCTTATTTTTAAAAGTTTGAGTAATTAAAAGGAGAATCAAATTTTGCCAAGCAAGAGGGAATAAGAATATAGGAGAGTGGCAAAAGCCCGGCAGAGTGCCTTCTATCCAAAAAAGAGCTGTAGTCAAGACCACATCAACTGGGAGAAAGGAAGGCAAGGCAGAGGTGTTCTGCCACTCATTTCTGATTCTCTTTGAGTGAAGGTCAGCTTTTGCAGCCATCCTTAGGAAGAGTTCTGAGTCTCCATTAGGCTTCCTATCCAAATTTGCTGTTAGTTGGTACCTGCCCATTGATGCACATGTTTCCAAGATCAAGCTAAGCAGCTGAAACCTCCCTCCCCATTCCTGCCCCCACTCTACCCTCAGCCCAGAGAAGCCGAATTCAGGTTGGCTCTGTCCAAAGTTTGATATTTATTCTCACTCAAAAAAAATTTTTTTCCCCTTTGATCTTTTGCCTTTTTAGGGCCGCACCCAGTGGCATATGGAGGTTCCCAGGCTAGGGGTCGAAATGGAGCTATTGTTGCCGGCCTATGCCAGAGCCACAGCAATGCCAGATCCGAGCTGCATCTGTGACCTACACCACAGCTCACGGCTACACCGGATCCTTAACCCACTGAGCGAGGCCAGGGATCGAACGCACAACCTCATGGTTCCTAGTTAGATTCATTTCTGCTGCGCCACAACGGGAACTCCTCAATTTTTTTTTTCTTTTTCCTTTTTTTTTTTACTTTTTGCACTGCACCTGAAGCTTATGGAAGTTTCTGGCCAGGGATCAAATCTGAGACACATCTGCGACCTATCCCACAGCTGTGGCAACACCAGATCCTGAACCCAGGGCACCAGGCCAGGGATCAAACCTGAAGCTCTGCAGTGATCCAAGCCAAGTATAGAGGTTCCCAGGCCTGGAGATCCCATCGTGGCTCAGTGGTTAATGAACCCCACTAGGATCCTTGAGGATGCGTGTTCGATTCCTGGCCTCCCTCGGTGGGTTAAGGATCCAGTGTTGCCATGGGCTGTGGTACAGCTCAGATCCCTCGTTGCTGTGGCTGTTGTGTAGGCTGGCAGCTGTAGCTCTGATTCAAACCCTAGCCTGGGAGTTCCCTTCATGGCTCAGTGGTTAACGAATCCGACTAGGAACCATGAGGTTGCAGGTTCGATCCCTGGCCTTGCTCAGTGAGTTAAGGATCCGGCGTTGCCGTGAGCTGTGGTGTAGGTTGCAGATGCGGCTCGATCCCACGTTGCTATGGCTGTGGTGTCGGCTGGCAGCTACAGCTCCAATTCGACCCCTAGTCTGGGAACCTCCATATGCCGCGGGTGAGGCCCCAAAAGGCGAAAAAAAAAAAAAGCAGCAGCAGCAGTCTGGACAGGGTCACCCTGAAACAATGGTCTCTCCCAAAGGTGCACCTCCTCACAGCTTTTGCTCACACCCTTGGATATGGGCTCCTCCCCTCCTACTCCAGGAAGCATCCTAGTGGGTAGTACTCAGGAGACCAGAGATCCAAGGGTCCTTTGACATCTTGCCTTTGTCCCCTTAAGTCCCCACAGTCTAGATAACTGAGCTCCTGACAGGAGTCACCTGCCAAGAGAGCAATTGCCTGTGCTGCTGGGAGGCTCAGAGCGGGCTTCCTGGTGTCAGCTAATCCCAGTGCTTCCCAGAAGGCAGTGAGTGAACGTCGATGCACTTGACCGAGAACAAATCCCCGTCAGCTCTCAGCCATAGCCAATGGGCCGGCCCGCCCGGAGGCTGGAAGAAACGTGCTGCTCAAGGGTGAGGAGGAAGGAAAACAGGGGCCCCATTGAGGACAGACCTAGCTAGCTCCCCCTTTGGCACCTAAAATGGTCAATTTTAGCTGATCAGCTTCATTTCGCAACTTGGTTATGTGATTCCCCAGCATTACCTCTTATCTCTAAACCGAGGTGTGAAAACAGAACCGGCTTGGCAGAGTCGGGCTGCCTAAAGGAGGGTCTTTGTGTGAGGCTCAAGGCTTGTGGGGTGGAAAAGGACAACCCCCATCCCCCCTGCCTCCACTCTTCTATTTGTGCTTCCTTTCATTCAAGGGGGACCAGAGGCATGTCCACCTGCATAAAAAAAGGAGCCCCTGTCCAGAGGAGAGAGAACCCGCGTGCCACAGGGCGAGGGCTTTGGCCTCTGCCTGGGTGAACCTCCAGCCCCAAGTGAATTACTCAAATAGCTCGTGGAGGTTTCCAAATGTGCAGTAAGGCTTGGGCACAAGTACGCAGCCCGCGCTGGTCACCACCTCTTGGGAGGGAGAAGCAGGGTGGCGCCATGCCAGCAGGCTCACAAAGCAGTGTTGTTAATGCTCCCTCCGATGCTCCTGTGTGGCTTCATCCGAGCAGAGGAGGATCTGTTTACGCCGACTGGCTCCTATTGATTCTTCTGGGGGAGGGGAATTACAATGCTGGCCTCTGTTAGTCTCTGGAGTGTGATGGGAGCCCTTGGCCAAGGCTTGAGGGTGTCCTGTGATTCTGCTTGGTTGGGGTGATACTGAATTACACCCCTGGAGGGTGAGCTCATGCCTGGGCCTCAGAAAACAAGTTTCTGACTAGATTTGGGGCTGAGGAGAAACTTCAGGCATTGGATTCCTTGAGAAGCCCACTGTCTCCTTGTGATGACTTGAGGGCGGCGTTTCTCTAAGTTGAGTCCCTGGAAAACTGGGGGTCCGAGAGTTTATCAAAAATATCCATGACGGGGAGACCAAAACACCTTTCTCCCAAATCGCTTTAATCGTAGCCATGGTCTGTTGTGCTGACAAACTCCTCCAGTTGTTCTGCTAAAGTTTGGTTTTAGCCCCCGCCCCCCCACCTCCATCTCACCCCCGAAATGCCCGTGAGCATTTCAGCTCTTTGTCCTGTTAAAGGGATTACAAACTGAGAAGCTAGGTCAGGAAGTAGGGCCGCAGGTCAGAGAGGACCCCAGGCCAGCCTACCCAGGCCTTCTGGAATCTCCACCCACTTTCTGGCAGGGGCTGTCCTCCGCCTGGGGCCCTGCCCTAAGTTGTACTCCTTCTCACATTCTCATAGGACTTTCTTCCAGCAGACTGAGGGGTCTGGTACAGCTAGTCCTGATTGTCCTCCATCAAGGGCAATTCACAAGCTTAGTAAAGTCAGTATCTCCCCCTGTGACCTAAAATGAACCCTTTCCAGAAACTCACGTCTCTCTCCCTTGGCCCCTTCCTCACAGCCCAGTAAGGTCCAGCACCACATTTCTGTCTTGCAAGTTCTCCAGTTTGGCCAGAGGGTCCCTCGATGAGTCCCTGTAGGCAGAGCTGTGGGACCTCTCAGCTTGCCTTCCCAGCCGAAAAGTTTTTAAATAGTTTCTGGGAGTTCCCATCGTGGCGCAGTGGTTAACGAATCCGACTAGGAACCATGAGGTTTCGGGTTCGGTCCCTGGCCTTGTTTAGTGGGTTAAACAATCCGGCGTTGCCATGAGCTGTGGTGTAGGTTGCAGACGCGGCTCGGATCCCGCGTTGCTGTGGCTCTGGCGTAGGCTGGTGGCTACAGCTCCGATTAGACCCCTAGCCTGGGAACCTCCATGTGCCTCGGGAGTGGCCCAAGAAATAGCAAAAAAAAAAAAAAAAATAAATAAAATAAATAAATAAATAAATAAAATAAATAATAGTTTCTGATCGTTTTTGAGAAAAGCCCTTTCATGCCCTTCAGAGTCTTAAGGGTCTGGCACCCACTTCTCTCCTTCTCTCCTTGTCCCATGGAGCTCACAGGCTGAATTTCTCCAGGTAATTTCTGCTCCAAGTCTCTGGCTGTCTTATGCAATCCTGCAGCCCTGCATGACTGTTCTCCTGAGACCAGATCTGCCTTTTCTTCCAGTCTGAGTCCATAAGGATGGGCATGACGCCTTATTTGTCTTTCTATCCCAGCACCTTACAAAGGAGGCAAAATACTGGTGACCAGGACTTGTTTGCTCAGTCATTTTATTTTGTTTTATCAAAAAAGTATTTTTGGAGTTCCCGTCGTGGTGCAGTGGTTAACGAATCCGACTGGGAACAATGAGGTTGCGGTTCGATCCCTGGCCTCGCTCAGTGGGTTAAGGATCTGGCGTTGCTGTGAGCTGTGGTGTAGGTTGCAGACTCGGCTTGTACCCTGAGTTGCTGTGGCTCTGGCGTAGGCTGGTGGCTACAGCTCCGATTAGACTCCTAGCCTGGGAACTTCCATATGCCTCGGGAGCAGCTCAAGAAATGGCAAAAAATAAAAAAGACAAAAAGACAAAAAAAAAAAATTTTTTTTTTTTGAGGAGTTCCCATTATGGCTCAGTGCTTAATGAATCTGACGAGGAACCATGAGGTTGCAGGTTCGATCCCTGGCCTTGCTCAGTGGGTTAAGGATCTGACGTTGCTGTGAGCTGTGGTGTAGGTCGCGGACAGCTGGGATCCTACGTTGCTGTGGCTCTGGCGTAGGCCAGCAGCTACAGCTCCAATTCGACCCCTAGCCTGGGAACCTCCATATGCCACGGGAGCAGGCCTAGAAAAGGCAAAAAGACCAAAAAAAGAAAAAAAACTGATAACGTTCTGTCAGTGTCTGCTGTACAGCAAAGTGACCCAGTCATACAGATATCTATATTCTTTTTCTCATATTATCTTCCATCATGTTTCATCACAAGTGATTAGATATAGTTCCCTAGTCATTGTAAATAGAAATCTTCCCCATATGCATTAGATAGACCTTTTTTTTTTTCTCTTTTTTCTTTTTAAGGCCTCACCTCCAGCATATGGATGTTCCCAGGCTGGGGGTTGAGTTGGAGCTACAGCTGCCGGCCTACACCACAGCCACAGCAACACAGGATCCAAACCACATCTGTGACCTACACCGCAGCTTGCAGCAACACCGAATACTTAACTCACTGAGCAAGGGATCAAACCCACATCCTGACAGACACTAATGGCAGGTTCTAAACCTCCTGAGCCACAATGAGAACTCCCTAGATGGAGCTTCTTTAACAAAGCATTCTTAGCAACATGTAACCGGTTTTGGTTGGCTCCACTGTTTTTCTGACACCTTGGTTGAAAGTGCAAAGTCTGGAGTCCTTGTGCTCCAGACTTGGAAAGAAAAGCATTTTCGGAGGGCATTCTTGTGTTAACTAACAGCTTTTTAAAATGAATTTGATCGGAGTTCCCGTTGTGGCGCATCGGAAATGAATCTGACTAGGAACGATGAGGTTGGGGCTCGATCCCTGGCTTTGCTCAGTGGGTTAAGGATCTGGCGTTGCCGTGAGCTGTGGTGTAGGTCACAGATGTGGCTTGGATCTGGCGTTGCTGTGGCTGTGGTATAGGCAGGCAGCAACAGCTCCGATTAGACCCCTAGCCTGGGAAACTCCATATGCCAAGGGTGAGGCCCTAAAAAGACAAAAGACAAAAGACAAAAAAAAAAAAAAAAAAGAATTTGATCAAAAAATTCTATTTCTAGGATTCTATCCCAAGTGTAGTTCTTGAGAACAACATATTGGGAGTTATGGTCAAAGGACCCAGGGAAATTTATGTCACAGAAAACGACGTAAATTTTCATAAGAATGTGGACTTGTATTTCTGATGTGGCAGGATATCCATGGCATTAGATGAGAAAGTGAGTTGGAGAAAAATTTAATCATCCTCTAATATCTGCATGTAATCTTTGTGTCTATAGGAAGGGGTCAGGAAGGATACACATCCAATGGAAGACTGTTCATACCTGGGAATGGGATACAGAAAGGGTGGAAGGAATTGTCATTTTTCTATGCTATTTCTTGGAGTGGCTTGAGTGCTGAATTACCCCAGCCCAGCGGGGGCGGTGTGGAGTAATGGAGCTTAAAGCGATATAATGTGATTAGCACTTCTACTACTGATTTTTCTCTACCTCCTGTCTACTTTGTCAGAGGTCACTGACCTGCCTGCACTGCATTTATTTTTATTTTATTTTATTTTTGTCTTTTTGCCGTTTCGTGGGCCGCTCTGGCGGCATATGGAGGTTCCCAGGCTAGGGGTCGAATTGGAGCTGTAGCTGCCGGCCTATGCCAGAGCCAAAGCAACGTGGGATCTGAGCCACATCTGCCATCTACACCACAGCTCATGGCAACGCCGGATCCTTAACCCACTGAGCGAGGCCAGGGATCGAACCCGCAACCTCATGGTTCCTAGTTGGATTCGTTAACCACTGAGCCACGACAGGAACTATCCTGCACTGCATTTAAAGAGGGTTTTTTTTTAAATGGAGGTTTCCTAAGAAGTAAAGTCATAGCCCACCCATGGGCAAAGTGATGGTGAATTCCCTGCCATGACCCAGGAGTGGCCGGGGTGGGTCTGAAGCTGAACAGCTTGTGTTTGAGGTGTGGTGGGCTCTGCAGCAGCACACTGTTCTTGGCACGTGCACTGTCAGAGAGAAAGTCGTAATCTGGGCTCATGTGCAGGCATGTGCTGGGGGAGGAACCAGAGAAACACCAATCATTGTGCTTATTGTGTTGGCCCTGGGCAAGCCCTTCAGACAAAAGTCTCCATCAAAGTCCACGATTGTATTCTCTCTATGAAGCCTATGGATTAGAAAAAAATGAATTTGGAATTCCCGTCATGGCTCAGTAGAAGTAAATCTGACTAGCATCCATGAGGTCTCAGGTTCAATCCTAGGCCTTGCTCGGTGGGTTAGGGATCCAGTGTTCCCGTGAGCTGTGGTGTGGGTTGTAGATGCCGCTGCGATCTGGTATGGCTGTGGCTGTGGAGTAGACGGGCAGGTATAGCTCTGATTCGATCCCTGGCCTGGGAATCTCCATGTGCCGAGGGTTTGCGACTAAAAAGACAAAAAAAAAACAAAAACAAAAACAAAACAAAACAAAACAAAAAAAACTCTCAGAAGTTCTGACTGAAGTTCAGGTCACTATAGAAGAAGAAGTTTCAATCCCTGGCCCTACACAGTGAGTTAAAGGATCCGGTGTTTCCACAGCTGGGTCATAGTTTGCAGCTGTGACTGGGATTCAGTCCCTGGCCTGGGAATTTATATATGCCAAGGGTGTGGCCATAAAGATAAATAAATAAATAAAATAAGAATAAATAAAACAAACAAAAAAACCCCAACCTAAACCAAGACAAAAACTCTCCCTTTTCTTCCCCTGTGACGTGAAAATTAAAGCTCACAGGAGTTCCTGTCGTGGCTTAGCAGAAACGAATCTGACTAGCAACCATGAGGACACAGGTTCGATCCCTGGCCTCATTCAATGGGTTAAAGATCTGGCATTGCTGTGAGCTGTGGTGTAGGTTGCAGACTCGGCTCAGATCTGGCATTGCTATGGTTGTGATGTAGACCAGCGGCTATAGCTGCGATTCGACCCCTAGCCTGGGAACCTCCATATGCCTCCTAAAAAGACAAAAAAAAAAAAAAGCTCACAGATAATAAGTGATAAAAACAGGTCTAGCTGTATCCAAATTTCACGCACATTATCACTCCACCGCCTAACCCCATGGACCTTGGCTGACTGACAGTGAGAAACAGAGCTAGTTACTGCAGCCACAATCACATGTGGATTCAGGGGAATTTAAGGGTCTTCAGGAGACGTCTGTTTGCAGGTGCTTCCATAAGGCAGAGGCAGTGTGGTAAGAGCACAGACCTTGCAGGCTGAAGAGCTGGGTTGAATCCTGTCTCTAACTCAACAACGTGCGGGCAAGTTCCTCCCTGAGCCTCAGTGTTGTCATCTATGAAGTGGGACAACAGCCCCTATCTTGCAGGGCTGGCCTATTACAGCACAAGACAGCAGTGGGGGATTGGATTCAGACACCACTTTGTGCCCTATAATAATGAGCTATTTTGTTACAGAGCGGCAGAGCTGGCCCACCCTTTCATGTGCATTCGCTCCTCTGAGCCCTCGAGCTCTGTCCCTCCTCCCTTTAATTGCTCTGCTTCAGGCAAGAATTGTTTACCCTCAAGACTCTGCTTTGTCACTTCCATTTGCACCTGCAACCTCAGGAATCTGATTTGGACCCACCACTAAGCGGGAATTGCTCTGGCCAAGGTCACCTAAGACCTGCTTGGGGCAAAATCGAGCAGATGCTTTTCTGTCCCCGAGTTACCCGAGTTACCCGAGTCCACAGTGACAATTCTTCCCTGGGCGTCTGGTCTCCCTCTCACCTGGTTTTCTTCCTGCCGCTCCAGCCACTGCCTCACCCACCGTCCCCTTCACAGGCTTCTCTTCCCCTACGTTCCCTTCCGTGCAGTTGTTTTTTGGTGTCTGTCCCAGACCCTCCTCTCAAGTCCCTTAATATCTCCAAACCCCACCAACCTCTCTGCACCCAGCAGGCAAAGTCACCCCAGAGCTGACCCAGTCGTCCTCTCCTCCAGCAAACCCACCCTTTGCTCTTAGGTTACAGACCACTGTCCCCTCAACACAGCCAGCAGCTCCTGCCACCTGGCTCCTGAACACCTTGCAGACCTCATCTTGTCCCAAACCACCTTCCAGTCCCAGTTACAGATCATTTCCTCAGGAAGCCATTTCTGATACCCCAGGTGGGGTCCCTCTGGTTAGATATCTTTCTCTGAGCATCATACATCTCCTTCCCAGCACTGATCAAGATTGTAATTAACCACCTGCACAATCATTTGATTAACACTTTTTTCCTCTTTCTTTTTTTTGGCCACCCTGTGGCATAGGGATTTCCTGGGCCAGGGATCAGATCCTAAGCTGCAGCTGAGGCAATGCTGGATCCTTAACCTACTGTGCTGTACTGGGGATCAAACCCGTGTCTCTGCACTCCCAAGACGATGCTAATCCTGTTTTAATATTTTATTTTATTTTATTTTTTTGCTTTTTAGGGCCACACCTGTGGAACATGGAAGTTCCAGGCTAGGGGTTGAATCGGAGCTATAGCTGCTGGCCTACACTACAGCCACAGCAACACAGGATCTGAGCTGCATCTGTGACCTATACCAAAGCTCATGGCAACCACAGATCCTTAACCCACTGAGCAAGACCAGGGGTCCTCATGGAGACTAGCTGGGTTTGTAACCGCTGAGCCACAGTGGGAACTCCTCCAGCTGGATCTAATGTGCAGCCAGGTCTGGGAATCACCACCGAGGCCTTTGCTGCTCCTTCTGATGGAAGGTCCTCTCTGTCCGACCCAGCACCTGCCTCAAAGATGCCACTTTGGAACTTCTTTCTCAAGGCACCCAAATCCAGATGATCCTTTGTGTGATCCTAGGTGACGCTCTGTTTGGACCACTCTTATGATAGCTCACGATGGTTATTTGGGATGGACATCTCTTACCAGATCATCAGCTTCTGGACGCCCTTTGGTAGCATGGATCAGAATGCCCAGAACATTTTGGGCCTCAATTAAGTAGATTGAATCCATTGAGAATCTCAGCTGCCTTTGAATTCCTGTGGGTTGTCAGAGACTTAGATTTTTTTCCCTCATCTATGCTGGGCTAAGAGGCTGCACCCTTATCTCTCCTGCCCTAATTCATCCTTCATGGCATGGACCACACTGACTGAAGGAAGTCCAATTGGGCACAACCATTGATTATAGGATTGTTCTGAGGGCCTTAGAATGCACATAGGATGGTTCAGGCCAAAAAATATGCAGATCCTAAAGCAGTAAAGTGAAAATTATCTTGCAGATAGGTTGATCAATTGATGAATTTCATAGACTTCACCCTAAAAAAAAGTTTCTGCAAGTCACCATTGCTTTGGCATCTAAATCTTCCTTTTTCAAACTCGGAACTGCCTGTCTTACCCCTAACCAGTTTCCACTGCTCCTCTTTCAATATTCCATCTCAACAGACCTCTAGCTATGACCTATGTACATTTTTGTGCCTACTGTTTCCTCACACCCTTCCCTGACCTGGATTGGATTTTGAGCTATCACTGAGCAAATCCTACTTACCATTCAAGGTCAAATTCAAATGTCAGCTCCTGGAAGTCCTCAGTCAGAGGTGACCTCCTTCTCATGCGTGCTTCTGAAATACTTACTCTCCAACCATTTAATCACTCATTCATTCAGTAAATGTTTATTAAGCATAAAATACATGCCAGATTCACTTCTCTATGGTCTCATTCTATATCATATATATATATTTTTCTTTTTAAGGCTGCACCCTAGGCATATGGAAATTCCCAGGCTAGGGGTTGAATTGGTGGCCTACGCCACAGCCACAGCAGTGTGGGATCTGAGCTCTGTTTGCAACCTATACCACAGCTCATGGCCACTGCGGATCCTCAACCCACTGAGGGAGGCCAGGGATTGAACCTGCATACTCAAGGATCCTGTTAGCCTTCCTTAACTGCTGCGCCACCCAGGGAACTCTGATATATCATAATTATTTTTGTTTTATCTTCTTGAGGGCAGTGGCTGAATCTTGTCCCTTTCCCTCTCTCTCCTCTGCCCTCCATTCTAAGAACAGTGCTTTCCAAAGGGTCACAAGCAATAAGAATGCATTTGACCAAATGGGGTCTTATTAATGTTAAATGGTCTCAATCGTGTGAACTAGGCATGGATTTTCTTCTGGATAAAAGTATCTATTTTGATCGATCAAGGCTCTGTAAGTAAGTATGTCTATGGAAAGTTGGGAAATGACTTCAGAATGAGAGGAAGCCTCCAGTTAGAGCTTGTCACATGGTGTCCCCCTCCAAATTCTTCCAATTGATTTTTCTTTTTCTTTTTCAGCCACCCTAGGCATAAGGAGTTCCTGGGCCAAGGGTCAGATCTAAGCCAAGGTTGAGACCTATGGTGCAGCTGCAGCAACACTGGATGCTTTAACCCACTGTGCAGGGACGGGGATGGAACCTGCATCCTGGCACTGCAGAGATGCCGCTAATCCCGTTGCACCACAGGGAGAACTCCCCAACTGATTTTATAATGGGTGAAAAAAAAAAGACTTCTCCCGAGTTGCTTCCTCGGCAGCTAGGAAGTGAATAATTTGGCAAGTGATCTTCATTTGCAACCCTGCTTTTTCCTGCCAGGTGGATGTTCCGCGTGGACACACGGGTGCAGATGCTCTGATTGAAGTGGCTAGGGCACTCCCGCTTTGAGCAAGTGTATGAATGGAGGGTAAGTGCCGACCTTCGTGGATCTATCCCTGGGGCAGCCGAAATTCCCCTGAGCTCTCTCGCCAAACATCTCCCTTGAACTTCCTCTGCTGGTCTTTCACGACACTTTTCGTTGGCCAGCAAAGGCAACTCCAGTAAGGTGTCTGCTTCTCTGGTAAGGTGTCTGCTTTACTGGTGACCAGGTGCGATGTGCTGTTGCGGTGCTTGAGAACTAGCTTGGGATTTTTCTTTCTTTTTTTTTTTTGTCTTTTGTTGTTGTTGCTATTTCTTGGGCCGCTCCCGCGGCATATGGAGGTTCCCAGGCTAGGGGCTGAATCGGAGCTGTAGCCACGGACTTACGCCAGACCCACAGCAACGCAGGATCTGAGCTGCGTCTGCAACCTACACCACAGCTCACGGCAACGCCGGATCCTTAACCCACTGAGCAAGAGCAGGGACCGAACCCTCAACCTCATGGCTCCTAGTCGGATTCGTTAACCACTGCGCCACGACGGGAACTCCGGGATTTTTCTAATTCTTAGGAAGGACTCCCAAACCCATTTCCCTAAGCACTAGTTGCAGATTTAGAACACCACAAACCCAAGCCCCACATCCCATGCAAGGTCTGTTTCAGGTTTACAAGGTCAATTTCCCAAAGTGGAGAGTGCTTTCCACTCTCAGGGACATGTCAAGGACAAGAGAAGGAAAGATCGAGAGACACACATAGCAAACCTATGACCAAAGCTGGGAGAAATGAAGGTGGCTCTACAGAAGGGCGGCCTTCAGGTGACTTTGAACACAAAATGTAATTTCTGTGGGAAACAGTTTTTACAAAGTCAAGATGAATTGGTGTGTTAGTACAAAGATCTTTTTTTTCCTTCCTTCTACAAATGATCAAGGAAAATGGATTTTTAAAATGTAAACATTCTCTTGTAGTATTTACAGCTTCTCTAATGTAGGGGGACAAAGGTCCCGGAGTTTAAAGTAAAAAAGCAGGCTCAGGGAGATAAGAGTTCTTTTACAGTTTGATTGTAATCTAAATATAACAGGAAAATCACTCTCTACATAAAGCACTGTGAAGGATAAATATCTGGGTGCGATTATTACGTCTTTCCCCCTTTTTCCTTCCTTTTTCTTTCCTAGAAGTTTTCTTTGTCTTGGAGAAAAGCCTTTCGTGATGAAGACAAATGGTTAAATGAAAAGCCCGTGTTGGGCTTTGCTGATAGAAGGTTTGAGGAAATGATTTGTTGGGGCCGAGAAGTGAATAGATGAAATGGGAGCCCTCAGCGATCACCTGCTTCAATCCTTCATGTTACACGCAAGGTACGGAGCGCAAAGCCTCATCTCGAGATAGTTCGGGGCTCACCTGTGTCTGGAGACGTGAGGAACACACTTAATTCTCCAGCGACATGATGCTCTAGGAAAAGCCCCTTAGGAAAGAAATCCTTTGGTTACCTCCTCATGACCTCTCTTGTCTGTCTCTATTGTCTTTGCTGATGAAAAGTCTGTCCTTGGGGGAAGGTTGCCATTCCCCCCAGGCTGTGCAGTTTAACCTCGAGTGAACTTGGGCTGTGCTGAGTCTCCCTCTATGGTTGAGCCCTCAGAGGTGTCCTATCTTTCGATTTCGTCCCTCGTCGCCCAAAGTGTCACCCCAGAGGAGAGTGTTGGGTGAGCGTGTGGGGGCTTCCGGCTCACGAACTCAGTGAGGCAGGCAGATGTCTGCTCCACTTGGCTTTGGGGCTGCTGATGGCCCTTGGCTGTGTCCGCTGGCACCAGCTGCCGCCCTCAGCCTCCGTTAGTGCTGTCAGTGGGGCTCCTCTGAGAAGGATGAGCCCCCTTGAGCCAGGAACGCAGTGGTGAGTTTGGCCATGGGCTCCCTCAGGGATGGGGGGAGGGATGCGGGGGCCCAGGCTTTGCCTGGACTTCCTGCAGCCATTCTTCCATAGCTGCTCCTCATCCTGCCTGCCCCCGTGGGGCTCTTGGGTGACAGTCACCGTGTCCCATTTATCTCTCCATCTTCATCTGTAACGCAGGGTGAGTATTTCACAGATATTTGTGCAAGAAGTGATGTTAACTGGACGTTCAAGTCTGGAGCAATGAAACAAAGCCAAACCATATCTTCCATTTCAATCACCTAGTAAGAAGCAGTCACTGAGTCCTCCTTTGGGGGGTGGGGGGTGCAGCCTCTGTTCTCAAAGGGTGTCCAATTAACAAATAGGACACATGGAGTTGAGTCAGTCAGTCCAAATGTGCTCACCAGTGGCCTTGTGATGGGGACTAAACCCTCATCTTTGCCGGAAGGGCACTGGGAGAAAGTCAATGAACTCAAAGTCATCTTGGGTATTGTTGTTGCCTCAGGTAATGTCCAGCTGGTGCAAGGAAATGTGTAGGTGAGAAGTAATGGTTGGTGCAGTCATTCTTGGTTTAACCACACACTCATGTATAAACTTTCAGCATATGTCAAAGAATGTCTCTCCTTGTTTTCCAATCAAATCGCTTGGTGTCTCAGATGCTCTTTTCCAAATTCTTCTATTGGTCATGAAGACACCGTCTTGTCTCCTCCTATGAATAATCTTCAAGAAATTGTCTGGGAGTTCTCATCGTGGCACAGTGGTTAATGAATCTGACTAGGAACCATGAGGTTGCAGGTTCGATCCCTGGCCTTGCTCAGTGGGTTAAGGATCCGGCTGTGAGCTGTGGTGTAGGTCGCAGATGCGGCTCAGATCCTGCGTTGCTGTGGCTCTGACATAGGCCGGTGGCTACGGCTCCAATTAGACCCCTAGCCTGGGAACCTCCATATGCCACAGGAGTGGCCCTAGAAAAGGCAAAAAGACCAAAAAAAAAAAAAAAAAAAAATGTCTGGACAAGAGTTTATGTTGTCCTGGAGAAACTACTCTTTACAAGAGATATGTTGTGTGACACCAGCAGCCAGGCTCACACAGCAAGTCTGGAGCCCCAAAGTATAATGTTTTCCCTAAGAAAATAAATAATGGGTGTAAAATATGTTTTAGAAAATGCACCCCACTGCCCCTGCAAAATATGACTGGGCAGAGAGCAACGTCTGTCCTTGCCCTCCGGCTCTCAAGGAGGGAGAATCAGGCCAGGGGAGGGGGGAGGCTTGGCTTTATTTGCTCAACATCCAAGGCCAGACTGTGCTCATGACGGTCCCAAATGCGGCCGTGAATAGCAAGTGTATCACAAGGGTTCTCAAATATGAAAGTGGGGTTGGAACAAAGAGCAGGCACCAGACAGACTTCCTCTGTTAAAGATTATCCAATGTGTCACCTGGGTGCCAACATTCCCATAAACCCCAGCAGCTCTATCTCACCGAGGGTAACTGAATGGCTTTGAAACCCTGCCCAGGACCTAGTAGCATTCCATCAAACGACCTCATCCCAGGGGAATGAACTTTATCTCTAAGACTGTAAGTGTGTTTATTTGAAAGATGATTTACCACGCTCAACAATGACCATTTCCTAAATTAAACCTGATCATTTGTTGTAATTATACATTTCACAATTTCATCAGGAGAAATATATGAACTCAGGGTAAATCTCTCTGGATTGGCTTTTTTTTTTTTGGTCTTTTTAGGGCCACACCCATGGCATATGGAGGTTCCCAGGCTAGGGTTGAATCAGAGCTGCATCTGCTGGCCTACACCCCAGCCACAGCAATGTGGGATCCAAGCCACTTCTGTGACCTACACCACAGCTCATGGCAACACTGGATCCTTAACCCACTGAGCGAGGCTAGGGGTTGAACCCACATCCTCACAGATATACTCAGGTTTGTTACCACTAAGCCATGACAGGAACTCCTGGGTTGGCTTTTTAAATGAGTCTTCAGACTGATTCCCAGTTCAGGAGCACAGAGAGGAAGGAAGAAACCAGAACCAATTCCCTGGTCAGAAAGGCAAGTTAGAAGAACCTTCCTCCCAACCTCAGCCTCATCTTCCTCCTTCCAGATCCTAATTCCTTGTCTCTCTGTCTCTCTCTCCTTTTTTTTTTTTTTAGAAAATTGAGGCTGTCAAGGTCCATGATTTATGAGAACACTTGTCTCCATTTTTCCTTTGCTTAAACACGTAGAAGAAGCCAGTCACTGGTAGTGACTGCACCGAAATCTCAGGAGGGCCAGACCCCTCACCAGTCACTCTCTTGTCCCTTGAGTGGTAACTCCAGTGGTTTCCAACCAGAAAGTCTGCTTCTGGGAAGAGAATGACCCACAATTCTTGCTGAATTTTGTTCCCTTTGCTCCACTTGCTGTAAGGTTCTTACAATCCCATGAAAGGATCTGGACTAAACCACGAATACCATTAGAGAGTAAATATAAGACAGTAGAATTCCAAATGAGAGTGGAGACTTGATGGATGTGGACGTGCGCTGAAAGGCTTTGTGGAGAGAGTTGATCCTTGAGCTCGGCCTTCGAGAGTAAGTAGGGCTGGGGGAGTTCCTGTCATGGCTCAGTGGTTAATGTGCCCGACTAGTATCCATGAGGATGCTGGTTCGATCCCTGGTCTTGCTCAGTGGGTTAAGGATCTGGTGCTGCTGTAGCTGTGGTGTAGGCCAGCAGCTGCAGCTCTGATTTGATCCCTAGCCTGGGAAATTCCGTATGCTGTGGATGCAGCCCTAATAAAGACAAAAAAACCAAAACCAACTAACCAACCAAACATGAGTGAGTAGGGTTTAGACGAGCGAGGAGGGGTGTTCTAGATGAGGGCAATGGCACACCATCCGTAGATGGCAGGCACATATAGCTCCATTGTGACACTTTGTAGAAACATGGCAGAGTTGGGTGCTTTCAAAAGTAAAACTGAGGCGTCCCATCATGGCTCAGCAGAAATGAATCTGACTAGCATCCATGAGGATGTAGGTTCAATCCCTGGCCTCACTCTGTGCCTAAAGGATCCAGCATTGCTGCGGCTGTGATGTAGGCTGGCAGCTGCAGCTCTGATTCCACCCCTAGCCTGGGAACCTCCATATACTGCAGGTGTGGCCCTAAAAAAAAAAAAAGTAAGGAAAACTGAAATGCTGTACTTTTGGAATTGGGCATCGGGTCTTGGTTAAGAGCTGGATTGGTGAACCATGGAGGCTCTTTCCAGCTCTAAAATACATGGTACCTTCCAGACATATAGATGCGAGTGGGCACTGAATGTCCAATGGACATCATGCTGACCTGAGGTCACTTACTTTTCTTTAATTGAGGTCACTTATTACAGATGGCAGCGAGGACCGAAGGGTCAGACGCAGCCAGGAAAAGATGCTGGCTCTACTCTTACAAGCTTGGGTTCGTGACTTAACACCCTTTATAAAATGGGAATAATGATGCCCTCTTTCCAGAGTTAATCTGCAGGAAAATATGAGGTAATGCATACAATGCCAGGGGCTCCATAAATGCTAGTTTCCTTTTCTCCTTCCTGTTTCGCTCTTCTGATGGGGTCTCTCTCCTCTTGTCTTTTATTTTGCCTGGCTGGAACTTCCTCTCTCTCCTCCCCCACCCACCCCACATTGTCCCTGGGCTCCGTTTGAAGGGCCCAAGTGTGTGTACGGAAAGATTAAGCTGTCCTTCTTATAAAGGAGAGACGTATTCAAAATGGGGCACATCAAAAGTGAACGTAGGTGACAAATGTTTATATTTGGAAAGTGCTTCTGCTTTGATCCTGGCTTCTATTTTTTGAGAGCTTGACAAATGTGCCCTCTGGGCCTTGGCTTCAAACCCCCTCCGTCAGCAGAGCACTTTAGAGGAGGAGGAACTCATTTGATCCTGCACTTGCTGTTCCTCCTGGGCCAGGAGAGCTGCATCGGGAGAAGAGGCCTCTTCTTGTCTCTGCAGCGCAGCGCCCTGCCTGGCATGGCCGAGGGCCGCCTGCTCCCCTCAGGCCTGGCTCCCAGGGCTGCAAAGCCAGGGGCGGTGGAGGCGACCCCAGCTTCCTGTTCCAGAAACTCTGGAGTGGACCTGCCCTCATGAATGGGTTCCCGACTCTTCTGCTTCCCTCCTCTGTTAGGTCACCCGAACCTCTGCTGGACAACCTCTGACCCATCACTGGGGGAGGTGCCAGAGGTGACTCCCCAAGGGGAAATTCCTCAGGGGCAGCCTGAGGGGCGCTGGAATTCAGGGGAGAGTCTCCATTGGAACCCGAGTTCCATGACTTTTGGGTGTTCTTGTTGCGGCTCAGTAGGTTCAGAGCCCATCTAGGATCCATGAGGATGTGGGTTTGATCCCTGGCCTCACTCAGTGGGGTAAGGATCCGGCGTTGATGTGAACTGTGGTGTAGCTCACAGACATAGCTCAGATCTGGTGTTACTGTGGCTGTGCTGTACGCTGGTGGCTGCCGCTCCTATTCAACCCCTAGACTGTAACCTCCATATACTGCAGGTACAGCCCTAAAAAGAAAAGAAAAGAAAGAAAAAAGGACTGACTTTGCCAGGGTTTTTTAGACGTTTTACAAGAAAGTCTTGTGTGTATGTGGTTTTTGTTTGTTTGTTTGTTTGTTTTTTGGCCACCCCCAGGCACATGGATTTCCAGGCCCAGGGGTCAGATCCGACTTGTTGTGACCTATGCCACAGCTGTGGCAACACCCTGAACCCACTGTGCTGGACCAGGAATTGAACCTGCATCCCAGGACAGCAGAGGTGCAGCTGATCTTTTGCTTCACAGCAGAAACTCCAAAACGTCTTGACAGGATTTAAAGAACGTGTTCAGGCCCCATGTCTCGCCCAGTTCCTGCAGGAGGTTACAAAATGACTGAGTGTGTGAGAAGGTTCAGCAGAACAGAGGTGCCCAACTCTGGTGCCGGTATTCAGGGCCCCAGTCATGGGGAAGCCACTGCCAGCTGGGTGGAGGATTTTCACTGGAAGGTCTCCTTGTCCGTAACGTGGTTTCTTTCAGTCCAGACCAATTTCTTCCTACTTTTGGATCTTTGAACTAAAAATGGGACAGAAGTTCACTGAGATGGTATTTGCTACTCCTGCCAGAGTGAGTGTCCAACCAGCAAATGGGACCTGCCCTGGCATTTCCTATAGCAGGAATCCTTATGTAGGTGAAGGTACAGCTCAGAAGCTGAACAGGGGACATTGAGGCAACCAAGATGTCAGCTTCGACAGGCACCCCCCAGTGCTTCAGGCTGAAGGGGTAGAAGGAGGTGGCATTACTTGAATGTGGGATGGTCACCTAGCAGAAGTGGGACCACGGCGAGCCCATCTTGCAGGAGCCCGAGCTGGAGGCGATGCATCCTTTACGGGCAGAGGGCAGGGAGTGGAGAAAGGCTCATCTCCCTCCCCATCTCCCACTGGAACCTCTCACTGGCTGATGCTGAACCCAGACAGAATGCAGTGAGATCCTGGGGAGCACAGTCCGCAGGGGTCAGCCACTGTCTCCACTCTCAAGATTCAGGGCAGAGCAGGGGGACAGTGAGAAGGCACTTTGGCTCCAGTGTTCAGAAGCCTGCTTTGGGACTTCCTCCTTCCTGGAAAACCAGAAAGCCAGAGGACATGGGAAAAGGCCAGGGTCCTGGAAAGAGATTCTGCCAAGCCTGTGCTAAGTGCAGATAAAGCAACACCCCTGTGAGGAGTGCCCACCAGGCACCACTGTTCCCACAGAAACACTTATCCCTAAATAACTGCTGCAGCTCCCTCACCCATCACCACCATCCATGCCCCTGTTCTCAGAATGGTTGGCTTCGGCAGGTGACATTTCCAAGAATGCTCTGGCTGGGATTAGCAGGTTATGAATTCCCCCAGGGGGTCACTGAGAAATGTGACTCTTGTGTGCCTTGATAACTAAGAGGCATAATTGTTTGGCTTCCTATGGCAAATCCTGGGTTGTGGTGATATTTGGGGGATGAGGACATGGTCAGTTCTGGGAATCTGCAGCCTATTCCACGTCTCTTATTTGATTACTCTTATGCAGCTCTACAGAAACCGCCTGCTTTCTTATCTCGATGCATCCTGTGTGTGAGGTGTGAGAATATATTTATTGAGAGGTTGGGCGGGGGCATGGGTTGCTAAGCAACACTCTGGACTTGCAGAGCTGCAGAGTTTACACTCCTGGGTCACCTTGGGAAGATTTCTTGCTGCCCTGGACCTCTGGTCCCTCTCTTTGGCCAATGGGAGTTATAGATACTTCCTAATAATCCTGCCAGCCTCAAACATGCCCTCAAAAACACACTCCCCCACCCAGGATTGTGGAAGTTCCGGGGTCGGGGTCAAACCCTCACCACAGAAGCAGTCTGAGCCACAGCAGTGACAACTCCGGATCCTTAACCCACTGTGCCACCAGAGAACATCCAGAAATACTTTAAATAGAAATTGCCTATGGGAGTTCCCGTTGTGGCTTCGAGGTTAGAGAACCTGACCAGCATCCACAAGGACGTGGATTTTATCCCTGGTCTCGCTCAGTGGGTTAAGGATCCAGTGTTGCGGTGAGCTGTGGTGTAGGTTGCAGATTCGGCTTGCATCCCTCGTTGCTGTGGTTCTAGCATAGGGCACCAGCTACAGCTCTGATTTGACCCCTAGCCTGGAAACCGCCATATGCCATGGGTGCAGCCCAAAAAAGACCAAAAAAGGAGTTCCCATCGTGGCGCAGTGGTTAACGACTCCGACTAGGAACCATGAGTTTGCAGGTTCGGTCCCTGCCCTTGCTCAGTGGGTTAACGATCCGGCGTTGCCGTGAGCTGTGGTGTAGGTCACAGATGCGGCTCGGATCCCGTGTTGCTGTGGCTCTGGCGTAGGCCAGTGGCTACAGCTCCGATTCAACCCCTAGCCTTGGAACCTCCATATGCCGTGGGAGCGGCCCAAGAAATAGCAAAAAGACAAAAAAAAAAAAAAAGAAAGAAATTGCCTATAGAGTCCCTGTCATGGTTCAGCGGTTAACAAACCCGACTAATACCCATGAGGACGAGGGATCCATCCCTGGCCTCGATCAGTGGGTTAAGGATCCGGCATTGCCATGAGCTGTGGTGTAGGTCACAGACACGACTCAGATCTGACGTTGCTGTGGCATAGGCAGGCGGCTACAGCTCTGATTCAAACCCTAGACTGGGAACCTCCATATGCCACAGGTGCAGCCCTAAAAAGCAAAAAAACAAAGAGAGAGACACACACAAATTAAGGCCACAATATGATCTTATTTTTGATACCTATAAGGTTGGCGAAGATAAATGCAAAACGAAACCCAGAAAATGTAATGCCGGTCATGGTAATAATACCGATGAGAGAGATAGCAGGCTATAATACTCCTCATGAAAAAGTAAATTGATATGCCCTTTTTGTTCTAAAGATATTTTATTTATTCTTTTATTAGTCAGTAATTATCAAGTTCCTACTATATCCAGACATATTTTTAGGTGCTGGGAGTCATACAAAATATGTGGGATATGCCCTTTACAGAGGTTACGATTTTTTTTTTTTTTTTTTTTTTTGTCTTTTCATCTTTTCTAGGGCTGCTTCAGCGGCATATGGAGGTTCCCAGGCTAGGGGTCCAATTGGAGCCGCAGCTGCTCGCCTACGCCGCAGCCACAGCAACAGAAAATCTGGGCTGTGTTTGTAACCTACACCACAGCTCACGGCAACAATGGATCCTTAACCCACTGAGTGAGGCCAGGGATCAAACTCGCATGCTCAGGGATCCTAGTCGGGTTTGTTAATCGCTGAGCCATGACAGGAACTCCCCAGGATAAGAGAATTTTAGGACCTTGTGAGTAAAAGCCATCTGGCTGAGGCATGAGAGACTTGGGGAGAGTTGAGATAAGTCCCAAGAAGGCTGGATGGGGAGCTAATTATAAGAGAGCCCTGATACGAAGCCAAAGAGTCTGGGCTTCATTCTGCAAATAATCAGAACAATGGAGATTCATAAGCAGAGGAGTTATTAAGAGCTAAGACTGATGTCTAGAGTAAGAAAAAAGTGGTAGATGAACCCCCCCACACACAGATCCTGGTTTCTAAGACCATCAATGTCCAGGAAAAGGAACTCCAGTCCCTTGGAGAAAAGGCTGATGCTAAGGCTGGGGCAGGGAAATACAGCCTGAAGCATCCTGCAGTGCTGGAAAAGGAAATGCTAAAATAAAAAACCCAACACAGAACAATAAGGTACATCATAGGGACATGAGACCCAACCTGAGAGAGCTCCCAATGGCCAAAGCTGGAAGAGTTTGAGCAAGAAAATAAATAATGCAGTACTGGATTATAACCCAAAGTCTAAAATAAATATCCATGAGTCCCTACTGATAAAAGTAAATGAGGAGTGGAGTTCCTGTTGTGGCTCAGCAGAAACAAATCCATGAGGATGCAGGTTCACTCCCTGGCCTCGCTCAGTGGGTTAAGGATCTGGCATTGTCGAGAGCTGTGCTGTAGGTCACAGATGTGGCTTGGATTCTGCGTTGCTGTGGCTGTGGCGTAGGCCAGTGGCTATAGCTGTGATTCAACCCCTAGCCTGGGAACCTCCTTAGGCCGTGGGTGCAGCCCTAAAAAGACAAAAAAAAAAAAAAAAAGGAAATGAGGAGAGAAGAGGCAAATCTCTGTAGGAGATTTCTAAATAATTTACATAGATACTTCTGCCAGGAGGTGGAGCTAAGGTCCCCTCGGGGCCTCTCCCCACCTTGAGCGGGGGGCTGTGGTTAGTGACTTGCTTCCAAAGGGCAGAAGAGGGAGGGGCAGTAACTTCCTCAGAGGCGGAATCTAGCAAACACTACCTTGGCTTGGTGACCAAGGTCAATATCATCAGCGATAAGTCGTGTTTAGCTTGCACCTTTGATGTGATGCGATGAGAAGGGCACTTCACATTCACGGTGGTCCTACCCATAACTGCATAATCGTCAGGAAATGATCAGATAGACCCAAATTGAGAGACATTCAATAAGATACCTGACTCGGTCTCCTCAAAATTGTCAAGGTCATCAACAAACAAGAAAAGCCTGATAACCTGTCGCAGACCAGAGGAGACCGAAGAGCCTTGAGGACAAAATGCAGTATGCTATCCTGGACCCAGTCCGTGTCTTCTCAGCCCCATGCCAGGCAACTCATCTCACACACACACACACGTTGGGTCCACGTGAAACGCTGACTGAACAAGTAGATGAACGATCCTCCTTTCTTTCTTGCAAGCAGCTTTGCACTCTTCTTTTAATCTTGCCATGGCCCTGAGTTGTGGGGAGACAGAAAGTCCATTTTGCATGAAGACATGGAGACCCAGTGATCTCAGTGAATCATCCAGAGTGACACAGCTCCAACTGAGGCAGGGCCAGTGCTGCCCACAGCCTCCTGCTTCTTCGTCAGGGCTCTGGCCTGCAGACAGGAGCCACTTTCTGTGTGAAATAACCAAATTACAGTTAAAGTAACAAATGTTGGCTAAAACTCTCCTGAGACAATTGATTAATTATGGAATTTCCTAAGACAAGTTAGTTATGGAACTTGCTACCTAAGAGTAGCATCAAAAGTATTTGACAATTGTCTGTAAACTTCCCCTGAAAACACATTTTCAGAAATGATGTTAAACCCTCCGTAAGACAGAGAAGGAGTGAAACTCAGCCCATGTTTAGGTGTTAAACTTCTCTTGCTATCTGCTCCTTTTCCATCTTCCTTCCTTCCTTCCTTCCTTCCTTCCTTCCTTCCTTCCTTCCTTCCTTCCTTCCTTCCTTCCTTCCTTCTTTCTTTCTTTCTTTCTTTCTTTCTTTCTTTCTTTCTTTCTTTCTTTCTTTCTTTCTTTCTTTCTTTCTTTCTTTCTTTCTTGTAATCAACACATAGATACCAGAAACAGTATGTCTAGGATGAGGAACACAATTGTCTTTGATTTAAGAAGTATTAAAAAAAAAAAAAAAGCCCCAGGAGTTTCCATCATGGCGCAGTGGAAGCAATCCGACTAGGAACCATGAGCTTTAGGGTTCGACCCCTGGCCTCACTCAGTGGGTTAAGGATCCAGCATCGCTGTGAGCTGTGGAGTAGGCCGAAGACATGGCTCAGATCTTGCATTGCAGTGGCTCTGGCGTAGGCCAGCAGCTGTATCTCTGATTGGACCCCTAGCCTGGGAAGCTCCATATGCCAAAGATTAGGCCATAAAAAGCAAAACAAAACAAAACAAAAAACAAATGAAACAAACAACAAACAAAAAACAAAGAAAAAGCCCCAAACCTGGAAGATAGTTTGAGGAAATAAAAGTGTTAAGCTCGTGTTGAGAGGTCATCAGTGGTTCTAGGTGTCTACAAAAGGGGAACTAATACATCCTTGTTATAAGGAAATGCAAAAGGAGAACCATGCTGTGGCCATGCCCTGGAGGGCAGTAGAAGGGCCAGCACTTATAAAATAGAAGTGTAAACAAAATCAGTCAGTCACCGTGGAAAAGTGTGTAGTATAAAGGAGGTGGAAAAGAAAAGAATGAAAAAATTTTTTTTCTTTTTAGTGCTGCACTTGTGGCATATGGGAGTTCCCAAGCTAGGGGTCAAATCAGAGCTGTAGCTGCCAGCCTACACCACAGCCACAGACATAGCAACTCAAGATTTGAGCCACATCGTCGACCTAAACCACAGCTTACGGCAATAGCAGATCCTTAACCCACTGAGCGAGGCCGGGGATGGAACCTGAAACCTCATGGATACTACTGAGACACAATGGGAGTAACATTTTAATGCTTAATTTTTTTCTGAAATGAAGTTTTTAAGTAATATTACTTTATATATATGAAACTTTTTTCCTTGATTGTGGAAACCTGATGTGGTGGTAGAAAATTAAATTTATATGACTGACCCAGAATTTGGGGACAGTCAGGGCTGCAAAATGAACACTCAGCCAAGGATGGAAATATAGAAAGGCTGATACACTATGCTGTGTTCTGGAAGGTGATGCTTTCCCTCTGCCCTTCTGTTGGCTCTTTCTCTTCTCACTTAGAGAAGGAGATCTGAGGAGAACCCCCTCCCCCCCCGGGTCAGGAGGGTCACTTCCTTACCCTCTGGGCAGGACAGAGGCTTACTGATGGGTTCATTTGTGGTTGTTTAAAGGAGAGGGGGCCTGAATGGAAGCTATGGAGGAAATGTTAAGTGTAAACGCTATTAGAAAAGATGGAGTTCCCATCGTGGCTCAGCAGAAATGAACCTAACTGGCATCCGTGAGGATGCAGGTTCGATCCCTGATCCTCACATAAGGATCTAGCGTTGCTGCGAGATGTGGTGTAAGCTGGCAGCTATAGCTCTGATTCGACCCCTAGCCTGGGAACCTCCATATGCCTTGGGTACGGCCCTAAAAAGATTTTAAAAAAAGAAAAGAAAAGACAGTTAAGGTGATTTAGCGAAATGCTGACTCAATTCAAGACTCAGATCAAGACCCTGGAGCCCCCCTTCTCTCCCTGCATTCTGGAGCTGTGTCTGGGTGCATGTGAACACTTTGCTCAATGGGGTTGGGTTGAGGGGGATTAGTACCCCTGGGTCCATTCTGAGTTTGCTCAACAGGCAACATCATTCTCCTGATATCAGGTTCCACTCTGAGCCTGTATATATAGGCATTCTCATGGATCCTAGTCAGGTTCATTAACCACTGAGCCACAAAGGGAACTCCGACTCACAAAGCTTTTGAAAAAGTCTCTTTGGACCAAAACACACACTGGGCTCATACACAGCTAGATGCCACTGCTATCATCCTGGGCAGCTTAGGATATAATTTTGGGTTCCAGAACTAAAATTTTAAAATGGTGGTTCATCATATTCTTCCAGCCAAATGGAGGAAACAGGCTTCTTTCCATGAGTTAGATTTTATTTTCTTGTATCTTTTTTTTTTTTTTTTTTTTTTAAACTCTGGATGTTTGAAGTGTCCTGTGTGAAATTCACCTCTGATGAAAGTGCTCTCAATTGAAAAAGTGGGGAGTTCCCATCTTGGCTCAGCAATAATGAACCTGACTAGTATCCATGAGGATCAGGTTTGATCCCTGGCTTCATTCAGTGGGTTAAGGATCCAGCGTTGCCATGAGCTGTGGTGTAGATCGCAGATGCGGCTTACGTCCCGTGTTGCTGTGGCTCTGGTGTAGGCTGGCAGCTGTAGCGCCAATCTGACCCCTAGGTGTGGCCCTAAAAAGACAAAAAAAAAAAAAAAAAGAAAGAAAGAAAAAAGAAAAAGTGGAAGATAATGTTAGGAACTCCTCTACTTCACTGAAGTCTTCCTGAGCTTTCCAGGCTTCCGCAACCACCAAACAGCACAAGAAGAAAACACCTCCATATCCTCGTTTCTTGACATTTAAACCCGAGTCCCTCTGGGATGATTTAGGTCTGGTTTAACAGTCTGATTCAGAGACCTGGTCTTCCTGGAGGTCTCAGAACTTGCCAGAAACGAGGCTATTGAAATACTCGTGCCAAAGCACTGTCAAGTTGGGTTAGAGATCGGTTATCTTGAGCAGAAAATCCTGATAAAAATTCTCGAGATTTCAATCCTCTAGACTTTACTGCAGAACGGAGTGGGTGGGGTGGGAGGGGTGGGTGGGGAAGGGGTAAAATGTTGTGAGAGGGGGTAAAAGAGAAATCTCCCCAGTAAGTTAATTTAACCTTCCAGAATTTATTAACCTCCTCTTGGTTGAAGTTCTAACCTGAGAGCTGCATCTTCCTCAGGAATATGCAGGATGTAGGAGTGGGCGGGGTGGGTGGGGCGTTAGTCATGGGCTCCTTATCACGGAAGCTCAGCATTGGGGTGGGGTGGGGTGGGGGGCTCTGTATGCAAGCTTCTTCGGATATCTGTCTGCTTGATGTTTGGACTTTGCATTGTTCTCCATGGAGATTGCCCCTTCTGCCCAGCTCCCCTTTTGAGTTTCTGTTTTCAAATTCTTCTGGAAATAAGACCCCCAGAGGTGGCAGGCAGCTGCAACATCTTGACAGCTTGCTTCCACTTCCTCTCAGCCAGAAGACCATGGGGGCAAGACCGGTGGTCACCTGCCCAGCCCTGCCCCGTGTGGCTTTGTTGGCTGAGGCGTCTGACCAGGGCACCTCGGAGGGGCCACAGAGGTGAGTCAATGTGGCCCATGTAAGCAGGACCCTTTGCGGGTTACTCAGCATTTCCCATCTTCCACTACACAGGACAAAAATGTCAGGGCTTCATGACAGAATTCTCTGTGTGTCCACACCCCTGAACTCCCCTCACTGCAGCTGTGAAAGTCTCAGGAAAGGACTCTGGTTCAGGAATTCTGTGACTCTTGTGGGGACTGTGGCACAGCTCCCTTGCTGACTAGTTTAATGTCCATGCTGTGTGGAAGTGAGGGGTCAAGACAACAGGGCCAGGGAGAGTGTTTGAGATCTGGGGACCCGGCACCGGCCAGCTGGGCCAAGGAGAAAGGCGCTGGGCAAAGGCAGGGACTGTCCCCTCTGGAGCCCGGGGAGGGGCCTGGGCAGGACGCAAGGTGCCAAGTTGAAAGGGGTTTTCATCTTCAAGCAGAAAGCACTTAGCAGCCATCTGAAGGATCATTAGGAGGAGGGGGAGAGATTATGCCAATTAAATCGAGACAATAGCATCTTGTTTCCCCTGCAGTGAACCCTGATAAAATTGCCTGTCCAGGGGAAGGAAAGTATTTCATTATTGTACCTTTGAAAAAGGATAATCCTTTCTGTATTTCCTCCCTGGGGGAGGGTGTCCTTTGTTCTTGTGCCTCTGACCCACAGCTACTCCTCACCTTTAGTTTCGGGGGAGAGAACTTGGTAGTTTAAAAAAAAGAATGGCTGTGGTATCTGCTGGCAGCTACAGCTTGCTTCGACCCCTAGCCTGGGAACCTCCATATGCCGTGGGTGTGGCCCTAAAAAGACAAAAGACAAAAATAAATAAATAAATACAATTTAAAAAATTTTTTTTAAAAAAGAGTGTGATTAAATGTTCTGTGAGACAAGGCAGGACCCGTCCCGGGGACTCTGATCCATCAATCAGGGCAGACACCGTGGTGATCTCACAGGCCTCCCCTTTCGGGTGGGGGTCCCTGCCCAAGGACTTCCTGGTGGGCCCTGCAGAGCTGACTAGGGGTGGGTGGCAGGTATCCTGAGCACGGTGGACACGAGTTTCTGGAGATGACATTTTAGATTCCAGGGCTACTGGTTACCACTCTGATGACCTTACTCTAGGACAGAAAGCATAACGCAGGGAGTCACTGCTTGCAACAGAATCACAAAACTGTGAAGGGGGAAGGATAGCCAAGCTCACGAGCCCAGTGTCTCCGTTCTGCAACAGACGACACTGAGGCACGAGGCTCTACTGATTGAGTGACTTTCTGGAGCTGGAATTACACACTGGCTGATGGAGTCCTAGGTGCTTGGTAGCCCATGGCGCTGTGGCCAGATGGTGCAGGCTCCAGGAGTGTTTGAGAACAACAGGGGAGATTAGAAACCCCGCCTGTCTCAGTTCCCCAGGTCACTGTGTGCTCAGCACAGTCAGGAAATTTCAAGTATCCTTTTCTCAGCCTTAAAAGTTGTCTTAGGGAGTTCTCGTCATGGCTCAGTGGTTAATGAATCCGACTAGGAACTATGAGGTTGGGGGTTCGATCCCTGGCCTTGCTCAGTGGGTTAAGGATCTGGCGTTGCCGTGAGCTGTGGTGTAGGTTGCAGATGTGGCTCAGATCCTGCATTGCTATGGCTGTGGCATAGGCTGGTGGCTACAGCTCCAATTAAACCCCTAACCTGGAAACCTCCATATGCCACTGGATAGGCCCTAGAAAAGGCAAAAAGACAAAAAAAAAAAAAAAAAAAAAAAAAAAGGTGTCTTAAGAGTTCGCACAGCTTGATAAAGGTCCAGCATGGTCTCTGCAGCAGCTCACTTCACGGCTGAGGTTTGGGTTCAATCCCTGGCTGGGAACCTCCATATACTGCCAGAGCGGCCAAAAAAACCCCAAAGTTGTGTCCCTCACTGAGGACGAGAGCCTTCCCAGCCTTGAGTGAGGAATGTCTATTTCTCGGTGTCCTCTATCCCCAGGATGATCCTTTCTTTCAGATGAAATGCAAAGCCCTTACCTTATCTTAGACAGGGAAGTGGCTGAGACCATCTTTTCCAGAGTCTGGTCATCAACTTAGCGTGGTCCTAACTCCAAAGGAGTGGTGGCAATCAGGTTTCAGACCAGAAAGCTGATCCTCACTCCGCTGGAGAGGACATCCTGTTACTGCGTTGGGGGCGGTGGCTTTCCTGGGGGACCTGATCACAGTATCTGTGCCAGTCTTCACTGGGGTGTGAATGGCCAGAAACTTTGATTTTAGGATGAGCAGTAGGCTGGGGAGTTTTGATAATACTAGCAGGGATGGGTTGGGAGGAGAGGCATGGGGAGGGAAGGGGGATACTGGCCTGGTCCTGGACTAAGTCTTTTGGGAAGAAAATGTACTGGAAATGGTAAATGGTAGTGAGATGGGAGCAGAGCTCAAAGAAATGAGCATCTAACAGCAGATGTTCTTGGAACAAGACAGACATCTCCAGTACTTTAGACATGCTGTGCATATTAGAATTTGGAGAGTATTTTGAGCCTTCCTAGGGCATTTATTCTTGAGCCTTTCTTACCAAAACTCCCACCAATTTGTCTTTAAAAAAAAAAAAAAAGGTAGGAGTTCCCATTCCTTAGTGGTTTATGAACCTGACTAGTATTCATGAGGATTAGGGTTCAATCCCTGGCCTCGCTCAGTGGGTTGTGGTATAGGTCGCAGACAAGTCTCAGATCCTGCGTTGCTGTGGCTGTGGAGTAGGCCAGCAGCTGTAGTTCTGGTTAGACCTCTAGCCTGGGACCCTACATATGCTGCAGGTGTGGCCCTAAAAAGGAAAAAAAAAAAAAGTTAAAAAAAAGATAAAATACCTGAAATCTAGGTTTATTTGGAGTTAAGAATAATTATGATATTTTCGATGTTAAGAGGACAGTAAACGATAAAAGATTGAGAAATCTATACTGCCAGCAACTTTCTGATCCCCCTATCAGTGCAGAGGTAGAGCAGAGGGACCCAATACAAGGGAATGCAGGAGAGCGTAGGAGCACTGCAGACAGGGTTGCAGAGCTGGGGAGGAACAGGTGCACAGTCGCCTTGCCTTGTCCTAGCTGTGACCTCTGTGCTCCTTGGACTTCTCCAGGAGAGAGGCCAGCAGGACCAAGAGGGAAGGGGAGAGGGCAGGGTGCAGCTGGAGAAGGGCTCTTAGAGTCATTTCTCAGCCCCTCCTGGCACAGGAAGCAGCAGAGGACCAAGCTGCTCTGAAATATGGATGGTGTGGTCACCCCACATTAGAAACCTGAGCAAGGGCCAACAGCCTAATCAGACCTGATTGTTTCTCCAAGCAGATAGAACTTTTTTTTTTTTTTTTTGTCTTTTCTAGGGCTGCACCTGCTGCTTGTAGAGGTTCCCAGGCTAGGGGTCTAATTGGAGCCGTAGCCGCCAGCCTACACCATAGCCACAGCAACTCCGTATCCGAGCCATGTCTGTGACCTACACCACAGCTCATGGCAATGCCAGATCCTTAACCCACTGAGCAAGGTCAGGGATTGAACCCGCAACCTCACAGTTCTGAGTCAGATTCGTTAACCACCGTGCCACAATGGGAAATCCTAGAACCTATTTTTTGAATTGCACAGAATTCCAGGGTGCCTTAAATCACCAGATAAAAAAAGCTGTTTTAAAACCCCAAAACAAGAGTTCCTGCTGTGGCACAGAGGGATGGGCAGTGTCTCTGCAGCAGAGACACAGGTTTGATCCCCTGCCCCGCACAGTGGGTTAAAGGATCCTGCGTTGCCCCAGCTGTGGTGTAGATTACAACTTCGATTCAGATTTGATCTCTGGCCTGGGAATGTCCATATGCCTGGGGCGGCCAAAAAAAGAAAAGAAAATAAAACAAAACAAAAAGGAAACAAACCCCAACAACACATCAATGCAGTGCGCCACCACCAGAACCATCTTTAACCCTCTGCGCTCTGGCATGCAACTAGTCTGCAGGAGGTGAAAAACCAGCCTTTTCTTATTTGTGAAAGCACTCAGCAATCCAGAAATAAACATGGCAGCCGATGTGGATTTGAGAACTAAAGGATATCTTTCAAGTCTAATAAATGTGATAAAAATAAACAACGCCCTTTCATAAATTTAATGGAGCATGGCTCTCTGTTTATCTTGTGTCATGTACTCGAGATTACCCCACTGGAAGAAGAAAACACTTGATTAATGTGGGGAGTCTCTTCTGTGATCTGCTGTGGTTGCAAAATATTTTTCTACTTCCTGCCATGCCCTTTTTTGCTTCTCTAAGGAAGTTGTTAGTGGTATACTTTATAATAATGAAAATGTGGCAATTTTGAGTGAGAAAATTCAACACATTCCTGAGTCACGGCCATTCTCCCATGTGGTAGTTAGTTTTAAAAGTTTAATGTGTTCTTTCTGTTCTTTTCTTCCATCCTGTGGCAGATGAGTTTTACTTTGGGTGTTCATGACACCTGAGAATAATGACAGCAACAATAAATACACCTACTACTTATTGAAGTTCCAGACAAAGCACTCTCTAGAAATTATTTAGCCACACAGTCCTGTGAAATGAGTCCTGTTATGATTCCCTCTTTGCTGATGGGAACCTAAGTTTTTGAAGTGAGGTCTTTTGCTCAAGGTCATACAGCAATTAAATGGTGGGCAATGGGGTTTAAGACCAGTTCTCTCTAACTCCTATTCTTACTGGAATGACTATGTCCGTGTCCCATAGGACTGAGGCGTTGAATGAAGCCTCTTATTGAGCCCGAATATGATAAGAGCATTGTTCAGGTATCAGACAATGTTCTAGGCACTGGAGATAGGGGACAAAAGCAGACAAAACCCCTGCCCTTCTGGAGGTTATATTCTAGTGAGGCCAGTGAGATGAGCTATCAAATCAACAAAATAAATGATGGATTATACACTAGGTAAGTGCTAAATATGATGAGGGGAAAAATAAATCAGGACATGAATATAGAAAGCATGAACACAGGGAGTGCTGTTTTATTTTATTTTATTTTATTTTATTATTATTTATTTTCCTTTTAGGGCTGCACCCGCAGCATATGAAAGTTCCCAAGCTAGCTGCAGCTACTGGTCTGTGCCACAGCCACACTGGGTCCTTAACCCACTAAGCCAGGCCAGGGCTTGAACCTGCGTCCTCATGCATACTAGTTGGGTTCATTACTGCTGAGCAGTAATGTGAACTCCAAGGGGGTGCTATTTTATTTTTATTTTTGCTTTTTAGGGCTGTACCCACGGCATATAGAGGTTCCCAGGCTAGGGGTCGAATTGGAGCTACAGCTGCCAGCCAACACAGCAACACCAGATCCGAGCCGTGTCTATGACCTACACCACAGCTCAAGGCAATGCCAGATCCTTAACCCACTGAGCGAGGCCAGGGATCGAACCCACCGCCTCACGGTTCCTAGTCAGATTTGTTCCTGCTGTGCCACGATGGGACCTCTCAAGGGGGGGGCAATTTTTTTTTTTCCCACTGTACAGCAAGGGGGTCAGGTTATCCTTACATGTATACATTACAATTACAGTTTTTGGGGGGGGGCAATTTTAGATAGAAGAGTCAGGGAAATCTTGGTTAAGGTGGTGAGATTTGAAGAAAGAGCTTGAGGAGGTGAGGACATGTGTTGCAAAGGCCCTAAAGTATGGCTGTGCTTGGCATGTTTCAGGAGCCAAAAGAAGACTAGGGTGGGGGCAGAAGTAGCTGAGCGAGAGGCAGGCAGTAGATGAGATGAGAAAGGCCCGTGGAGGCTGGGCGGCGTACGGCTTTGTAGGTCCTACACTCGTTCATCATCATCCTTGGAGGATACGTTCCAAGACACTCCCCGCCCCCCTCGCCCCTGTGGACACCTCTAACAGTGGAGAGTGTCGAACTCTATATATGCCACTTTTTTCCTGTGTACATACAGCTTTGATACAGTTCAATTTATAACTTAGGCACAGTAAGAGAGCATCCGAATTGCCAGTATCCCTACTTTTGTGCTTGGACGCCATTATTAAGTAAAATCAGTCACCTGAATACAAGCACTGTGGTAGTGTGACAGTCATCCGATAACTCAGAGACGAATAGGTGGGACAGAGTGGGATTTCGCCCATCACACGGTCAGAATAGTGGGCAATTGAAAACTTATGAATTGTTTATGTCTTATGAATTTAATAGTTAGTATGTTCAGACCACAATGACCTTGGGTAACTGAAACCACTGAAAGTGAAGGGCAGATGAGGGGTGCTGACCGTATGGGAACATCACTATTTACACAGAATGTGATGTGGACTCTATAGAGGGTTTTGAGCAGAAAAGTGACCTGCTCTGACTTATTAATTAATCAATTAAGGTTTTTTTTTTTTTTTTTTTTTTTTTTTAGGAGTGCAACTACAGCATAAGGAAGTTCCCAGGCTAGGGGTGGAATCGGAGGTGCAACTGCCGGCCTACACCACAGCAACACCAGATCTGAGCCACATCTGCGACCTATACCACAGCTCACAGCAATGCCAGATCCTTAACCCACTGAGTGAGGCCAGAAATGGAACCCACATCCTCATGGATACTGGTCAGGTTCCTTTCGGTTGAGCCACAATGGGAACCCCTGACTTAAATTTTTAAAAGGATTCCTCTGGCTGCTGTGTGAGGTGGACTCAGGAGGGACAGGGTGGAGCCAGGGAGCCTGGCTAGGACATGCTGGCAGTAAACTCGGCATGGACGATGGTGGCTTGTCCCAGGGCAGGAACAAAAGCGGGGATGGCTAGCGGACCAGTTCTCAGCATAAATGGAGGTGGATGAGAACTTGCTGATGGGTTGTGGGATGTGAGATAAAGATAAGTGTTAGGCTGTTTCCGGTGAGACCCTGTGAGGAGTTAAAACACAGTGACTTAAAATCAAAATGGAGATGCATTTTCTGTGGAAGACACCACAGAGAGATGAGGAAATAGGTGATTTATAAAATGGGCTCCTGTGAATAACTTTTACTCCACGAAGTGAGTTTATTGCCAAACAAGAGACACTGAGAGGGGGCTTCTAAGAGTATATGGTGGATGCAGATTGACTGGAGGTTCTCCTATGTGATAGAAAAGTCTACAAAGATAAGATCTTTTCCTGTCTCTTCTAGAAAGTATCTTGTCTAGCCCAGCCTTGAAGGAAGAACATTTGTCACAAACCCTCATCATGCAGGAACCTACAATGGTGCCTGAATGGGCCAGGGCAGTTAGTGGCTCCCGGAGAATATTCTGAGGGTGAGGGTAGGTTCTGAGATATGCAAAGCCCGCCTGTGAACGGAGATAGGCTTATCAGGCCAGAATCGTGTTGGTTCTCAGAGGAAGTAGGGAACAAGGAATGGGGAAGGTTTACGGGTGGCAGGAATGGGGTAGAAGGACCTTTATCTATGTTGGGAAGTCTAATCCAGAAGCCATTCAATGCTCTAAAGGCCAAGGCATGGAGGTCATTTCCATGGATCAAGGTAGTTTGGGGATTGGGAAATTAATCAGGCTAGAATTTCCGGGAAAACCTCTTCTGTCCCCACCCCCACCTCAACTACCAGAGTGTTGTAGACTCCGACATAGATTTTATTTTATTTTATTTTATTTTGTTTCGTTTCATTTCATTTCGTTTTGTTTTGTTTTTTGTCTCACCCATAGCACATGCAAGTTTCTGGGCCAGCGATCAAAACCCACGTTGGATCCATAACCTACTTCACCATGAGGGAACTCCTAAGGCAGATCTTTAAAAGCAATCTATTTCTTTGAGGGCCTGGGGAGAATTTCCTGAACTTCGTGGGGATAATTGCCAAACTCTCATGTCCCAAGAGTAGAAAACTCTGGGGAAAACCAGTGGTCTGGGGTATAAGGATAATCATAGCTCACTTTTACAGAACACTTGCTAAATGCTGGGGGCAACTAAAGGGCATTTTCTCATCTAACCCTCACACCATCTGAGGGCACAGGTACCCTTATTATCCACATTTTGCACGTAAAGAAAGGGAGTCTTGGAGAACCAGGTAAACTGCCCAATCTCATCCAGCCAGTTAGAAGCAGATCTGAGAGCCGAGCCTCCTTAAAACCCGTCCGCAGGCAGGGGACACACCAAAAGGAGGCTGGAGGGCTTTGCAGGGGGAATTGCTTTTCCCGATGTTCCTAGAAATGGGTCACAAAAGGCTGAAAGCCAGTTAACCTTGATTTCAAATTTAGGAGTAGTTAGTTTTCTCAACATTTGACTCAGAAAGAAACACCGCCCCTCTTCCTCCTTGAAGTAATTTAATTTTCACATTATATTTGAAAGGAAGTCCTCTATTTACCTAATGCTTTCCTGTTCAGTCCTTTCAGGCTATGAATCTTGCATATTTTATACACACAAAGGTGACTTTTCCTTCCTTGAGTGACCAACGCTTATCAGCCCAAGCAACTGATACTGAGCTCATAAATATGTCAGTCCCAGCTCAGTCTCGGCCCTTCTCCGCTCTGAGCGTAATTCTCCTATGACAGTTCTCCTCCTCCTCTCTTTTCCTAACCCCGTGGAGATTGCACTTGTGTCTCCCAAGCACCCTCGAAGTCTGTTTTGGTTTCACTCCCCATCGGCAAGTATAAAAATGACTGACTGTTGCTTACACACCAAAGCCATTTCAGCAGAAGCCTGCAGACAATATAAAACAAGGCCCGTGGAGCCAGCGCCTTCCGATTCCAATTAAATATTTCCTGTGAGTCGTGCCAATTGTGCATCTTGGAAGAACATTTGAAAGCAGAAGTTTGAACTCACGGGGACCCCATTGCCTTAAAAACCTGTTTCCTGTTTGACAAGATTTTACTAGCAGGAGCAAAGTAGCACATTCAGCAACAAAAGACATTGTCAATGGTTCAGAGATGCAAAGGCAATGATTTCCTCTCACAGTGCCCACCAGCACGGCCCCGATGAGTTGCAAATTTCCCTCTTCCAGATAAATCTCTCTGAACATTAGACCCCTATTGCCAGGGACCCTAATGACATTTCCAGGATTACAGGAAATATTTGCTTATCTCACTTCTGTCCATCCTACCCTACGCTGTCTTATAAAGTTTGAAAAGTTTTCAAGACAACCTCACAGTGGTCATTGTTTCCCTTGTACAGGTGAGAAAAATAAGGCTCAGGGTTGATCCATTACTAAGGTTTGTATGTGGTTGTCTAGGCTGCCAGGGACTCAGTGTTCCAGGTGTCACACGTGTCCTGACTTTGCACAAGTTACTAACACGCTTGCCGTCTCTTCTTCCCAATCCCTAAGACAGGGGTAAATGGCAGCAGGAATTTGACATTATGGATTGGAAAGACCTTTAAGTTGATTGTAAGAAAGGAACCATGATAATCACAAAGTATTGTTATTATTACTTTAAACATCATCACTAGAGTTCCCTGGTAGCTCAGCAGGTCAAGGATCTGGTGTTGTCATTTTTGTGGCTCAAGTTGCTTCTGTTACCCAGGTTGGATCCCTGGCTGAGGAACTCTTGCATGCCACAAGTGCAGCCTATATATGTATATATATAAATTATATGTATTTTATAATTTTATTATATAGTATATAATTATAAACTATAATAATATAAATAAATTATATATAATTATATGTTTTATATGTATATTATGGAGGTACCTCAGAAAACTAAATATAGAACTATCATATGACCCAGCAATCCCACTCCTGGGCATATATCCGGACAAAAATTTCATTGAAGAAAATACATGCAGGAGTTCCCAACGTGGCTCAGTGGTTAACAAACCCAACTAGTATCCGTGAGGGAGTGGGTTCAATCCCTGGCCTTGCTCAGTGGGTTAAGGATCTGGCGTTGCTGTCAGCTATGGTGTAAGTCGCAGACGTGACTCAGATCCCATGTTGCTGTGGTAGTAGCTGGCCGGCAGCTACTGCTTGGATTCAAGCCCTAGCCTGGGAACCTGCATATGTCATGGGTGCAGCCCTAAAAATGACCAAAAAAAAGATAGAAAAAGAAAAAGAAAAAGATACATGCATCCTTATGTTCATAGCTGCACTATTCACATAGTCAAGACATGGAAACAATCTAAATGTCCATTGACAGATGAATGAATTAAGATGTGGTATATTTACACAATGGAATACTACTCAGCCATAAAAAAGAAAAATAATGTCATTTGCAGCACTCTCAAGCTATGTGAAGTATGTCAGAAAGAGAAAGACATATATCATATGATATCACTTATATCTGGAATCAGTGTATGTCACAGATGAACCTATCTACAGAAAAGAAACAAACTCATGGACATGGAGAACAGACTTGTGGTTGCCAAGGGGGAGGGTGTGGAATGAACTGGGAGTTTGGGGTTAGTAGATGCAAACTGTTGCATTTGGAGTGGATAAGCAATGAGATCCTGCTGTATAGCACTGGGAATTATACCTAGTCACTTGTGATAATATGAGAAAAAGAATGTATACATGGTGTGTGTGTATATGCTTGTATATATGTGTGTGTGTGTGTGTGTGTGTGTGTGTATATATATATATATATATATATATATATATATATATATGACTGGGTCACTTTGCTGTAGAGCAGAAGTTAATAGAACATTGTAAGTCAACTATAATAAAAATGAAAATCTTTTAAAAATAAATTTAAAAATATGTAAAAATATATATATCATTATTTTTTAAATTACCTTAGTTCTGGAACTCAAAGCACCCATGATCTGATCTGGTCCCAGTCTACTAGTATACCAGTCTTTTGTCTAGTTATGACTCACTCCTCCTACTCCCCCATCTCTCTCTCTCTCTCTCATGTGCACACACGTGCGCACACACACACACACAGAGGCTACTCCCTTGGTAAATTTTGCCCTCTGGCTCTTTGTCCACATGGTCTTTCTACCTGGGGCACTCAATCGTCCCTCCCATGGTCCCCCTATCTTCAGGAGGCTGTCTCACCCTGCTTGGGGATCAGGCTGGTGAACTACAGAGGTTAGTATCACAACTTGAAGCTTTGCATGTGTCGTCATTGTGGCTTCGGCAAGTTATTTAGCCTCTCCAAGCTCATCTTTAAGTTGGGCTAAGACCCTTTACCTCACCATAATGTGACAACTAAATGAAACCCATGTGACCCCCCAGGGCCCAGGATAAGCACAGAATACACTAGAGCCCCCACCTCCCATCCCCTGGGCTAAAATTCTGTCCCTCCCTTATGCCACAAAGGGGCTTTGCATGTACCTGTCTGACAACAGTCACCAAATTCTAGCTTGTGTTGTTGACCCTCCTGTATGTCTTTGCTGCCTGAATGAGATTGTAGGCTCTTGGAGAGCCAGGAAAATGTTGACTTATTTTTGTGTCCACCACTGTCCTTGGCTCCCAGGAAGTTCTCAGTGCTATTGATAGAACTCCAGGAATGTTAGGGACTGGCTCTCCTGGAACTGCTTCCCTTGTAGGGTGGGTTTGACTAACACTCCTGCCTACCTTGCAGGGCACAGCTCAGCCCTAACGGGGGTGGGGGGTGGGGGGCAGTGAGCAAGCATTCCAGCGCTTCTTCCAAGGCTCAGCCTCCAAACTGCCTGCTCTAACCCCGTCTGCTTTGCACAGATGTAACCGTGAACTTTCTGCGTGACCATGTGAGTAAATTTGTTAAAGTGAGATTCAAGCATTCATTTAATAAACTTACAATATTGATACTTTTAATGGATAGGTCTATTGATACTTTCAATCGATAGGTCTACATTCTTTTGACCTCTTACTCATGTGATTTTAATCTCATGAAAATCATGAGAGGTGGCCTCCCCCCACCCCCATTTTGCAGCACTGTGAAGCTTAGATAATACTTGTGATATCCTGTGCTAGGTTCTAGAGGTATCCATTAGTGACAGACACCACGTTCTTGTTTGGTAAAATCACACAGTAGTGGCAGAGATAGGCAAATGAATCAATAAACGCATTGTGAGGCGCATATACTAAGTTATCAAGTGGGGACACAGAGAGGAGAATGACATTTTTGGGAATGAGAAATTATGAGAAAACAGACCCTATTTGAACAGAATCCTGAAGGATGAGAATTCAGGGGACAGATAAAGGGGAAAAGGTAATTCTAGGAATAGGGAACAGTGTGTTCAAGATCAAGGAGGAAGGAACAGAGCCGATTGCAGCTGCAGTAGAATGAGGAGGTGGAACAGGCTAGGACAGTACTCTGTGCCACGCCAAAGAGCTTGGTCTTTTTTCTGTAGGCAATGGGGAGCCATCAAGAGCTGAACATAGGGGAAATTACTCTGGTATTTTCTTTTTTCTTCTCCTTTTTTTTTTTCTTTTTTGCCACACCCATGGCATGCTGATGTTCCAGGGTTAGAGATCAAACCTGCACTACAGCAGTGATGATGCCATGTCCTTAACTACTAGGCCACCAGGGAACTCCACTCTAGTGTTGTCTGATGATTCACTTTGGAGGTCATGGAGCAGGAGGAGATCATGAAGATGCTCTGAGTAGGAGTTCCTGTCATGGCTCAGGGGGTTAAGAACCCAACTAGTATCCATGAGGATTCGGGTTCCATCCCTGGTCTTGCTCATTGGGTTAAGGATCCAGTGTTGCCATGAGTTGTGGTATAGGTCGCAGATGCGGCTCGGATCCTGTGTGGCTCTGGCTGTGGTGTAGGCTGGAAGCTACAGCTTTGATTTGACCCCTGGTCTGGGAACCTCCACATGCCATGGGTGTGGCAGTAAAAAAAAAAAAAAAAAAAAAAAAAAAAAAAGCCCTGAGCCCTAAAGTTCTATTAGCATTGAACGCTATTCTAATACAAATATAAATTATCATCATCATCATCATCATCACTTCTGGATATTAGCAAAATTAAGCTTCTCCCATTTCTTCTTTTTTTCCCCCCTGCTTTTTAGGGCTGCACCCACGGCATATTGAAGTTCTCAGGCTAAGGGTCAAATCAGCTATAGCTGCCGGCCTCCGGCACAGCCACAGCAAAGTGGGATGCGAGCCGTGTCTGTGACCTACACCACAGCTCACGGCAATGCCGGATCCTTAACCCACTGATGGAGGCCAGGGATTGAACTCGAGTCCTCACGGACACTAGTCGGATTCGTTTCTGCTGAGCCACAAAGGGAACTCCTAAGCTTCTTCCATTTCAATGCTTATTTCTTCTTTGGATAAAATTGAGAGGAAATATGCTGTGTAGCCAAAACACTTCCTGATAGGGGCAAAAGATCTCAAAAAACATTCCTTTTGTGGAATGTTTTGGCCCACAGTATGGTCATTGTTAATCATTTGCTTGACTCTATTTCGCTCGTTAGTGGAAATACAGTGTGTCTGAGGGGATCTCTTAGGACAGTTTCCCGGCATGCTTTTTCCCGAGAGTCCTTCCCTAGACCCTGCTGCAGGCAGAGCCCTTTGTAGCATCCAGCCAGCCTGGCCCAGCCCCATGAGCCCCAAACAAGTATATATTCAGACACATACTACGCAGGCGTGTGTATTTTGTGCATATGTATATTTTAAAATAGGGATGGAGAAGAATACGGAATTTGGGGGAAAAGATAATTGAGCATCATTGAGCCCAAAGTTTCCAGAGCCTTCCCTTGACTAGAACAGCCCAGTTCCTGCCCAAGCAGAGTCCTGGCTGCAGGGCCCATGTGTAACCAGCCTGCGCAGCCCAGGGAGGGCCTGGGGCTCCTGCCCCTATTGGTCCCCTGCGGCTGCCTCATGTGACCAACCCTGCGTAGGAAGTGTCCTTGAACAGCTTTTTTCTTTCTTTCTTTGTTTTTTTAAACAGCACCTGACTGATTCCATGTGAAATGTCCTTAACGTAGTGAGCTCACCAACAGATGGTGCTGCTGGGGCCGGTCCCTGTACAAACAATCTTCTCATCCTCGGCAGGGCTGGCTTCTCTGGCTTTCCAAGCCAGGCTTTTCACGTTCTTTCCATTTTCAAGGATTGAGGTCTTGCTCTTTTGCACCTTCTTGCAGGGCCCTCCGAGGGAGGTCATTGTGTGCAGTAGAGCAGGCGCTCCCTGGGAATGGGATCTCCCCAAGGTCACCCAGGTGGGCTCGCTCTTCCTTTGTGGCCCCCACCTCCAGAGCCCACCTTCCCTTTGTGTGGCCTGAATAGATCTGAAGAGTCAGAGAATTCTAGAGGCTTCTTCCAAGGACACCAGGCATTGGCTCTGGATCAGTGGAGCTTCCAGAATCTTGGAGTTCTGCCCCCAGCCAGATGTCATTTCATGGTGGTAGGAAGGTCTGACGCAGGCCCTGTGATGTCTTCACGTGGGGAAGAAGGCCTCGGGTGACTGAGCCCTGGGCTGGATGATGCCCCAGGTGTGGTGCCCGTGGAGGTGGTAAGTCCTGACCCTGATCTGCTCCTTTGTACATCTGCCTGGGTCTGCAGGGTCTCGCTTCCTCCTGAAATGGAGAGAGGAGGGCCCAGGGTGCTGGAGAGTCTCCCAGAGAAGTGGGGAGGGCAGCAGTGGAGAAGTGCAAGAGAGCATCACATCAGGCATGGGGGCCGCTCCCCCAAGAGTTCTGAGATGCTTCTGAGAAGCTGTAAGAGGCCTGAGCTGGGTTCTCTCCTTCAGTGCAGGCAACTGGGTGTGGATGCTGGCGCCAGGAAGTACATTGGAAACCTTGCTTTTCTACTAATGGGCCTCAGTTTCCTCTTCTGTAAAGTGAAATGTGCAGTATCTTCCCCGCAGCTGGCACAGGCGTGTGCACTCCCATCCCTGGGCCTGGCTCCCAGCCTTTGGAGATACGGACAAGACTGTCGGGTGAGCTCCAACCACCGCTGCTCTGTCCCGCAGCTTTACGAGGTCGAAAGGACTGGAAGGTCATCTGGTCAGCTTCCCGCACTTGGTAAGCACTTGGCTAACCTGTGAAGGAAAGTCAGCATCCTGTCTGAAATGGGTACCAAAGACGAGTGTGGAGGGAGAGGGCTGAGCAGGCCTGGGTGATGGAGAGCGTCTGTGTGACACTGATGTTCCCGCTGATACCCATCTGCTCTCCACCCTCTCTGGGACCACACTTGTCAGAAAAATTACCCTCACCCTCCTTCAGGCTTCTTTCCCATTCCTCAGAGTCCTTTTCCTCAACCGCAGGGCCTTCTTTTTTGGGGTATACTCATTTAATTCATTTTATGTGAGGCTGTGATCATCATCAAAACAGAGTGAATTAAAAGTTCTTGAACTTGGAGTTCCTGTTGTGGCTCAGTGATAATGAACTGACTAGTATCCAAGAGGACCTGGATTCAATCCCTGGCCTTGCCCGTGGGTTAAGGATCCGGCGTTGCTGTGACTGTGGTATAGGCTGGCAGCTGCAGCTCCGATTTGACCCCTAGCCTGGGAACCTCCATATGCTGCAGGTAAGGCCCTAAAAAGAAAAAAAAAGTCCTTGAACTTGAAAGGAAAATATTCTTAGTAGCTATGCACAAAATATCCTCTGAACTGTAGTTTCTCACTGTATGTTGATAAGCTTTGAGAAAACAGTCTCTCTTTAGTATTAAAAACATATTGATTGCTGAAATTCTCATGTATTAATCATTAACTTACCTTATTAAAAACTTTCAGGAGTTCCCGTCGTGGCGCAGTGGTTAACGAATCTGACTAGGAACCATGAGGTTGCGGGTTCGGTCCCTGCTCTTTCTCAGTGGGTTAACGATCCGGCGTTGCCGTGAGCTGTGGTGTAGGTTGCAGACGCGGCTCGGATCCCGCGTTGCTGTGGCTCTGGCGTAGGCCAGTGGCTACAGCTCCAATTCGACCCCTAGCCTGGGAACCTCCATATGCCGCGGGAGCGGCCCAAGAAATAGCAACAACAACAACAAAAAGACAAAAAAAAAAAAACAAAACAAAAAAAAACCTTTCAATTATAAGAGTTCCTGTCATGGATCAGTGGTTAAGGAATCCAACTAGGAACCATGAGGTTGCAGGTTCGATCCCTGGCCTTGCTCAGTGGGTTAAGGATCCGGTGTTGCCGTGAGCTGTGGTGTAGGTCGCAGACATGGCTCAGAGCCTGTGTTGCTGTGGCTCTGGTGTAGGCCAGCAGCTACAGCTCTGATTAGACCCCTAGCCTGGGAACCTCCATATGCCACAGGAGTGGCCCTAGAAAAGGCAAAAAGACAAAAAAAAAAAAAAAAAACAGGAGTTCCCGTCGTGGCGCAGTGGTTAACGAATCCGACTAGGAACCATGAAGTTGCGGGTTCGATCCCTGCCCTTGCTCAGTGGGTTAACGATCCGGCGTTGCTGTGAGCTGTGGTGTAGGTTGCAGACGCGGCTCAGATCCCGCGTTGCTGTGGCTCTGGCGTAGGCTGGTGGCTACAGCTCCAATTCGACCCCTGGCCTGGGAACCTCCATATGCCGAGGGAGCGGCCCAAGAAATAGCAAAAAAAAAAAAAAAAAAGACCAAAAAAATAAAACAAACAAACAAAAAACAATTTTTGATTATGGTTGATTTACAATGTTCTGTCAATTTCTGCTGTAGAGCTAAGTGATTTCATCATATGTACATACATATACATACATTTCTTTCTCATTATTTTCCATCATGTTCTATCACAAGTGATTGGATATAGTTCCCTGTACTGTCAAGCACTTTAAATGATCTTACTTAAGCCTCATAATAACCCTGAAATGCAGGGTTTCCTATCTCCATTTTACAGGTGAGGGAGTCCAAGGCGCAGACAGGTTAAGTAATTTGCATGACAGTGGTGAAACTTAGTGGAGATTTGAACTCAGGCCTGTCCAGTTCAGAGGCCCTGCTCTTCCTTCGTGTCACCCCCTAACCAGGCTGAACACAGCAAAACCCTGGTCAGGTGATGTTTTTATGGGGACATGTGGACACAGGTATTTCTCTGGCCCTCAATATCCTCAAATGGGGCTAAATTAGATTCTTCTTAAACCATTTGCAAGACTTAAAAAAGTATTATCTATGTAGTCTTCCATCAGTGTTGATTGAAACACATTGTATATATCCAAAATGATAAACAGACATTAATTGGGATGGGCATGGCCCAGATAGGAAAGGGAATAATATAATGTTGTGACTACAGTAAGCTGCATTTAAAGTGTTCACTCCTGTAGACTTTAGCCATACATCTGTTGTCAATTTTAATATATATTTGGTCACGTTAAAAATACATTTTTGCAAAAGTAGAATTTGGAAGTTCCCTGGTGGCCTAATGGTTATTGATCTGGCACTGTCACGGCTGTGGTGCAGGTTCCATCCCTAGCCTGGGAACTTCTGCATGCTGTGGGTGTGGCCAAGTAAATAAATACATAATAAGCCAGATGGAAATGTTCTAAAATTAGGTTGTGATGATGGCAGTACAACTATAAATATAACAAAATTCATTGACTTTTTTTTTTTTTTTTTTTTTTTGCTTTTTAGGGCTGTACCTGCGGCATGTGGAAGTTCCCAGGCTAGGTGTCGAATTGGAGCTCCACCTCAACGTAGGATCTGAGATGTGTCTGGGAACTACACCATAGCTAACGGCAACAGTGGATCCTTGACCCACGGATTGGGGCCAGGGATCGAAACTGCATTTCTCATGCACACTCGTCAGGTTTGTTTTGGCTGAGCCACAATGGGGACTCCCGAATTATTTTCTAAAAATTAAAAAAAAAAAAAATTCGACTTTTCCTCAGGTGTGTATTTTCAAGGGTTTCAGTTTACTTGGAGGATTACAGGGTCCCCAGGCTGGTATTGAACAGATGTTTAGCAGTATATTTGCACAGGCATCTGCTTTATACATGTGTTGGGCATTTCCCCAGATGTCTGAGATGCACAGTGTTCTGTGCATTTCCTACACGACGCTATGACGTGCTTTGTATGAATTGCTGCCACACTTGTTTTATCTACAGTTATCTGGAACATTTGGGGCCCCTTGATTTTTATGAGCAAATGAAAGAAAACCATTGCTGTATCTAAACCATAAAAAGATAGCAGGTGAGACAGCCCAGCCCAGTAGTGAGGAAATTCCTGCAGAGTTTTCTGCCTGTCACAGACACACTGGAGGTGGCCCTGTGCCTGGAATAGCTGGCATCCCCCAGAGGGGCATCCAGTCTGAAGTGTGGGGACCTGCTTTCCCCAGAGAAGCACTAAGAGGATCTCAGAGTTAGTGGACTTCTGTCATTAAGCTCGGGGGAAAACCACACAGACACACACACACACAGACACACACACACACAGTATTAACACACTTGGAGTGCCAAAGAAAATGGGAGTGAAATCCTGACGTTTCTCTCTCTGCATTTGAATTCCTACCCACAAGGCAGCCTGGAAAGTGAAAATTATGGGGTTCCAATATTTTACTTAATAAATGATGGGGCACCCAACTATTACGGAATGGTCCTGTGTATATAGATTGTAGGGCTTTATATTCCATAATGATGGGCATGCTGGTCCAGGAGGCAAATGTCCTGTGCTCCTCCAACCCCCTCTGACTTAGTGTTTTCTTCTGAGGCATCTTTCCTCCTTTTGGTTCAGAGTTCCCTTGCAGCAGAACTCAGCTGTAAGAATATTTACTTAAAAAAAATAACATTTTCTTTTTCTCTTTTTACAGCCTCACCTGCAGCATATGGAAGTGCCCAGGCTAGGGGCAGAATCAGAGCTGCAGCTGCTGGCCTACGCCACAGCCATGGCGATCCCGGATCTGAGTCACCTTTGAGACTTACGCCTCAGCTCAGAGCAATTCTTAACCAACTGAGCAAGGCCAGGGATTGAACCCGCATCCTCACGGACATTATGTTGGGTTCTTAACCTGCTGAGCCACAAGGGGAAATCCCAAGAACATTTTCGTAGGAGGGAGGAAGGTGGCAGGTGCCCTGCACCCTGCCAGGGATGGCTGCTTCTCTAACATACTGGCTCCAGGATCAGGAGGGAGTTTCCAGAAGGTACTTACTTGAACACACAAAGTGTATGGACTTCCTTGCTGCTCTTTGATCAAGTATCTTTAAAAGCCTTATTCATAAATAGAATGATTTAATAAATAGAACGGTAGGTTTGGACCAGTGGTTCTCTGGCTGCCAGAATCATCTGGAGGACTCAGAATCTCAGGGCTTTCATAGTTCCTCCGAAAAATTGAAAACAGAGGAAACAGTGATCCTAGCAGGCTCTTTCTTTCTGAGACCACCCTCTAGTATTTCACTTGCTCTTAATTAATGTTATAGGAGCGACCCAAATAGAAACGTGTCCCATCTCTCTCATTCCCACCCGCACCTGCCACTCACTGATCGTGTTAGGAGACAGAACTTGGCACTGTGTGTGCCTGATGACACACAGCCAGTGTGCGCTGCTCTGAGGCATCAGGTGTAGCACTTCCCTCAGCTGACGCTTCTTCCTGCAGGCTCTGGGGCAGGGCCATTTCTAACCCAGCCCTTCTCCCAATCTGCACACCTGCTTCCAGTCTTTTCCATGGTAAGGAAGGTCAAGAGCAGGAAAACGACTCCTTTCCCTTGCACAAGCCATCTCAGGGATGGAAGTGGGATTGCCTAAGTGTCATTCTGTACTTTGCCACAAAAGAAAATAGAAGCCAGGAGGATTCCAGCAGAGAAGGGGACATTTCTGTGATGGTAATGACCATCACTGCCTCCTGGCTGAGAAGGAATTTCCAGGGACGATGACTGGAGAATCAGAAGTAGGGAAAGCTGGGGTCTTACTTGTTGTTGTTGTTGTTGTTGTTCTTCTTCTTCTGTGGCCACACCTGTGGCATATGGAGGTTCCCAGGCTAGGGGTTGAATTGAAGCTTCCGCTGCCAGCCTACACTACAGGTACAGCAACACCAGATCCGAGCTGCATCTGTGACCTAGGCTGCAGCATGTAGCAATGCTGGATCCTTAACCCACTGAGCGAGGCCAGGGATGGAACTCGAATTCTCATAGACACTATGTCAGGTTCTTAAACTCCTGAGCCACAGTAAGAACACCTACTTGTTCTTCTTGACTGTGGATTTTTAGGTGTGTCTGACTTGTGTTTCTGCAGAATAAGACATAAGTAAAAAGAAGGGGACGGAAGGGAGTTCCCGTTGTGGTGCAGCAGAAATGAATCTGACTAGTATCCGTGAGGATGTGTGTTCGATCCCTGGCCTTGCTCAGTGGGTTAAGGATCCGGCGTTGCCATGGACTGTGGTGTAGGTCACAGATGTGGCTCAGATCCCGTGATGCTGTGGCTGGGGTGTAGGCTGGCAGCCATAGCTCTGATTCTACCCTTAGCCTGGGAACTTCCATATGATGCCAGTGCAGCCCTAAAAAACACAAAACAAAAGGAAAGGAAGTAAATTAGGTCTTGAGAGAACTAGAGACTCAAGTGATTTTATTTGTTTTACAATTAGTCCATCAAAGAAGACAGTAAGGGGAATTTAACCCTGTACACCACGGGCTTTCTGACCAGCCTTGTTTGAGTGGCGTTTTAGCTGCCTAGGAAGGTAGAGCATCTGGAATACATGGGGAAACACTCTTTCAGATGGGTTTAGGAATCCAGTGTGGGTGTTTTTTTTCACTCCAAAACATATTTGTTGTCATCCCTCTAGGTAGCTGTAGTGTGACAAATGTCTTGGTGGTAATGTGGTAGAGGAAAGCCTGAGATACAGACTGCTTAGCTGACAGCATTCACATCACTTTGTTTTTGTTTTTTGTTTTTTGGGTTTTTTTTGGGTCTTTTTGTCTTTTTAGGGCCACACCCACGGCACATGGAGGTTCCCAGGATAGGGGTCTAATCAGAGCTGTTGCTGACAGCCTACACCACAGCCACAACCACGCCAGATTTCAACCGCGTCTGTGACCTACACCACAACTCAGAGAAATGCTGGATTCTTCACCCACTGAGCAAGGCCAGGGATCGAACCTGCAACCTCATAGTTCCTAGTTGGATTCATTTCTGCTGTACCACAATGGGAACTCCAGTCATTCACATCACTTTGTAAGTGTAGGTCCAACAACAGAGGGAAGGATAAAAGAGGTGTGATACAGGAGTTCCCATCGTGGCTTAGCAGTAACTATCCCTACTAATATCCATGAGGACACAGGACCATGAGCTGTGGTGTAGGTTACAGATGTGGCTGGGATCCTGGGTTGCTATGGCTGTGGCATAGGCCAGCAGCTGCAGATCTGATTTGACCCCTAGCCTGGGAAGTTCCATATGCCAAGGGTGCAGTTCCCCCCCCCCCAAAAGATGTGGTACATATATACAATGGAATACTACTCAGCCATAAAAAGAACCCAATAATGCCATTCGCAGCACCTTGAATGCAACTAGAGATCGTCATACAAAGTGAAGTAAGTCAGAAAGAGAAAGATACAACATCAAATGCTATCACTTGCACGTGGAATCTAAAAAAAGGACACAATGAACTTCTTTGCAGACCAGATACTGACTCACAGACTTTGAAAAACTTATGGTTTCCAAATGAGACAGGTTGGGAGGTGTGGGGACGTGTTGGGGGTTTGGGATGGAAATGCTATAAAATTTGGTTGTGATGATTGTTGTATAACTATAAACGTAATAAAATTCATTGAGTAATTTAAAAAAAGAAAGAGAAAGACAAATATGATATGATATCACTTATATGTGGAATCTAAAATATGGCAAAGAGAACCTGTCTACAAACAGAAGCAGAGTCACCGACAGAGAACAGACTTGTGGTTGCCAAGTGGGAGGTGGGAGGGAGGGGAATGTACTGGGGGTTTGGGGTGAGAAGACGCAAACTATTACATCTAGAAGGAAGAGACAACAAGGTCCTACTATATAGCATGGGGAACTATATCCAGTCTTCTGGGAGAGACCATGATGGAAAATAATATTTAAAAAAAAGAATGTGTGTGTGTGTGTGTGTGTGTGTGTGTATGACTGAGACACTCTGTTGTACAGCAGAAACTGGCACTGTGTTGTAAATCAACTATACTTTAGTAACAAAAAATTTTGAAAAAGAAAGTGTAGGGCCTTTAGGAGGATCTAGTTTAAGTCTCACAGAGGACAGTGTCACACCCTGGCTGAGCCAGGTCATTGACAAGTTTCGGTCTTGTCACACTTACAGAGATCGCGAAAAAAAAATTTTAGTTCAAAACAAATGAAAACAAACTTCAGCATGGCTTCAGCAAGGAATGCAAAAGGGCGGCAAAGGCACAGGGGTCACGTGACTTTCCAGCTTCCGAAGTCTGCGCTGGTGCTTTGTGAATATTTAGGTAGGAAGGAAGGGTTTGGTCTGGCTGGAGGGGAGACCAGAGGAAAGAGGGGAGGAGCTGCCCGTTGCCCTGGGAACGAGGGAGGGGAGTGCAGCACCTCCTAGGCTGGGGTGGGGGGCCCATGACAAGATCCAGGTATGGGCATAGGTTGGGTATTCCTGAAACACCTTACAAGCTCCAGGGAGGGCGTTCGTCCTACCTGAGCCAGACAGGGTGCTTGTGGATGTGGGTAACCACCTCCAGGCTGCCCAGCACACAGCATCTTCCTCAGACACTTTCCAGATTCAAAAAAATGAATGTTTCAGAGAGGAATTAACACATCTGGGGTTCAAAATCAAACTTTGCTCTAACCTTTTTTTTTTTTTTTGTCCTTTCTAGGGCTGCACTCATGGCATATGGAGGTTCCCAGGCTGGGGGTCGAATCGGAACAGTAGCCACCGGCCTTCGCCAGAGCCACAGCAACTCGGGATCCAAGCCGCATCTGTGACCTACACCACAGCTCACAGCAACGCCGAATCCTTACCCCACTGATCGAGGCCAGGGATCAAACCCGCAACCTCATGGTTCCTAGTTGGATTGGTTAACCACTGAGCCATGACGGGAACTTCTGCTTTAATCTTTTAAACATGGAAATTTAAAGAACTGTATCCTTGTGATCATGGATGCAGGAGGAAGGTAGACTTGAGACTCTCCACGGGAGTTCCCATAAGGGCTCAGTGGGTTAAGAACCTGACTAGTATCCATGAGATTGAAGGTTCAATCCCTGGCCATGCTCAGTGGGTTAAGGATCCAGTGTTGCCGTGAGCTATGGTGTAGTTCGAAGACCTTGCTTGGATCTGACGTTGCTGTAGCTGTGGTGTAGGCTGGCAGCTGCAGCTCTGATTCAACCCCTAGCCTGGGAACCTCCATATGCCACGGGTGCGGCCCTAAAAAGGAAAAAAAAAAAAAAAGAAAAAAGCCAGTATGTATACAAATGTAATCATTCCAGCTGAATTAATCCATCAGTGTAGTTCTTTAAAAAAAATAAAATAAAAGAATCTCCATGGATGGTCCCATGTTCTCACTCCCTATTTATGGTTGGAAACTGTAGATTTAGATGCTTGGGAAATAGTGTAAGGAAACCTGTGAGGCTCTCTGAAGGTTTAAGGGAGGGGGAAATAGAACAAAACAGAATGACTGTGTTTCCTAGCTGTTTCCAAACACCCTCCATGTTGTGTTAAAAACACACACACACACAACTTTCCAGGTCAAGGATATTTCCCAGAGTTATGAAGTAATGTTGGAAAGTAATTGTGTCCTTGTAAAACAACTCCATTCAAAAGAAGAAATAAAAATACCATAGAGGAACGGCAAAGGAAGGAAGCTGGGCCTTGTGTCCAAGCACAAATGGGCGAGATTAGCATGATTAAAAACCACTTCTAATGGAACAGCGTCTCACCACACATCCAAATACTTCATTTCCACTGGTTTCCTCCTCAAATATTGGATCCTCTAAGTCATTTCTGGAAGGAAAACTTGGAGTAGATGAATCTAAATTCTTGTAAGGTCCTGGTCTCATGTTCAGCTGAAAGCTCTAATGTGTCAAGATCGGTAAGAACCATGAGATTGTGGGTTCGATCCCTGGCCTTGCTCAGTGTGTTAAGGATCTGGCATTGCCATGAGCTGTGGTGTAGGTGGCAGACACGGCTCCGATCCCGAGATGCTGTGGCTGTGGTGTAGGATGGCAGCTGTAGCTCTGATTTGACCCCTAGCCTGGAACCTCCATATACCGTGGATGTAGCCCTAAATAGCAAAAAAAAAAAAAAAAAAAAAAAAAAAAAAATCAATAGGAGGTTCATGCAGGGTCCTGACTGGCTGTTTCACGTTTGACCAGCGGGGATCTCACCCAGCAGCCTGCCTCTCTATCTGCTATTTGCTTTAGTCCCTCTGGCTCCCAACAGTCCCAAACAGTGACTCTGGGCTTGCTGAAGCATCTGAATGTCATGGCAGGTGGGTGACAACCCAAGGAAAATGGAGAAAGCCAAGAAGCACACAGTTCCCTGTGACAAGTGTCCTTTTGCTTTTGAGAGTCTCTCTTCCATTCACAGTATTACCTCCTGAGGGCTTTCCAATGGAAATATATTTTTATTTAAAAATTTTAAAAAATTCTTTGGCCATGCGCATAGCATGTGGAAATACCCAGGCCAGAGATCAAATCTACACCATCCCAGTGACAACAATGGATTCTTAATCTGCTGCTCCACCAGGGAACTCCTCCAGTGAGAACTATGTCTAGATACTCATGTTGCAACAGAAGAAAGGGTGGGGGGAAAAACTGTAATTGCAATGTATACATGTAAGGATAACCTGACCCCCTTGCTGTACAGTGGGAAAATAAAAAAATAAATAAATAAAAAACAGTGAAATAATCCAAAAAAAAGAAGCTATTAAAATTTTTGTTTTCCAATAATAAGAATAGAAACTCCTTCTTCATTTCAAATGGAAAAAAAATCAAATTTTTTCCCTGGATATTTTTCCTTCTACTTTTTATATTTTGTTATTTCATCATTGGAGTCTAATATAATTAGTTTTTAAATATAGATTTTATTACTGCATTATTTTATTATTTATTTCTCATTATTTTAATGAGAAATAAAAGTTTAGAAAAATAGCAGTTCCCACTGTGGCTCAGTAGGTTAAGAAGCCTATATAGTATCCATGAGGATGTGGTTTGATCCCTGGCTTTGCCCAGTGGATTAAGAACTTGGTGTTGCCTCAAGCCATGCCGTAGATTGAAGATTTGGCTTGGATCCAGTGTTGCTGTGGCTATGGTGTAGGCTGGCAGCAGCAGCTCTGATTTGACCCCTAGCCCGGAATCTTCCATATGCCAAAGATGCATCGGTAAAAAGGAAAAAAAAAAAGAAAAGAAAAGGAAAAAAAAGATAGGACAGTATTAAGAAGGAAACATAAGAAGAAAAATGTCACAGATATTTCCACCAATCCAAAGATCTAAAACAGTATTTTGAGGCCAGCTTCAAATTCTGGTTCTACCACTTATTGGCTTTCCTATGTCTCAGATTTTGAGGGGGCGGGGGTTGGCCACATCAATGGCATATGAAGTTCCCAGCACCAGGGATCAAACCCATGCCACAAAAGTGACAACGCTGTATCCTTAATTGCTAGGCCACCAGGGAATGCCTCAGTTTCCTTATGTGTAGGATAGAAATAACACTCACCAGAAAGAATCTCTCTATGTTAAGACTTGATGAGAAAATTAAGGTATCACTATAGTTCCTGGCACATAGTAAATGCTCAGTAAATACCTAATACTATTCTCATTAGTGTTTAGCAGAATGTGAGGCTAAAAGGGGACAGGTGGGGGAAGGGAGAGATACACTGGGGTTTGGGACTGGCATATGCACACTGAGGTTTGTGGAATGACTGGCCAACGGAGACCTGCACAGAGAACTCTACCCAATATTCTGCGATAATCTATATGGGAAAAGAATCTGAGAGTGGATGTGTGCACATGTACAACTGAGTCATTTTGTAGCACAGCCTTGTCAATCAACTATACTTCAATAAAACTGAAAAATGGTGGGGAAAATAAAAGAAAGAAAGCGCGGCTGAGTTCAATAGAACAAAGCTCAAAATTTCACTAGGTGAAATTTGAAGCAGTTTGATTTCTCAGCTATTCTTCTGTGGCTACTACAGAGACCAACCAGAGACAGTTCACTACTTGGAGACAGGAATTGTATTAGGAAGGGCTTGGGGATACGGTGAGGGCCAGGTCAGCTGGCCATCACCATTTGACAGTAAGTAAAAGAGAAGAGATAGGGTTCCCTGGAGGCCTGGTGGGTTAAGGATCTGGTGTTGTCATGAGGTCATTGCTGTGGCGTAGGTTGATTTCCCCGGCCTGGGAACTTCCACGTGCCACAGGACAGCCAAAAAAAGAAAAAGAAAAAGAAAAGAGAGCGAGAGAAGAGGAGGTTGAGTCCTGGGGCTGAGGATTTCTGAGATGTGAGCAAATATGTACTGTAAATTCTTAACTTCTCAAGAGACGAACATTTCCAGTGCTCCCAGTCTCCAAAGTGGGGGTTCAGGGGTGTGGTGGTGCTGGGATGGCCAGATCCAGGCTGTTGGTGGCCTTGACTTACTCAGATTAGCAGCTACAGCCTGGTAGCTGATGGCTCTGAACCTGAGAAAGCGATCCCTGGTGTGGAGGGCTGGGGAGCGGGACAAGGTGGCCACTTGCCAGGGTGGGATTTGCCGCACCCGTGGCCGTGTGCAGAGCAAGGCTTCTCGGGGTGGTAGGTGGAGCTCTGCATCTCAGATTTTCACTCCATTTACAATGTCCTCATTTAAGCCTTCCTTGGAGAGACCCCAGGCTGGGGAGGGACCCATCCCCTGACGGAAGCTGGGATATTTTACTGAATAGTCATGGCCCATCCCTCTCCCGCCCCCTCCAAGCCACACTCATGCCAAACACTTCTAAACACTTCAAAGCCTTTTAGGACTGTTGTTCTTTAGAAAGGACTAAATGCATCAAACTTAACACCCTAGGTGCTGTGACTCAGAAATTTAGTGACCCCTTTTCTTTCTTTCTTTTTTTTTTTTTTTTTTTTTTTTTTTTTTGCCTTTCCTAGGGCTGCTCTTGTGGCATATGGAGGTCCCCAGGCTAGGTCCCCAGCCCCAATCGGAGCTGTTGCTGCCGGCCTATGCCAGAGCCACAGCAATATGGGAACTGAGCCGTGTCTGTGACCTACACCATGGCTCATGGCAACGCCGGATCCTTAACCCACTGAACAAGGCCAGGGATCAAACCTGCAACCTCATGGTTCCTGGTCAGATTCGTTAACCACTGAGCCACAACGGGAACTCCTAGTGACCCCTTTTCAATTCACTTTTTTTCCTCTTCTTTTTAAAAGTCTTTTTCTTTTTTTTCTTTTTAGGGCCACACCCACAGCATATGGAAGTTCCCAGGCTGGGGGTCAAATTGAAACTGTTACTGCCAGCCTACCACAGATTTGTGGCAATGCCAGATCTTGAACCCACTGCGTGAGGCCAGGAATCGAACTGGCATCCTCACAGAGATGATGTCAGGTTCTTAATCTGCTGAGCCACAACAAGAATGCCTCCTCAACCTTTTTTTCTGGAAAAATGTCAGGCTTGTATAAAAGTTGAAAGGACAGTACAGGGGACAGTGTGGTGTTCTTCCCCTGGGCTCACTGACTGGTCCTGTTCACGTTTACTGAACATCCGGTCTGTGCTTGGCAATGGCAGGCTTTGGATGAACAAATATGAGTGAGTTCCACTTCCTGAGCTCAAGCTGCTGAGGGCTTATGAGAAAAGCATAAAACAAAAAACTATACTATGGCCCAGTCATGGTGACATCCAGGGAAGTATGTTCCGGGCAAAGAAAACACATGGATAAGGCATGGGACAAGGCCTAGAAGATTTGGGGACCTGCCACTCAGTGATGGAGTAAGCGCAAGATCTGTCCACAGCTTTGGGACATACTGAAGCTGACCAGCCTAAAAGTTTTTTTTTTTTTTTTGGTCTTTTTGCCATTTCTTGGGCCACTCTCGTGGCATATGGAGGTTCCCAGGCTAGGGGTCTAATCGGAGCTATAGCTGCCAGCCCATGCCAGAGCCACAGTAACTCGGGATCCGAGCCATGTCTGTGACCTACACCACAGCTCATGGCAATGCCAGATCCTCAACCCACTAAGCAAGGCCAGGGATCGAACCTGCAACCTCATGGTTCCTAGTCAGATTCGTTAACCACTGAGCCACGACAGGAACTCCCAGCCTAAAAGTTTTAAACCTAAAATGTTTTCTGAGAATTCCTGTCTTCGGCTCAGTGGTAATGAACACTACTAGTCTCAACGAGGATGTGGGTTCGATCCCTGACCTCACTCAGTGGGTTAAGGATTTGGCATTGCCATGAACTTCAGTGTAGGTTGCAGATGCAGTTCAGATCCTGAGTTGCTGTGGCCGTGGTATAGACCGGCAGCTGTAGCTCCAATTTGACCCCTAGCTTGGGAATTTCCATATGCTGCAAACGTGGCCTTAAAAAGAAAATAAATAAACATTTTCTGAAATTCATAAAGAAGTTTCCTATGCTTTGCGGGAGAAATAAAAGGAAAATGGTTCCCAGGGCTGGTGTCTGTCAGAGATCCTGCCTGAAGTTTCTTGGAGTTGCTCTGTTGATGAGTCAGATCTGAAGGCACCTGTCTGGGGACCCCTGCCTTGGTGAGATCTTTGGGGCCTATCTTATGGCAATACCTTGCTTCCCATTTCCTCAAATCCATCAGAAGTGAGCCTTGTAGTATATAATTCCCCTAAATTGTTACAATTAAATTTTGACTGAAAAGAGATGAAGCCCTCATTACTTATTTGAAAAGAACTGAAAGATGACACCTGTATCCTTCAAGTATCCAAATGTAAGAAGACTTCTTTTTTTTTTTTTTTTTGTCATTTTTTTGCCTTTTCTAGGGCCATTCCTGCAGCATACGGAGGTTCCCAGGCTAGGGGTCTAATCAGAGCTGTAGCCACCGGCCTACGCCAGAGCCACAGCAACCCTAGATCCAAGCCGAGTCTGTGACCCACACCACGGCTCACGATAATGCTGATCCTTAATCAACTGAGCGAGGCCAGGGATCGAACCCAAAACCTCATGGTTCCTAGTCGGATTCATTAACCACTGCGCCACGATGGGAACTCCCAAATATAAGAAGACTTTTAAAAGGAGGCAGGACTCATTTCTCCTTCAAAGGAGAATAGCATCTCCTCATTTTTCCAAATGGCTCTAAAGGGATTGATGGCACAGGATACTTGTGGCTGCAACGTCTCATCTCTGGGGAAGATTCAACTGCTTTTCTTATATTGCAATCAAGGGGACTGAATCCTTGCATGCAGATCCCTATTTGCTTTAACTTTTTCATTTAACACCTAGGAAAACAACGCATCAGGGCTGAAATCTGTGACCTCCATCCCCTTGTCTCTGATATCTAAGTTTTTATTTTTATTTTTTTGCTTTTTAGAGCTGCACCTGTGGCATATGGAGGTTCCCAGGCTAGGGGTCAAATCAGAGCTGCAGCTGCCAGCCTGAACCACAGCCACAGCAACGCAGGGTCCGAGCCATGTCTTCAACCTACACCACAGCTGACGGCAATGCGAGATCCTTAACCCTCTGAGTGAGATCAGGGATCAAACCTGCGTCCTCATGGATACTTGATAACTAAATTTTATATTGTAGGAAGAGCTGGTTAACTAGCTTGATTTGTGTAAATAAACAATAGACTTTTTCTTGGTGTCTTTCAGGTAGGAGGGTGTTGGTTGTCTCACTTTAGGAGGGGCTGTGGCAGACAGCAGGACTGGGGTTGCTGGGAGAAACTCCATTCTTTCTGCTTCCGGGGCCATAAAGAAATTCAGTGGCACTGGACTTGCTGGATAGGACCTTTTCTTTACAAAGTGGAGTCCACTTTGTCTGTCAGGCCCAGTGTCTTGCTGGGCACAGCAGAGTCGAGTCACTGGGCAGATGGCAGCTTCACATCCACACATTTCTTAGCATGAGAGTCTCTGCTGAAGGCTCCCTCTCACGTGATGTGGCTCCAGGCAGCAGAGTGACTCCAGGCAGGAAGAGATAGAAGCCTTCCCTAACGAAAGATATGCTAATGAATCCAGACCCGGCACTGTTTCCTCGTCCTTTACTCCCTGACTGAAGACTGCAGCACCCCGAGGAAAGGGGAAGTTGCCCTTTACATTCAAAATAAAGGAGGAGTTCCCCTGTGGCTCAGCTGGTTAGGAATCCACTATTGTCCGTGCAGTGGCTTGGGCTGCTGCTGTGGCATGGGTTTGATACCTGTCCCCGAAACTTCCACATGCGCTGGGTGTGACTGAGATAAAAAATAACAAATAAAAGAAAAAACCCCAAAAGGGCTTCTTGTTTGCATACCTTCATATCGAATGCTATTCAGACAGCAGCTGGATGATTCCTAGCAGTTTTGGGATCAAAGACTTAAACAATTGACATGTTTGAGGGTTTGTTCTTTTTATTCTGTTTTAATTTTTTCCTAGCTGTCCGGAGATGTAATTTGGCATATAACAGTGTATACATTTAAGGTGTTCAATGTGATGACTTGATACACGTATGTATTGCGAAATGATTACTGCAATAAGGTTAACACCAGCATCTCAAATAACTGCGTTTTTTGTGTGCTGAAAACACTTAAGATCTACTCTCTTAGCAACTTTCACGTACACAGTGCAGTATTGATCATTGTACTCACCAAGCTGTGCATTAGATCCCTAGAGCTTTTTCATTTTAATGAGGGTAGTCTGTGTTTCCAGCAGCAAATACAGACATTAAATGATAACTTTCTCCAAATAACTTAAAATCTTACTAACACAAGGCCCACAGAAGTTAGAAGTGATGTAGTGGGTGCTGGAGGAGGTCAGAGGAAAGTCACAATAGTGACGGCAGGAACAGTCTGAGGAAGCTTCCTGGATGACAGGCAATGAGCCAGCAGGCTTAAAACCAGCAAACGTTACAACACATAAAACGTGTAGGAAAGGGTCTGGAAGATATGTACCAAAATGTTTAGTTCTGGGGAGGGTATTGGAATTGAGTATGGGTGGCACTAAAGTGGACATTTGATTTTGATTGTCTTTAGGTACTGCTGGTATAATCAGTGGCATGATGGTAAATATTTAAGAAGCAACTCTGTTTCTCTCTCTCTCTCTCTGAAAAAAAAAAAAAAAAAAAAAAAAAAAAAAGCTATTATAGTGTCCCATGCAGTGCTTTCCATGCTATAAATGTTTCCACTATGGCTAATTTCAAGCAACCGAAGTAAGATCAACTAGCTCACAGATTCTTGGAAATTTAACAATTCAAGCAATTATTATGTGCCAGGTTCTGAGTCAAGTGCCAGGGCAGATGGAGAAGTGATTATGATGCAAACCTTGTCTGCAAGACAACAGAAATACAGAGGGGGAGCTAAGTGAGGAACTAGAGGAAGAAGAGATTAACTTTGGCAAAGTGTGGGAAGGAGGAGAATCAGAGAAGCTTCCCTGAATGAGCTTTGAAAGATGGAATAACAGTTAAGTAACTAGAGGATGGGAAAAGGCCCCAAAGCATGGAAGCACGTGATACAGATTGCTCACTTTGCACAAGATGATTGTCACAAAATGTACGATGAGGCCAGAAAAGAGCTTTGGGACCATACTGTCAAAGATGATGAATTTCACTGTGAGGTAACGTGAGCTGACAGATTTTCTCTTTTTGGCATTAAAAATTTAATTAATTTATTTATTTAAAAATTTTTGTTATAGTTGATTTACAGTGTTCTGTCAATTTCTGCTGTACAGCAAAGTGACCCAATCATACACACATACACATTCTTTTTTTCATATTATCCTCCACCACATCATGTTCCATCACAAGGGATTAGATATAATTCCCCACGCTAGAGCTGACAGTTTTTGAGAGGCATCAGGCAGTAAATCTGATGGCAGTGTGGAGACTGAACTATAAGATGAGCTATTTCAAACAGGATAGAATGAGGGCTGCAATTAAGGTGATACAGTAGGGATAGAAATGGGATTGACCCAGGAACCACTGATGAGGAAGAATTAACAGGGCAATGGATTGGCTGAAATAAGTGGCAGAGATGGGTTGCTTGAAGGTATTACCCAGGACTTGAAAAATGATCTTGCTGCCTCCTGTGGGAATGAATGACTTCATCAGTAAAGGAAGGAAGTATTTTTGAGAAACTATAAAGATTAGGACTTGGGAGTCCAAATGGCCATCTATTTTGTATCTTACTAGTGACATTTAAGTTCGAAGTTCTGAGACTTGAGTGACAAGCGATGAAGATGGTTTTATTTTACCGTATTTGGATTTATGGATCTGGAATCTGGATAGTTACATTATGAAAGTGACGCACTTTTGATTTAGGATAGAGGACATCTCACCAAATTGGGAACTTAATAATTAACCCAGGAGTTTGCTGGATAAATAATAATTAGTCCACAGAGCTTGAAAAGGGGATAAGGAAGGCGGTGGGGAGGAAAGCACCCAGGTTAACCTGTGAATCAGTTACTCTCAAGAGTAATAGGCATCATGTAGAAAAAAATAAGGAAGCAAGAGGTGTTTGGTGATTCACGTGAGAAACCAGGTGGGAAGGAGACCAGAAAACTATACGCAGGGCCTGAGCTGTCTATGTACAAACACACAGGGCATAGGTAACAAGCAAAGTGAGCTTGAGATGGTAACACCAGGAGTAAACAGAGGATCTCACCGAAACCTTGTAGATGGGACTAAAGATTGATTTTTTGTTTCTTGTGTGTGTGTGTGTGTGTGTGTGTGTGTGTGTGTGAGAGAGAGAGAGAGAGAGAGAGAGAGAGAGAGAGAGAGAGAGAGAGAGAAATCAGATCTATGCCCATTCAAAAGAAGCATAGTTAAGAGATGGGAAGGTGTGTATGGTAGAGGAACTAAGTGGAAGCCTATTGAAGAGCATGAAGATGAATATTTAGGAGGAAAGGATCAGAGCATTCAACAATTACTATACACCATTTGGCCAGAAAGTAACAGGGAAACTACTAAACATCAAATTTGTGTAAGACATTAAGATAAAATCCTTTTAGAGAGTTCCCATTGTGGCACAGTGGAAACGAATCTGACTAGGAACCATAAGTTTGAGGTCCGATCCCCTGGCCTCACTCAGTGGGTTAAGGATTTGGCATTGCCATGAGCTGTGGTGTAGGCTGCAGACGAGGCTCGAATCTTGCATTGCTGTGGCTGTGGTGTAGGCTGGCAGCTACAGCTGATTCGACCCCTATCCTGGGAACCTCCATATGCCAAGGGTGTGACCCTAAAAAGCTAAAAAACAAACAAACAAAAAAAAACCCCAAAAAGATAAAATCCTTTCAAAATTTTTAATGGAAAAATCTTTTTTATTTTTATTTTTTGGACACACCTATGGCATGTAGAAGTTCCTGGGGCTGGGGATTGAGCACCAGCCACAGCAGTGACCTGAGCCATTGCAGTGAAAATGCCAGATCCTAAACCCACTATACCACAAGGGAATTCCTTTAACGGAAAATCTGACCTGATTTCATGAACATAACTTTTTTATGTCCATTTTTATGTTTGAAATAGCTACATGTCATTCCCAACAAAGACTTAAAAAAAAGTTCTCTTGAAATTCTCAATAATCTCCATCAAGACAAAAATTCTTTGTAAAAGTGGATTAAAAGAAACTAAAATGTTTTTTTTTTTTTTTGTCTTTTTGATATTTCTTTGGGCCGCTCCTGCGGCATATGGAGGTTCCCAGGCTAGGGGTCCAATCGGAGCTGTAGCTGCCAGCCTACACCGGAGCCACAGCAACGTGGGATCCGAGCCGCGTCTGCAACCTACACCACAGCTCACGGCAACGCCGGATCATTAACCCACTGAGCAAGCGCAGGGATCGAACCCGCAACCTCATGGTTCCTAGTCGGATTCGTTAACCACTGCGCCACGACGGGAACTCCTAAAATGTTTTAATAAAGATGTTTAAATATATAATAATTGAGACTAGCAAAATCAAACAGTACTTTTTTTTCATTGACAAATATAATGTTGCAATTCATGTGGTGAGGCACACAGATTCTTTATGGTAGGAAGATACACTTATTTGCTCACCCATGGGGCTAACCACCTAGCTAGGTTAACAACCCCCTATAGCCAAGGATCATGAATCTCCAGAAAAGGGGTCTGATAAAAAATTCAATATCAGTCTCTAGAGAGTGTCAGGCCAAAGGCATGTTGATGCTTTCAGGTGGTCTAATCTCTTTTGGAGCCATCCCCCTCAGTGCCTGGGGATGTTTTGGGTTGAATTGTAACACCCACTGCCATCCCCACCTTAAATTCCTAAGTAGAGGTCTAACCCTTAGGATGAGACCTTATTTGGAAATAAGGTCTTTGCAGACATAATCAAGTTAAAATGAGGGCGTATTGGATTAGGCTGGGTCCTAATCCAATGACTAGTGTCTTTTTTTTTTTTTTTTTTTTCTTTTTCCTTTTTTGGCCACACACTTTTGGTGACCTGGAATAGAATCTGAGCCCAAGCTGCAGCAATGCCAGATCCTTAAGCTACTGGGCCACAGTGGGGACTCCAATAATGTCTTTTTAAGAAGAGGGAAATTTGGGAGTTCCCCCCATGGCGCAGTGGAGACGAATCCGACTAGGAACCATGAGGTTTTGGGTTTGATCCCTGGCCTTGCTCAGTGGGTTAAGGATCCGGTGTTGCTGTGAGCTGTGGTGTAAGTTGCAGACACGGCTGGAATCTGGCGTTGCTGTGGCCGTGGTGTAGGCTGGAGGCTGTTGCTCCGATTCAACCTTTAGCCTGGAAACCTCCATATGCTGCAGGCGTGGCCCTAAAAAAATGACAAAAGACAAGAGGGAAATCTGGACACAGAGAAACTTATAGAGGGATGGCAATGTGAAGGACATAAAGAAAAGGCTGATAGTTGTGCCGAGGAGAGAGGCCTGGACCAGAGCCCTCCCTCCTGGTCCTCAGGAGGAACCAGTCCTGCCCACACCTTGATCTTGGACTTCGGGCCTCCAGACTGTGAGACAATATATTTCTGTTCTTTAAGTCACTCAGCCCATGGGGTTTTCTTTCTTTTTCTTTTCCCTTTTTTTTTTTTTTTTTAGGGCCGCACCCATGGCATATGGAAGTTCCCAGGCTGGGGTCAAATTAGAGCTACAGCTGCCGGTCTACACCACAGCCACAGCAATGCAGGATCCTAGCTGTGTCTTCAACCTACACCTCAGCTCATGGCAACACCAGATCCTCAACTCACCGAGAGGGGCCAGGGATCGAACCCGAATCCTCAGGGATGCTAGTCAGATTTGTTTCTGCTGCGCCACAATGGGAACTCCTGGTGGAGCTTTCTTATAGCAGCCCTAGTAAACCAGAATAGAGCTTTGTTCCCAGAGGAGGGGGAGCTGGCGAGGACCAGGCAGCAGCTTAGAGTAACAGCCAAGCAGCAAGCGAAACTTCAGCCTTACGGAAGGAATGACAGTGGAAAAGAGGAATAGAGGCAATTGCCCTAGTGATTCTGGGGCAAACTCAGGGAAGTTAAAGCTGCACTCAGGGGCTTTTCTAGGACTCACCTCCTAAACGTAAAAGATCTGACATCAGGAGTTCCAATTGTGCCTCAGCGGTAATGAATCCAACTAGCATCCCTGAGGACATGGGTTTGATCCCTGGCCTGGCTCAGTGAGTTAAGGATCTGGTGTTGCTATGAACTGTGATGTAGGTCTCAGTTGCAGCTCAGGTCTGGTGTTGCTGTGGCTGTGGTGTAGGCTGGCAAGCTGCAGCTAGGATTTGACCCTTATCCTGGGAACTTCCATATGACACATGTGTGACCCTAAAGAGACAAAAAACCAAACAAAAATTGCATATAGGAGGAAGAAATTTTGTATTAGGTGGATTTTCTGGTGATTGGTATTTTGCATTTGAAAGTGTTGCTAATATAGCTGTGGTCATACCAGCTTCCTTTCCTTAAGGGGCTGGTATTCAGAGTTAGTTGACCAATGGGACAAGCATCCACATTGGTTCACACAATCACGATGTCTTGTGAACTCTAAGGGCCTCAGCCCAGCCACTCCTCCTGACTGGCATTATGTTTTATTTTTTAAGTCATTTTGTGTCCCTGGTGTTCATCCCCATGCCTGGCACAAATAACTGAGTAAATATTGCTTCCTGATTTGCTGACCCACAGACCTCACACCCAGGGTCAACCTAGGCCTTCCTGAATTCCAGGAATTTTTTTCTTTCTTTCTTTCTTTTTTTGTTTTTTATTTTTTTGCTTTTTTAGGGCCACACCTTCAGCATATGGAGGTTCCCAGGCTAGGGGTCTAATCGGAGCTATAGCTGCCAGCCCATGCCAGAGCCACAGTAACTCGGGATCCGAGCCATGTCTGTGACCTACACCACAGCTCACAGCAATGTCAGATCCTCAACCCACTGAGCAAGGCCAGGGATCAAAGCTGCATCCTCTTGGATGCTGGTCAGATTCGTTAACCACTGAGCCACAACAGGAACTCCAGGATTTTTTTTTTCTTATTTCAAAAATAATGTACACTCATTTCAGTCATTTGCAAAATAGAGAAACCCATGCCCACACAGAAGAGAATATACAGCTCTTCCTATCTCACCAGCCTTAGAGATGATGATACCATAATCATAAACATTTCTCCATTTATTAAATATTCTCGGATATCCCGCTGTGGTGCAGCAGAAATGAATCCAACTAGTAACCATGAGGTTGTGGGGTTGATCCCTGACTTATCCCAGTGGGTTAAGGACCTGGCATTGCTGTAAGCTGCAGTGTAGGTCACAGATGTGGCTCAGATCCTGTGTTGCTGTGGCTGTGGTGTAGGCCAGCAGCTGCAGATTTGATTTGACCCCTAGCCTGGGAACTTCCGTATGCTGTGAGTGTGGCCCTAAAAAGCAAAAGAAAGGAGTTCCTGTCATGGCGCAATGGTTAACGAATCTGACTAGGAATCTTGAGGTTGCGGGTTCGATCCCTGGCCTTGCTCAGTGGATTAAGAATCTGGCATTGCAGTGAGCTGTGGTGTAGGATTGGATCCCACTTTGCTGTGGCTCTGGTGTAGGCTGGCAGCTACAGCTCCAATATGACCCCTAGCCTGGGAACCTCCATATGCCGCCGGATCGGCTCAAGAGAAGGCAAAAAGACAAAAAAAAAAAAAAAAAAAAAAAAAAAACCTCTAAAAACATGCTTTTTTTAATTTTAAAATTTTAATTAAAATTTTTATTTATTTATTTATTCAGTTATTGCTTTTTAGGGCTGCACCCTCAGCATATGGAAGTTCCTAGGCTAGGGGGTCAAATCGGAGTTGCAGCTGCTGGCCTACGCCACAGACACAGCAATGAGATCTGAACCGTGTCTGCGACAGCTCATGGCAACACTGGATCCTTAACCCACTGAGTGGGGTCAGGGACTGAATTAGCATCCTCATGGATACTAGTCATGTTTGTTACTGCTGAGCCACAGTGGGAACTCCCCAAAACATGTTTTTAGTGGCAATAGAATGGTCCATTGTATGGATGTGCCATGTTTAACCATTGCCTCGTTGTGGGTCATATAAATTCTTTACAGCTTGCCACCATTGGAGATGAAGTTGTAATGTTGCACAATACACTCTCTGGCTATTAAAGCTGATTATCCAGTTACTTTCCAAAAGATTATATCCATTTAAGTCCATTTGTGACTGCTTCATATATTTTAAATGCTGACAGTTGAGAAATGAGAGTTTCGAAACAGCTTCTTTCTATTTAAACAGCCTCCAGTGAGATGAGAGTGAACTAACCTTTTCCTCCAGAGTTAATGCTGGGCCTCTGAGAAGGATAGGGTAAATCACGGGGGAGTGGATAATTTGGAAAACATTCCTGGAAACCACAAACTGAATTGAGGAGAGAAAGTTTGCCTTAAAAAAAAAAAAAAAAAAAACTGTATGCAATAGATCGACGGGGCAATGATACCCCAAATTGAGCGATAATAAAACAAAATAACTAAAGACGTTAGGCTGATTTGTGTCCTTGGATTCATGACCTCCAAATAAAAATGAGTTTCTTTTTACAAAAGATAATATCATGCTAATGTAAAGGAGAAACTATTTGGGGGAGGAATCAGTCAAAAAGAGAATACTTTAAAAAAAATTAACTTTTCTGGGAGTTCCTGTCATGGCTCAGCAGTTAACGAACTTGACTAGCATCCATGAGGACTCAGGTTCAGTCCCTAGCCTTGCTCAGTGGGTTAAGGATCCGACATTGCCATGAGCTATGGTGAAGTTTGCAGATAAGGCACGGATCCTGTGTTGCTGTGGCTGGGGTGTAGGTTGGCAGCTTCAGCTCTGATTGGACCCCTAGCCTGGGAACCTCCATATGCCTCATGTGTGGCCCTAAAAAAAAGAAAAAAAAAATCACTTTTTTGAAGATTTTATTTTGAAAATAAGTAATTTCAGAAAATATTTCATAAAGAATAAATTTGGAAATGTCCACCATGGCACAGTGGGTTAAGAACTTGACCACAGGAGTTCCTGTGGTGGCACAGCAGAAATGAATCTGACTAGTATCCATGAGGATGTCGGTTCAATCCCTGGCCTCGCTCAGAGGGTCGGGGATCTGACATTGCCGTGAGCTATGGTGTAGGTCGAAGACACGGCTCTGAGCCGGTGTTCCTGTGGCTGTGGGGTAGGCCAGCAGTTGCAGCTTTGATTTGACCCTTAGCTTGGGAACTTCCTTATGCTTCAGGTGCAGCCTTAAAAGGTAAAAGTAAAGTAAAATAAAAAATTAAATTAAAAAATAATAAAATAAAGAAAAAAAAAAGCCAGAAAGAAAGAATATGTTTGTTTAACTCAGAAAAAAAGCCTTTATTTTTTCAAAAGTAATACATAATGAAAGCCAAAAATGTCAAAAATGATTTGCCATTATGTGAAAGAGAATTCCATTCTGGTGCTTGTCTTTTTCTAAGAATGGATATTCCACCTCTGATACTGCAGACTTCCTTGCTCAGTATCAGGTGTCTTCCTTGCTCAGTATCTGCTGCAGCTGAGTTCCTAAATATAGCATGCATACATCTCTCTTTTTTTTGTCTTTTTAGGGCCTCACCCGCAGCATATGGAGGTTCCCAGGCTAGGGGTCGAATCGGAGCTGCATGCCAGATCTGAGCTGCATCTGTAACCTACACCATAGCTCACAGCTATGTGGAGTTTTAACCCGCTGAGCAAGGCCAGGGATCAAACCTGCGTCTTCATGGATAGTAGTCAGACTCACTTCCGCTGAGCCATGACGGGAATTCCACATCTCTTTATTAAGTGAGTGTTACAAATGACTGTGAGCCATTACAAGCATCTAAACCATTAGTATCACAATACAATAGCTTCACTCTTTTAAATTTAACACTTACTAGGACAGTTTATTTCCAGCCCTCCACTTCCAGTCAAGCAAAGTCTACATGACTTGGAACTCTGTGGAAAGCTCTAGAGAATGAGGCCTGGGCTCCAAGCCAGGCTTGCAGTGGGAAACCAGCATTTTAGGAGCGGGGTTTTGGAGTACAGTGGGAGCAAGACAGAAATCAATCTTTATGTGGGACAATTTTGCTGAGAGGCCTGAGTAATCGACCCTTTTTTATTCTACCTTTGTGTTTTCATTGAATTTGGTGAATTCAATTTTAGCTTATTTTCCAATCACAAGCCTATTCATTATATTTTATAACTTCGTGACTGAGATGAACACTGTAACCACTGTTAGTTAAAAAGAGGGTATTCTGTAAAGAGCTGGGTTTATATAATTTTATTAATATGAGAGCAGTTGGGAAAGCAGTAATAATCCTACTTTCTTAGTACATTTCTTTAGACAGCCTCATGGTTAACCTTGAAATTTTTAGTGCATGGAGTTCCCATCATGGCGCAGCAAAACCAAATCTGAGTAGGAACCATGAGGTTGTGGGTTCAATCCCTGGCCTTGCTCAGTGGGTTAAGGATCTAGCTTTGCCGTGAGCTGTGGTGTAGGTTACAGAACATGGCTCAGATCTGGCCATGGTATAGGTCATGAGCTGTGGTATAGGTCAGAGATGCGCCTCAGATCCCGAGTTGCTGTGGCTGTGGTGTAGGCCAGCAGTTGTAGCTCTGTTTTGACCTCTAGCCTGGGAACTTCCACATGCTGCACCTGCAGCACTAAAAAGCAGAAAGAAAAAAAGAAAGAAAGAAAGAAAAGTGGATTCAAAGCCATGAGAGTTTCATCCCAATGCATGCTGGGAAGTCAGTGGGTACCAAAGACACTTTGTTAGAGGGCAAAACGTGAGTCATATTCCTAGAGCCCTTGAGTTGCCCTCAGACAAGGAAGTGGAATGAAGAAGATGGAGGACATGTAGCCACTTCTAAATGATGTGGGGAAAGTTATAGCTTTCTATTGATACTTCATTTTCTAGTTGTGGTGGTAGGTCCTAAAGATCTAAGGTGAAGTGAGGGTCTAGTAGCTGGGATTTGAGACAGAGTGGCAATCTATGGCTTGGGGCCTTTAGAGGATGGGTAGAGTGCAATCTAGGATGACAGAGTCGAACATTTCAATTTCCTACTTCTGATCCGCACACTTGTGTGCCTGACCCTGCTAATCTAGCTTCCTTAGCTCCACCGTGACACGTACTACCTTCCTCCAGTGGCTGGGGCTGGGGTCAATGGATAAAGATGGTTTAGTGGATATTGTTGGTTGTCTATGCATTTCTCCCCTTTACCCATCTCAATGGGCCCACATTTCTTTTTTTTGTTTTTAGTTTTTTTCCAGGGCTGCACCCTCGGCATATGGGAGTTCCCAGAGTAAGGGTTGAATTGGAGCTGTACCTGCCGGACTACGCCACAGCCAGCACAATGTGGGATCCGAGCTGCCTCTGTGACCTGCACCACAGCTCACAGCAATGCCGGATCCTTAAACCACTGAGCAAAGCCAGGGATTGAACCCACAACCTCATGGTTACTAGTCGGATTTGTTAACCACTGCACCATGATGGGAACTCCCACCCATGTACTTTGAAGGGAGATGACCTCAATCTTAACTCTTGGTTGGTTTACCCCAATCAACTCATTCCATCCCCAAGGAAGGTCATTAGTTCAGGGTGGGCATAGACTTACAGGGTCCAAATAAGGTGAATTTCAGGACTCCTGCTTGGAATCCAGTTATGGGGGTTTTCTCTCTCTTCCTCTGGATGCCAGAATTCTTTTGCCACCTGAGAGAAGTGATCTGAAGATGGGAGAGATACATGCAAGGGCATGGCAGAGAAATGGAGCAGGAGACCCTGGATTAAACTGACTCTGAAATTCCAGTTACATCAATACACGAATGTTCTCATTGCTCAATCCAGTTAGAGAAGAGTTTCTGTGTCTTATATCTAGGCATCAAATTGCCCATCTCTAGGGGCTGTGTCTTCCTTCTGATATGTAATGAATGGTGGCCAATTGCTACTATTAAGCAGGAATGTGGATTAAATGGTATACACTTGCAGTGAACAGTACTAGGAAACAGGAGTTGCCCCGGTGGCTCAGTGGGTTTCAAACCTGACTAGTATCCGTGAGGATGCAGGTTTCACCCTTGGAACTCAGTGAGTTAAGGACCTAGTGTTGCTGTGAGCTGTGCTGTAGGCCAGCAGCTATAGCTCCAATTCGACTCCTAGCCTGGGAACTTCCATATGCCGTGGGTATGGCCCTAAAAACAAAACAAAAAGCAGTACTAGAAAACAATACTGTTCAAGTATACAATTTTTTTTTTTGTCTTTTTTGTCTTTTTAGGGCCATATCTGTGGCATATGGAGGTTTCCAGGCTAGGGGTCTAATTGGAGCTGTAGCCACTGGCCTATGCCGCAGCCACCCCAATGTCAGATCTGAGTCACGTCTGTGACCTACATCACAGCTCATGGCAACGCCAGATCCTTAACCCACTGAGTGAGGCCAGGGATCACACCTGCAACCTCATGGTCCCTAGTCGGATTCATTTCCACTGTGCCATGATGGGAACTCCCTACAATATTTTTTCATAGTGAGGTGAGAGCTCTAGCCATCTTTTATTCCATTATTTCTATGAGAAAATCTGCTCCCAGTTCCAAATAAGCAAGATACAGGAAAACTTTGGGGGGGATTTCCTGGTGGTCTAGCACATTAAAGATCCAGTTTGTCTTTGTGGATTAGATTATTGCTGTGGGGTAGGTTGAATCCCTGGCCTGGGAACCGCATGCTGTGGGCATGACCCCCCCCACCACCACCACAAAAAAGGCTAAACTTTTGAGGACCCTCTGGGTCTCAGGTTTCTCACAAAGGTGTAATATTAGATGAGGTTTAAGACATCTTCTTGCTTTAACATTAATTTTTTAAGTTTTTATTATTTATTTTTGTCCTTTTTTTGCCTTTTCTAGGGGTCTAATCAAAGGAGCTGTAGCCGCTGGCCTACGCCACAGCCACAGCATCACCAGATCCAAGCCGCGTCTGCGACCTATACCACAGCTCACGCAACGTCGGATCCTTAACCCACTGAGCAAGGCCAGGGATCGAACCCAAGACCTCATAGTTCCTAGTCGGATTCATTAACCATTGAGCCATGACAGCAACTCCAAGATTTTTTAAAATTATAGTTGATTTATAATTGCTTTATCGTTCTTGATTGTTACTGGTTCATTTGAGTAAATTAAAGTGAGTCCCTGTAACAGGGTGGCATTTTTATATAATATGGCATCTGACAGTGTGTATTTGCCATTCTGAAAATTGTATCTTGTTTGTTTTCATGGCAGTTGAGGGTTTGCCATCATTATTTGAACTATTTTTTCGTTGTCTTTTTAGGGCAGTACCCATGGCATATGGAAGTTCCTAGGCTAGGGGTCCAACTGGAGCCACAGCTGCCAGCCTACACCACAGCCACAGCAATGTGGGATTTGAGCTGAGTCTTCGATCTACAACACAGCTCATGGCAACACTGGATCCTTAACCCACTGAACGAGGCCAGGGATTGAGCCCACGTCCTCATGGATACTAGTCAGGTTCTTTACCGCTGAGCCACAACAGGAACTCCTATTTGAACCATTTTTGAAATTCCAGCATAGTGCTCACATCTTACCTCTAAAATTTATACACGGAATATCTTATTTACTATAGTGAACTCATTTTTTTTTGATTTGTCAGTTACATGGGAACCTGAGAGATCCAAACAGGCTTTATTTCTAAGAAAAGCAAGTAGTAATTATCTCCTTCCTCATCCATGTAAGTAAGTCAAGGCAGGGACTTTTTCTAAGAGTAGAGATATTTGTCATCTTAGATGGTTTCAACACAAAAATGTAATGGGTTCATAATACTTTATTGTTTTTATTTTTATTTTTTAGGGCTACACCTGTGGCATATGGAGGTTCACAGGCTAGGGGCCAAATCGGAGCTACAGCTGCTGGTCCCTGCCACAGTCTGATCCGAGCCACCTCTGCAACCTATACCACAGCTCAGGGCAACATCAGATCCTTGACCCAATGAGAGAGGCCAGGGATCGACCGTGCGTCCTCATGGATGCTAGTCAGGTTTGTTTCTGCTGCACCATGACGGGAACGCCCATAATACTTTAGATTCAACATTTAAGTTATAGATTGAAGTACAAGTGATTAAAAAAACACAAATCAGGAGTTCCCGTTGTAGTTCAGTGGAAATGAATCTGACTAGTATCCATGAGGACAAAGGTTTGATCCCTGGCCTCCCTCAATGGGTTAAGGACCCGATGCTGCCGTGAACTATAGTGTAGGTTGCAGAGGGGGCTTGGATCTGGCGTTGCTGTGGCTGTGGTGTAGGCCAGTGGCTACAGCTCCCATTTCGCCTCTAGCCTGGGGACCTCCATATGCTGCAGGTTTGGCCTTTAAAAGAGAACAAACAAACAAAACAAAACAAAAACAAACAAACAAAAAAACCCACAAGTGATCAAGTAGGTGCAGAGAGTGCCTTGAAATGAAAAGATCCATTCTTGGAATCATGATTAGGTAAAACCTACTCTCTATATAGAGAGAGGCGGCAGGTGATGGCCTACCTGAATGAAATGTTACTAAGACTCCACCCCCAAATCTCTGTGCTCCAGTGTCTCCATGGAAACAACCTCTTATGGGCCAATTAGCTCATTTGCTCCCAGCAGCACCTGACGTAGATGAGCCAGTGGCCACCTGTTTGGGTTGTCGGGAAAGGGAGGAAGGGAAAGACTGAATGTGGCGTAACTGCTGGTTACACACTGGGAGTAGAAATGAGACTGAAGACACCTGACCTATCTCATAGCTTTGCTTTGGGCTTTCCCTATGTATCTCAACTCAAAAGACGTCAATCGATGTCATTTCCTCTCTCGAGTTTCAGAGGGTATAGATTGGAAGAGGCCTTCCCACCACATCATTCCAGTTCTTTGCCCTGTTGTCCTTCACATATGGTCACCTACGAAGAAGTCTTACCAGGATCCCTGCATGTGGTTGGGCGGTGGCTCTGTGGGCAAACGAACCGCTGTTTGGATGCTGCTTCGCTCCCTTGAATGAATTAGGGTTAAGTGTAGAACTAACACCAATTCCATGAAGCCCTGGTTTGGTACTTAAAGGGAGGAAGTGAGAGACAAACCTTTTTTCACCTCTTCCTCATGGCCAGCCCACATCCCTGTATCAGCGTGAGAGATGAGGCAAATAAGAGAAAACAGGGCACTGATGTTTGCCCTTGATGTTGTTTTACAGAAGAGGTATAGTTGAACAGGTGTGGGTCTGAGACAGTGCCATGCATCTATTTGGGGTGTTTCTAATTAGGTAGGATGTTTTACAGTGACTTTTTTTAATTTTTTTATTTTTTTTTTGCTTTTTTAGGGCTACACCCACGGCATATGGAGTTTCCCAGGCTAGGGGTCCAATCGGAGCTATAGCTGCCAGCCTACACTACAGCCACAGCAATGCAGGATCCAAGCCTCCTTCTGCAATCAATACCACAGCTCATGGCAACAACAGATCCTTAACCCACTGAATCAGGCTAGGGATCAAACCTGCAACCTCATGGTTACTAGTTAGATTTGTTTCCGCTGTGCCACACCAGGAACTCCTATAGTGACAATTAAAAAAAAAAAAAAAAAGGATTCTGTAGGGCAGGAGTAAAGTTCTACAGTATTCTTGAAAGGTGCTCCCACTTTTGTGGTAATGGGTGAGAATGTTTGAACTTCATCTCTTTGGCACACCTTGCCCTGTTTTCCATATACCAGGGAGGAAGGACCATGGGGCGGATGATAGATGGTTTTCTTCAGATAGGGCACCAGCTCTCACACCACTGAACAGGCATGTCCCCACCACTGAAGAGAAATCTACACTACCCTGAATTACACAATGGAAATGTAAGTGGCTAGGGGTCGAATCAAGCTGTAGCCACCAGCCTGTGCCACAGCCACAGCAACGCCGGATCCGAGCCATGTGTGCGACCTACATCACAGCTCATGGCAATGCTGGATCCTTAACCCACTGAGTAAGGCCAGGGATTGAACCTGCCACCTCCTGTTTCCTAGTCGGATTCATTAACCACTGAGCCACGACAGGAAATCCTGATTTTAAATAATCCTCAATGGGAAATGTCTGACCTTCTTAAAGGCTTTTTTTCATCTCTTTTCTTTATGTCTTTGATCTCCTTCCCACCTTTTTTTTGAGGTCTTGTATGTCCTCCCTTCCCCTGGAAAGGTGGTCTGAAGTGGAAGTTTGTGTGTTTTTTTATTTATCAAATGGTTCAAACAGTCTTCATGTTGAGCCAGACACTCTTCTAAGTATTAGATAAATATTAACTCATTTAGTCTTCTCTAACATTCTTTGAGGGAGTTACTGTTCCTGGAACCCCCTTTTTACAGATGCAGAAAGTGACAAGTAGAGATGTTAAGGAACTTGCATAAGGACACACACACACACACACACACACACACACAAAGTGTGTGAGCTGCAGAGCAGAGCTGGGATTCGAACCCAGACCTCCAGCTCTCAACCTCCATGCTAGCCACAGAGCTGAGGTGTAGGCAGATTCCACGCCTTCCCACCAGCTCAACCACTGGGCAGACACTTTCCCATTCACCAAGCCTTATTCACTTTTGACCAGAGCAAGCTGAGCGCTCTACAGAAAGGTGCCTTTGAAATGCAAAGGCTGACAGCTTTGTTGATCCACACTGTGGTTTTTGGCCAGAGCTGGCTGGGTCCAGCTATGTGGTAGTCCGTCTTTCAAAATGGTGTAATATTCACACTGTTTGTGTTGGATAATTGCATGTCTTTAATTTGTGGTACTATAAACATAACAGTAACCTAGATCAGGAGTAGCCAAAAAAAGTTATTTGATATCTATTAAGTTAAGCTTCTATTTTTATTCATCGCTATAGAAGTGGTTATCATTATGGTCAGGGAAAAAGCAACATTGTAATATACACGACTTGGTGTTTCCCGACTAAACAGGTAACAAAAAATGCCTTCTGAAGAACATAGGCAATAATTCGGCTTTTCCCCTAACAGGTGAATACAGTTTCCTCTTGGATATTATCAGTTTAGCTTTATTTATTTATTTATTCTGTCTTTTTGCTATTTCTTGGGCCGCTCCTGCGGCATATGGAGGTTCCCAGGCTAGGGGTCCAATCGGAGCTGTAGCCACCGGCCTACGCCAGAGCCACAGCAACGCAGGATCCAAGCCGCGTCTGCAACCTACACCACAGCTCACGGCAACGCCGGATCGTTAACCCACTGAGCAAGGGCAGGGACCGAACCTGCAACCTCATGGTTCCTAGTCGGATTTGATAACCACTGCGCCATGACAGGAACTCCCAGTTTAGCTTTCTTTAGAATGTGAATTATATTTTATTTTTTGCTTTTTAGGGCCACACTTAGAGCATATGGAAGTTCCCAGGCTAGAAGTCGAATCAGAGCTGCAGCTGCCAACCTACACCACAGCTCACGGCAACGCCAGATCCTTAACCAAGGCCAGGGATCAAATCTGCATCCTCAAAGATACGAGCAGATTCGTTTCCACTGTGCCACAATGGGAACTCTAGAATACGAATTTTAAAGGGGAAATTCTTTTTTTCTTTCTTTCTTTTTTTTGCTGCAGAAGTTCCAGGGCCAGGGATTGAACCTGTGCCACAGCAGTGACCCATGCCACAATGGCGACAACTTATCCTTAACCTACTGAGCCACCAGGGAACTCCAAAAGGGGAAAAAATTGTAAAAACCTTTTTTAGTTCATAAAATTGGAATAGTGATATATATACATATATATATGACCCACTTGGAGTTCCTTGGTGGTGTAGCAGGTTAAGGATTTGGTCTTGTCACTGCAGCAGCTGGGTCACTGCTGTGGTGTGAGTTTGATTCCTGGCCTGGGAACCTCCACATGCCTTGGCTTGCCACTGCACTGCCCCCCCACCTCCCGCCAAAAAAGACTTACTTTAAGTGCTGCTTACCTTAGAAAATTCTGATAGTTCAAGACAAATGAAAACATCAATTCATGTAAGAACAATTACTTGTGTAATTGAGTTACATGCATTAAATATGAAGTTCTTGTGTCATCACAATATTGGAAATAAGGGCATTCATGTTCAGTGGTTGCTTTTCGTCACTGTTCCGTCTTTTAGTTGACTTATGACATATTTATAGGCAAAGAATAGATTATTTAGATAGTATCTTCCTTCAGAAATTTCAGTGGTTTTAAAACTTGAGCCTAATTTAACAGCTCAGTCTTGAGAGATGAATCATTCCTTTTGTTTAGCCCATTGGTATAGTATTTAGATTAACATATAGGTTTGTATTTAACCTGATGGAATCCAAACAGCCAGAGCAGACATATGTTAATGGTCTTTCTGGGGCCCTGACAGAGCTACAGAGGGAGGGAGGACTTGAGCCATTAGTTTGTGATTAATGTTGGCAGGCAGTAATATTTCTACCATTTTATGGATGGAGCAACTGAGGCACTGAGAGGTTAAGTGGCTTGCTCTGGATCGACAGGAAATTCATGGAAGACGACCATGATTTTTTATGCAATTGTCGCCAGTTGTAACACTTGCAAGTTACCATTCCTGTCCCTGCCCACAGGCAGGTTACAAACTGGAAGTTGGAACTAAGCTCAGGGGATGTTTGACATCATTTTCTAGGGAAAGAAAGCTACTAAGTTTCCCTTTGACTAAGAGAGCTGACCTGGGGGCTGACATTCCCTAGTGATCCACCGGTCCTGACCCTGCTGGCTCTCTGCTGATTCCCCATGGCTTCTGTCCATGAGGATTCAATCAGCCTGGGGACCCCTGACCAGGGTGGGGGGCAGCAGGACTGTAAATCTGGGAAGGCTGCAAATATTCAGGGTCTTGAACTTTATCAGGTTTGAATGTGTGATTGTGAAAGTAAAGAGCAGAGAAATGACAGCACTCAGTAAATTAAACGTAGAGAAGATCAGGACTGTCAAAAAGAGAGAAAAACAGACTCTGGGCACAAATCTGGCTGGAACCCTGCACGGAGAGGTAGACTTTTATGTCTGCTTCCTGAAAACCAAACCTCTTTCCCTGTCGTTTTATCTAGAGAACAGTATTCTTTGCTTGCATTTTGCTTCTTAGTTTTTATTGCTGAGGTTTAGATCTTGCTTTAGAAGACAAGATACTGTAAAAACAAAAAAAACAAAACAACAACAACAAAAAAAAAAACAGAAAGAAAGAAAATCAGTTGGAAGAAAGTCTGGAATGGTCTATCAATAACGGGTCCCCTAGCTTTTCACACATCTTTTTTTTTTTTTTTTCTATTCTGTAACAAAATGTGATTACTGTTGAATAGGTCTCCTGTATAAAGAGCAATACCAAATTGAAAGGTAAAAAGTACAAGAGTAATTAGATGACCAGGTCAACTTAATTCGTTCTTGCCCCCCTTATATCGAACGCCAGTCCTCAAGGTTGCTTTCCTTCCTGGCCCCACTTGTTAATTCATTTCTCTCCGGCCAGAAGGACATTCCTAGGGAAGGGTGCTGCTGAGGACTGGGGTTCTCTTCTAGGAGCGGAGGACCATCCTCAAGATTATTATCTCTGTCCTGCAGTCTGCATTTGCAAAAGGAACAACAAGGAATTCTTCCTTTTCGAAGGAACCCAAACCAATAGAAAGATCTATGCTTGTCTTGCTCACCGCCCTTTCCTACCATAATACGATAAATAAAATCTTCACGGCTTGTACAGAGAAAAAGCTCGAGACATTTGGTGAAAGGTGAGACTCAAAGTTGAATGAGTGCTCAGAGAAGTTCTTCCCTGGGAATTAATTAGCTCTGGGGACACCCAAGAAATTGATATTTGACACAGTGGGTGTGAGTCTATTACAGTAGGTATTGGTAATAGCTGTTCACACATGGTGCTTGCTATAGTCAGGGTACTCTTAGTCCTTCACACCTAAGAAATCTTTGAATCCTCTCAACAATCCTGATTGTTATCAACCCCATTTTACAGATGAGGAAATTGAGGCAGAGAAGTTAGGCAACTCATCTTGGTCACCCAGCTGGGAAGGGATGGGGTGACAATTCAAACCCAGGAAAGCTGGGCTCCTCAGAATGCCATCCTTGTATGAGCTAGAGTAACCCCCCTAGCTCATTTGAAACCTAGAGGAAAATCTCAGCGTGGGTACTTTTCTAGAGAAGGAAAAAAGGGCTCAGACAGCTCCCTCCATCTTGGAAGTTGTCCGTGGTACTTTGCCTAACTGGCTCTACAGAAGTGCCAACCTTCTAGACTGTAAACACTTCAAAGCTACTAGCTAACTCTCCTAGTTCTTTGTGCGGTACATACTCAGTACTCTTGGGCAAGTGCAGGAAACTGGAGGACGGCATATGGGTAGGCAACCTTTTGGTCTTAATTCTCTGCATATTTGCAACATAGCTGAATGGAGAGGTCATATTTCTGGGTGGCGAATGCAGTAATTTTTAAATTTCTAGGGCATTTTTTTTTCTTTAACTGATTCAAGGGGTTGGGGGGGGGGGAGCATTAGGTACTTAGCAAATCTCCAAAAGCCTGTTATCTCCTTTTTGTCTGCTTCTCCAATGCTCTTGCCCCACCAGAAAAAGAAAACCAGTAACCAGTCTCTGAGCTGAGACAGCTTTGGGGCAGTGGTGTGTGAACCCTAACTCTAGAACTGGCAGTGCTGAAACACCTAGTGATAACTGCCAAACCCAAAGAAAGCTCAGCTTTTGTCTGTCTAATGGGATGGAAATTTCTGCACCTCTCTCACCTTCTTAAGAACATAAATGGTCCCTTTCTGTCTGATGCTCTGATTTTTCCCATCTCTGGAAGCTGGGTAATGGGTAAAGATTAGAGAAGGTGGAGGATTTGGAGTTCGCCTTATTTGGAGGGGGAGATGAGGAAAAAAAAAGAGTCATCTTTAACTTCTGGAGTCCAGCATGAAAGGACAGACAGAAGCCGAAGATGCTGGATTGTTCTGGAATTCAAAATCCTGCCCCCAGCATTGCCAGAGAAAAACAGATGGAGTAGGCAGTAGTTGTGGGACGAGGCCCCACAGCAGGGAAGCTAAGGGGGTCTCATCTGCTACCCACAGCCTCTTATCCTGCCATATTTCAAAGCGGTAGAAAAGGCTTAAGTGGGCCTGGAGTATGAAGGATACTCCATCTACTTAAGGAAGGAGAAGAGGGTCAGTGCAGGAAACTGAAAACATGGCATCTGACTCCCCAAGCCCACTTTTCAGTCCTGGATCAGGAAACAGGATATTCTCTGCTTCATCTTTGGTGAAAAGGAAGGATCACTCTAGGGGCCAGGGCTTCAGTCCAGCTGGCAGCTCTAGGCTTTACGTAGCGATGCCAGTAGTAATTAATAATAATAATAATAACAATAATAAATACCACTCTTCATAACCAAACTCAACCTCAAGGTGACTGAATATCTGGACTGCTGCCTCCCACCTGAACCCTCCTGATTAGCCTCAGCAGGATTCCTTCCACCCACCATCTTCTGACTGAGGTTCCAAAGGTCTGCTCCCCACCACCGGAGATGGGGAGTAACAATGCCCCTCAGCAAAACCACCCGGAGGGGGGTGGTGGGTTGGGAGGTTAGGCGTGATTTGGCTTTGCAGTCTTATTCAGTATGAGAAAATAATTAAAATGGGAGGTAATAAGGATCCCACTGAGGTTTTTTTTTCCGCCGAGGGCAGAGGGCTGGCTGCTCTGGGAGTTTGGCTCCAGCAGGAAGGGCTCCCGAGACCCCAGGCTTTGGCACTCCCTGGCCGGGCGGCGGCTGCAGGTCCCGCCGAGCCCGTCGGAGATCTGGGCGCCAAGCGGGGATCTCAGGGTGTTGGGACGCAAGCAGGACGCGGGGAGGGAGGCCGGCGCCGGTGTGGAATGTCTTTATCGGGATCCGAGAGCCACAAGCTTCTCCTTCGCTTCTTTAAGCGATCACGGAAAGACACCTTTCGATCTTTTGTTAGACATCTTGGCCCTTAATAGCTAAATTTATTTGGTTTAAAGCGGCCTTGGGAGAAGCAGGGAGGGAAAATCTTTCGTCGGTCATTGGGTGGCCTAGATAACAAGCTTTAAAAGAGAGAGGGAAGAAGAAAGTAAAAAGGTTAATGGATGAGGGGAGGGCTGGAAGGCGCCCAGCGTGGGGCTTTTACAGCGACCCTCCCCCGGCCGCCCCCTTATCGCGGCCCTAACTTACCCGCGGCGGACGAAGTACATTAAGTCACGTAAACAGCGCGCGGACAGGAATGCCACCGCGGTGACCTTTCGCGCGCCGCCGCAGCGAGCCCACCTCCGCGCCGAACTGGCGGCCGCCGGCGGCGCGCGGGGTCGGCCCGGGGCTGCGGGGCCGCGGGGCCGGGTCCCGATCGCGACAGCCCGGCGTGGGCGCTGCGTTCCGGAGCCCGATGACAGGCTGCGGGCAGTGGGGCGGAGAGCCAGGGCACGCGGTTGGGGCGACCTCTAGGCTGCGCATTTTCAGTGCTTCCGCCGTCACCACCTGACGTCTCTAAGGAGCATTTTGGGGTTTTCGAGAATTACAAAAACAAAACAACAGTTCCCCCAACCCCCACTCCGTCAGGACCCTGGGGGATGGCCTGTGTTGGACTGACAGCCGGTCCCGGCTAGTGGGCCTGGGCGCGGGTGGGGGCGGGGCGCGCCGAGGTGACCCCGTGCCCTTCGGCCAAAGTGTCCCCGGGACGGGAAGAAATATAAGCACAAGCGAGAAGGCCCCATAAATCTGGTTTAAAAAACCCCACAAACCTCTCAAGTTAAAACTATATTTTAAGTCAGAAACGGTATGTAATTGTATTCTTTTTCCTCCTGCAACGTCGCTGGAGCACCCAGGAGCTTGGTGAAAGGACAACAGGATGAGATTAGGTTTGGGGAAGAAAGGCGGATCATGACACGGGTCTTCGCCCGAGTCTCGCTGCTCCGCCGGAAGCGGCGTACAACTTGGTCCCCAAACACCCGTCCCCGTTTGGCCGCCAAGCCCCCGCCTCCTGCCCTATTGGCGGCTGGGTTCGGGCTGGATTCGAATCGCGAAGCGCGGTGTGGCGCGCGCGGCCCAAATAAATCAGCCTGGAGACAGGCCGCGCCCGGGAGCCAGCCCCCTTCAGAAGGTGAGAAGGGCCGCTTGGGGAGGCAGGCTCGCTCCGGAGGGGCCACTTCTTGGGTCTAAATAGTCCCGAGACAAACGATTTCGTTCCATATTAGCAAATCACCGAAGAAGAGAGGGGCGGAAGGAAAAGAGGAGGAAGAAAAGAAACGGGAGGAAACACGAAGAAAACTTCTAAGCTTTCCACCTGGAACACTATGGGGGCCTTCGCCAGCTCTTTGGGTGCACTTCTTCCTCTGCACCCCCTCTTCTCCTCGCTTTCCGGGACCAACTGAGGCGCTCAGGGAGATCAGAGCCCCGGGCCTGGGGCCGGTGAAGGGTGGCTTTGAAAATGTGCCTCTCCCTGGGGGTGTTGTCTCCGGGGCCAAAGCCGATGCGCTGGGAAAATTGCAAACTGGACGAGTCAGGCAACCTGGCTTTCCGTCTGAATAAACTCCACGGGTCAAACAGTTTTGTTTTATTTTGAAGTTAACTGACAAGAAAAAAATTTCACTATCCATTCTCTCCTCTGGTTGGAAAGCCAGTCTAAAAAAACAAACAAACAAAAAAACCAATTTGTGAGCCTGCAAAAGAGCAAGCAATTACCTGCCTGCCCCCATCTTTGTTTTAAACAAGGTTAAAAGGGACTGGGAATCTGGAAGAGTGAAGAAGTGCCTGGACCCTTCTCGAATCTTAGAACCCGCACATTGTGGAGTCGGTCGGCGTCCCGGCGCTCACCTCTGTCCCAGCGGCGCCGGGGCCCGCGCACCCTCTCCCGGGTGTCAGCTATTGTGCAGGGAAATTCACAAGGACAACCTCGTGTTTGGCAAATATAAAAAAACACACACGCAGCAGGAATCAGGTTCGTGCCGGGGCTCGGTCTTCTCTGGGCTCAGGCTTGGAGGCCGTTCACAGGCTGGACTCTTACTTAGCCAATTTATTTGCTAACTTGTCTTCCTTAGACAGCATCTCGCTAAGATATGAATTAGAAAAAGATAACTTCGCTTTCGAGAGCAAACCATAGAAACATTTAAGAACAATTGGACTCAAAGGAAATCAAATGCCCACAATCTTTCTGTAACGGCTTATAAGTGAACTTCTGCAAAACTCAGTCTACGTAAAAATTTGGTCAGAACTCACGTAGAAACCAAAAGAAAGGCATTGGAAGCCCTGGTCGGAGTTGAGTGGACGGCGGACGCCGGACTATCTCTTCTGGTAGATGCATTCAATCGAATTCAGGTTAAAATTTAAAGTCCCTGGATCCTGCTCCAGTCGCCAATCTCCGTTCCAGAGTTTTCTACCTTCAGTCTTTCCGAATTACGGCCACGCTGAAACTGGGAGCCGCCGCAGTGATTGGGGGAGGCGAAGAGGAATGTAATAAAAGTGACTAAATTGGATGAGAACGGTTTATGGACCTTCTCGGTAGCAATTTAAAATTCAGAAGTGTTTAACAGCTATTTACAACGAAGAATGAAAAAAAGAAAAGGAGAATCGTGGACTTCCTCGATTCTGCACCTTCCTCCCCCGCGCTGCCTGGCCCTGTCCCCTTGTCCCCCAGGATACACAGGCTCACAAGTCACAGTTACATAGAAAGGAAACATTTAGCCATGACTTCTCACAATCTCTCCAAACTCTTAAATTTTATTATGTCCCTACCTACCCGGGTTCAACTCTATGCAACTCTCCCTTCCCCAACTGGAAACACACACACACACACACACACACACACACACACACACACGCGCGCGCACGCGCGCGCGCGCGCACACACACACACACACACACACACACAGCCCAAAGGCTTTCAGGGAGACTGACCTTTAGAAAATCATTTACTTCGATTTACCTGGAAAAAAAGTGTAAAAATCCATTCCTACAAAACAACTCCTCCTGCCCTAGTTAAAATTTTCGACAGCCTTCTGGGGTCACAGCTGTCGGAAGAAATCCTTTTTGTGAGCGTAAGGGAGCGAGACATACATCACGGCTCCTGCCGAGGACGAACCTGCGGGCCGCGCGACTCCCTGCTGACAGATCGGCGCTGATAACCCCGCGACGTTCATTTCCAGTCCCTTTGCCGGCGAAGGACCGTATCAGTTTGTACACAGTTGTGATAACCATTTGGAGGGAGCGAAGAAGGGGTGTGTATGTGAGGGTGGGGGTGGGGAAGTGGTATTTAGCCCTGGAACCAGGGAAGGTGACCCCCCTCCTCTTTCCAACGACTTATATGTGACTTACCTGAAGTTCTCCAGGGAAAGCTCAGAGCAAACAGGACACCAGAACTCGGAGAGCGCGACTGGCCTAGTAGCCCTTGTCCCTTCTGCGCACCTCGTGGACTAACCTTTACGTACACCAGGGCCCCGAATTAAAAGTTCTCAGAGATTAGCTGGGGAGTGCCGACGTGTACCTCCCGAAACTTCCCAGGAATTTAGTACCGTTTGTAAAAAGCGGAGCAGAGATAGGGAGCTAGGCGCTCTAGTTCCTTCTTTCCTACATCACAGGAGACTAGACCCCCGACGGCCACCAGGACCTGAGCCCCAAGGTCTCGAGAAGAGGTCGGGAAACATACACAACTACGGGGCAAAAAGTTCATTTAATGTGGAGGCAGCAGTGGGGGAGACCAGCGGAGGAAGGCACTTTCCCCTCACTTTCTGAGGGCTCGCTGACCCCCGAGATGGCGCGTCTCTCCCGCTGCGGAGACAGCGTTGGACTATGCATAGTCAACCCTGCCAGCGCCTCCCCCCCTTGAGTATGTGTGTAACTGGGGGAGGAGGAATGGGTGTGGGTCGCCAGCCAGGTCAGGCGTTCTGCCACCTCTGCCCCTCCCCCGGCGTCCCCGGGATCGGCGCCCCCTGGGTGGACTTGCTCTTAGTCCTAGGACCGCGCTCGCAGCTCAGCCCACACCCGCAGGCTGCGCGGGACTCATTGTCTGCCCTAGCAGCGCGCTCCCCTCCCCCCGCCGCCCGCCTTCCCCTCCCCACCCTCTTTTCTCTCCTCCCCTCGTTCCCTCCTCCTCCTCCTCCTCTTCACCTCCAGCGCCCAGCTGCTCGCTGAGCGCAGTTCCGACCCACAGCCTGGCACCCTTCGGCGAGCGCTGTTTGTTTAGGGCTCGGTGAGTCCAATCAGGAGCGCAGGCTGCAGTTTTCCGGCAGAGCAGTAAGAGGCGCCTCCTCTCTCCTTTTTATTCACCAGCAGCACCGCGCAGACCCCGGACTCGCGCTCGCCGGCTGGCGCCTTCGGCCTCTCTCCACATTCGGGAGCACACTCCTCCACCGCTGTTCTCCATGCGCTGCGCCCACCCCAGGTTCGGCTGCTACCTCTCTTGCTCGAGCACCCCTCTTTCTTCCTCTGCACCCCCCACCCAACGCAGGCCCCTCGGCCTCGGCTCTCCGGCCCTCTGCGGGCCGCGATCGGCTCCAAGGGTGTCTATCTTATCCACTCCTGGCAGGCCGTGGCGGCTCCCAGGTTCCTGGATACCGCGGACTAACTTCTGGTGTCTTTTCCTCTCTCCGAAGCGCTTATCTGCGCGCACCCTTATCTCCGAGTTATCTTGGCGCAAAGGGGCGGGAGCCGGAGTCAGGCGCGCAGAGACTTCTTTCGTGCTATCTGGCCTGGGTCTGTGTGTGTATTAATTTTAGTATGGTTATCTCCGATGAGCCGAAACGATTTGGAAAAGCAGCCCCATAGAGGCCAGCTAGGCTGCGTTTGGCCTCCCTCCACCCCCTCCTAGTCTCCCTGTCATTCTTGCTGCTCTCCCTTTTGGGGTGGCTTCGTCTCCAGGGCGGTCTCAAGTCCCCCTTTCATCCCCCCCTTTTTTCCTCCGCGCTCCGCTCCACCCTGCTACGTCCATTCCGGAACCGTCTAGCCTTTCCGCGCCTGGGGATGACCGCGGGGTGGGCCGGGGTGGCCCAGCCGGCATGGCCCGGCCGGCGTGAGCGCACGCATCGGTGGCTGCGGGGGCGAGCGGTGTCTAAGGTGTGCGGCGCCACGGGGACGCGGGTTGGGCATGAGACTTCGCACTGCCTGTGCCCTGAAGGTCCGAGACTGCGGTCTCCGCCCAGGCGCCCCACCTCCCTGGGCTGGGTTGCATTTCTCTCTGGAGCTCGCGTTGCGTCTCGTCAGCGCAGTCCGGGAAGCTCTGGGAGAGCCAGTATGGGAGAACTCGGTGGTTTCGTTTTCTGGGACAGGTTGCTTTCCCTGCGCTAATGATTTTCAAGCGGGCAGCCTTCACACTGAGGCATTCCCTGCGAGGGAGCCCTCCGTACCGGGGCGTAATAAGGCAGCACCGACACGCACAGCTACTTTAACAAAAGTTCCTTTGTGTGCCATCGGCCGGGAGGGAGCCACTTCGGGGCGGAAGGAAAACCTTGGTCAGCCTCGCAGTCACCCCTGGGATCTGGCGCGCGTGTGGATGGAGGATGCTGCGAAGGAGGGTGGGAGGGGAGGGCGAGGGGACTCTGGAGGTGCGGGAGAAGGAGAGCGGGTATCCTGGTTCTGGGAGGACCTTGTGGCGGCTGAGCAGGCTCCATGCTCCTCTCTTTCCCCACCCCTAGAACCTGGGCCGAGACGGGATCTTTGAGGAATCTCATTATCTAGAGAGGGGAGTGGAAGTGAGAAGGGCAGCATGCGCTTTTGATAATTCCTTTTTATTTTTTCTCCCGACCCTGCCTCCCTCCCCACCCGGTCTCAGGAGCTAGAAGTCAGCTTGGAGCAGCGCGGGACCGTGGATGGCCTTGACTGACGGCGGCTGGTGTCTGCCAAAGCGCTTAGGGGCCGCGGCTGCGGACGCCGGCGACTCCGGAGGCTTTCCAGCGCGGGAGCCCTCTACGCCGCCTTCCCCCATCTCCTCCTCTTCCTCCTGCTGCTCACGGGGTGGGGAGCGTGGCCCCGGCGGCGCCAGCAACTGCAGGACGCCGCAGCTCGACACGGAGGCGGCGGCGGGACCCACAGCCCGCTCGCTGCTGCTCAACCCTTACGCCTCGCATCCCTTCGGGGCTCCTCACGGACCTTCGGCGCCCGGGATCTCTGCCCCCGGGGGCGCCCTGTCGAGCTGGGAGGACCTATTGCTCTTCACTGACCTCGACCAGGCCGCGACCGCCAGCAAGCTGCTGTGGTCCAGCCGCGGCGCCAAGCTGAGCCCTTTCGCACCCGAGCAGCCGGAGGAGATGTACCAGACCCTCGCAGCCCTCTCCAGCCAGGGGCCCGCCGCTTACGACGGAGCGCCCGGCGGCTTCGTGCACTCGGCGGCCGCGGCTGCAGCGGCCGCAGCGGCGGCTAGCTCCCCGGTTTACGTTCCCACCACGCGCGTGGGCTCCATGCTGCCAGGCCTACCGTACCTGCAGGGGGCGGGCAGCGGGCCCGCCAATCATGCGGGCGGCGCGGGCTCGCACCCCGGCTGGCCACAGGCCTCAGCGGATAGCCCCCCATATGGCAGCGGAGGCGGCACGGCGGGCGGCGGGGCGGCGGGGCCGGGCAGCGCAGGCTCGGCCGCGGCGCATGTCTCGGCGCGCTTCCCTTACTCGCCCAGCCCTCCCATGGCCAATGGCGCGGCTAGGGACCCCGGGGGCTACGCAGCTGCCGGCGGCGGGGGCGCGGGCGGCGTGAGCGGCGGCAGTGGCGGTGGCCTGGCGGCCATGGGCAGCCGCGAGCACCAATACAGCTCGCTATCGGCCGCGCGGCCGTTGAACGGGACGTACCATCACCATCACCATCACCACCCAAGTGCCTACTCGCCCTACGTGGGTGCGCCGCTGACGCCCGCATGGCCTGCGGGACCCTTCGAGACCCCGGTGCTGCACAGTCTACAGAGTCGCGCCGGAGCCCCGCTCCCTGTGCCTCGGGGCCCCAGCGCAGGTAAGGGTCGCGCAACCGCGCGGGGGTGGGGGCTCAAGGCGCCTAGGCCTGGCTGGACTGGGGGCGGGGGGGGGCGTTGCGGAACGCGGAGCAGCTGCTTGACTTGGGCATTCCTGTCTGAATGCCCAGAGTCTGACAGAGCTGATGTGCTGCTTCTGTTTTGCGAAGTGTCTTAGTGCCATTCCAGGAGAGAGTCTAGATGCTCAGATGTAGCTCAGTGTCTGGGAAGACGTCCAGGGACCTGATGAATAGCGACTGGGGTGGGCAGTTGGAAAAAATGAAAAAAAATGAGCCCAGGAGGGAAACGGACAGAGCCGAAGCCTGGTGGCAGACTCTAGTTTGCGTGGGCGAAATCGTGAGACTCCACTTGCGGGGTAATTTCGGGGAGTTTTCTGCATTTCATCCTCTCCTCAAATGCAATCTCACCCAATTCAACCCTCCAAAGGTTGGGAGTCGTGTGTGTGTGCGTTTTCCTCAAGGAGAGTGTTTTAAAAGAGCTCCAGAGTGGAAAAGGACCTAGTTGGCATTTAGCTCCCTGGCCCTCAGTGAGAGGGAAAGAAGAGAGGTCGGCTTTGTGACTGTCTGGAAGCGAAAGCTGGTGGAGGGGTCCTTTGGCTTGACATTAATTCCCCAAGTGTCTGGGTCTGTTGATCCCCCTCCCTTCCTGCGCCTGCCAGGCTGGAACCCGGGGTCCTGGGGCACCCACACTCATTCTTTCTCCAGAGTTCAAGCTAACAAGTTTTCAGTCTCCACTCTCACTCATGCTTTCCATTCCAGTGTCTGGGGGCAGTTTGGAGTGAACTGGGAAAACACAATTGTCAAAATACCTGGAAATGCCCCATCTTGAGAAGTGTTTGTCCTGCTCAAGCAGGGAGGGTGTGAACTGTTGTTGGCTGGCCTGATCAGGGCGCCTTGGCTCTTTTCCCCAGCAGTGGCATTCTGGGTCCTTCTTGATGCTTTCAGAGGTCTCTCTTATGGGTATTTAACCTGTTTGATATAACCTGACAGCCTCCTAAGACCGGGGGGAAAAAGTCTTTTTTTTTTTTTTTTTTTTTTCCTTTTTGAGGGGAGATGAGGGAGTCAAAGAGGAGGCAAAGACAAGGAGACACACATCAGCCTTACCCTCCCGGATGCTCTCACCTCTGGTCTGGGCTGTTTTGTGAGTGCCACCACAGCCGCCCTCCGTTTAGGGACTGCAAGTCTTTTAGGGTCAAGGGAGGCGTTGCCAACCTTGTGTTCCCTGGCAAGCTGGGAATGATAGTGGCCTGAAGGTGAAGGATCTGATTTGAACCACCCTCTCAGTAACATTGGGCTCAGAATTTCCTCTCCTCTCCCTTGTCCCCGGCTGGCCCTGGAGGCCATCCTGATGGCCTGTGGGTCCTGGTGTAGAGTCGGGGTAAGGAGGCAACCTGTTGAGGTGTGGAGCTCAGCACTGTCACCTTTCTTGCTACATAGGGACCCACGTCTGGCTCCTGAGGGGCAGAGAGACAGGGAGATGAATCTTCAAAGGACGAGGAGGGGGTGGTGGTTAGGGCGTGAGGCTTTTGTCAGTCAAGAATCCAGCCGGGAATCTGAAAGGTTGTGTGAGTTGGGTAGGGGGCAGCCCTGCCTGCTTTGCGACACACCTTCTCGTGACCTCCACCTCCCTTTGCTCTTTTCCAGCGTTTCACAGGACAGAGAAGAAGCAGAGAAGGAGACCTAGTCTATGGATGTTTAAAGTCTTTGGTTCTGTGAGGGAAATCCTTTGAGAGATTTAGTGCAGACAAGTGAAGAGTTTTTCATTTTAAACTTTGTCTATCCTTCACAATTTTTTTTTTTTCACTTTCTAGGTAGGACACTGCAGAGTTAGAAAAATTTCTGATAGACCCAGAGCATTTTTTTTTTTTTAAAGAAAAGGGGTTTGTGAGCACCCAGGTTTTGCATAAAGAGTCTTAAAAAAAAAAAAAGGCAGGAAGCTGCTGGGAATAAGCCCGCCTGGGGAGGGGGCGGTTGTGGTGAATGACCTTAACTTGGCTGGTCCTCATAGGCCTTCTTAGGCTGGAGAGACCTCAACCCCCAGTCCCTCTTCCCCCCTCCCCCCCCGCCCCCCCCCCCCAGCTTCCTAAACTCTGCTTCTCCACTTTGAATTTTTTTTTTTTTAAACAAACCGTTTTTTGGAGACACTCTTTAATTGATTGGAGCAAACAGCAGGACTAAAACCTGAGCCCTGTGCTTTCTCCACTGGCACAGTGCAGGGGGGTTGGGTGGTGGTGGGTGCTGGGAACCTGCTCCATTCACCTCTCCCATGGGCTGGTGGTTTTGGGTGGGTGAGTAGGTGGGGAGTCCTGGGGTGAGCTCTATCCTTGGGGTTGGGGGCGGGGAGCAGTGCCCTCCCAGGCTCTTGCTGAGCTGGGTTCCATTCTCCTCCTGGGATGACATTTTGCTGGCCATTCCCTTCTCCCCTGAGTCTCTCACTCCCCAGGGGCACCCCAAACAGCCAAGTTAGGAGAGAGGATGAATAGGGGGAAACTGGTGAGTGAGCATCCCGCACAGTCAGATGTTGTGATTTCCGAAAAGTAGCGTTTTTCTTATTTTAGTGATAGGATTGCAGCTACCAAAGGAGGAGTGGGGGAAAGTACGGAGGGAACTGAAGTTAGAGATTTTGCTTCATTAAAAAGAGGCAAGCTTCATAAATTTTATTTATCTGAAGTTTTGTCTCTGGGTTTTCAGCTGAGTAGAGAAATTTTTACCTGGGGCGTTCACCCTGTCTTCTCCTGGGGAGTCTTTATTGTTTCCAGCCCTGGAGAAGGAGGCCAGGCGTAGGGCCGGGTTCCCCAGGGAATGCCCCACTTCTCCCTGGAGAGGGGCTCTGATAGGTAACATTTTAAAGTCAACAACAAAGACAAATACCTTGTTTAACTTCAGTGTCCTTGAAGTCCTGAGCATTTTACTGATTGCCGTAGTCAATAGTGGCTTTTAGGGCGGAGAAGAATAAATCTTTGTGATGTGTTGTAAGTTGCAATATCCCCAGGACAACTTTGAACTGGAGTTCTGTGGGATGCTAGTTTCTTTCAACCTTATTTCTTGGGGAGAAAGCCTCATTTGGCAGTTCCCTCTGCAGGATAGTTACCTAAATATTAATGGAATCAAAGATTTTGGTATGCCGCAATCGCATTTAAGTATCTTTACAAAAGTTGATGGTGGACACAAGCTGTAAACCGCTTGGAAAAGCGAAAGAATAGAAGGTCTTGCTAGCACACCGTACTCTTCAAATAAACTCTAAAGTGTATGTTTATTTACTTCGAAATTGGATTCAGAATTGTTCCTTAAAGAAAGCCAAATTGTAGCAGTCAAACTTTCTATGATCTAAATAGATAAAATAACTCTAAACAGGAGGTAGTTTTAAAAGTCTATTTTAAAAGTACTTAATAAGTACCTATCTCATTGTCAATAATTATTTGTTCATATTTAACTGGAAGTAATAAATGTTACAACCACTCACTCTAAAGGCTTTTTTTTTTTTTTAATTAGCAAGTTTAGGTTAATTGTGAACTCTGGAACACTAACCAAATAGCAAAATGACAAAGCTTGCACAAATCAAAATTTTAGTGTAGGAAAATAGGAAGACCTTTTATTTAGCACTGGGACAGTCCTAGGAATTTTCTGAATTGATAAAGCATCAACCATTTATAAAGATTTTGTAGATTGGAGCAATTAGACTCATGCTGAAATCATATTTTAATGTTTGGTTCTTGTGGCATGAAAATCAAACCTAACATTTATCTCATTAATCTTGGTGTCCTTTCCCCTCTGAGGAGACCTGAGTCCGTTTCTAATTAACTGGCAAAAGTGCCCAAGAACAGTATTTTTAATTTCACTTGTTCTTTTTTATTAAGGAAAAGGAAGAGTGGTAGAGCAAATATTTTCCAAAAATTACTTGCCATAAAAGTAAAGAAGGCAGCCTCCTTTTCCTTTTTTGAGTTGGGGTAGGGGTCAGTGATCACTGTTAATATTGCAAATCTTGCTAGGGTTCGGCAAGTGGCATAATGTAATTAATGATGCATTTCAGTTTTGAAAAGCTTGGGATGAGCAGTAAAGGAGAGGTCAGGGGCCCCAAACCGACCTCCCCAAGGCTCATCTCAACTCTGAGGTCCTTGGAGACAGAAGGCAGATGATTTGAGCAGGGTTTCCAGCTCTGTCTCCGACTTTCCTGGGGTTTTCACTGGGTGATCCCAGGGGTGCAGATGTACTGGACAGATAACTGGTCAGCAGATCGATCGCGATGAATCGACAGCGGACTGTGGAGCAGAGATCGGCGGGAAGGGCGCGGGAGGGCGCGGGGACTCGGGGTGCTGGGGTGTCGGGGGAGCCTCTGGGAGGGGCGGGCGCGGCCTCACTGGCCTCTCCTCCCGCTCTCGCCGCAGACCTGCTGGAGGACCTGCCAGAGAGCCGCGAGTGCGTGAACTGCGGCTCCATTCAGACGCCGCTATGGCGGCGGGACGGCACCGGCCACTACTTGTGCAACGCCTGCGGCCTCTACAGCAAGATGAACGGCCTCAGCCGGCCCCTCATCAAGCCGCAGAAGCGCGTGGTGAGTGCGAGCGCCGCCCTCCCCTGCGGCCCGGCCCCGAGCGGCGCCCTTCCCGCGGGCCCGGGGTGTCCCCACCCGTCCCGCCCGGGCCCAGCGCGCCGCACCTGTCCCCGCGGGGGCGCCCGGGGAGGGCTGAGCGAGAGGCACCAAGCTGTGCGCTCGGTTCCCGCACGTCTCAGCGCCCACCCGCTGGCTCCGAGGGCAGATTCGTCCCGAAACCAGCTACCGGGGAACCGAGGCAGCCCTCTCCCCAGATTTGCACCTAGAGAACGACGTCCTTAAGTGGGGGGGGAAGGAAGGTGTCGTGTGCTATCATCTTTTTTTTTAAAGTACCCCCTCCATTTCATCTCTCTAGATGTAAGTGCAGTGAAGTAATTTTGGAAGTAGATACAAGAAATGAATAATGTTGATCACCTACTAGGAGAAAAACTGAGTATACCGCCCCAGGTCAGGTGAAGGAAACATTTTCCATTGTGGACTCTCTGGTTTGGATTTCATTCTTGAAAAAACCATACTCCTTTGTAACATTTCCCCCTCCAATGGAATATGACCACAGCGAACCTACACTCCCTTTCTCCCCGCAGGCTCGTCCTGGATCCCTTTGATTTTTTCCCTTCTACCTCTGGGTCCCTTCCACCTCTTCTTGGAGTTCAGACTAGTTTTAGCTCCAAATTCCATCCCTCTTTTGGATTGTCCTTGAGTCTGGTGAAAAATTTATTTACTCTAACCTTTGTTATTTTGAAATCTGGCTGTTCAGAGAACTACATAGAACTTGAGGGGGAAAAAATGCAGACTGCACGTTTTTCTCAAGCAGAGGATTTTCACCATCCCTACATATTTCACTATGTTTCGAATACAGTGAGAATTCTGATTTTCTTCAAGGATTAATCTCCTATTTTCATGTGTGTTTTTAAGAAGGAGAGGGTATTTACTGCTGTAGTGATTAGAGAATATAAATGAAATCCTTCACAAACCCCAAGGAAAGGCTAACATTTGTTTAGCGGAGCCCTCATACTCTAATACCTTTTAAAGTAAAATATTTTACAGTTAGATGCCAGACATCTTAAGTATCTAAGTAATTTATTTAATCGTTATACTCTAATTAGCAGGAACAAATGCTACACATGTTGTTTGTGTTAAATAGATTAGAGAGAAATTGCATCACAATGTAAGTCTGACACCTTAAAGAGAAGCAATTAGTTTTATGGTTGTTTTGTTTTTAATGCATTTAAAATAAAGTGGCCGAGGTTAATTTAATGAGTGTATGTGCCTTAAACTTGTTACAGCCTCCCACAGCTTAAACTTTTCTTCAAAGGGTGTCCTTAACTTCAGTGCCTGACTCCCTATGGTTTTCTTTTTTCTTATGTGCATCATATTAAAAAAGAAAAAGTACTGGCCGGAAAATATTCCCAGGATCTTCCTTGTTTCCATATATTAGCCAATGTAAGAACAATGAAATTATTATCTTTTTGGAAAGGCACATTGAGCAGAATACTAGCTGAGCTCAGAAAAGTAACATTTTCTTAAGATTGAGCAAAAAAAAAAAAAAAACTGGCAGAATAGTAGCCATTTAGGTTCGAGTGGCATTATAAATTTGATCTAGTAATATCCATTATTTAGGTAGTAGCATTAGTTTTGTGCACTTACCAGTAAAAATAACTTAGCAGACTTCCCCCCGCCCCCCAGTTTTTAACATCTCTGAATCTGTTAGTTTTCCTTCTGTGTGGCAGGTGTCTTGGCAATGACCAAGGTCAGCCAGTATGCTTTGTAAATGGGTTATAAATGATTGCAATTGAAGGGTGTGTCTATCAATTGGTTCTCCTTGTGGGCTTCTTATTTATGGTTTTGCTGGATATAGGTTAGTTCTCAGAAATAGAATGTTGAACCCAAGTTTGTTTAGCCAGCAGTACAGAACCAATCACTGTGAATTTGAACTTGTAATTCATTGCAAAATAAGAGATTTATGGTGTAACTTGAATTCCTTGTCAATGATGAATATAACTGAGATCACTTGTTACAAGAAACTTTTATAACCCACTCACCTTCATTTCACATGTTTATGGGGACAGACTTCACTTATGATCTGCAGTTGACAGTCATAAAGTTCTTTGTTATAATGGCAAATTCTGATAACAAGTTTGCCTCACGTTGGCTCCAAATTCCACTGGAAACTCATAAATGACCTGTTAGAAAATGAACCTTCCTGTCCCTGGTTTACTGATTTCACATTTATGAAAAGAAAGGAGTGCTTGCCTGGGAAATTATTTTCTTTTAACCGTAAAGGGAAAAAAAAAAAAAAAAAAAAGGAAAGAAAAGAAGCCCTGCTACGCAAGATTTTGTATGTTTTCATTGTTTTAACAAAGTAATTTCCCAAATAGCCCAGCATGTTCATTTCAACCAAAAGTCAAATTGGTTCTTTCTTAGCACCAACTTCTTAAAAAATGTAGTGCTAAGAGGCTTCCCAGTGTCTCTTTGGTTTTTCAACTTGTCCGTGGAGGGTATGCTGCAGTAATAGGACAGGATGTGAGTTGTAAAGGCAAAATTCAATTTTAGCTTTTAAATTTGCTAGCAAAGAACTTGGAAATCTGTCTTTTAATCTGAATATTCATACATGCTCAATCTATGCTGTTTGTAGTCCATTCCTTATAACTTCTTTTCTTAATCGTCATGGCTAATTTCCCCAATTCTGTATCTTTCAACTTGCTTTGGTCCCTGGATTTTCCCCATAGCTGCTGCTGCTGCTTTTTTTTTTTTTTTTTTTTTAAACTGAAGCCACTGCACAGTTTTTTAGTTGCCTATCTAGGTTATTTAAAAACAAATTTAGATTTTTGCCATTCTAAGTAGGAACTTATTCTAGCTTAAATTCCCCCTCTTTATAATCCACAAAATAATTTAGAGGAAATAAATGCCATTTAAGGATGTGATGGATATAAAGGGAACATAGAAATCAGAGTGACAGTGCCTTTTCTGATAATAGTATTTAACCCTTTGTATGAACCAAAGTTGAGTACTATACTGACAGGGTAAATAAAACAGCCCTATCACAGTATGTAAGACCATGCCAGCACAATGTCGTAAAATTTCCTTATCCTTTGTGAAATGGATAATAAAAATTCAGGCAGTAGGCGATCATGATAATAATTAGTGAGATGTATTAAAATATATTTCTTTACAAAACTTTTGTACATTTTCCAAAAGCCATTACTATTAATATCTATAGGCCCTTCTACAGTTTCTGGCTTATTCCTCTGCACATATCTGAGAAATAGACCCGATTATCTCAGTTTTCAGGTGAGGCAGAGACTCCCCAAAGCCACTTAACATGCTGGCCGGTGGTTTGTGACTGCGTTTCATCACTCTTGTTTCTCAGACCTCTGACAACAGTTGAGTACAATCATAGACCAACATGGTAACTGCTGTGATCTATACTAATAGGCTGGAGCAAATTGAATATATTGGATGGGGCACCCTATGGGCCAGGAAGGTCAACTTGATTACACTTCAAGGTTTTTTTTCTTTTTCCCCAAGGGACCCCTTGTTGATAATAACCAGGTATATGCTTGCTGATGGCAGGGTATATGTATGTAGCATATACATAAAAATCACTTCTCTCTGTACATTTACTGTGTTCTGCTTCCTAGCCTTCCTCCCGGCGGCTTGGATTGTCCTGTGCCAACTGTCACACCACGACCACCACTTTGTGGCGCAGAAACGCCGAGGGCGAACCTGTGTGCAATGCTTGTGGACTCTACATGAAGCTCCATGGGGTGCGACACCTACTTTGCTCATGTGTATACACGTTCAGTGTCTCGTTTATGCCTGGTCTCAGTCAAATCAGCAAAGGAAAGGGCGTGAAAATGAAAAATCTCATTTTCTATATGCATGTTGGTGAAGCTAGGGTCCTGTTCATTATAATAGAAACTGTTATCTTGCATACCAGTCAGAAACAAAAAAATGCTACCAATTAAACTGTCTTACACATCCATGGTAAGACATTCCAATTTTAGAAATACTAAAATGTGGGAAATGGGAATTTTAGACTTGACAATATGGTAGTAAGCCTTAAAAAAAATAACTGTATACTTAAAGAGAAAAAAAAAAGCATGGTACCAACTAGAAATGCACAATACCCATTTATATCTTAACTTTAAAAATTTATTCAAATTGTATTCATAATCAAATTCATTTACAGAAGAGTAATAATATGTTTGATAGCTCTGGTTATTAGAAAAATTCTACATTTTAAGTAAGCACAAGATATTATAAATATGTCAATTAAAAAAATAAGGGTCACTTTGCTATACAGCAGAAATTGGTGCAACATCGTAAATCAACTATACTTTAATAAAAACTAAAAGAAAAATAACCTTGGCCTATGTAGGAACAGAATACATGATCTCTTTGAAATAAAACTTGTATTCAGTGCCTTTACTCTGTAATTGGGAAGTTGTTTAAAACAATAAACATTAGGTTGAAGGAATAAATTCTCCCTAGCAAATCACTCCATTTTTTTCTGGAGGAATCTGCATTTGATGGGGAAAGTGTCGTCTTTGTGCAGTTAGAATCTATGAAGTATGTATAAAAATTGGATTGAAATTTGTGCCAAGTTCTTTTAAATGAGGGCTTTCAGTACTGATGTTGGGTCTTTAGTTAGTTTGGTTTTTCTTCAATATAATATTTATTAGACTTATGGCCTATGTGAAAAATTTTTTTAGGTGCCTCGACCGCTTGCTATGAAAAAAGAGGGAATTCAAACCAGGAAACGAAAACCTAAGAACATAAATAAGTCAAAAGCTTGCTCTGGTAAATATAACAAAATGCTATTTGACTGTAAAGTATATGCCAACCTTAGCAGTAGAGTATATGTATATTTATGAGCTTAATTTTGACTGTTGCAGGTAATAGCAATAATTCTGTCCCCATGACTCCAACTTCCACCTCTTCTAACTCAGACGATTGCAGCAAAAATACTTCCCCTACAACACAAACGCCAGCTTCTGGGGTAAGTGTTAAAACAGTATAGATGCTTTCTGTGTAGTGAGTTGCTCTCTGTTATATTATCTCAAATTTTATCTTATCTGGTAGTTTAATAATCTAAACCAACAGTTCAGTTTAGTTAGCTGATACCTAAGAATAGTTTTTAGAGGAAATTACATTTAAATGTCAACAAAATGACAAACTCAAGTACTTCATAAACCTCTTAATTAAGATCTATATCATTTTTTTTAATGGTTAAATTAGCCCACGTAAAAGCAAGACTTTTTGGCTTGAAGTGCTTTAAACTGTTTTATTTCCAGGTTTTTGTCTGCGTTGATATATATGTATATTTCTAACGTAGATCAGAAAAAGTACCAGCTCAGTGGTTTCATACATCCTGGTGCTCCTGACGTTTAAATTGCTCTTGCTTACCCTGTCAACTCCAGCCTTTTTTCTTTTCTCCTCTCCTCTCTTCCTTCCTTTTTTAAAAACAATCATCTCCCCAAAGCAAAGCTCATCACAATGTGGTCACGTGCTGCTGTTTCCACTGATCTTCATCTAATTGTCCTCTGCTGGGCTGGGCAGCCTTGGCTTCGGACGAGTGCACCTCAAGGGCGCTCAGGCTGATATTTCAGCCTTGCGAGCAGTTTGGTTTGTGAGTGATTCCTGCCCCCGAGGACAAAGATGCCAGGGTCTTTGTGAAGATCACAGACTTAGTTTCAGTAAAGCTGAGATTGAAACTGAGCTTTTCCCAAGTGAAGAGCACGTCCCCACCCTAGTATTTCCCAGGTTTACCTGGAATGCCCTTCAGATCCAGGGCAGGGCCTGGGCTGCAGCATTTCACGAAAGCCCTGGGTGATACTGAGACTAGCTGAGGATGAAATGCCAGCATTAACATCCCTACAGTTGTTTTCTGCATTTAATTTTGCTTTATTTGGGGGTACTTTGAAATACTGCAGACTCCTGGGCCCCACCCTGGATTTTCTGAGTCAGAGTCCCTGGGGGTGGGGCTTAGAAATTTGTGTTTTTGAACAGTCTCCGCCGCAGGTGAAATTGAAACTACTGCCCTCAGGGTGTCTTTGAACCGGGAACTGCGGAGCTGGTTTCTTTCGGTCGCATTTTTACTGGCTTAAACAAACAAAAATTAAACAATAATTTTTTTTTCTTAAAACGGTATTTAATACTTTTCTTTGTCCTCTGACTGAAACTCTTTGCGGGCCTTTTCATTAATGAACAGGTTTTCCAAGGGGAAAAAACCCTTCCGTTGTTTTTGTTTGTTGCAGACGCAGGTTCTTAAAGAAGGTTTCTAGTCTTTATATAGGTGAACCCTGGTGAGTGACTTTTTGACTGGAGGCTAAGATGTAATTTAGGGTCTAAGGTGGTAAATAAAAGTTACTTGTGAGGAAATGAAAAGATCAATACTGTTTGCAAATAGTGTTTATTATGCTCCAAGCCCTCAAGCAATTCTGTGGCTTCAATGAGGCAAAACAATGTCTGGTTTTCCAAATCGTTGAGGGGTCAGTGTCCGTGTCTATCAACTGAAAAGTGAAGGGTTGCCAGCCCAAGTCACTTTTGATGATGCTACAGTCTAAGCTTAGCAGGGCAAAAGCTACATTTGAATGACAAACGGCACAGAAATGGAGATATTTGCCCAATAATGGGCTTTGGGGCCATAGTGGGTGGCGTCTGTTTTTTGCTCCCGTGGTTTTGTGATGTAAAATTTCAGAATTGGCCATTTGCAAGTGCAAGTCCAATCAGTTTTGCCCCTCAGGGGAGGAACAGTGCAAAGGCCTAGACTGGGTCTGGCCCAGGCATGTCTGGAGGAAGAACCTGGGCAGTCCTGCAGCCGGCCCTAGGGCAGCTTTGGTATCTGGGCGTCTCTCATTAGAGACACAGCCTGCCAGGGCGGCTCGCTGGCCAGTGCTTTCGGAGGAGTGTTCAGTTCCTTACCGGAGGCCAAGAGGCAAAGCGATTGTAGTATTAAAAAGGAAAAGTACTGTCAAAAGTACTTTAGAGATTGGGGGAGTTGGAAAGCAGCTTCCCACAAGGTTTTCTGCTCCAGGCTCTCCATCTCTCCCAGAGCCTGGGAGGCCCCCTTGGGAACCAGCTGTGGGAGCTGCAGACAGAAGGGGCAGTTCTCTGAGCCCAGATGGCCTCAGAAATGCTTCCTAACAGCTTTTCCCAAAGGTGGTGGGGTTGCGTGGAGGATTGCCCACCATCCTGTCCTCCCCCCAGCCCCCGTACCCCCTTTCCTGGCATTGGCTGGCACCTGGGCTTGTGGGTTTTCTCCTCATGATGAGCCCATCACTTATGCCCCTCTTCCTCAGTGCCTACCTGACTATTGCCAGGAACCGTCTGCTGGCTGCCTTTGGAAACTGTCCTCCTCCAAGAGTAATTGTAGTCAGTGGTTTCCCAGGAGTGCCGCTGTATGTCTGCTGGTCCCTTGGCACTTTCCAGACCCTTCTCTGGGCCAGCTGATGCTTCCGGCGCTGTGGTCAGCTCCAAAGCTGAGGAGCTGGGACCAGCCTGCTGGAGGCGTTACCTGTGAGCAGCTGGCAGAAGCATTTGTGAAAGGCGGCTGTGTTGACAAAGATGTGTCATTATCCCATTTGGGTTCCAGTTTATGACTTGAGGGAGGCAGCTGGTGTTGTGACCCGAGTGCATGTAGGATTCTGTGAGGTGAGGGGGATGTGATATCTGCATGGCAAGGTTGAATCTGGTACCTTCCTGGGCTTGGCGGTTAAGCCTCCCACGACAATGGGTCCGTCTCTCTGATCTCCAGCGGCCCCTGTGACTGACAGGCTAGAAATGAGTAATGCAGGGTTGCCCTGGGACGGCCCTGGGACTGCCGAGCTACAAAACACAGGGTGATCTTAGGCTCACTCCCAGGGGAACAAGGAAACTGGGGCCATATGTTCTGCTTAGAGATATAACTGCTCCCCACTGCCTTCTTAATTACTGTGAGGAGCTAAAGCACGAAAGTTGAAGACCATATCAAATTTGCTGTTTTAATTCTTATGCTGTTTTAATTCTTAATTTCCCTCTGAGAAATCAGCTGGAGAAGGTCACCAGTAGGCATTCCTAGCAGGCTTCTTTTATTAAGTTCTGACGTCCCTGCCCTGTCTGTGGGTGCCAGGTCAGTGGTGGCACCAAATCGGCATCATGACCTGGTACCTGAGCAAGCCTGGCTGGAGCCGAGGGTTCTGTCTAAGAACAGGCAGACCCGTTGCTACTGCTGCACTGCCTGGCATTACAATAGCCCCTGTCTGCTCCTTTGGAACATTTTACAAATTATTGCAGTAAATGATTTCTTTGTTTTCATTTATATAATATTGGCTCTTTGCTAGACATTATTTTCATATTTCTTTTCCTTATTGTTTTCATTATTTTATTATCAGTTTCTTGTATAGAATTCTTTGTTTCTTAAGTAATATGTTGAACTTAATTTTTGATACAATTGATTAATTTTTGCCACTTTTGAACTTAAATTTTCCCCATCTTTCATTCTGTTTAAAGTTTTCTTGTAGATGTAGACTTACTGAAAAATGTGTATTTAGTTGATCTAAATGGACCTCAGATTTCCTTGATATTTGTATTCTCTCTGGACTGTCAGAATAATTTAAATCTTTTCTTGAATCCCATTTATTGACTGAGTTAAGTTTTACGGCGTTGTTGCTATTATTGGGAGGCGTATATGATAACTTTCTATTTTAGCAAGTTCCCAGTAAGATTTAAGATATATTTCTATCCCTCTTATGACCTGTAACTAAAAATTGGTTAAACTGGAGGGTACTTTACATATATAAAAATGTATATATACTCATATATGTATGTATTATATAGCATATAAACTTTATAACTCAATCCCTAAATTGTGTAGATAAAAGGTATTTCTCTTAATTTCCCTTGGGACAGGGAGGATTAATTTGGTGGTAAAATGAACACTAAGACAATGTCAGAGAATAAGAAATCACTTAACAGGAGTTCCTGTCGTGGCACAGCAGAAACAAATCTGACTAGGAACCATGAGGTTTTGGGTTTGATCCCTGGCCTCACTCAGTGGGATTAGGATCCGGTGTTGCTGGCTGCGAGCTGTGGTGTAGGCCGGCAGCTACAGCTCCTATTGGACCCTTACCCTGGGAATCTCCATATGCCATGAATGTTGCCCTAAAAGGACAAAAGACAAAAGACAAAAAAAAAAAAAAAGAAAAAAAAGAAAAGAAAAGAAATCCCTGAACATATCGGCCTGCCTCAAAGTAGTTCTATAGATAATCCTTCAACAAAATTAAAGCTACTTAAGTTCATATTAAAATTGCAAGTATAATGTTGACGTCATTAAACATGTAATGTTGAAATAAACAGAGACGAAGTATATCTGACTAGCCCTTGCCTTTTATGGTTAGTGTTCCATTTAAGAAGTATTGCAGTATTGGAGGCCCTGTTTACCGAGTAAAATAAGGTTCTGGATGGACATCAGATTGGTTGCTAGTGGTGGGGGCCTGTAGGTTTAGTCCATTCTCACTGTTGATCAGATTTGGAAGTGCTTTAAGTGAGCAACAACGTAGGAGTTGAAAGTATGGAGCCATGAATTCTGACAGCAGAGTTGCAAATGGCAGAGGAGAGGAGATTTGAATTCGTTGTGTAGGGTTTTTGCCGGGGGGAAAAGTGGAATAGAGGCCCCCAGGAAGAGAGCTGGCTATCTTGAGGGACACAGTTTTAGGAATTCAGTGTGGCTGAGTGGAGGGTAGAAAAAGCCAAAGGCAGGCGATGAGATGGATAAATTAGGTGAAAGGCCAATATTTAAGTATTTCAAGTCAATATTAGGTCAGCCTTAAGTGGGGGCCACACTATGTTCATTTCTAAATGACGGACTTTCTCTAACACCCCATGCAGTGATGAATGTGTTCGTCTCTGTGCTGCAGTCCAACAATGAATAAGTTCTTAACCAGGAGTATGTTGATAATTGTATAAACACACACAGGCATGCTCCTGGTTCTACCTTTTACAAGCAGGGTTTCCTCTCACAACTGGTACGGAAAACCACTTCCTTGGAGCTAGTGGCCTCAGGACTTCGAAAGTTTAGCTCCTAGTGTCTGCCTGGTGACCCTTCGGAGAATGGAATGGCGTGTTGGTGATAGGAATTCGTTTTCCTGGCCTTTGTTGTTGGTGACAGACAACATCCGTGAGGAGAACAGGCAGCCTTGGACTCCTGTTCATCTCAGATACCTCTCTGGCTGGCTCTCTGCCTTGGGTGGGGTCTTACCCACTTTGGGGGGTCCTTTTCTGGGTATGAAGTAGATATTTTCATTGCTGCTGCTTTGATCCTTCTGGGATGCTGTGGGTCTAGAGAGACTACTGCAATCACTCCTTGGTAATCACAGTGACCTTGTCAGAAGAAATAGCTCTGAGTTGCGTGGTGTTAAATCTTGTACTAAAAGTGGTTTGAAAGAGTTAAGTGCCTGTAGCTGGGCACTGATTGAGGGACTGATGTTTGTTGTGATTTCTGGATGTCTTTATAGACATCTCTGAAGAAAGAAAGGTTAAGCACTTTGTAGGTTCATATTTAAAATTCTTTCTATAGATTTTATTTTATAGGTTAATATTCGCATCCTATGATGAAAATTGGAAAACATCGCTTGAGTCGCCTCTTTCTTTATGAGCAAGGTTATAGTCTACTGCTTTTTTTTCCTCCAAGAAATTGAATCAATTTGGATTTACTATGACATTATGATTGGTCACAAAATAATAGCTTCCTTCTATTAGTAACTCTTCCTTTAATAGTTAAATAGACGACAGGAACATTCACGAAGGATTTCTATCCAGTATGCATTGCTTTCACTTGGCAACTTGACTGAGAAGAAAAGATTCGGGGGTGGGGGGAGGGAGGAAAGGAGTCTGGGGTTACCAGGGACACACTACTGTATAGAAAATAGATCAACAAGGACCTCCTGGAGAACACAGGAAACTGTACTCAATATCATGTATATTGGAAAATAGATATTATGTATATGTATTGGAAAAGAATATATTTACAATGGAAAAGAATCTGGAAAAGATACATATATGTGTGTATGTATAACCGGATCACTTTGCTGTACACCTGAAATGAACACAAGCTTATAAATCAACTCTCCTTCAATAAAAAAAAAGAAAAAAAAGGAGAGGTTCACCAGGCTGCCTGCCTCTTACCTCAGATATTCCACACACATCTTTAGGGTGCCCGAAAGCCAGACATTAATGGATTAGTCCTGCAATTAGTCATCATATGGTTGCTTTGGGGGAGTTTTCTTTTCTTTTTGTCCTTTTAGGGTCGTACCTGTGGCATATGGAGGTTCCCAGGCTAGGGGTCTCATCAGAGCTATAGCTGCTGGCCTATACCACAGCCACAGCAATGCAGGATCCAAGCCGCGTCTTCGACCTACACCACAGCTCATGGAAACTCCATATCCTTAACCCACTAAGCAAGGCCAGGGATCCAATCCTCCACCTCATAGTCCCTAGTCGGATTTGTTTCCGCCGCGCACACGATGGGAACTCTGGGGGAGTTTTCTTATTTATGAGATAGTGGACGAAGGCAGGCAGGGAACTAGCTTCTGTCAGGTGACTTTTATGTGCCAGGTGTTTCGTGTACCTTTTAAATTCCCGATTATCACTCTACAAATGAGGTGTTTTTATTTCCTTTTTCCATTTGGGGGAGTGAGACTCAGTAAGAATAGGCCCAAGGCTATGTACCAGATTTAGAGGCTGGATTTGGACCCAGGTCTGGCAGAGTCAGAGCCAATGTTTTTATTACTAAGGCACACTGGATTACTATATGATAGAATATGTGATGTTGAAGTCTTTAGAGAGAAGAAATAACATTTCCTCAAAGAAATCTAATTTTGGTTAGCTATTTCAGTATCAAATATAGCCATGAAAATAACATCTGAAAAGTGATTTGCTTATAACCAAACATGTAAGGAGCATTGTATATATGAATTTTCTTCTTAAACGTTATACTTACTGATATAATACTTTATAGTTCTAGGGCTTTGCTAGTTGGATAATAGAAAAGATAATAGGTAGTAAAGCTTACTGTTAATGTGAAGATAAAAAGTCTCCTTTAAAATGAGAGTTTTTGTGTGGCTTAGCAGGTTAAGGACCTGGCATTGTCACTGCAGTGGCTTGGGTTGTTGCTGTGACTGACGCAGGTTCGATCCCTGGCCTGGGAACTTTGGTGCAGCCAAAAAATGAAAAAAAAAAAAAAAAAATTCTCCCTTAAAATATGAAATACAGATTGTGGTACTAAAATCCTCCTGATGGTGTTATTTAAACCCATACACACTAAGTGCTAGTTAGTTGGAACTTTCAGAAAGGTCCAACTTGCCTTTGATTTTTTTTTACAAAATCATTAAAAATGCATTTCTTAAGAGGAAAGTGTCCATTTTCTCCCCAGAGTTTATAGTCCAAGATATCTTTTACTAAATTAAAAAAGCAGAAAGGCATTAATCTCCCACGAGGGTCTGTGAGCGTTGCATTTAGGTATTATTATCGCCTCATTTATAAACCAGGATCCAGAATGACTCCAGAAGGTCACAAACCAAGTCCGCGTTGAAGCCCGGGCTGGAACCGACGTCTCCCACCGCTCCCAGGGAGTCAGCCAATCATCACAGTTATTAATATCCCACTTGCCACTTGCTGCAGGCCATGAACATAAATATTTTGTTGGCATTTTATCTTCATGCTCCTTACGTGCCAGGCTCCCTTTCTTCTTTCACAGCCCCTTCTAATAACTCACTCACGTTCCTTGTCTGACCACTTTGGCCTTCGCCACGAAAGTCACACGTCACCCTGGCAGGGAATGTTGAAGCGTGTAGAGTTTGCATACTTTCACTTTGCTCTGAAGGCCTTTTCTAGACTTCAGTCTTTTTTTCCTTGTGCGCGTGCATGTGTGTGTGTGTGTGCACGCGCGCGCGTGTGTATGTCATGGGGAATGGAGCGCGTGTGTATGTCATGGGGAATGGTGAGTAGCTAGAAATACATTTGCTACATTAATATCCAATGACTGTATGTATACTGGGAAACAGTAAAACTGTATTGCTCTGTAAATAGTTTATAATAAATGTGGCCACCCAATTTATCACAGGACTGTGGTTTGTTTAATAAGTGACTCATTATCACAATCTAAAAGCCAGAATTCTAGGTAATTTAAGTGTAAGCAGAGTGTTACTCATCTTTTCATATGACCTCAGGTTAGAAGGCTACATTTAAGAATACAACCTTGCTTTGTGGATTACAGATACTTTGCAAACCCTCCCCTGCTTCTATAAGAATATACAAAATTGTCACAAAACATGAAATAACGTTACGGGAAGACGTGGCCAAATTTTAAGAAATCTGGCTTAGAATGCTCTGAAATGTTATTGCTAAATGAATCTTCGAAGAAAATGAATTCCTTTACTGGAACAAAAGTAATTTATTATGCATTTCATGGGTGTCTGCCAAAAGAGTTACTAGCAATATGAAGATCTAATGGATATGAATTAAATACAATCTCTTAGCTCTGTGTTTCGACCTATCTGTTAATTGTCTCTGAAATTTCAATAATTTTAAAAAGCATCTCCCAAGACAGGTGTTGACATATGTGATCATTCATAATTCAGCTACCTGTCTTGGTAGGATAGCAGAGACTGTGAGCCAGAGCATGAAGAGATTGTTTTACTGGCCTCAGATTTTAAGAAAAGTTTGAACAAATATCAGGTGTTGATTTCAATGTCCTGTTGGAGTCTTTGGGGTAAACAGTTCCAAGTCATTATCTGACAATGTCTAAATGATAATTTCCGTGCTGTACTGCCCCTTTGGGTAGTTTTTAGCATGGCATGGCTTCTCCAGAGCTGGTGCACATGCTCTAGAATTGTATGTTTATCCTCTTAAACACACATACTTCTAATTTAAAGCTCTCGTTAGGTTTAGTCACTTGATTCATGGTGAAGCCTGAATGTGGGCTGAAGTTTTTTCTCGGGGCTTCTCAGATTAGCAGCTAGATGGAAACAGTCAGGCAGCCCGGTGCTAGCCCCAGCTCTATGTGTGACTGTAGCAGGCTGCCAAGGTTTTGTAAAGCCTCTGTTTTCCTCCTCCTACTAAAGGGGAAAAGTAATTTCTACCATCTGGTCCTTAGGAGTAGCCTAAGTGGGAGATGCCTGCTGACCACTTTGAAGCTGAAGAATAGCACTGTTTTAAATAGGACTTTGGACATTAATAGCAATGTGCTTTATTTGCATGGCATTTTTTTCATCCCAAGGCACCAATCCTTACTTTCTTTCTTAATGCAGGGGGTGGGAGTGGATTTAGAGATATAAAGCTATTGTGTCAAAATTACCATATTTAATTACTTTTATTTCCCTGATAGCAACAATTTTTCATTCATTATGATTCTTAGCACTTCATACTGCTTTCTTGTAAATGTGGCTTGGTTGTTGGACCAGGTGCAGTTTTTCTAGTAGAGATGGCCAGACGAGGATGCTCATCCAGGCTCCTGAAACCGCCCCCCCCTTAAAAATTTTTTTTTAATTTTTAGGGTTGCACCCATGGCATATGGAAGTTCCCAGGCTAGGAGTCGAATCGGAGCTGCAGCTGCCGGCCCATACCACAGCCACAGCAACTCAGGATCTGAGCCGCATCTGCGACCTATGCCACAGCTCGCAGCAGTGGCAGATGCTGAATCCACTGAGGGAGGTCAGATCGAACCCGAATCCTCACCTAAAAAGCCAGTTTTTAAAAGTTAGGTTCATAATCCACCCGGTTTTAAATCTTGCCTCTGGATCTTTTAATCACTTATTTGAATAGAATAAAGTCATCTATTTTGACTCATGTCAGAAGATAAATTTTTTCTTTAGTATGCTAATGACTTCAAGTTGTGGGCCAGACCCTTTTCCCTGCAATTTATATTTGTACATCAGTATTTTGCTGATAATCCCAGAGGACTTATAATAAACTTCGGACCGTGCCTTTCTTTATCACAGCATGCTTGCTGTTTGAGTGTGTACAGATGCTTAAAACGATTTGCTTCTTTGCCCAGAGTAGACTATGTGTGTAGAATAGTTCTTTCCCTCCTTGAAAAGAGCAGCATCCCGGGTGTGGTATAAACTAACTAGCTGAGGCCCAAAGGGACAAGAGAGGTCAAGGGGGCAGCCAGTGAGCTCTCCTCAGTAAGGAATTTCCTTGCTGATTTACAAAAAAATAAACTATTCTGCTGAGCTCCGAGTTAGGTCATCAGCTGGGGTAACCGTGCCTCTCTCTTCTTGAGCTTTATTGAGCTGTTTGGGAGAATTAAGGCGTGTGGTTGTGATGGATGGTTTTCACTCCTCCTGGTGGAGCGGGAACGTGTGTGTGTGTGTGTGTGTGTGTGTGTGTGTCTGGGTGTGTGTCTGGGTGTATGTGTGTCTTCCTAGTGTGACCTTCTCAGCTGTCATTAGGCCACTTTTGTGTCTGGTCCTATTACCTCCATTCAAACTGAAATGACCATGGTTTTTTAGGTTTCTCTTTTGTTGGGGCTGACACTTGATTTTGTGTGTGTGTGTGTGTGTGTGTGTGTGTGTGTGTTTAGGGCCGCACCTGCAGCATATGGAGGTTCCCAGGTTAGGGGTAGAATCAGAGCTGCAGCTGCTAGCCTACACCACAGCCACAGCAATTCCAGATCCAAGTGGTGTCTGTGACCTACACTACAGCTCATGACAACGCCGGATCCTTAACCCACTGAGCAAGGACAGGGATCGAACCTGCAACCTCATGGTTCCTAGTCAGATTCGTTTTTGCTGAGCCACGACGGGAACTCTGACTCTTGGTTTTTAATTTTCCCTTCGGAGGAAGGCTGCTATCCAGCATCACCAGGGTCTAACCTAGAGGTTAGGAAAGCAGAGAAGAACTTGGCAGTGAGACCCTCCCCACCCCCCACCCCACAAACTGGAACCACAAACTTGGACCTGTAGGAAGGACAGATCAGAGGCTGTGGAAGCTGACTGCCCGGATCTGAGCTGAGGAGCCAGTGTGATCACTTCAAAGCCCTGTGCCCTGGGGCTGGTCCCTGGGCCCGGCCTGCCTGGGGTGCCCAGTTTTGTTTCTCCAGACTTAAGGCAGCCTTGAGAGGGATGGATTGCACGGCAGCTCAAGCACACCCCAGCGGACTCCTTCTTGGTTTTCTTCCTCAAAAATGAAATTTATTGCTTATTCACAAGCCAGAGAACCTCTGCTATTCTTCTGGAAGGGCTCTGTCCTTTTAGGGTCCCTTGGCTCTCACGTGTCGCTTTACCAAAGCTGCCGTGTGGGTATCTCGGGAGGCCGTCTCTGGGCCTGCCTATTATGGGATGTGGCGAGTAAAGGCAAAGAAAGAGCCAACACTGTTGGCGAGCCAGACCCTGCTGGGCATGGATGGTCCGAGTTCAGAAACACCTGACTTTTCAGTTACAGGTTGGAAAGTGAGCACAGGCTCATTGTCACAGGAGAGCAATCTGGGTGATCTAAAAGATGAGAGCTGTGCTGCATCACAGGCCTGTGGTGCTTTTCCCTGTCTGCGGCAGCGAGTTGTCCTGAAGTCATTTATTCCTTTAAGAGGGAGGAATCCAGCCAGTTGCTCCCATCTAACCCGGGCTGCTTTTGGTGCTAAGCCCTGGCTGGGTCGGGGCTGATAACACGTTCTCTCAGCAGGAAGTGCCTCCATTTTCAGTAGTCTCTGGGAGGGTGGAGGGCCGATAAGCTGTGAGTGGAAACACAGACCAGATTTCTGCTCCACCCTCCTATTGCCCTTTGATCAGAGAAGGAGCCAGGACCTCGCCTGCCTGAGCTGCCTCCGAAAGGAGGAAGGATGGCTCCGCTGTGGGCGTTTGGAGCTCTCCCCTGCTTTTGTTCGGGAACTTTCTGGGGATTAGGCTGGTTTAAGTTAGTGACGTGCCTGCTTTGGCAATGTTGAGATGTCTGCAATCTCTGATCCTTTCAAGCATTTAACTCGACGTGGGAAAAGTTTGACCAGTTGACGCTGATACTGTGTGCGTGTGCGTGTGCGTGTGCTTGTGCGTGTGTGTGTGTGTGTGTGTGTGTATTATGGCCCTGGACCCACTTGCTGGGTCCAGAGTCATAATAAGTTATTTCTGATCTTCTCCCCTAGTTGAACTGATTCTCCAGAGGTAGCTATGGAATAGCCCCATTGAGGGAAAGGCACTTAAATGAACCATATGACAAGCCAGATTTCTTCTTTTTTGTTTTTGTCTTTTGTCTTTGTAGGGCTGCACCCACGGCATATGGAGGTTCCCAGGCTAGGGGTTGAATCAGAGCTACAGCCGCGGGCCTACACCACAGCCACAGCAATGAGGGATCCAAGCCCTGTCTGCGACATACCCCACAGCTCACGGCAACACCGGATCCTTAACCCACTGAGCAAGGCCAGGCATCCAACCCGTGTCCTCATGGATACCAGTCGGGTTGTTGACCACTGAGCCACCAAGGGAACTCCGACAAGCCAGGATTCTTAAGGAGACCTGTGCAAATTCTAAACTTCTGCAGTTAGAACGCCAGTTTCGAGAGCTCAGGTTACACTGATGAAGCCATCGTGGACTGCTTTTGCTGTATTCACGTACCTTGGAAGCATGTTTCATGCATACACGGCTGGCTGGCTGGCTTCCAGCTTATGGAGGTGACTTTAGGGGTGTGTGGGGACCTCTCTCCACTGTGACTCCTCCCTATATTTCATGCTTCTTTATGCCTCTGTCCAGGCTGGTTCATTTCTCAGGTGCTGGTGTCTCCTATTTCTGGTGCTAACATCTACTTTTTTAGACTGAACTGTGCCCTTCAGTTAAAACATTCAAAAGAAAGGAGTGGATGGCTAATAGTTTGGGCCCTCTCAGAAGGCCCTCTGTCCCCAACCCTGCACCTGGGTTCCTCTGCGATACTTTTGCATGTGCCTGGGTAAGTCATAATTATGACCTCGTTAGAATTTATATCCTGCTGCTTTTCACTTAACATTGCATTACAGGGTTTTTTTCCATTTTGCTACAGTATCTTACTATTTTTAATAATTGCGTAAAGAGTGCATTCAATGGATGTCCCTTGCTTTCCCGAACCATCCCCTATTGTTAGACAGTAGAGGGACTTCCCATTGTGGCTCAGCAGGTTAAGAATCCAGCTAGTATCCATGAGGATGTAGCTTTGATCTCTGGCCTCGCTCAGTGGGTTAAAGGATCTGGCCTTGCCTCGAGCTGCAGTGTAGGTCACAGATGGCAGCTGGGGTGTGGTGTGGCTGTGGTGAAGGCCTCAGCTATGGTTCCAATTCTACCCCTCGCTTGCGAACTGCCCTATGTGGAAGGTTCGGCCCTAAAAAGAAAAAAAATGGCATTAGATTATCTCCATGGTTTCCACTCTTCTAAGTAACTCTGCAATGGATGTCTTCCTGTGGGGAAGCCTTCCCTCCCTTTGAATTCTTTCCCTTTTAACAAGTTTCCAGAAATGAAATGACAGAGCTAAATAGGGTATAAAGTTTTTTGTTGTGTTTTGTTTTTTAAGGCCACACTGGAGGCATGTGGAAGTTCTCAGGCTAGGAGTCAAATTGGAGCTACAGCTGCCGGCCTACACCACAGCCGTAGCAATGCAGGATCTGAGCCATATCTTCGACCTACACCATAGCTCACGGCAACACTGGATCCCCAACCCACTGAGTGAGGCCAGGAGGGGTTGAAACTGCATCCTCGTGGATGGTAGTTGGATTCATTTCCACTGCGCCATCATGGGAACTCCTGAGTATAAAGTTCTTGATGGCTCAATTAACTCCTTCTAAGGTGTGCACCAGAATATAGCCCAGCCCAGGACAGGGGACCAGGCTATCAGTCCCATCAGATCTCTCCATTCATGATAATCTCATTATTTGTCGAGAATTAAAATTTTAAATAATTTTTTGTTGATGTATGATGTATGTACGTTGCAGCATTTCAGGTTGAAGTACTATGTCCCCACTTAGAAATAAGGCCCTGGTGGCTCAGCGGGTTAAGGGTTGGGCACTGTCTCTGCAGCAGCTCGGGCTGCTGCTGAGGTACTGGTTCACTTCCTCACACAGTGCAGTGGGTTAAGGATCTGGTGTTGCTGCAGCTGTGGTGTAGGTTACAGCTGCGGTGGCTTGGATTCAGTCCCTGACCAGGGAACTTCATATGCCGTGGGTGTAGCTATAAAAATAAATAGATAAAAAATAGGGTTCTCAAACCTTGGGCACAAGTATGGCTCTTTTTTTCTTTTTTCTCTTCTTTTCTTTTTGGGCTGGACCTGTTTCATATGGAAGTTCCCAGGCCAGAGGTAGAATTGGAGCTACAGCTGCTGATCCACACCACAGCCACAGCAATGCCAAATCCGAGCCATGTCTGCAACCTACACTGAAGCTCACAGCAACGCTGGATCCTTAACCCACTGAGTGAGGCCAGAGATTGAACGTGCATCCTTATGGATGCTTGTTGGGTTCTTAACCTGCTGTGCCACAGCAGGACCTCCTCTATTTTTCTTCTACCAAACTCAGGTGTTGCTTTTGATTTCAAATGAGCTGATGTTTTTTCTTAAACTCACCACTCATGTAATTTGGGATTTGCCTCTTGTATAGCTTCACATTCTTGTCTGAATAAAAGAGACAGTAGGTATTTCAACCGTAGCTTTTGAGACTGTTGTTCAGGTATAAGGTGTTAAGATTTCTTTAAGGCAGCTTATTTTAAAAACAGCCTGTGAGCCTTTTAAGGGGCTGCAGAAGCAACTGGTTGTTTGCTCAGAGCTGTCAGGGATGGTGAGATTTAGGTCATTGTTGAGATGGTATTCACTTAACCTCTGGTTGAATTCTTAGGGCTGCTCCCATCCGGTGATGGCAGTAACTTAGCTGGAGATTCGATGAGGGCCATGATTCCTCACTTTAATAATATTGAAAATGTGTGTAGTATTTTTCTTGTCAGACACTTTTTTTTTAGGGCCACACCTGCAGCATATTGAGGTTCCCAGGCTAGGGGTCCATTCGGAGCTCCAACTGCCAGCCTACACCACAGCCACAGCAACTCGGGATCCGAGCCGTGTCTGATCTGCACCACAGCTCGTGGTGACGCCAGATCCTAAACCTACTGAGCGAGGCCAGGGGTGGAAGCTGCAACCTGATGGTTCCTAGTCTGATTTGTTTCTACTGCACCACGATGGGAACTCCTTGTCAGACACTTTTGCAGGGGTTTAATACACACTAATTTTTGCAACAGCCTCCTGGTGTTGGTGCCTCTTTATTTCTACTTTCTGGGTGAAGAAACTGAGGCACAGAAAGTTCTAGGTCAGACCCAGCTTCTCTCTCCCAGAGGCTCCTCTGATGTACTGCTTAACATCTTTCCCTTTGCGCTGTCCTGTCTGGTGAATGGGCCTCCCCACATCCTGCATGCTGCCAATTTTGAGCACCCTTTCCTCACCACCAACAATAGCTTCCCTTTATGGAATGTTTACCACGGCAAGGCATCCTGACGCTTCTGCAAACATTTGCTCACCCAGTTGTCACAAATAAGCTTGGGGTAGGGCCAGTTTCCCGAGGAGGTGGGGCACAGGAGGGGACAGCACCCAGTGGGTGGCCGAACCCAGGGAGAATTTGAAAGCCCAGGCTGTCCTGTCTTGCAGGCTGCCTGTGGCCACCTCCAATATCCTTTTTCCTCTGCAGTTCCTTTACAGACCTCTTTGTCTATTAACTGGTCCTTTTTTTTCCTTTTCTTTCTGTTTTTTTTTTTTTTTTTTTTTTTTTTTTAAGGGCCGCGCCTGTGTTGTATGGAGATTCCCAGGCTAAGAGTCGAATCAGAGCTGTAGCCGCTGGCCTACACCACAGCTGTAGCAACACCCTGTCTGAGCCTCGTCTTCTGTCTACACCACAGCTCACGGCAACGCTGGATCCTTAACCCACTGAGTGGCCAGGGATTGAACTGGCGTCCTATGGATACTAGTCGGGTTCATTACCTCTGAGCCATAAGGGGAACTCCTTTTTTTATTATTATTATTAAAAAAATTTGAAGTATAGTTGATTTACAGTGTTGTGCTAGTGAGTGTGTGTGTGTGTCCTCGTTCCGCGAGTAACCTGGGAGAACAGTTCCAGGCTTGTAGTCCAAGTGCCTGGCTTTCAGAGGTACCCTGCAGTGTTGCTTGTTGCTAACTGGTGGTGAGCCCTCTGCTGTCTCAGGGCTTCTGGCCATTTTCGTCAGGGGTGGGGGGGTTGCTTCCTGGGGCAGTCCAGGCCCCCTCTCCATTTCAGGAAATAGCCCTTGCTGTGGTAAAGTCCAATTTAGTCAGATAAATGCAGATGTGCTTTTTACTGGAAGTAGGTAGATGAATAGATGGCTGGTGTGAAGCAGCAGTTTTAAGGGAGCTCACTCTGTCACTCTTTTCTGAAAGACTCTTTCTAATGGAATATTATCCTTTTGTTTATTTCTTTGGGAGTTAAATCTAGATCCATGCTAGAGTTCCCTGGAGGCTCGGCAGTTTAAGGATCTGGTGTTGTCACTGCTGTGGCTCAGGTCACTGCCATGGGGTACATTCACTCCCTGGCCCTCGAACTTCTGCCTCCCGCCCCAAAAAAGACCCATGCTGAGTTTGCTTATAGCAGTGGTTCTGAGCTAAATGTAATCACCACCTGTAATGAAATTCATAGCTTTAGTGGGACGGGATCAGTTCATCAGTTTCAGAATTTTCACAAGGATCGATTTTAAATTTTAGACAAGTCAATGAGCTTGTGAAACTTGCTTTTTAGGCACCCAGAGCCTCGATGTGTCTTTAAGTTTGTGTTATGTAAAAGGAGGTGTGAGTTGGCAGGGGGAGATGGGCACTGTTGTCATGGGATTTTCACAAACCTTTCATTTTTGCTGGGAAGTGGGAGGATTGGTCACCTGTGGAGTGACCAGATTTGGTCTGTCCAGCTGGCAGGAAGTTGGGGTGGGGCAGACACGAGTTCCATGGTCAGAGCTCCTGAAATCCTGTCTCCCAGACAAACACGGTTATTGTGAGGATTAGAGAGAAAACCAGATCTTCTCTGGGAATGGGTAGGGCCACGTTTACTTCCAGGACCCCAAGCGGAGCCACGGGGGCTCTGGGAACCTTCCATTCGCCTTGCTCTGTGTCTGGTGCCCAGTGTTTCTCTGAAGTGGATGTAACATCAATTTGGCCAGACAGCTGGATGTTTTAAGGATTTCATGGGATTGTGTATGTAAAAAAGGAATGCTTTGAAAAGTTCAAAATGTTCTACCTGCATCAAAAAACAAGTGTCTGGTAGTTTATGGAATGGAACCCTGAAAGCTGGGAAGAAATAATTGGCTTCAGAGCTTGTAGAAGGAAAAAAAAGCATGATTACAATTTGTGATTATGGCTAGATTTAAAAAAAAAAAGTCAAGTGCAACTGTTTTCTCAAATCGTAGTCTAAACATGATTTTAGTTATTTTGGTTTGATTCTACTAAATTATATCATGTTTGCTTTTTGGTCTTGCTTATTTGGATGGATGGAAGGAATAAATGAAACAAGAGAAAGGTGACCTTTGCGTTAAGAAATAATTGCCACGATTATGACAGATAGGGGATATTAGCATTTTCTTTATCATGTGGTCTGCTTCAAACATGGCCCATTCTTCTTGGAACGAATTAAAGTCCATGTATGCATGGGTTAATTTTCCATGAAGTCAGTGCTCAAAAATTTCATTTATCAGGCCTTGCTGAACTGTGTATCTTTCCTTCTTAGACTTTGATAGAACGGCTGAGCCCAGTGGTTCTGCTGTGTGTGTGTGTGTGTGTGTGTGTGTGTGTGTGTATGTGTGGTGTTCTGCATTTTCTCTTGCAATGATTAGATTGTGTGGGCATCCTTAAGGCCTGTTTACCTACGTGGTGTGGTTTCAGTGTCAGATCTGAGAGTTTGGCACTTTGTGCAAATGGGTTTCCTCCAGTTCTCCTTTCCTACCCTTGTCCAACTGCTCGTCTTGCCGGGTGGTTCCTACCCTGAGTGAATGATGTGAACAGGAGGTGTTTTCTGAGAGCTGAACCCGCCAGTGTTAGGACCGTGTTACCACAGCACCTGGCGAGCAACTCTGCTGGCCTCACCATCGGCGCACTTGTGCCCATGTGTTTACCTAGGGGAGCCAAATGACACATTTATGGTAACTGTCTCTTCCCTTCTCTCCATCCCCCTCTTCCACCAGGCAGGCGCCTCGGTGATGTCTGGCACGGGGGAGAGCGCTAATCCCGAGAACAGCGAGCTCAAATACTCAGGTCAAGACGGGCTGTACATAGGTGTCAGCCTGGCCTCGCCGGCTGAAGTCACCTCCTCGGTGAGACAGGATTCCTGGTGCGCCCTGGCCCTGGCCTGAGCCGGCCTCGGGGAGCGGGAGGCCACCGAGGCCCCCATGACCTTCACCGATCTCCTTGTCATGCAGTCCAGACTGGGCCGAGGATGCTGATGGGACATTTTCCTCTGACACATGATTTCTGTGCCTTTATTTGAAAGAGAAGAATCTCCCAAGAGGCTCGCTCTGTCTTACCACCCAGGCCCCGTCTTGGAGACCCAGAGAGAAGATGGAACTCATCCCCGGGGAGGGCCGCCGTGGCGTCCACAGTATGCCGCCACCTCCCCGGCCACAGCCACGGCCACTTGCAGGCAGCCTGCCTCTGGGTGGACCAGAGATGTCCAGCGTGCCACTTCCAGAAACCGGGACTAAGACCGGGGCCATGCCCGCTAAGGAATATTGAGAGAGATTTTTAAAACAAGGGTTTTATGCGTATTGCCCCAAATCATGTGCTTCTTCTGATCAGCTTTGGTTATTCCCGAATTTCTCCGTACCTTTTCCATGCCCCAGATTCCACGTGCGTTTATGGAGAAGACCATTCGTTTGGTACACACCTCTGGAGGCTGAGTCGGTTCAAGAGCGCTCTTGTCAAAAGTATCACCCAGTTTGCAGGACTGCACCGTAACTGTAACATACACTGTGACTGACGTTTTTTCCAAGTTCACATTGTGTGACTGACCCGAAGTCAGTCTGAATTTGTAAACAGGGTAGCAAACAAGATATTTTTCTTCCATGTATACAATAATTTTTTTAAAAAGTGCAATTTGCGTTGCAGCAATCAGTGTTAAATCATTTGCATAAGATTTAACAACATTTTTTATAATGAATGTAGACATTTTAACTTAATGGTACTTAAATAATTTAAAAGAAAAAAATGTAAACTTAGACATTCTTATGCTTCTTTTACAACTACATCCCATTTTTATATTTCCAATGGTGAAAAGAAAAATATTTCAAGAACAAATCTTCTCTCAGGTAAATTGCCTTTATCCATTTGTTAAGAATTTTGTACAAGAACACCAGGATCTCCCCTTTATTTTACTGTGGAACATGTGCTGGAAAAATGGCAACAAAACTTTACTACCTAACAGATAACATTTGTAAATACTCTAGGCATCTGTACACACTATGATGACGTCTTTATAGTGTGACTAACCCACAAGCAGGTTGGTTTACGTTAATTTTTTTTTTTTAATGGGATGTCATATGGAAACCTGTTTCACCAGAGTTTTAAAAATAAAAAGGGTTTTTTTTTTTGTCTTCTGTACAGTGAATTCCTTCCCTTATAGTTTCATTTTGATACTGTATGTGGCAATAGTTATTCATATAAAATAAGTGCATGTGATGTTTGCAAATTGCCTTACGGCTTTCCTTTCAATGAAATGTCCTTTTGGAGCTGTTTGATACCCTGATTCATTTGAAGTTGGCACGTGGAGCCAGGTTACGACTTTCAGTTTGCATTGGGGACAATTTATAAGTGAAAAGGACCCAGTATTATATGATATTATCTGCAATTATAAGCATTCTATTTAAGACGAATCCTTAAAAAACATTTAAAAAAAGTCCAGAGTTTCTTTCCCTCTGAAGGAAATACACTCTGTAGCCCAGAAACAGAATGTTTTCCACGGAGTTCCCGTCGTGGCTTAGTGCTAACGAATCTGACTAGTATCCATGAGGACTCAGGTTCGATCCCTGGCCTTGCTCAGTGGGTTAAGGATCCTGCGTTGCCATGAGCTGTGGTGTAGGTCACAGACGCAGCTTGAATCCTGCATTGCTGTGGCTGTGGTATAGGCCAGCAGCTGTAGCTCCATTTCAATCTCTAGCCTGGGAACTTCCCCATGCGCGAGGGTGGGGCCCTAAAAAGCAAAAGACGAAAAAACCCAGAATGGTTTCCTTTCTATTTCCTCCCTTTTTCAAAGTGCTACGGAGTTGCAACGCTCATCTGAGGTTGAAGGGTTTACACTCAGCAGAAGATATATAAAATGATTTGAATAGCCTCTTTGTTTTTTCTGCTTGGATTTCAGGAGATCGGGAGGCTGTTTCACAATATAAAACGATGGCATTTCATTTTCAGTTCAAATGCCTCATAAACAAGGTGCATTTTTCATGTTCTGATGATAGCCGTTGTATAGGGACCAGCCTGAATCAAGAGAAGTCTTCCTTTGTGGTCAGGTGGTGCTAGAAGCCAGCCTCAGGCCTGGAGAGAGAGAGAGAGAGAGAGAGTGTGTGTGTGTGTGTGTGTGTGTGTGTGTCTGGGGCAGTCAGTGAAGCTCCCTTACACCCTGATACTGTAGGGCCAGGACACTTTGAATGGGGTGGTGTGAGCTCTTAGGACAGGGGTGTCTTGGCTCCCCTACTTGGGGTGGAGTCTCTGAAGTTTATGGACTGAGTCCGGTGTCCCTTGGCTTACCTGCACTTTTGAACACAGCTGGGGAGAGTGGGGTGAGGGCTCTGTCCCCCGCTCCAGCCCAGGTGGTGGCAGAGATGGATGCTTCAGAGATAGGAGTCTGAGTCTGGCTGATGGGGGTATAGAACAGAGATGGTCTGACAGCAGAAGAAAATTACCCCCACTGACTCATCTTTTCCACCTTCCTCCTCTTACGGTTCTCATTATGTTGAGTGCTTTCTGGTGGGTTGGGAGATGTTAGAGTTAATATGCTTTGATTAGAAAATGAATTTTTCTTATTGGATCTTTTTTTTCCTGGGGCTGGTCTCAAATATCGCCCCTTCTAATCCCAAGACGCCATTGGGTTCTACAGTGCCTCTTTTTTTTTTGAAAACACCAGGCGGAAAGAATTCATGAAATAAATTACAAGGGGCAGAAAGAGGAGGAGGGGGCTTCTCATAGCCTGTTCTAACACAATGCACTCCACTAATCTGGGCCTTTTTGATGATAACTTGCTTACCTATAACTGTACAAAGCAGAAGTTCGATAATTCCAAGTAGGCAAGTTCAGCACCCTTCCCCCAAAGCAGAACCTACAAATACCAAGTCATTTTCTCAATGGGGAGTACATTTAAAGAAAAGGTGCACCTCGGCTTAAAGAATCCTCAGACCCGTTACCATGCATTGCAGGATTTATGTTCTCTGTCACCCAGGCTGATTTTAGGCCATTTTACATAACTGAGGGCTCTGTCTGGGTCTCTCTTCAGGGTCAATTCGTGTTGTTTTCCTGTGTCTATGGGAGGGTCAGGAAAGCAGAGGGAGCCATTCATTTTCCCCTGCAAATAAATTAACTTCTTGCTCATGGGAAATGTTTTCCCCAGTCCTTGGAAATTTGGATGTAATTTCAGATCATGGATAAATCTGCTGTTGGGAGGGCAATACAGCAAATCTTTGGCAATGCCATCTTCTAAGCTGATTTCAATTTGAGGCGGTGTGATGGCTTCAGTGTGTTAAGTTCTAGGTACTGGCATTGTCCCCAGCTGTCTTTGGACCCTGATGACTCTGGAAAGGAAATAGGTGTGAGTTATCGGGAGAGGAAGGGAGGGTAGGGGTTAAACATTCAGAATAAGGCAGCTCTAATTAAAATACGTTTTGTTTCTGGGTTGAAATAGCAAGTCAGTTTGGCAACTCTGGAACTTTGGAAGCTCTGATGAGCTGTCAGATAGAAGTTTGATTCTTTAAAAGAAGAATCAAATATTCATAAATTTGTTGGGCTGGATCTTTCCAAAGTCTTGGGGGTCTGTGGGTAAGAACTGGGTTCCTGCAGTTCCTGGCTTGTTGAGGCCTTGGGATGAATTCTGTGCGGCTGAATCTTTAGCTGGAGCTGGACCAGAGCAGACCTCTCTGCTGTGGTCTCGTGTGTCTGTGGGGAGCTGATGGGTGTCAGGGACAAGGTAAAAACTGTATGACCTGCAGACAGAGGAAAGGCATTGAGTGGTGTTTGCACGGGGTGCAACTGTTAAGATTTCAGACTAAGAGCCTAAGTAAATTCATAAGAACTTTGAATAAATTATGGTTGATCATTCCAAATAGCTTTGAAAAGAAAGGATGCTGGAGATTCAGATCTGGGTTCACGTCAGATGCTCTGTGGCATTGCCCAGATGGGACCTGGAGAAATAGCAGACAGCTGGCACGTCACCTTCCTGCTCAGTAGCCTTAAGGGGAAGGGATTTTTCCACAGTGAGGTCACTATTTTAAAGAGACACTTATTTTGCACAGGGGCTTTTTTTTTTTTTTAAGAATGGCTAAAATATAGTGAGTAGAGAAGAAATAACATTTCATTAGTAGAAGGGTTTCTGTTTCAGTCACCATTGGTCCCTGTGGTGAGCTGATTATCTAGATGTCGCTGATGGGGCAGGTCATTTCCTCTCGATGGACCTCAGTCTCCACAGCAACCATAAAATGGAGAAATCAGGTCGGGGGGTGCCCCAAAGGTTGCTTCCATCCACCTTCAATCCCCATGGTCCAGTGTAACGAGGTGATGGTGGGTCTGTGGTCTGCTCTGAACTCCCTAAGTCCAAGTCCAGGGAAGCCGGGGGCGGGGGTGGGGGTGGGGGTTTGAAATATCCTTTGAGCTCTCTTGCTGTTCCCTCACCACCTTGGGATTTTTCTCCACAGGCCGAGTTCTCCTGTTGCCTTAGGGGATAGTGAGGGTGAGAGTCTAGGTCCTGTTCACGGACATGGGGGCTTTGGAAGAGGTGCCGCCACCTCCTAAGGCCAAACTGGCAGGGTTTGGGGCTCCTGATAGAAAACTTATACAGCGATACAGACCCAGACCGGAAAGTGGAAATGTCTGGCTGCTGCGCCCTCCACAGAACAAGGAAAAAACAGCTTTGCTTTGCTTGGCCCATTGCTTTAATATCTTGTAGTCGGTTTTTTATTTCTTGGAAACAATCAGCTTTCACTGTTGTTTGCCTTCTGTGTCTTCTCTGTAGCCATTACAGAGTTTTCCTCCCTGTCTCTCCACCCCCTCCCTGGGTTTACCCATGTTTGGGGGGCATTCTTTTCCTTGAATACTCCCAAGATTGATCGGAAATAATAATAGCACCTATGTACTACGTGCCAGTTTCTATATCAAGTGCTGCACATATATTGGATTTATCTGATCCTCATACCCATTGAGTGAGGTGAGGCTGTGCCCATTTTACAGATGTGTCTGGGGAGGCACAGAGAAGTTAAGTCTCTTGCCCAAGGCCACACAGTGGCGGAGCTGGGATTTGAGCCCTGCGGTCTGGCTCCAGAGCGCATGCTCGTCATTGCTCCACCATCTTGTTTTTTCATCTCGATTTAAAGGGGAAGAAATTGAAGAACAAAGAGGGGGAGCCTGAGCTGAGACTGGAGGCTCTGCCCTTGCCGTCTCCCCCAGCATCTCAGAAATACACAATTGTGATTTGCAACACAGGTATGCCTAAATTGAAGACACTTAGTAAATGTATACATTTCTTCTCATCCTTGGTTTCTTCAAAACACACAAGGTGGTAGCTGCGTAGTTGTTAGCTGGGAAGTAGTGAATTGGAGATGTGCTGTCCTTGTGCATTTTACTTCTCTCCTTTCCATGTAGCCTCAAATAAGGCCTATTGTGTGCTTACCTAGCTCAAAAGATTAGGGTAAAACATTTTGCAAAGTATAAAAAAGCCGATGAAATGATTAATAGCAATTAAAGCTGAACACCAGAGAGAACAAGGAATCCTTCATTGTGGTGTAAACTCTTGGTTTTGCCAAATAATTTTTTTTTTTTTCTTTCAGGAAAACCATGTGCAAGATTTTGGCAATGGGTCTTAGGCTTTATCTTTTTAAACAAGTGTTCATTACTGCTTACATCAGTAAGCTATTATTATTGCTGTTATTATTTTGATAAGCTGCATTTCCAGTGATGTTTTCTGTCGGGCCTCTTAAACTTCTCTGCACACGTGTCACACAGAATGTTTGTTAGAATCTCAGCCCCTGCCTCCTTCCCCAGGGAATGTGATGCTGCAGGTCCTGGAAGGCTGCAGGATCTGAAGTTGGGGGGGACTTTCTGTTCATTGACATTTCTTGAAGAGTACAAAATTGAAAAGTTATAAATGTGAATCCAGTGAAAAACAATTGCTCTTCTCTGCCTGTTCCATAGCTACTCAGTTCCTGTCCCAGATACAACTTTTTATTTCTTGTATTGATTATACGCATTGGCTGATTGTCCATGCATACACAAGCATATACATTCAATTTTTTAAAAGCATGTGGTAGCATAGTGTACACATTGCTTTGTGTTTTGCTTTTTTCACTTTGCATATCTGGGTAGTTCATTCTTTTTTGTTTTGTTTTGTTTTGTTTTCTAGGGCCACACTCACCGCATATGGAGGTTCCCAGGCTAGGGGTCCAATCAGAGCTACTGCTGCTGGCCTACACCACAGATACAGCAACACAGGATCCGAGCCGAGTCTGTGACCTACAGCTCATGGCAACGCTGGATCCTTAACCCACTGATTAAGGCCAGGGATCGAAACTGCGTCCTCATGGATGCTAGTCAGATTTGTTTCTGCTGAGCCACAACGGGAGCTCCCGGGTAGTTCATTTTTTAATCGGTCTATTAAGAACATTTGTTTTCGAAATTTGCCATTCAGGCAGTGTTGCAATTTATCCCATATCTGTGTCGTTTCACTTATATGCAGAAATGTTTATGAGTTTCTAGAAGTGGCATTATTGAGTCAAGGGGTAATCTGCTTTTACAAATCTGATAGGCATTGGCAAATTGTTCTTAGAGGTTTTTCCAATTTGCACTCTCCTGAACATTTTTTTTCTTAGTCAAATGAGTCTGTTATCAAACCATCTGGTTTTTGTTAATTTTGTTTCTCTGAGCTCTGTTTTGCATTTATCTTACTGTGACTGAGGTTGAACATCTTTTCTTATGACTGGGAGTCGTGTGTAATTCCTTTAATGTGAACTCTTTGCCCAATTCTGTTCATATTCTTTTTTTTCTGTTCATATTCTTTATCTGTTTTTTTCTATTGGGTTATTGGTCTCATTGATTTGAGAAGGTTTTTGAATATGAAGGAAATTAGCCCTTTGTCTGAAATATACCTTAAAGGTATTTATTCCTGGTTTTGCATTTGACTTTGTTTAAATGTTTTTTTAAAAATCATGATCTTTTTTAAAAAGGTAATTCAATTTATCAGTTTCCCTTTTATGGTTTTGAAATTTTTGTATCATATTTAGGAAAACCTTCTCCACTGCTAAGATTTTTTTTAAGGAGTTCCCGTCATGGTTCAGCAGAAACGAATCTGACTACCATCCATGAGGACACAGGTTCAATCCTGGCCTCGATCAGTGGGTTAAGGATCTGGCGTTGCTGTGAGCTGTCCTGTAGGTTGCAGATGCGGCTTGGATCCTGTGTTGCTGTGGCTGTGGTGTAGGCTGGCAGCTACAGGTCCGATTGGACCCCTAGCCTAGGAACCTCCATATGCCGCAGGTGCGGCCCTAGAAAGACCCCCCCCCCAAAAAAAGATTATTTTTTAAAATCTCATGTTGTCTTCTAAGATGTTTGTGGTTTTGCTTTTGAGGTTTACATTTTGTTTTCATCTGGAATTTTGCTTTTGGTTGTTTGTAACATGTAGAATATACATATATTTGACATAATGTTTTTCCAAATGGCAGTCTAATTGTCCCAGCAGCATATCCTGAATCCATTTACCTCCCACTGATTCAAAATGGGAATTTAAAAAACAATGTAGATTCTCATATGCATATGTATTCTTATATAAATTCTATTTAACATAAATTTATATGTACATGGGTTTATTTCTGGATTTTCCTATTCTGTATCAATAATCTATCCATGATTCATATCAAATTGCTTTGACTATCACATTATGCAATATATTTAGAGGGCTAGCCTCTTCTCATTAATCTTTTAGAAAATAAGAATTTGATTACTATTTTTGCTTATTTATTTTTCTATACTTTTCTATACAAACTTTAGAACCAGTTTGTTCAGTTTATTTTTTATTTATTTATTTTTTGCTTTTTTTTTTTTTTTTTTTTAGGGCTGCTCTTGTGGCATATGGGAGATTAGCAGGCTAGGGGTCCAATCGGAGCTACAGCTGCTGGCCTACACCACAGCCACAGCAATGAGGGATCCAAGCCGGGTCTGCGACCTACACCACAGCTCACGGCAATGCCATATCCTTAACCCACTGAGCAAGGCCAGGGATCCAACCCGAAACCTCATGGTTCCTAGTCGGATTCATTTCTGCTGCGCCATGATGGGAACTCTTGTTCAGTTTGGAAAAAAAAACAAAAAATGCATTGAAATTTTTTTGGAATAATGTAAAAATTTTAATTAGCTTAGGGAGAATTGATATCTTTATTTTGTTGTCTTCCTGTCCATGGTGAGGTGTATCTTTTTATTTGTTTAAATATTTTTCTGTGTCCCTCATTAGCATTTGAAACTTTCTTTCTTTCTTTTGTTTGGGGAGCTTATGGAAGTTCCCAGGCTAGGGGTCCAATCAGAGCTGCAGCTGCCAGCCTACCCCATAGCCATAGCAACATGGGATTCGAGCTACACCATAGCTCACAGCAACTCTGGATCCTTAACCCACTGAGCAGGGCTGGGGATTGAACACTCATCCTCATGGATGCTGGTCAGGTTCATTTCTGCTGAGCCATAAAGGGAACTCCTGAAACATTTCTTCCTGTAGATCTTGTGGATGTTTCTAGGGAGGTTCATTCCTAGGTGTTTCATACTTTTTGATGTTATTTGAACTCTTCTAATTGGTCATTAGATATATTAAGCTTCTTTTCCAGAATCATTCTGAATTTTCATATCTTTTTTTTTTCAATTGATTCTCTTACATTTTCAATTTCAATGCGCACTGCTTGTTGGTGGCTTGGATGTTGGTGGGAAAATTCTGCTCTTGGCATTGAAAGATTAAGGAAATACCTAAGTGCCCTTGTTCACTTAAATCATGGAGTCATATAACTTTCAAGATGGAAGGGACCTTGCTGAGGTCCTGCTGAGAAAACTGAGTCTTGAGAGGTTAAGTCCTGTGGATCAGCATGGAACCCAGGTTTCCAGCCTCCTTGCTCCATGGCCTTGGCTCTGGGCCAGGCTGAGAGGTCACTGAATGAAATTTGAGAACCGACTACTGTGAGCCAAAGTCTGGCCTTTGGCAGAGGCTGGCAACATCTTACAATTCTGAGCATTGCTTCTTTCATCAGTTTAGGCATTAACAAGCTACTGAGACTTGGGGCAATCCGGTTTTGCAAAGACTGCATATATCCCCAAATGCCAGCTCTGAACTACCTCCAGGGAGCAGCACAAATGACCGTTGGTCTCCAGTGAATCATTAGGCTGCATCTGCTGTAATAAATGAAAGCATTGTGAGAGCAGGAAATCGGGACAAACACCTCCACTTGCTAACCCAAACAGCTTCCCTTTCTGAGCCCCTGGAGATCAGTTATCACCAAATGGAGAGATAGACTCTGCAAAGTTTTTGCAGGCCTCACAGCTTGTAAATAAGAGCCTGCATTCTTCATGCGCCTCTCGTTGAATCTGGCAGAGGGGAGATCTCTGTCTCCAATCAGCTGGGCAATGATCAGTAGCTGGGCTGGCCAGGCAAGAGGGATGACTCCAGTCAAATGGACTTTGTAAATCTAGCATACTTAATTCAGGGCACAGTATATTTTGAGAACACGAGGCATCTTACTCATGGAAGATCATGCTGGGAGCACCTGCTGTGTATTTCCTATCACTTATAAAGCCAAATACCAGTTGGTGTCTGTCGAACACAGGACATGATTACACAATATTTAACATGTCTATAACGCTTATCCTGTTTACTCTTTTTCTTTCTTTCTTTTTTTGGCCCCCTCCATAGCATGTAGAAGTTCCCAGGCCAGGAATCGAACCCGTGCCACAGTAGTGATCTGAGCCACAGCAGTGACAAAGCTGGATCTTTAACCCACTGAGCTACCAGGGAAGTCTCTGTTTATTCTTTCTTACACACTTAATATTCTTTGTACTTTTACCAGGACTTCCTTTATAAATTTGTTTTAATTTTAAAAATTATTTATTTATTTATCGTTATTATTATTATTATTATTATTTTTGCTTTTTAGGGCTGCACCCGTGGCATATGGAAGTTTCCAGGCTAGAGGTCAAATTGGAGCTACAGCTGCCAGCCTACGCCACAGCCACAGCAACGTCAGATCCGAGCCTCATCTGCAGCTTACACCATAGCTCATGGCAGCACCAGATTCTTAACCCACTGAGCGAGGCCAGGGATCAAAACATGCAACCGCATGGTTCCTAGTTGGATTCATTTCTGCTGCACCATGACAAGAACTGCCTTTCTTGAAAAAAAAAAAAAAATTCTATTCTTCCGTTTACATTTTGTCAATGACTTGAGTCTACAACAATCATTTTTTTTCTTCTTTTTTTGTTCTTTTGTCTTTTTAGGGCTGCATCCTTGGCATATGGAAATTCATAGGGGTTGAATCAGAGTGACAGCTGCTGGCCTACACCACTACCAGGGCAAGTGGGATCCAAGCCATCTCTTCGACCTATACCTCAGCTCACAGCAACGCCAGATCTTTAATCCACTGAGCAAGGCCAGGGATCGAACCTGCAATCTCATGGCTCCTAGTCAGATTCCTTAACCACTGAGCCACGGGAACTCCGAGAGAGATTCTTTTATTTGGAGACTGTAGGAAGGCTTTGGCTGGTGGTTAGATGTTGGATCCGGGCAGTGGAGGGAGCTGCTCCCAGTTCAGCCTCCCTTCCTTGGCCTCTTTGAAGCATTTGACATTGTGGCCACTCTATTTTTCCTGAGGCCTCCCCTCCTGACTTTCATGATATTATGGATAAATCAGGGGTGTGATGAGGTGGAAAGACTGTGGACTTTGTCATGAAAACATGGGTTTGAATACTAGCTCCAGCTCTGTGGCTTGACTGGGTTACTTAACCTGTCCAGGCTGTAGTGTACTTCAAAAAGGAGTGCAGTATTACCATCTGATAGCCCGTCATCAGCCTTGAACTCAACTTCGGCTTCGTGAGGGGAGGGGCAGTGTCTGCAACCCTGGCCACGGTGCTGGCACGTGGCCTTCGCAAGATAAATACTCACTAATTTAGTTGTTTTCTGCTTCCCATGTGCAGCCTAGAACAACATCCTTCACTCATTCTCCATCTTTTGGTTAGAATTCTCCAGAGAGGAGTTCCTGTCATGGCACAGTGGAAATGAATCTGACTAGGAATGATGAGGTTTCGGGTTTGATCCCTGGTTTTTCTCAGTAGGTTAAGGATCTGGCGTTGCCGGGAGCTGTGGTGTAGGTCGCAGATGTGGCTCGGATCCTACATTACTGTGGCTGTGGTGTAGGCCGAAAGCTGTAGCTCCGATTGGACCCCTAGCCTGGGAACCTCCATATGCCACGGGTGTGGCCCTAGAAAATGCAAAAAAAAAAAAAATTCTCCAGAGAAACAGAACCATGTGTATATGTTTATGTAACTATAAGTGTGTTTCTCTGTTATGGGTCTCTCTCTCTCTCTAGGTATTTATTTTAAGGAATTGGTTCATTCGATTATTGGGGGGGGTGCTGGCCAGTCTGGAATCTGTATGGCAGGCCAGCAAGCTGGTGACTCAGGTTAAGAGTTGACATGGTTGGAGTCTTTTTTTTAGAATTCAACTATAGTTGATTTATGATGTTGTGTTAATTTCTGCTGTACAGCAAAGTGATTCAGTTACATATATACAGACATTTAAAAAAATTTTCTTTTCCATTGTGCTTTATCACAGTATATTGAATTTAGTTCCTTGTGCTGTATAGTAAGATTTTGCTGTTTAGTTACTGTATAGCTTGCATCTGCTACCCCAAACTCCCAGTCCATCCTTCCCCCTTCCCACTCCCCTTGTCAACCACAATTCTGTTCTCTATGTCTGTAAATCTGTTTCTGTTTTATAGATAAATTCATTTGTGTCATATTTTACTTCAACATATAAGTGCTACCATATGGCATTTGGTTTTCTCATTCTCACTTACTGTACTTAGTATGAGTCTCTAGTTGCATCCATGTTTCTGTAAATGGCATTGTTTTTTTCTTTTGTATGGCTAAGTAATATTCCATTATATATCTGTACCACATCTTCCTTCTTTTTTTTTTTTTTTTTTTTGTCTTTTTAGGGCCACACCTGTGGCATATGAAAGTTCCCAGGCTAGGGCTATAACTGGAGCTGTAGCTTCCAGCCTACACCACAGCCACAGTAACTTGGGATCTGAGCTGCATCTTTGATGTATACCACAGCTCATGGCAATGCCGAGTCCTTAACCCACTGCGCAGGGCCAGGGATGGAACCTGAGTCCTCATGGATACTAATCGGATTCGTTTCTGCTGTGCCACAGTGGGAACTTCCCCCACCTTTTTTTTTTTTTTTTTTTTTCTTTATCTGTTTGATGGTGGAGTCTTGAGTCTGCTTCTGTGGCAAGATTTCTATGTTGCATTCCTTTTTTTTTTTTTTTGCCACACCCCAGCATATGAAAGTGGAAGTTCCCAGACCAGGGATCAAACACACCCCATGGCAGTGACCCAACCTGCTACAGTGACAATGTCAAATCCTTAAACCACTGGGCCACAAGGGAACTCCTATGTTGTATCCTTTTTTTTATTTCTTTTCTTTTTAAGGCCTCATCTGTGGCATATGGCAGTTTCCAGGACAGAGGAGTAATTGGAGCTACAGCCACAGCAACACCAGATCTGAGCCAAGTCTGCAACCTACACCACAGCAATGCTGGATCCTTAATCCATTGAGGGAGGCCAGGGATCAAACCCACATCCTCATGGATACTAGCTGGGTTTGTTACCACTGAGCCACGATGGGAACTCCCCATGTTGTCTTCTTTTTTTTTTTTTCCTTTTTGTCTTTTTGCCATTTCTTGGGCCGCTCCCTTGGCATATGGAGGTTCCCAGGCTAGAGGTCGAATCGGAGCTGTAGCCGCCGGCCTACGCCAGAGCCACAGCAATGCGGGATCTGAGTCGCGTCTGCAACCTACACCACAGCTCGCGGCAAAGCCGGATCGTTAACCCACTGAGCAAGGGCAGGGACCAAACCCGCAACCTCATGGTTCCTAGTCGGATTCGTTAACTACTGCGCCACGACAGGAACTCCCCTATGTTGTCTTCTTGAGGAGGACTTTTTCTTTGACAAACCTCAGTCTGTGCTCTTAAGGACTTCAGCTGATTGGATGAGCCCCACCCGCATTATAGAGGGGAATCTGCTCTACTCAGTCTATGGTTGAAATGTTAATCACACCTAAAAAATAATAATAATAATACCTTTGCAGCAACATCTAGACTGTATTTGACCAAACACCTGGGTATACTAGCCTAGTTAATTTGAACCATAAAGTTAACCATCAAATCCGCAAGCTTGGCCATTGAGCCTTAGCAACTAGGCCTCAGTCTAAGGTTAAAGGGCTTATTTGAAGTGAACGTTGCGATGACTGAGCTTAGAGGGGCCTAGGGGATCTGTTAGAACTCACTCAGGATCAGTATTCTGTGTTGGCTATTGCTTGAGGAATTTCTCCGGGTTCTGACTGAGGAAGTTTTGTAGAGGGGAGCTGTCCTGCAGTGCAGGAGCTGCCTGTTTCCATCCCTTCATTTCTGAGCTCAGCTCTCACCATCTGGCTGTGTGACCCTGGGCGAGTCATTGGGTGATTCTGGGCCTCAGCTTCCTTGCCTACAAAGGGAAACATTTAAACCTGATGCACTGTAAGTTCTTTCCTCACTTTTCAGCACCGGTTTCTGGTTTCTCTGCTCTTCTTCTTTTTTTTTTTTTCTCTTTAGGGCTGTACCTGTGGTACTTGGAAGTTTCCAGGCTAGGGGTCCAGTCAGAGCTGCCCCTGCTGGCCTACACCACAGCCGCAGCAATGCGGGATCTGAGCCTCCTGCATCTACGACTATACCACAGTTCATGGCAGCACCAGATCCTTAACTCACTGAGCAAGGCCAGAGATCGAACCCATGTCCTCATGGCTACTAGTCGGAGTTGGGTTCCTTACTGCTGTGTCACAATGGGAATTCTGGGTTTTTTGATTTAAAAATATTTTTAAAATATGTGTCTCACTAAAAAGACATGTTCATAGCAGAAGCTCCAGGGTAATGATAGGTAGACACACCCTCTGCATTCGTTTTCTTGACTTTTGGGAAACTATAAAGTCTATTGGATAGAACCAAGGCTTTGGAATAAGACTAATCTGGATTTAAATCTAGGCTTTTCCACTTACCAGCTATGTGACCTTGGTCATAATATTTAACTTTCCTGAGCCTCAGTGTACTCATCTATAAAATGGGAGTAATAGGATAACACGAAAGGGTTGTTGTGACTTGAAGTGAAATGCTTTATGTGAACCACCAAACATAACACTTGGCAGAGTCAACTTAGAATAAAAATGAGTTCCTGTTGTGGCTCAACAGAAATGAATCCGACCAGTAACCATGAGGATTCAGGTTCAATCTCTGGCCTCGCACAGTGGGTTATGAATCTGGCGTGAGCTGTGTTGTTGGTCAAAGACGTGGCTTGGATCCTGCATTGCTGTGGCTGTGGTGTAGGCAGGCAGCTACAGCTCCAATTTGACCCCTAGCCTGGGAACCTCCATATGCTGAGGGTATGGCCCTAAAAAAAGCAAAAAAAAAAAAAAAAAGAGAAGCGTTCCTAGGAGTTCCTGCTATGGTGCAATGGGACTGGTAGGGTCTCTGCAGCAATAGGTTGCAGGTTCAATCCCCAGCCTTGCTCAATGGGTTAAGGATCTGGCATTGCCAGATCTGTAGTATAGGTCAAAGTCTTGGCTCGAATCTGATCCCTGACTGGGGAACTCCATACGACTCAGGGCAGCCACAATGAATGAATGAATGAATGAATGAATAAATAAATAAATAAACAAGTTCCTTTCTCCTCCCTTGGGTTATTTCTGATGTTCTGGAACTCTGCAGGGCCACCGGTAGGTCTGAGGCTACATGCTCACTTTTAGATATGTCAATGTCTGCCTTTTCTAAAAAAAAAGAAAAGAAAAACAAGGCTAAAAAGCCTACATCAGGATGTGGTCACCTTCTGAGCCTGTCAGATGTGAAAGAGGAGGGTTAAGCCATGTTGCTTTACTTTTAAAACGACGGTCGGTCTTCTAGGAATTGGCTGTTCTTCCATTCTAGGAAGCAGTGATGAATCATTACAAGAAAGACTGTTTTCTTTCTCAAGGACCTTATCAATTAAAGTAATTAAAAATAGAACCTTCCGTTCAGAACGATTTGGGGAGGCATCAAAGTGGAGATGGTGCTCCTAGGGTTGGCCCCAACATCTCTGAGTTAGGTAATCCTGGTAATCCCTGTCACTAGCTCCCCAAGGCCTCGAAGGCTTAAATATTGAAAAAAAAAATTACTTAAAATACAACTTTAGGAGTTCTTGTTGTGGCTCAGTGGGTTAAGAACCTGACTAGTATCCATGAGGATTCGGGTTCGATCCTTGGCCTCGCTCAGTGAGTTAAGGATCCGGTGTTGCCATGAGCTGTGGTGTAGGTCACAGGATCCCATGATGCTGTGGCTGTGGTGTAGGCCATCAGCTGCTGCTCCAATTCGACCCCTAGCCTGAGAACTTCCATATGCCACACATTCGGCCCTAAAAAAAAAAAAAAAAAAGACAAAAAAAAATACAACTTTAGACCATGACGGACTCTCTCTCTCTCTACCTGTTTTCATTCAAGCCCTAAATTATTGTTAGTAACCATTACTCAGTTTCTTCCAACTGTTCTGCTCTTCAAAGAATATAGATTCTGGGTTATTCGTTCCTTTAATTGTGGCTGGAGGTGGTGTCACTACGTTCTAAGTGTGACTGTAGTAGACACTCCCCAGAGAGCTGCGGTGGGGACTTGGTTGTCACATGTGCCATTAGAGGCACATCTCCTTTGGTTGGTTACTAATCAGCCACTGGTCTCGACTCCAGTCTCACATGGAGTAAAAGACATTTCCATCAGGGCTGGTGGTAACCAAGGGCTTAGGGATTGGGGCTCTCCATCTTCTTTTCCAAAGTGAAAAGATGAGCTCCTTGACCCGACTCTGGATCTGTCCCTGCACTAGCTGTGGATATTTATATGTTGAGAGGAAGAGCCTAAAGAGAGAAAAAGAAGGGAGTTCCTGTCATGGCACAGCAGAAACGAACCTGACTAGGAACCAGGTGGTTTCGGGTTCTATCCCTGCACTTTCTCTGTGGGTTAAGGATTCGGCTTTGTGGTGAACCGTGGTGTAGGTTGAAGACACGGCTTGAATCTGGTGTTGCTATGGCTGTGGTGTAGGCTGGCAGCTGTAGGTCCAATTTGACCCCTAGCCTGAGAACCTCCAAATGGCATGGGTGCCTCCCTAAAAAGCAAAAAAAAAAAAAAAAAAAAAAAAAAGAGAGAGAGAGAGAGGGAGAACATATGGGTGCATGTGTCTTTCAAGGAAAGTTTTGTCTGGCTATAATGGAAAAAATAAAAATCATTCAAAAAAAAAAAAAAAAAGCAAGAGGGAAAGAGCAACTGGGCATTTCTGTAGAGCCCACATGCTCTGGACCCCCCCCCCCCCTTGGCACTGGGCTACAAGAGGTGGTAGTTTGTGGCCTGTCCAACAGCTTCTTGTCTCTACCTGGGGCTGAGGCCATGGTCGCAGTCCCTCAGGAGGGGGTCTTCTCTTCTGCTCACCTGAGCTGACTCTCCTTTTGGGCATGTGAGGCGGGGATCTGGGTGGCCCAGCCTCAGTCCTGAGCACCACAGAGGCTGGGACTGGCCTGAGTCCTGTTCACAAATTCCAGCAGGATCAGGAAACAGGAAGGCCAGCAGAGGAAAGAAGTACAGAAGGAGAAATCTTAAGACACAGAAAAGGCTAAATTGTCGGCTAAGAGCAGGTGATCTTGGCTTTAAAATTTTATATGAATGTAGTTATGCGCATTTTTCTGGGGAAAGATTCATTGCTTTCATCATCTTCTCAAAGGCACTTGTGATTCAAAGTAGATTAAGAACCAGTGATTACTTCTTTTTCTTTCTTTTTTTTGTCTTTTTTAAAAATTTAAATTATAGTGATTTACAATGTTGTGCCAATTTTTGCTATACAGCAAAGTGACTCAGTCATACATACATACATTCTTTTTCTCATATTATCTTCCATCATCTTCTATCACAAGAGACTGGGTATATATAGTTCCATCTGCTGTACAGTAGGACCTCATCGCTTATCCATTCTAAATGTTGGAGTTTGCATCTACTAACCCCAAATCCCCAGTTCATCACACTCCCTCCGCCTCCCCCCTTGGCAACCACAAGTCTGTTCTTTCTTAACTGTGGGTATGTTTCTGTTCTGTAGGTAGGTTCATTTGTGCCATATTTTAGATTCCACGTAGAAATAATATCATATAGTATTTGTCTTTCTCTTTCTAACTTGCTTGGCTTAGTATGAGAATCTCTGCAACCGTGTTGCTCAAAATGGCATTGTTTCATTCTTTTTCCTGGCTGATTAGTATTCTATTGTCTATAAGTGCCATATCTTCTTAATCCATTCATCTGTTGATGGATGTTTCAGTTGTTTTCATGTCTTGGCTATTGTGAATAGTGCTGCTATGAATGAATGTACAGTTGCTTGTATCTTTTTGAATCGTATTTTTATCTGGATATATGCCTAGGAGTGGGATTGCTGGGTCATATGATAGTTCTGTATTTAGTTTTCTGAGGAACCTCCCTACTGTTTTCCATAGTAGCTGCACCACCAATGATGACTTCTGATTGCTGGTTTGCAATAAAAGGAGAAAAATAAGGAGATAAAATTGATTTTTTTTCATAAACCTAAAATTTTCAGAGTGTCCTTTATTCTAGAATTATGTCTATTTTATATTTTTGGCATTCAAATATTCTTTCCTTTTGATGATGTTAGTGAATAGTAACTGCAGAAACCAGTTCTTTCTTTCTTTTTTTTTTTTTTTTTTTTTTTGTCTTTTTGCCATTTCTTGGGCCGCTCTCGTGGCATATGGAGGTTCCCAGGCTAGGGGTCAAATCAGAGCTGTAGTCATCGGCCTACACCACAGCCACAGCAACGCGGGATCCGAGCCGCATCTGCAACCTACACCACAGCTCATGGCAACTCCGGATCCTCAACCCACTGAGTGAGGCCAGGGATCGAACCTGCAACCTTAAGGTTCCTAGTCAGATTCGTTAACCACTGCGCCACGATGGGAACTCCATAGAAACCAGTTCTTTCTTAATAAAGTGAAAAGTTGTAAAACCCTGAATTACAATTCAATTTCTTTTTTCTTTCTCCCTTCCCTCCCCTCCCCCCCCTTCCTTCCTTCCTGCCTCCCTGCCTTCCTTTTTATCTTTCTTCTTTTCTTGACTCCCTCATTCCCTTTTTTCCTTCCTTCTTGTTTTTCTGGATGGTGAAATCCCACATTATGGGAACCAGTAATTCAGAAAATTACCTTTATTTCGTGCATGATTTCAAAGTGTGTTCTTGTGTATCACCCTCTGTTCCATGTGCATGAAAATTGCCTTTTGTTATGTATAAAGACACCTTAGAGAAAATGATGTGTTAAAGGATAGACTGAGGCATTTTATATGTTTAAAGAGGTTATCTGAGGAAAAACGGATTTGAATCAGGCAGCACAAACTGGAAGTAGGAGCCTTCCACAGGAGCTAGGCAAAACTTTTTAAAAAATGTTTATCTGGGAATCTATTTTTCTCTCTCTCTCTCTCTTTTGGGCCATATCTGCGGCATTTAGAAGTTCCCAGGCCAGGGAACAAACCCAAGCCACAGCAGTGACTGGAGCCACTGCAGTGACAAAGCTGGGTCTTTAACCCAATAAACCACAGAGGAACTTCTTTCTTTTTTTAAACTGAGGTATAGTTGATCTTAAATGTTGTGTTGGGGCAAAACCTTTATAGAGAAGACAGCAACAGAACAAGGTAATTATTTGATTGGCTAAAGCTTAAGCTTTGCCTGATTTGGGAAAGCTTCTTTGCGATTGGTTGTCCTGAAGTTTCTGTTTCTTAACCTTGAAGCACTTCAGACTTAGATTTTGGTTTGCTTACGTGGGCTACTCAGGCATTAGAGCCACCTCAGTCTGATGGTCTTCTTGTTTAATTCACTTAAGAGAGAGAAACCACATTTCTCCTGGTTTCAAAAAATGGAACTGTCACTTTGGGCAGGCCACCTCATCTTCCTGGGCCTTAATTTTCTTATGCAAATGAGGAGGTTGGGCTGCGACCTCTTGAAGTTCTGTCCACAGCTAACATTTTATTTTATTTTTTTTATTTATTTGTTTGTTTATTTATTTATTTTTTCCTTTCCAGGGCTGCACCCGCATCACATGAAGGGAACTCCAGTCTCTCCCCTCCCTTTATACAAAGATGACTAAAGGAGAAACTAGTTAATCAGATCTAACAATAGCAGTAATAGCAACAAAAGGAACAATTATACTGGTTATAGCTTGACCCACTGACTGCCAACTCTGAACTGAACTTTGCATTTTTTATCTCATTGAATCCTGCAAGGTAGGTTAGATCATCCCATTTGAATAGATCCACTCACTGGCTGGGCATCCAGTAAATGGCAGAACTATGATTTTAACCCAAGCCCACTTAACTTGGAAATTCCCACCCACCCCTGCAAACACAGCTGGAAGCCAGAGTTTTGCTTCTCCAGGTGTGGTCTGGCCTCATGGGTGTCGCCTAAGGACTTGTAGGAGCGTCTTGGGCCTCACCTCAGACCCATTCAAGCAAAATCTGGCTTTAATAAGACTCTCAGGGGATATGCGAAAATTTGAGAAACACTGGTTTAAATGACTTTTTAAAACAAGTGTCCCACTTGTTAATCAACATCAGGTGTTCCCTAGCAAGAGAATCGTCACACTAAGGATGGCAGAGGGACATTCTGGTTGTGGAGAGAAGAGTCTTGCTTCCTGAATCCGTCACAGAATGTGCGGCCAGGCGTGAACCCTGATGTCACCCCTCTGGGCTTTGGTGATGAGGACATTCACGGGTTGTTAGCGAAGTGCAGATGCTCACAGTGGGGGAGGCTGTGCGTATGTGGACGGGGGGTTTATGGGAACTCCAGACTTTGCTGTGAACCCAAAACTGTTCTACAAATACATATTAAAAACAATAACAACAATTGAACATGTGAGCCATGGGTTTTGCCAAAGATGGGACAGCCAATGAGTTAAAGCCTGCTAGATTCCTTTTTAATCCATTTGGATAAAAGGTGCTTTTGAAAGAGAGGGTTTTGCCAAGTGTCATGAGCTCATCTGGCAACACCATCAGGAGGGGATCCAAGGGAAACCCAGGGCGTTGACGTGTGGGTGCCTCAGGGGCCCACACCGCTGACAATGAGCAGCCTGGGGCTTGGAGTCGGTGGGAGGGGGCTGTGCTGACTGGAGACTCTGGCTGTGGGCTCCTGCCTGCCCAGAAGTGCCAGGGTGCTGGCCTCGACTTCTGTTTGCTATTCTGGGCTGTGTTTTGTTCTTTAATAGATGCTAGTGACCATGGTGGCTCTTTTGAGGGCTGTGCTAACACTGGACAGCCTGGATCTCAGTTTATAGACATTCCAGTCCTGTTCCCACTCTGGGCCCTCACTGTCAATTCCTGGGGGCAGGTAATGTGCCTAAACACACCTTTTTATGAGTTTTGCTTGGGTTTTTTTTTTTTTTTTGGTTTATTTATTAATACTACTAACATATGTATAGAGGTTTTTATTTATTTATTTTTACATTTTTTTCTTCTCTTTTTATGGCTGCACCTGCAGCACATGGAGGTTCTTGGGCTAGGACTCGAACTGGAGCTGAAGCTGCCTGCCTACGCCACAGCCACAGCAACTCCAGATCTGAGCCACATCTGTAACCTACACTGCAGCTTGTGGCAACGTGCAACCAGGCCAGGGATCCAACCCAAATCTTTTATGGATACTAGTCAGGTTCTTAACCCGCTGAGCTACAACAGGAACTCAGCTTTTTAAAACTTTCTATTCCTGTATCTCATCTGATTCTTAAGATAGTGTCAGGTGAATGGGTGAATGGGTCAGGTGATAGTGTCAGGGTGGCCGGTGCTTATCCTGCAGATAGTGAAGGATGCTGGTAGGTCCCATTCCCAGGACTCTTCCTCAGATATCCCAGGGTTTCCGGTCTTCTAAGTCCTGGGGTTCCACTTCTACTGCTTAAATACTAAGTAGGTAAGCAAAATAGGTGATGCTTTACTTGTTTGCCATTGAGGGAGAAAATTAACCCTGTGCGTGTTTGCATTTTCGAGATCTTTCCAAAGATAGCACTTTCACAAAAGATTTAGAATCAGGGTGGAAAACAATATAACAAAAAACAACTTTTTTTTTTTGTCTTTTTGCTATTTCTTTGGGCCACTCCTGTGGCATATGGAGATTCCCAGGCTAGGGGTCTAATCGGAGCTGTAGCCGCTGTAGCCACCGGCCTACGCCAGAGCCACAGCAACGTGGGATCCGAGCCGCGTCTGCAACCTACACTACAGCTCACGGCAACGCCGGATCGTTAACCCACTGAGCAGGGGCAGGTATCCAACCCGCTGAGCCAGGACGGGAACTCCAAAAAACAACTTCTTAAAAGGATTTTCCCCTGCCATTAGGCTGTGCCCTTGTTGTCAAGCACTTCAATAAGCCTTTCTTGAGTTTATCCATGGAGCTAAGTTTTAAGAAACAAAATACCAGGGAAAACAAGGCTGAGAGCAATGTTCAGGTGTGGCTTAGGGATGCCAAGCTCAGGTCTCATCTGAACGGCAAGGGTGAAACCCCAAGGCCCTCAGGGAAGCCAGGCTATCAGAATTTGAAGCAAATGGTCTAGGTGGCAGTTTAGCATCTGCAGGCTCACAGTTTCCATTCCAAGTCAGTAACTCAACTGGGCCCCCCAGTGACCTGTGTTCCCCACCCCTGAGCAGCTTTCCTGGAGGGGGTAATTCATTAGGAAATGTGAGAAATTACTAATTAGCACCCCTCTGCCATATTAAAGCAGTTTAGGTTATAGATGGGTATTTAAAGTGGAGACCAAGTCCTCGTCCCATTCTCTTTCCCACTGGGATACTTGGATTAACACAGGAAGGATGTTTCTATTAATAAAACCGCCTGATCATTCAAGACCTTTAAAACTGAAAAGGTGATGTAAAAAGAATGCTAAAAAAGTTTGAAAAAAATTTAAAAAATTCCTAACACTACCAGTCTAATGTGACTGCAGGATTTTGTCTCTTTTTGGCGGGGGCGGGGGGGGGGGTGCTCCCACGGCATATGGAGGCATGTGGAAGTTCCCTGGCCAGGGACTGAATCTGAGCCTCAGCTGGGATCTATGCCACAGCCATAGGATCCTTAACCCCCCATGCCACATTGGGAACTCCAGGATTTCGTCTTTGTCTGCACACATTTATCTAGCATTGTGGGAAGCTCCATGTGAAATAAGCATTTAGGAGTGTATTTTTTTCTCATACATGTACACTGTTTTCAAAATGATACTTTTCAGTGTCTCCCCCATATTCATCAGGTGGACACTTTCCATGTACTAACCAATTCCTTTGGTGAACAATTTGATTGTTTCTAGGTTTTTGGTTATGGAAGAGGCCAGGAACATTTTGGTTTGTAGATATTTTGTCTTCTTTGAAGCCGTTCTCCTGCCTCTGTCTCCAATGGAGGGAGATGCTTAGTGCTTTCAAGCCATCTCCCAAGGCTGCTCTTTGAAGTGTTTCTCTGTCTCTTTATTTGTTTATTTATTCATATTTTTTTTTGTCTTTTTAGGACCCCACCTGCAGCATGTGGAAGTTCCTAGGCTAGGGGTTGAATTGGAGCTGTCGCCACTGGCCTATTCCACAGCCACAGCAACACTGGATCCTTAACCCACTGAGTGGAGCCAAGGATTAAACCTGCATCCTCATGGATACCAGATTCTTAACCCATTGGGCCACAATGGGAACTCCTTTCAGTCCCTTTAAAATAACCATCCTCTGTTCCTTCTTCCACTTCTGCCTTCATTCTTTGCCACGCCCTCTCTCACTGTCTTTCCTTCCTCAGGTCCGCCCCTTGGACTCATGGAGAACATCCATCTCCCATCTCAGGAAGGGTCTTGTCTGACTGGTCCATCTTTCGCTCCTGGCTCCTTCCCGAAGATCTGCTCTCAGAGGGATGGAGAGGGTGGGGGAACAACATATATTTTGAAGCTTATCAGCCTCAGGATCTGATGTCTTATCTCAATATTATTTCTGTCCTACTTACATCACAAGCCCTTAAGGCAAGCACCATGCCTCTACATGCGCCATGGAGAACAGAGAGCCCTGCTGGCACTTGGCGAACGTGGCATGTTGTTGTAAGGTGTGAAGAATGGGAAGATGTGAGTAGATATTCAAGAAGGTGGAACCCTTGCTAGAACTGAATGGGGCCTCTTGGGAGGACCACTAAGAAAGGCGTGGTTCTGAGCTGTCATCCATTCACTTTCAGAGAAGTGTCTGGGGCTTCTGCTAACTGGGCAGTGTTGGCATTAGAGGAGGTGCCTGGATGGGGTCCTATCCATTTGAACTTCACTTCATGAGGCATTTTGAATCTTGCCAAGTTGAATTCAGGGCCACAGACAAGGGAATGGCGTGCAGATACTTTGGGGAGAGTCCTTCAATGACATTGGGACTGGAACTCCTTGACGATGTCTACATCTTAATACCTAAAATTTCTGAATGGAGGGTAAACTTTAGAGAGAATTTTTCAAGTGTAAAATCCCTAGTGGGGGCAAGCCAATGGGAGACCATCCATTTGCAGTTGACATGAGCAAAGGGTACACGTTTATCCTCTTTGACTTTATCCTAAGTTATTCATGATACATACCTAACCTCCCCTGAGAACTTTAGCTAAGGTCTCTCATGGGTTAAACGGAAATTACCTGAGTAGGAGAGAAATCAAAACCTTGCCTGGTAAGGGTCTTTCACTTCAGGTTTTAAAACAACTTCGATGAGTAGGATGTGTCTGCAAATGGTTTTTTTTTTTTTTAAGCAGAAGCTGTTTTTGTATTTGCTATGTGTTGACAGTTAGGAATGTGCTCTTGTTTTTATATAAGTTGTGTAGGAGAGAAACCCATAACCCTATTTGCATATTGTTCTATGGCTCAACAAGCACTTCCATACACATGTTCTCTCTTTTCTTATAACAGCTTATGAAGGTCTGCCCTCATTTACAGCAGTGGACAGTGAGGCAGATGTGGGTGGGGTCTCGGGCGGTCAGTGTTTAAGTCAGAGTGTGAACTTGGAGTTCTGTGTGTTTCTAGTGGGCTGTTTCCCTGCTAGGGAAATGATAGTGATTTCTGGTGTAATCTCATCCCTTTTTTGTCTTTGCATATTCCGTGATTTGCTCCCATTGTCTCTTCTTGCAATCTTTCTCTCTGGTGCGTGCCGTTCTTGTATTGTTAAAAAAACCAAGGATCTCACTGGACTTTGCCTTGGTGAAAGAGTCCATCCGCGAGGCCCAGAAATGGCAGCCTCAGGTATTTTCAGGGAGCAGCTGGAGAGGGGAGGAAAGGAGAGCCTGGTCAGCTAAAGTGCCCATTAGCCACCATGTGAAGCCCACATGAGGCATTTAAACAGAAATGTTCTGAAGTGTGGCTTGAAGGAGTGTTGGCACTTCTAAGGCATTTTTGGAATGTTCTAACTACTCCAGAAATGCTGCCCAGCAGCCGTGATAATGCTGATTTGATCTTGGTAGATTTAAACCCTATCAGGAGTGAATGTTTTTCTTCACTGCTAATAGATAAACATAAGTGTTTAAATTGCTTTTTAATTAAATTACATAACTTGCTTGTCTTGTCTTTAGGGTCTCTTGGTGCATCCAGTATCACTACTGTGTGACTTTGGGCACGTGACCTCACGTCTCTGTGCCTCAGTTTCCTTACTTATGAAATGACAATAGTATTCGTCAACACCACATAGGGTTATTAGGTGGATTGATTGTGTTTAAATGATCTCCCTAGTTAGGGCTCAATAAATATCAACAATTATTATGATTATAAAGGCTAACTTGTCCTTACATGTATTATCGATGCTAGTTTGCTTTTCTACTGGTAATGAGTACATTTTACTTTGGCCGTGCTCAGGGCAGGCAGAAGTTCCAGGACCAGGGATTTAAGTCTGCGTGTGCCACAGCAGTGGCAGTGCCAGATCCTTAACCCACTGTGCCACAAGGGAAATCTGAGTACATTTACTTATTTATTTAGGTTTTTTGTTGTTGTTGTTATTTTGCTTTTTAGGGCCTCACCCGCAGCAAATGGAGGTTCTCGGGCTAGGGGTCCAATCAAATGTAGCTGCTGGCCTCCAACACAGCCACAGCAACACGGGATCCAAGCCAAATCTGCCACCTATGCCACAGCTCATGGCAACACTGGATCCTTAATACACTGAGCGAGGCCAAGGATTGAACACAAGTCTTCATGGATGGTGGTCAGATTCGTTTCTGCTGAGCCACGATGGGCACTCTGGAATACATTTATTTTTTAATTTTTAAAAATTGTGGTAGATATATGTAACATAAAATTGACCATTTAGCCTTTATTTTTTTTGCTTTTTAGGGCCACACCCATGGCATGTGAAAGTTCCCAGGCTAGGGGTCGAATCGGAGCTATAGCTGCCAACCTACACCACAGCCACAGCAACATAGGATCCAACCCACATCAGTGACCTACACCACAGCTCACGACAATGCCAGTTCCTTAACCCTCTGAGCAAGGCCAGGGCTTGTGAACCCACAATGTCATGATTCCTCGTCAGATTCGTTTCCACTGCGCCACAACGGGAACTCCCCATTTAGCCATTTTTGAGCTTTTGGATCCATGACACGAAGTGCATTCACAGTGTAGTGTAGAACACGTTCCTATAAGTGGGGAGTAGACCAGGGGAGGGGTGGGCATCAGAGGGAGGGTCTCAGCCCCCGGTCCAGCTGCTTCTCCCGGTACTGCACAGCACAGGTGCCAGCGGAGTGACCAGACCACCTGCAGGAGAGCCAGGTGACCATTGTCCTGTGAGCAACTGAGAGGGTGAGACTCATGTTTAAGTCATGTCATCCTTCCACTTTGTTTTTATTCATTTCACCGACTTTGGCTCAATCACTTTTTTAACCTGGAGAGTGAAGTCTTGGGTTCAGATCCACTTTGTGGATACATTTGTTTAAAATTTTGGCAAATCAGTAGCAGAGAGAATCATTGAGAAGATCTGTGTTCCACCATCAGTGGTGTGTGACTCCCGTCCTAGGGGCATCTGGATTAAGCGTGAGGTGGAATTCAGTGATTTTTATCACATTCCTTGAGACAGACAAGGCCGGAAATTTAGAAGGTCAGTTTCTGAAAGTCATAAGCTTGTGGGAACAAATAGACTTTGCTGAAAATGGGAAGTCTATGCCCCTGTCTCTCTGAGATTATTACTATTTTTTTTTTTTTTTTTTTTAATGGCTGCATCTGCAGCACATGGAAGTTCCCAGGCAAGGGGTGAGATCCAAGCTGCAGTTGCAACCTACACTGCAGCTGCAGCAACACCAGATCCTTTAACCCGCTGTGCTGGCCTGGGGATTGAACCAGGGCCCTGGCGCTGCAGAGACTCCTCTGATCCTATTGCACCACAGTGGGAACTCCTCTCTGAGATTATTTATTCAAGTTGCTGGTGGCACCATTGTTCCAAAGCTGATGAGCACAAAATAACTGGAAAAGCAACTGATCTGAAGCTTAGCACATGTATCTACAGATTCAGTCTCAGAGTGATGGTTTGAAATTCATTTATTCTTCCATATATTTCTTCAACAAACATGTATCGAGTATGTGTTAGAAATGGTAGTGGTCACTGGAATTCTGTTTAAAAGACCTCATCTTAGGGTTTCTATAGTGGCTTAGCAGAAACCAATCTGATTAGCATCCATGAGGATGCAGGTTCGATCCCTGGCCTCATTCAGTAGGTTGAGGATCCAGTGTTGCTATGAGCTGTGGTGTCAGTCACAGATGTGGCTCAGATCCTGAGTTGCTGTGGTTGTGGTGTAGGCTGGTAGCTACAGCTGCCATTCCACCCTAGCCTGGGAACTTCTATATGCTGCAGATATGGCCCTAAAAAGACAAACAAAACAAAACAAAACAAAACAAAAACAACCTCATCTTTCTCCAGAGAATGTTTATTTTAAGAAGTTTCTAAAGTGTAACTTTTTAAGCAAATGCCTTTTATTCCCAGTGCTAAATTTGTTATTTAACTCTACTGAGCTACAATCCCACTCCAGAGAAAACCATGACTGTAAAATATACATGCACTCCAATGTTCATTGCAGCACTGTATACAATAGCCAACACATGGAAACAACCTAAATGTCCATTGACTGAGGAGTGGATAAAGAAGATGTGATACATATACACAATGGAATATTACTCAATCATTAAAAGGAAAGATAATAGCATTTGCAAGAATGCAATGGATGGACTTAGCAATTATCATGCTAAGTGAAGTTAGTCAGACAGTGAGACACCAATGATATATGCTATTACTTACATGTAGAATCTAAAAAAGGGACACAATGAACTTCTTTGCAGAACAGATACTGACTCACAGACTTTAAACAACTTTTGGTTTCCAAAGCAGACATGTTAGGGGCTAGGGCTGGGGGTTTGGGATGGAAATGCTATAAAATTGGATTGTGATGATAATTGTACAACTCTAAATGTAAAAAAATTCATTGAGCTAAAAAAAAAAACCTCTAATGGGCCTATTTAGCTTTCAGGTGTCAAACAGACATAAGCTTTTTGTTTTAGGTGAGAAATCTTTTGGTTGGCAGACTATTAAACATCAAAGGGCATCAGCTGTCTCCAAGGTGGCTGGCCCAGCAGTTACTTAAAGCTCTCAAAGTGAACTACTAGCCAACCAAAGGGTCCAGGTGGGCCCACCTGGATGCAACCCCCTAAGGGCTGGATATTTTAATTTAATTTTCCCCAGCTTTATTAAGATATAATTGACATATAACCTTGTGTAAGTTTAAGGTATACAACATACTGATTTTATATATATGTATACTGCAAAATGATTTCCACAATAAGGTTGGTTTACAGATCCATCACCTTACACAGTTATAGGTTTTTTTTTTTTTTATGTTGAGAACTTTAAAAATTATCTCTTAGCAACGTTCAAGTATACAACATAGTATTGTTAACTTTAGTCACCATGCTGTCCATTACATTTCAGTCCATCTTATAACTGAAAGTTTGTACCCTTTGACCACCTTCCTCCGTTTACTCCTTATCTATCCCTCACCCCCTGGTAACCACCAATATGTTCCTTGTTTCTATGAGTGTGATTTTTTTTAGATTCCACATATAAATGAGATCATACAGTATGTGTCTTTATCTGCCTTACTTATTTCACTTAGCCCAGTACCCTCAAGCTTCATTTGCGTAGCTGAAAATGGCAAAATCTTTCCCTTTTTATGGCTGAATAATATTCCACCACCTATGTATGTATATACATACATACATAAATACAATTTTCGTTATTGTAGATAATGCTGCAATGAACATAAGAGTGCAGATACCTTTTTGAGATGGTGATTTCATTTTCTTTGGATAAGTACTCAGAAGTGGAAATATTGCTGGATCTTATGGTAGTTCTATTTTTAATTTTTTAGGAACCTCTATACTGTCTTCCCCAGCGGCTGTACCAATTTATATTCCTACCAACAGTGTACAAGGGTTTCCTTTTCTCCACATCCTCATCAACATTTGTTATCTCTTTTCTATTTGACATAAAGATTTTCTTTCTTTTTATGGCTGCACATGTGGCATATGGAAATTCCCAGGCTAGGGGTCAAATTGGAGCTGCATCTGCCACCTAGGCCAAGCTTATAGCCATGCTGGCTCTTTAACCCACTGAGTCACAATGGGAACTCGTTGATATAAAGATTTTGATTTAGTCATCCATCCATCCATCCATCCCCCCAGAAAGCACTGAACATGCTCAGAGGCACAGGAAATTTTCAGGAGCAGTTCCTGTTGAGTCTGACTCTGGGACCGCAGGTGTTCTGTGGAGCAGAGTTTTGGAGGCACTAAAAAGCAAAGTGTGCAATACTCTTGCCTTTCCTTTAGTGCCACTCGTATAAAACCTAATCTGACAAGGCTTTATATCTCCTGGATAGTTTGCAAAGAGTAAGATTGTGGAAAGCAGTGGCTAAAATTTGCTATATCCACGAAAGGTTGTGAAATCTCTTCTTTGCCCAGTGATCTGAGGAGCTGAACTTGTATTTGGGATGAAGAGAATAGACGCGGTATCTGAGCGTTCCAGGCCTCCCCTCCTGCATTTTCTAGGTAAACAAAAACTGCCACCTTTCTTTCATGCAGAGCCACCTGGCCTGTGGCCTCACACCTGGGCTGTTTCATCTCAAAGTATCTGATTGACCTGCCTTTCCACTCTGCCTCCTACTCCTAATTGGAATCCTGGGAGCTGTGAATGTACGTGTTTGGGGAGAAGGCAGGAACAGTACCACCACCTGGAGGTGGGCAGGCACACCCCTGTGCTGCTTATGTTGGTGTGAAGGTGTAGAGGTCCTGCTTGGAAACTCATGTCTTGGGGTGGGTCTAACCTGCTGGCGATGCTTGGGGAAATCCATCCCCAGTTTCTACCCGCTCCTTGAGGACACCTCTCGTATCCCCCCTGAATGGGGTGGTGGGCTTGTGGGGGTGGGAGTGACGAGGAAGGATATCTCCCTTTACGTACTTAAGGGTCAAAGAGTCACGAACGTTTCCTTGGCTGGAGAACACTGCTTCCTGGCACGCTGCTTGCCTTGCTATTAGGTTTCTCAGCAGGAAGACAGCTTCTCCTTCCCTCCCACGAACATTCCAAGGTGTAGAGATGGTCAGACTACTGAGCTATGTAATAGAAAATAAGCCGAGCACGGCTGCAAGCCCTTCCTACCTATCTAGAGGCTGTAGAAGAGTGAACCGCCGAACAAAATAGCCCTTTCCCTAAATTTGTAAAAATTGCCTTAAAAATACAAATGACTTCACCGACTCGTGTGATAACATGCTGAGTGTCACGTTTAAAGAGCTACTTGGGGAGTTCCTATCGTGGCTCAGTGCTCACGAACCCAGCTAGGATCCATGAGGATGTGGGTTCAATCTCTGACCTTGCTCAGTGGGTTAAGGATCCAGTGTTCTGCAAACTGTGATGTAGGTCGAAGATGTGGCTGGGATCCTGTGTGGCTGTGGCTGTGGTGTAAGCTGGCAGCTGCAGCTCTGATTCGAGAAGACAGTCCTTTAAAAAAAAAAAAAAAAAAAGCCACTTGGATGCCAAGGGTTTAGTTTCATGGACGCATGTGTCAGTATCATCACTATCAAAAGAAGATAATATGGCATAGGCTGGCAGCTGACAGTTCTGATTCGACCAGTAGCCTGGGAAATTTCATATGCCACAGGTATGGCCCTTAAAAGCAAACAAAACAAAACAAAACAACAAAACAAAAAAAAAAAAGAAGATAATATATGTGAAGGTGTGAAAGTGTTTTGTAAAGAGTAAATGAAGTATGTACAGGAAAAGATTCTTGTTCTGGCCCTGTTACTAACACTGCCTGTTAAAGCTCTGCTCTTTGTGGGGTGTCATGTCAGGGCTTTCCTGAGGCTGGCGTTTGACACTTAAACCATGTGGATACCCACCCAATTGAGCTCTGGAAGCTCCTCAGGTCAAAGTGTCTCTCCTTGTCATGTTACCTCAAATTCCCATCATTTGTCCTGCTTGTATGTCAGCTGCTTGGGACAGTAGAGTAAGATATGCTCATTTTCATGTAGCTCATTTGAAAATTTAGCAGAGAGCCGAATTTTAAGGTCAAAGGGACAAAGGACAGATTTATTTTGACCTGGGGAAGTTGGGAGGGGAAGCAGATGACCCAGAGGTGTTCCATGGCACTCAAAGTCTGAGAAATAGCAAGCCCAGAACAAAGGAGAAGGAACAACAAAAATTCCATTTGCTATTATGGTTTTTCCCTGTTTTGTTTTTTTGTTTTGTTGTTGTTGTTGTTTTAGTGCATTTGACAAGATCCTTGCCATTTAGTGGCTCAATGGGAGAGTAGGTATAGAGAAACATACATGGACACATACCTATGGTAAATAAGGTCTTTCCATTACTGGAAGTGCAGTTGCTGGGGTGATGAGTGGTGGGGATCCCATTCAGATAGGATGCCTGAAAATGCCCTTGACTCCCAGGGAATCAGCAGGAAACAGCCGCTGCCTTCAGGAGCCCTAACAGCTTGCAAGAAGTTCTAGATGAGAGATGGAGGATTCCAGACATAAGATGAATGTCAAGAGAAGACTTGGAGATTAGAAGTTTGCAGGTTGACCCCTGAAATATGCAGGAAATCATACCATAAATCACCAAGACACTGTCTAGGTATGTTGTAAGAAATCCTAATACATATGTCTTTCCCTAAACTCAGCACCAGGTGCTTTAGTGCACACAGTGTTACCGAAGGTTTCCAGAAGGTGTGTGGCTTCTAAGCAGACTTTCCATGCAAGTGAAAATGTATTTGTTGGAGTTCCCATTGTGTCTCAGCGGGTTAAGAACCCAATTAGTATCCATGAGGATGTGGGTTTGATCCCTGGCCTCTCTCAGTGGGTTAAGGATCCGTTGTTGCTGCAAGCTACAGTGTAGGTTGCAGACGTGGCTCAGATCCCATATTGCTGTGGCTGTGGTGTAGGCTGGCAGCTGCAGCTCTGATTCGACCCCTATCCTCCTGGGAACTTCTATATGCCACAGATGCAGTCCTAAAAAGACAAAAAAGGAAAAAAAAATGTATTTGCTGAGATGTATGCCATCAAGTGTAGTCAGAGCTGATCCCTAAATAAAGACAGCACAGTGCTGCTGTGTGCTGGGATTTTGGCATAGGCTTCAGGTGTGTCTGGATATTTCGCTTGCTATATGGTTCCTGAAGAATTACAGTCTGTGCTCTGTGGGGTATACCCCCAAGCTGCCACTTACTGGCTGGCTGCTCGATTGAGCTAGTTTTTGTTTCTCTTTTGGACTTTGGAGAATGTTTAGCTGACTTTACCTTGAAAGGGTTAGTTCTTCTAAGTTCATTAAAACATGTTCATTAGAAGCTATGTTTCTAAATTCAACAACATGTTTATTCAAAACTACTGAGATTCTGTAACTTTGTGGCTTTGGCCAGATCCTGCCTATGTGGAAGTTGATTCTTAGAAATGTGGAGGATGAGATAGAGGAGAGTGCTCAAATTCCCTGAGGCTCATAGTTATAATTTATAATAATCATGACTCCCAAATGGTTAAAATTTCAGAATATCCAAAGACTTTATTTTCATTAACATAGTTGCTTATTGATGGGTGTCCAAGCTCAAACTAATACTTCAGGGTGAATATACAAAAACCAAGGACCCTGACTTCAAGGATCTTTACAACAAACCACCCTGTTGTTGAATATTCTAACTCTTGCTGTGTATGCACTGTTGTCCCAAGTGCTGTGGGAGATACAAAAGCAATCTAAGGCTATATCTTTAAGAACTTGTCATCTGTTTGGATATTAAGATCAGTACCTGGGAAACAATGGCGCCTCTCTCAGGATGCTTTTGACTATGAGAAAAAAACTTTAGCTGAAACTGGCTTAACTGAGTAGTTGGTTGAGTAATAGGCTGTCAGGTGTAGGACTGGATTTAGGCTAGGGGTCCAGAGGCTCAAAAACTTTAAGACCCAGGTTTTTCCAGTCATTTCCTTCTGCCAATCCCAAGGCTGCTTCATCTTGGGCTCTAGGATGGCAGCTGGTAGCAGTCAGGATTAAGCCTCTTCCATGTCCAGTAGGGGAGAGCTGGCATCTCATAGCTCTTTCAGAAGAGCAAGGAAATTCTTTTCCCAGAAACTCTCAGAAAGTCTCCTGTCACTTCTCATCGGCTCTAATTAGTTACATACCCATCCCCGAACCAAGCATTTTGCAAAAGGTGGTGGGAGTGGTCCAGGTGGCTCAGATTAATGGGTTTAACTGGAGCTGAGATAAAGGTCAGCTTCCACTGAAGCTTACGACTGCATGGAAGATACCAGAAGGGGAAAATGGCTTCAGAAGAAAAGGGATCAAGTGAATGCTGGTAACCTAGTATCCATGATTGGATACAGCAATATGTTCAGATGTAATGGGGACATTTTGCTGTATGACAACAGCTGCCATCGAGCAATGCTGGGTGTTACAGGACAGACACGTCTTGCTGGTGCCCTCTTTGGAAAGGAGCCAGGTTTGGAATTTGAGGTGTGGGAGGGGACCAGCTCTACAGAGTGGAGGTTGGAGAATTTGTAGTTGGGGGTCAGAAGAGTCCAATAGAGAAAGAGGGGAGCCGGCAGGACCCAGCATTTCTGGGTCCTGGGAGAGATAGAATGCTTGGGGTGGTGGAGGGGGAACAGCAGGTGAGGAGGCTGCAGAGAAATATTTAATAAAGATTCTTAAGGAGTTCCCATGGTGGCTCAGCAGTTAACAAACCCGACCAGCATCCATGAGGATGTGGGTTTGATCCCTGGCCTCACTCAGTGGGTTAAGGATCCGGCATTGCCTTAGCTGTGGTGTACGTTGCAGACAGGGCTTGGATTCCTGCTGTGTGGCTGTGGTGTAGGCCGGCAGCTAGCACTCCGATTGGACCCCTAGCTTGGGAACCTCCATTTGCTGCAGGTGAGGCCCTAAAAAGAAAAAAGACAAAAAAGACAAAAAAAAAAAAAAAAAAAAAAAAAAGACAGAAAAGATTTTAAAATTTGCTGCAGGCAAATGTAATGGAAATTCTTCCTCCAGTGAAACCCCACCAGCCCTTCTCTCAGATTCTCTGGGAAGTTTACATTACTCATCAGTCCTTTTGCGTTGGTGCTGGACTTTAGGCATATCCTGCAATTATGCTCTTACTCTCCAGTGTGCCTTTTTGTCACTTCTTTGGGTTGCTTTTTCCTTCCAAACAGGCTCCTGCAGAAGGGGGCTGGAGAGACCAAGACACTGGCCATCCTTCCAGACCCCACCTTCTCGGCTCCACTCCTCAATATCTGGCGGGAGAGATGCCCAGGAGAGGGGCACCTTCCACCAGCAGAGACTGGCTCTGATGTCCCTCAGATGACCTGTGGCTTCTGATGACAGTTAAAATGTCTTTGCAGTGTGTCCCTTGGGGGACTGGTGTGCACCACAACGCACAGGGAGAGTCGCTTTCTTGTCTTGGTTTTGCCGGGGCAGTAGGATGACCCGCTTCCCCTTTCTATTCCTTGCAGCAGTGGAATGTTGTAGCTACTCTCATGATTTCCACTTTATAGATGAAAAACTGAGGCTCAGAGATGTTCAGGCTACAGGGCCATTTGGGATGAATCCCAAATGCACTGTGGTCCTGAGCAGCCTGCTGCCTTGCCTTCTGCCTTTCTGGAGAGGTTTCCTGATGACCTTCTCGCTAAACAGAGACCAAAGGAGTCTATGTCCAACCCCCAGTCCAGGTCTGCTGCTGTGGTCACTGTAGGGACAGCTGTAAGATCAGGGAATTGACTGCATAAGGCTCCCCTGCAGCTGTAAGATCTGATACATCCATAGCACAAGTGAGCTTGGGGCCCCGTGTTCATAAATCAAATTCCAAGACTGAGGTGAAATTTTACTCTTTTTTTTTTTTTTTTACTTTTTTTAAAAACATCTTTGTCATTCATTCATTTATTTATTTTATTTTATACATATAGTTTGAAATTTTACTTTTTAATAACTGTGTCTTGGAATTCGCTGGTGGCCTAGCGGATAAGGATCTGGCATTGCCACTGATATGGTGCCAGTTTGATCCCTGGTCTGCCCACCTGCTGTGGGCATGGCCTAAAACAAAACAAAACAAATGCCCCACCACCACCAAAAAATAGCTGTATTTTAAGTGTTAGGTCCATGCCATTCACATTCAACAAAGTTTGAACATCTCCTAACACCAGGCTAAACACTTTTCCAGCAATAGCCCAGGCAGACAGAACCTCTCGGTTTGTCATAAGCAAATTTTCTTTTTCTATTTTGTCCACCCTTAGGCAAATGGAGTTCCTGGGTCAGGGATCAGGTCTAGCTGCAGTTGTGACCACTGGATCCTGTAACCCACTTGGCTTGGGGATCGAAACTTCAAACGGGTGCTGCAGAGACACCTCTGATCCTGTTGCGCCACAGCTGGAACTACTGTGTTTTTTCTGTTTCTATTTATTTATTTATTTTTTCTGTTTTTTTTTTTTTTTTTTTTAAGAACCTGAGCCGAGAGTAGGAGCATTCACTTTCCATCCTGCTGTCCTCAACCACAGCCCACAGCCACCAAGCCTTGCTCAAAGGAGTAGTAAGACAAAGTTGGTGGGATGGACTAGCCAGACCCTCCCCTCAGCGGGCACCTTATACAGCTCAGCACATGGTTCATGATGCTTGAATGAATGAATGCATCCATTGTGCATGGAGGTGGCTCTCCAGAAATTAGGAAATGGCAAAATGCATCCCAAACCTGGTAGACTGAAAACATTTCAGAAGTCATCTTCTCAGGTTTGCTTGGAGATGTCAACACCCCAGAAGTTTGGTGTGCTGTAGGCCAAGATCAATCTGATATTTCTTTTTCTTTCTTTCCCTCTCTCTCTCTCTTTCTTCCTTCCTTCCTTCCTTTCCTTCCTTCCTTCCTTCCTTCCTTCCTTCCTTCCTTCCTTCTTTCTTTTTCTCTTTCTTTCTTTCTCTCTCTCTCTTTCTTTCTTTCTTTTTTTTTTTTTTGTTTTTGTTTTTGTTGTTGTTGTTGTTGTTGTTGCTATTTCTTGGGCCGCTCCCACGGCATATGGAGGTTCCCACGCTAGGGGTTGAATCGGAGCTGTAGCCACTGGCCTACGCCAGAGCCACAGCAACGCGGGATCCGAGCCGCGTCTGCAACCTACACCACAGCTCACGGCAACGCCGGATCGTTAACCCACTGAGCAAGGCCAGGGATCAAACCCGCGACCTCATGGTTCCTAGTCAGATTCGTTAACCACTGCGCCACGACGGGAACTCCTCTTTCTTTCTTTCTCTCTCTCTCTCTCTCTCTCTCTCTTTCTTTCTTTCTTTCTTTCTTTCTCCCTCTCTCCCTCCCTCCCTTCCTTCCTTCCTTCCTTCCTTCCTTCCCTCCTTCCTTCCTTTTTCTTTTGAGGGCGGTACCTACAGCATATGGAAGTTCTCAGGCTAGAGGCTGAACTGGAATTGCAAGCTGCCAGCCTACGCCACAGCCACAGCAGCTCTGGATCCAAGCTGCATCTGCTACCTATGCTGTAGCTTGCAGCAATGCTGGATCCTTAACCTACTGAGGGAGGCCAGGGATGGAATTCACATCCTCATGGATACTAGTCAGGTTCTTAACCCTCGGAGCCACAATGGGAACTTTCATTATTGTACAGCTTTATGATTGACTGTTTCTCACTCACATGATCTTTGTGTTTTGGAATTATATAACTGTCTAAACTTCTGAATAATCAGCTCCCTCCATACTTCTGTGACCTAATCCACCCTACTTTAGGCAACATATTTTAAATTCAAAGAAGCCTTAAGGAGGGTAGAACATGCATTAATTCAAAGGGTTTCCTGCTCTACTTCTTGCTTAACATCAGGACAGCTTCCTGCTTGCCACAGAAATCTACCTCATTTCAGAAACAGGGACTGTCTCCATTACCAACAGGGCACATTAGTTGCTGCATCTTTCTTTCATTCAATCCAAATATTGACACATTCTTAAACATTTCAGATGCCTGCCAAAAAGCCAAACAGTATCACTCAGATTCCTTAAATCAATGATTAAAGACTTTTAATCTTGTCTTTCAAATAGTAAGAATGGCTGACAAGCCTAGTGTAGATATGAGTTGTAGAGTAACTAAAAAAATCTTTTCGACAAAACCCATGTTAATTCTTGCTTGATGTGATTCACAGTTGATCCCAGCTTAATCCCTTTTATTACTTAACATATGACTTGTACTGAAGGAAAAAAAAATCATTAAGTCATCTACTTATTATTTTTGAATTTATCTCCTTATTACCAGGTGGAGAGTCATAGGAATTTAGTACTGGATAAGACTTAGGAAACTTATGGTTTATCTCCAACCTAAACATTGGAGGTCCAAACAGATCAAATAACTTCCCTGAAACTTCAGAGATAGTGATGGTCCAGGAGTGGAACCCAGTTTTTCTGACCCCACACTGGTGATTCACGGCAATGGCCACTCGCAGCCAGGACCTCAACACTCCCTTGGAAGCAAGAAGCCTCAGACTCACCTTGGGTTGGGAACTCGTGCAGAAGCAGCTGTCCTCCTGGGTAGCTTGTTAGGAAAAGATGAACATTTCTCTTTTTCTGAAACTCATTTGTTCTAGAGGAGGGACTGATAGTTTATTTCAAGAGTATTTATCATAGTCATTATCAACATTATTAGTAATAAAATATTTTACACTTTAGAGGATTAACATTTCTCAGTACTCTCACATGCATCTTATTCTCTTTGTACTTTTGAGTGGCAGGTGCTAGGGTTCCCATGTTGCTGGTGAGGACTGGGGCCTGTCGTGTCGTTTGCTGAGGTTACATAACCAGTGGGAGCAGGTAGGAGCTCTCATTAGAACCTCGGTCTTTTAATTCCTCTCCTTTATCCATTTATATGAAAACTTCTCTTACCAAGATGAAAAGTAGTTCTGTAACTCTGGGAGAGGCATTTCTATTTTCTGTGATATAGGTTGCGAACAATCTTGGATTATTTGATCCTACTAAGCCACTCTCTTGAGCCTCTGACTTTTGAAAGTCCTCACTGATAGGACAGTTCACGACTGGGTTTCTGTCTAGAAGTTTTTTCTTTTCTTTCTTTCTTTTTTTTTTTTTTTGTCTTTTTGCCATTTCCAGGGCTGCTCTCATGGCATATGGAAGTTCCCAGGCTAGGGGTCGAATCAGAGCTCTAGCCACCAGCCTACGCCACAGCCACAGCAACGTGGGATCTGAACCGCGTCTGCAACCTATGCCACAGCTCACGGCCATCCTGGATCCTTAACCCACTGAGCAAGGCCAGGGATCGAACCAACAACCTCATGGTTCGTAGTCGGATTTGTTAACCACTGAGCCACGACGGGAACTCCTGGAAGTTTTTTCTTACCAGTTGTCAGCTGTATGGCCCTGGACTCGACTGCATTGCATTTCCACGTTGGCAAGATCCCAGGCCATGCAGGTGATGGTCCTTTAGTTCCTCCAGGTCAACACCTGAGGCAACTGCCTCTGCTTTCTCCACGTGGAGTTTCCAAATCCTGAAATCTGTGGATTTCTGGAAGTTTCTCTTCAGATCTCAGGGACCTATTCTAATGGTTACAAAGGGCCAGTTGAGCCAATTTCCTTAGGGCATGACCTTTCTCTTTGGGAAAATTCTGCACCTACAAATCATGGATGGAACAAGGAAGTATTTTTATTCGTGTGTCCGCATTCCCTTTTTTCTTTTGAGTAGTCTCCCAAAGGCCTCAGGATTACCCCTCTCACCCGCTCCTCGCCTCAAATGTAAACAAATCATAAATTCTGCAGTAAAACAGTGCAAAGGTTTTAAAGACTGTGTTTACAGCCAGGCTTGATCTTCTAAAAACTGAACTTTACTCAAGATAGAGAGAAATCCAAGGAAGAAAGAAAAGGTACAGATAGCCTGCATGGCATAAATCTCCCTTTTCACCTCATGGTCCTCCGGTCCGAGAGGAACACATTCCTGGTACTCAGAGCCTGGCGTTCTCACCTATCGACATCTGCGATACAAGTTAATGGCAGTTGGGTGTCTGGACGGGAAGACTGCCTACAAAACCTGTTCCTCGTGATTAATGATCAGTGACCTAAGTGTTTCAGATCTCCAGGATGGCTTCTGTGGATAGGAGAGAATGTTCTGAGCTTCAAACATTTTTGTTCTTTCAAGAAGTCTGGCCAAGGGGCTCACAGGCATCCAGAAGGGTGGATGCAGGGTGGCCCCCGGAGATGGCCCCGCCTTTGGGTCAACTTGCCAAAACCTCCCAAAGCCTGCTTTTCCTGCTTCCATTCTTGTAGGAAAGATCATCAGAGAGACAGGCAAGTGGAAGCTCTTAGCAGTCCCTGGAAAGAATGAAGGGCTGAACCTGGGGATCTGGGGGCAGGGTGTGTGTGTGTGTGTGTGTGTGTGTGTGTGTGTGTGTGTGTTCAATCATTTAGACTCTTTGCGGAGGTGTCATCAATTTTTACTTATTTTATTTAAAACTTTTAAAAAATTATATTTGATTTACAATGTTCTGTCAATTTCTGCCATACAACAAAGTGACCCAGTTATATATGTATAAACATACTTTTTCTCATGTTATCTTCCATCATGTCCCATCACAAGTGATTGGATATAGTTCCCTGTGCTATACAGCAGGGTCTCATTGCTTATCCACTCCCAGTGCAATAGTTTGCATCTACTAACCCCAGACTCCCAGTCCATCCCACTCTCTCCTCCTCTCCCTTGGCAACCAAAATCTGTTCTCCGTGTCTATGAGTTTTTCTTTTCTGTAGATAGGTTCATTTGTGCCATACATTTAGATTCCTCATGTAAGTGATATGATATATTTTTTTCTTTTTTGGATGTGCCCATGGCATATGGAAGTTCCTGGCCTGGGGATCGAATGTGAGCCATAGCCTCAAACTACGCTGCAGCTGTGGCAACACCGGATCCTTAACCCACTCTGCAGGGCCAGGGATAGACCCTGTGCCTCCGAAGAGACAGGCTGGACCATAAACCTACTCCACCACAGCAGGAACTCCAAAATTTTTAAAAAATTAAGAAGGTTCCCCTTAATCACTTTAATCATCTACCTTGGTAAGAAGATCTGGAATAACATTTACCTCTGCCTTTGTTTCCAGTTGGCAACGATGAGCGCTGGGTCTTTGGATCTTGCCTCCTCCCCAGATGTCTTCCATGTTAATCCCAGCTGGCAGGTCCCTGCAGTCACTCTCGAAGTCCCTTGCCACCTGGACTGTACAGATGTGATTAGTCACACGCCTTCTTTGGGCTGTATTTGCCTTTATTTCTCACTTGTACTTGCCTTCCTCCTGCTTTTGAGCATAAGGGGCTCAGGATAGATAGAGAAGCACCTAATAACACAGTGAAGGCAGAGTGGCCAACTTGACCTTGTCATTGCTAGGGAGCTGAATCAAAAAGTCCCTAAAATTCAGCTGGCGGGACAGAGGAGGGCTGGCATGGGAATAGGCTGTGTGCCAGGTACTGGCCTGAGGATAGCGGCCAAGCCCAAAGGTGAATTTGCCCCCATCATTGTCTCCATCAGCCCCTGCTAAAGCTACATGGCAATGATGCCAGTGATCTTCATAATACGTTTTGATCTGGACAAATGTTATTTTTCAATTCTGTATGCAATTCTAAAGGAACTTTGTTATTTTTCTTAAGCTTGCCTCAATGATGTGCTTTCTCTAAAAAACCTTCCTTCCGGACAAGTTCCTGAATGTTCTCCTTTTAACCCCATCCTCTCCCATATGGAAATTCTAGACCCACTGCTGGCTACCTCTGTGGGTCACAAAGATGGAATTTGAGGGGCTCACAGTCAAAAAAACTGACAAGTCAATATTGGTCAATACTGAAACCCTATCACAAGGCCAGCAAATATCAGAAACAGACATTTTATTGAAGATGTCATAAATTTCAGGGTGTAATAGAGGAATTGTGACTGATGAGTCCTTGTTTCAGAAGGAGATGGAGGTAATTTTGCTGCACACACTCTGCCAAGCACAGGGTGAATAAATAACATCCAGCAGGTTACGAATTTGTTTAAACAGTGGGTGTCTCATGGGGTATCAGAATCATAAATGTGCCCGGATTTCCTTTTATCCCATCTTCTTCGTATGACCATCCTGATCCCTAATCGCAACAGTTTTTGGATTGCTTTCTTTTCTTTTCTTTTCCTTTTTTTTTTTTGCTTTTTAGGGCCACACTCCTGGTATATGGAAGTTCCCATGCTAGGGTTCGAATCGGAGCTGTCACTGTCGGCCTGTACCACAACCGTAGTAACTTGGGATCTGAGCCACATCTGCGACCTACTCCACAGCTCATGGCAATGCCAGATCCTTAACCCACTGAGTGAGGCCAGGTATGGAAGCCACAACCTCATGGTTCCTAGTTGGATTCTTTTCCGCTGTGCCACAACAGGAACTCCCTGCTTTCTTTTCTTTAAACACAAACCACAAACTGTTTAGTGACAAGCTCAGCAGTGAAAGTTAAGTTTTCAGGAGTCAAAACCTCAGTGTTGCGAAGTATAGATCCCCAATTACAGTGATGTCGATGATTGACCCCATGCAGTCTGCTCCTAGATGGTCCCCCCAACTTTCATAACAACCCCTGAGATAGATGTGATCATCCCCATTCTACACAGGAGAAGACTGAGGTTCAGAAGGTAGATAATGTGCCTGGAGCAGAGCTGTAAGTGCGCCAGCAGCATCTGCATCCAGGTTCTTCTGACGGCAAAGCTTCTGCTTGTACCACTTCACGATATTGTATGATACACAGAGTTGCGTTTGGCATGGGAGGGAACCCGCTGGAATTGTATTTCGGGTATTTTTCCAAATATTTTGTTTTATTTTATTTTTTCCTTTTCCATTTGGCTTAAAACATTTTTTTTTTAAGGGAAGTATAGTTGACTTACACTGTTGTGTTAGTTTCAGGTGTACAGCAAAGAGATTCAGTTATACATATATATGTATATGTCTGTATTCTTTTTTCCAATTCTTTTCTATTGTAGTTTATTACAAGATAGTGAGTATAGTTCCCTGTGCTATACAGTAAATCCTTGTTGTTTATCTTTTTAATTTTTTTATGATAGTGTGCATCTGTTAATCCCGTGTTCCCAATTTAACCCTCCCCCACTCCTTTCCCTTTGGCAACGGTAAGTTTATTTTCTATGTTTGTTAAGTCTTTTTTGTAAGTCTATTCATTTGTACTCTTTTTTAGATTCTGCATATAAATGATATTGTATCATATTTGTGTTTGGCCTACTTAATTTTGTATGATAATCTCTAAGTTCATCCATGTTGCTGCAAATGGCATCATTTCATTCTTTTTAATCTATACCATATCTTCTTTATCCATTCATTTGTTGCTGATTGTAAATAGTGCTGCTATGTCCATGTCTTGGCTATTGCAAATAGTGCCACTGTGAACATGGGGGTGCATGTATCTTTTCAAATTAGAGCTTTCATCTTTTCCAGATATATGCTCAGGAGTGCAATTGCTGGATCATTCTTTCTTTGCTGGGTAACTCTAGTTTTCTGAGAAAACTTCGTATGATTCTCCGTAGTGGCTGCACTAATATATACTCGCATCAATAGTGTAGGAGATGTCGCTTTTCTCCACACCCTCTCCAGCACCTATTATTTGTAGATAAACCATTTATTTTAAAAGTCACGAGGAGGAGAATAATACATTGCTTTATTGCTTTCTTCTCTTTACCTCCCATTTCATTGTTTTTTTCCCCCACTCCAGTCCTTTTCTTGGTCACCTCAAGTTGTGCCTAGATCCTATATTTTATTTTATTTATTTATTTTTGTGTGTGTGCATGTGTGTCTTTTTAGGCCCACACCCATGGCATATGGAAATTCCCAGGCTAAGTGTCAAATTGGAGCTGCAGCTGCTGGCCTACACCACAGCCGTAGCAACAAGGGATCCAAGCCATGTCTGCAACCTACACCACAGCTCATGGCAACGCCAGATCCTTAACCCACTGGCGAGGCCAGGGATCCAACCTGTGTCCTCATGGTTACTAGTCAGATTCATTTCTGCTAAGCCATGATGGGAACTCCCTAGATCCTATATTTTAGAAATGATTTATTTTAAAATCATTTTAAAAATTTTTGTAGAATTTGTAAGAACAGTACGAAGAAACTTTACATCTTTTTCACTCAGATCCCCCAATTATTGATATTTTATATGTGCAAGCCCTTTCTCTTGCCTCCTCTCTTTCCATTGTATATAATTTAATTATACATAATATTCATAGATAAATCATTAATTACTATGGTCTTCTGAACCACTTGAGAATAAGTTGCAGTCCTGCTGTTCCATCACCCTGATTAGTCCCATGTGTATGTTTCTAAAGCATGACACTCCTACACCACCATTATACAGATGTCCAAGTCACTTTCATGCATTATCATTTCATCCGTAGACTTCATTTTCATTTTTCCAACTGTCCCAGGGATATCACTTCTTTCTTTCTTGTCCGGGATCCAATTCAGAGTCCTGTATTGCATTTAGTGGTCAACTGTCTACAGTGTCTTTGGAACCGGAGTGTTTCTTCAGTCTTTCCCTCTCTGTCAAGTCCCTGAGTGGAAAGAGTACTGGCCTTCGGTTCTGTAGGGTGCCCCATCCCTGGGTCTGTCCGATACATCCTCCTGTTCAGACTCAGGCTGGGCCTTCTTGGCAGGAATCCTATAGCAGTGATGATGTTTCTCACTGTGACGCTTCAATTTCCCCTTCATTACTGATAAGGATTTTGTGAGGAGACCACATCAATATCCTGTTCCCAACCGTCTAAGTCTCCCTTGGTGACTCCCTTCTGAATCAACCATGCCTACGAGGGTTTTCAAATAACGGTTTTCTATTTTTATCATTCCTTCTGCTGTCTAGTGACATTCCATTGTGAGCTGAACTTTCCCTTCTCCATTTATTTGCTGATTTTATATGTATGTAATATTCATACAAATAATATATGACACATATCTGAATGGATACATGAATTCCTGTGACTTAATGGGCTGGTTTTAAATTTTATTTGATTTATTTTTTGGGTGGCTGGTATAGCTGATTTACAATATTGTGTTAGTTTCAGACGTACAGTCAAGTGATTCGGTCATATGTATGTATGTATATATTTACATTCTTTTTTTCCTATTCTTTTCCATTATAGTTTATTATGAGATATTGAATATAGTTCCTCATGCTATGCAGTAAATCCTCGTGTAATTGACATACAATATTATGTTTGTTTCATGTGTACAACATAGTGATTCGACGTTTGTATACACTGTGAAATGATCACCACTGGTAAGTCTGGTTACCATCTGTCAGGTATAACGTTGATACAATGTTATTGACCGTATTCCTCATGCTGAATGTTACATCCCCAGGACTTATTAATTTTACAACCGGAATTTTATACCTCTTGATCCTTTCACCCATTTCTCAGCCTATCCCACCGCCCTCCCTTCTGTTGACTACCAATCTGTTCTCTGTATCTATGAGTCTGGGTTTTGTTCTATTTGGTTTTTTTTATTTTTATTTTATTAAAAATTTTTTTTAAAATTTATTTATTTTTGCTTTTTAGGGCTGCAGCTGCAGCATATGGGAGTTCCCAGGCTAGGGGTCGAATCAGAGCTACAGTTGCTGATCTACAACCACAGCTCATGGCAATGCCGGATCCTTAACACCCAAGGGAGGCTAGAGATGGACCCTGTGTTCTCATGGATGCTAGTTGGTTTCGTTAATGCTGAGCCACGATGGGAACTCCCTGTTTTGTTTTTTTAGATTCCACATATTGGTGAAATCATGTGGTATTTGTCTTACTCTGACTTATTTTATTTAGGGCAATGCCCTCAAGATCCATCCAGTTGTCACAAATGGCAAGATTTCATTCATTTTGTTTAGTCATATTGCATTGTAGGGCTATCTGTTCTTATCATTGTTTATTTTTGGTGCTCAAATTGCTGCATATTTGACCGGTGGAAACCTCTTCAAACTGGCACCCATCGTGTCTCCATCATTCTTTTAGCTTTTCCTTACTTTGTGGCACCAGGTGCCCCAGGCTAGGAACCAGCCATTTAGCCAAGGGACTCTTTTTCCTTTGAGTAGACGATGGCATTGAGAAGCCCAAGATCTGGTTTATACAATACACACACACATGCATCGGTATCTATTCCTGTACACGTGTTATAAAATGAGTGCGCACTGATACATCTAATTCTAATCCGACACTTCTGTTTTCTTCTTAGCCTTCTCCCTTTCAATATTCATAAGTTCTTTCTCTGATGGTGAGAAACAGGCTTCTGTGGGCCTCAAGTTACTTACCCAAACCCCTGCACGACACCAGTCTCCCTACTGCTCCAACTGCCTCCTTGGTTGGCTGCCTCTGTAAGTGCCCATTTTTCCCTTCCTGCCTTTGGCTTGGCCACCAGGCCTGGCACTGCTTCTGTAGTTTCCCTTTGCTCTCACGGCCGCCTCCGGGCACCCCCACCCTCACCCCACACCCACTGCCCTGCCTCTGCGGCTTCCTCATCCATAGGGCTTCTTCTGCCCAGGGGAGAGATGGCTGCAGGTCCTAGTCCATATAAACAAAGATATATAAGAGGGGCGGCAAGCTTAATAAATATAATGGTACTTTCTTTTCTTTTTGCTTTTAAAAAGCAGTGCTTATATTATATAACACTGCTTTTTAAAATTTATGTATTTAAAAAAATATTGATATATAGTCCACACCCACAGCATATGGAAGTTCCCAGTCCAGGGATCGAATCCAAGCCACAGCTGGGACCTACGCCACAGCTGCAGCAACGCCACATCCTTAACCAGCTGTGCTACAGTGGGAATTCCCCAGTGTTCAATATTTTTGATAAGGGTGCTACATTGCTGTTAAAACATATCAATAATCACCTAATAAGCTAACCCATGGAACTACACTCCAGTTAATGAAGCAAACAAAGGAATTGATTTTTAATCTCTTTTGAGAAGAATTTCACATGCATCTGTGTGATACTGTTTCCTATGATCTACAGTATGTTCTAAGTTTGGTTTGATCAAGTAGATACCATTTCCCGACAGTCAGAAAAGCTCAGTGTTCACTTTTTTCCCCCTTACTTTTTGTATGTGTACAGGAAAGATTTCTTTTTTTTTCTGCCTTTTCTAGGGCCACTCCCGTGGCATATAGAGGTTCCCAGGCTAGGGGTTGAATCAGAGCTGTAGCCACCGGCCTACGCCAGAGCCACAGCAACTCTGGATCTGAGCCACATCTGCAACCTACACCACAGCTCACAGGAACGCCAGATCCTTAACCCGCTGAGCAAGACCAGGGATCAAACCCAAAACCTCATGGTTCCTAGTCGGATTCGTTAACCACTGCACCACGATGGGAACTCCAGAAAACATTTCCATAAAAATTCTCACCTGGAGTAGTTGAGAGGCAGAGGGAAAGAAGGTAAAGCTCATGTATTACTAGGGAAAAAGTGGACGTTATCAAGTTGAAATCAGAACTGCCTTGGGGACCTCGGACCTCTTTTCTACCCAGGCCTTTTCAGGGGAGGGTGGGAGGGATGATGGAAATCTGCCATCTTGAGACAAAACGTTTCAGAATTCCTATAGTGGCTCAGTGGTAACGAACCCACCTAGTATCCATGATACTAGTTTGATCCCTGGCCTCGCTCAGTGGGTTAAGAATCCGGTGTTGCCATGAGCTGTGCTGTAGGTCACAAACGTGGCTTGGATCTGGTGTTGCTGTGGCTGTGGTGTAGGCTGGCGGATATAGCTCCAATTCGACCCCCAGCCTGGGAACTTCCATATGCTGCAGGCATGGCCCTAAAAAGACAAAAAAAAAAAAAAAAAAAAAACCCATTAAAAACAAACAAACAAAAACATGTTTTGAAATTCCCCAACCCCCAACTAGATTACTTTAGATTTTAGTAAAACTGATTATTTCACCTTACAGTCTGCTAATTTGGAGGCTTCTTCCTGGTTGTTTTGAGGATTCTCCCATTCAGGGCCGTCAGTAAAGCATCTTGAGCAAGTGTGATCTTGAGGTCTTGGGGTAGGCAGGCAGATGCAGCATCTAGAATGAGGGCTAAACATGCACATAACAGGAGTAGGCAGGCCTGCTCTGGTCACCTTGGGCCAATTATCTCATTTCTCAGAGTTTCGGTTTCTTAATCTATGACCTGGGGATGCTATTATGTAGGGTTGTGTTGAGGAATTAGAGGGAGAGAGAGGGAGGGAGAGGGAGAGAAGGGGCCTAGACCTCCTAGCACAGTGCTTGGTGCACAGGGGGGCCTAGTAACTGGAGGCTATGATTATGCATAAAGTCTACTAGTTGGCCCTAGCCCTTGGTTGCTCACAGTCCAGGTTAATCGGTGAGACACAAGGACAGAAGTCAAAGCCCCGTCCTGCTATGTTGCATCTCCTAGTGTTGCCAAAACTCCCAGAGCACCAAAAAAACTGGGGTATTTTAGGAAATGACGAAACCAAACAAAACTGTGTTCCAGTTGTCCAGAACTAGGCCTAGGCCTCATGCACCTATGGCTTATCAGGGCTTGCTCTCCTGGCAGACAGGTAAGGGAGCAGAGTTGTTATCCCCCTGCCCAGCTGGTGTTTCAGGAGGAGTTCCCCCAGGGGGTGGCTTCAGCCCAATGCTCTGGAGAATCATGGAATGGGAGTTCTGCCTCAGCATTCTTTGGGCAGGGCTGCCCTGGCGGCAGGATTCTGAGCCCTCTGGCTCCCTGCCATCTGGGTACAGTGGTTCCAGTAACCTGAGGAAGGCCCACCCGAGAGGAGTCTGAGGCTGCTGCTGTGAGACTGAAAGCACCTTGGAGGGGGTGGGGAGGGATGGGAGGCATGTGGGCGGAGCTCCAACTTTTCTGCCTTGGACCCCACTCCTGCCCAGGCCTGAGGAGCCCCAGGAGCACAGGCTGCCCACTCCCTCCTGGCCTGCCTTCTCCCCCAAGGACAGGAAGGCTGTGAGGAGGCCCTGGTGCCTCTGACCTGGTCCCCTCCCTTCTGCCAGGCTGGACCACGGAACCAGTGTTCCTGTCCTGCTGGCCCACTTCTCTGCCTGCCTCCCAAGCCCTAGGTCCTGCTGGCTGTAACTGTTACGAGCGACTGTGAGTCACGGCATTCCCAGTAAGAGAGCGTCATCTGACCCAGGAGGGGCACAGTGAATTAGAGTCAGTATAATGGAAGGACCTAGTGGAGGAGAGGACTGTTCAGGATGCTGGCTGGAGAAGAAAGGAAGTGCTGAGGCTTGGGCTGCCCTCGATGGCAGGCTTCAGGGGGCGGGAGAGAGGGGAAGCCCTGCCAGCAGTGGGACAGCTACGGGTAGAGAGCGAGGTATCTGTGGTGAACCATGAGTCACCCTGTTGGTCGGTGTCTCCTGGTAGGGAGGGGAAGGAGGGGAGGGGCAGGAGGAGCTGGCGGGAGACCTTCAAGTGAAGAGGCTGAGCGGCAGCTGAACCCTGAATCTGGGTCAGGGTGGGCGCCGTGGGAACAGAAGGGACCTTCTTCCGGGACTCCTGAAAACTCTGGCCAATTTTAGAGCAGTCATTTTAGGAGCTACACAGTAAACATCTAGACAAATTGCAGACTTATGCATGACATTGTAGCTTTGTACGGAGAGGAATTTTGACAGAGGGTATGTACTACCCACTATTCGTGTTTTGAAGAAGGTAGAATTAAAAATAGTCATTCTGTCAAAGTGCATTAACTGGTTTTTATGTTTTGTTTGTTTGTTTGTTTGTTGGCTTTGCCTGAGGCATGTGGAATTTCCCGGGCCAGGGATCAAACTTGCGTCACAGAAGTGACAATGCTGGATCCATAACCCATTGAGCCACCAGGGAACTCCTTTTAAAATATTTTTATCCACACAGAGAGGAGCATGCTGTTCATGATGAGGTTCTATCCTCAGCCTTCGTCTTCAAAGTAGATGGTAGACATTTTCATATCCATATGTATGTAGGTGTTTCATTTTTGATCAGCCCCATGGTATTGTATTCCATCACAAGGATGTACCGTGATGTATTTATCTGTGCATTAGTCATCGTCCGTGTACAGAGGGTTACCTGTTGGGTAAATTCCTAGAATATGGAACTGTTCGCAGCCCCTGTTCCTCCGTGTTTCCTTATCAGTCTAGGCACTCTCACCCTTACTCACTCACTCGTTTGTTTACCAATTCTTTCACCCCATAACCTGTGTTGTGCTGCCTGTCACTCCAAGTTCTTGAATAATTGCAACCTAGCCCTTCCTTCCTTCCTTCCCTCCTTCCTTCCCTCCTTCCTTCCTTTCTTTCTTTCTTCCTTCCTTCCTTTCTTTCTTTCTTTCTTTCTTTCTTTCTTTCTTTCTTTCTTTCTTTCTTTCTTCCTTCCTTCCTTCCTTCCTTCCTTCCTTCCTTCCTTCCTTCCTTTCTTTCTTTCTTTCTTTCTTTCTTTCTTTCTTTCTTTCTTTCTTTCCTTCCTTCCTTCCTTCCTTCCTTCCCGCCTTTCTTTCTTTCTTTCTTTCTTTCTTTCTGCCTTTTCTAGGGCCACACCCGCGGCATATGGAGGTTCCCAGGCTAGGGGTCAAATTGGAGCTGTAGCCGCTGGCCTACACCAGAGCCACAGCCACTCCAATGTCAGATCTGAGTCACGTCTATAACCTACACCAGGGCAACGCCAGATCATTAACCCACTGAGGAAGGCCAGGGATCGAACCCGCAACCTCATGGTTCCTAGTCGGATTCATTAACCACTGAGCCACGATCCAGCCTTCTTTATTTAAACTTGATATTATTTTGCAAACAAAGACTCCTTCAACCAGAGGAGAAGGTTAAAGGCCTTTGTATGGATTCCCTCCTTTTCCCTCGACCACCTGGAAGCTCCCAATCAGCTAAGAGGGTCTAAACCCTCCAGCAGAGGAGAATAGACCCCAGTGGCTGAGGCCTGGGGTCCCTGGAGACCCGGCCTTCCAGTCCCACCCAAACCCAGCCCCTCCGCCTGGCCTGTGAATGAGCTTGGCAGGGGCTGGGACGCCGGTGGCTGGGGTTTCAAGTGCCAGATGTGTAGGAGAGAGGCCTCCAGCCAGCCAGCTGGGAGGTAAGGATTAGTCACGCTGGGGCACAAACACGTTTCTAAAGCCACATTTAGCCAGCTGTGGCCAGCGGTGTCCCAGGGCTGGCTGCCTACAGACACCTCTGTGCCACATGAAGAAAGAGCTCCCGTTTGTTGTGGCAACAAAGCCAGCTGCTGAGAATTAGGTGGCGGCGCTCAGGGGAGGAGGGGGTGGCAGCTGGACCGAGAGCGAGGCTGGCCACTCCCTATACAAACAATTCCTTGTAAGTTGCCTCCAAACGGGAGTTGGCACCAGAAGAGGAGGTGGGACAGAGGAAAGGAAAGCGGCACTCCAAACCTTCACCACCTCTTCAATGAGAAGAGGGACTACCTGAAGACAGACATTCGTGATGCTGGAAATGGGGTCCCCTGGTGGGAGAGGGCAGGGCGGGGTAGAAGCCACAGCAAATACCAAAATGCCCCAATTTCTCTTCTCTTGCATGTGAGATAGAAGAGCTTTTTTTTTTTCTTTTGTCTTTTGTCTTTTTAGGGCCGCACCCGCGGCACACGGAGTTTCCCAGGCTAGGGGTCTAAATAGGAGCTGCAGTTGCTGGCTTACACCAAACCACAGCAACTCGGGATCTGAGCCGTACCTGTGACCTACACCACAGCTCAGGGCAACACTGGATCCTGAACCCACTGAGTGAGGCCAGGGATTGAATCCAAAACCTCATGGTTCCTAGTCGGATTCTTTTCCTCTGCACCACGATGGGAACTCCAAGAAGAGCATTTTCTAACACCTGGGCTCCAGCACTCACCTCAGAAAAAAACTAGATCAGAAATACTGTGCACTGTTTGTCACCGAGACCCTGGGCTTCGGCGTAAAAGAGTCCATTTCTGCCAACATCAAGGGCTATGTTACAAGTATTTCTTTCTTTGCTTTGAGTGTGATTTTTACATTTAAATCTTAGAGTACAATCTTTATTTTTTGAATTTCCAGTCTTTAGGAAGTGAACAGTAATTCCCTCCAAAAAGTTATTTCCTTAAGATAGATTCCCAGAAGCAGATAATTTTTTTCAAAGCATTTATAGAATGAAGGCTGTGCCTTTGCCTTGAAAGACTTGTTCACAATTCTCACATCTTTCACTCATTCGCAGTTTTTAAGTGTTAATTAAGTGAATTAAGTGAATATTTATTTAGTGCTTATTATATGCCAGGCACAGCTATCTCTATGCCTTGTCTTACTTCCTCTTATAATAATTCCTCTAGAATGAGGGCTCCACGTGTCACGGCCTTGGCCCCTGGTTCACTGCTTTGTCTTCAGTACCTAAAATCATGTGCAAATGCAACATGTATGTATTTGTTGGAAAAAAAGAACGAGGGAGGTAATACTACGATGTCCATTTTCAGGTGATGAAACGGAGCCTTTGAGGGGTTAAAGAATTTGTGTAAGGTTTCAAAGCTCATACCAGGCAGAGCTGGGATTTAATTTCATGTACTTCCAAGTCCTTAAGACTGCCTTTATTCTCTAAAGTGCTAACCGTTTAGGGAAGTAGACATTCCGTGCTCAAAGATCTCTTATACAAAGCAGAGGAGATGAAGCAGAGGGAGGAGGAAGGTATTGTGGGGTCATAAACAAAGGATGAGGAGGAGTTCCCGTTGTGGCTCAGGGGTTTAAGAACCCGACTTTTATCCATGAAGATGCAAGTTTGATCCCTGGCCTCACTCGGTGGGTTAAGGATTCATCGTTGAGAGTTCCTGCTGTGGCTCAGCGGAAACAAACCTGACTAGGATCCATGAAGTTGCGGGTTCGATCCCTGGCCTTGCTCAGTGGGTTAAAGATCTGGCGTTGCCGTGTGCTATGATGTAGGTTGCAGATACATCTCGGATCCTGCGTTGCTATGGCTGTGGTGTAGGCCAGGAGCTGTAGCTCCAATTCGACCCCTCCCCTGGGAACTTCCATATGCTGCAGGAGTGGCCCTAAAAAAAAAAAAAAAGAAGGGATGATTTTTCTCGGTTAGGGAACCCAGGAGGGCCTCCAGAGGATGTGATGTTTGCACCTGCTCCCTGAGGAATCAATTTCCATCTTTGGTATCAGATGTTCCGTCCCTGGCTCTGATGATATCCTGTCTCTGTGGTTTTGATAGAAAGCTTGTTGTCAGTGTCTGCTTTCTGAAAGATATTCCTAAATTGCTCTTCATGTCTTTCTAAATCCCAGGGCTTGTAGCTCCTTTTCGGAAGTCACTATTTGGATTAAATGTTTTTGCTTGTCTAATGCCTATAAAAATCCTCATTCCTTACTAATGGTGGAAAACTGCTCTGACGGTAATGCTCTCCTTCACCACAACCAGCCTCATCCTTCATAACTGGAAGGGAGAGTGAATGCTCTTTGCTTTTGATCAAGACGTGTCTCCTGCCAGGAGCAAGGAAGGATGTGTAGGAGGGAATGTCTCCCATAATAACAATAACAAGAGTAATGAGTAAAAGTTCTCAACAGGATCTTGGGCAACTAAGTTACCCAGGCGGTTTATGCGTGTTTACAGTGTGAGTGTTTTTTTCTCCAGCTAACAATGGTTCCCAAATGTCTTCCTTCCCGGGCCCCCTCCCAAGCATGTGAATGGTCCTGTTTGAAATATACAGAAGCAGCTTTCAAAACCAGACTCTTTTTCCTGCTTGCTTTTGGCACAGGCTAAGCGGGGCACCCGCTGGCCTTTGGTTATGGGCGGGCAGTGCACACACTTGGGTCCTGGCTCTGATGGTTGAGAGTATCATGTGACTGTCTTGAGCCAATGGCGACTCTTCAGCCAATGGCCCTGCTTCTCCAAGTGATTGAGAAAACTTTCCCTTCATCCCCTCCTCTCTCTCAGCTCTAAGATCATCAGAGTGGTGATCCTCATGCTTAAGAAACAGACCGTGACTTGAGCAACAATGAGCTGACTTCCTATCCATCCTTCTGTGCCACCTCTTGGGTGACTTAAGAGGAAACAAGATTTCCTCCTCCCTGCCTCCGCTGGGCAGAGCCTCCTCCCGGCTTGGGTCAGTGCAGGCTTAGCTATGCGGCCGCAGGAAGTTTCTCATCCTCCGCACCCCCTTCGCATCCTGGTAACCGGAGGATGAGCAGGAAGCAAGAGTGTCAGGGCAAAGGCTTTCGAGCTCACACTGGGCTCCGGGCGGCGCGTGGGCCTCTAAGGAAAACAATACAGAACTTTCCAAATGGTTCTGCTGATGGCTCTCTGCAAATACTTCACACAGTTGTGTTAGAAATTGTTAGTCAGGAAGACTGAGTTTTTTATTTATTTTTCATTTTGTGTAAAAAAAAAAAGTGAAGTTTGAGTGTTGCTCTCAGCAGTGCTCACTTTGGTTGCCTGGAGATTTTTGTGGCGGGGGAGGGGGGGGGGTGCCAAGCCTCTGCCAGCTGCTTGTAGGAGGGAGCACCCATGGCAGCTCCTCTGCTCTGGGTCAGGAAAATTGGTTGGATCAAAGTGATGTTTTAAATTTGGGAAAATGCTCCACACACAGGTGCTGGCTTGTTCTGAACCTTTGGACAGGACATCACTCTTTCAGGCCTCAGTGTCCTCATTTGGAAGATGACAGGGCTGCAGTCATTGAGATCTGATGTTCTCTGCGCCTCTGACGAGAACCACACGGAGGCCCTCTGGCCTCTAGAGGAGGAAAAAGCCTCAGGTTCGCCCCAAGCCCCTTCTCCAGGGGCACTTCCTTCCCTTCCTTTTCGGGGCTGTCCTCTGAAGGCTCTTCAGCAAATCTGTGCTGGCTTGGTGTAAGGCATGGCCTGGCCATTGAACTTTCACATTGTCTTCTTCCAGAGTCTTTATTTTTTTTAGAAAAACAAGGTGATAATTTTTTTTTTTCTTTAGTAGTTCCCGTTGTGGCACAGTGGAAACGAATCCGACTAGGAACCATGAGGTTTTGGGTTCCATCCCTGGCCTCACTCAGTGGGTTAAGGATCTGGTGTTGCTGTGAGCCATGGTGTAAGTTGCAGAGGTGGCTTGGATTGCGTTGCTGTGGCTGTGGTGTAGGCCGGCGGCTACAGCTCTGATTTGACCCCTGCCTAGCCTGGGAACCTCCGTATGTCACAGGTGCGGCCCTAAAAAGAAAAAAAAAATTTAACCCTAGAATCATAAGCTGGACCCCAAAATGGTACCTGCTTATAAAAGCTTTGCTTTTTACACTGGCTTCTTTTATTTACAAGACTCTTGTTACTATTATTCCACTTACTGCACAAAGCCAGGCTGGACAATAACCCTGGATGCTTCTTCCCACATCGCCCCACTGCCCATCTCTTTTCTTTTTTTAGCTGTTGTGGAAGTAACCAGAAAAGGGAGCCCTGTTTTTTAGGAGGTCGGCATTTACCGAAAATAACATTTTTTTCTCTGACTGCTCTCCAGATACTGCCCATCCATTACCTTGGAATGTAAATATGTTTGAACAGCAGACCTGTCTGAGACGGGAGACCTCAAGGCAGCGCCTTTTGGACTTGGGGCGAGGTTGGCCCTCAGATGCTCCAGGCAGGATGCCAAAACCCGACTTCCTCTGAATCCAGGCTAAGGGCAGTGATGCAGGCAGAGTTACCTCTACAGGGGGTCCCCTAAATTCCGAGAATGATGAATGTAACAAAGAGATATGCTCAAAATGGAAGCGAAACCGATTATTTGGGAGTTGTCATTCTCACCCGCTAGTGAAGCCCTTTCTTTCCTTGTTCTGTGTGAGATGATCTATGACAAGTGTCTGGCACAAAATAGGTCCTCAGTCAATGTGAGTCTCCTTCCCTGTTCCCACTGCTTTCCATTTCCCACGAAGGGTGGAGGCAGCTGCTCAGGGTTGACATCCCAAAGGGCCAGGAACAGAGTGGGAGGAGAGAGGAGACCCAGATCTGCTTGCTGAGAGGCCTCCTCTCCCGAGCATGGAGGTGCAGATGCAAAGCCCAGCCTCCTTGCAAGCCCAGGGCAGCTTCCGAAGGGGAGGGGCTGCCTGAGCCAGATATTGGCAGGGGAGCAGACCTGACCTGCCTCACTCGTCCTGGTGGCCTGAGTGTTTGTGAGTCCCAGGCCCTCTTTTAAGCATCACTGGGCTGAGACATCTTCTTCTTCCTCAATAACTGCTTTCCCAAGACACATATACTTGAGGATATCCCCAAGTGCAGACCGGGTCCCCGAGACTTTGCAAGGTCAGAGGAGACCTGGACCTCCAGGTTTTCCTAAGATCGAGCCCCATTGAGCAACCAGTGTCTACGAGATTGGAGGCCTGGAAGATTCAATTATGAGCCATTTCAGTAGAGGAATTAAAATCAGGTTGTGACATGCTGACGAATTCCACTCTTCTCTAAGTTGTTTGTCCTTTCACAGTACCTACATGAGAGTCTTCCGCTCAGAAATTTGGACACCTAGATTGAAAAATACCCAGACGAAACGGAGGAACTTTGAAGAAATTACCGAAGAGTGGGTTGTGGTGTCCACGTCACCCAGGGGTGTGACAGATGGCCCAGGTCTAGAAGTCCTGGTTCTCCCTTATGCCACCCCGACCTTGGCTTACCTGCATGTCCTTGTCAGTCTAGATCTCTTTCTTTCTTCTTTTTTTTTTTTTTTTTTATTTTCCCACTGTACAGCAAGGGGGTCAGGTTATCCTTACATGTATACATTACAATTACATTTTTTCCCCCATAGATCTCTTTCCATTGCTGTCCCATGTTGAGATTTAGGCCAGCTTCAGGGACAGGTCGCTTTTGAAATGGGTGTACCGTAATTGCTACTGCTTGCTTGCTTTTGCTTTTTCTCCTCTTTCTTTCTTTCTCTCTTTCTTTCTCTCTCTCTTTCTTTCTTTCTTTCTTTTTCTTCCTTCCTTCCTTTCTCTTTCTTTCTTTCTTTCTCTCTTTCTTTCTCTCTTTCTTTCTCTCTCTCTCTCTTTCTTTCTTTCTTTCTTTCTCTTTCTTTCTTTCTTTCTTTCTTTCTTTCTTTCTCTCTTTCTCTCTCTCTCTCTTTCTTTCTTTCTTTCTTTCTTTCTTTCTTTCTTTCTTTCTTTCTTTCTTTCTTTCTTTCTTTCCTTCCTTCTTCCCTTCCCTCCTCCCTCCTTTCCTTCCTTTTTTCCCCCCTTTTTTTTTGGCCGAGGCATGCACCAGCTTGATGTGGGATCTCAGGTCTCAGACCAGGGCTTTAACCTGGGCTGCAGTGGTGAAAGCGCTGAATCCTAACTACCAGGGAACCAGCTTTTCTGATGCTGAGACTCTTTATTGCATCAGTATGTTTCTAAATTTGATGAGTTTCTCCATGTTATGGGAGAAGCTCCTCCTCTGTGTTCAGGAAAATGACACTTTGGCCAGGTCCCCGATCTCTGAGGAGCCCTCCTCTCCAGGCCTGTGTGGCTGGTCGCTGTCCTGTGCTGACCACCTCGCCCGTCCTGGCCGGGAGCCACACCATCGGCTCTGGCGTTTCAGGCTCCCAGCTTCCCTCTGCTTTAACCTGGCCTCTCTGTCCAGTGCTCCTTGTCTGACTTCAGAGGCAGTGATTTCTCTGGTCGCCTTTTTACAACCTCAGGAAAAGGCTCCTCGTCCTGCCTCATGGTTTTGAATGTGACGTGGTTTCTTCCAAGTGAAGTATGACCAGGAAGCCTATCTTCTAGGTCAATTAAGCAGGGCCTAGATTTATTGAGCACCAACCCTGCAGCAGGTACTCCGCCTGCCACCAAGGGCCCAGAGAAGGACTGTACCTGCTTTGAGGAGCTCTCAGTCTGAGGGGAGACTGATCATGTCATTCCAAGACACTGTGCTGAATTGTGGGGGAAAGCAGGGGGATTCCCCTGAAATTTCCTCAGACTGGTTGGTTCAGCCAAACCTGCGACCTCGTGTGCAGCCTCCATTCTGACCATCTGGGCTCCTGCTCTGAGCGGATGATGCTCAGGCAGCGCTGACATCCCCTGGACCGAGGCAAGCAGAACACGGAGAAGGGAGACTTAGCCCAGCCCTGGGATGGGGAGGACAAATGCCTCCTAATCTGGGTTGCTCAGCTGATAACTTGAAAGAGGAGGCAGAGTTGGTGGAGGAGGAGGAAAAGGTACAGCAGGCAGGGCATCAGCCTGAGTCAAGTGAGAGGAAGGGTTAAAAGGCAAGGCAGGTGCAGGCACCCCAGATAGTCGTGGGGTGCTGAGACCAGGGGCCAAAGGGCCCTGTTAATTATGGGCAAGCTTGAGAGAGAACTGGTCAGATTTTTAAAAAGTATCTCCTGTGGCCAAGAGGAAGATGGAGTTGAGGGAGGTGAGACTAGAGAAGGAAGCCAGTAAGGATCCAGCTCTTGTGGGGTTTTCCTTCTTTCCCTCTTTGAGCCCTATTTCCCTCTTCATTCAGAGCTTTGCAACAGGTGACTGAAGGGCCATCCTCTTCCTCCTCCTCCCCCATCTTTTGGTTTTGTATTTTTAATTTTGACGTGATTGTAGGTTCACAAGAAGTAGCCTCAAGAGTAGAGTCCTCTTTAACCTTCTCCCCACTTCCTCCAAGGTATCATCCCATATAACTTTATGTATTTATTTTTTGTCTCTTTAGGGCCGCACCCATGGCATATGGAGGTTCCCAGTCTAGGGGTCCAATTGGAGCTGCAGCTGCCGGCCTACAGCACAGCCATAGCAACACGGGATCTGAGCCGCGTCTGTGACAGCTCACAGCAATGCCGGATCCTTAACCCACTGAGCAAGGCCTGGGATTGAACCTGCCACCTGATGGTTCTGAGTTGGATTCGTTTCCACAGAGCCAAGACAGGAACTCCCCATATAACTTCAAGAAAATGTCAAGCCCTGGAAATAGACATTGGCACAAAACTGTTAACCAGGCTACAGGTTTTATTCACCTTTTACAGGGTTTTCTGTGTGTGTGTGTGTGGGGGGGTCTATGTAGTTTTGTATCTCACCTGCATATTCAGATTCTTACCAGTCTATTCAAGGTACAGAACTGTGCCAGCCCAGTAGCACCAGGCACCCCCTCATGCTGCCTCTTTCCAGCTACACTCCCTCCTTCCCCTTCCCACCCTTCCCAGTTCTGAAGGCCAGTCTAATGAGCTAAGCGAAAGCAGTCAAACTGCTGCTGACTCAAGAAAGAAAGAAAGAAAGAAAGAAAGAAAGAAAGAAAGAAAGAAAGAAAGAAAGAAAGAAAGAAAGGAAGACCCTCTTAGCACAATTAAATCCTTTGGGTTTTTCCCCTTATTCTGAATAAGTCATGTCTACCTCCCTGGAGGGCCTGGGTATGTGGGGAGACCCTGTGCTTTGAGCCAGAAGTAGGATTGTTCTCACCCTTGGAGGGCTGCAGAGCCCTGCCCAGTCTTGAGCCTGACCGGGGGTGCAGGGGAGGGGGGCTTTTCTCGCCTCTACTTTAAAGTTTCTCTTTTATGAGGTTTCTTAAATCCTCAGTAGAGGACAGAATTGAGGCTTAATCAAAAATGGATATGGTGACTTTAAGCACATACTAGGGATGCCCAAGACATAGATATGTGATCTAATACACGTTTATTTTATTTATTTATTTATTTATTTTGTCTTTTTGCCTTTTCTAGGGCTGCACCTGTGGCATATGGAGATTCCTAGGCTAGGGGTCCAATTGGAGCTACAGCTGCTGGCCTACAGCATAGCCACAGCAACACAGGATCTGAGCCGTGTCTGTGACCTACACCACAGCTCACGGCAACGCCGGATCCTCAACCCAATGTGCAAGGCCAGGGATCGAACCCGCACCCTCATGGTTCCTAGTCAGATTCGTTAACCACTGAGCCAAGACGGGAACTCCTAATACATGTTTATTTTGTAGGCTTTAAATATTGTTCCACTCTTTGAACAGGTCCATTCTTTCCTAAATGATGAATCATTAATTCCATAGCAGCCTGTTGTCCCCACTCAGTCTAGTGTATGTGAGGTTCATAAATATCACTTTTATGCACCTGACCTCACCACATTTCTGTGATTTTTATATAAATATTTCAGAATCCAGTACCAAAGGTAGTGAATCAAAGCGATTGTACTTTTGGAGATGTCATATAACAGCAGCTTAGATTTGGAATAGTCTTTTGTCATCTGGTATAAGTTTTAACTTAATTTCGGAGTTGCTGCTGCAAAGCTCTGATATTCACAGACAACTAGGGATAAGAGCCCTCCGGTTCACAGGGCAGCAACCCACTCCGTGTTAGACAGCTTGAATTGTTGGTGCATTTTACTTCTTCTTCTTCTTTTCTTTTCTTTCTTTCTTTCTTTCTTTTTTTTTTGTCCAAAAGCTATTATCATATACATTTCATTTATTGGTTATAAATTGTCCTTTCAAAGTACTCAGAATAAATGGAATCCCTTTGCTGCACACCGTCTGGTGGGATTTAAAAGCAGTTCTTGTGTTTCCTTGAAGCCTGCCGCTTCTAGTATAAACACCTCCACTTCCTTCCACTGGTCTTTGCAGGCCTTTCCCATACTCTTGTCCATCCCTGCCGTTTCCTCAGGAAGTACTCTCGTTTACCATGTCACTCTTAAAATGTGGCATCCACAGTTTGTTATCACAGACAGAAAAACAACAACAAAGTTTGACAGACTGAACTACATAAGCCACATGTAGGATATTAAATACTTTAAACAGTATCCTGCTTCTGCGATGCAAGAAAATCTGCATTTAGTTCTCCCTACAAACCCTGAAAGAAAATTAGTCAAAAGAGTACTCCCTCCATATAGTAAGCACTTAATAAAGTTTCACTTTTCTTATTACTCATTTAAAACAATTAACATCATATATTGTAACCACCCATCCAAAAAACCCCCTCAAACTCTCCAAACACTCACAAAGTCACATCAAAAGACATGAGTATAGGGAAAAGTGAATAACCTAGAATGATAAATTTGGGAAGTTTCCCCACACCTTTTTTTTCTATTGAGATTTAATTAACATATAACATTGTATAAATTTAAGGTGTACAGCATATTAACTTGATACATTTATATATTTAATATGATCGCCATTGTAGTGATAATTAGCACCTATCTCGTGTTACATAATTGTTGTTGCTTTTCAGTGGTTGGAATAATTAAGTTCGAATCTCTTAGCAGGTTAGTTGATTATATGACAATATTATTTGTATTCACGCTGTGCATCAGATCTCTAGGGCTTATTAACTACTGGTTGCAAATGTGTTTCCTTAAATAACACCTACCTTTCCCCCCACCTCCATCCCCTGGAACCACTGCTTACTCTCTGGTTTTCGAGTCTGGCTTTTGTAGTTTCTACATATAAGTGAGATCACATAGTATGTGTCTTTCTCTGCCTGGCTTTTCTCCTTCCCATAGCTCGGCTGGTAGAGCAGAGGACTGGGATACATTCCCACATCTTAACTTCAGTCAGCAGCAGCTAAGCTTTCCTGACTCTTTAAGGAGGTTTGCCTTCCAAGAGATAAAAGGTAAATCAATTCATTACTAACAAATATGGGCAACAACCTTATTTCTTTGCATTCCTGAGGTAAAAGCCTAATCAGGCTGCTTTTTTTGTGGGGTGTGTTTATGTGTGTGTGTGTGTGTGAGACAAGAGGAGTAAAGTCCTGACTCTGGGTTTTAGAAATAATTTTTAGGTAACAAGAAAAATGTTTTCTGGTCTGACTAAGAAATACTGGTATTGGAGTTCCCACTGTGGCTCAGCAGGTTAAGAACCTGACTAGTATCCATGAGGATGTGAGTCTGATCCCTGGCCTTGCTCACTGGGTTAAGAATCCAGCGTTGCCCCAAGCTGTGGTGTAGGATGCAGATGCAGCTCAGATCCTAAGTTGCTGTGGCTGTGGCATAGGCTGGGGCCTGGGAACTTCATATGTTGCAGGCATGGCCCTAAAAAAAAAAAAAAAGAAAAAAAATACTGGTATCAAGTGCTTGAGGCTATACTAAATCATATTACCAAATACAATGAAATCTCTATATTTTAAAGAGTTTATTTTGAAATAATTTAAAACGTACAGAGTAGTTGCAAGAACAGTGCAAAGAACTCCCATATTTTTCCATCCAGATCCCTCAAGTTAATCCCTCAAGTTTCTATTTCACTGCAAATGTTCTATCAACATTTATCTCTCCCTCCCCCAATGACTTTTTTCTAGTTTTATTGAGGGGTCATTGACCTATAAATTGTACTAGTTTAATGTAATGATTTGATAGAAGTATATACTGCAAAGGGCATTCCTGTCGTGGCGCAGTGGTTAACGAATCCGACTAGGAACCATGAGGTTGCGGGTTCCATCCCTGGCCTTGCTCAGTGGGTTAAGGATCCAGCGTTGCCGTGAGCTGTGGTGTAGGCTGCAGACGCAGCTCGGATCCTGCGTTGCTGTGACTGTGGCCAGCAGCTACAGCTCTGATTAGACCCCTAGCCTGGGAACCTCCATATGCTTCGGAAGTGGCCCTAGAAAAGGCAAAAAGGCAAAAAGTCAAAAAAAAGTATATACTGCAAAAAGATCACTGCAATGGGTCTACTCTACATCCATTATTGACAGTTACAATTTTTTTTCTCATGGTTAGAACTTTTTTTTTTTTTTTTTGGTCTTTTGTTGTTGTTGTTGCTATTTCTTGGGCCGCTCCCGCGGCATATGGAGGTTCCCAGGCCAGGGGTTGAATCAGAGCTGTAGCCACCGGCCTACGCCAGAGCCACAGCAACGCGGGATCCGAGCCGAGTCTGCAACCTATACCACAGCTCACGGCAACGCCGGATCGTTCACCCACTGAGCAAGGGCAGGGACTGAACCCGCAACCTCATGGTTCCTAGTCGGATTCGTTAACCACTGCGCCACGACGGGAACTCCAGAACTTTTTTTTTTTTTGTCTTTTTGCCATTTCTTGGGCCGCTGCCACGGCATATGGAGGTTCCCAGGCTAGGGGTTGAATCAGAGCTGTAGCTGCCGGCCTACGCCACAGTCACAGCAACGCTGGATCCTTAACCCACTGAGCAAGGCCAGGCATCAAACCCGAAACCTCATGGTTCCTAGTCAGATTCGTTAACCACTGCGCCACAACAGGAAATCCTCATGTTGAGAACTTTTTAAGATTTACTCTCTTATTAACTTTCAAATGTACAAATGTTGTTAACTAGTCACCATGTTATACGTTACATTCCCAGAAATTATTAATCTTATAACTCAACATCTGTACTTTTTGACCACTTTCGCCCCTCACTCTCCCAAATACTTGTCATTTGTTTGTTTGTTTGTTTGGTCTTTTTAGGGCTGCTCCTGTGGCATATGGAGGTTCCCAGGTTAGGGGTCAAATAGGAGCTGTAGCTGCTGGCCTACGCCACAGCAACACAGAATCTGGGCTTTGTCTTTGACCTACAGCACAGCTCACGGCAATGCCAGATCCTTAACCTACTGAGCAAGGCCAGGGATCGAACCCATATCCTCCTGGATACCAGCTGTGTTCATTAATCACTGAGCCATGAAGGGAACTCCTCATTTGTATTTTTTATGAATCATTTGAGAATGACCCATAACTCCCAAATATTCTGGGATGTATTTCCTCAATACTTTCTACATCACCATTAAATAACTTCTTGCTCAACATTGAAATGGTCATTGATACAGCACCACTGTGCTGTCTATAGATGCCATTCACATTTTACCAAATATTCTATCGATGTCTTTTTGTTTCTGGGCCAGAATTCCATCAAGAAATACAGGTTGCATTTAGTTGCCTTGTTTCTTCCCTCTTCTTCAGTCTGGAACAATTCCTCTGTTGTCTCCACCCACCCCACCCCCCTTTTTTTGTCCATGCCCACAGCATGCAGCAGTTCCTGGGGCCAGAGATCAAACTCATGCCCCAGGAGTGACCCAAGCCACAGCAGTTACAATGCTGGATTCTTAACTGCTAGGCTACTTGAGACTCCCTGTTCCCTTTCTTTGAGATCCCCACCTTTGGCAGATTTAAACTATACAGGCCTTGCATTCCACAGGGCTATTTCCTTTTCACTTATTCTCTCTTTGGTTGTATCTAGACTAGGGTTTGTCCTGTTTATTTGCTATTATACTGATGACTATCTTTTTCATTTTCAAGATTTTAAACTATTTATATCTACTTGTTCATGCTTAATTTCTTGCTATTTTTGTCTCCTAATTTCTTACACTTTTTTTTTTGGCTGTGCCCACAGCATATGAAAGTTCCCAGGCCAGGGATTGAACCTGTGCCACAGAGTGACAATGCTAGGGCCTTAACACACTGAGCCGCCAGGGAACTCCTAATTTCTTATACTTTAAAAATGAAATGTATTTGTATGTATATATATCTATAGTATTCTAGAAGATGTGTTTAATTTGGCATTAGTTTTATTCTGATTGTTGATTTTTTTGGCTTTCTTTCTTTGTATTCGTCTTTCTACCCTTGTATTGCCCCTTTCTCTCTAGTGGTTTTCAGATTTCCTCCACCCATTCTCTGGGGCCCTCTACCCAGAGCCAGGCTCACAATAGTTTTTTCAGAACCTTGGTCCTGCAGTGATTTGGGACCACCATAGACCTGGTTACAGAGCAGGAAGCCTGGCTCCATTCAAGGTGATGCTGTAACTGTGTCTTCCAGAAACTGTAACTTGCTCAAAGCTTCAGCACAGGCAGTAGTAGGCACCAAAGTTTTTTTCTTTTTTCCAAAGGAGGAGGTGGAGGTGAAGCAACAGGCCCCAGACATTTATTTATGTGATTTTAAAAATGAAAGTATAAGAGTTCCCATCATGGCTCAGCAGTTAACGAATCTGACTAGCATCCATGAGGATGCAGGCTTGATCCCCGGCTTCACTCAGTGGGTTAAGGATCTGGCGTTGCTGTGAGCTGTAGTGTAGGTTGTAGACTCGGCTCAGATCCCGAGTTGCTGTGGCTGTGGTGTAGGCCAGCGGCTACCTCTCCAATTTAACCCCTAGCCTGGGAGCCTCCATATGCCATGGGTGTGCCCTAAAAAAAAAAGCTAAAATAAAGTAAAATTAAAGTATTGTTGATTTACAATGTCCTGTCAATTTCTGCTTACAGCAAAGTGACCCAGTGCATATACATATATACACATTTTTTTTTCCTCACATTATCTTCCATAATGTTCTATCCCAAGTGACTGGATATTTTAGGTGATTTTTTAATGTGGAGGATTCTATATTTGTATATTATTAACTTGAGGATGTTGTTATTATATCCCCAGCACCATGTGTGGATTGTAACACTTCACTACAGATTCATGAATGAAGCCTGAGCTCTCTGGGCCCCTCGTGGTCTGACTCCTGCTTCCTCTCTGACCTTACCCGCCGCCATCCCCCCAACTCTGTTCCAGCCTCATTGGCCTCCCTGGGTCGCAATCAAGTCCAATACTAGCAAGGAAAATTCCATGAGATTGTAAGGTTTGTGAATTTTCCTCTTTGTTTCAATGCTCGGCCTTCTGGCCACACACATGGCTTTCGGCAGGGGTCCACGGCTGCACTAGGTGGGCACACCCCTCCCCAGGCTCTGCTGGGTGACCGTGCCCCCAAGGGCTTTGGGTGGTGGCAGCTCAGCCTATGGAAACCACAGTGGTGGGCCACCCTTTGAAGTTGAGATGGAGGCAGCCCTGACAACCTCTAAATCATCTCTGGGGTCATTCTTTTCTTTTCTTGAAGACTAGAGAACGTTTGCAGCTCGTGTCCAGTCGTGTGGAATCACAAAAGTCCAACAGCCTTCCTTTATTTCATCTTTCATTTCTCTCTTCCTGGTCTTGGCAGCCTCTCTGCTGAATAATCCCATCTCCGCCTGGCTTCTTCTGAGGCAGTCGATTAAATTTGTGGTTTGTGCCCATACTAATCTCCTTATCAAGCAGTGTTTCAGCCACACCCTTAGCGTTCTCCCCAAAACATGTTCTCATTTCTCACCATATGAATAGGCTGAGAAGTTTCCAAACCTTCAAGTTCTGGTTCTTTTTGGCTTGCAGTAAAATGCAAAAGAGAGAGAAATTGAGGAAAATATAAGTGGTAAGGGGAAAACCAATGCCCAGCCTTCAGAATGTTGCTTAGAAATTGCCTCAGCCAATTCCCTTGCTCCCAAGTTCTACCTTCCACAAAATGCCAGAAAACATTTCAGCCAAGTTCTTTGCCACTTTAGAACAAGGATGGCTTTTCTTCCTGTTCCAATAACATGTTCCTCCTTTCTGTCTGAGACCTTGTGTCCACATTTCCACCAGCATTCTTTTTTTTTTTCCTTCCTTCCTTCCTTCCTTCCTCTCTCTCTCTCCTTCCTTCCTTCCTTCTTTCTTTTTCTTTTTTTTTTTTTTTTTTTTTTGGTGTGTTCCGAGGCTAGGGGTCAAATCGGAGCTACAGACTATGCCACAGCCACAGCAATGTAGGATCTGAGCCACATCTGCAACCTACACCACAGCTCACGGCAATGCCAGATCCTTAACCCAGAGCAAGGCCAGGGATTGAACTCGCAACCTCATGGTTCCTAGTCGGATTCATTAACCACTGAGCCCTGACGGGAACTCCTCTTTTCTTTTCTTTTGTCTTTTTAGGGCCACACTAGCAGCATAAGGGTCTAATTGGAGCTGCAGCTGCCGACCTCTGCCACAGCCACAGCAACGTGGGATCCAAGTCACATCCGTGACCTACACCACAGCTCACAGCAATGCCGGATCCTTAACCTGATGAGCGAGGCCAGGGATTGAACTTGCATCCTTCTGGATACTAGTTGGGTTCGTTATCACTGAGCCATGACGGGAATTCCTCTTTCTATTTTCTCTGAGAAGGTGGAGACTGCCAACCCATTTTTCTCTTGAAGCCCTCATCAGCATCACTTTAACATCCTGATTTCTACCAAAAAGCCCTTTCGTGGAAGTGCAGACTTTCGCTCATGTGCACCTGAGACCCCCCTCCAGCCTCTATCCACCTCCCAGTTCCAAAGCCTCTTCCTCATGTCTAGTACCTGTTACAGCAAAAACTAACATCCCCCCTCGGCATCCAAATCAAGTATGCTTGGGCTGTTGTAACAAAATACCACCAACTTTGTTAAACGACAGAAATGTATTTTCTCACAATTCTGGACTCTGGAAAGTCCAAGATCAAGTTTCCAGCAGGGTTTAGTTTCTGGTGAAGTTTCTCTTCCTGGTCTGCAGATGGCTGCTCCCTGTTTTTTCCTCCTCGGTAGCCCTGGGTGCCGACCAAGCAAGGCTTCACCTGCTTGATGTTGCCTTCTCCAGGAGAAGAAGCATCAGGAGGGCAGAGACCTTCCTGTGGGTGCTTCACTGATGGGTCCTTGGCATTTAGAGTCTGTGAGGCACATGGCAGGTGCCACGTAGGTATTTGTCAAGGTGAAGGAATGAGTTGCTGCCCATTGTGTGTGTGTTTGTGTAATAAAATAAAGAATATGGAGTTCCCGTTGTGGCGCAGTGGTTAATGAATCTGACTAGGAACCATGAGGTTGCGGGTTCGGTCCCTGCCCTTGGTCAGTGGGTTAAGGATCCGGTGTTGCCGTGAGCTGTGGTGTAGGTTGCAGACGCGGCTCGGATCCCGTATTGCTGTGGCTCTGGTGTAGGCCGGTGGCTACAGCTCCAATTAGACCCCTAGCCTGGGAACCTCCATATGCCGCAGGAGCGGCCCAAGAAATGGCAAAAAAGACAAAAAAAAAAAAAAAAAAAGAAAAAGAAAAAGAAAAGAATATTATTTAATACGTTTTTTTCTGATAAGGAAAACCTTGTCACAGCTGCTTTAAATCTAATGTTTTTCTTCTTCTCTTCCGCTCCCCCTGCTCCTCCTCCTTTTTCATGATTTTAAATATTCCTCTTTCCCCATGTTTTAAAGTTTTATTGCAGTATATTGATTTACAATGTTGTGATATTTTCTGCTGTACAACAGTGATTCAGGTACACATACACACACATCCATTCTTTTTCAGATTCTTTTCCCATATAGATTATCTCAGCATATTGGGTAGAGTTTTCTGTGCTGTACAGCAGGGTCTCATTGGCCATTTGTTTCAGAGACCACAGTGTGCATATGCCAGACCCAGACCCCCCGTCCATCCCTCCCCCTCATCCCCTTTGGTAGTCGTAAGTTTGTTTTCAAAGTCCTAACAGACATTTCTTCTGAGTATGTGTTTGGTTTTATGTTCCTGAAATGCTCCCCTTGATAAAACAGATATTCCTGTTTCTCTCATTTCTTATGTCCCCAAACGGTAATGAGTCAGAGGTGTGACCCAGCCCAGATAACACTCAAATCCTAGAAAAGTTTCCCCCTGCAGGTGGCAGATAGCGTTCCCCAGGTGGGAATCCTTATGGCTATGGACCTTTAGTTGAAGCATAATAATAAATGGGTAGGAAGATCCCGTGTCATGAAGCAGCTTCTGTAGTCAGCACGGTGTGCTTAGGGCTCACTTCCAAGTGCTAGTGAAGCCACCCTCAGCCCCAGCTTTCGGGCAGAGTCTTCCCCCACCCCTCAGGCCTGCCTGCACCCCCTCCCTCCCACACTCCATGGGTGGATGGTGACAGCCACACACGCTCCAGGCTTTGGCAGGTCCAGGTGGGAGAGTCTGTTTTTACAGGTGCACCCCGCAGCCCAGAGTTGAAATCTGGCTCAGAGTGTGTCGCTGAAGAGAAAAGCTAACATTTCTTTTGGAATGAATAAAAATATGCCCCCCAAATATTGAAACAGATCATAGGGCATTTGACAATTGTGGAACCAAGGATGTTCCTGCCTTCTGTTGTCACATGGAAAGTTTCTTCCTGCTCAGCGGCATAAGGGCTTGGCCTCTCCTGACATCACCTGCCACATGCTTGAGGGAAAGGGAGCTGGTCTCCTTGGCTGGGAGGGAGCCCACTCTCAGCTGCTGCAGGTCACCTGGGAGTCCTGCGAGTTCCAGGGTTTCGGTGCCTTCTCCCACACGGCGAACACGTCAACCTGAATGCCTGTTCTCTTGATGGAATGTTTTTGAATATTCCTCCCTTGGGATTGAAGGCAAAACTCCTATACCTTTCACCTGGGTGGTATTCCTGGCCCCAGCGTGTGCGGGAGCCACTTGGTGAAGTAGGCTTTGGGAGTTGGGACTCTGAAGGCCAGAAAAGCCTCTCTTTCTGATGGGAACAGATAACATGATGTAATTCCCTGGCATCCCAAACAGAACAGGCTGTACTGCTTTAGAAATAGCACCCACCTCTTAATCAGTTATTTTGGGGTCTGTGCATCCTGAGCTGTCACCAGGAAAACTCCCGAACTTCAGGGGTGACTGAAGGTGTCCGGAGAGAGAGCGTCAGCCTGCATTCTCAGTGCACAGGGTCAGGGGGCAGGGATGTACCCGGAGGTCTGGGTGGCCCGGCAGGGGCTCTAAATAGCAACCGGCCAAGCTCGTGCTCTGTTCCGTGAATGTGCTTTGTCCTTTCTAATCAGCTCCAAAGAGGATGAGGCATGTTCTTCATGGAGGTGAATTCCAGGCCATTCTGGAGACAAGCCCATGGGAATTTTTATGGTAACATCCAAGTTGTCCAACAGGGAATGCAAAGAGAGATGACTCTTTCTGCAGACACCCTGCTGGCCACTGGTCTTGCCTCAAATATCTAATTCTTTTCTTTACTCTTATTCTTTTTTCTCTTCTCTTCTTTTTTGTCTTTTGTCTTTTTAGGGCCGAAATCTGTGGCATATGGAGGTTCCCAGGCTACGGGTCCAATCAGAGCTGTTGCTGCCCGGCCTACGCCACAGCCACAGCAACGCCAGATCTGAGCCATGTCTGCAACCTACACCACAGCTCATGGCAACGCGGGATCCTTAACCCACTGAGCGAGACCAGGGATCGAACCTGCAACCTCATGGTTCCTAGTCGGATTCGTTTCCACTACACCACGATGGGAACTCCCTTTTCTTTTCTTTTCTTCTTAGGGCCACACCCACAGCATATGGAAGTTCTCAGGCTAGGGGTCAAATTGGAGCTACAGGTGCCAGCCTACACTACAGCCACAGCAATGCCAGATCTGAACCATGTCTGTGACCTACACCACAGCTCGTGGCAACTCCGGATTCTTAACCTACTAAGTGGGGCCAGGGATCGAACCCGCATCCTCGTGAACATTAGTCAGATTCTTAACCCTCTGAGCCACAACAGGAGCTCCAAAGGACAGCCCTTCTGCCTTGACCTCTGGACGAGCCATCCTGCTGGCTTTCCACATGGGGTTCAGGAGGTGTGGTTTGCAGTTGCTTCTTGGAGGTATTATGTCCCAGCCTTCAGGGACTAAAACTATAGGATTAGAATAATGTGGGTCTTGAAACTGAGCTGGGAGCCAGCAGGCTTGAAGGAGAGTGGTGGGCGCCGGGAGAGAAGACTGGGACTCTGCTGGGTGGCTTTGGGACATGCTCGGCATTGTCTACTATAGGCGGGAAACGCCTCTCTTTCCCAAAGGTCAGCTGGGGAGCAGGTGCTGACCCAGGCACTTCGCTCAGTTTCACAGCAGCCCTTCCTGCCAACCTCACACTATCAAAGGAGGTGATATGAAAGGACAAGGGAAGCCTAATAAGGCAGTAGCCACATGTGCATGGATGTGCTGTTGTTGTCACATTTCATTAGTTGAGTTTAGGATTATTCTCTCCCTACTTTGCCACTGCCTTCCTGGCTTATTGGCAAAACTCTTCTTTTCCTTATTTGAAAGTACGTATAACCATGCATGCTCCATCTTACTCAAAAGAGTAGCCACTGTGAACCTCAAACTGCTCTTAAAAAAATGTCTACTAAAAAGGAATATCCACTTAATATTAGCTCTATTCATTCATTTCTTTCTTAATTCACTCATTCATCAAATTTGCTTGTGGTATGGCAGTTCCTGAAGATGACAGGGCCCTAGGAAATGTTATTATTCAATGGAGAGGAATAGAAAAATAATTGTAGTTGTGAGCAGCATTTTAGTGGAATTGTGAGCAAAATCCTATGGGACACACAAGACTTATACACAAATGTTCACAGCAACATTAGTCGTAATAGTCAATTAGCTATTTGCAAGAAATTTATGTTGGGAGAGGGCCAGGGCCATAATTAAGTTAGGAAGAAATCTCCTCTGAAAGGTTTTATGGATGAGAGACAATTTTTAGCTGTCAAATTTTAGTTTCTCCACCTATAGAGATTGGCAGCTGCAGGGCTGCACACAAGGAAATTTCTCTCCTTCCCCTGACTCACCAACACACTAAATGATGACTTTTTCATTATTACTGAGTACCTGAATCATCCAATTGCTCAGTTTTCTGGAACTCTGATTACATGACACTTCCATTTAGAATAGTGACGCTCCACAATAAAGGGCTACAGTTGCTCACAGGGGCCACCTTCATAACCACTGTTATGGAATTCCGTAACCTCAACTTCCTTCTTCAATCCAGTTTAAACATGAGGACCTGGAGGGAGTTCCCATTGTGGCTCAGCATTAATGAACCCTACTGGTATCCATGAGGTTGCAGGTTTAATCTCTGGCCCCACTCAGTGGGTTAAGGATCTGGCATTGCCATCACCTGTGGTGTAGATTGAAGATGAGGCTCAGATCTGGTGTTGCTATGGCTGTGGTGTAGGCCTGTGGCTGTAGTTCCGATTTGGCCCCTAGCCTGGGAACCTCCATATGCCACAGGTGTGGCCCTAAAAAAAAAAAAAAAAAAAAAAAAAAAAAAAAGCAATAAAATAAAATAAAGACTAGGACCTGGAACATAAGGAAGTATGAAGAAATTAACTTCTGTGAAGGGCAATACTGTCATGGCGATCAACACATTTAAAAGCATAAATTTTCTATTTAAGACAAGAAGAACCAGAGTTCCCATCATGGTGCTGTGGAAACAAATCCGACTAGGAATCATGAGGGTTCTGATCCCTGGCCTCGCTCAGTGGGTTAAGGATCCAGCGTTGCAGTGAGCTGTGGTGTAGGTCACAGGCATGGATCAGATTTGGCATTGCTGTGGCTCTGCCACAGGCCGGCAGCGACAGCTCAAATTAGCTTAGACCCTTAGCCTGGGAACCTCCATATGCCGCTGGTATGGCCCTAAAAGGACAAAAGACAAAAAAAAAAAAAAAAAAAAAAAAGACAAGAAGAACCTATTGCCACTTAAAAAAAAATCTTATCATATTTCAATTATATCCTCTGGGAAGACAGATTATCCCAGAAAACAAAAGTCACCATCCTCTGGTAAAGCTAGGACTTTTAGGAATAAAAGCAGGAGCATACTTTAGGCAAGAGCAACAAAACCAAAAATAAACAAACCACCTCAAACTAAAAAGCTTCTGAACAATAAAGGAAACTATCAACAAAACAAAAAAGGCAGGTTGCTGGATGGGAGAAGATATTTGCGAATGATATATCCAGTAAGGGGTTAATCACCATAATATATAAGGAACTCACACAACTCAATTATCAAAAAACAAACAGTCCAATTAAAAATAGAGGACCTGAACAGACATACATGTAGATAGCCAACAGACACATAAAAAGATGCTCAACATCACGAATCATCAGGGAAATGCAAATCAAAACCACACCTGTCAGAATGGCTATTATCAAAAAAAAAAAACAAAAAAAACCCCAATAGAGGAGTTCCCGTTGTGGCTCAGTGTGTTAAGAACTCAACTAGTATCCCTGAGGACCCTGCGAGTTAAGGATCTGGTGTTTTTGTGAGCTGTGGTGTAGGTTGCAGATGTGACTTGGATGCTGTGTTGCTGTGGCTGTGGTGTAGGCCGGCAGCTGCAGCTCTGGTTTGACCCCTAGACTGGGAACTTCCATATGTTGCAGGTGTGGCTGCAAAAAGAAAAAAAAATAATTGCAAAAAGAAGAAAGAAAAAAATCAAAAAAGGAAAAAAAAAGAGAGAGAAAAAGATGGGATTCGAGGAAGGAGATAACTTTCCTCCCAAAGAGTATTTCTTTTCTAGCTATTGTGACTGCTTCCAGGAAAAGAAATAGAATCTGGCCAAGGTTGTGGCACGGAAGAAAACCGACAGAAAAAGGGAAACATTTGTGGGGTAAGCTGGAGGCTAAGAGGACGGGAAGGCACAGGAGAGGATTCTGGAGGCTGAAGGCTATGAGAGGATGGCCTCCTGACATGGTCCTGGGCACCTGCCATTCCCTGCCAGGAGGCCATGCCTGGTGGCTATTTCACAAAACTCCAATCGTCCTCATGTCACCTAGCAGAACTCCCTGACTGATAGAAATCCGGTACCCACTGATCAGGAGCCAAAAATTCACTATTTGGGAAGAAGACAATGTTCCTAGGAATCAGAAGAGACTTCTCTAGTTACTTCCCAGCTTTCTGATGATCTGATGACCAGATCAGGCCTTGAAATGGCAGTAAGTGGCCACTTAAAGAGGCCTAGCCTGAAACTTCCTCCTCGCCTTTCTTTCTCCACAGTCCTGCCCTCATCTTTTTCTTTTTCTGTCCCAGTATCTTGAGTGCTGTTCATCTTTGCCAACTGTATAAGTTTTCTATTGCTGCTATAACGAATTACCCCAAACATAGCATGGGGAAGATTCTGCTTCCAAGCTCATTCAGATTGTTGGCAGAATCTACTTCCTGGCGGTTGTAAGACTGAGGTCCATTTCCTTGTCAGCCATCAACCCAGGCCTTTCTCTCCCTCTGGGGCTGCCCACCTTCCTTTGCTGGTCATCTTCTTCATCTTGGAGGCAGCAGTGGTACATTCTTCCCCATGCTTTAATCCCTCTGCCTTTTCCTATCATCATCTTTTGTCACCAGTTGGAGAAAATTCATTGCTTTCATAGGCCCATGTGACTAGGTTAGACCAGCCTGGATTATCTCCCCCTCTTGAGGTCAAGGTGCCATGTAATATAACATGATGTGATCATTCAACACATTCTCAGGTTCTGGGCATTTGGGTGTGGAATCTTGGAGGCTGTTCCTAGAAATCCTGCCACTCCCATACCCCCAACCAGCAGAGTAAAATTAGATGAAATGAACCAGCCAGAGCAGCCTGCAAAGGTGTGCCCCCTTTAGCTCCAGCCATTAGGAAGGAAGCCATGAACCATCTGTGTTCATTTGGTGACACAGTGGAGCCATGCCATTATCACAAGGCTTTTAAGTAGTAAACTTACTTGGTTTAGCAACTTCGAGAACATTTAGTAATTCTTTCAAATTAAAAAAACTAAAAGGTGACCAGCCCAGTGGTGGATTTTCCTTTTTTTTTTTTTGGATTCTTTACATATTTGTTTGTTTTTCTGCTAAGCTCTCAGCTCTCTTTTAAAAACTTGCTCTTGCTAAACGGAAGCTCAGTATAAGTAACACTGTGAAAAGTTAATTATTTTCAGCTAAACACTATGGAACCAAGCAATAAAATTCAGGAAAGTGGCCTATTTAAAAACCCATGGCCTTGTCTAAACCTCTGAGTGTCAATAAATAGCTTCCCAAGCAGGTGGAACACTTTGCTTGGCTATGGACAGAGGCCTGGTGTCCTTCAGGGGACAGAGGCCTGGTGTCCTTCAGGGGACCTGGATACCTGGGCTCTGCAGTCACATTCTATTAATGCCTCATTAGACCAGCTATTCAAGCCCTTGTCTTTACATGTTATGTGTTTGGTGAGGGGAGAGACAGATGCCAGTTTCCCAAGACGGAAAAAAAAAAAGCAACTGGAAAAAAGGAAATGGCAGATCGTCAATGAGATAGCTTTTGTTTCAATTTTCCCTCCTTTGTTTTCTTTTTAAGCCCTCTGTGAATTACCGTACTTTCCCTTTTGGTATTTTGGGCCATAGATCTCTGCGTTAACCTGAACTCCATTTTTTTTTTTTTTTCTCTTTTCCCTAATTGTCATCTGGAAAATACCCTCACACCTGACTGCCTCATTCTAATGGGACTCAGCGTCCAATTCCAGATTGATTTACCGAGGGACAGTGGCGTGGTCCCATGGCTCGAGTCCCAGACTGGAAGCCAGGAAAGCTGGGCCCCTTTCCCAGGCCGGTTCCCCACGCCTGGGCAGTGCCTCGGGGTCCCTGCTAAGCTGCACTGGGCCTGCGCGAGCGCGGGTGCTCACAGGAGATAAGCAAAGGGCGGCCATTGTGGGCGTGCGGTTCCCGGCTCTGCCGCGAACTGGCCACGTGACCTTGGGCTCAATCAGGATTCCTATCTCTCAGCCTCAGTTTGCTCTTTCGTAAACTGGGGAAGAGGATATTTACCTTCTCGTGTGAGGAGCCCGAAGATGACGAATATCATCTGGACTGTGCCTTTCGGTCTTGGCGGGTCTCAGGGCAGGCAGGATGTGGCCAGTGGCCCTCTAGGACAAGGCGGGGACCCCAGCTGCAGCTCCGGGGAGGGGGGCGGGGGGTGCTCCTGACACCGGCGGGCCTGTGGAGCAGAGTGGCCGCCAGAGCAGAGGGCAGGGGAACCACAGGCGGGGGCAGGTGGGCAGGCCCGGCGACTCAGGTGAAGACACCCATGTATAGGGCTGCCACCTGGGGGGTCTCCAGGGGGAATGCGCGTCCTCACTTTAGCGCCCTGTCCTGGTACTTTCCCAGATGTTTTCTATGTATTTTTTTTTCTAGCACGGATGGCTGTGATTTAAAAAAAAATACATGGTGAGATAAAAGAGCTGTGGACTTGGATTCAGATGAATGGGATCCTAGATTTGAGTTTTGCTTTTTCCGATTCCGTGACCTTGGCTAATTGCCTGAGCTCCTGCTGCCTCAGTTTCCTCATCTGTAAGATGCGCACAGTGATATCGGCCCTGCTGACGTCCCTGGTTTTGCTGTGAGAAGCATGTACATAAACCACAGTACACGGGTGTATTTTGTAGGCTTTAGCGGGTGTGCTCTCATGATATGGCTTCTGTTTTCTCATAGGACGTTTTAAGGACAGCTAAACGAAAGTGGCAGTTGGGTGTAGACATTGGAAGAAGACCTTGGCGTGTTCCCTGTCCTCTGAGGGAACAAGGTCAGATGAAAGAGCAGCTGAGAATGAAGAGGGTGTTACGAGGGGCCCGCCCCTTCCTTGATTTCTCCTACTAATGGACATCTATGTTTCCACTCAGAATTCCCATTCATTTGTCAGGTACAAGGCCAGATACCAAAATAGCACTTGTGTAGAGCTGGAACTATTAGGGCTCAATTGTTTCTGGGCTTTACTTCTTTCTCTCAACCCCACCTCCCTCAGAGTGTCTGCAGACGTGTCAAGGATGTAGTACAGGCCGGCTGATGGTGCTCAGAGACGGTCCAAACATTACACACGGAGACAGGAATTTCAGAGATGTTCCAGGGCACGGGTGCAAGCCTCACTCTCCTGGCAAGCTGATCGCCCTGTGCCAACATCCATGGGGGCTAAAGCCCTACGTGCTGCAGAAAAAGGAGGCCAGTTCGACAGATGTTCGACTTTACATGAAGGATTTCGTAGACATTTCTCTACTCGTGATGGATGCCATAGGTCAGCAATTGGAAATTCATCACTTACACTTGCCAGCAAATTCTTTTTCGTATACACACAGGGGTTTTCTAATAGACATTGCCCTTGAGTTTCATGTGCTTTAACAGCTGCATCTAAATAATGTCGGGGACGCTGAAAAACGTCCCTTTGAGATGGCATGGATGGCCCTGAGGACAGACACTGACTTTAAGCCACCTCTTACTTTCTGTTCTTTCCAGCTGTGTGGCCTCAGCAAACCCAGCAGCCTTCTTAGTTTCCATTTCTTCGTCTGCAAAGTGGGGGAAATTACACTGAATTTAGGGGGGTTTGTGATGAGTTAAGATAATGTGTGAAGAGCTGAACCTCGGTCCAAGGCTGGTAGAAATTTGAAATCTGGAAACTTTTTTTTTTTTTTTTTTGTCTTTTTGCCTTTTTCTAGAGCTGCACCCATGGCACATGGAGGTTCCCAGGCTAGGGGTCCAATCGGGGCTACAGCTGCCGGCCTACACCACAGTCACAGCAACCTGGGATCCGAGCCATATCTGTGACCTACACCACAGCCTATAGCACCGCTGGGTCCTTAACCCTCTGAGTGAGGCGAGGGATCAAACCTGCAACCTGATGGTTCCTAGTCGGATTCATTAACCACTGAGCCATGATGGGAACTCCAAAATCTGGAATCTTTTAAAAAAATTTTATTGAAGTAGAGTTGATTTACAGTGTTGTGTTAATTTCTGCTGTACAGCAAAGTGATTCAGTTATATATATATGTATTATATACATAATATATATATCCTTATCAAAGGATATTTAATAGAGTGCTATACAGTAGGATCTTGTTTATGCATTCTCTAAAAGTTGCATCTGGTAATCCCAAACTCCCAACCCTTCCCTCCCCCGTCTCTTCGCCCCTGGCCACCACAAGGTTGTTCTCTATGTGAGTTTGTTTCTGTCTCATAGATAAGTACTTTTTTTTGGAGTTCCCATCATGGGTCCATGGTTAACAAACCCAACTAGGATCCATGAGGATGTGGGTTTGATCCCTGGCCTTGTTCAGTGGGTTAAGGATCTGACGTTGCTGTGAGCTGTGGTGTAGGTTGCAGATGCAGCTCAGATCCTGTGTTGCTGTTGCTGTGCCTGTGGTGTAGGCTGGTGGCTACAGCTCCGATTGGACTCCTGGCCTGGGAACCTCCATATGCCACAGGTGCAGCCCTAAAAGAAAGACAAAAAAAAAAAAAAAAAGAAAAAAAATAGGTTTGTGTCATATTTAGATTCCAGATATAAGTGATTATCACATGGTCTTTCTCTTTCTGACTTATTTCACTCAGTAGGGTAATCTCTAGGTCCGTCCATGGTGCTGCAAATGATATTATTTCGCTCTTTTTTATGGCTGAGTAGTATTCCATTGTATATACACACCACATCTTCTTTATGCATTCATCTGTGTTGATGGACATTTAGGTTGCTTCCATATCTTGGCTATTATGAATAGTGCTGCTATGAACAAAGAGGTGCAAGTTTCTTTTGAAATCTGGAATCTTTTGTGGCGTTAATGATTTAGCATTGTAAGCTCCTGTCAAAATTTTTCCCCTTCTTATATGGAATATGATGGACAGATTTAGTAGAATTTCTATGATTTTGTTTACTTAGTATCTTAGCTGATTTACCTATGGTGGTTTACCTGAGAAATTAACCAGAAAATGAAGGGAATAAAATAAACCAGTAAAATTTGTATTATGTGCCAGGTAGTGAGCTGCACATCCTACATGTGGAAGTAATTAACAGACCATAGGCAGGGGATACCATAGTTGCCCCCACTTTGTAGACAAGAGAATTGCATCTTGAAGAGTTTGGGATGTTTGAACAGGGGGCCATGTGGTGGGTGAGGGCAGAGCTAAGACCCGAGGGTTTTATGAGGCCACATTCACTATTGCTAAGGTATACTGGCTTCACTCAAAAGCTATGTTTGGAACCTCCGACTTTGGAGCAGTTTCTAAGGTTGACATGGCTGCACAGGGACTAGGGGATGGTGTTCAAGCTCTGTCTCTCATGCGACTCTGTGTTCCTCAAGATCAGGGACCAGAGTTCCCTGGTGGCCTAGTGATTAAGGATCCAGTGTTGTCAATGCTGTGGCTTGGGTCACTGCTGTGGTGTGGGTTTGATTCCTGGCCCTGGAACTTACACATGCCACAGCCATGGCCAAAAAAAAAAAAAAAAAGAAAAAGAAAAAAAAAATTGACCAGGCTTCGGATACTTTTGCTACCTCCAGTTACCGAAATTATTTTGAAATTGAATCTGGTGAAGATATTTTGAGTATTAACTTCTCTTCTGTCAATGCAGAAATAATTGCTTATACAATAAGACCAAGCACAGCACGCTCCCTAATCCTCTAAGGTACTCCCGAGAAGCACCTGCTCTGGGGTTCAAGGTACAGGGGAGAGCTGTTGTAGGTATTTCCCAAGACTGCAGCGCTTCTACTCTCTGGGAACTGTGTGCTGAGATGGAAGGGAGCAAGAGCAATTCATACAGGTTTTTTTTTTTTGGTCTTTTTAGGGCTGCACCCCGGGCATATGGAAGTTTCTGGGCTAGGGGTCGAATTAGAGCTGCAGCTGCCAGCCTACACCACAGCCACAGCAACACAGGCTCCAAGCCACGTCTGTGACCTATACCACAGTTCATGGCAATGCCAGATTCTCAGCCTACTGAGCAAGGCCAAGGATTGAACCTGCATCTTCATAGATATTAATTGGGTTCTTACCCCTCTGAGCCAGAATGGGAACTAGCCAGTTCTTAACTCAGCCTGAATTCGAAGTAGTTGAGACCAGTGATGCTTAGCATTTGGCAGTCAAAGACCCCTTTGAAATGGTAATAAAAACTGAAAACTCTTTCCCCAGAAAAAGACAAAAGCACATGATTTTCATTTAAGTTTCAGAGAACTCACAGACTTCCTGGAGCCCAACCACAGACTCCAGTTTTGAATCCCTGGTCTAACCCTTGGGCCTCATATTCTGTAGAAGGGATTTTTCTTCTGGACCCTCTGTGTCCCCTTTAGTGATAGGGACAAAGTGATATTGGGTGTCAAGTTCATCCTATAGAGTGTGAATGGAGTGGGCCAATTGCATAATCATTCTCTTACGCCCCTAAACACTCACAAACATTCTACAGGTTGGACAAAATAAATATGGCACATGGAATAGTATTCAGGCATAAAAAGCAGGGGCATTCTGAAACATGCTTCATCATGAATGAACCCCAAGGACATTATGCTAAGTGAAATAAGCCAGTCATGAATGGGCAAATACTGTATGATTCTGCTTATGATTCTCTAGGTAGCTAGAAAAGTCAGATTCGTCAGGACAGAAAGTGGAATGTGGTTGCCAGGGGTTGCCGGGAGGGACGGCAGAGTTAGTGTTTAATGGGTACAGAGTTTCAGTTTTGCAAGATGGAAAAGTTTCTGGGAGTAGTGAAGGTTACACAATAACGTGAATGTACTTAATGCTGCTGAACTGCACACTTAAAAAAAGGTGAAGATGACACATTTTATATTATGTGTATTTTATCACAATTAGAGGACTAGGCATGGGAGTTCCGATCATGGGCTTATCGGAAATGAATCTGGCTAGTATCCATGAGGACGTAGGTTCGATCTCAGTGGATTAAGGAGCCATCATGCTGTGGTGTAGGTCACAAATGTGGCTCGGATTTGGTGTTGCTGTGGTGTAGGTCACAAATGTGGCTCGGATTTGGTGTTGCTGTGGCTGGGGTGTAGGCCAGCAGCTACAGCTCTGATTTGACCCCTAGCCTTGGAACCTCCACATGCCAAGGCTGCAGCCCTAAAAAAAAAACATTAAATCCAGGAGAGGAGTTCCCATTGTGGCTCAGCAGGTTAAGAACCTGACTAGTATCCATGAGGACACAGGTTTGATCTCTGGCCTCACTCAGTAGGTTAAGGATCTGGCATTGCTGTGAGCTGTGGTGGAGGTCACAGACACAGTCTGAATCCTGAGTTGCTGTGGCTGTGGTGTAGGCCGGCAGCTGTAGCTCCGATTCAACCCCTAGCCTGGCATCTTTCATATGCCACAGGTGCAGTCCTAAAACAAAACAAAACAAAAAAAAACAAAACCCTAAGCAGGACTTTAAAACACTGGAGGCTGAAGATGGAGCCTGAAGCTCCATATGAGGGGGTGCATGGAGCAGGGAGGCCTGGACTCAGCTGCAAGCCTTGGTGGATCACTTACTAAAGGAAAAACTAAAAGGAAGCCAGCTCTCTCTGCTGCCTGGTGGGCTCTGATGGGTGGGCATGGCACTGAGCACCAGCACCTGAATCACCTGGATTTGCTGTGAGATGGTTCTGCCGTGAAGTTTGGACTTGTGGTGGCTGTGTCTTCATTTCAGACCTCCACTTTGTGACTGACATAGATCTTTCCTATTCAAGGAGGGTTTGTGACCACCTTCTATTTCCTAGGGCCCTCGACGTAATTTCAAAAGGAAAACCATGGCTGCATAAATGATTCATCATTTGGGAACTCTTCATTTTATAGGACTCATCATTTTTATAACAGGAAGTAAATATGCGTTGCTAAGCTACTATGTCCACTAAAAAAAAAAAAATCATATAGTAGATTCCATTGTACTCTTTGTATTCTGTGAGGGTTGATGATTCCTCTATGTTAATTCAGACCTTTTGTTCTTGACCTCCTTCACCTAAAGTTAACTAGAGCTTGGCTATAGTGTACGTGGGGTAAACAGAAAAAAAAAAAAAAGGCTTAAATCATAATTTCCCATGAGAAAACGGTGTGTTTCTTTAAACTTTCTCAAAGGAGTTTAAAAAGCATTTATTGGAGTTCCCATTGTGGCTCATCAGGTTAAGGATCTGATATTGTCTCTTTGAGGAAGCTGGTTTGATACCTGGCCTTGCTCGCTGGGTTAAGGATCTGGTGTTGCCACAAATGGAGGTGTAGGTCAAGGTTGGGATCCGAAGTTGCTGTGGCTGTGGTGTAGTCTTCAGCTGCGGCTCCAGTTCAACCCCTAGCCCAGGAACTTCCATATGCTGCAGGAGTGGCTATAAAAAAAAAAAAAAAAAAAAAAAAAAGCATTTATTATCTCCTATTTTCATTTCTGTATCTCTCTCTCTCTCATCTAGCTATCTATCTCTCTCCCTCTCATCTATTTATCAATCTATGGTTCAAAAACCTTGCAAACATCAGATTTAATCATGTTACTGCAAAGAAAGAGAGACTGAACAGCTAAGTTTTAGGAGTTATAAGTACCTCCCTTTGAGGATGAGGCATCCGTGCTCCATCTCTGAGAAGTAAAAGGCAGGTAGAGATCATTTTATTTATTTTTTCTTTTGTTTCTTTAGGGCTGCACCCTCGGCACATGAAGTTTCCCAGGCTAGGGGTCTCATCGGAGCTGTAGCTGCCATCCTCTGCCACAGCCACAGCAACACAGGATCCGAGCTGCATTTTCAACCTACACCACATCTTATGGCCATGCCAGATCCTTAACCTGCTGAGCAGGGCCAGGGATGAAAACGGCATCCTCATGGCTGCTAGTCAGATTCGTTTCCACTGAGCCACAGCGGGAACTCCTGCAGAGATCACTTTAAGATGCAGCTTAAGGGATTGAAGTCAAAGGGAAGGAAGGATTGCATGTCAGTTATCCCACTTCCCCAAGATGGAGATCTCAAAAGAAAAATGGAGACAGTTGTCCATGTCAGATGCCCTGACCCCCAAGGCCATGGGAGGGTCCTGATGTGACGGAATCCTTCCATCTGTGCATTTAATTCACATGAGCTCAAATATGCACACTTCTGAGTGAGGAGGGAGCCATTTAAACAGAGCTGGTAATTAGGTCTTCCATTCCACCCGAGGTCCCACAGGAAGACAGGATGGGGGCACAGGAATTTGCTATTTCGAAACTGGGCTTTCTTACATGCTCTCTGTGTAAACATCTCATCCTGCTGAGTGTGATCCTGGCCGTTTTTATTCCCACACAGCACGGCTCCCACACGTATGCCATCACCTTCATCTAATGCCAGTGGCCGGTTTCGACGCCAGTGTAAGAGCTGGCTGTGCTGAGCTTCCGGAGAGGGGGGATGGCCGTCTCCAGCATGACTCAGTCTAACAGGAGTCATAAAGGTTTGAGAGAGAAGAAAGCCATCATGCTTTCTTGGCACCAAATACTAAAATGTCTGCTCAAGAGACAGGTCAGATATACAGAGGATTTTCATGCAGAATCACAGCGTTTGACTTGTGCCCAGACGCCCTGGACCACGAGTGTCTGTCTCTGAGGTTCAACATGTGTTCTAAATTCCTCCCAGAGAGGTACCAATTTCTGATGAAAAGGCATTTCTGAGAGCAGTTTCGAGTCGACATGCTTATCGCCAATCCACTTCTCTCTGACCCTAACTCTCACAGAAATTACAGTGGTGAAGAGCCTCAACTTTGGGGTCAGATGTCAAATTCTGAATTCCAGCGCCACCAACCTCTAAGAGTCATTGACTAAGCCTCAGTTTCCTCAAACGTAACAACCGTTCTGACCTCACAGGGCAGTGCTGTGGATTAAGTGAGACAATCCATGGGAAGCACTCGGCACCTGCATTTAATAAGTAATGCAATAGATGTTTACTCTGATTATTCAGGAAGCAAAGGCCGTCCCATGCACTGGCTGTGTGCCACTGATTTGTGGGAAGAACAAAGGCCTAGTTCTGTGCTCTGGATCCAAAGTGGTGAAAAAGTTTCAAAACCAGATTTGCTTTTTTTGCTCTTTTGTCTGCTTTGTTCTCTATACCTAACTTCGAAACGATTGAAATACACATGGTACCTCTGCAACGATTCATCCAACGGATTCAGTGAATATTTATTGAGCTAGGGATGGCAATGCAGAGGCAAGGCGGGCTTGGCAGTGGGAGGAAATTGACACTAAACTGGGAGTGGTCAGCCAGCGAGGGGGCATCTGAAAGGTGCAGACAGCAGTGAATGGATTGAGGAGGGCTTCCAGAATGAGCAGGGCATCCAGGTGAGAAACAGCAAGAGGGGACTTCCCTGGTGGCCTAGTGGTTAAGGATCCCGCAGTTGTCTCTGCTGTGGCACGGGTTCGATCCTTGGCCTGGGAACTTTCACCTGCTGGGGGCACAGCCAAAAATAAATAAATAAAGGAAAACAAATGAATAAAACACTTCATCTAAAAAAGAAAGGAAAAGAAACAGCAGGAGGCGCTGGGGAAGCCTCAAGGGGAAATCTGTGCAGATCTGGGAATGGTGGAAAGCGCTCCATCCCCAGCACCTTTGCTGCTCTGCCCGGCCTTTAACTTTTGCCCCAAAGGCTGTGGGGAGCTGTTGATTGAATATGTATTCCCATCAAGATGGATCTTTATGTGGGGGATGAGTTGGAAAGGGAGGGTCTGGGTAGGAGACCCCTGGAGCAGGGCTGGTGGGGAATGTAGGCAGTTCCCCTGGGGCAGGAGAGAGGCCCAGCCTCGGAGAAGCACAGGCAAGTGAGCACAGCAGGACCTGTGAGGGTGGGGTGCACAGTGGGGGGAGTCAGAGCGACCCCAAGTATGTAGTTTAGATGAGTGAGAGGACATCTTTTGAGAATAAAAGAATAAAAGAGGAAGAACACATCTTATGGGTGAAGAAATTTTGCTCCTTTTGAAAGAAATTTCTGTCATATACAGACCTGTGGTCTCGGAAGATAATGACGTAAATATGCTTGTCTTTCATTACATCTGGAATTCAGTAATCAAAAAAAATTATTTGTAATAACAAAATCTTTAGAAAGCATGTCTAAACAGGAAGTTGCTAACTCAAATATTCTCAGCTGGAACCAGACAGTATCCAAGCTCAAATGACCTTCCTGATTTAAGATAGGCAGGGGGAGAATATTTTATTTTATTTTATTATTTTGTGTTTCTTTTTGCTTTTTAGGGCTGCACTTGAGGCATATGGAAGTTCCCAGGCTAGGGGTGGAATCAGAGCTCTAGCTGTTGGCGTATGCCACGGCCACAGCAATGCCAGATCTGAGCCATATCTGCCACCTACACCACAGCTCATGGCAACGCCAGATCCTTAACCCACTGAGTGAGCCCAGGGGTCGAACCTGAATCCTCCTGGATACTAATTGGGTTCGTTTCTGCTGTGCCACAATGGGAACTCCCCAGGGGGAGAGTTTAAAAAAAAAATTAGAAGAGAAGTTGGATAAAAGAAAACCAAATATTGTAATACTAGTTTAAAAAAATGTTAAAACCCTGACATCAGGAGTTCCCAGCATGGCTCAGTGGAAACGAACCTGACTAGTATTCATGAGGACCTAGGTTCAATCCCTGGCCTTGCTCAGTGGGTTAAGGACATGGTGTTGCCATGAGCTGTGGTGTAGGTTGCAGATACACAGCTCAGATCCAGCACTGCTATGGCTGTGGTGTAGGCCAGTGGCTACAGCTCCGATTTGACCCCTAGCCTGGGAGCTTCCATATGCTGCAGGTGCGTCCATAAAAAGCAAACAAAACAAAACCCCACAAAAAACAAAACGAAGAAACCCCAAAACCCAAAACCCCTGACATCAGATATTTTCCATCTTTTCCTTGACATTTAATTAATTGCCTTTCAATCTTTCTCTTTTTTTCCCCATTATCCTCTGATGAAGATTCTACAATGAGGGGTGAGTAGCCCCCCCCCTCAAATGAACCCAATAGCAGGAAGAGGGATATATAGGAATTGCATAAGCCATGAATTGATAATTCACCCATTTCTGCCACGTAGGCAATTTATGAAGTGGGAGATGTTAAGAAAGAGAGTGAGGATATAGCTACAAAAAAGCGTATCTGTGGACTCCCATCCTTGGGTTTCTTTATTTGGGTTTGCAGCATAAACCGCCTCTGCGTTTTTCAAATTTCACTTCTTTTAGGTTTAGTCATCTTCTTTGCGGTGGAGAGGGTTTCTGAATAGTAGTGAGAGATGGTTTCTACCTCAAATCTGGTTAAATAAGAAACTGAAAGTGGGGTGTAGAAGATGCATCTGCTTTGCTGGAAATGGGTCCTAAAGCAGCGCCAGCTCTGCATACAAAGGGCTCCTTAGAGTTTATCATTTGACAAAGTGCCCTGGGAGAGGACTGATGTCAGCGGGCGAGGGCCGTGGGTGGGTGTCCCCGGGATGACTTCCTGTCCCTGCCAGAGCGCCGCCGTCGAAACCTGCCATCCCTGCCCAGGCAGTTCCAGGTCTGGGTATTTCATAAGTAAATACAGCAAATTGTGCCAGGGCGAGGGGTTGCCACCTTTTACAAATTGTATTCCAGGGCAGCTGGCTCACGACTTTTTCTCATGACTCAGTATCACCGCCTCATCTGTGCCTTTGATTTCTCCCTCCCCCACCTGCTCCAAACACTCACGACTCTATGCGTAGCTGCGCCTAGAACGTGCAGCTGTGTTTTCTAACGAGCTCCCTCTCCAGTCATTTCTCAGGTCTGTGTCTTACTGCCCGGCGAGGCATAAGGTCTCTGTGACCAGACGGAGATCCGTCTGCGGCTTTCGGTTGAAGCATCCTTCCCCACCTTGGCCTGCCCGCGACCGCACACGCAGCAGTGCAACAAAGGCTGTGGGTGGTGAAGCGATGCCTCCAATGTGGATATCTCCTAGTTAAAAAAAAAAAAAAAAAAGTTAAGTACTGAACATAAAGTACTACAGGAAATGAAAACAAGTCTCCCCCCACCCCCCAAAGGAGGCTTTCTCACTGTTCACAGAAAGCCTGTAAGAGTAACCCTTGTTAATTACTCCGCCATGTGTCAGGCTCGGTTCTGGGCGCTTTACATGTACCATCACATTTGATCTTCGCAACAGTCTTCTGCTTATTAATATCCTCATATTACAAAGGAAGAAAGGGAAGCACAGGATGGTTAAATTACTTGTCCAAGATTGGAATCAAATTTCAAATTTAGGCGGTTTGACTCCCGATTATACATTGTGACCTGTAAATTACATTGCTCTTTGTGTCCCTTTAAAATGTTTCCACCTATAAGGTCCTCCTAGCCTTTCTTCTAGAAGATCTATAGTGTTTCTTTCCTGTTTTTTTTTTTTTTTCTTTTGATGGGGGTTGGGGGGAACTTGTTGATGGCATGGAGAAGTTTCTGGGTCAGGGATTGAACCTCTACCACAGCTGGATCCTTACAACGCTGGATCCTTAGCCTGCTGCACCACCAGGGAACTTGAAGATCTGTAATTCTATGTATATTTAGATTGAAAACCATCAGGAATAGATTTTTACGTCTGAGGTGAGGTCAAAACTGATTTTTCCCTTTTGGAAAGAGGGTAGACAGCACACCATTTATTGAAAAAAAAAAACCAATTTTTCCCATCTCTGTTTTAGTGCAACCATCATCTGTGTCTGGCTTATTACACTTAGCAGAATGAAATGTCCTCAAGGTTATCTATGTTGTAGCATGTGTCAGAATTTCTTTTATTTTTGGTATTTTTTTTTTTTTTTGGTCTTTATAGGGCTGCACCTGTGGCATATGGAGGTTCCCAGGCTAGGGGTCCAATTGGAGCTATAACTGCTGGCTTACACCATAGCCAAAGCAACTCGGGATCCAAGCCTCATCTGTGACCTACACCATAGCTCACGGCAACACTGGGTCCTTAACCCACCGAGCGAAGCCAGGGATTGAACCCACAACCTTATGGTTCCTAGTCAGATTCATTTCCACTGCACCACGACGGGAACTCCAAGTCCTGGACTGATTTCGAGTTAATTTTTGTACATAGTGTAGGTAAGGGTTCAACTTCATTCTTTGCATGTGGTTATTCAATTTTCCCAACTTCAGTAATTGAAAAGACTGTCCTGGAGCTCCTGTTGTGGCATAGCGGAAATGAATCTGATTAGTAACCATGAGGTTGTGGGTTCAATCCTTGGCCTCACTCAGTGGGTTAAAGATCCAGCATTGCCGTGAGCTGTGGTGTAGGTCGAAGACATGGCTTGGATCCTGTGGCAGGCAGCTGCAGTTCTGATTTGACCCCTAGCCTGGGAACCCCCATATGCCTCTGGTGCAGCCCTAAAAAGCAAAAAAAAAAAAAAAAAAAAAAAAAAAAAAAGAAAGAAAAAAGCAGCTGTTCTTTTCTTTTTGAATCATCTTCATATCTTCTATTGCTATTATTATTATTTTGGCTAAAACAATAGAATTTTTTTTTTTTTTTTTTTTTTTTTTTGCACAGTTTTGGAGGCTAGAACTCTAAGATGAAGGTGTGGGGCGGTTTGGCTTCTGCTGAGCATCTCTCCTTGGCCTGTGGACTGTTGCCCTCATTTTATCTCTTCACAGGGATGTTTCTCTGTGAGCACCTGTCCCTGGTGTTTCATGGCTTGTAATTTTTTTTTCAGTTGACATATTAATATAATTGATTAAAAATAGAGTTCTGAGTTACCTAGAAGAAAGGGAAATACATATTATCTGATAAAGGGAGGCATACCAGCACATCTGGAGAACAATATCTTGTGATAATCCCTAAGTAAGGGCCAAAAAAGCATCTATGTTCCTCTAAACCAGTGGCTCTGCAAGTGTGGTCCCCCGGCCATCATTGTCATTATCATCATCATCATCATCGTCATCTGGGAACTTGGTGGAAATGCAGATTCTCAGGCTCCACCCCAGACCTAATCAGATACTCTGTGGGGTGGGGCCCAATGGCTGGTAATTCTTTGATAAAGGCCAGTCATTTTGTATTTAAAAATCTGAGAAACTCTGGATGAAAACATCTTCCTCTGGAAATGACTCACACCATCTTCTAATAGTCAGTCAAGTAGGGCTATTCTGAGACTGAGCTGCAGTCTCTGTAAGGTCACAGATGTGGCTTGGGTCCCGTGTTGCAGTGGCTGTGTGGCATAAGCCTAAGCTGCAGCTCCAATTTGACCCCTCGCCCAGGAACTTCCATATGCCACAGCTGAGGCCATAAAAAGAAAAAAAATTTACCCTCTAAGACACTTTTGAATATGTAATACAGTGTTATTAACTATAGTGACCTTGCTGTACAATCACCTCCCATGACTTATTTTATTTTTAATTTTTTTTATTTTTGTTTTTTAGGGCTGCACCTGTGGCATATGGAGGTTCCCAGGCTGGGGGTTGAATCAGAGCTGTAGCCGCCGGCCTACACCACAGCCACAGCAACACCAGATCCGAGCCGCATCTGCGACCTACACCACAGCTCACGGCAACGCCAGATCCTAAACCCACTGAGCAAGACCAGGGATTGAACCCTTAACCTCATGGTTCCTAGTCGGATTCGTTTCCAATGAGCCATAACAGGAACTCCTCCCATGACATTTTAAAACTGGATGTTTGTACCTTACACACTCTTCCAATTGTAATCTTTGTCTTTCCAATCCTGTGGGATTGCTGAAAGAACTGTTGATGTCCTGCTTCTTAGCTTTTTTTTTTTTTCTTCTAGTTTTTCAGCTTTTTCTACTGTTCCACCAAGAATCAGCAAAAGTCATGGGGGGAAAAACAGCTGCCTGCAAAATAGTGGGGTTGCGTCAGAGATTTTCTCTTCATTCTAGAATCTTGGTTTCTCATGTCTTGGCCATCCAAGCAGCTCTTTCACGACCTCCAACAGTTGTTCTTTTGCATTATAGTCAGATTTCTAGTTGTTTTCTGTGGGAGTATTAGTCTGCTAAAACCTAGTACCTTATAGCTGGAAAGTTATCCGAAGCAATCATTTCATACCCAGTAATATGGACTTCTGTATGAGTTCCCTGAAGGAACAAAGCCAGTATAGATAGAGAAGAAGAGATTCATTACAGAAATCGGCTAATGCAATTACAGAGGCTGAGCTCTGCCACAATATGTCATCAGCAAGCTGGAGACCCAGGAAGGCCGCTGGTGTCAGTCCCAGGATGAGGTTGAAGGCCTGGAGACTGGGGTGGGGTTAGGGGGGCTAGTGTAAATCCCAGAGGCTGAAGACCACGAGCTCCGATGTCCACAGACAGGAGAAAATGAATGTCCCAGGTCCCCGCTCAAGAAGAGAAAGAGAACTGGCCCTTTTTCTGCCATGTTTTTTTCTATTCAGGTGAGGGTGGATCTTCTTTACTCGGTCTGCTGATTCGAATTCTACTCTCTTCTCATGGGCACATCCAGAAACAATGTCTTACCAACTCTCTGTGAGTCCCTTAAGTCAGGTGGACATGTAAAATTAACCATCACAGTTTCTAAAGACTTTTTAAAAAAATTACTCAATGAATTTTATTACTTTTATGACCATCACAACCCAATTTTATAGGATTTCCACCCTACACCCCCAGCGCATCCCTCCACCCCCCCCCCCCAAACTGTCTCCTTTGGAAACCGTAAGTTTTTCAAAGTCTGTGAGTCAGTATCTGTTCTGTAAAGAAGTTCATTGTGTCCTTTTTTTAGATTCCGCATGGCACTGATAGCATTTTGTTAACTTTTGTAACATGTGGTCAAGTTGCTTCCTAGAGGGCTCTTCTAATCATGTTGCTGTCCAAAGTGTATTATGTAATTCTCTGTACAGACTTCTAGGTCTTATCTGTGATCCTGGAATATCTGCTATCCCGGGGTGGGCTGGGGATGGAAGAGATGGTGGCCCTGCCCCCAGCTCACTCACTGCACACGGCCTGACTTATGAGAATGTAGTAGAATGAGAACAGCAGTGTGTCCTCACTTTTTAGTTGTGTAATTTTGAGTGGATTAATGTGATTCTGTGAGTTTTTTCATTTCTGAAAAAAAATATTTTTAAATGTTATGGCTGCACCTGCCATAAAATTGGGATTGCATCCACCTGCAGCTGCAACCTATGCCGCAGCTGTGGCAATGCTGGATCCTTAACCCACCTAGCTGGGGTGGGGATAGATGCACCCTGTGCCATAGGAGGAACTCCTGATTCTGTGAGTTTTCATTTTCTTCTCTTAAAATGCTGTGACTCTCCCAGTGTTGCTTACAGAATTTGTTGAGCTAAAGTGTATAAGACTCCAGGCGCAGGACAATACATTCATTAAATAGGAACTATTTTTATAAGGGGTGAGTCACAGATATTTGTTGAATGAATAAATGAATGAATGAGTGAATAAGTTAATGATTTAAGGAGAATGGAGCTGCCTACATCAGGTTTCCATGGGAACAAAGATAACATACGGAAATTAGGCATCTGCAGCAAGGGACACACAGATCGGACAAACTTGGGGTGGGGAGTGCCAGTGATATTTCACATGCTTGCCAAAAGGCAAAAAGGTCATTGCTAGAAAATAAGGGAACAACTCATGGCTGTTCTGTGGGCTCTTTAGAATTACGGGGGACCCCAGAAACATTTGCGCTATTATTTTCACCCTCAGGTGAATGCTGAGAAAGGGAATCTCTTTTCCTGTCATGTCAAATACATGTAAATTTGGCTTGTCATGAAGCAAAGTCAATGGCAATAAATGTACTGGTAAATACCTTTCTTTATATCACTTACTAAATCATATAAACCCAGAATCACAGACCTCTCTGGAATCCTAGAGCTGGAGGGACCTCAGAGATCATCGGTCCCATTTTCACCCTCACTGTAATCACCCCACAGTTGGTCATACCACTTGCAGCCTCTTTGCCTTGTACCATGCTACAGCATCCCTGCTTCATGGGGGAGCCTGTTCCACGCTGGCCCTCCAAGTACCATGTTCTTCCAGGAAGTGAGCTGAAATCATCTTCTTGATAAAGCCCCTCCATTGAGCCAGTGTTGGTTGGCCCTCTAAGGTCCTATGGAATAATTCTGATCCTTTTTCCTAAAATGCCTTTTTCAACTCTTCGAAGGCAGCCCTCCATGGAGAAAGCACCAGATGAGGATCAGAAGACTTGAATTATAAACCAAGTTCTATCACTAGCAATGTGATCTTGTATAATATTCATTTTCTCAAATAGAAACCTGAAGCTTTAAAAGTTACGCAAATTGTCCAAGGTTACACAGCTGTTAAATGGGGAACTTGGTTTCTGAGTGTGGCTTTGCTGATGCTGAAGCTCAAGTTCTTATATGTTATGTTAGAGGGCATCTATCTGTGTGCTTCTCTTGGTTGGTACCGATCTTGTGGTCAATAAAACATCAGTCTTTTCTCCTCCAAATTTTGGTCAAGTCATGTTTTCTCTATTTGGAATTTGTGTGAATTTCTCTCTGTCTCTCCCCACCCCCTCTATCTACCTATTAATCTATCTATCTATCTATCTATTTATCTATCTATCTATCTATCTATCTATCTATCTATCTATCTATCTATCTATCTATCTATCCATCCATCTATCATCTATCTATGTTACTGTCATCTACCCATCTATTTATTTTTACTTACACATATAACTATACTTTTCCCTGTTAAATATAAAACTGAGGGACGACCATCCTTTCAGCCTGTCAAAATGTTTACTGGTTTTCATCATATAACATCTTCCTCCGAAACTTGAGTTAGCCACAAAACTGACAATTTTCAAAGCTGAAAAAAGGAAGCTATTGCAAAAAATGTTAATGGGATTATATGAGGCAGAGTCGAATGACAGGCTGCTGGCAACCAGTGGTGAACATACCCAACCATCCAATTATTTTAATCACATATTTTCAATTTGACCACAACGACATCCCAATAGGCTTAACCTCATTTCCTAGTGGATATGTTTGATGGTTTGACAGCAGGACCTTAGTGAACCCATGTTGGCTCCACGTGATCACAGCATTCCTTTTTAAGTCATTCATAAGCCATTTAATTAGTAATTTTATTCTAGAATTTTGCCAAGATTTGACATCAAGAATTTGCTTTGACCAAACTGTAATTCCCAGAATCTAGGCCTTCTCGAATTTCACAATCAAAAACTATTTTCCAGTCTTCTGGCACCTCTTTGTCCTTCATGTTTTTTCCCCCCAAATATTGCCAACACTGGTTGCAAAATTATATCTCTGAGTCTTTGAGTACTTTGGGTTATGATCTGTCTGGGCTGGAAGGTGTGATCTCATTTGAATCGCGATGGGTGGAAAGCGAAGCGCAGAGTTGCAGACCTCATGCTTGTCTTGCTGCATCACTTGCTGGTAATATGACCTCCACTGAATGAATGGCTTAGTCTATGTAACCTCTGTTTCCTCATCTTTCAGTGGGGGTAAAATTTCAGAGGGGCTTTAAAGGATTAAATGGGTTAACAGCTGGGAAAATGTCTGGAGTAGCATACGCTGCAAAAATCTGAATTTCCCTAACGCCTTCTTTAATCTTGGAGTTCAATTTATTCTTTCCTTTTTTTTTTTTTTTTTAATGGCCAAACCCACAGCATGTGGAAGATCCCAGGCTAGGAGGCTAGGGGTTGAATCGGAGATGAAGCTGCCAGCCACAGCCACAGCAATGCCAGATCCAAACTGCTCGTCTGCAACCTACACCATAGCTCACAGCAGCATGGGATATTTAACCCACTGAGCGAGGCCAGGGATCAAACCTGCATCCTCATAGATATTAGTTCCACTGAGCCACAAGGGGAATTCCTATTCTTTGCATTTTAAAATGTCTTCTAGAATTTGAAAGCAATTCTTCTTGCTGGAGAAGACAGAAGGAAACACAATGGTGTAGAGTAGTAAACTTGGAGTAACACCAGCCACTTATTGGGAGGATGTTTTATTAACTTGCCATGTGACCTTGAGCACATCATGGAATTGCTCTGGCTTTTATATTCGTCTGTAAAATGAAGAGGAAAAACTGGGTGACTTCTTAAGTCTCATTCTTAGCTCTAAATGTGGTGAATCTAATTTTGCCTTTCTCCATGTTCTTGAACTATAGAGCCTTCTTCCTGTAGAGGGGTCTATCCTTTTAGCCAGTTCTTGATCCACTTTGTGAATAAATCTCAGATATTTAAAAATCCCCAGCAGATCCCCTTGAGACACCAAATGCTTCTGAGCTGAGCCTCTGTCATCTGTGGGCTGACATGGCCTATTAGCTTAGAGGAGCCCAGATTAAGATGACAAGCCTGCCGTCCCCTACTCAGCTTACTAGTCACTGTTGGATTATCCAGGATTTAATTCTGTCACTAGCCTAATGATTGAGGATTTTTTTTTTTGGTCTTTTTTTGCCTTTTCTAGGGCCGCTCCCATGGCATATGGAGGTTCCCAGGCTAGGGGTCGAATCGGAGCTGCAGCCTAATGATTGAGAATTGATGGCATAATAACACTATGTCAGCATATAGAGATATTATGGAAATAATTATGTAGCACTTTCCAAACAAAAGTATATTTTGATAAATGAGGATGGATCTTAGATGTAAAAGGCAGCGGTGTTACTCTTTGCCCTAGAATGCTGAAAGAAGCCTTTGGATCTACACAGGAAGTCACGATGCAACAGTTGTGATTAATTTGGGGGAAAAAATCATATGCCTTGTCTCTAAAATATTAATAATAAGAATTTTGTTTTTATTGTCCTTATTTTTCACTCTGGGGACCTTGTCCAAAATCTACAGAGAGTGTCTTCTGATCTCAAAATAATTAAACACATAGATATCTTTGATCTTCTTTTCAGGGTACAGTGTACCAGATAAATTTTATTCATTCATTTGCATTAGGTATACATTAATTTATTGAAGAAATATCCCAAACACTTATTGTATGTCATGCCACCTGTGGGCTCAGAAGTTAACTGAGGAGCCATCGCTGCTTGTAGAGGGGTCTTAATCGCTTAGGGAGCTCTTCTAAGGCTGAGAGGAGGGAGTGCGGAGGGCCATTGGAGAGTGGGCGTGGGATCTCACACCTTTCAGGAGCCTTCTTAGGAGCCTTGCTCTTGTGTTCATTCTTCTCTGTGCATTCTTACCCCCATGACTTTATCACCCTAATACTCTCTGTCTCATCTTATATCTTAAAAATGAACAACAAACCTGCATGAACCCTCATGTCTCTCCAGAATCACACGACTTTTCCATTCCCTGTGGAAGAGCTGTCTGCAAATATTGCTTCCACTTTGCCTCCCATCCCACCAAAGCTGCTCTTAACCTCACCAGTGACTTCCAAAGCTACCAAATCTAAGCATATGGAGGTTCCCAGGCTAGGGGTTGAATCAGAGTTGTAGCTGCTGGCCTCTGCCACAGCCACAGCAACGCCGAATCGAGCCATGTCTGCGACCTACACCACAGCTCACGGCAATGCCGGATCTTTAAGCCACTGAGCGAGGCCAGGGATCAAACCCACAACCTCATGGTTCCCAGTCAGATTCGTTTCCACTGAGCCATGATGGGAACTCTTTTTTCCTAATGGATACTTTTAAATCTGTATTTTACGTGACCTCACAGCATCATTGGAACCAACTGTTACTCCCTCTTGAAATGCTTTTTCCTCTGGTTTTCCCCATCTTCCATGGCCGATCCTTCTTCTTTTCCTCTGAGGGTTCCTCCTCTCGTGCACGGCTTCTGCGACTGATGTTCCTCATGGCGTGTTGTTGGGCCCTCTTGTCTTGTCTCCTCTCATTTGTTCTCTTTTCCTCTCCTTTTCTTTTCTCCCTTCAAAAGTAACCTCATCCTTTCTCATGATTTACATTCTATGTATACGTTTTTTCAGCTACTTTTTAAAATGAAAGTATAACCGATTTACATGTCATACCGATTTCTGCTGCACAGCAGTGACCCAGTCATACATACACACACATTCCCTTTCTCATGCTCTCTGCCATCATGGTCTTTTCCAAGACAAAATTCTTCGCATATGGTGAAGATTCTCAAGTTCATATCTGTAGCCCATTGTTCTTCTCTGAGCTGCAGATGTAAATATTGAACTGTGTACTTGATACTGTTTTTGGAATGTCTCCCAGGCATTCAAACGTAACCTCTCGAAAGCTGAGTTCCAGACCCCTCCCCTCAACACATATCTTCTCTTTCCGTAGGATTCTCCATCCTGGGGAACCATAGCTCCATATGCCCAGGTGCTGAAGGACCTCTCTGGCTTACTCCTCCTTGCATGCTTTATACGTATCTCAAACTCGACATGTCCGTAATCAGTCTGTCGATGTCCATTCTTGCCACCACCACTCTGCTCTCAAGAATCCTCAAAACAAAACAAATTTTAAAACATACATACACAAAGGGAAAGAAGGAGGGAGGGAGGAAGGAAGGATAGAAGAGAGAAAGAAACAAAAATCCAAAGCCATTTGGTTTCACTTCACAACCATCTACTGTACTATTAGAGTCAGGACCCAGTGGCTTCCTGTTCCTTTACCCCTTGTATCAAATTCGTGCAAGAAACAGTCCCTTGCGGGAGTTTCCATTGTGGCTCAGGAAGTTAGGAATCCGACTAGTATCCACGAGGATATGGGTTCAATCCCTGTCCTTGACCAGCGGGTTAAGGATCCTCTCATATGCCGCAGGTGCTGCCCTAAAAAGAGAGAGAGAGAGAAAAAAGAAAAAGCCACTTCCTTTTCTGGCCTTGCTGGAATAACAGGGGGTAGATTTATCTTTTATCTCATAGACTGAAAACTGGAAAAAATATATGAAATGGTTTTCAGGGGTTGTGGACACCTGGTTGGATGGGGAAGAGGTGGGGCAAGACACTAGGCCTTAGAGAAGGGAACAAGTCATGGGAGCCTGACAGTTGATTTCCTGCAAACTGGTTATTTAAAAGGTAAGCGTCATCCTGTCCCTCTAGATGAAAATGTATCAATGATGTCTGCACTTTGAATAACCCAGACTCTTTGCAAGCGGGTGGTCAGCTCTAGCCTGTCTACTCAGCCTCCTCCTTACCCCTGTGTTTCCTGGTTCATCAGCCCCTTGGGTCCATGGCATTCAATTTGAAAACCATTGAGCTACAGGATTGCTGGTGTCCTTTCAGCTCTTGGTGTTTTGACAGGATGCTGAGACTTCTTTGCCATAATTGAAATTACCCATTAAAATATAAGGCTGAGAATCACTTATAAGTTCAGCAGTTCTCACCATAGTAACAAGTACAAATAGAACAAGAGTGTCTCTCATTGACAGTGGGAGAAATGAGTGTTGGGCTGTAAGAATTATCAATGTCCCTCTGGCAAGGAGAGAGGGGCATCTTGGAGTTCCCATTGTGGCACAGTGGAATCTAACGAGTAACCATGAGGATGCAGGTTCGATCCCTGGCCTCGCTCAGTGGGTTAAGGATTTGGCGTTGCCATGAGCTGTGCTGTAGGTCACAGACCAGCTTGGATCCTGCATTGCTGTGGCTGTGGCTGTGGTTGTGGCCGGCAGCTGTGGCTCTGATTAGACCCTTAACCTGGGAACCTCCACAGGCCGTGGGTGCAGCCCTAAAAAGCAAAAAAAAAAAAAAAAAAAAAAAAGGAAACAGAGAGAGACATCTCATTCTAAATACTGGTCAATACTGGTCTTGGTTTTTTGGGTATAACAATCATGGAAGGCAAATTCTCAGGCTATGAGAACTTTTTAGAAATATCATGGGACAATATTCCAATTCCTTTGCTTTGATTCTCCGTTGAAAAGGCAATGGTTGGCTTTGTTGTTTGGCTTCTAGGGTGGACTTACCCAAACACAGTGTCCAGTTCCAATGTATGTCCTTGCTTTTCAGGCCAGTTTTATCTTTCTGTGTAATTTAACATTCCCAGCTCATGAATCAGCCTCTTGTGGGTTTAATTAGCGTGAATCCATTTACCAACTGTCGGATCATACAGAACAAACAGATAAAATGCATTTTGTGGTCATGTACATTTGGGGGTTGGACTAGAACATGAACATCTCACCAAAGTGTGAGGCGTCCTTTGATGAAGCCATGAGGTCATGGCAGAGTACAGTCAGACACAGAAATATGCAGAGTTGACTCGGGGAGGGTCAAAGGAGGTGCAGGTTCTAGGCTATGGTCTCAGAGAGGGATAGAGAAAGGGAGAAGGAAGTAATTGTAACAGTAACCAATATAAGTTGATATAACCCAGTTCGTATATTTGAAGAGACAAATTAGATCACATTCCACCTTTTTGGGGGAAATTGATGCCGTTGGTACTCCCCACATTCCTAGATAAGCAGAGAAACCAGTCTGTCTCTTGGCCCCTCTCTCCCCGTCCGTGGCCAGTACTAACCCATGTTTGTACTTATCTCCTTTTGCAGGACGCAGAACCCAGGTGCTCCTGAAGGCTGGAGGAACCCCCTTTGCTGGGTTCCAAGAACACCTCTCCATGGCTGGTTCGGTTCCAAAAGACGCATGGTGTCTGAGTCTCTGATTTGGGTCACTGCTGCAGGCACCCAGTTGTTCTCTGCAGGGTAAAGGGGTTCAAATGCTCTTAGACCTGCCTTATACCCCCACCCCCCCGGCCTGGAACAGCACTCCCTCCTCCTACCATTATGTATGCTGGTTCCACCCCAAACTGGCCTGCTCCCAACATTCTCCTTTTAATGTCCACTCACTCCACTGCCAACTTCCTGGGTGCTAGTAACCTTGGGAGGGCTGGCTTGGGACAGGCTCCAGTGTCCACTGCCACGTGGACCCCGAGCAGCCACTACCCTGAGGTCATTTGCCTCACTCCCTTCCAGAACCAAGAAGAGCCTGCCCAGGAGACACGTTCTTACTTCCACTTTTAGAGCCACAGGAAGCAAATTTCTGGAAGATTTCCAATACATTTTGTCCTTAATTTCACCCTGGAGTGTACAGAAATGTTGAGATCTGATCTTAACACCCCCTTACGTGCTCAAAATCTTCAGTAATTTAAAAAGTGGATGTTTGGGTTCATTGTTGTTTTGTTGGGTGGTGGTGTATGTGTGTGTGTGGTTTTTAATCTTATAGACAAGAAGCTGAAGTGCTGGCTTTAAGAGCTGGACACTCCACACTCTGGTTCCTTACGGTGACAAGATGGTGTGTGCGTGCGTGCGTGCGTGCGTGTGTGTGTGTGTGTGTGTGAATGTGAGAGAGTAAAAGACATGCTCCTGCAAAAACACAGGCAGGGAGAGGCTGCTGCAGGAATCCACGCTGGCCCAGGGTGCCCAGTAGATGGTGGGGGGGGGGGAGTGAATGTGCAGAGATGCCATCTGCAGAGATAAAAAACTCAGGAAGAGAACCCCTCTGAGGGGAGATGGAGTCTCCATGCGCTTATAGTTAAGCAGTGGATTCCGGAGCCAGACTAAAGAGCAGGGGTCAGAAACGTGTTTTGCTAATTAAGCTGTGTGACCTCAGCTTCTTCATGAATAAAAAGGGGATATGATGAGGAGGAGAGAATGGTGAGCGAGAGGTGAAAGGAGTTCATATAATAAAGCAATAACAGACTCCCAGCCAAGCCGCCATATTCTCTTAGCCCTGTGTTTGAAGTTTCCTGGCAAGCCCTGTATCCTTTTTGCTGCCCAAGTTCTGGGTTACACCTGTCCTGCAAGCTCTGTGTCTCCCAGTTCCTCTCCCTAAATCAACCTTTACATTATAAAAACCAAAAACCAAAACAAAACAGAAAAACATAGCCCTCCTAAGATAGATAGAGGTGGTTTTTGTTTGCTTGGGGTTACATAGACTTTAGTGGTCACATAGACTTTTTTAAAGAAATAATTTAAAACAATTATTGTAGTTGATTTACAAAGTTCAGTCAATTTGAAGAAATAATTTTTTAAAACATTCATGGCAAATGCATTTCTTGGGCTTCTAGTAATGCTTAAGCAATAACTTGGCTTTCTCAATTAATTTCTCTTTATGCGATTCCTTTGAACTTCTTTTTTTTCCTTTTATTTTCCCAATTTACTCCTTGTGGGTTGGGCACAGTTCCCTTTTTAAAGTTGGGTAACCATGTAATGGATTTCATTGCGTTTTCTGCCAAAATGTGGAACTAAATCGTGTTGTAACTACTGTTACGGAGTGGTTCCTATGAAAATACTTTCTAAGTAAGTTCTTATCTAGTGCTCAAAGCCAAGACATGATATTTCCTTTGTTGGTGAATTCTAAAGAGCAATCCTTTGTTTGATCCCCAGTCTGCACCTCCCCACCTTATCAAACTGTGTTTTGTCAGCTTGTGTGATAACATGAGGTCTACCTTTTTTTTTTCTGCCTTTATGGTCTTGTGGTTTCTTCACTTTCATTTAACATTTTTAGCTTCATCTCACAGATGGCTTATAGTCAGCTCTGTAGCCACAGAGTCATGATTTAACCATGAAATCCTTCCTTAGCTGCACAAGAATTTTCCAAGGTTGTGATTGATTTTGTACAGCACGTCCAAGGTATCTCTTTTCTGGCCACACCCTCCCTCCTCTCCCTGGTTTATAACGGGCAGCTCCTGGTGCGTTGCTGATTTTTCTTCCACGAATGATTACTGTATAAAGCCCCTCCTTGTCAGCTCAAGAGCTGAATCCCTTTTCTTTCTATTTTGCATGTTTCTAAGCACAGAAGGACCTCTGTATGTCATCTTCATCTCCCCCAAGCCCAACCCTGTCTCTTGTCTAATCACCTTGTCTTCCTTTTGTTCGCAGTCTCAAGCTAAAACTAGGAATCATTTACACCAATCAGATTTACTTGAGTGTTTATTTTGAAAGGACCCTGCCTGTCGGCTTTCTGGGGCTAGAAGCCTCACACCAGTTTGGTTTGGGTTGAACCTGCCCTTCCTCTGAAAGCTCTGGTTACCCTTAGAGTAACTTTATTAGTTAGGTTTTTGTCAGGGACTCACCAAGATGTGAGTTTATCTCACTGTCAAGGAAATAATCCCTCCAGTTAGTATGGTGGCTCTGCTGTCATCCTGGACCGTGACTCTGGTGTTCTCGAGTTACCATCCTCAGTGTGTGGCCTTCACTCCAGGTCTGAGATGGTCTCAGCTATCACACTTCTATTTCAGTGACGGTCAATGAAAAAGGCATAAGAACAAGCCATGTGCCTTTCCTTTAAAGACATTTCCTGAAATTGCACAACCCTTCCTCATATCATCCATCGACCAGAAATTAGTCTGCTGGATCCACTTCAGCTGCAAGGGAGGCTAGGGAATAGAGTATTTTATTATTTATTTATTTATGTATGTATGTATGTATGTATGTATGTATGTATTTGTCTTTTTGCCTTTTCTAGGGCCGCTCCTGCGGCATATGGAAGTTCCTAGGCTAGGGGTCTAATCAGAGCTGTAGCCACCGGCTTATGCCAGGGCCACAGCAACGTGGGATCAGAGCCGCCTCTTTGACCCACACCAGAGCTCACAGCAATGCCGGATCCTTAACCCACTGAGCAAGGCCAGGGATCAAACCCGAAACCTCATGGTTCCTAGTAGGATTCGTTAACCACTGCGCCACGACGGGAACTCCTATTTTTTTTTTTAACTCAATGAATTTTACTACATTTATAGTATTTAAAAAATTTTTTTGCCGATATGATTTTATTGTTACTCAATAAATTTTATTGCATTTATAGTTGTACAATGATCATCACAACCCAATTTTATAGCATTTCCACCCCAAACCCCCAGCCCTACCCCCCAACCTGTCTGCTTTGGAAACCATAAGTTGTTTAAAGTCTGTGAGTCAGTATCTGTTCTGCAAAGAAGTTCATTGCGTCCTTTTTTTAGATTCCACATGTAAGTGATAGCATATGTATGACATTGGTGTCTCACTGTCTGACTGACTTCACTTAGCATGATAATTTCTAGGTCCATCCATGTTGCTGCAAATGCCATTCTTTCTTTCCTTTTAATGGCTGAGTAATATTCCATTGTGTATATGTACTGCATCTTCTTGATCCACTCCTCTGTCAATGGACATTTAGGTTGTTTCCATGTCTTGGCTATTGCAAATGGTGCTGCAATGAACATTGGAGTACATGTGTCTTTTTGAGTCGTGGTTTTCTCTGGATAGATGCCCAAGAGTGGGATTGCTGGATCAAATGGTAATTCTATTTTTTAGTTTTTTTGAGAAATCTCCACACTGTTTTCCACAGTGGTTGCACCAATTTACATTCCTACCAACAGTGTAATAGGGTCCCCTTTTCTCCACACCCTCTCTAGCAGTTATTGTTTGTAGACTTTTTGATGATGGCCATTCTGGCCAGTGTAAGGTGTTCCCTCAGAGTGGTTTTGATTTGCATTTCTCTAATAATTAGTGATGTTAAACATCTCTTCATGAGTATTTTGGCCATCTGTAAGTCTTCTTTGGAGAACTGTCTATTTAGAGCTTCTTCCCATTTTTTGATGGGTTTGTTTACTTTTTTGGTATTGAGTTGGAAGAAGTGTTTATAAATTTTGGAGATTAATCCCTTGTCAATCACTTCATTTGCAAGGGAAATATAATCTTTATTTTAGGCAGCCCTGTGCCCTGCTGATATTTGGGCATTTGGTTATTGAGCAAAAGGGAGGATTAGATATTGGAGCTCAATCAGAAATTCCTGGGAGTTCCCACTGTGGCTCAGTGGTAATGAACCTAACTACTAACCACGAGGATGCCTGGCCTTGCTCATCGGATTAAGGATCAGGCATTGCCATGAGCTTCGGTGTGGGTCAAAGATCTGCTATGACTGTGGTGTAGGCTGGCAGCTGCAGCTCTGATTTGACCCCTAGCCTGGGAACCTCCACATACCAAAGGTGTGGCCCTAGACAAACAAACAAACAAAATCCTGATATATGCTTTAATTTTAGATGAATTTCCAAGTTCCCCTGCTATCATTCTCACCTATGCCACAATTTGAGGAGCTATTTATTTTATTTTACTTTATTTTCTGGCTTTATTGAGATATAATTGACATTTAATATTGTGTAAGTTTATGGCATACAGTGTGTTGATGCGATGCACTTATATATTGCAAAATGATTACGACCATAGCGTCAGCTAACACCTCCGTCACATCACGTGGTTATCATGTCCTTTTTGTGATGAGAACATTTGCAGTCTATTCTCTTAGGAACTTTCGAGGATATACTACAGTACCATGAACTGTAAGCACCACACTGTACATTAGGTCCCCAGAACTTATTCATCCTACAACTGGACGTTTGTGCCCTTTGATCAACATCTCCTCCTTTCCCCCACCTTCCCTCCAGCCCCTGATAACCACTAGTTTGCTCTCTATTTCTATGAATTTGGCTTTTCTTTTCTTCTTCTTCCCTTTTTTTTTTTTTTTTTTTGGTCTTTTTAGGGCCACACCCGTGGCATATGGAGGTTCCCAGGCTAGGGGTTGAATCGGAGCTGTAGCCGCCGGCCTGCACCACAGCCACAGCAATGCCAGATCCAAGCCTCATCTGCGACCTACACCACAGCTCATGGCAACGACGTATCCTTAACCCACTGAGCGAGGCCAGGGATCGAACCCGCATCCTCATGGATACTAGTTGGTTTTGCTAACCACTGAGCCATGATGGGATCTCTGAAGTTTGGCTTTTCTACATGTAAGTGAGATCATACAGAATTTGTCATTCTCTGTTTGACTTTTTCTATTTAGCATAACGCCACCCTCAAGGTTCATCCCTGTTGTCATCAATGGCAGGATATCTTTCTTTCTCATAGCTGAAAAATATTCATATCTATCTCACATCTTCTTCATCCATTCATATGTTGACAGACACTTAGGTTGTTTCCGTATCTCGGCAATTGTGAATAATGCTGCAGGGAACATGGGAGTGCGGGCATCATTTCGAGATTCCGCTTTCATTTCCTTTGCATATACACCCAGAACTGGGATAATGGTTGGGAACCATTTAATTCTGCAGCCTTGCCTTTGGGAATTCTATGGCAGGGATCCTGAACACAGTTCTTTTAGTGAAGAACTTATCCCTGCTGGCTCTCCCCTACCCTCCACAGCATTGTGAGCAATCCACCTTTGCTCTGGCACTGAAAGCTCAAGACTCTGAGAAAAGATTCCACCCCTGACCCGGCCAAAGGGTAAAGTTGGGGCTAAATATTTCATCTTCTCCTTTTTGGCTATCTGGCTCACTTCTGTTTACCACACTCTCTTCAATCCTCCACTCACGGGGGGTGGAGTGGAGGTTTTAGACATCCCCTGCCTTTCCTGTTCCTCCAGGCAGACCTCCAAATTTACATTCATTTCACATATGAACACTTCTTTCTTCCTAAATTTTGCATGCCTTGCTTTTCACCTGGTTTTTATTATTTATTTATTTACAACATTTTTTATTTTTTATTTATTTGCTTTTTAGGACCACACTTGCGGCATATGAAATTTCCCAGGCTAGGGGTCACATTGGAGCTGTAGCTGCCGACCTACACCACAGCCACAGCAATGTCAGATCTGAGCCTCGTCTGCCACCTACACCACAGTTCATGGCAATGCGGGATCCTTAACCCACTGAGCGGGGCCAGGGATCAAACCTGCCTCTTCATGGATACTAGTCAGGTTCATAACCTGCTGAACCACAAGGGAAACTCCCTTCACCAGGTTTTTAACATCTTTCTCATTGTTTCCCTGACTCTGGGTGGAGTGTCTATTTTTCCATAGATTTTTGGCTTAGTTGTAGTACTTTCAACTTGTTGCAGCAGTAACTATGAAAAAGAGTAGAAAATGTCGGGTAAAATGTCTACATGATACTTAAAAGGTCAATTAACTGTCTTATCCCAGCAACACTTATTCAAGAACCGTTTTGGTTTAAGCTCTGATCGCCTCTCCTAATAAAATATGTTTTGATTACATGCCGTGCTGCTCTGCTATTCTGTTATAGATTAAAACACTATCTGGCGAGTATATACTATGTTCATGTGTAGGCTCAACTCCGCCCCCAACATAGTAAATTTTAAAGTTATGTGCAACGAAAGCCAACCAGATTATTAACCTTAATTTTAACCATGTGTCTCAGAACGAGAACTTTAAAGTTCTTTTTAAAGATTCCATGGGGAGTTCCCGTCGTGGCTCAGTGGTTAACGAATCCGATTAGGAACCGGGAGGTTTCGGGTTCGATCCCTGTCCTTGCTCAGTGGGTTAAGGATCCGGTGTTGCCTCGAGCTGTGGTGTAGGTCACGGACGCGACTTGGATCCCAAGTTGCTGTGGCTCTGGCCTAGGCCGGCGGCTACAGCTCCGATTCGACCCCTAGCCTGGGAACCTCCATATGCCTCAGGAGCGGGCCTAGAAAAGGCAAAAAGACAAAAAAGACAAAAAAAAAAAAAAAAAAAAAAAAAAAAAAAAAAAATTCCGTGATGATTAACTCCACAATAAATGTTACAAAATTTAATCTGAAAGCTGCATCAGCTCCTCCTGCTCTGTGCCACCTTTGCTGCCCCATCCAGGGTTCTGCTCTCTCCTTCCTCTCCTTCACGTCTCGTGTCCAATCACACACAGACATCTTTCCTTTCTCTGCAGAGTCTCTTGGATTTGTCCCTGGGTCTCAGTTTCAGCTGCCACCTCTCAGCCAAGTCTCTATCAAGCTCCATATCAACGACTGCAGCAGCCTCTTAAGCAGTCTTCTCACTTTTGGTCCATCCTGCAGGCTGCTGCCAGATTCAGCATGGCTTTCATTGGCTCTTTCAAAGACCGTACGCGCTTGCCTCATTATGATGATTTCAAGTCTGCACCCCTGAGCCTTCTAACCATAAGCCTTGCTCAGCAAATCGTATTTGTCCATTTTCTCTCACAGAGCATCCCACTAGACATGTCTCATCCCAGCAGTCAGCTTTCTTCCTGTTCTCTTCCCCGTATTTTCGCATCTTCATGTCTTTGCTTATACTGTACCATCCTTGGAGAAGCTTCTCACCTCCTCTCCCTTAAGTCACATGATGCCTTTTCTTCCACATCCTGAAAACTCCCTGCTCTCACCCTACCCCACAGGAATCTGTTCTTGATGTGTAATATTTCTGACATGGTCTGTACTTAGCAAATTACTTCGAGTGAATCAAGGTTGCTTTAAGGTTGTTATATAGTCATTCTATTTATAGACATCGCTCCTCAGCTGGTCTGTTTTATCTGCTTTCCACTCCTAAATGTGTCTAGCTGGAGGCAATCTGATATTTAATTTTATTCAAGAAAAACAATGTACTGAGAACCATATAAGATGCCACACATTTATTTTCCTCAGTTTGCTTTAATGTCTTTATAACCTGTTCTTGGAGTGAGGTCAAGGTTGAAATCTTTTAATTTTATTCATAAAATCCAATGTTGTTCTTGAATATACCATTGTTCCTTGTCTTTATCACCTGGTAGTTTCCATTAACTCATTAGGCAAAATAATTATGAGATGTAGATCACACTAAGCACAGGGGGGTATGAGATTCTCCTCCCAGAAAAGGGAGGAGGAGGGGAAAATATCCTTCCTGTGATCTGTGGCCTATGTTTGTTGGATTTAATGCACAAAAATTTAAAAAATCTTTAGGAGTTCCCATTGTGGCTCAGCAGAAATGAATCTGACTAGTATCCATGAGGATGCAGGTTCAATCCTTGGCCTCACTCAGTGGGTTAAGGATCTGGTGTTGCTGTGAGCTGTGGTGTAGGTCGCAGACGCGGCTTGGATCCTGTATTGCTGTGGCTGTGGTGTAGGCTCCCAGCTGTAGCTCCACTTCGACCCCTAGCCTGGGAACTTCCATGTGCCATGGGTGCAGCCCTAAAAAGACAAAAAATAAAATAAAATAAGAATAAAATAAAATATCTTTAAATCAATTAGGACAAGGGTCGGTTGCCTATTTGAATTTGTTCCCACCCTGGCTGAACTATTGATAATTGATTTATGTAGGCTGTTTCCCATGATATTGGCTAAAATACCATGTATCTTAAGATCAGGGATAAGATATTGTGTATAGCCAAACAAAAATAGTTAGGTTAAGGGAGTTCCCTGGTGGCTCATTGGGTTAAGGATCTGGCATTGTCACTGCTGTGGCTCAGCTCACTTCTGTGGTGAAGGTTTGATCCCTGGCCCAGGAACTTCCACAAGCTATGGGTGTGGCCAAAAATAGGTTAAGTCAAGGTGAGTTAAAAGGAAGAGACTGCTGGGAAAGATGAACTACCTTGAACTGTGGCTTTCAAAGTCCTTTTGTCTTAGCAAGAAACTAGGCCTTGAAATTCAGGGACTCAAGTTATCTGTTCAGGCTGATGTTCGCTACAACTGGAGCCTAAATATGGTACTTCTAGGAATACCGAAAAGCATGAAGGTATGTGATGAGAGGCTGGGATTGTTCTGTAGAGTTTCACATTCATCTGTCCTGGTGGGGTCAGGGACCATTGTCTCTTCGTCTTCTCTGTTGCTGGTGTTGATGTGTGGCTTCCTGTGAGCCCCAGAGGTGATGCTCAAACTCGTTCTGGTGGCAGAGGCCAGGGAGTCATGTACTCTGTGTAGAGCTTGTTCTTGGTGTAGCAGAGACCAAGCAGATGCTCACCAGTCCTGCCTTCTCTTTGGCCTGGCTTGCAGTTAAGTTGGAGCCATGCGATTTAGTTCCGGTCAAGGGGACCTGGGCAAAAGCGATGTCTTCCACTTCCCGGCCTGGGACCTAGCATCTCTGAGGTGATCTTTGGCTCGCTCTTTCTCTTTGCAGGCTGACTAGTCAGATGAAGAAAATCTGGTGGAAGATTTGGAAATTAGAGTATGGTAGAACCACAAGATGGAAGGAACTTGGGTCCTGGAATCATTGTGCAGAATGCTGCCCCCATAGCATTTTCATTAGACAGAGAAATAAATGTGAAATATACTTTGATTGATTTAAGCCCCTGAGCTTTGGTGGTATTTGTTAGCATTATTAGTCTGATAATTACAAATAATAATATCTTTAATTCATTTCAGGATGTAGAAGCGTTTTACTAAAAAAAAAAACCAAAAAACCCAACAACAAAAAGTCTTGTCCAAATCCTTTTTTTTTTTTTTTTTTTTTTTTTGCCTTTTCTAGGGCTGCTCCCGTGGCATATGGAGTTCCCAGGCTAGGGGTCTAATTGGAGCTGTAGCTGCCGGCCTACACCACAGCCATAGCAACATAGGATCCGAGCTGCGCCTGCAACCTACACCACAGCTCACGGCAATGCTGGATCCTTAACCCACTGAGCAAGGCCAGGGATCGAACCCGCAACCTCATGGTTCTTAGTCAGATTCATTAACCACTGTGCCACGACAGGAACTCTGCCAAATACATTTTTTAAGAGCTACCACATTTAATTCCATTTAACAGAGAGTTGATGAGTAACTACGCATGGGGCAATAGGAATAATTATAATAAGGCCAAGATATGTATAATATACTAGGAATATAATGGAGGACAGGGCAGAATAGTTTACTTGGGGAGGCAGTTAAAAGCACTCAAGTGAAAAAAGAGTCTTTTATAAGTGTCATGAAGAAAACAAAATATGGTAACATGGGAGAGGGTGGGGCAGAACTTAGCTCAGACAGTGGCCAGAGAGGGTTTTTCTTTCTTCCTTCCTTCCTTCCTTCCTTCCTTCCTTCCTTCCTTCCTTCCTTCCTTCCTTCCTTCCTTTCTTTCTTTCTTTCTTTCTTTCTTTCTTTCTTTCTTTCTTTCTTTCTTTCTTTCTTTCTTTCTTTCTTTCTTTCTTTCCTTCTTTCTCTCTCTCTCTCTCTCTTTCTCTTTCTCTCTTTTTCTCTCTTTCTCTCTCTCCTTCCTTCCTTTGCCATACCCATGGCACATGAAAGTTCCCTGACCAGGGATGGAATCCCAGCTGCAATGCTGGATTCCTTAACCCACTGTGCCAGGGTGGGAACTCAAGGGAGGGTCTTTCTTTGAGGAGGTGACATTTAAGTTGAGACTTGGATAAGGAGAAGGTGCCATCTGAGCATCTTCTGGAGGGAAGGGCCAACTGAGCAGAAGACACAGCAAACTCTCTGAGCCGGGAACCATTTTACTGTGTTGAAGGTGTAAGAAGAAGACTCATATGGCTGAAGCTTAGTGAGTAAGAGAGGGTGATGGTGCCAGGTCATTCATGGCCTTTAGACCACGGTCAAAGGTTTGCCCTTCATAGGAAGAGCATTGGAAACCATTTGTGTTTTTTTTTTTCTTTTTTTTTAAATCACTGGCTGAGGTTTGGAGAATGGATTTGAGAGAGAAAACAGGGAGGCTTGTCAGGACTCTAAGCTGCAGTCCTGGCAGGGTGGGGTGGTTGCCATGACCTAGGATGGAATTGGATGACTGGAGATGGAGATGAAGGGATGATGTTTCAGAGGGAGTGAGCATGAGGAATTAAGGGAAAGAGGAGCAAAGATTTACTAATTCAGTGAACAGTGATTGATTTAACACCTACTATGTGCCAGGCCCTTTCCCAGGCTCTGGAGATGGAGCCCTGAACAAAACCGATCACGTCCCGCCCTTGACCTTCCACTCCAGCAGATGGAAGCCAATAGTAATCAGCCCCACATGCCAGGCAGTGGTAGAGAAGCACAGAGAAGCATTGTGAGGGGAGACAGGGTGACAAGGAGGGCTGGTTTCAGGTAAGACGATCAGGAGCCCTCTCAGATGGGGTGACCTTTGGGAGCGGATGTGAGGAAGTGGGCCATGAGGCACAGGCGCAGCAGGAGAGGAAGCAGAGGCCCTGCTGGAGGTGTGTGTGGAGTTGGAGGAGGAGCAGCGTGGAGGTGCCACGGCTGGAGGGTAGCAGACAGAGAGGAAGTGGGAGGAGAGGAGACAGGTCCAGGAGAGGTGGGTGGGTGGGCAAACCCTGGGCAAGGCTCAGGTCTGAGATTATTTTGAGAGGGAATGCCATTGAAGAGTTTTCTAGAGAGGGACAGAAACAGAGGGGACAGCTAGAAGGCAGTAATCTTGGCAAAGTGCAGAGTTTTTGTTTAGATCACCGGTTGGGTGTTGGTGTCATTTTTTTTTTTTTTTTTTTTTTTGGTCTTTTTAGGGCTGTACCGTGGCATTTGGAGGTTCCCAGGCTAGGGGTCCAATCGGAACTACAACTGCCGGCCTACACCACAGCCACAGCAATGTCAGATCCGAGCCGGGTCTGCGAGCTACACCCCAGCTCACAGCAATGCTAGATCCTTAACTCACTGAGCGAGGCCAGGGATCGAACCTACCTCCTTATGGATGCTAGTCAGATTCATTCTGCTGAGCCAAGAAGGAACCCCTGGTGTCATTTTTGAGAAGGGAAAGACAGACAGAGAGTATGGGAGGAGAAATCAAAGCTCTGCTGAGGACAGATTAAGGTTGAGATGCCTGGTAGACACACAAGTAGAGCCAGCAAGGAGATAGTTGGATATTTGAGTTCAGAACCCCAGAGAGGGGTCAAGACTAGAGATATAAATTTGGAGTTGTCAGCCTAGAGGTGGTATTCAGTGCCCTCCCCACCCCGCCTTGGGGGGCTCACCCAGGGAAAGGCTGCCGAGCTGTGGCCCCGGATTCTCCCGCTTTTCAAAAGCAGTGCAGAGGGGGTAGGAGATGGGGAAGGCGTGGCCAGTGAGGTTGGATGAAAATCAGAAGAGTTTAATGTTACAGAAGCTGAGATAAGAGAGCGTTTCAAGTCAGAGAGTTCAGCTGTGACAGAAGCTGCCAAGAATCGAGGAGGAGGAAGGCAGGGAAGTGGCGGTTGGGCTTGACAATGTGAAGGCTCGGGTGACTTTGCCAGGTAGGGCTGAGTCCGGGGATGAGGATGTGGCTGAGGGACCACGAGCAGCTCCTGAGACAAATTTTGCGGGAAGGAAAAGAGGAATGTGGCAGTAAGTGGGGCAAATGAGGTTTCTAGGGATCAAACTCTCATTTTCCTGTGTATCTGATCACTCCTAGTTGTCAGTGGAAGGCACTGCCTTACATGGTGTTAGACCAATTTGTATAGCACTGGTGGCTTAATGTACTGATTCTTTTATATTATTTGCACTTTTTCAAAGGAGGAGTTTTGTCTTTTGTTTGTTTGTTTGTTTGGCTGTGCCTGTGGTACGTAGAAGTTGCAGGGCCAGGGGTCAAACCTGCTCTATAGCAATGACAACACCAGATCCTTAACCTGCTGAGCCACCAGGAAACTCCGAGGAGGGACTTGTCTTTCATGTAGTGGATAGGCTAGTATACGTAGGGTACCTAGAATAAATGAATATTCTGGTTAAGGCTAGCTGTGTGTGTGTGTGTGTGTGTGTGTGTGTGTGTGTGTGTTCATGTGTGTGTCTGCATGTATGTCTGTACACACATTGTCTTCAAATCTAGGGGGGCTGGAAGTCTTCCTGAAAATCTGTTAGGCATCAGGGGTTTTTATCTCCAGATGGGTGCCCCATTTTTCTTCTTGATAACCTCTTACTAATGAAGAGCCTGGGATGGGAGTTCCATTTACAAATGGTGAATCATTAGAAACAGATTTGTAGTTGGGGAAGAATCTTCCAGCAGCAGAACCTCACTTCTGAGGCATGCAGTCAGTTTCCTGCTCCAATGGGTCCGGCGAGCAGATCTTAGGGAGGGAAGACAACCCATCATACAGGTCCACTCCCACACGTGCTGTAACCACAGCCTTCATCTGAACAAGCTGCAGGGCAAAAGGACAAACCTTCTCGAGTCCCTGGCCTCTGGAGTCTCCGAAAGACTGGAAAGTTTGCCTGCATCATGGCTGCCGCTGTTCCTCTGTGGTCCAGCCTCTTAGCCCGTCTCCCAGCCTCCTTTCTTCACGGAGACAAGCCCTCCTGGTTGACCGTCCTTTGTGTTCCTGCCCCTGCTGAGAGTGGGTCTGCTTCTGCTCGGAGGCGGGGTATTTTCCTGCCCGTCAGAGAGTGGAGACAATGCCAGGATCACTAAGCCTTCAGAACCCTGGTAGAAGGCAGGCTGGGCCCATGGACTGGCAGGAAAGAAGACTCAGGCCCAGCCTACCTTCCAGAATCTACTGTGAGCCCCTCTTCCCAAGTCCACGCATCCCTGTGACCGTTTGACGGGTTGTTTCATTCTGCCTGTCCTTCTCCTCTAAACGCCTGTCGCCTCATCCCCCTGTCACTTTCCATCCAAACGCCAGGCGAGTGGGTTCTGGAATTTTAGTCATTCATTCCTTTGTGGGTTTTTTGTTTGTTTATTGTTTATTTGTTTACATACCATATTATGTACCACTAATGCTAATTATTTACCTAAAAATTTCCTTAAAAGTAACTCACCATTTTACTTAAAATATTTATTTAATAAGGAAATTTTGCTACTACATAAATAGAAATTCAGGGTGAATAAAAGATAAATATAAATAAAACACCACATTTATGTTATCAAATTCTAATTGTATACTTATTTATCAGAGACTCTAAGCTTGCTTTCCCTAAAGAGGGAGATGGTAAAATATTAGGGTCATTAAAGATATAGCAGCACCAGGCCGAGACAATTCCCCTGAAGGATTAAGGAGAAGGAAGGGCTTTTTGTACAATGTTATGAATGCACTAGAAGCTGCCAGATTGTACGCTTTAAAATGGTTAAAATGGTCAATTTTATGTTATGTGAATTTTACCTCGGTTTAAAAAAAAGAAGTGAATTGATTCAGTGATTTTTTTTCTTTGTTTTTTTTTTTTTTTTTTTTGGCCATGCCTGCGGCATGTGGATCTTCCCCGGCCAAGGATGGAACCTGTGGAACCCGTGACATAACCATGAACTAAGCCGCCGTGGGTCACAAGAGAACTCCTGATTTGGTGATTTTATACCATATTATAGGACTGTGTAATATCTTTTCTCTCGCATTTTGGCCAAGCACCAACCACACCAGTAAAGATGAAATGCTTGTCAGGCTGAGATCAGAGTGCCTCCGTCCCAGAGCGCCACTGCGTCTGAAGCCGCTGGTCTAAAGCAGTTTTAACTACACCAATCCAATGCCTCCACTTGCATTGCTCAAAAGAAGTAAAGTAGGACATATGGAGCAATACTCTTCTAGAGCCACCGATTTGTCTCCTTTACGCTTCTGAAACCTACAACACACTCCAGCTTGAATAACTACCTTTTCAGAACTTCAATTCTGTAAATGTAAAAGAGAGATCATGGGACCTATCTCACAGTGTTGTTGTGAGGATTACCTGAGAAAATCCTGGAATAGCCCAGCGAAATTCCTTTATGGAGTAAATGTTAGTTCCATGCCCCTCACAACACTCAGCTGAAGAATGTTAAGGAGGCATAGGATGTTTTATGAATCATTTGACGCTGATGTGATGATGATTTGCTAGAAATCCATGTCATGCAGAAATGGAGGAGTTCCCATCATGGCTCAGCAGTTAACAAATCTGACAAGCATCCATGAGAACGCAGGTTTGATCCCTGGCCTCGCTCTTTGGGTTAAGGATCCGGCATTGCTGTGAGCTGTGGTGTAGGTCGCAGATGCGGCTTGGATCCTGTGTTGCTGTGGCTGTGGCTGTGGCCAGCAGCTGTAGCTCCGATTTGACCCCTAGCCTGGGAACCTCCATGTGCCATGGGTGTGGGCCAAAAAAGCAAAAAAAAAAAAAAAAAAAAAGGCAGAAAAAGAAATGGAGTAACTTAGAATATCTGGACAATAGCTACTATGAAGTATTTAGCTGATATGAAAAATACACAAACTAGTCTGCGATTCGTTTTCAGAATCGCTAATTGTTGAGGTGCAACACATCATTTCCATTAAGGAGCATCAAATCATTACTTGCCTCTTTGTTGAGTTTCTACTGAATTCTCTCCTAGTAGAGTCCTCTATGTTGGGACTTTGCCAACCTAGTTTAATTAATTAATCTTCAAGTAAATCCAAAGCATCTTTAAAACATTTGTGGGATTTCCTCATGAAACATCATCACTTCTGGTCCACTCACATTTTGCTGTTTTTGGTCATCATTATTTGTTTTGTTGTATTTGGCAGCAATCCTGGAAATACAATTTACTTTATGCTAAAACCATGTCTAAGGAAAAACTGTGACTCCACTGTGGAGTGAAATATGGCAAACACTCCCTTGCATTGTGTTCTCAGCTTTGGATATACATCAAACTCGAAATGATGTATTCTTTCAAACTTTAGCACTGGAGTGTGGGAGGTATGGCACTTTCAGATGCCACAAACACACTTTTGAAAGCGGTTCAGAACCAGTCTCCTCTAGGAAGAGAGATGCAATCAGATTAACCAAAAAGAGAGGTTAAAAAAAGAAAAGCCCCAGGATGGGAAAAAAAGGAGCACTCTCAACAGAGGTTTCTATGGCATCCGAAAAGATGAGCAAGGTATAGTTTTGTATGCCTCAGGCATAGTTTGGCTCGTGGAGTAACTAAAGCCATATGAAGTGTTTTATGATGGGTTTTACAGTTCATTAAACATTCACTTACAAGGAGGATCTGTTAACACTGTAGTTCCTGAGGTAGGCATTTTCCTTCTCAAAAGCCAGAAGAATGAAGTTCTCTAGAATGAGAATCGGGTGTTTGGCAAATTGAAGAGAGCTGGATCTTCCACGGCCAGGCTTTTAAACAGTATTTTCAACAGATGAAATCATTTGGGGAGCATCCTGTGTAAATCTTCCCATTCTTCGAGGATAGCCAGTCCACATATTTTTTGGAAAAGAACTTTCTAAGTACTTACATCTTAAAAATAAAGAGACGGATATGTACGTCGAATCTGATGTGAAAGGTGCTCCTTGACTGACTGTTATTGTTCCATATCTCAGGTCCCGTCTGCGCACAGAGTCGGTCCAGCTCTGTGGGTCTGTCACCAGTCACCTAAACCAACTCTAAGTTTGGGAAATTCAGGCTCATCAAAGAGGCTTGGATAATGGTTCTCTGGAGTGATACCAACTGTAGGAAGCCACATGGGTTTCTTTTGAATGCAATTTACTTAATCCTGAAACAGCTTTTCCTCGGGTTCCCTGACCTCAGGGGGAGCTGGACTGCCTGGAATTTTACTCCCCTGGAAGGGCTGTGAAGGCATCACGCTACAGAAAGAAGCAAGCCCCTGGCCAGGTTTGGAGTCCATCTTGCTGACAGGTCCCAAAAGGTAGCTCAGTGTGCGTGCAGGACTGGTGCAGAAAGCCTGTGTGTGATTAAGAGCCTTGGTGCTCTAAAGAGGAACAAAGCCGTCTCGGGGTTTGAGAAGAAGGGTGTTGGATTCCTCCTGCTTTGGGCTGCGCAGGTGAATTCAAAATGCTGTTGTTCCCTGTGACCTTGACCTGGGGGAGCAGGGCATCCAACCAGAGGCCAGGTCCTGGGCTGCACACCCTCTTGCTGCCACTGGGAGCCAGGTGCACAGCTTTGACCTCCCTCCCCCATCTGATCCCGGCAAGTCTGGCTCAGCAGTTCCTCTCTGGTCTCCTGTGCGGGGGCTTAGTTTATTGTCTTTGGCACTCTTGGGTTCCTTTTCTGTCCTTTTGAGACTTTTGGTTACTTTCTCTTCATCCTCAGGCAATTTTTCCCCCCTATGTGTTTCTTTTACCTCCTCTCCTCTAAAAACACTCATTGGCAAAGGCTCTGATAAACACAGGTGCATTCAGGTGTAAAGGGCTGATAAGGATGTGTTTCTTCTCCCAGGCATTTGCATTGGAGCAAAGACACACATTTCTAAGGGTGGAATTTCAGGTCTGCCAGCCAGGTGGGAGTGTCCCTGAGGGGTGAGGGATCTTCCTGAGACCACCACAGGCCTGCTCCCAGGGCAGCCCAGCACCAAGGCAGCCGGCTGCTGGTGGTGGAGGCCCCGGCTGGGGCTGCTGGCTGTGGGAGGGGCTGGTTCCATGGCCGAGACCCTGGCCTTGCTCCATGACCGGAGTTTGAAATCATGGGGCCTCGTCTGCAAATCTTGAGCAAGAATCTTGCTTATCCCAGAGGAATGTTTGAAAACACTATGAGTATTCCATTTGTGGTAAATGTTTCATTATCTTACTGCTTTCTTCGGCTGATGTGACAGACACCTCCGTTTTCAGGATTCTTGAGCTTGCCCTTTGGTGAAACATCCAGAGTTCCCACATATAGGTTAGCTCCTGCTGACAGAAACCCTTTCGGCTCATCATTCCTCAGCTTGTCTGAGTCAGAAGTGTTTGTGATAGTCAAATGCTGACTTCTGGGTAAATGAAAAATTGTTAAGTTGCAGTGAAATTCCTCCAGGCTTGGAGCATACGTCCATGAGCGCCTCACTGCAGAATGCGATCAAGACAGGCAACACCAGACCCCATGGAAAAGCCTGCCCCTCCCTGGAGTTCTCTGGCTGGACCTGCAAGCCAGTTGGCTCTGGTTGGTCCACATGTAACAGCTCTCAAAAGAACCCCCTCCCTATTAAAAACAAAACAAAACAAAACAAAACACTACACTCTATATTACTAAAAGTGAAGAGTATTGGTTAACATTATTATTACTCGAGGCATATGCAAGTTCCCAGGCTAGGGGTTGAATCAAGCTGAAACCGCCAGCCTACCCCACAGCCACGGCAACGCAGGATTTGAGCCAAGACTGCAACCTACACCGCAGCTCACAGCAATACTGGCTCCTTTAACTCGCTGAGTGAGGCCAAGCATCGAACCTGCGTCCTCATGGATGCTAGTCAGATTCATTTCCGCTGAGCCATGAACGGGAATTTCCCCAGTGAGTTGAAAATTCACTATGCATTTCCTCTTTTCTGATGTTTGTGTGTTGAATAACCAGTTAAACTATAGTGTATGAGTTGTGCATTTGCCTGGTCTCCTGTTTGTTTTTAACTGGTATATAGTGGCCATATAATACTATATAAGTTACAGGTATACAATTAGTGAGTCACAAGTTTTAAAGATTATACTCTATGTATAGTTATTTATTTATTTATTTTGCTTTTTTTAGGGCCGCACCCGTGGCATATGGAGGTTCCCAGGCTAGGGGTCTAATTGGAGCTCCAGCTGCTGGCTTACGCCCGAGCCACAGCAATGCCAGATCTGAGCCATGTCTGTGACCTACACCACAGCTCATGGCAACGCCAGATCCTTAACCCACTGAGCGAGGCCAGGGATCAAACCCACAACGTCATGGTTCCTAGTTGGATTTGTTTCTGCTGTGCCATGATGGGAACTCCCTATGTATAGTTATTTTAAAATACTGGCTATATCCCCTGTGCTGCTGTATCCTTGTAGTTTATTTTCTGCATAATAGTTGGCACACTTATTCCCCTATCCCTACATCGCTCCTCCCTGCTCCGTGCCCCACACTGGTAACCACTAATTTGTTCTCTATAACTGTCAGTTGTTTGGTTTCTTTATCAACCTGAGCTCCTTAGGGGCCATTGGCTGTATCATATTTATCTTTTCTTTCCTCCAGGGCCTTATGTATAACAAGTTCTCATAAAAAAAATTGTGAGATGGAAAAATGAGTAAAGGTGCTTATTTCTAACCCTATTTTTAAAATTAAAATACTTCCTTTTTTGGCTATTTTGTCTATAGCACTGTAAGGTTCCTTCATAGCCATAATAATAGTGTTTATATGACAACACACGAGAACCTCGAAAACATTATGCTCAGTGAAAGAAAACCAGTCCCATACGACCTCATGCTGTATGGTTCCATTCATATGAAATGTCCAGAATAGACAAATCTATAGAGACATAAAATAGATTTGTTGTTGCCTAGGGCTGAGGGGAACAGGAGAAAAGGGGGGGGGGTGACTGCTAAAAGTATGAAGTTTCTTTTGGTGAAGTTTCTTTTGATGAAAAAAAGATCTAAAATTATATCATGGAGATGTCAGCCTAACTGTACATATACAACCAGTGGTACACTTTGAATGTTATGGAATGTAAATTACATATCAATGAAGTTGTTAAAAATGAATCAACTATGGTCTTGAGTGACATGGAAAGAAAATGAGGGGTCTAGGCTTGGATTCCTACCTTCATATAAATGTGGAAAAGAAGAATGAATTCTAGAACTTTACAGACAGACAGAGAAAGTACTTTGGATATGAAAATGAAGATGAAATGGGAGCTGGTACTGTTTGGGGATAAAAAGAAAACTGAGGTAAGGGGAAAATTAAATTTGAAGCCAAGAGACTTCTGGACACCCTAAGATGAGCCTCAATGACCCAATGGTGTAATTCCCTCCTCTTGCGTTTGGGAGAGACCCATGATTTGCTTCAAACCGGTAGAATACGGCGAAGGTGATGGGATGTCATGTCCTCAACTGTGCTTTGTTCTGTAAGACTCTATGTTGGCATACTGGAGAGAGTGGCCTTGTGGCCATTCTCCTGGTGGCCTTGAAGATGCAAGCTGCTCTGATGGGCTTCCTGTGAAGAGAGCCACGTGCCTGAGACCTGAAACTCTAGGATGTGGAGCCAATGTCCAGCAAGGAACCAGGGGCCCTCAGTCCTACAACCACAAGGAACTGAATTCTGTCAACAATGACATGAGCTCAAAAGAGGACTCTGAGCTCCAGAAAGAAGAAAGGCCCACCAGTACTTTGATGGCAGTCCTGGAAGACCCCTAGCAGAGCACCAAGCTCAGCCATGCCTGAATTCCTGGCCTACAGAGACTGTCAGATAATAAAGGTATATTGTTTCAATCCACTAAATTTGGGGTAATTTTTTTTTTTTTTTTTTTTTTTTGGTCACACCTGCAGCATGTGGAAGTTCCTGGGTTGGGGATCAAACCAGCCACTGCAAGAAACTGCACACACCAGATTCTAAACATACTCACTGCACTGCAAGGGAACTCCTGGGGTAATTTTTTATACAGCAATAGAAAACTAATATAGAGATGTTAGAGAAAGAATAGTCAATTTCCAGGATCATTGTAGCTGGAGGACTTGTGGAAGAGAATACGTGGGGCAGTGACACATTGAGAGGAGGTTGGGACCTTTGTTATTGACCTTTTCAGAAGGCAATTAGGATGAGCCAAAGTCAAATGACTCAAGGAATATAGGCTCCTGTCTATCTAGTCAGATCTGTGCTTGGAGGTCACACTGAGTGAAGAGACACCTTGCAAATAAGAATATTAAAATATATATTGACTATGATTAAAAAGTGGTAACAAAAGTGATAATATATTGAAGATTACTGTGTGCCAGGCCCTGGGCTCAGCCCCTTATATGCATAGCTTATTATTTCACTTTAAAGAGATGGCATAGGATGGGTTCCAGCTCTGAATCTGGACCACCAGGTTCCAAGTTCTGGCTCTGTCAGCTTACTGACCATTCAATCTATGGCAAGTCACTTAACGCCGTTTTCTCTCAGTCTACACATTTGTAAACCGGGCTTTGGAATGGTATCCACGTCATAGCATTAATGTGATGATTAAATGAAAGAATCCATGTCCAGCTCCTGGCACATGATAAATGCTCAATGACCACTCATTGTTTTCTTGTTGTGGTTGCTACTGTTTATTATCGTTATATCACATGGTAACTAAGAGTACCGCCTCTGCTACTTATTCTTTGGGTGACCTTGGGCAAGTTACTCTCATATTCAGTTCTTTTATCTCTGAATCAAGGACAGAAACAATACCATCCCCACAGGATTTTCATGAGGATTAAATGAGATGATGCCTGTGGCGTGGAGCTGCATGTGCTGGTCCAACATGTGTGTCAGTCTTCATTCCATCAGGGCAGAGAGACGCTGCCTGCAAAGAAGCCAGGTGCCAACAGGACATTATAGTTGCTTCTTTCCTTCAGTATTTCTCTCTGCAAGCTTGGGAAAATGCACCTCCCATAGCAATGAATATGTGTCAGTTTTCAGCAAAAGTTACCATTTGCTGAGCATAATATGTTACTATTATTATTGTCTATTGTTGTCATGACTCTATCAAGTTGGGTTCTTTGTTGTAGTGACTTTATATATGTGATAACTTGGGCGTAGGGAAGGCAATTTGCTCAATGCCAAGAAATCAGAATTGGAAGGTGGACCTACCTGATTATAATAACAAGAGTATTTCAGGAAAACATATTTTGTACACAGGACAAGAGAACCTTAATTGGGGTCAAGGCAAAGGATACACTTAGAGAAGGGAGTTGGGGGGAAAATAGGTCAAGAAACACTGTCAACTACATCTGGTCACTTCTGATGGAGGATAATGTGAGAAAAAGAATGTATATATGTATGTGTGACTGGGTCGCCTTGCTGTACAGTAAATTGACAGAACTCTGTAAACCAGCTCTGATAGAAAAAATAAAAGTCATTAAAAAAAAACCGAAGGGTACACATTAAAAGGAAAACAAAAGAAAGACTGTCAGTAAATGCATATGATGACAGGAAAGAAAAGAAAACACAGTATAAATGAACTTTTGGTAAATGAGCTCAAAGCATTAAGATACATTGAATGCCCACTTATATTTTACAAGTAATTGTGATTTTTTACAACAAACCAGTGACACGGGGTTCGGCATTCTCATTTCCTGCCTCAGGGGTGGAACGCATGGACAATGCAAGTGAACAGTTCCACGTCTGATTTCTGTGGGCCGTGATCCGAGACAGACGTGATTACAAAATCTCGTAGTCTGGCTGGACTTGGTTGGGAGGGAGGAATCCCTTGGCCTCTTTTCTGCAGCTAAAAGACGGAAGACAACAAACAAGCGGGATGAAGCTGTGCCAGGGCCACACGCTCTGCTTTGCGCCAGCTTGTATCCTGGCTTGACTCTTCTGAATCCCAAGGCTTCCCTTGGGCAGTCTTCGTACCACCCAAGTGTTAGTGGCACAGCACATAGACCTTTGGGGCAGCCCCAGAGGCTGCCAGATGAATACGGTTTTGTTTGTGCAACAAAGTTACCACCCCAGGGCTGACTGAGCAACCAGCCCAGCAAGAGTGATTTCACAAGAGGAGATAGACATGGGGACATGCTGGACAATGGTGGTGGTGATGATGGTGATGATGACAGCTAGCATTCATTGGCCTGAAGAGTGCATTGAGGCCTGGTGGGACACTTTGATGGGTGTTAAGAGCCTAGACTTAGATTCCAGATTGTCTGGTTTAAATTCTAAGGCTGCTACTTACTAGCTGTGTGACGTTGCACAAGACGCTCCATCTGTCCCCTTTTCTTCATCTATAAAGTGGAGACAATGATAGTACCTACATCATAGAGGTGTTGAAAGGATTATGTGTTGTTAGAGGCGATAGTGTGTGTGTCTGTATATACACAGAGGGACGCACATATGTAAATATATGTACACATGTATTTGTAGAGTCCTGTGTGTGTCTTGTGCATGTGTATACAGTTACCTAATGTATAATACACTTAGCTCAGTGAGCGATAGCAATGCTTGAGGGCCTCCTCTGTTATCAATATTTAAAGGTACGATCTCATTTAATCTTTACAACAGCCCTGGGAGAGGTCACTTTTTCCATTTTACAGATGAGGAAACTGAGACTGAGGGTTACAGGCTGCAGGTCACGCACTCTCGAAGCCAGGATTTCAACTCTGTCTGTCTGACTTCAAAGCCTGACCTATGCCAGGGTAAGCTATGTCATCTCCCTGGAGATTGAAGCAAAGGAAAACTGACGCACAAATATCCCGGTGCCTATGTTTTTCTAAGGTATCCCTAATTCATATGCCAGAAGAGAGGGTCAGCTATGAACAACACCAGTATCTGCATAGTTTTAGCACAAAATGATTTACAGCTACTCTAGCCGAAACCAGAACATTGCACATGATGTCTAAGATGCATGTCGCTCAATAAATCGATTTTACAACCCATAGAGAAAGGTGGATTGAGTCCTGCTGGAGAGAAAACGTCATTGAAATGAGAATTTTTCCTCTTTCCTCAGCCTTATCCAGGAATGGCGAAAATTTTATCAGGTTGCAACTGGAGAGGAACAAAGAATCTGAACTCGGAGCTGTGCTTTCCCACCATAAACGCACTCAGTTATCCATAGGGTGTCATTCAGTGCTGCGAGATTTAATTCATTCGGAAGAGAGACTGGCAGAGTTCCCATTGCAGTTCAGTGGGTCAAGAACCCAACTAGTGTCCATGAGGATGAGGGTTCAATCCCTGGCACTGCTCAGCGGGTTCAGGATCCGGCATTGCTCTGAGCTGTGGTGTAGGTCACAGACGCGGCTTGGATCCTGTGTTGCTGTGGCTGTGGTGTAGGCCAGTGGCTACAGCTCCGTTTAGACTCCTAGCCTGGGAACTTTCATACGCCGCAGAGGTGGCCCTAAAAAGAAAAAGGGTGAGTTCCTGTTGTGGCTTACTGGTTAATGAATCCAACTAGGAACCATGAGGTTGCAGGTTCGATCCCTGGCGTCGCTCAGTGAGTTAAGGATCCGTCATTGCCATGAGCTGTGATGTAGGTCGCAGAAGCAGCTCGGGTCCCCAGTTGCTGTGGCTGTGGTGTAGGCTGGAGGCTACAGCTCTCGTTGGACCCCTAGCCTGGGAACCTCCGTATGCCGTGGGTGTAGCCCTAGAAAAGATTTAAAAAAAAAAAAGGAAAAAGAAAAAAGGAAGAGAGATTGGCACCTGCAGTGCCAGACCCTGTACGCTGAAGGATCAAAGATGAGCTGTCCAGGCTCCCACAGGAAAGAAGGGCTTGTCGGTGCAGGGACCGTGTGTGTGGAGCACGGGGGTCCAGGAGCATGGGGGAGGGGTGTCTTTCTCTCTGCAGATAGGAGTCCCTGAAAGCTTCCTGGTGGAAGGGAGCTGGATTCCATGAGAGAATGCTGGCTTACCAGGCAGAAAGTAGAGTAAAAAGCCATCCAGGAAGGAGAAACTGTGTTTGCAAAGGGATGGAGATTGAATGAGGCTGCATGCTCAGGAAAGAGAAGGAAGTTTGAAACTTATGATTACCAAAGGGGACAGCTTGGAGGGTAGGGATGGATTGGGGGTTTGGGATTGGCAGGTGCACACTGAGGTATATGGAATGACTGGCCAATGGGGACCTGCTGTATGGCAGAGGGAACTCTACCAAATATTCTGTGATAATCTATGTGAGAAAAGAATCTGAAAAAGAACAATGTGTGTACATATGTAACTGAATTACTTTGTTGTACAGCAGAAACAATCGGAACATCGTAAATCAACAATACTTCAATAAAACTTTTTTTTCTTTTCTTTTTTTTTTTTTTTTTTGTCTTTTCTAGGGCCATGCCTGTGGCATATGGAGGTTCCCAGGCTAGGGGTCCCATAGGAGCTGTAGCCACCAGCCTATGCCAGAGCCACAGCAATGCGGGGGATCCGAGCCGCATCTGTGACCCACACCACAGCTCAAGGCAACATTGGATCCTTAACCCACTGAGGGAGGCCAGGGATCTAACCCGCAACCTCATGGTTCCTAGTTGGATTCGTTAACCACTGAGCCACAACGGGAACTCCCAATAAAACTTTAAAAATGAAAAAAAAAGAGAGAAGGAAGTTTGGTCTGGCTGAGCTAAGAGTGAAGGGGGCAGGGGGAGGGTGTGGTAGAATAAGAGCCGTTATGGTGGATGGGGTCAGACTGGGGAGGGCATTGTATTCGAGTCCAAGAGTGTAGACTGTAGCTTGGGAAACACTAAGGTTGACAGGCAGTGACACGACTGTTTCCCTGTTAGACCTGGCCACTGTTGGAACAGGGAAAGACTGGAGGAAAGGCACTCAGAGAGGAGGTAGCTGCAATGATTAGCGAGCAGAGGGGATGAGAGATTCAATTAGGGAAATGGTAGCAGGACCGAGTGAGAGGGTGGGAGAGAGGCAGGCAGAGTTGAGGCAGCAGGGGCTGCTCCAAGTCAGATGGGAAAGTTGAGGGGGGCACTGAGGGTGACTCGGAGATTTCCCCTTTGGACAACTAGATGCTCGACTAAGTAGGAAATAGGAGCTCTGGCAGGAAGAACATGAAATATGGAGTTTGAGAGGGCTGCGGGAGAGTGAGCAGGGTCGGTGTCTTACTGATTTTTATTCCAGATGAAGGCCATGTGTTCATGGTTGTTGGGTTTGCTGGATTCTGGTCTGGGGAGCCAGGAGGGCAGATAGAAGGTGGTGCTGGGACCCAGGAGCATTGAGGAGGAGAGACCCAGACTTGGGGTCACTAGGATACGGGTTGTAGCTCAAGTCTAGGGTAAAGGAGCTTGATCAGGGCAGCTGCGTGGAGTGCATGGCTGGGCAGGCAAGTGCCCATGGGGGGTGGGGGGAGAGGGGCTGGAGGAGGAGATCAGGGCCATCGGGGAGGTAGGCATGCAAAGAGGGGAGACCAGTTAATTAAAGTCAAGGGAATAGAAAGATTCCAGAAGACAGGAGTGGCTCATATCAGGTGTCACCAGGCAGCCATCAAGGAGACACCTGCAATTCGGCGTTGGGTTTTCTCAGTTGGCATCCTGGGAAAAGCCAGCAGAGAGCCAAGGATTGAAGTGTCACCACAGGAGGGAAGGCGTGAGGGGTGGTAGTTAGGATCAAAGGAGGTAATTTGTGTGAAAGTGCAGTTACTATTGTCCAAGGGTGGGTACCCACGTTGAGAGTCTAGTACAACCTCATTCACGTCACGGGCTCATTTTACAACATGCTCTCACCCAATCCTGGCACCTGGGAAAAGATTTTGATTTTGCTAATGCTGCTCTTGGTGGCAATGATGTTGATGGCTTTGGAGCCCCATGGAAGAGGAGAAATTGGAAGAAATGCAAAGATGTGTTTGGTGAAAAGGAGAAAGAAAATCACCTCAGCTGCACAGAAGGGCAAGTGGAACGCGTCAGAGGCAGGAGGGGAGCGAGGCAGGTGGGAGGGGAAGGGTTTGCTGGTCTGTAGTGAGTGTCTGAAAGTCTGAGACTCAGTCCTTGGATCTGACCTGAAAGGCCAGTGGGAGCTGCAGTAGGTTTCTGAGAACTAGAGTGAGGTTATCAAAACAAGGCAGTAGGAGTTCCCTTTGTGACAAAGCAGAAACAAATCTGACTAGGAATCATGAGGTTGCTGGTTCGATCCCTGGCCTCGCTCAGTGGGTTAAGGATCCAGTGTTGCCATGAGCTGTGGTGTAGGTTGTACCCTTGGTTCAGATCCTGAGTTGCTGCAGCTGTGGTGTAGGCCAGTGGCTACAGCTCTGATTAGACCCCTAGCCTGGGAATCTCCATATGCCTCAGGGACAGCCCTCAAAAGACAAAAGACAAAACACACACACACACACACACACACACACACACACACACACACACACACACACAGTATATGCAGCCTGAGGGTACAAGGCTGGAGTGTCAGAAGTAACCTCCATTTTCCAGGCTTGGTCACACAGTCTGAGAAGGAAGCCACTGTATTTGTTCTTGTCCCAACAAACTGCAAAACAGTGTTTTGGCGCAGGCGGCTGATACCACACTCCATTTCACATGCAAATACAGTAATTATGCCTGAAAAATGAGAGGTCAGCTGGAGGCCAGCGGAAGATGTGGCCTCTCGGCTTCCAGATTTTGAAATAGCAGATATGCACGACTCACTGTCTGCAGCCAAGACCTTGTTACACATGCTGGCCAGGATCTCATTTTACAGTTTCCCCTTCTTTTAAAGAGAAAGCCCCACACAATGGCGATTCTGGCCAATGAAGGGCTTCCCCCGCTAGTGTGGGTTATCACAGCCCCCACACCCTCCCCAGGCCACTCCCGTACCTGCTGGCCTCAGCACCCCTGTCCCCATCCCCACGCCACAGAGCAGCACGCCCCACGCTGACAATGCCAGGATTTTCTTAGGAGAGACATTTTGGGAGTGGAGGTTATAATGGAGTCCTGAATCTAATATGGCACAACAATCTTAAATATTCCAGACAGGAAAAGTTTTTTGTCAAAGCTTCTGACAGTTTAAACTTTAAAGCTTCAGCAAAACTTTTAAACTTTTAAACTTTGAACCCATTTGAACCTCTCGTGATTTATGAATTATTAAATGTACCACTGAAAATCACGGGCTTTCTCTTTAACTAGAAAAGCATTCTGCTTAAAAGCAACCGAGAAGAGGGTGGCGGTGGGGGAAGCAGGAGGAGGTGGCCCTGGGGTTTTTATCCCAAGGATACTCCGCTCGGCTCTGTAAAACCCAAACCCAGAAAACATCCAGGCGATAAAGGGCTCAAAGCAAGGCACACGGAAGGAGAAAGGAGGCCAGAGGTCCAAAAGTCCAATGTAAAAGTGTCTGAAAATAGTTATATACATATATTTAAATGGTATATATGTATATATTTAAAGATGCATATTTAAATAAGCTAATAAGTATACACACGGTACATTAAGCTATTCGGGGGTGAAACATCCGTAACATAAAAGTTACCATTTTAACCATTTTCAAGCATAGGGGTCTTTGGCATTAAGTACATTCACGCCGCTGGGCAGCCGTTCCCAGTTTCCATCGCCAGAACGTTTTCATCTTCCCAGACCCAAACTCTGTCCCCATCAAACACTAACTCCCCATCCCTCCCTCCGGGGCCCTGGTGACCTCTAGTCTGTGAATCTGAATATTCCAGGACCTCATATAAATGGAATTTACACACGCACACACACATAGCATGTGATTCCACTTGTATGAGGTATTTTAACAGACAACATACAGACAATATAATCTATGCATGACTATATTTATAACATAACAATGAGCATGAGGAGGGTATAAGGCAAGGAAACGCTGAGGTTTTCTGAGCCCTGAATCTAAAGGCAAGCACAGTGAGTGCAGATAGAAAGAGAAGTTGGTTCTAATTTATGCTCCCAGAGGCCACAATTCATTCCAATCCTCGGGAGTCTGAACCCCTGTTAAAATGTCTGGGCTGAGTTGAACCCTGTCGCCAACAGCCAGCTGGGTCTTGGGGACTCAGGCGGGCCGAGGAGGGACTAGGAGGGGGCTTGCGGGGTGGGGAGGGCATACTTTGGGGCCCTCGGGGGTGTGAAGGCTGAGCTGCCCTAGTTCTGAGCCTGCCTGGAGCTCTGCATTCAGCGGAGAGATTCTTGTTCAGCGGCCCGCATCCGGGCACAGAGACCTTCTTATTTCCAGTTAGTGTGTTTTCATGGACTTGGGAACCAGTTCAGAGTCATCCCCTCACCTCACAGCATTAAGTGTAAACTCTTCTTTTCCCCATTGTTATAATGATGACTTCATATAATTTTATGTCTTATAAAGAAGCTGGGAGAAAAAAGGAGAGACAGTACATATGTATAGAGTTTGGTATATGAGCTTTCTTACTTATCATACATAGTTCTGGCATTTGGGTCTGTGGGTTCAAGTGACCATCTGGTACTTTCTGACCCCCATGCAGCTTTCCTCCTACCCAGCAAGTGTGAGTCCTGCACACATCTTAGCAGCCGCTGACGAGCAGGCAGATTTAGGCATTGCCTAAAGACGCTGTACCAGCGGCACCTTTTACACACTTGAACTTGAGGCGTGATGGTGGCTGGAAGGTGCAGCCCAATCAATGGCTGGTAGACTAATTAGTAGGGATTTGTGCCTTCAGTAACTTCCATTATTACCAAAATGAGATGGAGCCCTCAAAAGCCTGGGGCGCGGAGTCCCCATTGTGGCTGAATGGGTTATGAACCTGACTAGTATCCGTGAGGGTTGGGGTTCTATCCCTGGCCTCGCTCGGTGGGTTAAGAATCTGGCGTTGCTGTGGCTGTGGCGTAGGCTGGCAGCTGTAGCTCCAATTCGAACCTCTATATGCCAAAGGTGTAGCCCTAAAAAGCAAAAAAAAAAAAAAAAAAAAAAGTCTGGGGTGAGGAAGGTTTGTGTCACGAGGAAGAGAGGAGGGAGGGCAGGGCTTCTGTCTAAGTGGGCTGGTGCCTCCACATGGCACAAGGTCCCGGGCAGGGAAGAGGGTGGGACCCTGAAAGGGGAAGGGTGGGGCGGCAGCGGCAACCTGCTTGCGTCACCATTTGCCAAGTGCTGCCCTCACTTTCCCTCTTGGAGAAAAGCCTGTTCCCAAGCCTGCTGGTTTGTCAGGGTGGGGGTGGGGGCTGGGGAGGAGGGGGAACAAATTTGCCCAGAGCTGCTTAAATGGATCCTTAGAGCCACCCAGTAGCCCTCGCCTGGCCCCGGGGAAATGCGCACACAATCAGATGACTGAATTTCTGCTGGGAGCCTGGCAGTGGGAGAGCCTGCCCGACAGCAGGTGGAGGCCCTGGAGGCTCAGAGCACTGGCCTGGGCTCCGTGAGCATCTCCTGCTCAGCGAGAGCGTGGGAAGGGGGCCAGGATGGACACTGAGAGGGCAGCTTGCTGCTCCGCCTCTGCCACCACCATGGCTCTGCATCCTCAGTGAGAGAATTGTCCTTTCTCCTCTGGTGGCAGCTTTCCTAAATGCAACAGAGGTTTTGTTAAATCTCAGGACTTCTTGTACAAAGGACGGCACACAAGTTCCTGCTTTTGATGGGTGGCCTCATTGGGTGCATGTCCCTGAAATGTGTCTTCCAGTCTGTGTAATTCTGTCCTCACCCCAAGAAGGAAGCACTCTCACCCCTGTTTCCTCCCCTTTGCTGACCCACCCAACCTTGACCTCCTGCGACCGTAGTGACAGGACACTGGAGAGAATAAGAACAAGATGGAAAAGAGGCCCAGATACCTCAATACACTGAATGGAACGTGGGCAGCCTGGACCTTTAGATATAGACCCTTGGCTCTGGCTTAATGTCACAACCAGAGCATCTGAACTGAGAGAAAGAGGAAAGCAGAAAGGTGACCTTGAGTTCAGCAAAAGGGAAAGGTTTGGAAGAAAGGGCCCTAGCTACTAGCCCACAATTTATTGACTGCTGCGTATGGAGTATGCACTGGCTACGTGTTATATTTATTGATTTTTAAAATTCTCTTTTAATTTGGGAGGAATTCCGGAGCCAGACTGCCTGGGTTTGAAGTCTGATTCCATCACTTACTTCCTCTGTGACCTTAGGCAACCATCTTAAATACTTGCTGATTCAATTTCCTTGAGTATAAAATAGAGATAATAGTAACAACTAGCTCACAGGGTTGTTCTGTGGATTGACTGAGACGATATTTGTAAATCTTTTAGAACAGTGCCTCCCACGAGGTAAATGACATCTAAGTGTCGGATACATATCTCCATTTGTGGATAAAGAAACTGAGGCTCAGAGAGGTTAAGTAATTTGACAGATGCTGCCGAGCCAAGATTGGAACCTAGGCCTATTTGACAATTGCACTTGCTGCCACCTTACCCAACAGAATGAAATGTTTTCAGAAATAGGATTCTTTCTTTCTTCCTTTTTTTTTTTTGTCTTTTTGTATTTTTAGGGCTGCACCCAAGGCACATGGATGTTCCCAGGTTAGGGGTTCACCTGGAGCTACAGCTGCTAGCCTACACCACAGTCATGGCAATGCTGGATCCTTAACCCACTGAGCGAGGCCAGGGATCAAACCCATATCCTCATGGATGCTAGTCGGTTCGCTAACCACTGAGCCACGATGGGAACTCCAGAAGTAGGATTATTTCCCTGAGTTGAAGGCCAATGGTGATGATGAATGCTTATATTCTCCTAGGTGCCTTATATACATTGTTTAATTCTTATAACGCCTCCCCCACTTCCCTTTTCACTCACAGCCTCTGGAAGTTCTTCTGCCAGGTATTGAATCGGAGCTGCAGCTACGGCATATGTCCCAGCTGCAGCAATGTCAGATCCTTTAACCCACTTCTCTGGGCCAGGGATTGAATCTATAACTCTGTAGCGACCCAAGCAGTTGTAGTTGGATTCTGAACCCACAGCAGGAACTCCCCTTTTTGTCGTATATCATTATCTCCACGTACGGGGTTGAATAGTGTCCCTCTGAAATTCATGTCTACCCAGGACCTCACCATGTGATCTTATTTTGGAATAAATGTTCTTTGCAGATGTAATGTGTTAGGATGAGGTCGTGCTGGATCAGGATGGGCCCTAAATCCAGTGATGGGTATCCTTATATGAAGCCCAGAGAAAGACGCAGAGACACATCGGGAAAATGCCAAGTGAGATGGACAGAGATTGAGAGAGATGGCTACCAAGCTAAGAATGCCAAGGAAGGTCGGCGGCCACCAGAAGCTGGAAGGGGCAGGGGATGGTCCTTCCCAGGAGCCTTCAGAGAGCATGTGGCTGCAGGAAACCCCTTCCAGCCTCCAAAACTTCGAGACAGAGTCCTTTTGTTTTAAGGCACCCAGTTTGTGGTTCTTCGTTATGGCAAAGTGGTCCCTAGGGGACAAATAAATTCAGTTGACTCTTGAGAAACGGAGGCTTAAGAAGGTAGTGGAAGCACTGCTCTGCCATCCTCCGGCGCCGGCATCAGGGCTCACTTGTCCTGTGCCTTCTGCCCAGGACTGTACATCCCAGTCTCTCCTGCGCTTGACCCTGTGGTCCAGACACTGTGAACCACAGGTCACTCAGTGCATCGATGGAAGGGACTAAAAACAGCAGCCACGATGCTCACACTACTGGGAAAATCCCCACCAAAACCTTTGGAGAGGAGATCTCAGTTAAGCAGCATTAAGCAGGTATTAACTTAGAGGATTTTCTTAAGTACGATAATAGAGGCAATTATTACAGAATAACATTTTAGCCCTCCTGGGAATTCTTTCTCTCTCCAGTATGCAGAATCAGATTAGTGATCATTCTTAGCTCATGAGGCGTTGTCATCTTCAGTTTATACACAGTTTTGCTACTTACTTATTCCCTCTATAATGAATACTCATGAAGCCAGCAGTAAAACCTAGAATGAGAATTTTTTTAGGTGACTACTAAAACAATTGATTTATGGAACATATCCATGTTAAGAGAGATGAATCTATATGGTTTAATAAATAAACGATGAATACATGAATGAATAAGAACTTGAACAACTATTGGAGTTCCCGACGTGGCTCAGTGGTTAATGAATCCAACTAGGAACCATGAGGTTGCGGGTTTGATCCCTGACCTTGCTCAGTGGGTTAAGGATCCAACGTTGCTGTGAGTTGTGGTGTAGGCAGCAGACGAGGCTCGGATCCCGCAGTGCTGTGGCTGTGATGTAGGCCGGCGGCTACAGCTCTGATTCAACCCCTAGCCTGGGAACCTCCATATGCCAGAGGAATAGCCCTAGAAAAGGCAAAAAGACAAAATAAATAAATAAATAACTTGAACAACTATAACTTTGCCCACACTGCACAATACTATCTTAGAGAATACACCAAATCAGACATGGCTTTCTTTCCTAAATCAACTTTGATTCTAGAACAAGACTCCTGACAGTAATTCACAGCAGCCCACGTTCGCCTCCTGGCCCTCCCCCCTCCCTCCTTGCAAATAACCACCCTCTTGAATTGGTCTCATTATTTCTTTTTCTTTTTTTATTATTTTTTAAAAATTATTATTATTTTTTGTCTTTTTGCATTTTCTAGGGCTGCTCCTGTGGCATATGGAGGTTCCCAGGCTAGGGGTCTAATCGGAGCTGTAGCCACCGGCCTACGCCAGAGCCACAGCAACTCAGGATCCGAACCGCATCTGCGACCTACACCACAGCTCACGGCAACACTGGATCCTTAACCCACTGAGCAAGACCAGGGATCGAACCCAAAACCTCATGGTTCCTAGTTGGATTCGTTAACCACTGAGACACTACGGGAACTCCAATTATTTCTTTTTAAAACTAAATCCCCGTCAGTGTGCATATGTGGTCTCGCCTTTTCGTTGACCTTGACTTTTCCTCTTCTCCCTCCTTCACTGCACACCAGCTACATGCGGCCTCCTTGCTGTTCCTCAAACACTCCGAACACCCTTCCACTCCAGAGCCTCAATACCCATCCTTCCCCCTTCTCCCCTGCGATGGGCCTCCCTGTTCATCTGCATCCGGGCCCAAACGTCACCTCTCAAAGTTACTGTCTCTGACCCTGGTCATCTAAAACACCCCCTTCACCTTTTGTCTCCTCACTCTGCTTTATTTTTCCCTTTGGTACTTGTCGCTAGCTGACATTATGTATTTACACATTGGGTTGTTGTCCAACCTCCCACTGGAATATAAACTTCAGAAACCAGCGGGGTTTTTTGTTTGTTTTTGTTTGGTTCGTTTTTGTTGCCCTAGTGCTGGGCATCTAGTAGATGCTCAATAAATCAATTCAATTTTTCTGATAAACAAGCATCTCTTCTGCAGCCCCTACCTTCCAGGCAATGTGCTAGGATACAAAGTTGGACAGAGTTCTGTCCTTGCTCTTTAAGAGTGTATAGTTTAAGGAAGACACTGAAATGTAAGCATTAGTTCAGCAGCGCAATCAAAGAGTGCACAAATTGCTACAAGTTAGGTAGTACTGGAGGACTTCGTGGAAGAGGTGGCATTTGAGGTGCTGAACAGCCTGTAGGTGTTTGTGCCTGGTGGGGCAGAAGTGCGAGAGAAGTGAGGCTGGATATGAAGACAGAGGCCAGATCATGAAAGGCTGGCTGTGCACCATGCTAGCCTTGAGGTTTTCTTGCTCAGACCTGGGGAAGCATCAAGGGATTTGAAACTAGGAACAACAGGACCCAGTTTTCATTTTGGACTCTTCACTGTTGCTTAGGTGTAAAGACTGGATTGGTAGGAGTGGATGAAGACGAGGCAGGCAGAGGGAAGGCTGGCACAGTCAGTAATCTGGGCAAGGGACACAAAGCAGACAGGGCGGTCACTGTGGTGGGGGCTCCGGTGGAGGAGGAGGGGGCTGGGGGTGGGGGTACTATCAACTTGCACATGAGCTAGGTTTGGGGTCTCTGTGTGGGAGCCCGGGGCTACCAACAGGCAGATGGTGACGCTGCTTCACTGTTCCTCCGACAGAGCATTTGTGAGCACCGTTTGGTAAGGGGGCCTCTGCAGTTACCATATCATTTTTCTTAGCAAACCTTCAAGAGATGCCATTGTTAGAACTTGCATCTGAGTGACTGAAAGTCACATACTGAAATTCAGACTTTTCATCCACTTGGTAAAGACTGCTCAGTGACCCCTGACTTCCCAAGATTCCCTTTCCAGGAGAGGGTCGGGGGACACCACGCCCAGGTTTTTCCTAAGTTTTTACGACTCACTGCAGTTCCGGACACCAGCTGTGTTCTCAGGAGGTGGGGACATGACCGCAGGCAGGGTTATCTGTCAGTTTCTTCCTCTTTGTATTAAGTTTGCAAGAGTCTTGGGAGCTGCCTGAGTTCCAGCTTATTCATCCTGTAATTGGTGGATGGTGGATCCTGTAGCCAAATGGATCCTTGGGTCCTTGCAAGTGTCTATCACCGTGTGCCCACTGATGCACCCTCGAATTGTCCCCTTCCCTGTCTCATCTTTGCTGGTCTCTCCTGCAGACCTGGCTGTAGATTCCCTTATTGGAACAAAGGCAGTGCTTGCAGAGGAACCAGGGCCCAAGCTGAGGCCTATCTAACTGACCGGAGCCCTGGGGAGTGGAGGTCGGTCGCCAGCTGAGGTTTCTCCCTGAGTCTGTCAGGTCACCTGATCGCTCATTTAGCCCTCAGGCAGCCTTGCTATGATCACACTTTTTTTAGGAGGGACTCCAACAAAGGCTTAATCCTGTGGCATTTTTACATACATGGGGAGGTGGGGGGCCTTTTTGTTCCAAGCTTCCTGCGCATGCAAATAATAATTTCAAATCGGTTAAACACATCTCCTGGGAACCCACTGAGGCCCATGCCTGGCTCACTATTTTGCAAAGGGAGCAGGGGACCAGGTGACACCAAAGGAAATGTTTCCCCGTGGGGGTGATTCTGGTCCTCTGGCCTGGTGGATGACCCGATTTTAAGCCTCAGCGCCTCTCCCAAGCCTGGGGGTGGGGGTGGGAGGCAAGCCAGGGTTTGGCAGGAAGAGGGGATGAGGCTGGGAGAGGAGGGAGGTGGGGGTGGGCTCCAGTCGCCACTGTGGCTTTTTGTGGGTGGGGAGGAGGCAGGAAAATGCATCCTCGGCCGATTCCCGGAGAGAACGGACTGGTACTTTCCCTCCTGACCACGGCCATCCTCCTCCGTGAGTAAACAGAGGAGACAAAGCAGAAAGAAGACTTCTAAAGTAATTCCAGTGAGCTGTGTCTCCAGCCAGAGACTAGCCCAGAGCCAGCACACTTCAAAGGCAACACAATGGCCTGTCAGCTGCAGCGTTTCTCTTGGTCCAAGGTAAAATATGACAGGAGGCATGAGGCGAAAGTGTTGGAAGCAGAGGATGCGAACTGGAAGCCAAGGAGACAAAGGAAGCGGAGTGATTCTCCAGCGGGGAAATGGCCTCGGGGAGCAGGGGGACAATTTTGGCCCGAACCCAGAAGGTAAAAATGTCCTCACAGGCAAGCAGATGTCCTCTGGCCAAGAGATCAAAGCTGTTGCACTTGGAAAATTGTCACGATCCATTTTAAAAGGCGGCCATCCTCCAAATGGATGTGCAGCGAGCAGTGAATGTGATGGTGAGAAGCGCCTGCGTGGAAAGCATCAGAATCCAAGAATTACCCTGCTTTTCTTCCTTTTCCTGGGAGATTAATAATGGGTGGGGCAAGGCTGGAGGCCAAAGGGATTTAAGGATCACAGGCGAGGTGTCCCCAGGGCTCCGAGGGGAAGCGTGGAGGCTGTGTTTTGCACGTGGAGGGCGATCTTTGGATGAGTAGTGCTTACTCAGCACCAGGTCTGTACACGCAGGGTCCGCAGATCAAAGGATGGAGGCCAGGGGCTCGCTGCCAAAAAAGGTAGCCCATAAAATGGGTTATTAAGCACCGAGAAATGAGCTTTGGCAAGAACACTCTCTTACACGTGCAGGAAAAGTGATCAAGGTGAGGAAGACAGTAAAAGTCTGTAGCAGCCGGAAAAAACTGGGTATTTTTCAACCCAGATGAAAAGACGGAACAGTCAGCATGGTGATGACCATAAGCAAGCGACATTTCCAGCAACGGGAGATCATGACTTTAGGCCGTTTCCTCAGGGAAAGTTGGCTGAGGTTTGGGAACTTTGGGCTTCTCTGGGGCTTCTGTCTGAACAGTGGGGCTGATGATGGATTTGCGATGGCTGAGGCCTAGTGGCAACACGATGATTAGGGAACAACTCAGAATCGGTGGGAAGGGCTGTGTCCCAAGGAGGGTTCCAGTCCTGGCCTGACCCATCCTCCTCCCCTCATCTCTTCCGGTTTTTCCAACAGCCAAAAGCAGTCTTTCTGTCTCTCTCTCTTTTTTTTTTTTTAGGGCAGCACGTGCAGCATATGGAGGTTCCCAGGCTAGGGGTTGAATCAGAGCTGTAGCTGCCGGTCTACACCATAGCTCAAGGCAATGCCAGATCCTTAACCCACTGAGTGGGGCCAAGGGATGGAATCCACATCATCATAGATACTAGTTGGGTTCGTTACTGCTGAGCCACAACGGGAACTCCCCAAAGCAAACTTTTGCCAAAGCCTGGGTGATGGGTTTGTGGTATCAGCTATTTGGGGTCAAGGGAGCTGAAAAGAGTTCAGTTGCCTCTGTGCAAGTCTTACTGAGGTCTTTCTTTCTTTCTTTCTTTCTTTCTTTCTTTCTTTCTTTCTTTCTTTCCCTTTTTGTCTTTTCAGGGCTGCACCTGTGGCATATGGAGGTTCCCAGGCTAGGGGTCTAATCAGAGCTATAGCCACCAGCCCACACCACAGCCACAGCAACACCAGATCTGAGCCGCATTTTTGACCAACACCACAGCTCATGGCAATGCAAGGGTCCGCAACCCATTGAGCGAGGCCAGGGATTGAACCCACAACCTCATGGTTCCTAGTCGGATTCATTTCTGCTGCACCACAATGGGCACTCCTTACTGAGGTGTTTCTAAATGATGGGTGAGCTGATGCCTTTTGGAGGACTGGAAACACAGGAAGGAGACAGGAACTGACGGTGTTGGGGCGTGTAATTCTAAGAAGGGCTTTCAGGGAACCAAGGAGGTTGAAGTGATTTTGAGAAAACAAATCCAACCAAAAGATGCATTACCAGAAAAGAAGGGGAATTCTGTCTCTTACAGGATGATGCCTGGTTCTTTGGCACAGTTTATGAAGCCCTTGGAGGGGGGGTGTCTTTCCTAGCCTGCCTCCTGCTGCTGCACCAGCCTTGCTACAAGACTATCTGCAATTCCACAGGTGGACTGTAGGAGGCAGCCTTTCAGATGCCCACCACCTTGTAGAATCCTATCCCCTTGACTACTACAGAACGATAAAGGTCATGAGATGTCACTGTCTGGCTGGCAGACTGTGGCCTTCCTAGTTTGCCTGTTTCAGTGGAGCCGGTGGCCACAATGAAAAGGACTGCGTATTGAGGAGCTGAAGGTGGCCGCCAGCCGGAAACAAAGGCTCTCGGTCCAACAATCCTCAAAGAACAGAAATCTGCCAACAACCCCTGAGCTTGGAGATGGATTCTTCCTTCAAGCGTCAATTGCTACCTTGTGAGAGGCCCTGAAGGGGAGGGCCTGGCTAAGCCCAGGCCAGACTGCTGCCCCAAAGACCCTGAGGGATGGGGAATGCGTGTTGTTTAAAGCCACAGAGCTTGCGGGTGATTTGTTAGACAGTGCTAGATATTAACGTGGAACCCTTGCAATTTCATGAAAGTGAAGTGGTGTACAGCAAACTTTTGTAAAGCAGGGGTTTCCTGTGTTAGGGGGCAGATGAATGAACAGTGCAGAATGAATGCATGATGACAAAACACCCACGGCTCCATTTGGGGGGTTTTGGATGTGGAAAACAGGAGAAAGATTCCTACAGGCTGCCTGTGGCCTGGCCCTTGGAGCTGGAGGGGCTTGACATGAGCTTCAGGGTGGGGTCACGGCCAGAAGGGCTAGGTGCCCAGAGAGGACCAGACTCTACTTCGCCGGCTTAGGAGGTGATGGAGGAAGGGTCCAGTGGAGGCTGGAGGTGAGTGGTGGGAATTGCCAGGAGGCAGAAGGGAAGGGAGGTGATCTTTGCCCCCCAAGCTTTGACAGAACAGAGACGGAGCAAGAGAGAGGAGGATATGGTGCTTCTGGAGGGAGGTTTAATGCTCATGTGCGAGCCCCGCTCATCAGGTGATGCACGCTTACCCTTGGGGTGCAGTTTAGTGCCATGAGATTGATGTTGTGCCCCCAGTTTAAAAGGCCTTTGAAACTTTACATGTTATAATTTTACATGCTGTAATGTCTGCTTATTGCTTGGGCCACCCACCATATCGTCTTGTTTAACGTTGCAGTTGATGGATGGGGTAGGAGAGTGGAGGGCCCATGGGTGGTGTTTGCTAGGGATGAGCAGAATGAGAGAGGGTTGTGGTGCCAGCTGGGGGTGGGGGCTGGGGGGGGGCAACATGGGAAAATCGAGAACACAGAGGACCCTGCACCAGAGGCGAGATTGCTGATGCTGGGAGGAGCCACCCGTGCTTTTTCACACCAGGAGGGGGGACCCCCCCCAAAGAATACTTGGTTACTTAAGCCCCCTGAGCTCACCCCAGCCCTCTAATAAGCACCCAGCATTGTACGGAGGTTGGGGACACTATGACAAGACAGAATAAGTTTTCTAAGCTTTAGGAGCTTATAGCCAGCAGAGAGCTGGTGGGTGAGGGCAGCAGACGTGTAGATGGTTCCAAGTCAGAAGGGTAAGCTCTTTGAGCAGGGGAAGGAGGGTGCAGACACACTGTGGGGTGCGGTTAGGACAGACTCCTGGGAGCAGCTGCAGGGCTCAGGCTTGGAGGACTGAGAGGAGCTGGATGAAGGAGAGAGAAGAACGAGGTGGGGGTGAGGAGAGGGAACAGCTGTGCAAACGAGGCCTGCCAGGGAGGCCAGGCGCACAGGGCCAGGCGCTGTCAGCAGGACAGACGTGAACAGCTCCCCTGTCTCTTGTGAGTGTCCTCTCTGTCTCCTGGCGATGGGACCAGGGAGGTGGGGAGGGATGGGTGGTGGCGGGCGCTTTGGGGTGGGATGCGCCTGTGGAGAGAGCCTTGAACCTGCAGGGCTTCCAGGTGAGGGTGGAGGAGAGTCCAAGCGCAGGCTCAGCACGGAGGAGGGGAGGAGTCTGGAAGGTTCTCTTTGGGGCCCCTTGAGCGGCTAGATGGGGAGTGTCCACATGTCCCCCCTTGAGAAGGAGAGTGTCCTGAGCTGCCCAGGCTGCCATAGTGAACGACCATGGGCTGCGTGGCTTAAACCACAGAGACGTATTCTCTCACAGTTCTGGAGGCTGGAAGGTCCAAGATCGAGGTCTAGCAGACTTTGGTTTCTGGTGAGAGTTCTCTTTCTGGCTTGGAGACAACTGTCTTCCTGCGATGTCCTCAGGTGGGGGGTGGGGGGCAGGGGAAGAGAGATAGAGAGAGAGGAAGAAAGATAGAGATTCCTTTTCTTATATTCCTCTTCTTCCTCTTCTTATAACCCAATCCTATTGGGTTAGGGCCCCACTCTTAAGCCCTCCTGTAGCCTTAACTACCTCACAAAAGTCCCATCTTCAAACACTGTCACACTGGGGGTTAGGGCTTCAACATAAACATTTCAAAGGACACGGCTCTGTCCATAGCAGGTGTTTTTGTCCAAAGACAGGAGGTGCACCAGACCAGAGACAGCCCAGGCTTCCCCTGCTCTCCGGCTGCATGCCCAGGTGAAGGGCCAGGCTCCCCCAGGCGTTGAGTGGGGTGCTGGGGCATCTGCCTGGATCTGAATTGACTTCATGCGCCAGGGATGCGGAATGACATGTTGAAGCTCTGACCTTTCTGAGCTGACAGCACCCGGGCTCTGCAGCGGGTGTGATGCTTGTCATTAGGGGCTAAGGCCCTTGCCTGGATTGTATCTTGGTTTGGTCCTGTAGGTGTCCACCTTCTGAGAGTGCCTGTTATGCTGCTGGTGTCATTGGGCAAGGTCACTTCAGGACCAAGGAGAGAAGAGTGTTTCACACCCATTATCTCACCAGCCAGCGTGATGGACAGAATGCCTCTCCTGGATGAGCTCTGAGGTCAGCCTATAAAAACCTACCTGAAGGCTTGGGCCCAGCAGACTTGCTCTGGGTTCTGAGCCTCCAGGAGGGGGTGGGTTGAAGTTCTTGAACTGCCAGCAGACTTGATTCCATCATAGAAAATCCCCCTTCTCCAGGCTCCTCCATCTCCAATCACTGGTTCTGTGGTCCATTTGGCACCTGGACATGGGGACACTGTCTTAACCAAGGGAGGGAGTGAGGCAGAGGCAGAGGCAGAAGGTGAGGAGCAGAAGCCTGTACCTCTGGTGACCTGCAGACCCCATAACCCGGCCAGACTCCGCCTGGGGAATTAGCCCACCTCGAAAGCACCAACTGTTTTTCTATTAGAAAGTAATACAAGCACATTATAAAAAGTTAGAAAATATGGAAAAGTATAAGGAAGAAAAAATTGTCCATAATCCAACTATTCAAAGCCCCTACTGTATGGTATCTTTTTTCTGCTTTAATCCATAATACTTATATTTGTTTTATCAAGTTTCATTCATATAATAAATCTAATTTCATTTTGATTTTTAAAAAATTTCTATTAATATAAGCCTTTTAAAAGTTATTACAAACTTTGTAGACTATTTTATTATTGTCCTTTTTTAACTTTCTGAGTTAAATACTTTTTTTTTGGTAATTTAGTAATGTAAGTGTTTTAGGCAATGCCATTTCTTTTGGAAAAAGTCTTTTGGGGCAGCAGTGTATTTTTATTAATAGTACTTTCTGGATTTTCTATGTTCTCAATTTATATCTCCTATTAGATTTACAAGTTGATTATTAAGTATTTTAAAAATTTCTAAATGGCGAGCTTTTACTTGTTAAAGATCACTTAAAATGGCCATTATTCAAATTTGTTGATATATCATTCCTCTTTGCTGTACATTTTCAGTTATTTTTTTTTCTTTTTCTTTTTTTTTTTTTTTTTATTTTCCCACTGTACAGCAAGGGGGTCAGGTTATCCTTAGATGTATACATTGCAATTACAGTTTTTTCCCCCACATTTTCAGTTATTAACTACTTAGTTAATATTGTGTTGAATGAATATCTTTGCATGTGAATCTCACTCAATGGAGTGATAAATGCCACTAGGAGGCTAAAATTGATTCCTGAGAGTGAAATAAATCTTATTTTCCCCCCCGCCCCACTTTTTAGGGCTGCACTCTTGGCATGTGGAAGTTCCCAGGCTAGGGGTTGAATTGGAGCTACAGCTGCCTGTCTACACCATAGCCACAGCAACCAGATCCAAGCCATGTCTGTGACCTATACCACAGCTCACAGCAACGCCAGATCCTTAACCCACCGAGCGAGGCCAGGGATCAAACCTGAGTCCTCATGGATAACAGTCGGGTTCGTTACCACTGAACCATGATGGAAACTCCTCATTCTTCTAAAATATAAGGCACACATATAAATGTGGTACATAAACAAATATATCTGTGGTATAAAATGGTGAGGGGAGACAAGGGGAAAAATGTCTAAAAATACTATCTAGTAAAGGGCCGATAATAAAAAGGAAAGGTTAAGAGATCCTGCCTTAGGGTAGAGGCCCAGAAATGGAACCACTAACTCTAAGGGCTTGAACACTGTAAGAAGCTTGACACATATTTCCAGTTTGTCTTCTACAAAGGCTGTGCTGCTATATAGTACTTCTAGCAATATAATTGTTTTATCCTAATGATCCCTTATGGAAAAAAATACCACCTATGAAGTATCCACAAAGAAGAGGCCTTTTATAATCCAATTCTCATTTTGAATATTTAATAATTAATACTGTTAAGAATACAAGCTTTATAATCAAACATATACGAGCTGTGTGACCTTGGGCAAGTCACTTCACCTCTCTGAGTCTCAAATTCTGAACTGGAAATATAAGATTTTAATTTTGTATGAGCGAGGGTTTTTACTTGGAATTAACAGGGATTTAGTCTGACCAGCTTACATACAGAAGAACTTTTCCGACGGAATTTAGGTAGCTCAAAGAATCACTGAGAAGGCTGGATCGAACCAGGCTCAGAAAAAATGCTGGAAACAAGGGAAGAGCCATCTGCTCTACTGCCTCTGGAACAAATTTTTCCCTGTCCCCTTTCTTTTTTTTTTGCTATTTCTTTGGGCCGCTCCTGCGGCATATGGAGGTTCCCAGGCTAGGGGTCAAATCGGAGCTGTAGCCGCCGGCCTACGCCAGAGCCACAGCAACGCGAGATCCGAGCCGCGTCTGCAACCTACACCACAGCTCACGGCAACGCCGGATCGTTAACCCACTGAGCAGGGGCAGGGACCGAACCCGAAACCTCATGGTTCCTAGTCGGATTCGTTAACCACTGCGCCACGACGGGAACTCCCCCTGTCCCCTTTCTTTATGCCACTTGTTCCTGATGAAAATCTAATGGTTACACTATGTCCCACGCCCATGTCCTGGTTGCCCGGGGAAGGAGAAAGCACGGGTCTGGGCTTTGCTGCCTCTGGTAGGCAGTGCAAGAAACAGAGCCCAAAGCTGGTAGAGGGAGAACTTGCCACACCTGGGAAGGAGGACCAGATGCTGGACCACCAAGGACACAAACGACAGAACATCTCCAGACATCCTTTGCATCCCTTCTGAGGGCCTCTGGGAGGATTCCAAGAGCGGATGCAGGGAGAGTGCTGGCATTTGGGAAGAAGTCACCGAATGGTGGGTCTTTCTATTAAGTAATGATTCTTTGTCGTAATGCAACTCCAGCAAAGCCAGTCTCCTCAGGTCAGCCCTACCTCCTCCTCCTCTGATCCAATTCTGGCCATCCTGCACAGGCTAGATCAAGTCCATATTCACGATACAATCCTCACAGACTCAATTTCTCTTCATCCCACCACCCCTTTAATCCACATCCCCTTTCTTCTATTTGGGGCCTAATTACATACGACCTCGTCTTTCTCTGGAATTTTATGCCCTGTGTGTGTCCCTCTCCTACCTGACAAAAGGGGCAGGCCATTTGGCAAATGCAGGTAGCTGGTGGCAGTGTTCAACCTCCCCACCCAAGGGCTCAAGGGCCCGTTTTCTCTGTGACCTCGAGATTGTTACCTCTCCTTGGGTCCAGTGCCAACCCTTGGTGGTGAGCTCTGTGGACAAATATCCGTCATATGTCCGCTCGTTCATTCTTCCCACATGTATTGGTTGATTGCACAGGTATAATGATTATGAGGAAAGAGAAAAAGACACCTGTTTTCGGAGAGTCTTCTGTCTATTGTAGGGGGGCTGTATTGTTTCCTGATTGTCTCATAGTTCTGGAGGTCAGCAGTCAGATGGGGCTAACACCAAGATGGGAGCAGGGCTGCATTCCTTCTGGAGGGTTTAGAGACAAATCCATTCCCTTGTCTTTTCTGGCTTCTAGAAGCTGCCTGCATTCCTTGGCTTGTGGCTCCCTGCCTCAGGGTCTTTAAAACCAGCAAGGATGCATTTCTCTGTCTTCACATCTCCTTCTTATTGACTACAGCAGCCATGACACATTCTTTTGTTTGTTTGTTTTTGTTTAGTTTTTTTTCTTTGTCTTTTGTTTTTTTCAGGGCCGCACCTGCAGCATATGGAGGTTCCCAGGCTAGGGGTCAAATTGGAGCTATAGCCACTGCGATCCGAGCTGCGTCTGTGACCTACACCACAGCTCACGGCAACACCCGATCCTTAACCCACTGAGGGAGGCCAGAGATTGAACCCGCAACCTCGTGGTTCCTAGTCAGATTCGTTTCTGCTGCTCCATGATGGGAACTCCCCCCCTCCTTTTTTTTTTTTTTTAAAGGATTCATGTGATTACTCTGGGCCCACTCAGATAAGTAGGCATCCTTGGGAGCTGCTTTTCTGACAAACACAGGTATGTGTACTACTAACTATAGTTCAGTGTCATGAGATGTTCAAATAAAGAACCGTGGGGTTTAGAGGAGAGAGGGGCCACTCTGAATTGGGGAGAGGGGGTGAAGACAGAGGGAAAAAGAATTCATCAGGTCCCTTAGTCATGTTTGACCAGAAAGCTTTATGTAGAGTGGTGAGCAGATACTGAGCACGGGGAGGTCAGATACAGACAGGGTTTTCCTTATTTATACTAATTTAAAGGTCTTTTCTCAGCCTCCACTACTTTTCACTCCCTCAGAGCCTCCACTTTAGGGGCTGCAGGCAGCATCTTTTGGATTTAAGCTCAAGGAGTTATGGTCTGGTGGAATGACCTCTTACATCTTGATGAACATCTTTTTAAAAAATTTTTTTTGTCTTTTTCTTTTTAGGACCACACCCACAGCATATGGAGGTTCTGAGGCTAGGGGTTGAACTGGAGATAGTGCTGCCAGCCTACACCAGAGCCACAGCCACATGGTATCCAAACCATATCTGTGACCTACACCACAGCTCATGGCAACGCTGGATCCTTAACCCTCTGAGTAAGGCCAGGGATTGAACCCGTATCCTCATGAATATAGTCATATTTGCTGAGCCAAAGCTGGAATTCCCAGATGAGTATCTTTTAAAAGTCAAGTGGGTTTCTCAATTTTCTCTCTTCACTGGAGATTTTTCTCTCCTGATTTTCCAATCTTAATCTTTCTTAATTCTCTGGTTGTATACAGTATCTATCATCTATCTATTTATCTAGTTATCCAGCTATCAAACCTCTGTCATCTCTTTTACCACCAACCAGGTCCTTAACCTGATCACATTTTCTCTCTTACTTGCTTCCCAGGAATCTCTAAAGACGTATTTCTAAAGCCCGCTCTAGGACGAGTTCCCGTGTCGTGGCTCAGGGATTAAATAATCCGATTAGGAACCGTGAGGTTTCGGGTTTGATCCCGGGCCTTGCTCAGTGGGTTAAGGATCCGGCGTTGCCGTGAGCTGTGGTATAGGTCGCAGATGAGGCTCGGATCCCACATTGCTGTGGCTCTGGCGTAGGTCTGATTCGACCCCCTAGCCTGGGAACCTCCATATGCCGCGGGAGCGGCCCTAGAAATGGCAAAAAGACAAATAAATAAATAAAGCCTGCTCTATTTTTGCCAACTTTTCCTGGACCAGGAGACAAGAACTCCTTTATTGCAGACAAATTAGAGAAGAGACCAGTTCCTTCTACTCCAATGTTATCGATCACACCTTCCAGGTGCATCTCAGGGACTTGTCCCTTATGCAGAGCCAGAGCAGAAGGAGGGGCCAAGCCTTGCTGACTCCAAGCTTGTGTCTTCTCAGCACCACAGAGCTCACCCCCTGCTCCCAACAGGAGCTCCACATTAGGACACACACACACACACACACACACACACACACAGAAAATAATGCAATAGATATGTTTCCTAGAGGATGGAGGGACAGACAATTGGAAACTGAGGAAAGCAAGAGACACTGCTGAGGGGCTGGGCTGGGAAGTGGTGGGAACACACAAGTGATGGAACAGCCATTGCACCATCTGGCTCAAGCCAGGTTGCTGCACATACCACAGCTCTTCAACACAGGCCCAGAGCCCCAGGGGTACCTTTCAACTTGATCCATAGCTTCCAGAGCTTGGAGGCCGCATTGTTTGTGTGGTCCAGGGTCACACCCACTGGTGGACCATGTGAGGCCCTTTGGAAAGTCCCAAGTGGTTGCGGACTATCTGAAAATTCCAGCTCCCACAGTAACATTTGAGTGGATAGTGTCCATGTCCTTGGATATCTGATGCATACCAGCCCCAGCTCCTTTGAGCCTTTTCTGTTTCCTCCCGGAGGCTGGGGGCCTCCACACCGGCCCACATGATGAGCAAGCCCACCAACTCCTTGCCCAGATGGCAGGAGACTGCTTCCTGCTTTCAGTTTGAGGACAGAGATGAGTAGCTGTTTTCAGCTTTGCAGGGAAAGTCTGAGGGGGCAGGGAGAGAGTGGATCCGCCCCAAACCCTCCCGGGCCAGCTGCCCTCTCAGGTGACAAGGAGTAAAGAAGAGAGATGGGAGGCAGTGAGGTCTTGGCCACTCCACCGAATGCCAGCGACTTAGAGGTTCTCTTCACCCCACCCTGGAGGGCCCTGATCCTTAGGGACAGGGGAGAAATCCATCATTCTTGTGGGGGAAGGCATTCTTTGCCTGCGATAAGCCAGGAGGAAGGACAAGAGAGGTAGCGATGAGAGATCGCTGCCTTCCGAGAATACTGACCATCAGCAGCAAGCCTCCGAGGGAACTGCCATGGCACCAAGCAGGACAGAAGGTGGCCCAGTGCTCGAGACTGAGGTCCAGCCACAGGGGATGGGAGGAAGCCCCATGAGAATGTGGGCACTGGAGACTGAAGGCAGGCTGGGCTATCGATCCTCTTCGGGGGAGGGGGGGTATGGGGAGAGCTGAGCAGAGCAGAGGCAGGGCCAGGGCGGGGTTGGGGGGGGGCACCCTGGAGGTGTGTGTGGTGCATGGCGGGGCTTGAGGAGCCTGCGGTCAGTAAGTGGCCCCTGCTGTTGGGATGAAATCAGGGGCAAGCCTCTCAGCCTGAGAGGAAAGGGAATAGCAAGATGAGAAGAAATGAAGTGGCAGGAGGGTGAATCCGTCCTGGAGGGACAATGTGACATATTGGAGTGGGGCTGCCATAGTCCAAATTCTGATTATGATTCTTTTTTTCTTTTTATTTCTTATTCTTTTTTTATGTTATTTTTTTAGGGCTGCACTTGCAGCAGATGGAAGTTTCCAGGCTAGGGGCTGAATTGGAGCTGAAGCTGCCCGCCTACATCACAGCTCATGGCAACACTGGATCCTTAACACATTAATCAAGGCCAGAGACTGAACTATAGTCCTCATAGATACTAGTCCAATTCATTGAACTCCCAGATTATGATTCTTTTTTTTTTTTTTGTCTTTTATCTTTTTAGGGCTGCACCCATGGCATATGGAGGTTCCCAGGCTAGGGGTCCAATCAGAGCTACAGCTACCGGCCACAGCCACAGCAACTTGGGATCCAAGCTATGCCTGCGACCTACACCCCAGCTCATGGCAATGCTGGATCCTTAACTCACTGAGCGAGGCCAGGGATCGAACCCACAACCTCATGGTTCCCAGTCGGATTCATTAACCACTGAGCCACTACGGGAACTCTCTAGATTATGATTCTTATCAGCTGAGTGAATCTGAACAAACTTCTGGGTGTCTCTCTACTGTGGGTTCCCCACTGATATGTTACGAGGGTAGCTGTCTTCATTGCATCACCAGAATTTCATCTGTAGAAGCGCTGTGCTTTGCAGGAAAGCCATGCTGTCCTGTTTGCACAAGACAAGGAGAGCAGCTGGGGGGAGTTGGGGAAGGTGTGAGGATGGGCTGTGTGTCACCTCCCCTCCTCTCGACTCTTTGAGTCTCCAGCCAAGTTGTTCAGCCTGTGAATGATCTGGTGTGGAAAGAACTTTGGGGATAACCAGCAGAAGGGGTACAGCGCTGTCAGGGCTGATGTGGAGCAAAGAAGCAGCATTAGGCTTTGAATGGGGTTAGGGGAGGGGCTCAACTGACTTCCCAGTTCCAGGCAACAAAGAGTTTAATGAAACCCAGCACCTTGCAGGGCACCTATGAGGAGAAGGGTGGGAATAAAGCCCCCCATCAGCTGCCCGCAGGAAGTCAGGAAATCCCAGACTTACTCTTTAGCCTGCGAAGTCGACTCTCAGGGATGGATGGGACCCTTCTGTCTAGGTTTCAGGTTCAAGGAGGAGCTTTAGGCATGAAAATGAAGCCAAAGTCCACATACTGATCTGGTGCCAGATGGGGTGAGTCAGCTCAAGGATGAGCTGGTGCTGAAGCCCCCACCGCCAGGATGGGGCTGTGGGATAGCTGAGGAAGGGCTGGGCTTTGCCACCTAGAATGGCATCGTGGTCTCATCTTTCTTGAATTTGACTGATGATTGAGAAAAAACAAATTATGACTACTCCAAAATGATCTTCATGTTCCTGTCCTGAAGTCAAACCTCAGCGTTTAATAAACAGCTCAGGAATCTTTGTTGCTCTGTTAGCGGCCAACAATGCAAAGTCGTGTCTTTTTTCCCTCTGGTTCATTTAGTTTCATTAGTCTTGTTTTCAACTAACCTGCTTCATTTCTTTTAACCTGGTAGCACATCTACATAAAATACTGAAACAAGCAGAGGTAAAACTTGGGAAGAAGAAGGTGTGAACAATTTTATACATTTGTAGCATATAAATTTCCAAAAGCTGACCTAGGGAAGTTTAAGGCTTCTTGAGTTTGAAACTTTTTCCTTTGCTACATACCTGCCATAGAAAATTAAAATTACTGACCATTTACAACTTTATCTTTCCTTGAATATAAACAGACACACCCCAAGCACAATTTTCTCCCTCCAGGCGCATTCTGAAAGATGCATCATTCCTTGGAGAGGTGGGTGGAACCCCGCTCTGTCTTTCCTCTGATGCGTTCAGTTCAGGCAGCGGTGATCCCCTTCCTGGGAGTGGGGAGTTGGAGGGGAGTTGGATATGAGGCCACCAGGTGCCACCAGATGACATACACACAAAAGCACCAGGCTTTGAATTCATGGGGTTGGGGTGGGAGCCTTGTGGGGTTGGGGGTGAACAGTGAAACATCTTCTTTTGGTTAACCCCCCACCCCCATCCCGCCCCTTAGGGTTGGACTCTGTCCTCAGCCTGTGCCCTCCCCTCCCACGTGGTTGTGACGGCTGCGCTGGGTGTGGACCGTTGGCTTCCAACGTGCAGGGCATCCATCTCCGGGCAGGAAGCTCGTTTCTGTTGGAGCTTCGGGAACACTGTCTGGCGCAGGCTGTTTTCCCAGATGCCACCTGGAGACGAGGAACCTGGTGCAGGTGCTTTTTATAGGCGTGCTCCCTGGGGGGGCGTGGCTTGTGGCTAGCCAATGGGAGGATGTGATGTGAAGCGAGGTCCTGCTTCTCATCATCACATCACAAGGAGCTGTGAGTGGCGCGGGCGCATGTCCTCCTGCTCAGAATCAGGGGGTGGAGGGCTGGCTGAGGGCTGCCTCCAGGGTTCCCAGTCCCCGGGCATCTGAGGGCAGCCCCCAGCGGCGGTGGCAGTGCTAGCTGTGGGAAGTGAAACGCCGGGCAATGGTCACTGAAGGGAGAGGACGTGGACATGAGACAGCCTTGTCCTCTCTGTTACCCGCACGTCTCGACGTGTTTCCAGAAGTCTCTCACTTGTTTCAGCATAGGAACGAACAACCTCAAGTTATATCCGGATGAAGAAACGGCTGACCTAAAGTGAGCCACCTCCAGTTGACTCTGCTCTCTCGTCATCGCAGGACAAGATGGCTCTGGTCAGCGAGGCTTTTCTCTCTCCTTCTTGGAGGAAATTCAGCCGAATTGGGATGAGCGACCTCTGTCGCTGGCTCCTGCGAGTGGCCTGAGGATGGATCTGCCAGCACTCACCTGAGGGCTCCTTCTTCACGACCTCACATCTGGCCTCTGTCTATCTCCTTTTTCGGGGTACAGTGACAGGTCCTCGTGATCCTCCAGCTTAGCCCTCTACTTTCATTTTAGCAACACTATCCCCTAGTCTCCTCCTCTGTAGCCTTGTTTCGTGCCTCCAGCAAACCTGGATAGAGAAAGACCTACTCTGTGCCTATCACTGTTTCCAGCCTGGAGAGACAAGGATGAACAAGAGGGATGCCATTCATGCCTCTTTGGAGCTTGAGGTCTGGGATGGAATAAATGGGAGATATTGTGGGTGTTGGTACCCAAGTGCAGGGTGCCGAGGGAATGAGTAAAGGGGATGCCACCCAGGTAGGGGGGCTAGGATGCTTCCTGGAGGAAAGGACACTTCATTGGAGACATAAAGGGAGAGTTGGCATAAGCCAGGAGAGGGACAGCGGAAGAATGCTCCAGACAGCGCCAGGAAAGGTTGAGGCAACAAGGAAAAAACTCCTATTATTGAAGAACAGAAGCCCCAAATAGAAAGCTGGAAGAGGGAGGCAGGCCTGGGTGGACAGGCAGAGGCTGGCTTAGCAAGGGTGGGAAGCAGCGGCGGCTCCCTGCCTCGTGCAGGTTCTCCCTCACCCTGGGCTTCTAACCTGACCTCCCCCTGCCTGAAAAGTCTCCTTTCTAGCTAGCACCCTCCTCCAGGCTTTCCAGGTGAGTCATTTGCCCTCACAGGCATCATCCCACACCATCCTTGCCTGTTTCCTGTGAGCAAGCCAAAGGCGGGATTGTGCTGGAAAGGCCTGGCAGAGTAAATGCTGACAATCTGGGGCTGAATGAACCAGGGGACCAGGCCCGTGTCCTCGAGGGATGCCCACGGGCTGGCCTGGCCCCACCAGTGAGCCCACCAGCCTCCCAGGTGAGACGGTCTGGGGTCAGCTGAAGAGGGTCCACAAGAAGGGGAAAGAGAACACAGGGGCAGAGACGGCCAGAGCAGTGAGAGATGGAGAGAAAAGGGAAAGGAAAGAAGAGATTTGTCAGGCTCTGGGAAAGGGAATGCACATGCAGTTTGTACAACTGGAAAAGATCTCAGCAAATTGCCTTCCAGACAAAAGAATACGGGAGAGAAGCAGGGTGCAAGAGAATCACAGGCCACGTCAATGTGAAGAGGCTGCCACCGAGGCTGAGTGATGGTGGCGACTTGGGTCTCAGCCTATCAGATAAGGGTGCAATTCTGAGTCCTCGGAGCAAATCAGAATGGTCAGTCCCTGCTGCAAGACTGTGGTTTGCTTTTATGGCTTTAATTCAATTGAATTAACCGTAATAACCAGGGCTTCTGTTTGCCTCTCTCTCCAATTCAAAAGGGGCTATTTTAGCTGTTGGGCACGAGGCTGCTGAGCTGAAAATCAGAGCTGTGTGCATTCGCTCTCAGTTTTCGCTTGTACTGGAAGGGCAGGCTGATCTTGTAAGAGCTGGATTACAGCAACAGGAATGGAAATGAGTTACACATGGCAGCCAATGTAATGGCTAATTCTGTCGCTTCTCTGCATCTGTGAGCCCCACGGCACTGGCCAGCATGCTAGGTAAAGTGCAGCATTTGGATGCTGGTGCCCCAGCTTTCTTTGTTTACTAGCTGTGAGATCCTGAGAAAAACCCTACAGAGGGGCCTGTAATCCATAAAGCAGGAAGGATGGCTGCATCTACTTCTCAGGGTTGTTTGGGGATTTGATGTTACACATACAGCACAAGCCATGGTGTATTCAGCAAGTGCTTTGTAAGTGCTACCAGTGACGCACATTTGTGAAAAGTCCACAAAATCCCTCTTGTTCTCAGAGGGGTGAAAACAAGAGACCTTTGCTGGTACGGTAAAGGCCCTGTCTCCCCTCCTCCCCACCTCGTGTTGGTGCTTTTACTCTGAATTCCCAAATAAGTTCTCTTTGCTCCAGGATTAGAAGGGACCTGGCAGAAGTTCCTGCTGTGGTACAGCAGGTTCAAGACCCAGCATTGTCTTTACTGTGGTATAGGTTGGATCCCTAGCCCGGGGACTTCCACATGCCGGCCTATGCCACAGCAATGCCAGATCCAAGCCACATCTGTGACCTACACCACAGCTCACGGCAATGCCAGATCCTTAACCCACTGAGCAAGCCCAGGGCTCAAATCTGCATCCTCACAGAGACATTAGGTCCTAACCTGCTGAGCCATAATGGGAACTCTGATTTTTTTTCCTTGTGATAAGATCTCTTAAGATCTACTCTTCTAGCAACTTTCAAATATAAACTACAACGTTATTACCTGCAGTGCAATCCATCCCTAGGACTTATTCATTTTGTAACTGGAAGTTTGTACCTTTTGACTCCCTGGACTCCTTGGTTTCACACCCTTCAGTAAAATCAACCTGCTTTGAACCTCGCCGAGGTCCATCCTCAAGCCATCTCCACATCTGACATGTAAAAGCTCTGAGCACTGCAAGTTATTTCATATCTCATGACTCGCATGGGACTTTAGAACCAGCATTTGCCCACTTAAAGAGTGTTGATGAGCTGCTGCAGAATTGTTAACGTGTTTGCTTATAGGATGCTACTCAGGACTCCCAGACCTCCATCAGGGCCATTATATAATTCAAGGAATGCCCCTGAACTACTCCTCTAAAACTGGAAAATTCTGAATCACCTCTCTTGGACCCCCAGGTTTCAGAAAGGGCCTGCACATCCCTAACAACGACGGCCAGCCTTTCCAGAGCATCCCCAGGCATCGCACCTTGGAGCCCCCATATGGCCCTGTGGGTGGTTCTGCTGGCCTCCCTGTTTGGCAGTGGCTGATACACAGAAAGGTTAAGACACTGAGTTGAGTCTGCACCTTTGATAAGCGTAGAGTCAGGACTGGAGGAGGCAGCCTGGTGCGGGGCCTCTGTTCTTCGCCACCTCTCTTTGCTGCCTCACCCTCATGGAGATGTGAATTCCCTGTTTAAACTGGAGAAAAAACAGTATTTTGTGATGGTTCAGAACACAGACTCTGGAGGCAGAATGCCCAAGTTCAAATCCCAGCCCCATCACTTAAGAGCTGTGTGACTTTGGGCAAGTTACTTGGCTTCTCTGTGCTTCAGTTTTCTCATCTGTGAAATGGGAGGAACAATAGTACCTATTTATTTCTTTGGGTTGCTGTGTAGGTAAGTGAAGTCCCACCTGGCCCATGTTAGGATTAACTCCTTTTTTTTTTTTTTTTGTCTTTTCCTGCCACATTTATTAGGAAAACAAAACATTCTATGTACAGGACATATCTGTGAATCTGTGCCAGGGGTGAGGGGTTCACTGGAACCTACAGGAGGCCCACGGCTGGAGGAATTGCTCTCATCCACATGGTGCCTGCAGAAGGGCCAGGGTCAGGGCAGGACCTGGCCAAGCAGGACCCCTTCCCGTCCAACACTCGATTCCTTCTTGCTTGTCTTTGATGGCCACCCGCAATCGCTCTTCCAGCAGGGAGAGCTTGCTGATGAGGTCTGTGATGACATTGAGGAGGGCCTCCTGGGGGGTGTAGTCCGGTGTGGTCTGCACTGGGACAATGATCTTGTGCTCCCAGGGGTGGGGGACTTGGCAGCCAGCAAAAAGCACCTGGGGGTCCTTCAACAGCTGCGATTTAATAACATTTCCTAGCGTGTGGTCTTCCTTGTCGATGGTGAACAAACAGGCATTGGGTGCCTTGGTGTCCTTGTGGATGGTGATCTTTTCATCTTTGAAAAGTAAGAATGACTCAAAAGCAGGAAGGGCGTGCATCCAAGCACCGCAGCCACCTCCAGAGGTGCCGCTGCCGCCACCACCACCACCTCAGAAACCTATAACCCCAGGATTAACTCATTATTTCGTCTCTCCTGCATGCAGCTAATGCAGCACTAAAGAATCTCACTCTGGAGTTCCTGTCGTGGTGCAGTGGTTACCGAATCCGACTAGGAACCATGAGGTTGTGGGTTCGATCCCTGGCCTTGCTCAGTGGGTTAACGATCCGGCATTGCTGTGAGATGTGGTGTGGGTGGCAGATTCGGCTCGGATCTGGTGTTGCTATGGCTGTGGTGTAGGCTGGTGGCTACAGTTCTGATTGGACCTCTAGCCTGGGAACCTCCATATGCCATAGGCGTGGCCCTAGAAAAGATAAAAAGACAAAAAAAAAAAATCTCACTCTGTGTTAGTTGAATAGATTAAGCTCTAGGGGCAAGTCATGATCCCTTTTACAACAGGGGTTAGTGTCATCCTTGTCCAGTAGTGTCTCCCATGGGTTCCGAAGGGTGGCTGTGAATCAAGGGCTTCCAACTTCATAGCACAATAAAATGGAAAGATAGGAAATCACACTTGTTGGCCCTCTTACCACATTCTCAATTCCAAAGAAATTCATTTTACCTTATCACATTCTTACCAGAATGTTTGTGTATTTTAGTTCTAGAGGGGTATCTCTGGGAGGGGGAAAGAGTTAAACTTTTATAGTTAATACTTTAAACCACTTCTAAATACAGGCCTGTTTGGAGAAAAGGTAAAAGAGCATGCAGATGTCTCACTCTGCAAAAGAACCACAGGAAACCTCCTTTGGCAATGTTTTCCCAGGCACTTTAGAGAGATGAAGGTCAAGGTGCAGAAGTGCCACCTTCAGCCTGTTCAGGGGCATGGTGCCCCTGGCATCTCCCCTGATCAGCCTGGTCCCTGCCCCTGGAGCTTCTCTTTCCTGAGCCTTCTAGAGGCTTCATCCTGGGCGCTACATGGGGGCTCTGCAGCTTCCACATCACAGGCAGTTCAGACTCAGTGGAAAGTTTTGAGGGTCACCTATTCTTACATATGCTGGGGGAAAAACCCTTGAAAATGACAGGAAAGGCCATCCTTTCTCAGTACACAGAAATTATATTATGACTCCTGGAAATTGCAACAAGAAAACAGAACAAAGAAAAAAAACATCAACATTTCATTCTGTCTTGAAAATTCAAGTACGGAGGGATGATATATTCTGGCAGCTTTGTGTTTCTCCTGGGGCTGACTCTGACTAGATCTGCAGTTCTCAAGGACTTTCTGGATGGCCATGGCAGCCACTGGCATTGGGGGTCGGTGTGGCCAGGGCTCTTGCATCCTGTGGTGGTGGGGATGTGACACACAAGCAGAGGGGCGTGTGCTGTGGTTGTGCCCGTGGGCAGGCAGCCTACCGGCCTGCGCTCTAGAACAGCTGCCAGTTCACCCCCTACTTGTGGGGCTTCGGGCAAAGAACTGATTCTCTCTGCCTCAGTTCCTTGGCTGTAAATGGTGAGAATACTGGCCTCCCAGTCACAGGGTTGCTGTGAGCATTAAATGAGTGAGGACGGGCAATGTGTTTAATGCCTTGGACATAACAGCTAATCACTGTGTTGTTTATTATTGCTGAGTTCCAGTCCCAGTTGTGCAACCAACCTCTTTTAGTCTTCATTTCCTTCTTATAAAATAAAGTAAAAATACTTACCTTGGGGCCATTAAAGTTTAAATGAAATAGTGTACAAAGTGGTGTTTATTGAATTGGATTTGATAAATGGCAGCTTTCCCAGGAAGGACTTTTTTTTTTTTTCCTTGAGTCCTCTGCACTTTCTTAGATTCTCCATGACATCTTTACAAACGCAAATCCGGTAACTCTCCCCAGCTTCCCTGAGGAGACAAGGTGTGATCTTGGTTCAGAATGGCACGAATTGAAGTGGCAGTGAGGAAGGAGGGCAGCCCTCCAGCTGAATAGAAATGGAAACGCCCTGGAAGGAAACACTGAGAAAGTTGCATGCGATGCTAGGCACTGTTCTAAGAACACACTAATTTATTTCAAACTCAGAAACCCTTTGAGCTAGAACTATTATAATTTCTATTTGCAACTGTGATCCTTGAACAGAAGCAGGGTTCAGACCTCCAAGCATTTGGCTGTGGTGTATGTGTGTCCAGAGCCCACAGCCCTGGCCTTGAAGAGGTGCTCTCGGAGGAGAGAGGAGAGGTTGGTTAGAGTGCTGTGAACACCAGGCTCACCTTTGATTTAAAACAATTTCTTTAAGGAAACGCTAGTCCAGTTATTCTTTGTCACCAAAGCAGCTGCAATCTCTTGTCCTGCATGTCTTCATAATCGTTTCTCCCACTTCCTCTCTCCCCTTCCCCTGGCCGCCTCATGGACACGGATGCAGACAAAGGAGGCCAGAAAACTCCAGTGACTGCACACAGTGTCCTTCTCTGGGTCACTCGATCACAAGGTCAGCACAACAAACACCCCCCTGCAAGGACTGTCCCTGGGAAGTGGGGGGAGGAGAGGCGAGCAGGGCCGTGTATCTGTCTCCTACGGAGGCCAGCCTGGGGAGGCTGCTGATTAGAGGTGGAGCATTCTGGGGAGGGCAGGGGTGAGGCGGAGGAGGAGATGGGAGCTCAGCGGAACACCGCATTTGGGCATTTTGGAAGAGTCCCCAGGAGGCTGTAACTGGAATGTGCTTTGGCACCTCCAATGGCTAATGATCACTGCACACCTTGTTACCTTATTTCGGTAAGAACTAGTATGTGAATCGATCACCCTAACACGCATTATTTTTCAAGCCACGAATGTTAGAAATACAATCCTGATTGTTAATGCTACTGTTTGAGGGGAGGTGGGGAAAGATTAGCCAGCCTCTGAATCACCCACATGTAGTACATTCCATGGTGTAACTGGAAGATCTTATGTTCGTTTTCCCAACCAGAGATAACTTCAAGCATCATCATTTGTGTAACACCTAGTTTATAAATTATCTTACATACTTTACTAGGCTATTAAAAAATTCTGTTTCAGATTAAAAACCCTCTCAAAATAAAATCTAAATATCTTTCTTCCTGGGCACATCTTTCACAGGAAGAGTGGAGCTTTCTTTTCTCCCTTTATTGAAAGATTATATGGCTCTCAGGAAAAGAAAGCCACTGATGTTAGGTGGCTAAGGGCAAAGATTTAGGTTGAAGAAAAACTTGGGAAGATCTGCCTACTTGGGAAATGAAGAGAGTTTTATTTCTTAGAGGATTTATGGATTTACGTTTCCTCCAAAAGACAAATGACCCAGGAACACTTTTTTTTTCTCCCCAGCACTAACTCTAATCAATTACCTTTGTTACTAAAGAAATAAATAAACTCGAAAGAGTTAACAGAGTTAAAATGCACCGGATTCTAGTGTTTGGGGTTATCTGAAACTTTTTGTTGGGGGCGGGTAGGGGGCGTCCATTCTAGAGCTGAGCTTTAGCGGATCCCCTGTTATGGAGTTATTTTTCCTTTTGCCAGGAGTCTTGATCCACATGAGACAACTCACACAGGCTTAGAAGAATCACAGCATGTCAGGGCTGGAGGGCCCTTGAAAACGTCCCAGGCTAATGCCCCGCTTTACAGTTGGGACTTGGAAGGGCAGAGAGTGGGAACGAACGACTCTACTCTCCTGGAATTACCCAGCGGGGGCTGCCCAGGGTTCTGGGGTCGAATCCAACCCGGGGCTCACACAGCCCTTCTCTGCTCCCGACCCTCTCAGTCTTTGGCGACAGAACCCCTTTCTGCTCCGTCTGCACTCCAGCGCCCCCCCTCCATCAAACCAGGGGTGCGGACGTGTGAAACATTTCCACACTGGACCGGCTCGCGTACAGGCTACTCCGCGTCGGGCTCGGCGAGCGCGGCGGGGCGACGCCGGCCGGGGCGGCCCGGCTCCGGCGGGGCGGCCCCGGCCGCGGCGCGCCAGGCTCTCGGGGGTCAAGTCCAGGTTGCGGCGCAGGAAGGCGGCGGGGGAGGGGCGGCCCGGCCGCGCCCCCACCTCCTCTCCCCTGCGCCGTGAGCGGAATGTTGGGACCGTTCCACCGGCGTGGTATGTCTGCATAAACATCATTAGCCTCCCGAGGCGGCACGTTGTGCATTTTCAATTTCGCCCTACGAACTGCGGCCTCCCAGAGTTGGAGAAGAGGCTGGAGACCTCGCCTCTCCGCTTTTCTGTTGCATCCCCGGCGCCCGCTTCCGGGACACCAAAGAGAGGGGAGCGCCCAAGCGTGAGGTCCCGGCTGGATTCTTAACGCACCTCATTTGTGATATTATCGTTGGCTCCGGAGGAAATCTTTTCTACTCACCTGAAACTGACAAAACGTAGCTTCAAATTAGGGTTTACTTTTTAATCTCCTGAGGGGCGAGCAGGGAGCAGAATCATCTGGCCCCTCTGTCTTTGGCAGCACAAGCCCTGGCAAGTGGCAAAGGCTGGACCTCAGTCCCAGGCCGCCCGGAGGTCGGCGCGCTCCGCCCTACTCCTTTACTGGCCTCCACGTGTCCACCCTCACCTGTGTCCCTGCCATCGTCCCTCAGGCCAGCCCACTCCCTCCTCCTCCCTGCCTCGCTGATTTCTCAGAGCACAGGCCGAATTCAGAACCTCCTTTCAAATCCACTACCTAAAAAATATCTACCTCAGCATCCTTAAATCCTCTGCTTTTCCCTCTTTGATGGGAAGCGCATCATCCTGCCGCTTAGGGTAAGAAACCTCAGAGCGGAGGAGACTTCCTTCGGGGTTCGTATTTTAAGGCAGATCATACATGATGGAGATGATAAAATCCCCATGGCAGTTTTGACTTTAAACATGAGGCGAGTTAACAAGGAAAGCAGCAATAAATTCAGCCCAGGGCATGACCCAGCACTAAATTGTCTCTTACAGTGTCCAGATTTCTAGCTAAGTTGTCAACCTGACATCCCCTTTCCCTGCTCAGCCTCTTCAATTCTCCTTTCAGGTTGTGCTGTTGTTTTGTTGGTTCGCTTTTGTGTCACTGCCAAGTTATGTCTGCCGTCATTTTCCCCACCTCCACCTCATTTTCGGACTCTGTTTTCCAAGTTCCTTAAGCATGACCAGGGTAATACACCCACAGCCTCCCTACTCAATCTCTCAAGTTGCTTCCCTGGTAGACGTTTTGAAACAAGCTCATGTCAGAACGTTTTGTTCAGTCTCTCCACATATAAGCGGGTGAAAGATGGAAGGACTTGGTATTTGCTGGAAGTGAAAACACGGGAGCTGCTGGCACTGACACCAGAATGTTCTTCTTGTTCTTTGCACAAGGTGATCGTGTATCCTTCACATTCTGGGTAAGAACAGCCAATGAGAACAGGTTGCCCCCAACTGGAGCCCCACAGTACGGGGAGGGTTAACCCAGAAGCCCTTAATGTGCCTGAGTAAATAGTCTGGGGAAGGATTAGACCATGTTAAACTAATAGGCTGATAATACTGATAAAGTTTTCCCAAAGATTCTTTCCACTTTATGATTAACAGTTACTTTTCTTCAAAGACAATTGGGTAAATGGTGTTGGTTTTAGGGCTTGGATCCCTCCATTCAGATAGCTACACAACAAGCCTGCAGTACCCATGGTATTATCTTTCCTGCTCCTGTTAGAAGGAAACCACGATATCATGACACACACATCACGCAGTATTTTCCTCTTGATGTTCTACGAGTCAAAATCAGGGAGATCAAAAGCCGTCAGCACACTGAATAAGCTTCTTAGAATAAAGTGTCCACAAGGCAGACAACTCCAGCTGCCCACTGGACAGTGTAAGAAGGGACGGGCAAAGGAGGATTTTCCTCAGCACATGAAAATCGCTCAGAGCCCATCTCTACTGGTGGTGTCAATTGTCCTCTGCTTCTTGCTCAGCCATAATGATAATAAATAACAATAATAATCATATTAAAACTGCTAATTCTTACTGGACATGTATGATAGGCCAGGCCCTATGCTGAAGGCCTGCTTACATGATCTCATTTAATCCTCACAACACGTCAGTGAGCTGGGTCCCTGTTATCCCCAATTTTATAGATGAAGAAATGAAGTCAGAAAGCGGTTATGTCCCTTGCCCAGGGCCACACAGCAAAGAAACAGAAATGAATTTAGAGCAGCACTTTGAACTCCTACACTCTCCTGCCTCTCGTATGTCTTCATACGGAAAAGTCAGTGGCAAAACCAATCAAGACATTTCATAAGATCTATTAAATAATTTGGAGAAAAGCTACTAGGAAGGGGATATTTGGTATGAACTCGGCACCCCAGCCTCAAAATGGCCCCTCATTTAGATAGGTTACATCACCTCCAATTTGAGGAAGGGACAAAGAAACTCAAAGAAGGGGAGTAATTTTGTTAAGGTCTGGGCTTTTCCTCTGCACACCAGCTTATGCCCATGTGTGGGTACATACGTGCGTGTGTGTAGGAAGGAGGGAAACAGACAAGTCCACTTAGGATGAGTAGCAAGAAATGAAGTCTTTTGTTTACTTTTTAAATATTTATTTATTTATTTATTTAGTCTTTTTGCCTTTTCTAGGGCCGCTCCCGCGGCATATGGAGGTTCCCAGGCTAGGGGTCGAATTGGAGCTGTAGCCCCCAGCCTACGTCACAGCCACAGCAATGCGGGATCCAAGCCGCATCTGCAACCTACACCACAGCTCATGACACCGGATCCTTAACCCACTGAGCGAGGCCAGGGATCTAACCCTCAACTTCATGGTTCCCAGTTGTTAACCACTGAGCCATGATGGGAACTCCACGTCTTTTCTTTAATAACCTGTCATCCTCCTTAAACTCATATCAAGTGACTGCAGCTGCTGGGGTGTCCCTGAAAAAGGAGAGATGGGGTGGGTGGGAATGACTGTGGTGAGCCTCAGGGGTCAGGGGCTCTGGGGACTGTCCCTGAGGACAGATAAAGTCTGGATGGTGGCAGCTGAAGGGGCACAGGCTTGGCAAAAGGCTGGACTCTTAATCAGCATGGAATAGCACCACTTGTAGGCACCACACAATGTCGTTTCTAAATCCTCTCCCCACACTCAGACAGCAGCATGTAGCTCTAGGTCTCGACTGTTGAGAAAAATTTTTGCTAAGATAGGCCCATGTGAATCAACCTCAAGTTCAGAGTCCTGCTCTCCCTGCAAGGGACTTAACCCCACAGAGGAGAACTGTTCCACATGCCAGGCTCATCTGTCTTGTCTGCTTGTCAGAGCCTCGCAGAAGCTCAGGGTGAAGAAATGTCCTGTTCCAACCTTCAAACAACGGAGAGCGTTTCTCCAGCCACCTTCACCACCTCAAGCTGTGGTGCAGTTGCAGAGAAACCTGACAAGTTCCTTCAAAACTGGAAACAGGAAGCGGCCACACATGAAATTTTGGACTCCTGAATGTGAGTTAATACATCAAGCAGCTGTACTGAATGTGACCATGAACTGGTGTTCCTCTGAATGCACTTAATAGCACAGCCAAATTTGAACTTCCTGTATTCCCCTGCAAGCATCCTTGCAAATCTGGCCTCTCGGTGACGTGGGTGAGCTGAGCATTTTTAGGACTTGGGGACATTGTGTTAAAGTGGAGGCAAAGAACATGATAGAGAAGAATGATGTATAAGAACAACAAGGTGACCCAGGAAGAGAGATGAGCCCTTCTAACATTGGAGACTGACTCTGAGAAGAGCATGAGGGTTCCTACCATTACATAAGAATAGGAAATATTTTGTAGGAGACTTAGTAACGTAGTAACTATTGAGCATTCTAATGCAGCGTATCCAGATGAGTGTGGGAATTGGTAGCTGTTGAAAGCAAGGTCCTGATTTGTAGATTTACAGCAACCTCTCATTGGCCAAAGAGATGGACCATAGCTGGCTTGTTTAGGGAAAGCAAGGAAATGTTTGAGGGATCTTCAAAATCCTTGGGCTAAAAGTCCATATGAAACACTATTCAGGCAACTTCCTCGAGGCTAGGAAGTCAGTTAGTTTTGTATTTCTGCCAGTTCTAGAAATAAATACAATACCTTGCATCTTATTTAAGCCTATGATCTCACTCTGCCCTTCACAACAGCCCCGTGAGGTAAGTGGCCCATAATCTTCTTGACGTCTGTTCTGCGGATGAAAAACAGTCAGAGGGAGATTCAGGGGCTCGATTCCGGCTTCCAGGTTGTTTCTCCATGGGGCCTGGGGCCCAGGTCTTCTGACAGCCCTGCGGCTATGTCTCCGCCAGTCACACAGAATAACCTGCTCAGTTGTCACATAGTAAATGCAGGGTGTGTCTAAGAATGGTGGGGGTGCTGGTAATAGCTGAGTGTGGGGGTGAAGAAAAGATAGTGGAGGACACCTGGAGATGATATTCTGCTTCTTCCCAGGGCGAGGATAAAGGTTGAAACATGAACATGGGGCCCGTGGGGGTTCCCTCCCATCACAGGCTCCTTTCCCTTGTCCCCGGAGCTGTCTCTGGGTGAGGATAAGCACCGTGATTCATGAGTTGCTAAAGACTTCGGAGGAAACTACTCTTATATAAACACCACTGATGTGGAATAGCTGTAGAGATCCAATTATTCAAAGTTGACTTTTATTGTACTTTCCAACTGAATTTGTTGTCATTCCTCATCTCTGTCCCTTTCCTTTAGTTGAGAGGTTTTTTTTTTCTTTTCTTTTCTTTTTCTTTTTTTGCAAACACTCCTATCTCGGTAGCTTCATATAATTAGAACTGACTGTCTTGCTTGCCTCACATTGAAAATGAGTGTTTCTGGGAGTTCCCTGGTGGCTCAGCGGGTTAAGGATCTGGTGTTGCCATTGCTGTGGCATGGGTTTGATCCTTGGCCTGGAAACGTCTGTGTGCCATGGTATGACAAAAAAAAAAAAAAAAAAAAAAAAAAAAAAAAAAAAAAGAAAGAAAATGAGAGTTTCTGAGCAGTGTGCACTGATGATGGGCAGGCATGTCTGTCAAGTTGGGGCTCCTCATGCACCAGAGGCCTCTGGGATCACCAAGCGCATTTCCATCAAGCCCGCAGGAGTAAGAAAAGCCTGCAGCACTGCAGGTGGAAAGGCTGCCATGAGCCCTTTTGGAAATGATACCTGCCACTTCTGCTTAGATCCATTGTCTAAAATTTGGTCACAGGTACACACCTACCTATGGCGCATGCAGGGAAGACATCCTGATTTGTGCCAGGAAAGAAGGGAATGGGTTTGAGAAAAGCCAGCAGCTGTACCCCACTGTTTCTTCACATAGGTGTTTTTCTTAACAGAGCAGTGCTAGGCCATGAGCTTGGACCCAAAATCAGAATGTGCAGGGTGACTACCTGGATGGATGAACCACTTATGTGGAGTAAGTCCAAGTATAGCAGAGATGCCTCTACTGTAAATGCACTCTTTTAGGTTGAAAAAGGTTTTCAAATAATCAAGCTCGTGAACTAAAACACAGGAAAAATGAACAGGCAAAAAGAAAGAGAAATGCCTATAGGGAACCACTATTACCATTTGATACATTTTCTTGCAGTCAATAGTTTTGAGAATATTTTTAAATTAAAATAGTTTTATTTAAAATCCATTTCCAAACTTTCTGTTTATTGACATTTAAACACAGACTTTACGTGATTGCAGTAGGGGATGACAGTAATTTTTTTTTCTTTTTACAGCCGCATCTGTGACATATAGAAGTTCCCTGGGTTGGAGTCTAATTGAAATTCAGCAATACCAGATTCAAGCCACATCTGTGACACCAGATTCAAGCCACATCTGTGACCTATGCCACGGCTTGTGGCAACACCAGATCCTTAAGCCACTGAGCAAGGTCAGGGATCAAACTCACATCCTCACGGACCCCTTGTCGGGTTCTTAACTTACTGTGCCACAAAGGGAACTCCAAGAAGAAATATAATTTTGAGGCTTATCATTTTTCATTCTCTAATAACATTTTAGTGTTATTTAGTGTTTATTTAGTGTTATAGTGCATTATGACCAACAGAGGACATTTTGGCACCCATTTTCATGAACTCATTTAAGATTTTCCACATTTTTTCACATATCAGTACAGTCTTCATATTTACAATCTTTAATATCATGTATATTTTGCTGAGTTTCAACTCAACCATAATAGACTTAATTATCCTCTTTTTATAGATTTTCATTTACTTTTCCCCTACTCTGTAGTGTACAGGGTTGGTACCTCATTCAGATCTCCTCAAATCCTTTTCAGCATTTCTGTGTTAATAGAAATGCAAATCATTTTAGTTTTTTTAGAAGACTACCTGGAAGAACCTATTACAATTTAAAATTCATATGCTCTTTGACTCTAAAATCCCTTTTAGGGACTGGTGATTTTATTTGTACAGGATAGAGTCTCAGAAATAAGATGTTTGGATAGGAATAGAGATTATTCATAGTAGCAAAACAGAAAAAAAAATCACCAAATCCCAGAGGAAACTAACAAAAACATGGGAACAAAGTGATTATCCACTAATAAAATATTATGCAGCCATTAATGAGAATAAAATGGAGCTATACCAGTTGAATTGAAAGGATTTCTATGAAGTACTGATGAGTAAAACAAAATGCAAACAACTGTGTAGAGTGTATAGAGTATGATTCCATTTCTGGAAAACAGGACAGAAATTTTAAAAAGTCTATGTGTATAACATAGATGAGCCAAATAAAAGCACAGATGTATTTATTTTCCAGCCACAAACTATTTTTCCAAGTAACTGGAATACTGATATTCAAGTGAAGGTTATCTGTTTCTCTAGAGCAGAAATTATCACCCATTTCCAATATCTAATGAGAACAAGCACCTTAAATATGTGGTCCAAAGACATACATTTAGAATCCAAGGACTTAAGGGGACATTTGCTTCAGAGGCACAGAGGTGATGCCATTCTTTTTTTTTGGCCACCCAGTGTATGGAGTTCTCAGGCCAGGGATCAGATCTGAGCCACAGCTGTGGCAACACTGGATCCTTAACTGGATCAAACCTGCATCCCAGCACTCCCAAGACGCCGCTGATCCTGTTGCACCATGGCCAGAACTCCCCATGCTATTCTCAATTACGTAATGATTTTGTTTTACGTTTTCAGTCCTGCTTTAAAGGTGCTATGACACTTTTTTTCTGGAGGAAAATAAAATAATGTGATAAAGAGTGTCACTTCGAAATGATAGGGATGACAATAACTAAAAAAGTGCTTATATGTTCTAGATAGTGGGCAAATTGCTTTAAAGATATTACCTTACATGTCACAATTCTGAGTTATTATTATTCTCTCCATTTTCCAGAAAAACCCAGAGAGATTAATATTTATCCAAGGTTATACAACTTCTGCGTGGCCAAGCCAGACTTGGAATCAGTGTCTGGATTCAAACCTGTGTGCTTAACTGTCTTCCTAATGGCCTTTCTTTTTACTGTCTTTCTGTAACATGAACCTCTTTCCATACATGGAATGCATGCATTCTTGAAGTATCATAGGTAGAGTTCATTTTGGGGGGTTGAAGCATAGTTTTTTATCGATTTATATTTTAAAATCAGATATGTGTCCCTAAGGTGTCAATGGTGGTCAAATAACATTATACATTGTCTGCATGTGTATCAGTACATATCTATGTCTGTATGTTATATATGTGTATATATATATATAATATAGTATGTGTGAGTATACATATAATATATGTGCATTGTGTATACAGAGAGTAAGTGGTATAAATGCTGTAGAGTAGCATTCTCTTGTTTGGGTTCTATGTGAACTGTTACTTATCTTGTGTGTTTTTGCACTCCTTTGAGGATTTTGAGAGAGGTTGGAAGTGGTAGATACAGTGGCAGGTCACAGAGACCTTAAACATCCCTAAACAGGAATAGTTTGAGGCAATTAAATTAATTTTTTTTAAGGGCTGTGGGTATGGCATATGGAGGTTCCCAGGCTAGGGACTGAATCGGAGCTACAGTTGCCAGCCTACGCCACAGCCATGGCAATGCCAGATGGAGCCATGACTGCAGCTCACAGAAACACCGGATCCTTAACTCATGGAGAGAGGCCAGGGATCGAACCCACATCCTCATGGATACTAGATGGGTTCCTTTCCACTGAGCCATGACAGGAATTCCTAAATTAAAATTTAAACACTGTTTTTGTTGTACATATTGGTTGTTGCGTAATTATTAAGATTATTTTGCACACTGATTATTTAACATAGTGTTTTAGCTCCTAATGGCATTTCCACTTTCAATAAAACTCAAGTTATAAATAGAGTTGGAAAGAATGTATATACAGATATATGACTGAGTCACTTTGCTGTACAGCAGAAATTGGTACCACATTGTAAATTAATGACACTTTAATTTAAAAAATAGAGTTGGAAATATATTAAAGAGAATAGAATGAGATTACCTATGCTGCAAAGTGGAACTTTTGTCCCAGACTTTAAAATAACAAAAACTTTACAAACAGAGAAGATTAGTGGGATAATTGAGATCTCCATGTTACACTGACTGGTAAAAATATAGGAGTATTATTGGGCATATATCAAAATGTTTATGTATTGTAACTCTTGACCTAAGTTTCTTCAATACATTAAAGGCCATATAAAAATAATAAAATTCACAAAATCAATGACTACTTATGCTCCAAATGTTTGAAGAAAGATACTGAATTCTTCCTGCATAAAACACCAATGTCTTCCTTCTTAATGATTTCAAGGTAGGGGTGGGTTTTCGTTTTCATGAAGTGCAGCCTGGTCCACAGAGCGTTCATCTGTACAAAGGTGGGCGTGTCCCTCCTTACTATTATTTTGATCCTCATTTAGACCCTCCCATAGTTGGAAAAAAATATAGCTAATGGCTGGGAATCGGGATGGCTGTTTGTAGATCTGTTACTGAATCTTTCATGAATTGCCCGAGGGGAGAAAAAAGTAATTGCTCTTTCTGTAGGATCACAAGGTTGGAAAAAATGTTCATTTCCCATGCCAACTCTGACAACTTGGTAGTTGTTTCTTGGAATAAAAACAAGAAAAGAAGAATTTGAGGGGTTAATTTCAGTTTTGAATTTAGTCAGAGTGCTCTGGGGCCAGAATTTTATGCTGGACTTCTGAATTGACTGTATTTGGTAGATTGACCCTATTGCAAAAACAAAAATGTTAGGGGAGTTCCCATCATGGCTCAGCAGAAAGGCACCCGACTAGTATCCATGAGGATGAGGGTTCAATCCCTGGCCCTGCACAGTGAGTTAAGGATCTGGCATTGCCATAAGCTGTGGTGTGGGTTGAAGACTCCGCTCAGATCTGGCATTGCAAATCAGCTCCAATTTGACCCCCAGCCTGGGAACTTCCATATGCCAAGGGTGCGGCCCTAAAAAGCAAAAAAAAAAAGTTAGATGAAAAAAGTGCTTGAAAACTACTTTAAAATATATAGTTAGGCTGAAAGGAAAGGAAAAGTCATGGGTTTCAAAAACAAAAAGGGAACTCAGAGAGGAGGGAACCTCAGAGGGTGCTGAGATGACTTGTGGGCATAATGGACATGGGTGTCTGTCTTCAGAGCTGAGTGCTGGGAGGATTAGTGCTACATGGTGAGGAGGCATGGCCTTGATGTCTGGGACTGAGGCCCTCAATACGGGGGCCCTTAAAGGGCCACCAACCTTCCAGAGGGAGGACTGTAAAACCGTAATAACAATACCTTAGGGTCAGATAGGCTCTTGCTTTTTTTGAGGCTACATGATTGTTTATTAATTTATTATTTTAGATAGGCTCTTGCCTATGCCGTATTCTCTGACAGGATGCTCTTTTCCCAGATATTTACATAATTGCTGTCTTCATTTTCTTCAGTATCTGCTTAAATGTCATTTTGTCAAAAAAGGGTTTCCTGATCCCTTATAGAGTGCTTCCCCAGAACTCACTATCCCCACACCCTAATTTATTTTTCTCCATAGCAATAAGGTATTTGCATGGGACTGTAGTTTAATTCCTATTTCCTCCCACCAGAAAGTAAGCTGCATGAACACGGGGACTTTGAATTGCTTTCTGCTGGTCCCTAGTGTCTGGATCTGGCAGGTAATAGGTGCGCAATAAGTATATATTGAATGATTGGATGGGTCCTGAGCAGAATATTATAGATACAAATCCATACCTAGATGCATCACAATAAAAACTGCCAATATCCAACAACCAACAAAAATATTAGAAGAATCCAAGAGGAAAAAAGACAGATTACCTACACAGGAGTGATAATCAGTTGAGGTCAGAATTATCAAATATAAAACCAAAGGATGGTGGAATATTGATAAATTATGAAAAAGCAAAACAGTCAACTTGGAATGAGTAAGCAGAAGTGAAAGTATAATGAAGACACTGCAGATAACAGTGAGTCTATTAAAGAGCTACTTAAAAATACACATGCATTGCCTACTTAACTCTTAATTTGTTTCTGAAAAATCAGACATTCTAAATGAAAGCACTGCCAAGCCTATTTCCCATTATATAAAATGGGAAAAGTTCTAGTTCATTATATGCCAACCCAAATGAGTAACTACTTTCCTAAAATACATCCAAAGCACAGCAAACACATTCACATATAACCATCAAACACTTAAATAAACAAATGCTTAAACCATCACTTCCTGATTACAGAATAGTGAGCATGGCTATTAACAAACATCTGTTTGGAAACAGCAATGTAAAGCATCTCTTGTCTTTTTTTTTTTTTTTTTTTTTTTTTTGCCATCTCTTGGGCTGCTCCCACGGCACATGGAGGTTCCCAGGCTAGGGGTGGAATCGGAGCTGTAGCCGCCGGCCTACGCCAGAGCCACAGCAACGTGGGATCCTAGCCGAGTCTGCAACCTACATCACAGCTCACGGCAACGCCAGATCCTTAACCCACTGAGCAAGGCCAGGCATCAAACCCGCAACCTCATGGTTCCTAGTTGGATTTGTTAATCATTGAGCCACGACGGGAACTCCTAAAGCATCTCTTTAGTGCCTGTAACATACAGATTACACTTCACTGACTCCTAGTGGGCTTTTCAATATGTCCTCACATGATTCAACCAATTGAATTTTGAGTAAAACTCTGGACTCTTCTTTCACATTGCTTTGCTTAAAGTGTTAATTAGATTTTTGAGATGTACATATTTTTTTCTATAAAAATACATCCCCCATATATAGTATTCAGAAATACGTAAGTTTTATGAAGTTTGGGAATTAAAGGCAGGAAGATGTCAATCTAAGAATTAGTTTTCAGGGTAGCCCATATTTCTGTAAGAAGGAAATGGAAACCAATGGGAAAAAAAAGATCTCGGTAAACATATACATGTTGTTTAATAAGCACAGAATAAATAAGCACTGATGTAAAAAACCAAACAAACTAGAAGCAATAATACTGACTAATTGGAGAGGGTTAAAAATAAATTGGAATTAAGACACTGGATAATAATATGGCTGGCAGGAGAAGTGAATGTCTCTTGCTTTGTTTGAAAGGAGGATAGAGCCATTGTTGACTTTTGATTTTATTATGTGCTCATGTTAAAACTTTTTAATAGTAATCATAAAATAATAGAAATGTAATTTATAACTTCACATCAATCAAAGGAAACAAGAGAAAATAAAAGCTTGATACCATGCATGGCTAGACCATGGAGAAAAAGAAGCCAGAACTGTGGTCGTAGAAAACACAAAGATGTTGGAAATAAATCAGAGTATGAGTAAACAAATTCTTCAGTTAAAAGACAGGAAATCTTGGATTGTGTTGAAGATGCCCAACTATATTCTGTTTATGAGAGACATGGCTTAAATGTAATGGTGCAGAAAGATTTTAAAAAAAAGGATGTGAAAGAATCTTGTTAACTATCAAGCTATTTCCAAATGGGAAAGACTTATTAATTTAGGTTATATCACTCATCAGGTTATTCCATAATTATCTTTATTTCATCATCTATCCTGCTACAGTGTGAACTTTTTGTATTTCAACACTATCCTAGCATCTGACACCTAGTAGGCTCTGAATAAATATTTGTGAAATGAACATATGAATAGACGAATGAACAAATGGACACGATAATAAGTGATCCTTTGGCATTTACTATTTTATCTGTGGCAGAGGGCAGAGGATGTTCTTTTCTTGAAGTTGGTAAAAAGTCCCATGGGTATTTTTTATTTTTATTTTATTTTATCTAAAAAATTTTTTTATTTTAATTTTTTTTCTTTTTGCTTTTCAGGGCCACACCCTTGGCATATGGAAGTTCCCAGGCTAGGGGTCAAATTGAAGCTATAGCTGCCAACCTACACCACAGCAACACCGGATTCCCCAACCCACTGCATGAGGCCAGGGATCCAAACCACATCCTCATGGATACCAGACGGATTCGTTTCTGCTGCGCCACAATGGGAACTCCCCATGGGTATTTTTCAGATGCCGATTTTATTTTTTATTGCAGCTGGTATGAATATCTTGGTTATTTTTTTGTATATTAGGTCTTTATTTCCTACTTTCTGCCCTTTCTCATTCAATTGACTCCATGTTACTGACTTTCTTCTTCTTCTTTTTTTTTTTTTTTTTTTTTTTTGTCTTTTTAGGGCCACACCTGCGGCATTTGGAAGTTTACAGGCTAGGTTGAATGGGAGCTACAGCCACAGTGACACAGGATCTGAGCCGTGTCTGCAACCCACACCACAGCTCATGGCAATGCCAGATCCTTAACCCACTGAGCAGGGCCAGGGATTGAACCCAAGTCCTCATGGATCCTAGTCGGGTTCATTACTGCTGAGCCCTGACAAGAACTCCATCCCTTCTTGAAGATGAAATGATGCCACATACATCTGATTTTGTAAAGCCTGTTTTGTGAGTGTATATTGTATCTTATTTCAGTTTTACTTATTTGTGTTGCCCAAGGTTGTGAGGATAATTATTTCTGAAAATTACAAAAATGTCTTAAGGCAAACACACCCTCATTTGTAAACAATGGTTGTGTCACTTAAAGGGTGCGTATAGCTTGGTAACCATTGGAATTAGAACAGTTCCTATCAACGCACTCTGTGAGGCTGTGTAGGATCAGGGAGGCATTTGGTGGGGCTCTGTCATGTCTGTGCTTGTCCCCGAAGGGAGGCAGCCCTGTGCTGGTTTCAGGCAGGTGTGTTTAGAATGCAGTGACAGTTCTTAGTCCATCCTCTGGGAGACTAGAGGCAGGAAACACCACACGACATCCTATTAATAAAAGGACAAAACCACTTGGTGGTAATTAGTATCACCATCATGACTAAACATAGGTGTGAGCCAAGTTGTCCAGTATGTTGCTTATTCTAGAGAAAATGTTATCTGGGTTTGGCTTTTATCATTTTGCTATATTAAATCCAGCTTTACATTTTTGTGTGTGAAATGCTCTAAAAACATTGCCTCACACCCTCAGTTTAATTCCACATGATCAACGTCGAGGTGGAGACTGCAGGACACTAAACATCTGGATATTCCCAAACATTCAGTTTTTCGATTAAAGTTTGCTTTTGTTGATGTGGACTTGCCAGCCTTCCTTGACACTTCTGACTAACAACCAGCAAGAAAATTTCCCAAAGTAATCCATCTAGGTGTTAGTCAAATGCAGAGATTCCTTACCAAGAATGAGTTATTTGTACAGAAAACAAGCGAGCTAAAATGCTGTATTTCCATGTTCTACATTTTAAATCCTCTTTAGGCTTATTGATCAGCTCTGGATCTGGCTGCTCCAGAGCTTGACACTTGGGCTCGGGACCATCTCAGGAAAGGCCTGTGCTGGGAACCTGGGCATTGCCGAGGGCTCTCTTGGGCAGCGCACATCCAAATGGGAACTCTGAATCCTGCTGAATGAGACCTCCATCAACAGAGAAGACGAATCATAGGGCTGCAAAGTCCCCAACCATTCCTGGGCTAGAGGCTCCCATGGATAAGGGATTCTCAGTGCTAAAGCAGGAGAAGACTGGGTAGACCCAGAAGGTTAGTCGCCCTGGGGGGCTGCAGGTCTTTTGGGGTTGTGGCAGACATCACATGGAGCCAGTTTGTGATAACCTGAAGTGCCTTTCCTGGACCACCTCTCCTGCTTAGTGCATGTTGATTCCCTTTAGAGAAGATGTGTATTATTTCTTTGTTTTTTGAAAACTTTCTGGTTCTTTAAGGTATGGCTAAGATGTCACTTCCTTGTGAACTATCATGATTCAGCTCTCCATTCTCAGTGGACTGCTTCCCATGGATACCTCTCTGTACTTCCAGAAGCCAAAATTTAGCTCTGAAAATGGAAAAAATTTTTGTAAGTTACTTGGCACAAAATGTGACCTGACTTACAGTTATTGTCAAATATGAACATTCATATACTTTTTTTATGGCCACCCTGGCAGCATAAGAAAGTTCTTGGGTCAGGGATGGAATCTGAGCCCCAGTTGCAGCAACACCAGATCCTTTAACCCACTGAGCTGGGCCCAGGATGGAATCCCAGCCTCCATAGCAATCTGAGCCGCCATTGTCAGATTCTTAACCCACTGCATCACAGTGGGAACTCCTGAATATTCATACATTTATGCTGCATAAATATATTAATGTGCTTGATGACAGAGGGATGTCCAGACTCTGATGTGGGTGTTAGTTGATCAATGGTACATACACTCCTTTATCTGTCTAGAATCTGAAAATTTCTTACATGAAAGTGGCCTCAAGCTTTCCGATAAGAGATAGTGGGCCTGTACCTCTAAAGGGCACTGTTTTACTTGGCCTATTTATAGTTACTTATTTGTATCTTTCTGAGCCTCAACCTCCCTATCCATAAAATGGGAACAATAAATTCTGTCCTGACATATGAAATGAAAAGTGTTGCAAACAAATAAAAGGTATTATTGCTATAAGTTCTCTCATCTCCTTTATTCTAGTGTGTTTTCTATTTTAGTTGTTTTTGAGTTTCTGCAAAGAACCACCCTTCTCATAGCTGGTGCTCAACAAACATCCCAGTGAGATCCGAGTGTTAGACGTGTGCTCAAAGTGACAAGTTCATGAATGCTTTTCTCAGTGTCACATTTTGTAAGTCAAACTTATCATTATGTTAATCTATAATGAATTCCCAGAAAGTAACCAGAATATGGCTATTAAAATGCTTCCCCTTCCCTGTTGACCGCAACAGAAGACGAGTTCATTTGGCATTCAGCAATCAGAAATGACGTGACTCATTCAGAGTAAAGCAGTGTTCCTATGATGGGAGTTTGACCAGAACAATCGTACACAAACAGTTGGTCTTTAACTTAAAAACCATCTACTGCAACAAATAATGGGACACTTTTGACTGGTTCAATGTAAATGCCAAGATGAAAGAAACGTGGAACGGAATCTGTATATTCTCAAATATCGAGACATCCGATATCAGGAAAGCATTGTTCTTAATCCTTAGCAATCTAGAAAAATAATTGGTAATCTGTCACTCTTTTAAAGCCAGTTTTCTCATAGGTGACTTACAAATATCAATAGTGTCTTTTTTCAACTATCAATAATTAGAGTTCACAGGGAACCTGGAACTTCCCAACTCATGCAGAAATCCCTTCTTAGCACCTTTCTTGGGCAGTCAGCCACCCTTCTACTTGATAGTGTTTATGACGGCAGATCATTGATTCCAGAGGCAACTGTGTTTTCAAGCAATTCTATTTGCTGGAAAATAGTCTCTGATATCAGTCCAAAATCTTCCATTTTGTAACTGGCACTCTGTGGTTTCAGTTTTGCCTTCTAGACTGTGAGGGCCAGATGTGTTTTTCTTCCCATAATGACAGTATCAGCCAGGAGGGTGCTTGGTGGCAATGAGCAGAATACCTAGCTACTGTGATTAAACAAATAGGAGCTTGTCTTTCTCAGAAAGCAAAATATCTGCAGAGAGACAGCCCAGCTGTCTCTCAAGGGTTATAAGTACTTTCTTTCTGTCCACACTCCTGTTCTCAGTGAGGTTTCTGCTATATCCTCCAGTAGGAAAAAAGAAAGAAGGGGAAAGTGAAAGGCATACCAGTCAACTCTTCTTAAAAGTGAACAAAAACTTTCCTGGAAACCTGATTCATCTTTCTCCTTGGCCAGAATTGGGTACATGTTCACCTCTAGACTAATTAGTGGCCATGGGGATTTATTACTAGGGTTGGTTTGGACCCATCATGATTCTACCCCAGGAGCACGGGTAGGACCTCTTCTTCCTGAGATCGAAGAGTCTCTTTGGCCACCTAAACAAATCCACTTGGTTTTCATGGAGGAAAGGGGTCGGGTGGGGAGAATGGATGCTTGGGAGGCTGTAGAACAGAATCGGCCCACTTCAAAGATCCAAAGACTGCTCTCAAATCTCCCTGCATTTTTTTCTCTTCAAGTTTATAATGTACTCAGTTTCTTCACCCAATTCTCTGCTCCTTTCCTTGGCGCCTGGTGTACAGCTCCAGTGTGGGCCTGGACCGCAGCCCTGTCTTCCCGTGTGCTCGGCACCAGTGTCCAGCGCAGCCAGTCAGACTCCACAATTTCCATCCCCACTTCACGGGCTGCTTCTTACAGAGTCTGCGGTCAATGCTTCACTTTCATGGGAATCACCCCCAAGTCATACCGCTTATCCAGTATCTGTGTAATTGATTTTTAGAAAAAACCTCAATGAGGCCTACAACGTGCTGATTTGGGGAACCAATGTATTAAATTACACTAAGGATTTATTTTGGTTAACCTTAAACAGCTGTTCACTAATGAAATATGTTTAGAGGACGAAGACATGAATTTTATAAAGGGCCTTTTAGAAAATTTCTGTAAAATCCATAGGCAGCATTGATATATTTATTACTACATATGGAACTAAAAGAAAAACTGTCACCTCTTCATGTTTCTTTTTGCTTTCTCTAAAACACTTTTTTTTTTTTTCCTGGTACATTATTGTGTGCTACCACTAGGCCACACCAAATCAATTTGATTTATGCTATGACTGAGAAGAAAATAGAAAGTAAAGCACAATGACTTTAGTATGTTCAATAATAGGTATGTAATGGGCAACTTTTGGAAATATATTGTTTCACGAAATTTCAGGAAATACAGAATTCCAGTTCTAGGTGCTTTTTGGTCTAAAGCACTTTTATCCAACATAGGATTAATGTGTCTTGAAAAGCAGAAGTGTTCACAGTTACACTGGAATGATCACATTTGGTCTTGTGATACCCAGAATGTCTCCAGCTACTTCTAGGGTTGGCATAAAACACTGATGATGAATGCCAATGATTTCAATTCACTTGAATTATGTATAGATGAATAAATATAGATAAACTAGATATATAGATGGCATGTAGAATTTATAGGAAGAGCAAGATCTGTTATGAAACTTTGTATCCAGCATAAGTTACCAAGTATCCAAACCGTTATAAATCACAGCGACATATTGTAATGCGGTTTTATAAATATTGCAGTTACTTACTACAAGAATAAGTGTGTGGGTCTTAAGGCCTGTCAGGAATGTGTTCTGAACTTTAGAAGTGCTTCACAATCTGTAAGAGATTACTCTCTTTGAATCTATAAGAAGCCACTGAGATAAGACAAGATATTTATTTCACAAAGCTTATGAATAGCTCTATAAGCAACCTGGAAAGAACCAAGCTGGCTTCCAAACCCACATACAAAATTGGAAGGATCCTATGTTAGCAGACTTTTACATTACACTGTTGTCAGAGGCATGTGAGCACGACAGTATTTGTGAGTTATGCCCATGCATTGAAATGAATACATAAAATAATAAATTAAAAAAATCCAGAATTTGAAAAAATGTATATACTACTTACAATCATATAAAATAGATGTACAGCCTTAATAATAGGAGAATGTATAGAGCTATCATGAAAAGTTTAAGGTGTAGTAGGTTCTTTCTGTATTTTTCAAAACTAAGTTACTGGCTCATCCTGGTTACAGCTGAAAAGAGTGGTAAATTTTATCTCTAAAGAGCAATTATGGGCATCTACAAATTGAAAAAAACAACTCGGCAAACCCACTCAGCACTCAGAAACCAACCACAGATACAAAGTATCTGATGAGTCACATTTGTACTTGAAACACTGCTAAACTGGGTTGAGAAACAGGGGACTCTGTGGTGTTCTGGCTTCGGGACACTGCCATCTCTCCCCACCTCACCCCAAGCTCAATCCACACAGAAGTTCTGCTGGCAGCAGGTTTTGCTGGGTTAGGACTGGCAGCTTCTCTACCATAGTTGTGAGCAGCTCACTTGATTTGGTGGTGGTGGTGTTGTCGGTGAAAGTGACAGTCTCAGAGACAGGTGAGTGAACATGCCAATGGCTTCAGTCAGGTCACGGTAGTGAGTGGGACAAAAGATACCTGACTGAGGCTGCCTGACTGCATAGCAAGGAGGGAAAGGGCTCAAGCCAGCCATGGTCCTGACCAACCCTGAGGCTGTGCACATACACAGAGGAGATACAAAAGGGCCCAGTGGAAAATGATGTCTAGGAAGACTTGAAAACGACTTGATCTTTGAATCTTTTTCTACCCACACACGGATCCACTGACAGAGGACAGAAGGCTTTTAGGGGCTTGAGGTGGTTGAGTACTAGCTCTCCTCAATCACTGGCTGACCATTAGGCTTTGCCGACACAGGAATGCCATAGGCATCCGGGCTCAAAAACAATAAAATCAATGGAGCCAAAAGTTGTTTGAAAAGAATTTTATTTTTTTTTTTAATTTTTTTTGGCCATACCCATAGCATGGGTTCCTAGGCCAGTGTTTGAACCCAGGCCATAGCAGCAACCGATGCCACTGCCGTGACAACACAGGATCCTTAACCCCCTACACCACAAGAGAACTTCCTGAGAAAATTTTTTTTTTTTTTTTTTTTTTTTTTTTGTCTTTTTGTCGTTGTTGCTATTTCTTGGGCCGCTCCCGCGGCATATGGAGGTTCCCAGGCTAGGGGTTGAATCGGAGCTGTAGCCACCGGCCTACGCCAGAGCCACAGCAACGCAGGATCCGAGCTGCGTCTGCAACCTACACCACAGCTCACGGCAACGCCGGATCGTTAACCCACTGAGCAAGGGCAGGGACCGAACCTGCAACCTCATGGTTCCTAGTCGGATTCGTTAACCACTGCGCCATGACGGGAACTCCGAAAATTTTTTTTAAAAAGACAAATTTTTATCTAGCCTGACCAAGAAAAACAGAAAGAAGACACAAATTTCCAAAATCAGGAATGCAAGATGGGACATTAATACTAAACTTACAGAAATTAAGAGGATTATAAGAAACGCTAAGAACAAATTATGCCAACAAATTTAAAAAATTAGATGAATGAAAATTGGTACTTTGTATCTTTCAAAGAATTGGTTCATTTCATCAAATATTTAAGAAAGAAACAATCCCATTTATATGCAATGTCTTCCTGAAAAATAGAAAAGGAGGTTGACAGGAGCCCAGCATTACTCTGATATCAAAACCAGACAAAAAAGACAACAAGACAACTATAGATATTTATGAGATATCCCTCATAAACATAGATACAAAAGTCCTCAAAACTTTAGCAAATTGAATCCAGTAATGCACAAAAAGGAAAACATGTTATGACCAAGTAGGATTATTTCAGGAATGAAGGCTGGGCTGGTTCAATATTTGAAATATAGGGAGTTCCTATTGCAGTGCAGTGGAAACGAATCCAAATGGGAACCATAAGGTTGAGGGTTCGATCCCTGGCCTTGCTCAGTGGATTAAGGATCCGGTGTTGCCGTGAGCTGTGGTGTAGGTCGAAGACGCAGCTCAGATCCTGCATTGCTGTGGCTGTGATGTAGGCTGGCAGCTGCAGCTCTGATTCGACCCTTAGCCTGGGAAAATCCATATGCCATGGGTGTGGCCCTAAAAAGACAAAAAGACTATATATATATTTGAAATATAATTCATGTAACCAAGATATTAACAGACTAAAGAAGAAAAACCACATGATTATCTTAACAGACACAGAGGAATATTGAAAAAATTCAATATTCATATTTTTAAATTTAAGCAAAATAGAAATAGAGAGGAATTCCCTTAATCTGATAAACAATATCAATAAAACCACCACGGTAAACATGCTTAATGGTAAAAGACTGAATGCTTTTCCCTTAAGGTCAGGAATAAGACAACATTACCCTGGAAGTCCTAGCCACAATAAGGTGAAGGAAAGAAAAAGCTTTTGTATTGGAAAGGAAAAAAAAAAAAACCTTTCTCCATTCACAAATTGCATGGCTATACTATCTACCTAGAAAAATCCCAAGGAATCGTCTAGAAAGCTCCTGGAATTAGCAAGTTTATCAATGATGCAAGATACATGGCTAACACACAAAAACTATCATATATCTATCAACTAGCAAAGGACAATTATAAATAGAAATTACAAAAATAACACCAATAGTGACAAAAAAAGAAATACCTAATTATAGATCTAGCTAAATATATGCCAGTCTGATATGTTGAAAGTGATGAAATACTTATGAAACAAATCAACAAAGTCTTAAATAAATGAAAAAATGCACTTTGTACAAGGGCTGGAAGGCAATAATAGGACATCGATTTTTCCCATATTGAAAATAGATTCAATGCAATTCCAGAAAAATATCAAAAGGATTTATATAAATATAAACAAGCTGATTCAACGTTTTTATGGAAAAGGAATTAGTAGCCAAACCAGTTTTGAAGGGAAAGAACATGATGGAAGATAGATTGAGAAAAAGAATGTTTATATGTGTATGACTGGGTACAGCAGAAATTGATACAACACTAAATCAACTGTACTTTAATTTTAAAAATTAATATACATAAAAAAAGAAAATGAGCAAAGTTGGAGGACTCCCAATCTGAAGATTTATTGTAAAATCATAGTCATCAGTGGAATGTGTGATGGACAAAAGGAAAAGCACATAGATAAATGCAATAGAATAGAGAGTACAGAATTAGAACCACACAAATATGGTCAACTTATTTTTGACAAACGCAATGGAGAAAGTATTGTCTTTTCGACAAATGGTGTTGAAATAAAAGGATATTCATTTATATAATAAGAACCTTGACCTAAACCTCACACTTTTACAAAAATTAAAGTGAATCAGAGACCTAAATATAATACGAAACCAGAAAACTTTTAGAAGAAAATCTTTATGACCTCAAGTTAGACAAAATTTTCTAGATATAATACCAAAAGCTTAATTGATAAAGGAAAAAAATTGATAAAATGAACATTAAAATTAAAATCTTTGGCTTCGAGCAAGTCACTGCTAAGAGAATAAAAAGACAAGCTAACTGGGTGACAATATTTGAAAATTACATATATGTTAAAGGACTTATATTTAGAATGTATAAAGAGCTCTCGAAACTCAATAAGGAGAAAACAAACACAATTACATAAGCTGATGAAAAATTTTAACAGTTTACCAAACAAGATAGCAAAAAAGTACATGGAAGGAAATTTACTATCACTGGTCAAAGGAAAAAGAAAATTAAAATCATAATATCTTAATGAGAATTAAAAGAATACCTTAATGAGATACTATTATGTATTTATTTAGAATGGCTAAAATACAAAGAAGCAGACACATAAACCCTGACAATACTGAGGGCCAGTAAGCATTCCAAGCAGCTGGAAATTTCATATACTGTTGGTAAGGAAGCAAACTGACATAGCCCTTCTGGAAAAGCTGTTTGGCAATGTCTCATAAAGTGAAATATAAATTTACTAGATGGCCCAGCAATCCTACTCTTAGATAGTTGTTCTAGAGAAATGAAAGTTATGTTCACAGAAAAACCTGCACATGATTATTTACAGCAGTATTATTCATAATGACACCAAACAAGCCAAATATCCTTTAATGGGTGAATGGATACACAAGCTGTGGTACATCCGTATATGGAAATATTTCCTCATCAATAAAAATAATGAAATATTGACACATGCAATAACATGGATGGATCTCAAATGCATGATGCTAAGTTAGAAAAGCCAGACTCAACAGGCTGCCCATAAGAAGTTTCCATGTACATGTCATTCTGGAAAAGCCTACGCTATAGGGGTGGAAAACAGAGGAGAAGTCTTCTAGGCAAGGTGATCCATTACCATGCTTGCCTGGGATGATCCTAGTTTATGTCTATTATCCCAGCTTTCTGTCTAGTTTAGTAATTGTCCTGATTTTTAAAAAGTTTAAATGAAGTATTTATTATTATTATTATTAATTGCATTAAACAAAGCTGAATATTTGGTAAAACTTTCAATTGGGAGAAGACTTTCTTCCAAAGGTGTCTAACAGACTGGAATTCTCATTTGAACATGCTTGGAATTTTGACAGAATATTGGAAATAATCCAGCTTTCTTTTTCTGGCTCTTTATTGTTGTTCTTGTTCTTTCTAGGTGTAACGCAAAGAATACCTCCCTTTCAAGAACAGCATGCAGGGTGCTTGGTGATAACAGAGAACAGCCAGTACATCCTTTTGGTCTGAGCTGGCATTCGCTCCTACTGGCTGTGCTGGGCATGTGGTGTAGCCACTACCGTGCCAGGGCCCAGGCTGTTGCACATGAGATGCACGAGGCCAGTAGACCACTAGTCTTTCTGCTTCCTCCATGGGAAACAAAACTAATGTTAAGTCAGGTCTGTGTGGAAAATGTACAGGAAGTAGATGCTGAGCAGTTCTGCTGCAGAGCATAGTCCAAAGGTTCTTGTTAGAGCGTTGTTGGTACTTATTGGACAGTGTCACACATTTTGCTTTATTTTTATTGGTTAACATCTTTCTAAAATTTCGTAATAAATACCTTTAGCACCAAGAAGGCTGAAAGTCCTTATTTGAAAAAAAAAAAAAAAGTGCATAAACTGCATGTTTAAGGAAAAATGAACTGCTGGATTTCTATTTCTTAAGAAAATTGATGATGAAAGTGTTAAGTGACACAAAGTATTGATTAACACTCAAAGCACTATAGCACTGGAGTTCCCTGGTGGCCCAGCAGGTTGGGGATGTGGTGCTGTCACTGCTGTGGCTCAGGTCGCTGCTGTGGCACAGGTTTGATCCCTGGCCCCAGAACTTTCGCACATTCTGGGCACGGCCCAAAACAAAACAAAGCACTGCAGCATTAATACTGTCTGAAATAACTGAAGAACTATTAGCATCTGCTTCAGGCAATGGATGTTTGCCATCAGGCCAATTAGGAACAACTGTGGCACCCAGCAGGGCTGGCTAACTTACTAGCTCACTAACTAACTTCCTCCCTCCCTCCCCTCCTTGCCTCCTTTCTTTTCTTCTCTCATTATTTTATTATGTGAATTTTCAGAATTACAACAGACTAGTATAATGAGCCCTGTCCCTTGCCATCTAGCTTCATATCAAAAACTTGCCAGTTTTGTTTCATCTATCTCCCTCCAAATGTTTATTTTTGCTGAGGTTGTTTGTTTGTTTGTTTGCTTGTTTTAGGGCGGTGCCTGGCACACATGGAAGTTCCCAGGCTAGGGGTTGAATCAGAGCTGCAGCTGCCGGCTTACACTGCAGCTCATGGCAACACCAGATCCCTGGCCAGGATTGAACCTGTACCCTCATGGATACCAGCTGGGTTCGTTACCACTGAGCCACAAAGGGAACTCCCTGCTGAGGTAGTTTAACATAAATCCCAGAATCATGTCACTTTACCTATAAATACTACACTATACCTGATGATTTCTTCCTGCTAGCAAAAGGAATACGTGTTCACTATACAGAATTTGGAAAAACACAAAGGGAAAATTAAAGTTGCCCATATTTCCACAATCTAAGTCTCTGATAATATTTGATGTTTTTCTGTCTAGACTTTTAAATTACGCATGTGTGTGCACATGGGTGCATGTCTGTGACCCAGTTATGCACATACATGGGTATATGTGTATATTCAGAGTCATTTATTTAATGTCGTATCTATCATATGTTAGTCAGTTAGAAGGCCTTCCGTAGCAAGTAATAGAAAACGCAGTTCAAACTTGCTTAAAGAGTAAAGGGGACTTTGGGGCTTTTCTGAAGAGAAGTTCCGGGACAGGCAGCCTGGCTTGCCAGCTCTCAGATCAGCTCCACTATTAGTCTCTGGATGTCTCTTATGTTTCGATGGGCTCCTTTCTCAGGTTTACAGGCTCTTAGATCCATCTTCATAGGGAGAAAGAGCATCACTTCTCTTAGCTCTTGAACAAGAGTCCTGAGATCTGCTCTGATTGGCCCACTCCTGAGTTAGTCACTAAAACAGGAGACCTGGGATTACCCTGCTTGAGCAACCAGCATCCTTCAGAGCTAGAGCTGGGAGGAGAAACACAAACATCATGCTGGCCATCCAGCTGAGAGGAGGATGGATGTTGGAGAGGCGGCCTCCATGTGCCTTATTCTGTGTCTTCCTACTTTCTCTATCCGTCTGTCTGCCTGCCGATCATCTATCTATCTGTCTATTTATCTATCTATCCTTCTCCTTCCCTTTAAGACTTTGAAATTTTATTCAAAGCCCCATTCACATTCAGGGTAGACATACCCCCTCCTTGAATGTCTCAAGAGAAACAACTCATCAAAACTTTCATGTGAAAGATAGACTACATGCAAGGTTTTCGGGATGAGGGATATGGGGAGGAGTTTACATTGTAGTGATACAAATCACTTAAAAGAGAATACTACAGAACACTCTAATACTGTGGTTCTCAACCACTGCATCGGGGTGATATCCCCCCCTTCCCCCTCCTCCACCGCCAGGAGCATCTGCCCATGACTGAAGACATTTTTGGTTCTCACAGTGCTACTGGCATCTAGACCCATGATAGTGCTAAACAGCCTTCAATGTGCAGGAAAGCTCTCCCCCTCCACAGTGAATCATTCAGCCCAGAATGTCAATAAGTGCTTTCACTGAGAAACCTACTTTGAGATACTAAGAGTCCTTGGGTTTGACAATTCCTGTTGGTTCCTTTCTACTGTTCCCTCTTTATTGCTCTCCCTCCTCTCAGATTCCTATTTATTTCTAATAGGGAAACTTTAGATATTCCCCCCCCCCTTTTTTTTTCTCATCTCATCATAGATTACGTTTTTGGGCTCATACTTCTACCCCAAAAGGTTTAATAAATTATCTTCCTTGGAAGTTCCCACTGTGGCATAGGTTGCAGCTGCGGCTCAGATTTTATACCTGGCCCAGGAATTTCCATATGCCATAGGTGCAGCCCCCCAAATTAAATTAAATTAAAAAATATCTTCTTCTGCAATTATAGTACACTCTCTAAGAGGAACTTAATTGCCATTTATTAAGATAATAAGAAATTACACACCCATGGGATTATACTTGGGATAACAGTGGATATTCTTTTGCTACATATTTTTTCAGTTAATAAAGTATCATGAACATTTTCCCATTGCTTACCTAGTATGATGCTGTTTGCCAAATAGTTCTGGTCCTCCTTCTTTCTAAGCCCAAAGTAGGATCCCACTCCTGACTCTCTTGGGCTGGGTGGGGCCATATGTCTAGTTTTGGTCCATGAGTTGACAGTGGAAGTGACTCATAACCAGGCCAGAGTGTTTAATTGCTTGACACCATTCAGAGCTCTTTATTTCCTTATGGTAGGGGGACCAGCAATGTTTGAGATAGAACTCCTCCATCAGCCTGGATATCCAAGAGACCATGATGAAAAGAGGCCCTTGGCGTGAACTACATGTGACACAAAAAAGAAATCTACTTTTGCTATTTTACACCAGTGGGCTTTGTGGTTGGTTGTTACTGCAGGATAACCCGGCCTATCCTGATTGATATATCTGATACCCACTCATCAGTTTTGCTCCGAGGCTTACTCCCCATCATCAGATGAGGGTGACCATGTTTAAGATCCTGGAAGTTTATCTCCATTGCTCTACACCAGTAATTGCCATCGTATTATTCTTCCCAGTGATCAGTTTAGGAGTAGGTATATGACTCTTTTCTGAGATATAACAGGAGAGCTCCTGGGAGCTCCTGAGAAAGGTTTCCCTGATCCTAGTTAAGAGGCCTGAAGAGACAGTTCTTCAGGCCTCTGGACATTGCTATAACTGGATATGGTGTTCAGAGACTTTGCAGCCACTCTGAAAAAGTGAGGGAAGAGTACCTGAGGCAAATCTGAGCCATTGCCGACGTCAGAGCAGAGGGATGGAAAGAACCTGGTCCTTGATGACATTATTGAGGCTTGCGATCAACTGGCCTGAAACTCTCCTTACCTCTGGACTTCTGACATGTGTGAAAATAAAATCTCTTATTTTAAAGTCCGTTTCAGTCGGTTTTCTGTTACTTGACACTGAAAACATCCAAGTAATATATTGTTAAGTTGACTTCTGTAATGTTATTTTAATTGCCTCTAGAGCATGTCTAGACTATAATATATTTAATTATCCACTGTGACTTAACAGTTAGGCAATTTTCCACTTTCAGTCACTGTAACATAAAGAAGGTCCCTTTCTGCAAATTGTGCCAAATAAAATTGCAAGCATTTTTCTGTTTCCTAAGAACAGGAGGCCTGCCTTCTTTTGAGCCAAATCTTTCATTCATCCACTCATTTTTATTTTGTGAGTTCCTATGATGACAGAGGCTCTGGATGGGACAGTAACTTAAAACTGACAAGATCCTGAGTAGGGTAGCTCCGGAGACATTGTGTTCCTTTGATTTGGAAAAACCAACCAAGAGATGTGACACTAATTCCCACCTATGGGTTCTTGCAGAAAATGTGACAGCAGATATAGTGAGCAGAGCAATTTTAAGTGTTTCAATTGGTAATACAAAGTAAACATGTATTTAGCATAGAGTTATGGCTCCAGACTTTAATACCTTAGGGAAATCCACAATTTTCTCTGCACGAATTCGTTTGTTTGTTTATTTTATTTTTTGTATTTTTAGGGCTGTTCCCAAGGCATATGGAGATTCCCAGGCTAGGGGTCTAATTGGAGCTGTAGCCGCCAGCCTACGCCAGAGCCACAGCAATGCAGGATCCGAGCCGAATCTGCAACCTACACCACAGCCCATGGCAATGCCAGATCCTTAATCCACTGAGAGAGGCCAGGGATTGAACCTGTGTTCTCATGGATACTAGTCAGATTCGTTTCCGCTGAGCCACAATGGGAACTTCTATGCATGAATTTAAATTACCTATTCCTTTATTTATTTGTCTTAAAACTACTTTATTGAGGTTTAATTGACATACAAAAAGCTGCAGATATTTAATACATACAACTTGATGTGCATGGGAATAAGTACATACCTATGAAATCATTATCACAATCAGTGCTTGTGATGCAATGATAACTTGTTCATCGCCTTCAAAAGTTCATTCTTGCTCCACACATCAAAACCGTAATGAGACAGCACTTTACATCTATTCGAATGGTTAGTATTCAAAAAAAAAAGGACAAGTGTCGGCAAGGATGTGGAGTAAAGGGTACCCTTTTATGGTGTTGGTGGGGATGTAAAATGGTACAGTCTTTATGGAAAACACTATGGAGATTTCTCAAAAAATTAACAAAAGAATTATCATTTGATCCAGTCATCCCATTTTGTGTATATTTGCAAAGGAATTAAAATCTGTGTCTTAAAGAGATGCCTGCACTCCCATGTTCATTGCAACTATTACTCTCAATGGCCAAGATATGGAAACCACTTAGATGTCTATCGACAGATGAATGGACAAAGAAACTATGATGCAGCATATACATGGCATGTAGAACCTAGATATCTGGGGATGGTTCATAGTTCTGTTTCTGGTTTGCTGTGTGATATCAAATAAGTCACTACACTACTCTGAGTCTCAATAGCCTCATTAACCAAATGTTGAGTTAAAAATGAAATCACTTCATTGAGTTATTTTGAAAATAGCATCTTTATAAGTGCAAAAGAGCATTGTTGACAGGGAGACATATAATTTTTACTTTTTGCTTGGATTTTGGAGGTTAGTTAAGGGGAAAATACTTTGAAAGTTGAGTTTCTAGACATTTGTTGTAAAGAGTACTTCTAATTTTTATTACACCGTGATACATAATCATTGCTGAAAAACAAAAGCACATGCTCACATACACGTGCACACATACGCACACATTCTGAATGTCAAAGTATCTTCTCAGTGTCTCACTGCCCTTGGCTTCTAGTCAATGGGAAGCAATGACACTGCACATCTTGTCTTTATATGGAGTACAACTGATAAGTATTACCCTTTAAATTTTCTTGTGATTTTTTTAGGAGATCCTTCTCCATTCAGGTTTATGTAAATAGTCACCCATATTTTATTCCAGAAATTCAAGACTTTTTTGAATATTTCTGTAATTAGTCCACCTGGAATTAATTTGATGTAAGGTAAGAGACATGTATCATTTCACCATTGTGAGAGACACACAATAGCCTTTTTTGAATGACCCAGCCTCTTATCACTGATTTCAGTACCAAGTTTTGCCATACACTAAGTCACTAAATATCTTGAGAATGTTTCTAGATGAGCTATCCATTCAACTGAATTGACTGTCCTTTGCTCAATTAGTACCACATATTTTAATTACCTTTATTTATAGAAGGTTTTAATGACTTTATGTGAGGCCCTCAACCTTTCTTTTCCAACATCAGTTGGCTTTCTAGCAAGTTTCTTTTTGAAGATCTTGTAGAATCCTTTTATTTTCATATTACAGACATTCATGAAAATGCAGAAAAATTTTCAAACTCTCAACAATATAAAAATTTAAGGCAACAGCCAATATGATGCCAGAGGCAGTGTGTAAGATTTCTAAATCCTAAGGAAATTGGAGCTGGATTTAGAAAATTTCTAGAAGATTTGATTGCCACTTGAAAGATTCCCTAACTTTGCTGCCTCTGAATATACTCTGAATATATACACCTTTATGATGCAATTAGTTTGCATTTTAGTTTTTTTATTTAAAAAAATTTTTTAAATATATATATATGTATGTATATATATTTCTGCTGTACAGCATGGTGACCCAGTTACAATTATATATATATACATTCTTTTTTCACACATTATATGTTCCATCATAAGTGGCTAGACAGAGTTTCCGGTGCTACACAGCAGGATCCCATTGCTAATCCATCCCGAAGGCAACATTCTGCATCTATTTACCCCAAGCTCCCAGTCCCTCCTACTCCATCCCCTTCCCCCTTGGCAACCACTAGTCTATTCTCCAAGTCCATGATTTTCTTTTCTGTGGAAAGGTTCCTTTGTGCCATATATTATATTCCAGATATGTGATATCATATGGTATTTGTCTTTCTTTCTGACTTACCTCACTCAGGATGAGAGTCTCTAGTTCCATCCATGTTGCTGCAAATGGCATTATTTTGTTCTTTTTTATGGCTGAGTAGTATTCCATTATGTAAATATACCACATCTTCCTAATTCAATCATCTATCAATGGACATTTGGGTTGATTCCATGTCTCGGCTATTGTGAATAGTGCTGCAATAAACATGCGGGTGCATGTGTCTTTTTTAAGGAAACTCTTACCAAAGTGGATATAGAGGGAACATTCTTTATCGTAATCAAAGCCATTTATGACAAACCCACAGCAAATACAATACTCAATGGAGAAAAGCTGAAAGCCTTCCCACTAAAATCTGGAACAAGACAAGGATGCCCACTCTCACCACTGTTATTCAACATAGTATTGGAAGTCCTAGCCCCAGCAATCAGACAAATAAAAGAAATAAAAGGCATCCAAATAGGAAGAGAAGAGGTAAAACTGTCACTGTATGCAGATGACAGACATTATATATAGAAAACCCAAAGGACTCAACCCAAAAACTATTTGAACTGATCAACAAATTCAGCCAAGTAGCAGGATATAAGATTAACATTCAGAAATCAGTTGCATTCCTGTATTCTAACAATGAAATATTAGAAAAGGAATACAAAAATACAATACCTTTTAAAATTGCACCCCCCAAAAATCAAATACCTGGGAATACAAGGAGGTAAAGGACTTATATGCTGAGAACTGTAAAACATTAATCAAGGAAATTAAAGACGTAAAGAAATGGAAAGATATTCCATGCTCCTGGGTTGGAAAAATTAATATTGTAAAGATGGCCATACTACCCAAAGCAATCTACAGATTCAATGCAATCCCTATCAAATTACCCATGACATTTTTCACAGGACAACAAAAAATCCAAAAATTTATATGGAACCACAAAAGACACAGAATTACCAAAGCAATTCTGAAGAACAAAAACCAAGCAGGAGGCATAACTCTCCCAGACTTCAGGCAATATTACAAAGCCACAGTCATCAAGACAGTGTGGTACTGCTACCAAAACAGACAGACAGACCAGTGGAACAGAATAGAGAACCCAGAAATAAACCCAAACATCTTTGGTCAATTAATTTTGACAAAGGAGGCAAGAATATAAAATGGGGAAAAGCCAGTCTTTTCAGCAAGCATTGCTGGGCAACCTGGACAGCTGCATGCAAAGCAATGAAACTAGAACACACCCTCACACCATGCAAAAAAATAAACTCAAAAATTGCTTAAAGACTTAAATATAAGACAAGACACCATCAAACTCTTAGAAGAGAACATAGGCAAAACATTCTCTGACATCCACCTTACAAATGTTTTCTCAGGTCAGTCTCCCAAAGCAAAAGAAATAAAAGCAAAAATAAACCAACAGGAGGGACCTAATCAAACTGACAAGCTTTTGCACAGCAAAGGAAACCAAAAAGAAAACAAAAAGACAACTTACGTAATGGGAGAAAATAGTTTCAAATGATGCAACTGACAAGGGCCTAATCTCTAAAATACACAAAAACTTATACAACTCAACAGCAAAAAAGCCAACAACCCAATTGAAAATGGGCAAAAGACCTGAATAGACATTTCTCCAAGGAAGATATACAGATGACCTACAAGCATTTGAAGCAATGCTCAACATCCCTGATTGTTAGAGAAATGCAAATCAAAACTACCATGAGATACCACCTCACACCAGTCAGAATGGCCCTCATTAATAAGTCCACAAATAACAAATGTGGAGAAAAGGGAACCCTCCTGCACTGTTGGTGGGAATGTAAGCTGGTACAACCACTATGGAGAACAGTATGGAGGTATCTTAGAAAACGATACATAGAACTACCATACGACCCAGCAATCCCACTCTTGGGCATATATCCGGACAAAATTCTTAGTTTTTTTTTTTTTTTTTAATATTGACTTCCTCATCAGAGTATGAACTCATAATAGGCCAGGGCTATTCTTAGATGTCAGGACATGGTTAATGCTCACAGAACATTTAGTGACTTAATGGTACACAAACTTCTGTCCTGCAATTCCCAGATGAACTTTTCCTCTGTCTTTGCAGGAGTACAAGGTCTTAGGATATCGGAGGCTCACCAGCCCCTCACACACTGCAGAGTTGATTGATAAAACTTCGCTAATGGAGTCTTCCCTGGTTTCCTTCTTCTGTTTCTTTCCTCTCGGCAGCCTAGCATGTTGGAATTAAATAGCATCTCTGAAATAATAAGTATCTTGACCAAGGGTGGCCACTCTTGCACTTGTCTCCATTCTTCCCCTGATTCTGAATTCACCTGGTAGCCTGGTAGGTAGTGGGCAGATGAGCAGGTAAAGTTGATCCTATCCAGTTAATTGGGGGCCTCTCATCCTTCTACAGTCCTGCTTCTTTACCTCTGTTTCCAAAAACTGCCTTTCCTCCCCACCTGTGATATAGCAGGTACTCAACAAGTGTTGCATTCTATCCAGCTCCCCAGTGGGAGAGCCTGGCAAATAAGGTCTCGTGGAGTCTGTTAACATTTTCAAAGAAAGAAAAAAAAATTAGGATTGCTGCTCTGAGAACATGATGCATTATAAGGGAAAAATGCCTCCAAACAACTTCAGTTTCCATGTCCAAGTAGAGCTGATGCATTCAAAGGACCTGATCTAAGCCAGCGTAACGGACCTTGTTTTTGTGAAAGTAAGGAAATGGGAACTCAGCATGGCTCTGAAGTTTGCAGGCTCTGGCAGAGACCAGGAAGGAGGTGCAAGTTGACAGACCTGGGTGCCAAGGTCAGGAATATACATTATTCTTTTTAAGTTAATCTTCTTGGGTTTTACTTTATAAGGACATTGGCAGCTTTCCTGATAGTTTCTGGGGACCTACATATGTAAAATGAAGAAACCAAAGTTTTTTCTTGACCTACAGGATGAACTGGTCAAACTGGTGGTGGATGGATTGGACTAGGGGCGGCTGCCCTGAAGGAGACGAACTTAGCCCACAGGGTGGTCCAGGCAGCTCTTCTGTGGTCAGTGGAATTCTGGGATTGCCGTGCTTTTACCAGAGGAAAAAGAAAATTGTGTGATTGAGCTCTCGCCTCATCTTCTCTGTTTTTCCATAGCAATTTTATTCGGCTTAAAGTGGAACGTCAGAGAATTCCCAAAACCCACCAGCACAAATCAGCCTTGAGGCTGGAGATAATTTCAGCGCTTCTTAGGCGACAACACCTTTGTTTGGATTCAGCCCCCAGCCCTGGGGGTGGGGGTGGGGTTCAGGACAGAACCTCCCTGTCACATTTCCCGGGCCTACTGCTCCCTATCCTTTCCGGAGGGGCTCCTTCCCTGATGTGCTTCTGAGCATCAAACCCGCCCCATCCCCCGCAACCCCCCACCCGCCTCCCGGCCCCACGCTGCACCCTGCTGAGCCCAGGCCTAGCCCCAGCAGGGTCATCCTGCTCAGAATCAGAATGACCAGGAATCAGGGACACCTTTCTGCTCAGTCTGGTTTCCGCTTTGCTAGTTTTCCTGGCTGGTGATGTTTGCCATGAAAGCCTTGACTGCTCAGTCGTGGGAGAAAATATTCTCTCAGGCCCTCGTGGGGGTGCATTCTGTATAGGAAGGAGAGGTGCAGGTGGTTGGATTCCTCTCTAGCACATGGAGCAAGGCTTGAAGGGCTTCTTTGGATTCCAGCAGGTAGAGAGCATAGGCCTTGGGCCAGTGACCTGGGGGGTGATGGTGTGGCCTTCTGCCTAGGTACTGACCTCAGACCTCAGATCTTAGGAGGATGCACCTGACCTCTGAGAAACAGCCCGGACTCAGATTGGGCAGATGCCTCTTTGGCCAGGCCTGTGGCTTTGCAGCTGGGAGGAAGAAGGGACATTAGGGCTGGTTATGCCAGGTTAACTGTGGGCACAGTGGGGTGACACGTTGTAGCCAGACGGTCATCTCACACAGAAACAGTTAACAGTCGAACATTATATAGCAGACACCAGTGACTGCCTCTTGTAACCCCAGAGGTAAGACAGGAACAAGTGTCCCAGAGTTTTACAGGATTCTCTGCTCAGGCTGGACCATGGTCCCTTTGCTACCATGACTATGGTGCTTACCAGGGCCCACTGCATGTCAGGGCTCAGATAGGACTTGTGTTAATCTTACAAACATATCTTCTTATCAAAATTTACAACATCAGGATTTCTTATCATGTCTCACCAGAAATGAATCTGACTAGTACCCACCAGGACATGGGTTCGATCCCTGGCCTCACTCAGTGGGTTAAGGATCCGGTATTGGTGAGAGCTGTGGTATGGGTCGCAGAGGCAGCTTGGATCTGGTGTTGCTGTGGCTGTGGCATAGACCCGCAGCTACAGCTCTGATTGGACCCCTAGCCTGGGAACCTCCGTAAAAAGACCAAAAAAATAAGTACAACGTGGTAATCCAAGTAGTACTATTGCCCGTTTTCCTTTTCTCTTCCCTTTTGTTATTTTTACCATTAGAGAACCTGAGGCTCAGAGAGGAACAGCAGCTTGTTTCATGGTCACAGAGCCAAACTCAGATCATGTCACACACCTAGAAGGTGGTCTATGAATGGTGGTTGGGGATGATATTTAAAGAAAAGTAAAAGACAGGTGATTTTGTGTTTTTATTCATTTCTTATTAATTTGTTTATTACCTCTCAGGAGCAGAGCATTAACTTTTAGCATCATCCTAATTCCTCATTCCTTGTAAGGGCTGTGTCTGTTGTGGTTTACTCTTTCGTCTCTCATCCCCATTGCTTTCTCCCCTAGAGGCGCCACACCACTCTGGCACATGTCCTTGGGTGTGTGTGTCTATATGTATATATATATCCTTTAAAATGTATATAGCATTGTTTTACAAAGGGGTACATGTTAAATTGTAGACATGGCATTTCACGATTTCTTTTTTCTGAATTTTTTTTTTTTTTTTTTTTTTTTTTTTTACTTTTTAGGGCCACACTTGCAGCATATGGAAATTTCCACCCTAGGGGTTGAATCAGAACTACAGCTGACAGCCTCTGCCACAGCCGAAGCATCATGGGATCCAAGCCAAGTTTGTGATGGACACCACAACTCACAGCAGTGCTGGACCCATGACCCACGACCCACTTAGTGAGGCCAGGGATCGAACCTGCATCCTCATGGATACTAGTCAGAATCATTTCCATTCCTTCTCAATGATTTTAAGTTCTCCAGATGGTGCTTTCTATCCATCTGGCTCTTGCCTCCGAGCGCTACACTGTATTTCACAGCACACGTCTACATTTCCCTAAGGATGGCTACCCGGACCACCGCCACCTCTCTGCTACACAAATCATGTGGTGTTGGGCATCCCGGAACATGTGGGAGTTTCTCCGAGGGAAATATCAAGGCACTGTACTTTCTGTGGCAGGTCAAAGTATGAAAGGAGAGCTGGACAGCCGGAGATGGTGTAATATTTATTTTAAATGCAACCAATAGGAACTGGAGGGCACCCCCATTAAAGGGACTGCTCTACAGAGAGAACCATTAAAATGAATGTAAATCACAGTAGCTTCAGGGACAGTTTAATAACTATCTGACTTTTTATTGGGTGAGCAGGAGATGTGCCAGCTTTCTCCTTACAGAGTCTTCTGGATCTTTTGTAGAAAGAGATTCTATCTGAACTGCTCTGGAGATTACCGAGGGCAGAGGGCTGCTCTGGGAGTAATGGCCATAAATCCAATTAGTAACTCACTTTCTCTTTTGCCACAGGCTCCGTTTTCCCCAAACACATAGAAGATAATTCCACACTCTGGAACCTGGTAAATCCTGAGGGCTCCGTGATAGCATGCCACCAAGACACAAAGGTTTCTTACAGGAGGAAAGGGCTGGAGGGATACACAATAAACTGGTAACGCTGGACACTCCTTTCTGTGGTGCCAGGATGGGTAGTGAGGGGCCTCAGCCACTTTATTCCGTACACTTTTGTATTGCTTCAAACAAAAATGTGTTCCTGCCTTACTTGTGAAATAAGGGGATGGGGGGACCTTTACGGAATCTCTAGAGAATTTTAGCAAGATTAGAGATCAGAGAAATACCACTTTTAAGGGTGGAGGAAACTAAGGCAGTTAGGGCATTGAGGTCACATGAGCCTGCTCCAAAGCGGGGGGTGGGGGTGAGGTGGCGTGGGGCTGCCCTTGACCTCTTGACTCCTCCACTGGTCCAGGGGCCAGTCTCCCTTCATGGGGCTAGAGCCCTGGCTGAGCCTGAGGAGAAGGGTCTTGGATTCCAGACTAATACTTGTTTGGAAACTTGCCTACTTAAGGAAAGAAGTTCTTTAATGCCTAATCTTTATGAACCCAAGTAAAGAATTGAGATAGGGAGGTCCCTGGTTGTCTAGCAGTTAAGGACTCCAGAGTTGTCACTGCCTTGCCTCAGACTGATCTGTGGCTGGGGAACTTCTGCATGTGGTGGGGTGGGGTTGGGGCGGTGGGAGGATGGGGGCAGGGGCATTGGCCTCCCCCCCCAAAGAATTAAGATGCCTGGGATAAAAATAAAATATGTATCAGCTTAATTTTGATTTTTTAAAAAAAAATTCCATAATGGTTTCACTTTTGTTTCCTCTGAGATTGAAAAAATAAACCCTGAAAACAGCTTACCTGGAGGATGGAAGCTGTCATACAGGCTCCTTTCTTTCTCTTATTACATCTATACTTTTTTTTTTTTTTTGGTCTTTTTGCTATTTCTTGGGCCACTCCTGCAGCATATGGAGGTTCCCAGGCTAGGGGTCGAATTGGAGCTGTAGCCACCAGCCTACACCAGAGACACAGCAACTTGGGATCCGAGCCGCATCTGCGACTTACACCACAGCTCACGGCAACGCCAGATCGTCAACCCACTGAGCAAGGGCAGGAATCGAACCCGCAACCTCATGGTTCCTAGTCGGATTTGTTAACCACTGCGCCACGATGGGAACTCCTACATCATACTTGTTACCAAGCTATTTCTTGTGGGTTGGTAGTTTTGTTAAAGTTATGAGTGAAATAAAGATCTGAATGATTAAATCACCTTTTATATAAGCTTATAGAGAAATGCACACAGGATTTGGGTTTGAATCCCAGATCTGTCATTTACTAGTAACCTTAAGCAAGTGATCTAACCCTCTGAAGCTTTACTTTTATTATTTAAAAATATGAATGATTGTAGTTCCCATGATTACTGTGACTATCCAATAAACTATTCTAAGGAGGGCTTTCAGTACAACGCCTGGCAATAGTAAGCACTTAATAATTATGTCCATTAGTATTTTAACAGGTGCATATTTAAAATTATTATTTTCCCTTGGACAACTCCAGGGATCAATGAGATATTTGTTAGGTAAACTGGTATCTTGAATTCCTCAAAAGCAGAGCCTGAGATAAGGATTTGAAGGCAGGGTGTTTATTCAGCTGATTCCAGGAAGCACAGGGAGGACGGGAGTCCAGGAAGAGAAGAAGGCCAATAAATGTACCTCTGTGGGCAACAGGACACCACCCTGGGACCTTTCAAGGGACTGTGTGGCACAGACTTCCAAGAGCAGGAGGTGAGCACCTACACTACAGCGTCTTAGACAACTCCACAAGTGTAATCTCCATTTGGGTTTTGAGTGTGTGCCACCTTTGCACTTAGAAAAATTTTCTGTTGTTTTAAGTCAGATTAACTGTCTCTTATCAGCTGACTTTCTCTTGGGTTGGACCCAGCCCTTCGACTACTGCAATCTGCTTTGTCAGCTCCTTCTCTATAACCTGAAAGAGGCCATGGTTTATATGGTTTAGGTTCCGGCATGGTAAAATCACCTGTGATACTTAAGTTTACCACTTTGTTTCAGGTTGAGGTAGGCAATCTCTTAGGCTCTGGATCTTAAAAATTAAGTGAAGGAACTTCTGGAAATCATGACCCCCTTTTTTTTTTTGTCATTTTAGGGCTGCAAGTGCAGCATATGGAAGTTCCCAGGGTAGGGGTAGAATTGGAGCTGTAGTCGCTGGCCTTTGCCACCGCCATAACAACACGAGCCATGAGCCAGGTCTGTGACCTACACTGCAGCTCACAGCAATGCCGGATCCTTAACCCACTGAGAGATGCCAGGGATGAAATCTGCGTCCTTAAGGATTTTAGTCGGGTTCATTACTGCTGAGCCACAATGGGACTCCTCATGGTTTGCAGAGAACACCACACTCATTGCAGAGCATCCCATAGTTTGGATATATTTAATTTCAAACATAAATCAAAAACATAATTGCGAGAAATATGACCATATTATGAAATTATTAACACGAGCATTCAAACACACAGGTCAGTTAAATGTAATTGGCTTTTCATGGGTATCCACTAATATTTGTTTGCTAATTGATCATTAACTTGTTATCTGCTGGAATTTGCTAGCAGATAAGCAATGGTAGGCACCACAGGTATAAGAAAGATATGTGGAGAGACATATTAAACACAGATCAAAATGTACCCATTTTTACATTAATCTGAGATAAAGAATCCCTAATTCCTTTTTCAGGGACCCCTCTGCTTAATTTATAAAAAAACAGGCATTTGAGAACCTATTTTTAAAAGGTTAATTAAATGATTGCATTGCCAGTTTGGGGTAATGTTCACTAAACAAAGTGAGGAAAATCCCATGATTCCTAGCTACTTGGAAGTTTCTGAGTGTGGTCACACAGGTTCTACCTCTTAGCAGCTATGAGACCAATGTGGGAACCTCTGACTGGACTATGGGCACTGACCATTCTCTTGGGTTATCTGAAATTGTATACATATAATATATTGCTTTTACTGGGAAAGTTTTTGTTTGTTTGTCTTTTTAGGGCTGCACCCATGGCATATGGAGGTTCCCAGGCTTGGGGTTGAGTCAGAGCTGTAGCCACTGGCCTATACCACAGCCACAGCAATACCAGATCCGAGCTACACCATAGCTCTCGGCAATGCCGCATCCTTAACCCACTGAGTGAGATCAGGGATTGAACCCTCGTCCTCATGGATACTAGTCAGGTTCGTTAAACACTGATCCACAATAGGAACTCTAGGAAAGTTTTATTGTAATATTTTGCTCTAAATTGAGCAGTAAACAAAGCGAATATAACTAACTCACCTGCCTCTTTTGCCTACACTGTTCCTTGCTCTCAGACTTCCTTTTCCTAAAACTGGAATGCCTTCTACCATCTTTACTTAAGGACTAGCTCCGCTCTCATGTCCCCACAGAAGTGTACCCAGCCGGTTCAGCCATTGGTCATGGGGCCTCTCTTGAATCCTTATGATACTTTCTATACTGCCCACTTGATACTTAGTACCACCCTGTATTGTCAGTGACTTCTCTCTGTCTCTCTGTCTCTGTCTCTGTTTCTCTCTCTCTCTCTCTCTCACACACACACACACTCTCTCTCTCTCTCTCTCACACAGACACACACCCCCTCCTATCTTTCTAAACTAAACAAACATAGTTTGTGTTTTATCACTGTTTGCGTCCAGCAAATGTGCCCCCCCACCCCCACACCCGCCACACATAGGGAGCATTTGCAAATATATGTGAATCATGTAATTGGGCATTGCCCCCAACATCAGTTACAGACTCACTCTACCAAACATCACTGTTTCTCAAAATTAAACAACCTAGAGATCCCTTAAAGGAAAAGAAAGTTATGCACCTCTAGTGTTGGCTTAAATTTTTAAATATTAGTTAAATATGTTTAAGTATAAAACAAAGCATAAACTCCCTATGTTTATATCTCTAATATGACTATGAAACTGAAAGATTACAAGTAATGCAATAAAACTAATATATTCGAATTACTATTAATTTAATGTGACAGATGCTGCGGTTTTGCCGAAACTAAATTGCTGTTCAGAGTGAGAATGTGGTGCTGGCCACTCTAATGCAGGCCCTCTGTGACTCAGCGCATTGTGCTGAGGTGCCCTGTGCAGCCTCGACACTTCCCATCCATGTTCTCTCTTGGAACCAGCACGTCACTTGACCTTTGTTTGGCAGGTATATCATTTATGCGTTCATTTTAACTTCTCTTTTTTCTCATTTACCTGTAACAATGAATGTACTTCCTGCCATGGACATGGCCTTAAACAGAGATACTGTGAAATCTTGTGGCAGTACTTTGTTATAAGTTGGTCATCTGGATGATAATGATTGAAATATTATTAGCTAATATTTAAAGACTATTTACTTTGTGACAAATATCTTCCTTTTTTGGCCACACCTGCAGCATGCAGGAGTTCCCCAGGCCAAGGATTGAACCAGTACTGCAGCAGTAACCAGAGCCACAGCAGTGACAATGCCAGATCCTTAACCTAATGAGCCACCAGGGAACTCCATCAAACACTTTTCTACATCTAGATTATCTCATTTAATTCTCACATTAACCCCCCTGAGAAAGAAGCTATTATTATCACTGTCTTATTGATAGGGAAACTGCGGCTCAAAGCAATCCAATAGCATTCTCAAACCCCTGCTACTCATAAAGAATTTAAACCCATTAAATCTGACTGCAGAACCTGAACACAATATTAATAATAATTTATTTATCATTAAAATGATATTCAAAATTAGAAATGTGTTGAACAAAATGAACACACTCCAATGTTTGATGTTGTCATATATATACCCACAATTCATCACACACTCTGTAATCACACCTATTATTTTATTTTATTTATTTATTTTTTCGCGCTGCACCGGTGGCATGTACCTCCAGGCATATGCTACACATGGAGGTTCCCAGGCTAGGGATTGGATCAGAGCTGTAGCCGCTGGCCTACACCACAACCACAGCAACTTGGGATCCAAGCTGCATCTTTGACCTACACCACAACTCACGGCAATGCCGGATCCTTAACTCATTAAGCGAGGCCAGGAATCAAACCTTCGTCCTCATGATGCTAGTCAGATTCGTTAACTACTCAGCCACAACAGGAACTCCATGCCTGTAGATTTTTGAACCACTAAGTACAACTGCAGCTATAGCTAGGTAAAACGTGAAAGAATTTAGCTTCATGTCCACAATCAATGAGGAACTTTACTGATAAAAAATGTCACTTGTTATTTTCAAAAAATGTAATATATTTAAAAGAGTTGAGCAGTATGTGTTCATACTCTCTTCTGCTATACCATGCAAATTGTGTCTTCATTCAGAAGTTAACTGACTCTCCCAACACTCAGCTTCAGTGCAATCATTGCTTGCACGGAGCTCACCCACGAGGCAGAGAACACCCATGACTCCAGTTTAAAACCTGCAGGAGCCAAGTTCTTCTGAAATTGGAGTTTGCACTTTTCTTTTAGCTTATTGATTCAGGTTTGCCAAATTTCAGTAGGCCCTCACTCAATTTGGGAAATATGCAGACCTCTTTATTTCCTCTGATTGACAAACTAAAGGACCTCTTAAGACATATGACATGACCGGTGTCCTTCCTTATTCAAGCAACTGATTCTGTCAGGAAAATGTTTGGACAAGTAAAGGATATAGCTTCAGTCCCAACACCCTGTCCCCCTCCCCAGCTACAGCTACACCATACACATTTAGTCAAATCTCTTGTTATTCTTTTTTTTTTTTTTTTTTTTTTTGTCTTTTTTGTTGTTGTTGTTGCTATTTCTTGGGCCGCTCCCATGGCATATGGAGGTTCCCAGGCTAGGGGTTGAATCGGAGCTGTAGCCACCGGCCTACGCCAGAGCCCCAGCAACGCGGGATCCGAGCCGCGTCTGCAACCTACACCACAGCTCACGGCAACGCCGGATCGTTAACCCACTGAGCAAGGGCAGGGACCGAACCCGCAACCTCATGGTTCCTAGTCGGATTCGTTAACCACTGCGCCAGGACGGGAACTCCTCTTGTTATTCTTTTTTTAAAAAAAAATAATAATGTGATTAGCTTACTGGTTTCTGTTTCCCAAGTAAACAGGCAACTTAGGAATGAGAAAAAAAAGTTTGTACATTTTAGACCTATAAGGAATAATAATGAATTTCCTTATCACACTACAAAAGACATTAATTTCTCTGATTTATAAGTCATCTGCTGCACCCCTCGCATGCTCCACTGGCCAAGGCTGGACCCAGTGAAGTAATAGACAAAGACTTTATCCTTAAGAAGATTACAAGCTTAATAGCATATATTGGAGTCACGCACATCAACGAAAATAACTACATTTGGAGTTTGGCTAGTATCCCTTCCATCGTAAAAACAACTTAGTTGGGTAAAATTTGAGTGTTATTACCCTCACGTAGACGAAGCCATTAGGGTACAGGAGGTGAAATCTAAGGTCATACAACTAATTAGTGGCTGAGCCAAATCTAGAAGTCAGATTTCCTTGTCTACAGTTTCTCTCACTAGACCAAATTGCTTCTTCAGACCAATGCAGATACAGTGTTCTAGAAGGTATTTAGATTTATTTCTCAAGTTGATCCGGCTCCATCCTGAATATAAAAAAACACCTGATCTGTAATTGGAGCCGAGAGTATCAGCCACTGCCAGAGTTGATGATTTCGTTACCAGCTGCTGAAACACTTCAATGGGAAGACATGAAATTCCTGCAGGAAATGACTCTAGGCAGTTCTGAATAAGTAAGGAAATTAAATGACTAACTTCAATGTTTCCTGGTTTTTGTCTATCTTAATTAACAATTTATTTTGGTAAAGGAAAAACTGACCAACTTTCTAACAGTCAACATGTAAAACTTAATATTTGTTTCTAGTAAAACCATGATGCCCATGTCTGCTTTTATTTAAAGAAAAGGAAAATACATTTTTGATACCTTTCAGTAACCATATTTATGAAATGTTTCCTCTTTAAAAAAATAATTATAGGCGATGAGTGTGGGAAATATCAATTTCCGCCTCATAGTTCCCAAAGGTACACTTGAGAAAACTGTGTTGATTATTAACAGGGCTAATATTTTTGTGGTAATGTTATTACTGAACCCCTACAACAATTAGAGTTTGGGGTTGATAGAGGTATTGCAGTCAGAATATATTTTTGAATTCTATCTTAGATTAAATACAGCATGGATCTAATTGAAAGTTACTATTTTTTTTTTTTTTTTTTTTTGTCTGTGTGTGTGTGTGTGTCTTCTAGGGCCACACCGGCGGCATATGGAAGTTTCCAGTCTGGGGTCAAATCAGAGCTATAACTGCTGGCCTCTGCCACAGTCAGAGCAACTTGGGATCCAAGCCACGTCTGCAACCTACACCACAGCTCACAGGAACACCAGATCCTTAACCCACTGAGTGAGGCCATGGATCAAACCCGTGTCCTCTTGGATCCTAGTTGGGTTCACTACTGCTAAGCCAGGACGGGAACTCTGAAAGTTACTACTTTCGATACATATTTTATGTAGTTCTTACTTTGCCTTCATTCATTTTTCAACAGTATTTAATGAATGTATGCTATGTGCCAGGCTTCTAGGTGCTGAAAATACCGAAAAATTAAAGCTCAAACTTCTAATTTACCCCCCCACACACACTTTTCCCCTTTGGTAACTGAAATTAAATAAAGGCAATTCTATTTGGTGTGACCAGCACTGCTATTAACAACAGGGGTGGTACCTTTTGTTGAACAATATGATAAGCCAAGTACAGAACTTTATGCATGTTTTTCCTTAGTCTCACAACAGCCCTATGTGTAGTATGATTGTTCCCACATTATAGGTAAGGAAATTGGGACCCTGATATGTTAAATATGTTCCCTGAGGTTCCAGAACTAATAACACCAGACATAGTTGGAGTATGATGTCACCTCTGCCTCCTGAAAGGAATGAAGGAGATTATCTAATCTAACCCCTCGTTTTACATATGGGTCAACAGAGACAGCTCTGTGACCTGTCCAAGGTCACAGAGCCAGGGAGCTGGTGGCAGGGCTGGGACTTGCTCCTGTGGGAGCTCTTCCTCTAACCTGTGCTGTCACCCCATGAAAGCTGCGAAAGCCAAATTCTACAATTCACCACCTTTTCAATACATGTCCATGGATAGTTACTGGTCAACAAATCCTCCCTTGGGGCAAAGTTGTCTTGACCCCTCCCTCCTACCGTATTCCAAAAAAAAAAAAAAATCAATTCCAAGTGGGCCACAAATCTAAATATGAAAGTCAAATCAACAGAGATTTAGAAGAAGACCTGGGAAAATATCTTCATAGCCTTGGGGCAGGCGAAGAAGCGCTGACAGCAATGAAGGTTACAAAGGGGCAAGATGAATTACCTTAAAATTAAGAATTCCTGTTCCTTAAGGGGTACCATTAAAAAAGTGAAAAGGAAAATCAGAGTAAGAGAAAATATCTGCAATATGTATACCTGACAAAGGCTCACATCCAGTATGTGTTGTGTGTTTATTCCTAAAAATAACGGCCAAAAAGGCAGCTAATCAACAGAAAAACGGATTAAAACCTTGAACACAAACTTCACAAAAGAGGATATGCTACTTAGCTAATTAACACATGAGAGGGTGGAGTTCCGTGGCTCAGAGGTAAAGAACCCAACCAGGATCCATGAAGACTTGGGTTCAATCCCTGGCCTCGATCAGTGGGTTAAGGATCCAGCGTTGACCTGAGCTGTGGTGTAGGTTGTAGACGAGGCTTGGATCTGGTGTTGCTGTGGCTGTGGCGTATGTAGGCCAGCAGCTGCAGCTCCGATTCGACTCCTAGCTTGGGAACCTCCATATGCCATGGCTGCAGCTATAAAAAGACAAAAAAAAAAAAAAAAAAAAAAAAAAAAGACAAAAAAAGAAAGAAAGAAAAAAGAAAGGGTGCCCATATTATTAGTTATTAGGAAAATGTGAATTAAACCCACAATTTTACACTATTATACATACTTAAGAACAATTAAAATGAAAAAAATAGGAGTTCCCATTGTGACTGAGCAGGTTAAGAACCTGACTAGTATCCATGATGATGTGGCCTCTCTCAGTGGGTTAAGGATTCGGCATTGCTGCAACCTGTGGCGTAGATCACAGATGTGGCTTGGATCCCAAGTTGCTGTGGCTGTGGTGTAGTCTGGCAATTGCAGCTCTGATTCAACCCCTGGAGTGGGAACTTCCATATGCCACGGGTGTGGCCCTAAAAAGAAAAAAATAGACTTCCACTCAGGTTTCTCTCCAAATGACAGGGAAATGTATTTCTTTTTCTCTTTTCTTTTTAAAAATGTTACTGTAGTAAGAACATTCCACATGAGATATGCCTTCAACAGGTTTTTAAGTGTATCATATTGTTTTCTACAGGCACAGTGTTGTACTGCAGAACTCCAGAACTTATTCATCTTTCGGAATTGAAATGTCATACCTGCTGATTAGCAACTCCCCACAACCATTGTCCCTGGTAACCACTATTTTATTCTTTGCTTCAATGAGTTTGCCATTTCAAATAGTTCATGGGAGTGGATGCAGAATTTATCCTTCTGTGACTGACTTATTTCACTTGGTATCATGTCATCAAAGGTCATCCGTGTTATCATATGTTCTATGAGTTCCTATTTTTTTTTTTTAAAGCTGAGTAGTATCCTATTGCATGTATATCCCACATTTTCTTTTTCCATCTACCAATGGGCATTTCCACATCTTAGCTACTGTGAATAGTGCTGCAATGATCCTGGGAAGGCTAATACCTCTTTGAGATTCTGATTTCAATTCTTCAGAAAAAATATCTGGAAGTAGGATCTCTGGATCACATGGTAGCTTTGTTTTTAATTTTTTGAGGAACCTCCATATTATTTTCCATACAGACAACACCATTTTACATTTCTGCCAACCGTGTTCAAGCATTTCAGTTTCTTTACATCTTTGCCAATACTTGTCTTTTGCTTTTGTTTGCTTGTTTTTGCTTTTTGTTTTTGTTTTTGATAACAGTCATCCTGACAGGTGTGAGGTGATATCTCATTGTGAAGAGGTATTTCTAAGTCAATAAGGATAAATTTTCTTAAGCAAGAAAGGAATTCCTGCTTAAGAATCTGTTGTATCAACGTATTAACATACTTATAAATATGAAGTGGAAACTCAAGAGAGTTATCTTAAAGAGAGACACTCTGCAGTTTGACCAAAATTGGAATTGCTGTCCTGTCCTCTGGTGGCTGTGTGATCTTGGGAATGTCATGTAACCTCTTGTTAATGCAGCTTTCTTGTCTGCAAAATGGGGGTGTAAATAATCTTGTGGGTGCACCTATGCATTTTGAAAACTGGTAAATAAAGGAAAAGAATAAAGCACTTATTTTTCTTTCTGGGTATTTCAGCTGAGGAGGGAGGGTTATTTTTTTATGCTTCTCTTTCGCTTTTTTATGATTTTAATTTTTTCCATTATAGCTGGTTTACAGTGTTCTGTCAATTTTCTACTGTACAGTAAAGTGACCCAGTCACACACACATATATACATTCTTTTTCTCACATTATCCTCCATCATGCAACATGGAAGGGGACTAGATATAGTTCCCAGTGGGGCTATACAGCAGAGGAAAGTTATTTTTTACATTACAGTTAATAAATGTGGAAGAAAATGATAGAGTTGGCAAATTACCATTTGTTACCCTGATGAAGTCATGGTTCCAGGCTACAATCCTCAGGGGCCAATAAACTGTTAGGTAAAGTACTGGTGGGAATTTTATAATTGATAGGTCAGACTGACACTCCCCTGAACGCACGGGTCAACCTTATTAGCACCTAAAGTGGGACGAGCACCCATTTGTACATCTTGATAGGATAAAAATACAGAGCTCCACTCACTAAACATTCAGTACCACCTGCCAAAATTCCAACCTGATGCTAATCAAGCCTCTACCAACCAGGTTTAAAAAATGTGGAGGAGAGAGGAACATGTTAAATGACACAAGGAGGCTACAATTTACCACGTACATAATAAAGGAAGTCCCACAGAAAGGATTACTAGTTTCTACACAAATAAATAGCACTAGAAATAGACAAGAAAGTGGGGGGAATTCCCTTAAGGTATCCATCAACCATATGCAATATGTGGATATTTTTATGACCCTGATTCAGACAATTCAGCCATACAAAGACATTTCTGAGACAACTTGGGAAAATCAAAGACTGAGAAGAAGATGATATTAAGAGTTACTGGTAATTTTGTTAGGTGTGGCAATGATATTGAAGTCCAATAAGTCTGATAAAGCAAAAAAATCCTCATCCATTAGAGAATTTTGAATTGGAATAACATGCTGTCTGGGAATTGATTTAAAAACTACTCCAGCAAAAACTAAATGTGTGTGTGTGTGTGTCTGTGTGTGTGTTTGCGTGTGTGTGTTGGAGAAGACAGAGACATGAAAGGGAAGGAATGATTGTTGATAATTTTCAGGGCCAGGTGGTAAGTAAGAAGGGATTCACCCTACTATTTTATTTTGTGTGCTTGAAAATTTCCACAATAAAAAAATACATTTTTACGCCAAAGCAAACAGACACCACAAGTCAAATTTGTACATAAAATCTGCATAAAGTTTCAAAACAAAACACTTCAAGCAAATTTTCAAGCTTTCAGTGGTCGCTTCCAATGACCTAGGCACCAAGGAACACACAGCAGTGGTTGTCCTCTGCCAGGGGTGGTTGGGAGGTCTGAGAAACACCGAAAGCATTGATGGAAAATTTACAATCAACTGATCAAGCTCTGAAAAGTAGATGAACTAATGCCATGTTTTTTAAACGGCTGCCCATGGCCTTTATTGAGACACAGAGTAAATTTAGTAGATTCATCATTTTAAAAAAAGAAAGAGAAGGTCCCACTGTGGTGTACTGGATTAAGGGTCCAATTGCAGTGGTTTGGGTTGCTGCAGAGGTACAGGTTCAATCCACAGCCTGGCACAGTGGGTTAAAGAATCTGGCACTGCCACAGCTGTGGCATAGGTTGCAGCTATGGCTCAGATACAGTCCCTGGCCTGGGAACTTCCATATGCCATGGGTGTGGCCAAAATAAACAAATAAATAAAAATAAAAAATAAAGTAGCAGAATAGAAATAATAGGATAATTATTATCCTATAGGCTGTATCCCCCATAGCAGGAAGTTACTCCTATCAGTTCTGATGATGATTTTCAGTTCTGTGTGTTTTTTTTTATTAAAATGATATATTTGGGATATACCATTGCATAAATTTAAGGTGTTCAACATGTTAATTTGATACATTTATGTATTATAATGTGAGTGCCACTGTAGTGATAATTATCATCTCTATCATGTTACATAATTGTCATTTCTTTTTAGTGTTGGAATAATTGTTCTAGTCTCAGCAAGTTTGCTGATCATGCTACATACAACATTGTTTGTATTCACCATGCTGCGCAGTAGTTCTCTAGGGCTCATTTACTACTCATGGCAGATTTGTTAAATAACATCTATCTGGAGTTCCTACTGCGGCTCAGCGGGTTAAGAATCTGACTGCAGAGGCTCAGGCACTGAGGAGGTGTGGGTTCAATCTACTCGCCCACGAGGTGGGTTAAAGGATCCAGTGAAGGTCGCAGCTGCAGCTCAGATTCAATCCCTGGCCCAGGAACTTCCATATGCCCTGGGTGTGGCCTTAAAAAAAATAACATCTATCCTACCCCCACCTCCCTCCCCCAGTGACCACCATTTACCCTCTGTTTTTACAAGTTTGACTTTTTTAGATTCCACGTCAGAGTGAGATCATACAGTATTTGTCTTTCCCTGCCTGACATCTCCCTTAGTGTAATATCTTCTAGGTCCATTCACATGGTCGAAAATGACAAGATGTCTTTTTGAGTGTGCTCATTAATCGGTGGGGGATCTGGTTAAAAGGCTGATTTTGACCTAGCGAGTCTGGGTGAGCCTGGGATTCTGCACGTCCAAGGAGCTACCAGGTGACACGGATGCTGCCAGGCTGTGGACCACACATTGATGAACAAATGCTTACAGCTCACACACGTGATCTCATTCATTCTTATTCCCATCCTCCCTCCTCCTTCTCTCTCTCTCTCAGAGTAAACTTAGTGTGTGATGAAATAAAGCCTTTCCAAATCAAAGGGAAATGTATCTTCCTTCATCTCTTATTTCCATAGATCACTTGCTCCCTTATCAGCTCCAAATAAAGCCCTATTAAAAATGGTGAGTGATATCCAATCAGCATATGCAAAACAGCCCGTTGCAGTGTAGTGAGGCTGAGAAGAACCCTTGTTGGGCCAGTTTAAATGGGGATGAAGATGAACCCTGATGAGAAAAGTGAGATCCCTTAGAGCAGTGCTTGTGGGGGCCTGGTGCTCCTGGCTGTTTGTGGCACTGTGTGTTGGATGGAAGCCTGAGCTGTGGAGTCTGGGCCATGCCAAACCCTGCACACAAAGGTGAAAAGACACAGTCCCTGCCCTCAAGGAGCTTACAGTCTGTAATGACGAGACAGACATGCCAACATTACAAAAATGGCAGTAGTTACAAGCACTAGTGGGAGGGAGCAAAGAAAGAAAAACTAGTTCTGCCTGGAAAATTCAGGAAGGTGTCACCAACCATGGAGCTGGAGTTTTTAATGTGAGGCTTCGAGGTTGAATAGAAGTTTGTTAGAGAAATGGGTAAAGGGCAGTCCAGGCAGCAACCTGCATGCGCAGTGGTCTGATGTGCTTTTCTGGGTGTGACCACGTCACCCTTTCTTGTCTCTAACGGGTGGTTTTTCTAGGCCACCACAGTCACCCTGGGGCATGTCAGAGCCCACTGATATCTTCCCCTTGAGATGTGACACCTGTCATTCTGGCACCTGTCACCACATGGGGACTAATGGGCTCCCTTCCACAGCCAGTTTTCAGGACCACATGACATCTGTTTCTTTCCTACCTTTTCCAAAATGCACTTGCAGGCCCTCCATGCAGCCCCTGCTCTCTGTAGAGTCTCAGTTTCATCACTTAGACCGCCAAGGCATCTGAAGCATCTTCCTTTTTCTGTTCCTCAAAAATCACCAGTTTTCTCTCTGGGAATATCTTTCTTGGGCTGCAGCAGAGGCATCTGAGCCTGGGATGCCCCGTCTCCCAGCCCCTCAGGCACCTATTCCCCTCCCCCACCTTCGGACCCCTCCATTCTGCTCACAAACATGATACTTCTCCCAGCACCTATGGGATGACCTTAAACCCAGTTATTTTCTCAGGCTTCTTGAGAAGGTGGAAAGTGCCTTACTCAGTGAAAGTCTCCTATCCCTATCCCCTCCCCTCATGCTTCCTCACCCAACTCTGTGTCTGCATAAGAGCCAATGAAGGGAGGAAGCCATGAGGCTGCCGCAGCCCCCCTCCTTCCCTTCACCTCTAAACCCCCTCCCCTGTATCTCATCTCCTCTTCTGGCCTCCTCTGGACCGTGGCTCTCCTTGAGGCCACCACCCCACATAGCCTCAGGGGTGCTGTGTCCTCAACGCCTCAGTGCAGATGAGGTTAGACCATTCTTTTGTAGTTCCCCACAGCACAACGAAGACACTTCAGAAACTCCTCACAGGACGAAACAGAAGATCTGGGGAGCAAACTAAAGGAGTCGCCTGAAACCAAATTATCTGCCCAACACGATTGAACTTCCTCAGGGACTTTTAGTTTGAGGATACCTGACTGCTGGTTCCATGTGGCAGAAGGCGTTTTCCTCTATCTGGAAGTTTCTTCAGGTCCTTCTCTTGAAGTCCAGACTCAAGAAAATGAGGCCCAGAGAGATCTAGGAGTTCTCACTTCTGCTCACCTTCTGACCTTCAAGGTCCTCACTGGACACCAGGCTTTGCGGACACAGAATGTCCACCTTGTTCATGAGGTGAGGGTAGGGCCCTGACCCATGGCCTGAAGAGATCAAGATCAAGCCCTTCTCAGTAATTGTAACGAACCCAACCTCAAAGAGACCCAGGCATAGCAACACAGGTGTGGTTTCATTACAGAATTGCCATAGACAACTATCATTGACCACTCTGTCACCTGATTAACTGGTCTCCTTAACTTTCCTTCCCCTCCATCTCACTGAGACATTGGATGTCACTGCTCCCCTCGACACACTTTTTCCTCTTGACTTCTGTGATGCTTGTTTTGTCCAGTTTTTCTCTAAGTTCTCAGACCACATCCTATTTTTGCTGCCTGCATTTCCTCCTCTTACTTTTTGCTGCCTGCATTTCCTCCTCTTACCTGTCTGCCTTGCCCACAGCTATGTCCTTGGCCCTCGTCTCTCTATTCTTCCAACTGCTCTCGGCTGAGCTGATGTTTGTCTCCAGATGCACCCACTAAATGATGCCAGGACACTGGAACTACTACTGACTCTTCCCTCTGAGGACACAGCTCCTCCCTCCCAGCCCACGGTCCACCTGTGGAATACTCGCCCCTCAGACACCTCAAATAAACCCACTGTAAAGATATATCCTTTCTTGTCCACCTCTCCCCAATCTAATGTCAAGTCGGCCTTTGAATCCACAATGCATTTTCAACATTTTGTTTGAAGAGCTCGAATGCTCCAATGCCTTACATCCTCAGAACACATCCTTTAACTAGACATTATCATCCCCACTTTACAGTAGAGACTGGGCCTTGCTGAGTCCCAGGGTCACGTGATTAGTTAGCGGTGGGCCTGGCTCTGCGCAAGGGGTGACCATGGAGCTTAGTTTATGCTTTCTTGGGGCACCTGAAAGCACCCTATGCTGTAGTTATTTTTATAATTATTTAATTCCTGTGTATGCAAACCCTTGAAGAGTCTTCTTAGGTTCTCCTTTCAGTGCCTGGCGCCAAGCTTATAATTTGGAATTTTTTTGGGGGGTCTCAATTCTGAAAATTTTATCTCACTAATGCAAATAAGGACTCTTGACCCAGTTTGTGGCTTATAAAGTGTGGTCAGTGTATACAAATGCCTTGAACATTGCAGGAAATCGATAAATATCTATAAAGTTGAATCATGTGGACAAACAAGCCAGGCTTATTTCAGATTTGAGAGGGTAAATGATCCTAATCCAAATATAATGCTTTATTCAAACAACAAGCATAGATTGCAAGTGGTCCCTAATTACTAGCACTTGTGTATGTTTAGAAAGACTGATGTAACCCTGAAGAAGAAAGACCAGCTTTTGGCATCATCTCACTTCTGACATCAGAAGACAGGGAGAAAAGCTGACCATGGTCTAATTTTCTTGGTGATGACTTTGTTCTTACATAAAATTATTTTTCCTATAAACTCCCCTCTGTTTAATTCTCATCCTTTAATTTCAGGGAGAGTATACCCACTAATTGGTAAGAAATGCTGGTATTCACCATTCTAAGATGTTCCTTCAAGCCTGCTTCTTATAGGAAGTATACCTTTTTCTAAGCATTTCTAGAAACTGAAAATTAGAGGTATGAACTTATTTATTCCCTCGATTTTACCACCGATTGTCTCTTATACACCTTCTTTCCTGATATCGTAAGAGAAGCCCCATGTTCTCGTCAGCAGCATTTTTCAAATCACCTGCTTAGATGGCAAAGGGTTAACCTCATCAGTAGAATGAATTCTCAGCAACTGGAGACATACCAGGGGGTGCTGTCTTTATCATGACCTTTTCTCCTAAACCTTGGGCCTAGTTCATTTCAGAATTCAACTTCTGCCATTAAATCTCAACATGAAGTTACTTTCTTCATATGCCAAAATGCAAGAGACTGTTGGAATGGAAAGATCCCTGTCATTTGTTTGCAAATGACTGCAGGGTTTTCTTACCCTTCTACTCTTAAATTCATAGCATCCTAAATTCCCCTCTTTGAGGGGAGATCAGTTTTTCTTCGAATAGACAAATGGGAGAACAGTTCTCAGAAGGTCTGACAACACAGCACTAGATAAATTAAATCACCCTATGTGTTGTTGTCATTCAGCAAAGCCGTTTACAGACAGAGCTATTTTGAAGCCATTAAAAAATGCTATTCATCTCGAACTTGCCATCTGCCTTCTGTTTCTGGATTCGTCCATCGCGTTAGCTAAGAGATTAGTCTCAGCGGCCAACTTCCCTCTAGTTCTCTCGTGACACTTGGGGAGACTCTTATGGGAAGAAGGCAATTTATTTTAGCTGAAGGACCACATGGCTAACTAGACACAGCAATTATACAAAGCAAATGTATCAACTTCTGCCACAGGAGGCAGGAGTTCCCTTTCTGGTCATTAATAATGAACACTCTTCAGTAAGCAGGAAAACATTTACCAAATAAAAGGGCCTATTATAGACGATGCCCCAGGCAGCCAAGAGCCCGCGTGGCCATTGAGGAAAGAGCGAAGCCGACCAGACGGAGCAGCCCTGCTACTGCGCTGGGTGGTCCTGGGAGCATCTCTGGAATTGCCACAAGATATGACCTGATGGCACTCTGTACAGAAATGTCCAATCCGAAAAGAAGTGGCCTGGTCTTTTCTATACTGCAGTTCCATTGCTTCCTTTCCTGGCAGCTGCATAATCGGGAATGCCGCGAAATCAAAACTAGGAGGAAGGAAATTAGAGCCGGGAAGTGTCAAGTTGATCTACTGCAGCACTGGGGGCGGGAGTGCCCGGCAAATTCAGCTTCTGCCCGACCCCCTCTCACCACTTTACCCCCCACTTAAAACTCCCTTTCTACACACTCCTGAAGCTCTCTGGAGGCTCCTGTTTGCTCACATGCTTAGGCTGTGACTTGGCCTACAGTCACTCATTCTGAGGACTCTTTTGCAGCCGTTTTAATGAACAAAACCCCTGAAAAGGTGCTGACATTTTAATGCCTCCTATTGATACTTTATATTGAGACAACAAGCTTTGTACTGCATTCAGAGCCCTTGCAAATCCGAATGCTCTGGGGTCTCGGCCACCTGGCTCCCACGTGGGGTATAATTTAAAGAGACATGGAACACATGCACATACATGCTGCTTTCATGTTGAAGACTGCCCTGACCATTGCCTAATTAATTTTCAACACCTTTGTGAGGTAGATGTGTATTGCCCTGGCTTCACATGTGGATGACTTCAGGCCGTGGAACGAACAAATCCAAAGCCTCAGGGCAGAGACTGTGTCTTTGGTGAATTCTGTGAAGGGTGGAATGGTGACACAGTAATAGCAAAGAAAAAAAAAAAAAAAAAGGAAAAAAAAAGAAAGAAAGAAAAAGCCATTAATAATAGTGTGATGAAACCTGTGGCTTCTCAGCTGGTTCAACATGTAACCTTGCTCTGGTGCTTTACCAAACTCCATTAAAATTTGCTCTACTTGATCACAGACTTGTGAGTTGAATACATGCATGACTCCCTTCCAATAAACCACAAAGGATGGGATGATGAGAACCAACTTGGCAATCATACACTGACTTTGAAATTCAAAACACTTTTAAGACTTTCAAAATGTTGTTTTTAAAAATGTAGCCATGAAAGACGTATCCACTGAGAGGCAATATGGACAAAGGACTGATCTGGGTGCTTGGTGTCTTTCCGTCTGGACTTATTGTGCAATGGTAAATAAAAAGACAGAGGTGATCACCACACAGAGTGATAGATACAAATTAGGGAAGCAGACAACATGTCATGGGAGTGGACTCACATGAGGAGCCCCCAAACCAGTCTTGGGGAGTAGGAAAGACTTCCTAGAGAAATCCTATCAAATGATATGTAAACCGATATCTTAAGGACCAGGAGAAGTCTCTCAGCACAAGGAATGGGACTCGGTCATGGCATATTGGGCCCAGGGTCTGCCATTTTGGAATTTCAGAGGAGAGAATGAATGTGGAATATTAGTAAGACCAAGCAGCCTGGTTGGGTTCAACCAACTCTATCTTAGTTAAAGCCGCCTACTTGTCCCTCCACATCTTTGGAAGATAGGTCTGCTTCTCAAGGAGATGGTGCAAGTCAGTGACTTAGGAAATGCTACGCTTGAGGATTTCTCTATATGCTATTGGGAATGAAGGCACATAAAAGGCAACCAGTCTTAAAACTGGAGGAAAGAAATGTTTATACCTCTCATTTTCCATTTCTAGAAATTCTAGAAAAAGGCCTACTTCCCAAAAGAAGCAGGTTGAGAGGAGCATCCTAGAGCAGGGCAGAGTCCCCTTCTCAGTTGTGGGAAACTTAACTGATCATAAAGAGAGGAGGCAAAAAGCAGAGGAAGGAAGGGAGGAAGAAAAGAAAGAAAGAAAAGAAAAAATTGGCAACTGAGTTCACATGTAATGGGAATAATCAACCTGGTAAGAGAGTTTAAGAAAAAGATTTCTGAAAGAAGCCAATAAAAATTGACCCTTAACATGGACATTCAACCCTGTTCGTTATTCATTATTTTACTATCTTTTTAGTCCACAAGGAAAGTTCATGGAATAAACTTAGTCGTCATTCAACAAAAGCAACTATTCTTTCTCTTGGCCACAGGCAAGCAACGTCAGACACAAGGAATTGAAAGTGCCATTTTTATTTTCATTTAGGTGACTTTTGGGGAAAGGTGACAAAGTAAATTCAGCAGAATTATGATACCTTCTCATCTTGAACTTAATGAAATGGAATGAACAATAAATAGATAAAACCGATAAATGATATGGGAGCAATGCTCTAACTTTGGAAAGTGTCTCAAAATGGAAGACTCTGGAAATTGATGTCTGGTCCAATATAAAATTCCTCCAGAGAGAGTTCTGTGGAAATGAGGTACAGACAAAATTCATAAAAATCTCAACAATCTTGTCCACCCCCATCCTCCTTCCATTTGGGGAGTAGCATATGCCACCCAGGGGTAAAGATGAGGCATGCCTTTTCTGAGAAATTCTTCCCTGATGCCCTGGGATAAATAATACTCAATGGTGAAGAAGAAACCATGTCTTGCCTTTTTTTTTTTTTTTTTTTTTTTTTTAATTGACTGGAAGGAAGGCAGGAGAAATTCTATAGAAAAATCTCTAAAAGTTAAAATTTTCCAATAAGAAATTGGGCTTTTAGCAGAACAGGAAGAGAAAAGAAATAAAACAAAAGCCATGGAGGATGGGGGTGGTCCAAGGGAAGATGCATAGGAAGCTCACAGGGTAGAGGAAGGGCCCATCATCTCCAAACCCCTTCCTTATATTTTACTCCACTTAAGCTGAGGGCATTTGCAGCTGGGAGAGGCAGACGAGCCAGGAGAATGTCTTCAAACTAGGGAAGATTGTCTCCAACAGAAACAATAACTTGAATTGGGAGAATAATCCAAAATTTGAGGGCATGTCTTGAGGGAACAAGACACTCTGGAATTCTTAAAAGAATCCCAGACAAAAGAGCTGAGTCAGAGGTCAAATTTATGGATTACAATTAACAACCCCAAATTTATTCCTTTCCCTTGCCCCAGCAAGGGAAAAACAGAAAGTAGGGAGTTCCCATCATGGCTCAGAGGTTAACAAACCTTACTAGTATCCGTGAGGATGCAGGTACGATCCCTGGCCTCACTCAGTGGGTTAAGGATCTGGTGTTGCCGTGAGCTGTGGTGTAAGTCACAGAAGTTGCTTGGATCCCGAGTTGCTGTGGCTGGGGTGTAGGGCGGCAGCTACAGCTCTGATTATACCCCTAATCTGGGAACTTCCATATGCTGCAGGTGCAGCCATTTAAAAAGAAAAAATTGCAAACATTGGAGTTCCCTAGTGGCTCAGTGGGTTAAGGATCTCATGTTGTCACTGCTGTGGCTTGGGTTTGCCCCTGACTCAGGAATTTGCACATATCAAGGGCACAGCCCCCAAAAATAAATAAATAAGAATTAAAGAATAAATAAGAATTAAAGAATTACAGAATAAATAAGAATTAAAAAATAAAAATTGCAATTAAAAAAAAGAAAAACATAAAGGAGAATATAGAGTATTAGAACACAGAGGAAAGAAATGGGGAAGGTGTCAGGGAAAATCCATATAGTATAGATATATATCACACATATATATACACACGTATAATATATATACATATGTATGTGTATTATATACATATATACACACATACCTATATACACCATACATATATATGTGTATATATGCATATATCATACATGTATAATACATTTTTTGGAGGCAAGTAAAAGATGTGCATAGAGCTATACCCATCAAACAAGAATAAAATAAAAAGAAACCACACCACGGTTATGCAATGACACTAGGGCAAAGAAGGGAAGAAATTTCAATAGCTTTGAAAGGCAAATGGAAAAATCATCCTCAAGGAAGACAAGAGAGGGAACAGGAATACTTTCTCTAACTAATGTTTTACACTCACACAGTACTGAAAGAGAATAGAAATCTATGACAAGAGTTCTTAGATAGATCTGGATTGTTCTTTACTTAGAGTGAAACACTTTTTAACAATTACATTAGGATGCCACCTTCCCATCAGTGCGTTTTTATGCAGTTCCCACATTTTTCGCTATTAAAAGACAGCATGCTGACTCTATTACTTAAAGGCAAAATAATGTGAATGACAAAAGTAATTTGGATAAACAAAGATAAAAACAAGTAATGGAATGGAGAACATATGCAATGTGTATAAACTGACAATGGAATATTATTCAGGCTATCTAAAGAACTCTGACCAATAAGAAAAATATAATCCATCTAATAGGAAAATAGGCAAAGGGTGTGTGAAGACACAGGTTATTCTAAAAGAGGAAAAGGCAAATGTCTAGTGAATATATGAAATGATAATCAACCTCACTAATAATAAAAATTCAAATTTAAACAATGGGTTTGCATTCTGCTTCTGGAAAATAAAAAGTAGAAGTGCTTTTCTCTATCCCTCCTGCTAAGTACAGGTAACACTGGGCATTACTAATAAAATGAAAGGTAATGAGAAGGTAGCGAGAAGAAGGAAGACCAGCTAGAGACCCGAGAACCCAAGGACCAATGGGGCCGTGAGCCCCCTGGGTTTTCTTTTGGCCTCATCCATCCCAGACTAGGGGCTGGAGAAGTGGGTGCTTAAGAAATGCCAACAGGCATAGACAAAGAAGTCCAAGAAGAGCCTGCTCTTTCTGGTCGGAAGACCAGGAAAGGGAAACCTGGAGAGACAGAATACTTTTAGACAATAACTGGTCTACCCAGCTGGATTCCACAGGATACTGTGGCCCCATTTCACACCTCCAGCAGAGGCTGAGAGGGGAGCTGAAGCACCCCTCTGCACCCCGCAGCACCACCCCACATTGGTTGGTATCCGAGAAGGAAGTGAGGAGTCAGGCTTTCATCCCTACTTGAGGTAATGAACTGTCCACTTCCCCATTACAGGGGTACTTGCGGGTCCTGAACTTCCACCCCCACATGAGGACTCAACATCAAGAACATCTAAAGAACACTGGAACCTCATCTGTAAAAAAAAAAAACAAACCCAACTGGAAAATGGGCAAAAGACAGGAACAGATGCTTCATTAAAGTGTATATACAGATGGCCAGTAAGCACACATTAAACATCCCTGGCTTTAGAGAAATGCAAATTAAGACCATAAAGCAATGGAGTTCCTGTCGTGGCTCAGTGGTTAACGAACCTGACTACTATCCATGAGGATGTGAGTTTGATCCCTGGCCTTGCTCAGTGGGTTAGAGATCTAGCATTGCTGTGAGCTGTGATGTAGGTCGTAGATGCGGCTCTGATCCCGCATTGATGTGGCTGTGGTGTAGGCTGGCTTTAGCCCTGATTAGACCCCTAGCCTGGGAACTTCCATATGCCTCAGGTGCACCCATAAAAAGACAAAAAAAAAGACCGTGAAGCAACAAGAATGTGGAGAAAATGGATCTGTCAGAAACTCCTGGAGGGAAATGTAAAATGGTACAACCACTGTGAAAAAGAGTTTGGCAGTTTCTTAAAAAGCTAAATACTTACCATATGACCCAGCAGTTGCACTCTGGGCATTTATCCCAGAGAAGTGAAAATTTGTGTCCACCCCAAAACCTGTATATGCTGTTCAAAGGCAGCTTTATTAGCAATAGCTCCAAACTGGAAGCAATCACAATGTCCTATGACAGATGAATGAGTACACAAACAAGTAATCCACCTAAAGGAATACTACTCAGCAATAAAAAGGAACAAGCAATGATAAAAGCCATAACTTGGCTCTCAAGGGCTTTATGTAGAGTGGAAAATGCCAATCTCTAAGGTCATAAACTGCATGATCGCATTTATGTAATATTTTCAAAATGACACACAATTACAGAGGTGGAGAACAGATGAAGAGTTGCCAGGAGTCAGGGATGGTGGGCAGGTGTGATTTTAAGGGGAGCGGGGTGGGGGGGATCTGTGTGGTGATGGAATAGTTCTGTATCTTGGTTGTGGTATTGGTTATACGAACCCATAGATGTGGTCGGTGAGATAGACTATACACACTTTATACCAATGTCAATTTTCTAGCTCTGATGTGGTTCTGTCCTTATATAAGATATAGCCATTAGAGATACTGGATGAAGGGTACACAGATCTCTTCCATCTTTGCAACTTGCTGTGACTCTACAATTCCTCTGAAAGAAAAAGAAAAACCTCAGTGGGGTATGGTTTTTTGATCAGATTGGAAAACACTTTAACATTTGATAGAATCAGTCAATTCAATTTGGAAGAGGGCTAGAGAAGAGGGACAGTCATTCTGAAGGGTAGTTGATAATGTCTATGATTGCTAAACATGCACAATCTTCCAAGAGATTCTAGTGTTTCCTCTAAAGAGTCAGCCATGTGAAAGGACAGAGACATATAAGGACTCACTGTGATATTGCGTGAGGAGTGAAAAATGAGGACAGACTAAATGTCCGTCAAAAGGGAAAGATTAAGTAAATTATGATACAGTCATATAATGAAATATAGCAGTTAAAAAGAATTAATTACATTCCTATGTAGTAGCAAGATGAGATTTCAAAAATCCCCCCACAGTGTTAGATGAAAAAAGCCAATTACAAACGACATATATGGGATAATACCATTTTTAAAGCAAACACATAAAACAATACTATGTATTTCCTCTAGACAAATGTATATGAATATAAAAATATTAAAAGCAAAGTTATAAAATTCTTCAAAGTCCTAACTGTGCTCACACCTGATAAGGAGAAGAGGAGAACATAAGGAGATTATATTCATCAAGCATCACTGGGCTGATTAAAATTAATATGACCCTGCAATCATTTTTTATAAAGTCTGTTTTATTCTTTCATTGTACAAATAGTTCATCCCAAAACAGTGACTATTAATGTTTTGATCTTTTTCTTTTTGCCTTTTTTCCTGAGCATATTTTAACTGAGTTGTGATAGTGTATGCACGTGTGTGTGTGTGTGTGTGTGTGTGTGTGTGTGTGTGTGTGTGTGTAACTTTGAACATAGCCTTTTAGAAATCTAACATAAGCATTGCTTCCTGGTATAAACACTGCAAAGAGATTACAACAAAACCTATCATTTATTGAGCACCAAAGATTCACCAAGTTTGGGTCCTAGGTGTATTACACACGCATTATTCCTAAATCTTACCACAATCCTAAAAGTTGTTACTCTCCTCATTTTGCTAAACTGAAGATAAAACTGAGGGTAGAAGAGTTTAAACAATAGGTCTACGGTCACGAATGTGGCCTGGATCCCCATCCAGGTGAGGTGTCTTCAAAGCTCATGCTGGCTTGCTGAGCCTAGCAGTCTTCATCCTGTGGGTTAGTCTGACAAACATTAAAGCTGGAACACTTCCACAAAGCCACTTGTGGAAATTCCCATGATTCCCTGCCAATTTGACAGATGAACCAAGGAAGTAAACAGCACAACTGCCTTTCCTTAGAAGGGGAAGGGGAATGTTACAGCAAGATTTTCCCTCAAGTAGCCAAAGTTTGATAAATACCACTACACCACTGCCTATCTCAGGAAAGAGCTGAAGGAAGTAATAGATGATGGCTGACAACAGCCAACAGCCGAGAGAGAATATGAATAGCCTCCCTTGATAGACAGCCCTCAGAAAGATTTGATGAATAGTCTCACATTGCCTTCTAGGTCCTTGCTCTAACTGCAGCAACAACAACAACAGCAGCAGCAGCTAAAACTTATACTGATGTGCCAAGCAGTGTTTGAAGCACTGTTTTATATAAACTCATTTAATTCTTCGCGGTGCCAACTTACATATAATACTAACAGGGATAGAATAAGACAATTACATCATGCATAGCATAATATTGTCAGAAGCAAGGATTTTACCTCCAAGTACCATAATTTAAAAAAAATCAGCCAATTTCTCTTATTAGCACACAGGCTCCACTCAAAGCCCTTCACAGCTCACAGTCATCCACAGACCTGCAGGGAAGAAAAGAGGACACCAGCTTTCCGATGTGTGACTGCAATGCCATCATCTCTGCCTGTTCTGTGCAGGGGCTGTGCTAAGTCTGTCTGTGCAGGCTGAGGGGCAGCCATGACATTAATATGTATTGCCCCATTTAGCATTTGCAGCCTGAATGGCAATTCTGAATGATCTTTAACTGGGACACAGATAAATTGCTGATCTCAAGGCAGGGGTCAGTCCTGTGGTCCACGTGATGAGCACGGTACTGAGCAGGGAAAACTGGCCAATCTAATACTGCACATCTTATCTATTGTATTTATGATTTAATTCCACACAGGTGTTGACTGTTAGTGATATGCTCCCTTGCCCTGAAGAAATAGTTATGCAAAAAGAGAAAGAAGGAGCAAGAAAAAGTACTCTATCAGCTTCACTTACCTCCTTGGGGAATTAGAAATGTATTTTCTCTCCCTAAAGGATGATCTTTTGAGAAATAAAAACTCTACTTCCAAATAATAGTTGACCCAAATTAGCTCCATTTATCCTTTGGAGATGTTAAATATCATGTGTTTTCTCTACTTAAGAAATAAGGAGATTAGTGGCTTGCCCTCCCTTGCACAATCAAAAGTCAGTTCTAGGAGGTCTTTGACCCCAAGACCAGACGGTTCAGCTAAAGTAAGTGAAAGGTTGAGCAATGATCTAGCTTACTTGAGCAGTATACAAACAGCCAGTACAGGTCACAGGGGCCAGAATTCCATCAGGACCAGAGTTCCTTTGGAATCTCAATCCGTAGATATCTTCCCAAATGCTCTAGAAGAGAGATTCACACTCCAGAAGGGCATGTCCCTCACAATAAGCATATCAGAATTTCAGGGAAGATGGGGTGGGGGTGGGGGATGGGGGGAGAGTTGGAAGACGCAAGTCAATTTCATAATGCAATTTTATATATGAAAAAGGAAAGGAGATGCCTATTGATTTCCTACATGAAGGTAAGTAATCACAATCAAAGTCTCTTTAAAGAGAGCAGGACATTTTGCTTTCAAAATAGGGCTGTTGACTTAGAAATATTGCTCTAAAGCTTAAACTTTCAAGTCTAAATTGACGCTCCATGTGTAGGAAGCTCAGAGATTAGGTATGCAGGCTTTGGAGCCAGACTGTCTGGGTTCAAATCCTGGTTCTGTTGTCTGTATGACATTGGCAAGTTGCCTTAAAGTTCCTAAACCTTCATTTCCTCACTTGCAAAGTGGAGATATAGTAGTAAGACTTCATTATAAGGTGTCATGGGAATTAAATGGTATGATACATGCTAAGGTATGTGGAAGTGTTAGACACTTAGGAAATGGTCAATGATCGTAACTATTATTCCTAGACATCATTCTTTTTTTGATTTCCTGTTTTTCTCTGGTTCCGTTCAATCTTTCAAGGAACTTCAAGTTCTTGTCAAATGTTCAGTCTTGTTCCAAATGTATTTTCTCTGGTTCTAAGAAATATATAGGCATAGTGAAGTTCATCAGACATAATGTACCATGTGTTCTGTGCACCTCTCCATATTTATAATGAATAAACATTTGAAACAAACAAAAAATGTTCTTCTCACCCACCGTGGAGTAGACATAGTTGCCTACCCAACATCTATTCTCCAGTGGCCAGGGGTTCCCTTATTAATGGAACCCCTGGCCAACCTCCTAATGCCTTGTACTTCAGAGGAAATGAAACCTCATCCCCAGCTATAGGGGATGGATCCTGGGTCATTTAAACCAACCGTGCAACCATTTCCCATGCTGAATCTCAGACAGACGTGAGAGAAAAACATGATTCTCTTCGTTAATCATACGCCCATACTGTTGGTGTTTGTGGGAAGACGTGTGTGAACAACACTCCAGCAAACCCCACACAGGTCCAAGTGAAAGCCACTTCTTTTAAATTTCTATTCCTTTCCCTTCCTCTATTTCCAACCCCCAAATGATTCTTTTTCTCTCTGTTTCTCAGTTCCATTTGGATAAAACACATAACTGTTTTCCATGAGGCAAAAATAAAGTAAAATTAGAAGTAGACATGTGACATGTGGAAAAGTTATTGAGGCTCTTCTACATTTACTCCTAAGAAAAGACACAAAGGAAGAGATATCCTGTCTTTCTTTCGTCATTGTCTTGTCTGGATGCGAGCCCTGGGACTGCTGTTGCCACCTTAAAACCATGAAGACAGACCATGGGAGGGCAAAGCAGATAGACAGAAGGGGACACAGTAGAAGGGTGATAAGAACCTGGGGCTTTGATTACGTGCTGAGCCACTGATGGTACCAGTAGGAAGCCCTTAGTGCCACTGGACTTACGTGAATTGATTTCCTACTGCTTAACCCAGGGTGAGTTGGCATTCTCTATTCTTTATCTCCAAAAGTATACTAATACACAGCATGTAAAATCCACATTAGAATATCTTAAAGAAGAAGTCAGAAGGTTTCCCTTATGGTCCTAATATCACCCTTGATGTCCCTCAAAAACCCCTTTTATTCACATCAACTTTTTTTTTTTTTTTCTTTTGCCTTTTCTAGGGCCGCTCCCATGGCATATGGAGGTTCCCAGGCTAGAGGTTGAATCGGAGCTGTAGCCGCCGACCTACACCACAGTCACAGCAACGCCAGATCTGAGCCGCGTCTGCTACCTACACCACAGCTCATGGCAACACTGGATCCTTAACCCATTGAGCAGGTCCAGGGATCAAAGCCGCAACCTCATGGTTCCTAGTTGGATTCGTTAACCACTGAGCCACGACGGGAACTCCCACATCAACTCTAAAGTAATCCTAACTATTCAAACTATGTCTGAATCCAAACTCTTCTCCCCATCTCTGCTGCTAATCCACTCTAATCCAGACCCTGCCATCTCTCTCCTGTCCCACAGCAACAGCCTCATAGCTGCACTATCTGTATCATGCTTGTCCCACTCTGCAATCTGTTTCTTTCCAAATTGAGATAAAATTCACCCTATTAACCTTTAAGGTGTACAGTACAGTAGGTTTTTCATCTATTACCAATGTTGTAAAACCAATCAACACTCTCATTCTTTTATCACCACCCCCCAGAAGAAACCCATACCCACTAAATGCTCCCCAGCCCCTGGCAGTCACTAATATAATCCATTCTGAGTGCAGGAGCTGGAGTGATATTTTCCAAAGATAAATCAGCTCATGCCACCTCTCTGCTTAAAATTGTTCAGTGGCCTTGAATAACATTTATTTATTTATTTATTTCTCTCTCTCTCTTTTTTTTGGGGGGGGGGGGCGTGCACCTGCAGTATACGGAAGTTCCCAGGCTAAGGGTCAAATGGAAGCTGTAGCTGCTGGCCTGTGCCACAGCCACAGCCACAGCAACTCAGTACCTGAGCCACATCTTCAACTTACACCACAGCTCATGGCAATGCTGGATACTTAACCTACTGAGCAAGTCTAGGGATGGAACCTGTGTCCTCATGGGCACTACTTGGGTTCACCACCGTTGAGGCATGACAGGAACTCCCACATTTAAATGCCATAGCCTGACCTAGAAGACCATTCATGACCTGTCTCCCTCTCCAATTTCATCTTGCACTCTTCTCCCACTCGCTTGCCAGGTTCTGGCCACAAGCCTTCTCACACTTTTCAGACAAACCAGTTCATACTTCCTTCAGGGCCTTTTTGTCCTTGTTCTCACTCCTCAGATGCTCTTTCTTACTTTTCTAATCAGTGCCATCTCATCATTCAAGTTGCATCTCAAATGTCGCCTCTCCAATGGGTCTTCTTTGCCCCACTGCTCTTTGGCATCACTCCTTTTAATTTTCCTCAAAACACTTATCACTCTTGGAAATTATGATGTGCACATTTATTTTTAAAAAGTAACTGAACTCCACGGTTTATTCAGATTTCCTTAGTTTTTGCCTAATGTCCTTTTCTCTTCTAGGACCCTCACCAGGGATTCCACATTGCACTCACTTGCCACGTTCTCAAGCTTTCTTTGTTTTTGATGACCTTGACAGTGTCGCAGAGCTCCGGCCAAGTATTTTGTAGGATGCCTCTTTATAGAAATTTGTTTGATGTTTTTCTTATCATCAGACTGGGCATGTGGGTTTAGGGGATATAGCATAGAAAAAAGTGCTATTTCATTCACATCGCACTCATTTTTTTTGTTTTTTATTTTTTACTTTTTATTTTTATTTTTTGTCTTTTGTCTTTACAGGGCTGCACCTGCAGCATATGGAGGTTCCCAGGCTAGGGGTCAAATTGGAGCTGTAGCCGCCAGCCTATGCCAGAGCCACAGCAATGTGGGATACGAGCCCCAACTGCAACCTACACCACAGCTCACGGCAACACCAGATCCTTAACCCACTGAGCAAGGCCAGGGATCAAAGCTGTAACCTCATGGTTCCTAGTCAGATTCGTTTCTGCTGCACTACGACGGGAACTCCCCACATTCATTTTTTAAAAATTAGTTGGTCACCTATCTCTCCCACTGTTAAAATGTTGAGCTCCATAAAAGCAGGAACTGTTCTGCTCATAGCTTTATTCCTAGAATCTAAAATAGCATCTAGCACACAGTAAGCCTCTTTAATTACGGGCTGATTGAGTTAATGGATAAACTAATAGAAAAAAATGACCGATACACTGCCTTTACCCATGCATTTCATTGTTTGGCATGTGAAATGAAATGCGGGTAAAGAAGATTTGTTGAGCATAGGTCAAAGGCACTAAAACCCTTTCAAATAATCTGGCATATCCATGAGATAAATCTAAACCCTCATGTGAATAAATAATTAACCCAAGGCCAATGACACACTCAAAATCATTAATGAAAATTGATTTTCCTTCTCAGTGGGGCTGCTTCTCTCAGCCGCTCCACAATCCCATCTGCAGAGTCAGCCAGGATTCATTATTTTCACTCATTTCTACCCAAGGTCTTCTTCTTCCTGAATGATGCTAGCCTCTGTGAATTTAAAAAAAAAAAAAAAAAAAAAAGATATTTGACTTGGTTGACCTATTCATGAAAAGGGTATGAGTGCTTTCATGTAGGTAAGTTTCAGAAAGCAGTAAGTCTCCTCAGAACAATGAGCTAAAACATGATGGGAAGCTTGGCTTGCCCTGTAAAGAAAGCAGGGAGAAGATTACTGAGCCCCCGTGGCAGAATCAAGGTCTCTGCCAACTGATTTCATGGATGTACGGGAGCAGGAGGAGCCTGTCGGCAGCCAGCTAAATGCCTTTCCAGGAACATGGTGGAAACTGATTAAATATATATGCAATCACATGAATTGATAGAGGGAACCTGAGGGATGTCTCCAGCCATTAGAACACCAAACACCAATGGGGTCTCCCTAGCGGTCATGAGGGAAGTTCATTTTCTGGCACAAGCTCTCAGAGAATGAAATCCCCGAAAGGAAGAACTATTTGTATTCCATTCAGATTTCATTTAACCTTTTTCTTTTGGAAGCCCCAGGAAGCAAAGGCACATTTGTCAAGGCTTCAGGATGAATGAGGAAAGCTTTTCTGCATTAAACTTGCAGATATTCAGAAGGACTTACTGGAAAGGCAGCCCTGGGGTGGGAGTAGGAAGACATTCACCCTAGCTGGCCAGGCACTTGGAGTCTCAGCTATAATCACCTCCAATGAGCCGATTTCTTAACTGTGCATAATCCCCCAGTCAATTGATTTGAACATGAATTCTCCTAGGTAATTAACTGTGTTGAGTATTTCTGGTCAGAATATTTATTTTTCCTAAATATCCCTCAGAATATTGTGATTTATAGGTGAAATATTACCAAGTTATAGAAGAAATTTAACTAACGTTATCTCATTTAATTAATACCATTGTGACATATTTTGTCTCCTTGAATCTATGATGCCTTCAATGGTAGCGTTACGGATTTTTTTTTTTTTTAATTTAAAAATTTTCTTGTCTTTTGTCTTTTTAGGGCCGCACCCGTGGCATATGGAAGTTCCGAATCAGAGCTGCAGCTGCCGGCCTACACCACAGCCACAGCAACTCGGGATCCGAACCACTTCTGTGACCTACACCACAGCTCACAGCAACACCATGTCCTTAATCCACTGAGCAAGGCCAAAGATCGAACCCACATTCTCATGGATACTAGTCAGATTTGTTAACCACCAAGCCACGATGGGAACGCTCCACTATAGATTTAATACACAGCATTTGGGGAAGAAAGAAAACAATCACAAGAAGACACATCCCAATTTCAGAAATGTTAATATGTGGGGAAATTTACAATATGGAGCCGAAATTTGGGATGTCAACACCAAGCGAGTGCTGGCAGACACTGAGAATTCCCAATGAATTCAGTCTTCAAAGCCCATTCATCTCTCTGGTAACCATGAAACCTCTTGGGAACTGGCATCAGTGTTTAGAATTACAGATTTCCTAGGACTCCTCAAACTGAGCTGGGCTTGGAGGCAGCCTGGAAGACCATCTTGGGGCCACCTCCCCTCCCATCCCTCTACTTGCTCAGACAGGACAGTAGTGCAGTAGCCCCCTCCATTCATAAGCCCACCCCCAAAAGGCACAAGAATTCAACCCAGCTGCCACTGCTGGCCACTTCTCTGTTCCTCACCTATCCAGTTTCTCACTTTGACCAGCACTATCCCCACCTTTCATGAATTCTCTAAGCTCCCTTCTGCGTATTCATTCAGCCTTCAGTTCCCATGGTCCTCCAAATTACAGCCTGTACAGTAATCCTAATAACACTGCCATTTTTACCCAAGGTATACAGTCTTCCTCTCTTACAACCAAAGAAGAATTTTGGGATTTTCCATGTTTGGTATAGCATTATAAAGCACCACCAACACTATCATATCAACAGCTAGCATTTATTGAGCACTTACTGTGTGCCAGACACTGCATGATGTGTATGATCTCATAATTCACTACAACAACACTCTGAGTCAGATATGTTATTATCCTCTCTTGCAAATGAGGAGAATGAAGCCTAGTGGGTAGGTCCCTTGTCCACGTTGACACAGCTAGAAAAGGAAAGGTTAGGACTCTACCAGATCAGCCTGGCTGCAGGGAGCAACCTCACAACCAGTGCTCTGGATGACCTTGCCTCTGCCAGAGGTCTGAAGCTGTTGTACAAATAGCTCCTGTGGTTGGGCTCCTTGGTTAGATGGAGAGGTGAAGGAGAGAGAGGATCTGAGGACCAAGCTCAGGGTCCCACCTTGGGTAAGAAGGTAGCAGCAGCATCCTTCTTCACCCATGTTGGAAATTCAGGAGAAGGTGTGAATCCTTTCTCCCTTCCCCAACACTGTTCAAAGCCCCCATTGAGCTCTGACAGTTTTATTTGTTTCAGGACCATTAGAACTTCAAGAACCACACAAAGGTTACTATTCATTTCGAGACCTTCCAAAGCTCCCAAGCCTATGCTTTCAGGAAGCCTTGAATCCTCATCTTAGAAGGTGCCCATCAGGATTATTAAATGTGTGCTCTTCTGGCTACACTGTGCTGCAAACGGAGGTTTTTACACCACACCCAAAAATCCTATCAGCTGGGGAGGAAATGAATGTCTAGATTGTTCAATGTTTGGCCCTGGCTTTTTGAAAAAGCCCACAGGTAAGTTTCACTGGTAGGAGGAAAGAATTGATGTTAAAGTCCCCAGGCAGAAGCAGTGAGAGCGGAAACTGAGTCAAAGACCTCTCCATGTATTTCTTCTTTAAAAGAATCAGCCTGGCCAAAGCACCTCTGGGATGACTCACAGATCGCTGCCTTCGGCCCAGGCCTGAGCCTCGCCTGCCTGCTGGGTTTTCAGAGTTTCTGGTGAAGCCTTCAGTGTGCCATGCAGGAAGTGAGGTCATGATTGCTTTGGCATTTTGGGTGGTGTTTATCCCCTGGTAGCGGCTGAAGTTTATCAGCAGGCTTAGCCTTTGCACTTTGAGAAACCAACTATTATCTCACTCACAATTTAGAATAATAAAAAAGTCCATGGCAGAAAAGCATGCAGTAAGTAAAGATAAAGAACAAACGGGGGGGAATCCAGCGTTGCTGGGGATATTGGCCTCCAGAGCACACATCCTATCCATGGCCTCGGGGGCCAGCAAGAAAGATCCCCTGCAGTGGTAACGAACCTGACTAGGATCCATGGGGACGCCGGTTCAATCCCTGGCCTTGCTTGGTGGGTTAAGGATCTGGCATTGCTGTGAGCTGTGGGGTAAGTCGAAGATGTGCCTCGGATCCTACATTGCCGTGGCTGTAGTGTAGGCCAGCAGCTGCAGCTCCGATTCGCCCCCTAGTCTGGGAACCTCCATATGCTTCAGGTGCAGCCCTAAAAAGCAAAAAAAAAAAAAAAAAAAAAAAAAAGAGAGAGAGAGAGAGAGAAGAAAAATTCCCCTGCATCTGATATTAGCTTTCAGTTAAGAAAAAAATTAGAGGGAGAAATTTAGGAGCAGAGAAAGAGAATGTAATATGATATTTTCAGTTAATTGTTTAGGTATAGCTGCTTCCTGAAGTGACCTGCCGTAGGACACGGTTTTAGGGAGACCACATGTGCTTCATCCTGGAGGCTTGTTTCCTCCCTGGGAGCTGTAATCAGAGCAGTTAAACGTTGGAACACCCTCTGCAGTAGTTGCTGGAACTGACTTAAAGGACCTGGGGACTGCTGGTCAGGGAGTTGGCACAGAGGTTTTCAGCACCAGGCGTGGCACCAATTGGACTTTTTTTTTTAACTGCCACACCTGCAGCATATGGAGGTTCCCAGGCCAGGGTCAAATTGGAGCAGCAGCTGCTGGCCTACACCACAGCTACAGCAACACCAGATCCGAGCCACATCTGCGACCTACACCACAGCTTGAGGCCATGCCAGATCCTTAACCCACTGAGTGAGGCCAGGGATCAAACCCACATCCTCACAGACACTGTGTTGTGTTCTTAACCCACCAAGCTACAACGGGAACTCCTGGATTTCTGATTTGGTTCTAAGTCTGAGATTCTATGAGCATTATAAATACACCGAGAGTCAGGGTTGTTATCCTATAACACTTTCCCCTGGAGGGATCTCAGACTAAAAAGAATGTAACTGCACAAAAAAAGTCATTGCAAACCTTACTTTAAATAGCCAAAGCGATGGAAAAGTAACACAATGTTGTCATTGAAATGATCTAAGATTAGTTAAATAACTGAGCCACTATATTATTGTTAACTGGAAAGCACACACATAGATGAAGATGTTAAATAACTTGATAATTTATAGTCATTCAAGCAAGTGGGAAGGATTTATGCAAACACAGGGATTCTGGACTGATTTCTTCAAAGACCTTTGCTTTTTTTTTTTTAATTTTATTATTTAAAAAAATTTTTTTCTTGCTTTTTACGGCTGTACCCGTGGCATATGGGAGGTTCCCAGGCTAGGGGTCGAATCAGAGCTGTAGCCACAGGCCCACACCACAGCCACAGCAATGCCAGATCAGGGCGCATCTATGACCTACACCACGGCAACACCTGATCCTTAACCCACTGAATGGGGCCAGGGATTGAACCTGCAACCTCATGGTTACTAGTCAGATTCGTTTCCACTGCACCACAACTGAAACTCCTGCTTTGCTTTTTTTAAAAACTGGAATATATTGTGGGATTTCGAGTACATGGTTATAAACCCAAAAATATATATTTATATTTACAGTTTTAGGACTATTGTTAAAATAATTGTTAAAAAAGATTGAGGGTACATGATGCTGAAAGACAAAAGTTCGAAATAAAATGCGGACCTTATGAATTATCCTGTGGACTTGATGCTCAGAGTGAGAGGATCACAGCCCACAGTAGGATCAGGACATTCCAAAGGGACACAAAGCCTCTTAGTGGGTCAGTTTGACCCTGTCCAGGCCTGGGGTCTCCTCTGCTGCCTCCATCCACAGAGGGTCAGAGTTGCAGAATGGAAGCTTGTGACAGTGACTATAGAAAGTGTGCAGCGGTGGCTAAAGTGTTAGGTGTAGAGTCAAGCAAAGCACATTAAACCTCTTATCTGCATCTTGTTAGTTCCGTCACTTTGGGTGAGTTGATTAATCTCTCTAAACCCCAGTTACCCTGTGAGATTATTGTGAATATTAAATGCATCTATGGGTGGCCAATTCACTAATAGCCTAACTTTTCATTACCCATTGGGCCCTCAGGTCCTCACAGCCTTCTTTTTCTGGTTTGATAGATTCATTCTTAAAACACCTTCAAATCCCTTTTCCTTGTCTCTCCATTGTCCTGGTCGAGGAAGCCCCAACTGGAATGGACCCATCAAGCCATGCTTAGGGTTTCATCCTGATTCTCCCACTTAATGGGTGGAAGAAATCCTTCACACAAACTTCACACATTTCCCTCAGCTCTCAGCACCATTGGATTCAACTGGCTGCTCTCTCTCTGATTTCTTAATACTTTAAAATATACTTTAAAGCTCTCAGCTTCATTGTTTAAATTAAAATTAGGTTTCTTTTGTTTTTTGTTTTTTCCTTTTCAAAGGACAATGATATGACTTTTTACAGAAGCTGGAAATAATGATTCTACCAAAGAGCAAACCCTTCAGAACATGGAAGGTCCTTCCAGTTTTGGATAGAATCCTTCTCGCCCTGTCTTCTTTGTGTGTGTGTGTGTGTGTGTGTGTGTTTGCCTTTTCTAGGAGGCATACATATGGAGGTTTCCAGGCTAGGGGTCTCATCGGAGCTGTAGCCACTGGCCTAGGTCAGAGCCACAGCAACAGGGGATCCGAGCTATGTCTGTGGCCTACACCACAGCGCAGGGCAACGCCGGATCTTTAACCCACTGAGCAAGGCCAGGGATTGAACCCGCAACCTCATGGTTCGTGGTCGGATTCGTTAACCACTGAGCCATGACGGCAACTCCTTGCCCTGTCTTAAATAAAGGACCGATGTTCTCACCATAAATTCTAGAGTTTCAGAACTCTGATTCCTGGGGACTGAAGAAAACTCAAGGCGAGGCAAGGTCAGCAGTCCCGGTAATCCTCTGTGTCAGCCTCCAAGCTGGCCATCAGCTGACTCCTCTTCATTACTCTTCAAAGGCTCGAGAAGTGGATGGATTCCACCGGCGAATCACAGGACTTCAGAGAGATTTATAAATACCTAGTTGGTTTTCTTTCAGTTTCCACCGAGGTCTGAGTGGGTGGGGGAGGGGTTGGGGACTGCCCAGTCTCTAGGGTGTTGACTGACAGGGAGCAGACGTGATTCATGGGCCTGGCCTCTGTGAGAGAAACTCTCGGGCCAATGCTAGCAACTGCACTTTCACAAGTGCTCCTCCAGGGCACTTTCTGTCTGCAAATGTCTGCCTTCATTTGGAAAGGTTCTTTTTTTTCCATGTCTTTCACAGCTATGGTAATTTCTAGCTCTAGGAAAGGGGATGAGGGAGTTCATGTCTTGCCAGGGGTCCTGGAGGAAAATGAAACCGTCCTTGAAAATGAGTTACTTGCACTGTGCATTCATGGCGTAAGTAAAAGCTGAATGATAATGGGAAGAGTTACTCATGTACCGTAACAGACACTCACTCCATCTGGCCTCTTCGTGCCCACATAGTTCCTTACACTAAATGAGGTTAATGGGAATTAATACATATGTATTAGGGAAAGAAGAGCCCCTGGGGACATGCACTAAGTATCAGTAGAGGGCTCTTCCCTAGGTAGACAACAAGGGTGCCTGGGGAAGCACTGAGTAATGGTGGAGAGATGAATTGCATATAGACTAGTCAATGTCTTGCCAATTAAGCTTCCTGAATAGGATATCTCTGAGAAAAATGCTGGCATCAAAGCAGTTCAAAGCGTTGCTTTTTACTCTGCTATTTCACAGGGCACTTTCTCTCCACTTGGACTTTCCTACAAATAGACAGTAGCAAGATTTTTTTTTCAACTTACAAGAAAAAAAAATCCTTTGAAATTGTATCTGTAAGAACAGTGGTCCCCGAGTAGGAAAACCAGGCATTGCACGAGGTGATGCTTGATAAAGAATGTCCCTAAAATGTGTGGCCAAGCTGTGAATTTCTACCTGTCCATTAAGAGTAGAATATCTGAGCAGATATTCTTGCATACTATCTCTCCTACTCATATCAGGGCTACCTCTAGTCCATGCTCTTAATTATTTATATCATGCCCACATTGTGAAATATATATCATGCATTATGAGCATTAGACGGTGCATCTCCATGGCTTATATCACAGTACTCTATCAACCCACTATGTAAACAACTTCTCTCATACATAGGCCAGCATCATTACCCTGATGAATTGATTTTGTTCAGACCCTGTGTACATATTAGAGCAATGTTTTATCACTATATAGATATATACACACACTCAATACTCACTGGTGTTAAGATAAATATTGTGACTTTGTGGAGAGAATGGCCTCATTGCATCAGATGGTCCTTATCAGGCATGCAGATAGCTCGCCAGCTTGTAGCTTGGTTGTCTTGCTGTTGGGGTGCTTCCCCTTCTCATCCAACCAAGGAAAGGGTTCTGTTCTTCATCAGATCAGATGGTCTAAGTCTGTGTAAGATGGTCAAAGTCTGTGTGTGCTGCAGAGATCTGAAAGCATCTTGTCTGGTCAGTCAGTGAGTCTGACTGAAGTTTTTGCTCCAGTGATTAGCATTTATTTACCACTTAGCAGTGTATCCTGAGCACTGTGGGAAATACTAAGGAACACTTATCCTTTGATAGAATGTAAGCAGAAATGATTGGTGATTGAAATTCTTTGTTTTTAAAATAGATTTTTTGAAATATAATCCACACATTGCCAAAGTTATCCAGTTAGAGTGTACAGTTCAATGATTTTTAGTGTATTCAGAGTTGTGTAAGCATCACCACAATCAACCTCAGAATATTTCCTTACCCATAAGATAGATCTTATACCAAACGGCAATCAATCCCCATACCCCATCCCCCAAATCTCCCATCCCCAGGCAACTACCAATTTACTTTCTGTCTCTATGGATTTGCCTGATCTGGATAATTCATATAAATAGAACCATACAATATATGGGCTTTGTTAACTGATTTTTTTCCTACTGGGCATAATGTATTCAAGCTTCATCCATGATGTAGCATGCATATATCAGCACCTCATGTCTTTTCATTTTATTCCCTTTCATTTTGTATTCCTTTTTACAATGGAATTATATCCACATATGTTTTCATTTGTCTTGGGTGTGTAAGTAGAGTGGAATTGCTGGTAATTCATATTTAATATTTTGAGGAGCTGTCAGACTGCTTTCCAAAGTGACTGCATCATTTTTCATCACATTTAGCTATATACAAGGGATTTCAGTTTCTCCACATCCTTGTCAACACTTGTTACTATCTGTCTTTTTGATTATAGCTATCCAAGTGGGTGTGAAGTGTTATCTCACAGTGGCTTTGATTTGTATTTCCTTAATGACTAATCTTTCATGAGCTTATTGGCCATTTGTTTATCTTCTTTGAAGAAATGTCTGTTCATATCCATTGCTAATTTTTAAATTGGGTCACTTTTTATTAATGAGTTGTAAGGATCTTTTATGTATTCTAGATACAAATCCCTTATCAGGATTTACAAATATTTTCTCCCATTCTGTGGATTGTCTTTTCACTTTCTAAATGGTCTCCACTGAAGCACAAAATTTTAATTTTTATAAAATCTAATTTACCTAATTTTTGTTTTGTCACTGTGCTTTTGGTGTCATATGTAAGAAGACATCGCTCCTAGTCTCAGGAAATGAAGACTTTCTCCTATGTTAAAGTATTATTGTTCTTGTTGATCTTTCTAGTTGTTCTGTCTATTACTAAAAATTAGATAGAGAAGTCTCCAATTATTACTTTTGAATTATTTCTCCTTGAAATTCTGTCAGTTTTTGCTTCTTATATTTTGGGGCTCTGATGTTAGGTGAACATGTACTTATAATTGTTATAGCTTCCTTCTGAATTGACCCTTTTATAATTATAAAATATTCTTTTTTTGTCTCTAGTAACAAGTTTTGTTTTAAAGTCTATTTTGTCTGTATTGGTATAGCCATTCTGGCTTTCTTGTGGTTGCTGTTTGCATTATATAGCTTTTTTTCCCCCATTTTTTTATTTTGCATTCTGAATATATAAAAACCTCTACAAAACAAAAAGAAAATGGCAAACAATCTTTATGCATTCCCTATGATCCAGCAGTTCTACTCCTGAGTATACCCATGACATGTTGGCCTCCTCGATGACCTTGTCACACACAAGCACCACCTCCAGCTCCAACTTGGTGAGCCAGGCTAGTGTCAGTTCCAGGTCCTCCGTGCAGATGAAATTGTCAGTGTTGAAGTCATAGCTCTTCAGGCATAGTTTGCGGAGAGCTGACTCATAGAGCATGAAAAACATGCCCACAAAATCACTGAAGGTGAGATTCCCCTCCCCATCCTCAGAGGGAGCCTCCACAATCCTTTCCTTGAAGGGATTCTCCCAGAGCTCCAGCATCTGGATGATGAGGCTCATGGGCACATGGACAAAGGGGTTCTTCCTGTGGTCCACTGGGAGGAGGTTGGGGACCAGTTCATAGAATCGCATGTGCAGCTTGAGGATGTACTTCTTACTGAAGAAGGTTCAGTCTGGGTAGTTGTCTGCTTGTTCCCCATGGTGGCCGTAGTACCATCACTCAACCACCTGGGCCTCACCTTCCATCAGCACTGCCCGAGCCCCAGGCCAGTGGCCCTCTCCAGATCCTAGATAAGCATGATAAGCATTCTTCAGTATGTGTATACAATGGAATATTAAATGTCAATGGGAATGAATTGTATACAACCACACACAATAATGTGACTGAATCTCACAAGTGTAATAGTGAGTTAAAGAACAAAAAGAATGCATCTGAGTCTATTTAGATAAGGCACAAAAACAGATAAAATTAATCTATGCTCAGTCAAGACAGTGACTTAGATGGAAGGGAAAGAGAGTTATCCTTGCTCTGTAAGTTTACCTTAGAAAAGAGAAAATGAGGGGGGATTCTGGAGGGCTGACATTAGTGTTTCTTCATCTGGGTGTTGGTAACTCAGGTGTGGTTCCTTTTTGAAAATTGATATGTGTACTTTTCTAGAAATACATTATGCCTTAATAAAAAGTATTTTTAAAGGACTATGACTTGAAAAATATATGGAATGTTTTGCATTTTTTAAAAAGTTAGCATATTTTGAAACTTGACAAAGATGGCACAAAAATTTTTGACCAAACTCATGAATAAGATACAAAACAAATAAAACACTAGCAAATCTAATCTAGCATTATATTAAAAAAATAATGATCTAGGAAACCATGAATGATTCAATAATGGTAAATCTAAAAACATCATTGATCGCATCAATAGGTCAAAGGAGACAAACATTATGTTCATCTTGACAGATGTCAAAGGCATTTAACAAAATTCAATATCCATTTCTGAAAAAATTTTAAATAAATTGCATATGGAATATTCCCTCAATATGATTAAAAAGTTATCTCAAAACTAGTAGCTTACATCATACTTAAAAGCAAAACTCCAGAGCAGTGTTTTTCAAATTTGTTTTGTCAAGGAAAATTATTTAAATGATAATATATTGAAGAACTACCAGTAGGAGCACATGACATATTTATAACAGTATGTTAAGATGGGACTTTTCTTGCTGACTCAGAGTTGCAGCTAAGGCCCTCAAATTTGAGAATAAATACAATAGTTGTTAATCATCGCCACATCCTGCTCCTCTTTGAAGGTGTTAGACTGTCTATACAGAATGGGCTAAGAAATTGTGAAATCCTCTGCAGTACTAGTTTACTCCCCTCTAGACTATAAAAGAGAAAACAAAAAATTCATTATAGTTGAAAGAATACTGGGTTGACTATTTTTTTTTTCTTTTTACTTTTTAGGGCCAGACTTTCTGCATATGGAAGTTCCCAGACTAGGGGTTGAATCAGAGCTGTAGCTGCTGGCCAGAGCCACAGCCCCAGCAATGAGGGATCCAAGCTGTGTCTGCAAACCTACATCACAGCTCATGGCAATGCTGGATCCTTAGCTCACTGAGTGAGGCCAGGGATTGAACCTACGTCCTCATGGATACCTGTTGGGTTCATTACCCCTGAGCCACGAGGGGAACTACTGGGTTGATTATTTTTCTGGAATGGTTAGTAGGACATATATCTCTCCCATGATGGAATGGAGGAGGGGTCTTCAAGTCAAGACGTGGGGCTTTAAGAGTATAATTTGAAAGTTTAACACATGTCCTCTTGTTAGCAAGAGACAAGAACCGTGAGTTCCTTATGGGCCAAATGGAATAAAGCTGGATTGTATCATCTTGAAAAAGTCTGTAGCCAAGGTGATTCCAAAGAGGAGATAAACCTGTAGAAATCAAGGTGCTTGTCATCAGTAGTTAGAGGAAGGGAGCTGTAGGTGAGCAATCCTAGCAGTAGTCATGGTGGGTTACAGAGGAGAGAGCCCTGAAGAACACACAAGAGGAGTCCAAGAAAGAACTTGTCATCCCAAGGAGTGTACTATATGCAAAGAGCGTCCGCTCCGGTACAACTGCTTCAGCCAAGTAAGACTTTTCTCTCCCTTAGCTTGTCTTCTCTTCTCCTACATTCACCCAAATTCCCAGCCTATGCCCAGACTTTGAGGGGTTTAAAATAGCAGCTTGCAAATAGATAAGATGGTGCAGCCAGATATTGGAGAAGTTAGCCAAAGTGCTCAACCCCCACTGCAGCCTTCCAGGACCCCAGCGAAAGGGAGGTATTTTCACTGAGATGATGAACTAGAGATATGCGATTATTATACAGGATTTAACTTTCATTATCAGAAAAAGACCAGGTAAACTATGGACATGGTTGAGATTTAAGATAGGAGAGGGGAAGGGGTCAAAGAACAGGTCTGTAAGGTATGTGCTGAGAAAGAATAAAGTTGCCTTTTCTTAATGCCCCGTGAATTTGAGCTCATTCAATAAATTCAATGCATATACACACACACTTCTATGCATTTACAAATACATAATTTTTGCAAGATATCAAAAAGCTGACTCATACATTTTTTAAACATTAAAGCAGAACAGAGGAGTTCCCATTGTGGTGCAGTGAAAACGAATGAACCTCACTAGTATCCATGAGAACATGGGTTCGATGCCTGACCTTGCTCAGTGGGTTAAGGATCTGGCGTTGCCGTGAGCTGTGGTGTAGGTCACAGATGTGGCTCAGATCTGGCATTGCTGTGGCTGTGGTGTAGGCTGGCAATTGCAGCTCCGATTCGACCCCTAGCCTGGGAACTTCCATATGCTTCAGGTGAGGCCCTAATAAATAAATAAGACAGAACTAAAATCAGCAATACACTTAGGAGAAACAAATTTTAATTGCTAACTAAACCAATTAGGGGAAACAAAATTCAGTTGTTAACTAAGCACAAAATACTACATGGATGTGGAACTTGTTGATACAGAGGACAGACTATGGGACTTAAGCATCTGCAGATTCTGGTTTCCCCAGTGGGTCTTGGAATCAATCCCTTTTGGACACTTAGGGACCACTGTATACCAAAATAAATCAAGGATATATTTATTTTCCATTTTGTGCCATCTGATAAGACAGAAGAGATTAAAATACAAAAACATCATTTTTGGGGTCTGTTTAGCTCACATCCAAATTGTGGGGTGGTTGGTTTTTTTTTTGTTTTTTTTTTTTTGTTTTTTTTGGCTGTACCCACAGCATGTGGAAATTCCCAGGCCAGGGATTGAACTTGAGCCACTGCAGTGACAATGCTGGATCCTTAACCTGCTGAGCCACCAGGGAACTCCCACATCTAGTTTTCATGAAGCCTGTTCCTGCTGAGCTGCATCCTCATATACAGTACAGCATTACCTCTCCTCTTATATTTTGTTTCATTATAGTATTACACGGAAATTACATTATTTACGGGTAGAAGAAAAAGATCATTAACAGCGTGATTATCTTCCAAACTCCCCTCAGGCTTACTGGGGTCCAATGGAGGTGTCAGAGAATGTTCAGTCATACAACATACACTACGCATCCAGCATATCTCTATTTACAGTAGAAGAAAATCTAAAGGAAAAAATAACTTTCATTGTCCCTTACTACCTGATATTTATTTGTTCAAGTTGGGTATTGTTTCTTCTTGGAGAGTTTTCATCTGTGTTTTTAGAAACTACAGGATGAGAAAGATAATCTTGTCTTTGAAGTTTTCTGACTTTGGGCCTATTTATTTAAGATGGTTTCAAATACATCAGACTGCTTTGCTTTTATTGCCGACTTCCTTCTTTGATTCAAGCGGAATTTCATTGTATAAAGAGAATTAAGGATTTGTTCATCGTTAGGTGTCAAACACTGGGCTGAATTTCTTACAAATGAATTTAATGCTTAAACTTCATGGTAGACACCATTATTAAGCATGAATGAGGAAGCAGAGGAGAAGAGAAAGTAATTCGTCCAGCCAAACTCCATTACTCTATAGAATCTTCAGTAAAAAGCAAAACAAAGCAAACAAAAGTAAACAAAACTAAAACTTATTTAATAAACAATAACATAAGTGAATGTTTATAACGTGATCAGTGATTATTAAATAAGCAAGATGATGGTAAATGAGGCTTGTGGCAGAAGCCATGCAGTTTAAAAATGACAATAAAAAAATAAATGCACTTCAAAACCACTGTAAACAAAAATGAAAGGTGAACCAAAATCTCAAAGATAACTGGATAACTGCAACTTTCATAGCAGGGAGAGGATCAGTAACGAAAAAGAAACTTTATAAGTATTACAGTAGACAAATTTTTAATAGTAAATTTTGCAAACAACATGAACAAGTATATTACAGAAAAAAGATCACAAGTAGAAAGGAAAATGTTTCATCCCACTAGTAGTTATAGAAATGTAAATTAAAGCAATATCAAAAAATAGATTCTTGGAGTTCCCATTGTGGCTCAGCAGGTTAAGATCCCAACTAGTATCCATGATGACAGGGGTTCGATCCCTGGCCTCACTCAGTGGGTTAACTAAGGATCCAGTGTTGCCACAAGCTGCAGTGAACGTCACAGATGTGGCTCAGATCCTGCATGGCTGTGGCTATGGCGTAGGCTGGCAGCTACAGCTCCAATTTGACCCCTAGCCTGGGAACTTCCATATGCTGCAGGTGCGGCCCTAAAAAGAAAAAAATAAAATAAATAAAAATAGATTCTTCCCAACTATAAGGAAGAGGAAATGGCAAATCAGCAGGGATCCAGGGGAAAGAAAATTCAGCAGGTCAGAGACAGGCAGAGAGAGCCTTCAGGTAGACAGAACTACGGAAAAAAGGTAAATCACACCAGGCCTGACTGCACTATGGTAAGAAGCTGGTGAAGTTGGATATTTGGGTGACAGGAGAGACTAGAAAGATATGGAAGAAGTATTCAGTGGTGGACTTTACTATTTTCTTGAGATGACTTACTGGTTTTTTCCGGGCTTGGCCAAGAAAAAAATGAAAACAACATACCAACATACAACATACCAACATACAACATACAATGAGAAAAGCCACAACAGTAAAAATAAATGAATAAATAAACCAGAAAATCCTATCATGACAGGGGTTTGTTTTCTTTGCCATTTTATTTTTGTAGAGTTGTTACAAAAACATGAAAAATCTCACTGGCTTGAAGAAATGCTTTTTAAATTTTTAAATTTTTAAATTTTAATTTTAATTTTATTTTATTAAAAAAATTTTTTTTTTTTTTCTTTTTAGGGCCACCCATGCTGCCTATGGAGGTTCTCAGGCTAGGGGTCGAATCAGAGCTGTAGCCGCCAGCCCACACCACAGCCACAGCAATGCCAGATCTGAGTCCATCTGCAATCTGCATCAAAACTCATGGCAACACAGGATCCTTAACCCCCAGAGAAAGGCCAGGGATCGAACCTGTGTCCTCATGGATGCTTGTCAGATTCATTTCTGCTGAGCCACCTCGGGAACTCCAAGAAATGCTTTATTAGAGTTGATTCACAATGTTGTGCCAATTTTGAAGGAATGCTTTTGAGCCCAAAGGCAGTAAGTGGACTAGACCCTCCCAAGTTGTCTCTGCTCTGACCCTGGAGCACCTGGTGCAGATGCTCAATCATTCCTCTCCTCTGTGAGAACAGAGAATTTTCAGGTCTCACCATGCAGGGGATCATTTTCTTTTATGCTAGACTCTGGGAGCTATCACGGAGCTCAAAAGAGTAAATGCCATTCATGAAAGAATGACTGTCCTATGAAGTCCTTTAAAAGTTCCTTTTCAATATAGCATTTCGGGGGGAGGCAATTTTATATTTGCAATCATCTATAGAAAACCAGCAACTTCTAAATCTTTCCCGAAGGTGAAAAGTATGGGGAGGAGAGAGAGGGATACTGAGGATGAAGAAAATAAATGAGAATAGCAGAAATGTCAGCCCTGAGAAGCCTCTCTGAGTCATCAGAGGACTCTGCTGGACATTTCTGGCTGAGGGTGCCCTCCTGCTAGGTATCCCAGGGTCTGACATGCAGTCAGTTCCCAGACCGGGTTTCTCTGTGTGGCCACTAACCATCTATCATTGTAAATACGCTCAGTCAGTTTCCTTTCCAGTACAGATCTTTGCTGCCTTACCCTAAGATGTATTACAATAATTCAGGTTAATTAACCTCTGAGGTATTCATGTTACTGCAAGAGGAGCCTCATCCAACTCTCCCACAGGGATGATTCCAAAATTCCTCAAAATGAGGATGTACCTCAGTCCTTAATAACTGTTCATGTTCAGAGTTCTGTCCCATCTTGGAAAACAAACTCAGCCCTGCCAAGAGGTATTCTCTCTTTTCAGTAAGAAGCCTGTTATATGGGCACCAACTTGTTATTTTGGTAGTTGAAAGGCAATTTGATCCTAAGTCTAGAATTGATTCTTAGTTAACAGTTGATTAAGAATGTGTTGGTGACAATAAGCTGCTACTCTGACCTCCACCCAAAGGTTTATATTCTACTAAGGCTCTGCCTCTTCAGACCCAGTGTGGCAATATTGATTGATTGCTAAAAGAACCATTCAAAAGCACTATTTTAGAGAAGTGTTCTTCTCATTTCCACAGCATCTACATAATCACCTTGAAGATTAGAAACCAATCTTGCTCTTGGGGCTTTTCACTACTTGACAAGAAAGCTGGCATCCTTGTTGACTTCCCAAATAAAAAAATGCTCCAATACAGGGGTGCTTCTTTCCTGGGCAGTTCTTAAGCTCTTAAACATGGCTTAATGAACTAGTGGGACGCTTCCGAAAGTGTTACAATCTGGTGTTGATTTATTCTCTTCATCTCATACTCTCCCAAATTATTATTTCACTGGAAAGGAAAACCAGCCTATCACAAAGTGACGCATATTCCTAAGAAACTTTGGCAGGTAGACCTTAACGATCAGGAGACTGCAGTGGCCCCCCCATCAGTCTCCACCAAAGGTAACAATAGGTACCAAGGTTTCCTTGCAGGTGATTGTTCTTTCTTTCTTTATTTCTTTTTTCTTTTTTTGCTTTTTAGGGCCCATACGAAGGTTCCCAGGTTAGGAGGTCCAATTGGAGCTACAGCCGCCAGACTACACCACAACCACATCAACACCAGATCCAAACAGCATCTGCGACCTACACCACAGCTCATGGCAATGCCAGACCCTTAACCCACTGAGTGAGGCCAGGGATAGAACCCATAACCTCATGGTTCCTAGTTGGATTCGTTTCTGTTATGCCATGATGGGAATTCCTGTCCTTTCCTGTGTTCATTAAAAAAAAAAAAGAAAAAAAAATCTGATACACAGTTTCCCCAAGTGACCCAGGCCTGAGTGTCTGTGGGGTTTTCTGCCATGTATTCTGCAATAGTGAAAGGTAAAGGTCTATCCTAAGGTACTGTGTAACAGCTATTGGGTTGGGTGACTCAGGGCACCAAAGTGAGGACGAAAGCTGACACTGGCTCCAATGAGAACAGAGGCACAGAGGATGGTGAAGCAGTGGGTGAATTTCAAAGCAGGCAGGTTAAGATAACTCCGATTACTGTTACTGTTGACAAAATGAATGGTGCCTTCAAATGCTGGACAGGAAGATGTCCAGAAACTAAGGATGGTTCCCTTTTTAAGGCTCCCATTGGAGATGCTCACAAACTCCCCTGTAGGTGCAGGGGTCCTGCGGACAAGTGTGAAGGGAAACATCTCAGGCGGTGAAGCAATAGCACCACTTGCAGACTCTGATGGTGCCGAGGGGCAGGAAAGAAGCCACTCTTGGTTGGCAAACTCTAAAGGGCTCGGGAGTGAAAGACTTCAGAAGAAAAATTCGTCTTAAGATGAGGGGTAATGAGGATGCCATGGGAAAGATTTTGAACTCAAGGTCAAAGGATCTTGTTTGCAATTCCCACTCTGCCTCTAACTAACTAGCTGTGTGCATTTTGGCAGGCCTCATCCACATTCTGAGCCCGAGTCACAGCTAGAGGGTGTTAACCAGTGTCAAGCTTTCCTTCAGGAATGGCGATGCTATGACGTCCCTAGAGCTGACTGGAAGCTCTCTGTGAGGAGGTGTGGCATTGTGGAACTGCTAAAGAGGTTCTGATTGCTGGTAAAGTTTGCAAAGATATTATCTCCCATCATCAGAACTCAAACATCCCTGCACGCATCAAATCAGTGACCCACTGGCTCTCATTCAGTAGGTTAGTGTATCCCTTTTCCTACCACAGGGCCTTTGCTCATGCTAGTCTCACCACCTGAAATGCCATTTTCCCTAGTCTGAGCCTTCAGATTTCAGCTTAGATGTCACTTCCTCAGATGAGACGTGATGCCCCACCAAACGTTCCCAGAGCACTCAGCACTTTACTTCATAGCACTCATCAAAGTTAGATTTCCATTCTTATTTGTGTAATTATATCATTTTCTCTTTTTCACTGCACTTAAGCTCCATGAGGACAGCAGCCATTTTCCGTCTCATTTAATATAATTTACTTTAACAGCCAGCACCTGTGACAAGCATATATTGACCGTGTAATAAATACTTGTTGTAGACTGAGCCGATGGGAGTAATAATCACTTTTCTTGAGTACCTGCTATTTCAGGCCAAGTGAAATCTTGGATTTACCCACTCTCTTCCAAAAGAAACAGCCACTGTGGTAAGATATTTGGATTAATAACACCATTTGATGTTTTAGTGTGCATAGCATTTCCACCCTGTCGGTGTGCTGCAACAAAAGCTTCTTATAATGGTTTCCAGAAGGCCCAAATTTTTCAGTCATAGGGGATTCAGTCTGATAGACTGTAAGCTAGTTAGAAATTTGTGAATTTTTTTTTTTGTTGTTGTTGTTAACAGCACTGAACTCATCCTCTGTCCATTTGAAAGTGCTTCTCCTCCCTCTGAGAGCCGGCAGCAGATTACTCATTTGGTTTGAAGTAATCTAATGAGCTATGACATGGAAGCTGAGTTTAAAAAAAATAAAAAAGTATGGCTAACTGAAATGTTAACTTTCAGTGGCTTAACACACTGCCTATATACAGAATTGGCAACCGAAGGTTTTTTCCCCTCACTGTAAAAAGCTGTGAGGACGACAAACATACTGTTTTGATTAATAAAGTAACAAAGCTCATGAATATGGGAGGGCTAGGGTAACCAACTGGGCTGAGGGTTTTCTGAGAAGAGGATCTTTTGGTGCTAAAACTAAAAGAGTGCCTAGCAAATCTGGACAGAGCACCAACTGGGAATCCCCAGCTTTGTCCTATATCTGGGGTGAGGGTGAGGGTGGGGGTCCCACTCTGGGCGAGTTGATGGAGTTGTCTTTCCTCATCTGTTAAATGAAGCAATTAAAAGATGACTGATGCCCCTGTCAGCACTGAAATGAATGGTGTTCAAGATTCTGGGAAAGGGGAGTACTGTTGTGGCTCAGCAGATTATGAACCTGACTAGTATCCGTGAGGTTGCCAGTTCAATCCCTGGCCTCGTTCAGTGGGTTAAGGATCTGGCGTTGCTGTGGCTGTGGAGCAGGCTGGTAGCTGCAGCTTCCCTAGCCTGGGAACTTCCATATGCCACACATGTGGCATCCCCCCACCCCAAAAAAAGATTCTGGGAAAGGAATAGATAATGGTGCAGCAGTAGTGAAGGTACAGAAACTCCTGGGAAAGAACAATTTAAAAGTTAGCACTTGTGAGCCTTGGTGGCCTTAGGATGTCACACTGGAGCACAAAAGAGTTGGGGGTGAGTTAAGTGACTCTGTCCAGAGAGCTGACGGAGTGTGGATGATTCCACACACATTGGTCCATTAAATTGACTTACTCCTCATAACAAGTCAGTGGGTCTGGGGGTTGTAATTTACACGAAATAGATATTTGGTTTTCTTCAATGTTCCAGGCACTGAGGTCCTAAAACCCATGAGATTTCCTAAGTGATTTCCTAAAAGTGATAAAGCTACCTTTTGTTATGTTAATAAAATGACTTTGGAAAGTCTCTCAGAAACCTAAGGGTGGGAGCTAGTTGCCAGGGGAAACAAACCCTGTCCTCCACAGAACAGAGAAAGGCTGTCCAATGGCCAAAGATAGCATATAATGTGCTGTGTAATGAAGCCTTCCTAAAAACCTAAAAAGACACAGTGGTCCCTGATGGCTCAGTGGGTTAAGAATCCAGCCTCGTCACCACTGTGGCTCAGGTCACTGCGGTGGTGTGGGTTCTATCCCTGGCCAGGGAACTTCCACATGCCACAGGCATGGCCCAAACAACAACAACAAAACAAAACAAATCAAAACCCTCAAAACCTAAAAGGACAGGATTCAGAGAGCTTCTGAGTTGGGGAACACGTGTAGAGGGGAACGCTCGAAATGGCAGAAACCCTGTGTCCCTTCTCACAATATCTTGACCCTGTGCATCTCTTTTTTCTGGCTGTTCTTGAGTTATACACTTTTATAATAAACTAGCAAATGCAAGTAAATGTTTCTCTGAGTTCTGTGAGCTTTTCTAGCAAATTAATCAAACCCCAGGATGGGGGTCTTGAAAACTTATGATTAATAGCCAGTAGGTAAGAAGCATGGGTAACAACCTCCACTTGCCTTTGGCATCTGATGGGGAGTCCTGTTAGAACTGAACCCTTAACCCCTGGGATCTGATGCCACCTCCAGGTAGAGAGTGTGAGAACCGAGTTGGGTTGTAGGACCCTCTACTGGGGTGGGAGAACTGCTTGGTGATGTGAAAAAGCACATGTTGTAATTGTTGGAAGTGGAATGATTCTCAGGACTCCCGTTTTATAGGTGAGGACATGAAGGAAAAAGAGGTTAAGTAAAATCTTGCTTGGGAGGTCACCCAATGGGTGAGCTATGAACTTGTAGATCATATCAGCCCCACCCTCGGCCAGTCTTGCCTTTACTTGGGGACTCCTTCAGAAAGGGCTGGGAGAGCAGAAGCCCAGTCTGCTGCAGGTTCCCTTGGTGTCAACTCACCACAACCCTGTCCTCACAGAGCATCCAGAAACAGCCCAGTGGCACATGATCCTGCATTAGGTTTTGAATAAGAAGCCCCCCAGCCCCGGGCCCTGCCTGCTAAGAGTGTGTGTCTCAGCCTGTGCCTTGTGAAAAGATGCAAAAGAACATTGAAGATGATCAACCTTTTCATACAGAGCTTGAACTTCTTCAATCCAGAGTGTGCCCTCCCTACAACCAGGCCCCTGCAGAATGAGGGGGCCAGGAGCACACGCAATTCCACAGGTTGGGGAGCCAGCACTCAGAAACCTGTGGGGGTGGGGGGGCGAGGGGGAAGCTCACCCCAGAAAAATGCAGAGCGGGAGAGGGAAGCCCAGAGGAGGAAGGCACAAAGGTTAGTCCTGCTGGCAGGCAGAAGATAAGGTTGTGGGTGGAGGAGGAGAAAGGTAATGTCAGCCAAAGGCAATAAACAGGCCTTCCATGAGTGCCTCAGAGCAACACTGGGGAGTCGAAAGAAATAAACCCATTAATAAACGAGAAGGGAAGGAAATGACTGCTTCAAGAATGTCTGGGGCACTCAACTATTTTAAAAATATCTTGAGCGAGAAAACTAGAGAGGCCCTGCGAGAAGAGCAGGGGATCAGCGTCAACTTGACAGCCCCAAGAGCTAGTGCTTAGAGAGCGCAGCTGAGCAGCCGAGCAGCCGAGCAGCCAGCGGTCTGCTTGTCAGACAGGTGAGGTACAGAAAACTGTCATCTGAAGGAAAAGTCCTCCAAGCTGGTATTTTCTCAGAGAGAGAACATCGCAGCTGCCTTGCGTTGATGTACCCAGCTTTGAGTCTTCTCGCTGGCTCTGAGACTTCAGGCCCTTTTCCTAGACTCTCTCTGCTTGGAAGTTTCCTCATCTACCATGAAGAAACAGAACAACAGTACCTTCCTATGCAGGCCCTTGTTGATTACACAGGAGCATACAAATGAATGCTTGGTAAATGGTGGTAGAGATTTGCATTTGCAGATCCACAATCTCTTCCCTATAAAATCCCAAATCCCAAACAACTGAAAATCAAAAGGGTTTTGGTAACTCACTTGGCAACAGTGATCCGATCTAAAGTTATCTGATAGAGCCAACCTGACCTGATGCTAGACTCTATTTTGTATTTACCCTGCTTAGTGGGAATATTCATACACTTGTCCTCAGAAATATTAATGTGCGTGATAAGGGGGTGCCAGTTCAGACCCCAATGGGAGATGTTACATAATACACAGTATCTGCATATTTCTTCTCTGAAATCTAGAAAATTCTGAGTCATGTTGGTGCAAAGGGCTTTCAGAGACGAGCTCGTGGACCTGTATCACAGTGACTCTCATGTTCACCCCCACATTAGGAGCAGCACAGCTCTGGCGTGGAATCCTGACCTCACAGTCCAAGCAGAGGATCAGACTCGGAATAGGCTCCTGTTAAATTCCATGAGGGCCTGGCTCCACCAGCACTGCTCAAGAAAATGGCAAAGCGGGGCCTAATTTATTAGCTGTTAATGTTGTTACACAACAGACTTGATCCCCGAGTTGCAAAAACCCAGTTGGAAGAGGTAAGAATGTAAAGTGATCATAATAACTGAAGCGCTAAGCTCAAAAAATATCTGAGTTTCAGTAGTCAGAATAACTCTAAATCTCATGAAAAACTTTGAAAAAGAAGCACAGCTTCTATTTAGCCTTGCATTCTTCTTCTGTTATGGTTTAATGTCAGTCCTATCAATTCCAGCCAGTGTTTTCAGCACAAGTATATAAAAAGGAAGCAGCAAACCTCACCAGTGTCTGCAGCTTTCATAAAACAAAGAGAAATGAAGATCCAAGGTAGAACTGGAAATCTGGATATCCAGATCAGAGGAAGGACTATGCCAGCTGGCTGGTCAGGATTTGAGGAGTAAGGGGGGTGAGGATGGCAAGGGTGGTAAGAGTGTGTTAACTTCGGCATCGGACAGGGGGATGTTGGTAAAGAGGAAGGCAGTGCCATCTTGCCTGGGACTTTTCTTCCGTAGGCAAGTGAGTGTGTGTGACACATCACACTGCCTCACATTCTATCCTTCATCACGTCTCTCTCTTCCCCCCACTCCCTGCCGTGAACACACTGGAATAACTGCATTTCTACCTGCAGTGCTGTAGCAGGAAATGCACTTTCAGCAACCCTGCTGGATCTCAGGCGCTTTGGTAACTGCCACCCCAGCTCACCCCTAACACATCACTGCGTCTTCTTTCCAGGTTGCTAAGGAGGCTGGTTGCACGGTGGTTAGGAGCATAGCCTCTGAGTTCCTGTGCTGGAGCAAGAATCCCAACCTTGTATGAGCTTGGTCAAGATACTTCTTATCCCTCTGTTCAGTTTCTATTTCTCGAAAAAGGGTAACAGCCATCACACTTTATTCATGGGGTTTTGTGAGGATTAAATGAGATAATTCCTGCCAAGGATGACCACAGGGTACATAATTCCTCCAACCATGGACTCAGAGTCCTCTGCTTGTGGCAGATCTGGGGCTCTCAGCTACTCTAAGCAACCCATCTTTCACAGACATTCCAATCCCTAGAAAGATAATAGAAACCTAAAAAAAAAAAAAAAAAAAAAAAGCATTTGAGGTCTCCCTGGCCAACAGCTATTAATTTGGGAACTCATTTTCTTGATTATATTAAGCCCTCAGTTTCCAAATTGTTTTGCTAAATTACTCTGGTGCTCCCTATTTTCCTAATCATGGCCAACTCACTCCAGGCTCCTTTTTCTCTTCTCTACCCCTCTGTCAGTTGTGACAGTGTCCAGGATAATCCCAGTTGTGCAGTTTTGCTTTGAGAGGACTAACAGGATGGGACCTGGACTGAGTTTACAGGCAACATGGTGGCACCACATCTAAGATGCTTGTCCTGTTGAGGTTCTTGCAAAACTCCCAAGTTTTATTGGCAGATAGGATTCCAGGAATCTTTTTTTTTCAATTCAGATAAGAAATTCTAGAAGAGAGACCATTTAAATAATACATTTAGAATTTGAAAAATGCTCCCTGGCCTTTCTCCTACTCCTGATTTATGTCGAGAGACGTGTCTTTGATTGGTAGAGCACTCTTCTTTATTTTATGCTCCCAGAGCAGTTGCATCATCAAAAACAGGAAGGGCAGGGCTATAACAGGACTCAGGGTACCTCTGGGGACAGGACCAGCACCACCTCAGTCTTTGACCTTGTCCTCCACAAGCTGGTCAAGACACAGCAAAGGCATTACTTACTGAATCCTAATTCTGAAAGGAGTATGGGAATTACTTCAGTAAAATAAACATTAAGAATTTAAAAACAAGAGATGAGAATTAGAAGATATGAGAGAATAGTTCCATGGAATATGTATCATATTATTCAGCAAAAGTAAGAAATGTCTTTAATATTAGCTAGAATGTCATCCAGAGATAATTACAAAGCCTGTTAAGCAACCCCTTAACAAGCAGTGTGACTGCTGCAAGGCACAGTGGCAAGCACTTTACGGCGTTATTCTCTTGAATTCCATGACATGAGTATGGTGGCTGTTTTGATCGGCCTCGAAAGAGAAAACTGAGGCTTAGAGAGGTTTAGGAGGCTCGTAAGTGAGGAGGCCAGGATTCACGTTTAAGACTGTCTGTTGCCAAAACCAGCAAACTGTTACGTGCCTTTCTTGGTCAACATAGGTTTTTTTTTTTTTTTAGAATTGATTATTTCAGTCATAATACAAGAGTATTGAATATCAGTAGTGAATGCAGAAATGTAACCAGATTTTCTTCCTTCTTTTTAACATGCTCTCTCCTATTTCTTGATGATTCCTCCATTTTCCTGATGATTCCCTTTTGCAGTTTTATTCATTTATTCACGTATTTATTCATCCACTCACTCATTCACTTATTTGCTCTCTCTCTCTCTCTCTCTCTCATACACACACACAGGGATTACTATTATAATCACTGTCCTTGAAGAATTTATAGTGAAATCTGTTTAAAGTTCACTACAAAGTGTAGATTCACACATTTTACCAGTAGATAAGAGTAAAGAGACATAAGGGAGGAAAAACAGTGTGGAGACAAAGGGAAGAGAACGCCTGCTCAAGAGAATGTTATTCACTGATGGCCATTTGACCACAATCCTGGCTGTTTGTAGGCTGCACTGGGAATTCCTAAGAAGAGAAGGAGAAGCCTCTCTGTGTGCAGGGTAGAGAGTTCATGTTCTGTTTCTGATAAGGAGGGAGTCTGATCTTCTGAGACAGCACAAACATGTGCATCTTCTGAGAAGGCAGGGCTGGGTTAGCCTGTTGCTTGACTGAGGGCCATGCTGACTGCCTACAGATATTTAAAGGGTGTAAACGAAGACTTTATTGTTTTAAAGCCTCTTAGTACTAACTTAGTTTATTAAAGATGCAGGAGAGTCTTGTGAGACATTTCTGAGCCTCAGATCCCCAGAAACGTTGGATTTGGGGCCTGGGGCTATAACACAGCCAGAGACAGGACCCTGGGCACTGGGTCTGGACAGACTTGAAGAATGTATCAAAATGAGGAGACGAAGTCACAGAAGACAGTGGTCCCTCCAATGGCCTCCATAAAGACTTCATAAGGGAGAATGATTCTAGAGCAGTGGAAAGTACTCACAGAGTTCCCACTGTGGCTCAGGGGTAATAAACCTAACTAGTATCCATGAGGATGAAGGTTCCATCCCTGGCCTTACTCCATAGGTTAAGGATGTGGTGTTGCTATGAGCTGTGGTGTAGGTTGAAGATGAGGCTTGGATCCCATGTTGCTGTGGCTGTGGCATAGGCTGGCAGCTTCAGCTCCGATTCAACCCCTAGCCTGGGAACTTCCATATGTCCTGACAGACAGAAAAAAAAAGAAAGAAAAAAAAGAAAGAAAGAAAGAAAGAAAGAAAGAAAGAAAGAAAGAAACTACTCACTCCACTGAGGAGAGAGGAAAATCAGAGGTACCCCCAACTGTAGGAGGAATCTAGAAGGAAGGCCTCCAGCTCAGGGAAATGGAAGGTTGACTGTCCAGCCTGCAGATAACCAGAGACCCATTTCATCTCGTTCCCCTATGACTGTCCACCTTTCTGCTACATCTCTTTGGAACTTCCATGAACGCCTGGGATGAGAGCAGGGTAAAGGCCCTTAGTGTCGTTATGTTCCTTTTTGGCAACTCTAGTGAAAGGCTCTCTAGATGAATTTAGAATTACTAATGATTATGAAGTAGTTAAGGTTAAAGTTTCTTGGAACACTTAAAGATATCATTTGTCCAGATAACAGGTCCCACATTTTTATGGATAATTGGATTTGGGAGATATACACATGAATCTGAGGGTGGAAGGGGGATGTTGTTGCAAAACAAAATGGAAACACGTGGAAAGGAATCATGTCATCTATTGTCCAAGATGAAGGCTGACGGCACAGAACTTAGATTTCTAATGACCTGTAAATGCCCTTGGAGAGTCAGTGAATTGATGAAGTCTTTTGACTGGAGTAAAGTCACATAATTAAGAGATTATTTGTAACAGACCCAGCCAACCACAGGGCATTCAGAGCAGACCAAACCTCCAATCCCCCCACCCCCCAAAAAGAACCCCCTCTGGAGCAGATGACATGAAGATGGAGAGAACTTTCCTTCAGCTTTACATAAGAGGTGGCTAATGATTTCTTTACAAATACTGAGTAGTATAAGTCCTAAACAAGAGGCAAAATGTCTTAGTTTCATCCAAACACTATAAATGAAGTTAAATGGGAACATACGGTTATTTAACATTTCTATAGGACTGTCTTCTTGCCAAAAGATTTATAATCACTTGTTCCTTAATATTCATAACATCCCTCTAAAGCACAGTTTCCCATACTGGGACTTTGAGGCCATGGGGATGGTGGAAGAATTCCAAGAGGGTCATGGGGATTGGAGCTGTAGTATTTCAAACAGCTGTCTGGTGGCGATGGAAAATTGTAGGCTGGAGGAGGGAGGTGCGGGGCTCTCCCACTCTGAGTTCCCTGGGCAAGTCTCCCCCTGAGACCTGGGCCCCTTCTCAGGATCAGGCCTGCCTCTCTCCAGAATGCTAGGCTCCACCTATCTCCTCTCAGAATCACCAGCTCTTGCCTGAGCTTCTAGAGAACATGGCATAGAAGATTTGGGGACCTGTGTTTGAATCAGCTTTGGATCTTGCTCACCGGATGACTTTGGCAAGTTTCTTCCCCTGTCTGAGCCTTAAGTGCTGCATTCGTAAAATGTTGGATAATCATACACGCTGTGCAGAGTTGTTATAAAGAATGAATAAGGAGTTCCCGTAGTGGCGCAGTGGTTAACGAATCCGACTAGGAACCATGAGGTTGCGGGTTTGATCCCTGGCCTTGCTCAGTGGGTTAACGATCCGGCGTTGCCGTGAGCTGTGGTGTAGGTCGCAGACACGGCTCAGATCCCGCGTTGCTGTGGCTCTGGCGTAGGCCGGTGGCTACAGCTCTGATTCGACCCCTAGCCTGGGAACCTCCATATGCCACGGGAGTGGCCCAAGAAATGGCAAAAAGACAAAAAAAAAAAAAAAAAAGAATGAATAAGAGGGATCATGCAGTATTTGTCTTTCTGTAACAGGTTTATTTCACTTAGCTTAATATCTTCAAGGTTCATCCATGATATTGCATATCACAGAATTATCTTTTTTCTTTTTCTTTTTTTTTTGTCTTTTTGCTATTTCTTGGGCCGCTCCCTCGGCATATGGAGGTTCCCAGGCTAGGGGTCCAATCGGAGCTATAGCCACCAGCCTAAGCCAGAGCCACAGCAACACGGGATCCGAGCCGCGTCTGCAACCTACACCACAGCTCACGGCAACGCCGGATCGTTAACCCACTGAGCAAGGGCAGGGACTGAACCCGCAACCTCATGGTTCCTAGTCGGATTCGTTAACCACTGCACCACGACGGGAACTCCCTTTCTTCTTTTTTTTAAAGGCTATCATTTCATTGCATGCATAGACCACACTTTTTTTTTTTTTTTTATGCTTTTTAGGGCCGCACCCTTGGCATATAGAGGTTCCCAGGCTAAGGGTCAAGTCGGAGCTACAGCTGCCAGACTACACCACAGCCACAGCACCACAGGATCCGAGCCACATCTACGACCTATACCACAGCTCAGGGCAATGCCAGATCCTTAATCCACAGATCAAAGCTAGGGATCGGACCCGCAACCTCATGGTTCCTAGTTGGATTCGTTTCCACTGTGCCATGATGAGATATCCTGGACCACACTTTCTTTATCCATTCATCTATCAGTGGGCATTTACACATCTTGGCTCTTGTAAAGGGTGCTGATATGAACATGGGAGTGCTAACATCTATTTGAAATCCTGAATTCAATTCTTTTAGATAAATACCCAGAAGTAGGATTGCTGGGTCATATGGTAGTTTCTATTTTTAAATTTTTTGAGGAACCTCCATACTGTTTTCCATAGTGGCTGCGTCAATTTACATTCTTACTAATAGGGCACAAGTGTTCCATTTTCTCCACATCTTTACCAACACGTGTTTTCTACTGTCTTTTTTTTTTTTTTTTTTTTCTTTTTAGGGTTGCACCCTTGGCCTAAGGAAGTTCCCAGACTAGGGGCTCAATTGGAGCTGCTGCTGCAAGCCTAAGCCACAGCAACAGCAATGTGAGATCCGAGCCACATCAGAGACCTATGCCAGAGCTTACAGCAATGCTGGACCCTTAATCCACTGAGCGGGGCCAAGGATCGAACCCTCATCCTCATGGATACCAGTTGGGTTCTTAACCACTGAGCCACACTGGGAACTCTTTTATTGTCTTTTTGATAATAGCCATTCTGACAGGTGTGGTTTTGATTTGCATTTCCCTGATGATTAGTGATGTTGAGCATCTTTTCATGTGTCTGCTGGCTATCTACATGTATGTCTCTTCAGGTCCTCTATCTATTTTTGATTGGACTTTTTTGATATTGAGTTGTGTGAGTTCTTTATATATTATGGATATTAACCCCTTACTGGATATATCATTTGCAAATATCTTCTCCCATTCAGTAACCTGCCTTTTTGATTTGTTGATAGTTTCCTTTATTGTGCAAAAGCTTTTTAGTTTGAGGTAGTCTCCTTTGTTTATTTTTGCTTTTTTGCTCTTGCCTGAAGTATGCTCCTGCTTTTATTCCTAAAAGTCCTAGCTTTACCAGAGGATGGTGACTTTTGTTTTCTGGGATAATCTGTCTTCCCAGAGGATATAATTGAAATATGATAAGATTTTTTTAAAATGGAAATAGGTGATTTCTTGTCTTAAATAGAAAATTTATGCCCTCAGTTGTGTTCATGGCCATGAGGATACTGCCCTTCACAGAATTTATCCCATAATGAAAATTTCTTCACACTTCCTTATGTTCCAGGTTCTAATCTTTATTTTATTTTATCTTTTTTTTTTTTTTAGGGCTTTACCCATGGCATATGCAAGTCCCAGGCTAGGGGTTGAATTGGAGCTGCAGCTGCTGGCCTACACCACAGCCATAGCAACACCAGATCTGAGCCACATCTGTGATCGACACCACAGCTCACACTAATGCCAGATCATTGACCTACTGAGTGGAACCAGGGATTGAATATGAAACCTCATGTATACCGGTCAGGTTCATTACCACTGAGCCACAATGGGAATTCCCTCCAGGTCCTAGTCTTTAAACTGGATTGAAGAAGGAAGTTAAGGTTATAGAATTCCATAACAGTGGTTATGATGGTGGTGCCTGTGAGCAACCGTAGCCTTTTATTTTGGAGCGTCACTATTTTAAATGGAAGTGTCATGTGATCAGAGTTCCAGAAAACTGAGCAATTGGATGATTCGGATACTTAGTAATAATGAAAAAGTCATCATTTAGTGTGTTAGTGAGTCAGTGGAAGGAGAGAAATTTCCTTGTGTGCAGCCCTGCAGCTGCCAATCTCTATAGGTGGAGAAACTAAAATTTGCCAGCTAAGAATTGTCTCTCATCCATAAAACCTTTCAGAGGAGATTTCCTCCTAACTTAAATTATAGTCCTGGCCCTCTCCCAACATAAATTTCTTGCAAATAGCTGATTCAGAAAGATGAGTAATCAAAAGGGAACTATCACAGTACCTACAGAAAAAGATGAAAAAGAAATAAGAAAAACAAATGAATAAGAGTTCAAAAGAATTCCCTAGAAAAATATTTCCACGAATTTTAAAAGGAAAAAACAACTCAGTGAAGCAATAATCTTTAATTTAAAAAAAGAAGCTCAAAAAAAAAACCCAAAATAAGAAACAGATATATAATAGTTGAGAAAATATTTAGCAAGACAACAGGAAGTAAAATAAGAACTGGCAGAAATTACAAAGAAGATGACCAAGAAATAAAGACCATAACTGAACAACAGAAAAAAGATTAATTCAGCTGGGAAGACAAGAAATACTCATATGATGGGAGTGAGGAAAATGAATGAAATTAAATAGAAATGAACAAAGGTTTATAAAGGATTAGCAGGGAGGCAATAGATATGAAAGGCAGATAGTATATAAAATAATACCTTAAAAAGAATAAAAAAGTGTGGAATAGGAATAATAGTTTGAGAAATAAAACTTTAACACTTTCCATATATAAACAAGTGGATAATTCAGAATTGAAAGGGGCTACTCTATTGTGGGAAAAATTAACACAGAATGATGAATTTCGAGACATATCCTCTAAATGCTATTGGACTTTAAAGAAACAAGAGAATCCTTTGGGCTTTCTGATGGTAACATCTATAAAGAGACTTGAAAAAACTCAAACTGGTCTTAGTTTCACCACAACACCCAGAAGAGATAGAAGAGAGTTTTGTCTACAATGACTAAAGAATTTTACACCCAACCAAATCATTTCCAAATCAAAAAGCAAAAGACAAACATGCTGAATATGCAAAAACTGAGAAAAATTTAATCCCATGTATGAGACGTTAGTTCACTTTTATTGTGCTTTTTAGTGCTAGTCAATATTAAACTAATGTATAAGGACTCAACCCCAAAACTACTTGAACTGATTAATAAATTCAGCAAAGTAGCAGGATATAAGATTAACATTCAGAAGTCAGTTGCATTTCTGTATACCATCAATGAAATATTAGAAAAGGAATACAAAAATACGATACTTTTTAAAATTGTACCTCACAAAATCAAATACCTCGGAATACACCTGACCAAGGAGGTAAAGGACCTATATGCCAAGAACTATAAAACTTTAATCAAAGAAATCAAAGAAGATGTAAAGAAATGGAAAGATATTCCATGTTCCTGGATTGGGAAAATCAATATTGTAAAAATGGCCATACTACCCAAAGCAATGTACAGATTCAATGCAATCCCTATCAAATTACCCATGACATTTTTCACAGAACTAGAACAAACAATCCAAACATTTATATGGAACAACAAAAGACCCAGAATCGCCAAAGCAATCCTGAGAAACAAAAACCAAGCAGGAGGCATAACTCTCCCAGACTTCAAGAAATACTACAAAGCCACAGTCATCAAAACAGTGTGGTACTGGTATCAAAACAGACAGATAGACCAATGGAACAGAATAGAGAATCCGGAAATAAACCCTGACACCTATGGTCAATTAATCTTTGACAAGGGAGGCAAGAACATAAAATGGGAAAAGGAAAGTCTATTCAGCAAGCATTGCTGGGAAACCTGGACAGCTGCATGCAAAGCAATGAAACTAGAACACACCCTCACACCATGCACAAAAATAAACTCCAAATGGATGAAAGACTTAAATATATGACAGGACACCATCAAACTCCTAGAAGGAAACATAGGCAAAACATTCTCTGACATCAACATCATGAATATTTTCTCAGGTCAGTCTCCCAAAGCAATAGAAACTAGAGCAAAAATAAACCCATGGGACCTCATCAAACTGAAAAGCTTTTGCACAGCAAAGGAAACCAAAAAGGAAACAAAAAGACAACTTACAGAATGGGAGAAAATAGTTTCAAATGATGCAACTGACAAGGGCTTAATCTCTAGAATATATAAACAATTTATACAACCCAACAGCAAAAAAAACCAATCAATCAATGGAAAAATGGGCAAAAGACCTGAATAGACTGTTCTCCAAAGAAGATACACAGATGGCCAACAAACACATGAAAAAATGCTCAACATCGCTGACTATAAGAGAAATGCAAATCAAAACTACCATGAGATAACACCTCACACCAGTCAGAATGGCCATCATTAATAAATCCACAAATAACAAGTGCTGGAGGGGCTGTGGAGAAAAGGGAACCCTCCTGCACTGTTGGTGGGAATGTCAACTGGTACAGCCACTATGGAGAACAGCTTGGAGATACCTTAGAAATCTATACATAGAACTTCCATATGACCCTGCAATCCCACTCTTGGGCATCTATCCGGACAAAACTCTACTTAAAAGAGACATGTGCACCCGCATGTTCATTGCAGCACTATTCACAATAGCCAGGACATGGAAACAACCCAAATGTCCATCGACAGATGATTGGATTCGGAAGCTGTAGTATATATACACAGTGGAATACTACTCAGCCATAAAAAGGAATGACATAATGCCATTTGCAGCAACATGGATGGAACTAGAGAATCTCATCCTGAGTGAAATGAGCCAGAAAGACAAAGACAAATACCATATGATATCACTTATAACTGGAATCTAATATCCAGCACAAATGAACATCTCCTCAGAAAAGAAAATCATGGACTTGGAGAAGAGACCTGTGGCTGCCTGATGGGAGGGGGAGGGAGTGGGAGGGATTGGGAGCTTGGGCTTATCAGACACAACTTAGAATAGATTTACAAGGAGATCCTGCTGAATAGCATTGAGAACTTTGTCTAGATACTCATGTTGCAACAGAAGAAAGGGTGGGGGAAAAAATGTAATTGTAATGTATACACGTAAGGATAACCTGACCCCCTTGCTGTACAGTGGGAAAATAAAAAAAAATTACAAAAAAAAATTAAACTAATGTAATTAATAAAGTAAATATACTTGATATACATAGAACTCTATACCTTGAGACTATATTTTTCCAGGTGCTCTTTGAAGATTCAAAAAATTAACTATATATACAAGACTACAAAGAAAACATTAATAAATTCCAAAAATTAGAATTAGTATAGAAAACCTTCTATACTTTCTTCAAAACAGTTTATTTAAAAATTGTAATAAAATTAGGGGAAAAAAGAAAAATTCTCCTACCTGAAAATGCTAAAATACTTTTTTTTTTTTTTTTAATGGCTGCACCCACAGCATATGGAAGTTCCTGGACCAGGGATCAAACTCACGTCTCCACTGTGCCACAGCAGGAACTCCTAAAATAGTCTTTCTTACCAGGGATATATAGCATCAGGGATATATTTGAATAATATTTTTAAAAGTAAAAATAGTTAAATAGTGTATAGTAAAATATATAGGATAGACCTAAAGCAGAACTCAGCAAAATTTAATGGTTTAGTATTTACATTAATAAAATGAAAAGTAATAAATGCCTAGGCATGTTTAACCAAAAAGTAAGAATTTAACAAAAAAAAATATAAATTATATAGAAGGCAATTTTAAAATGCTATTGAGAAACAAAGGAAGAGTTCAAGAAATAGAAAGGCATACTATACTCTTAAATGGAGAGATTTAAAACAAAAATTTCAATTCTCCCTTAAAAAAATCTGTAAATAGAATGTGGGCAATAAAGATAAGGATTTTTAAGAACTAAATAAACTGCTTCTAACGCTTATAAGAAAAGTCAACAGGCATCATTTCACTTCTCGTTAACAGTAGATTTGGTTATTTAGGTTATCCTTTCCACTGAAAACAATAAAAAATTGAATAAAATGTTAAATAAGATCCTTCTCTTTTAAAGCACTGAAAAGCTGACAAATAACAAGGAGCTACCAAGTCATTAGCGTTTGCCATGAACGTCTTTGTTGATCAAGTTAAATTTCCTTGGCTATAGTTTTAATAGTGTCTCAGAATGAAGATAGAATGCAAAGTCCAGGACTCCTCCAAGGTAGAAAGGATCTCATAGGAGACTTTCAACCACATTAAACTGAGACTCCCAAATGTGAACCAGGGGTAAATCTACTCCCATCCCCCCTCCCCAGTGGACCATGAAGAGAGTTCCTAGACACTAAGCAAGTCAATGAAAAGAAAAAACAAACAAACAAAAAACCTGTCCCTGATGGGATGTCACCTTTGAACCACTGGCCAGCATCTGCACATATTTATAGCCCCAAATGCATGCCACTGGAGTGGGGCAAGAAACTTCAAGCTATGGATTTAATTTAAAGTGATACCAAACCATAGTACTCCAAACACTCAGCAGAAGCAAAATCTAATCCTCTCTAGAGGGAGACACTTTCATCCTAAGCCTCAAGTATTTGTACAAATGATTTTTCATGGGCTGTAAGCAATGCAGTTGAAGTCCACCAAATGCATTAGAAAGCACAGCACCATCAGTTAGTGCCAGCATAAATAAACAGACGGCAGAAGGAGCCACACATCTTCAGCTGTTGGAATAATCAGACACAGAGTATAAATAGCTATGCCAATTTTATTTAAATAAATGAGAGATAAGCTTTGAAATATCTGCAAGGAATAGAAGACAATAAAAAGTGACATAGAGGGCTTGAAAAAGAACAACTAGAACTTATAGAAATGAAAAATATAACAACAAATGAAAAATCAATGCATGAATGTGGCAAAAAAAATTAGACATGATAGAAGAGAGAATTAGAAAACTGAAGCTAGTGAGAATAAATCATATAGAATTGTAGTGCAGAGAGGCAAAGAAATAGAATATATGAGAGAGGCGTTAATAGATTGAAAGTCTCTCTTCTCGAAGAAAGTCTTCTTTCTCAAAAGTGTAAATGGTGTTTCTGAAGGCAAGAAAAGAAAAGAAATGGGGGGGGCTGGATTGATGAAAAAGTAATAATAGATCTTAAATTTAAATGAAAAATAAATTCATACCAAGGCATAATCACAAAGAAACTGTAGAATATTATAGACAAAGAGATTTTAAATTTTTTATTTTTTTATTAATGATTTTCTTTTTTTTCCATAGTAGTTGGTTTACAGTGTTCTGTCAATTTTCTACTGTTCAGCCAAGTGTCTCAGTCACACACACACACACACACACACACACACACACACACACACACACACACACACATATATATATATATATATACATTCTTTTTTTCACATTATCCTCCATCATGTTCCATCACAAGTGGCTAGATATAGTTCCCTGTGCTATACAGGAGGATCTTATTGCTTATTCACTCCAAATGCAATAGTTTGCTTCTATTAACCCCAAGCTCCCAGTCCATCCCACTCTCCCCTCTCCCCCTTGGCAACCACAAGTCTTTTCTCTAAGTCCACGTGTTTCTTTTCTGTGGAAAGGTTCATTTGTGCCATATATTAGATTCCAGATATAAGTGATATCATATGGTATTTGTCTTTCTCAAGTAGTATGAGAGTCTCTAGTTCCATCCATGTTGCTGCAAATGGCATTATTTTGTTCTTTTTTATGGCTGAGTAGTATTTCATTGTGCATATATACCACATCTTCTGAATCCATTCATCTGTCAATGGACATTTAGGTTGTCTCCATGTCTTGGCTATCGTGAATAGTGCTGCAACGGACATGTGGGTGCATGTATCTTTTTCAAGGAAGGTCTTGTCGAGATGTATGCCCAAGAGTGGGATTTCTGGGTCATATGGTAGTTCCATGTTTAATTTTCCGAGGCATCTCCATACTGTTTTCCATCGTGGTTGTACCAATTTACATTCCCACCAACAGTGTGGGAGGGTACCCTTTTCTCCACACCCTCTCCAGCATTTGTTATTTGTTGATAATTTTTTTGTTGAAGTATAGTTGATTTACAAATGTTGTGTCAACTTCTGCTGTTCAGCAAAGTGACCCAGTCATTCATATATATATATATATATATAGTATATATATAATCATGTTAGTTTCCATCATGTTCTATCATGAGACTGGATATAGTTCCAGTAGGACCTCATTGCTTATCCATTCTAAATGTAATAGTTTGCATCTACTAACTCCAAACTCCCAGCCCATCCCACTCCTTCGTCCTCCGTGGCAACCACAAGTCTGCTCTCCATGTCTGTGAGCAAAGAGAAGATCTTAAAAGCAGCCACAGTTGAGGTGGGGTGGAGTGTGATGATTAATGAATAAGACTAGCCCTACCAGATGTTAAAATACATGGTAATGTGCTATTAATTAATACCTCATGGTATTGAATGGTATTGTTACGTGAGTAAATAAAAAGTCTACATAACAGAACAAAAAGTCCAGAAATAAATCAATGATATATGGAAATTTTAAGATATGACAAAAGTTGGCATCTCAAATCAGTAGAGAAAGATGGTTTATTCAGTAAAGATACTGAAATGTATAAGCCTCTGGGAAAAAACACATACTTGGACTCCAGCCTAACACATTATTTCAATTAAATTCTAGATGAATCCAAAATTTAGAAGATTAAGGAAAAAAAGTGCTAGAAGGAAAAATAGAATATATTCTAAAAATAAACTCAAGGGTAGTAAAGGCTTTTCTCTGTATAATTAAAAAAACTCAGAAACCATAAAAAAAAAAGTGGTAACTTTTACTACCAAAACCACTATTTATTGTTTTTGCTTTTTAAGGCCACATCCGTGGCATATAGAAGTTCCAAGGCTAGGGGTCAAATCATAGCTACGGCTGCTGGCCTACACCACAGCCATAGCAATATGGGATCTATAACCCGCTGAGCAAGGCCAGGGATCAAACCCTCATCCTCATGAATCCTAGTCGAGTTCCTTTCCAGTGAGCCATTTTGGGAACTCCCCCAAAACATTTTTTAAATGTGTCTTGCACAACAATATCATAAGTGAATGAAAAGTAATGAACCACAGCTTACATCATGGAATAAAGATAAATTTTCCTTAATGTATGAAGAACTTGTACAAATAATAATCTTGAACAAAAAATAATCAAATATAAAATAGATAAAAGCCCTACGTCTGACCAAAAATCACAATAAAACTGGCTTCTAATCATTTAGAGAAATGATAAAAAGAGAAATGCATAAAAAGAGACATGCAAATTTAAACTAAAATGTAATACTACTTACTCTTCCACTATAAGGCTGACAAAGATGAAAACATCTGAGTATCTCGTGTTGGCAAGGATGGAAGCAGAGGCTCCTCTGGTAGAATGTAATTCAGTGCTCTCTTCTTGGAGAGCATTCGGTTCTCTGAACCAAGATTTTAAATCACATGCTCTTGGATCCAGCAGTTCTACTTCTAGGAATTTATCTTACAGATAAATTCACAAATACATGAAATAGAGTGCTCAGGAATATTCATTACAACATTGTGAAAACAAAAGCTTGGAAACAACTTAAATCCTTATCTTATCTTAGGGGAACTTACGAGCCTCATGCCAATTGACTCCCCCGCCCCCAACCCTCTTATCGGGTCACTTGCACAGTACCTGGCACACATACACGCCTCAGGGCCCTTGCACATGGCAGAACCTTCAGAGGACACCTTCTTGCTCACCTACTAATTTTACAAACAGTTTCAGGAGACAGCTCAGGTTTCCAAGTTCAAAGAAAAACTAGAAGAGTAGAGAGGAAGAATGACTAACAGCAAAAGTTATCAGCTTGATAAAAGAAGACAGTAAATGGATTAAAAAAAAATCAAAAGGAACCCCTGCACACCCCCATCTGTAACATGCCATGCACAATTCATAGCTTTCTACTTTTCTGCCTGCAGAATCTTTGAATGTATGTTTTAAACTTCTTAACACACATATTTACCTTTATTTGACTTTTCTACTCACATGTCTGCTCAAATTGCCCATGAAAGGGTCATGAACAGGCTTGGATTTACCTAATGACTAGCACTCCCGCTCCTGGCCTATGCTGCCTTCTTTCCCCTTTCCACAGGGATGCCCTGTATCTGTCTTGCTGATGTGGAATTCTGGGGGCCTCTGGGGTTCTGCCCTCCCCTCTTTCTCCCTGTGGATTCTCCCTCCTGGCATGCTCACCACTTCTGTGATTTCCTCTGTCGTTGGCAATGCTCCCATTACCTGTGACTCCAACTTACCTCTCCTTGTGAATTACACCTCCATTAAAAACTCTTTAAAGCATAATGCCCTTTAGGTCCATCCATCCATTCTATTGCAAAAGGTAGAATTTCCTTCTTTCTCGTGGCTAGATAATATTCTATTGTGTATATATATCACATCTTTATGCTAAGTGAGATCAAGTCAGACAAATCAGAGAAAGACATATAGTATAGGATCTCACTTATATGTGGAATCTAAAAAAAGCAAGCTTGTAGAAACAGAGAGCAGAGTGGTGGTTACCAGGAGCTGAGAGGTGAAGAATGGGAAGATGCTGGTCAAATGGCACAAACTGCCAGGGATAAAAGATGAATACGTTCCTGGCCTCTAAGGTACAGCTTGGTGACTATAGTTAATGATACTGTATTACGTACTCGAAAGCTGCTGAGAGAGTAGATCTCAAATGTTTTCACCACAAAAAAGAAAAGGTAATTAATTATGTGACGTGACGGACCTGTTAGCTAAGGCTTTTGAAATATATGCGGGTGAAAGCAACATGCTATACACCTTAAACTTACCCAGTGTTATATGTCAATTATATCTCAATAAAAACAAAACCTCAAAAATTGTTTTTAAGCAGATCTCCAAAGCCCATTGCAAATGCTTCTCTGCATGAATCTTTCCTTCCTCCCTGCTGGCAGAACAGTGTCAGCCCCCTCCCTCCTCTTCCTCCCATGTATTTTCAAGGGGGCAAAAAAGGTTCTTGGGGGCAGGGGTGGCAAAAATTCTATTCTTCTTATGTACAAAGCACAGACGATGTAGAGCATATAAACAGATACATCGCACAGCTGTGGTATTCACATTTCATGTGGGCGGGGAGATTAGGGGCAAACAATTCTAAAAAGGCTCCTACAGGGGTGATAATGAGAAGAAAGCTGAGAAACACCACTCCTAACATTTCCACCAGGCTGAGGAAGAGAACTGCCAAACTCAGTTTGTCCCAAATCAAACTGTTCCCCCACATTTTGCCCCCAAGTTCATACCTTACTCCTCCCATCTTTTTGTCACAGTGAATGCCAGTGACCCAGCACCCTTGCTAGGATTCTCAGTCATACTGGAGCACACCTGCTCTCACTGCTCACATCTAGTCATGACCAGCCTGCCTGGCTGACCTTTGGCCATCTCTCCTGTCCATTCCCTCCTGCCATTCCAGCCACCTGGCCTCGTCATCTCTTGCCTGGACCCCAGCAACAGTCCCTTAAATGGTTTTCATTCACTTCCCTACTCCAACCTACCTTTCACTCTGCCACTAGAGAGAAATGTTCTAAAACACAAACAGATCATTGAATTTTCATGTATTCCAAGTTCTATCCCTGTTTGCTTGAAATATAACATCTCTAGCAGAAAATATAAGCCTTCTGCCCTTTCCTGCCTCCTCCCTAGAGTCGTGTTCTATCCTAACACACTGACTGTGAGCTTTCCCTGAAACTCATTCTATCTTTTCATCCCTCTCTGTCTTTTCTGTACCAAGTCTTCTGCTCAGAATTCCGTTCTCCTTTCTTTTTACCTGAACTCCTATTCCTCCCTCAAGGCCCAGTTCAAATGCTGCCACTTCTACTGAGTCTCCCCCTTCACATGATTCCTGGCAGAATCATTTGTTGCTTTCTTTGTGCTTTGACACTGTGATGTCCATGTTTATATAGCAGTGAATGTACCACATTATTTTCCAGCCAGACTGCGAATTCTGAGTGAGGACACTTACCAAATCAACACATTTATTGAAAAAAAAAAAAAAACACTCTGTTTGGGAGGTATTGTGCTGGGTGTCAGAGCAGCAGTGGATGAACGTGGACTGCCTCCATAAGAATCTGGTGAGGAAGACACACTTCAGTAAATTAACAAGTGACTGTTTAAACAGAGTTGTGATGAAGGCAACGAAGGAAAAACATGTGATACCAGAAGTGTAAGAAACAGGGAAATCCACCTGTACCTGAAGGGATGGAGAGAACTTCCCCAGAGAAAAGACTTTTAAACTAACAAACAAATGAGTTAGCCAGGGGAAGGGCGGGGGGAGAGGAGAGATACCCAGGCAGAGGGAACATCACATGAGGATGCTCTGTGGCAAGAAAACCTGAGATGGTGGAAGACCTGAAATAAAACAAACCAAAAACCAAACACAATGTGGACCCGAGGTGTGGTAAGGCCAGGGAGGTGGGTGTGGATGACAACTGGTGAACTGATTTATGAAGGAAGGGGTTACTTGCTTAATATGAAGGGAGAACTTCATACTGTTTCTCTACATACTTCCTGGTGCCATGTGCATGGACCACTGACCTGGCGTTACACCAGGTGCGACCACCATTGTCATATAGTCTAAAATATCAACTCAGACGTTCTTTTCTCTATGACTAAAAAAAGGCCAAAAATTCTGATAGAAATAGATGAATCATGCTCAACACATCTAGAAATACTCGTCTCATTATGCTCAGTTTTGAGATCTCAACATCTTGTACAAATGACTAAACAGCCCATTGAGGTGTTCAGGACCTGATCTTGGTGCCTGGTGCCTGGGTGAAATGGTACCAAGTTAAGTAAGAGCAATGGTACCAAGTTAAGTAAGAGCAATGATACCAAGTTAAGTAAGAGCAATGGTACCAAGTTAAGTAAGAGCAATGTACCCGAAACTCCAGGGTCAAGTGTCAGGCACATGAATATGAACAGGGGGCAAAGAAAATATGGAAACAATGTGCTCAACCCTATGACTGGTAATGCAGCGGCTCAGAGGCAGCTTCATCCTGCAGCTTCTCTACCGTCATTGTCATCTTGTACAGGATACATCTGGGGGCATCTGGAGGGCCCCAGCTCTTCCCGCACCAGAGTTTTCTCAGCGTTGCCGGTAGAGATGGAGTCAAGTGAACTGGTTTGTTAAGACAAGCCAGCCCATGTTCCAGGAGTCTTGGAACATCTGGCCATCCACAGAAATGATTCACCAGTGGAAGTAGGTAGACAGTGTTGGAAAGAGAGAGGAGACTGAAAATAATAGCTCCCCCGAAGGATAGAGTCAGAGGCTGGTGACGAGTCATGGTTGCTGCTGTTTCTGAAAATTTCCCTCAGTTCAGGCAGAGAGTGGAGTCCTGGCTGCAGATGCCCAGGCCTGGGGAGAGACACAAACTCAGGGCAGCTCTGGGCAGGTCCAGCCTGCAGGAGGGCCAAGAGGCATCCACTGAGGCGGGACGTCAGCGCGTGAAGGCTGTATCCCTCACCGCTTTCTCCCAGAAGCCAATGCCATCCTAGAGCCGCACATCTTTCCCTAAAGATTGTGATTCTCAATAAATCAGGACACACAGGCTGGTGTTATTAATGAAACATGCAGAGGTTGTTGGAATTGCAAGGATGTTCAGGCGTTGTTTTCTTTTACTTTCTTTTCTTTTTCTCCCGCTGTTCCCTACACTCCATGGGTACAGAGACTTCGTTTGTCCTGTTTCCAGTTCCATCCTCAGTGTCCAGCCCAGAGTAGGAGCTAAATAAATATTTGCTTAAGGAAAAATGGAAGGAATGTATCTAGCCCAGCCCTCTTAGCTTGCAGACAAGGAAACTGGGCAGGGAACAGAAACTTGCCCAGGGTCACGCAGCCAGTAAGCAGCAGTGGGAGTGAAGCCAGCCAGGCCTGAGTCCTCGCTCTGTGCTCCCTGCACACTGAGCTACTACTCACACTCAGCATGGCTACACCTGTTTCACTGAGGGCAAGAGATACCTAACATGAGGTTCCCTGTGGCCACTGGACTGGGGGAGATGGCATGAAGAGGGTGTCGAGGGCACCAAGAAAGTGACCTTAGAGGAGGCGGGGGTGGCACTGAGGGCTGAGGGCTGTCCATCAAAGCCCCAAGGACACAGTTTCCCAGCTGGCTGTGTTTGCCTAGAATCATTTTTAATAAAACTTTGGAGAAAGCCGAAGTTCCTGGAGCAGTGGAGGTGGATAGCTCATCACTGGCGCCAGACCACACGGTCTTGACTGTATGTGGACAGTTCTATAGTCATTAACACTGACGGTGTGTGTGCTTCTCTGTGTTTTGGCTTTTTTCTTTTAATAATCAGACAATAGTTTACATCTGTGTGTTGGCAAGGAGCCATAAAGAGGAGCATCCAAACAAAGAGGAGAAAAGCCAGACTAGCAAGTGGGCTGGGAAAGAAAACCCAGATTCTTCGCCTTGAGTCCCCACGGATGAAAGGATTTAAAGTTCACCGTGGGGGAAGGGGAGACAAGAGGAGAGAGAGGCCTTTAAGAATTACCAGTGGATACAAAAATGGCCATTTTTTGAAGCCCATTTGCATTTAGTCTCATATTGCCTTGTGGTCTTAAAAAACCTCTCAAATTTGAGGCTTTGAGAGGGCAGGGGCATTGGGAGGAGCAGCAGGGAGAGGCTTAGGGCTTGGGAGTGGAGTGAAGGCCTGCACCCCACCCCCATCCTTCTCCCTCCCCCTCCCCCATCCCCCGGAGGCCCTGGACTGGCCGGAGCAGAGCCCCACCTGACTTGCAGTCCGGGTCCCAGAATAGATGGATTCTATTTCTGCCTGCAGCCAATGGGGTGGCAGGCGGTGACTCTGGGTCCTTCGAGACTGGGCCCCAGTTCTCAGGTCTGAGGGCGGCTCCAGACTTGGCCAAGGCTGGGTTTGCTGCTGGGTGTGAGAGCGGCACAGACATTGGATTATATTATAGCGGCACTGACATAAAATTGTATTATTTCAGTCTACCCCAGTCTGTGCTTTGGGGCGCAGAATTAATAATGCTTTGAAAATACCTGCTTCTTTGATCAAGCTACTGAATGGAAACACCCACAGGGACCAATGTGCCTATGGGTTGCAATCTGAGTGGGTTTTGGAAACTGGTGCTCAAGCAGCTTGTAGGATCTCTACTGAGAGGTGGTGAAGCTCCACAGGCTGAAGTCCGGGGAGGCTGCTTAAGGTATATTCAGGAATCAGAAGTAGTTTAGTATTACTTTTTTATATTCTAATTTAAAAATTAACAATCTCCTAATTGTTGAGGACGTTACTTGAAGGGGACTGAGAGGTAGGTTTATTTTACATGCAGGTTGAAAAGCATAGACTTCCAAGCCAACAGAACGCCCATATAAACTTCAGGGATGCAGAGTCTTTTGTTTGTTTTTAAAGCATTTTTAGCATAAGGACACATTCCAAACATATAATAAATAAGGACGTGCTTGATAGTACCAGTAATGGCAATGACAGTAATAACTGAGAAAGAATAAAGGAAGCTGGGGGAAAAAATGAAGGCCCTAGTGACAGCTACTCAGATGGCAACCTACATAAATTAGTCAGTTTCCTTATCAGAGATTTACATGTTAAAACCACTTGATATAACCCAGCAGGAAACTGAACAAGTGATTCTATGTCCAGACTTGGAAACAAAAATAACCGCTCAGGGCCTACACACATTAGTTTGTTCAAACTTGCGCTGATAAAAGTCTTTTTGGCTGGAGCTGTAGTGTGAGGTTATGAGACTGGAGGGCTTGGTTGGCGCATGATTGACACTAAGACAATTGCCAGTGCTTCATACAGGAAAGCATGTTTGATGAAAGTTTCGGCTGGTCCCCGATAGCCACTGAGATGCTGCAGTGTGAGAGATGGCATCTGATTTAGCATCCTTCGTAATGAAGGAGAAAGAAAACTTGCTCCATCAGCGCTACAAAGCATGTTTAGCCTCTTAATTTGGCTTATCGTCATCTTACATCCAGCACACATGGCCTTGTTCATACTCACACATACCTACTTCACATTCTCCTTTTACACTTACACTCATCCTAGGGTTTCTTAGTGTTTCCCCTAAGAGTGAGAACGGTTGTGAAATTTCTGACTTGTAACATTAGGGACAAGCAGACATCTGCCTGTCAAGCCCTTCTGGCCGAGACCCCATGGCTCCCCCTGGCAGCCCCAGACGCCTTTCCACACAGTCTTTCTCCAAGAGTTCCCTTGCATACCACATGCATGTTCTATTTATATGTTTCTTTGTCCTGAACAAGATTTGGCCCCATTGTGTGGGAGCAACACCAGAAAAGAAAATAAAATCCATCCACTGAGAGAAAATGGATATTGTGGGAGCTTGGAGAAATTTACATACTTTGCTCATTCCATTTTCTGGTGATGTCAGAGCCAAAGAATATCCCTTTTAAAAAATCACACACACATTAAAAAATGCTGGTCTCCCCAGCTCTGTCCATCACTCGGACTGTCATGCAAAGGAGAAATGTAAATACTCCCTTGCCTGCTCCCCCCAGGCCCCCGCTTCTATTTCCCTCACCAACCCCCTAAAGAACCTAACAAATTAGTCCAGACTCCATTTGGATGGAATTAAGGGCCTGTCTGCAAAAGGGTGAGGGGTATTAATGGACAGGGGTTGGGGGTGGGGGGATGGGAAGAGTAGTGGGAATGCGGACCGTGAGTCTGGGTGACCGGCTCCAGCGTTTTATGAAGACAGAGAGAAGGGCTGGCTGACACTTTACAGATTGGGTGTAACGTTCAGGGAATTTGGCATTTCTGCCACAGGGCTCCGGCCGCCCTGCTAACCGCTTTCCTTCTCCCTGCTGGTAAAAGTGCAGGAGAAAAGGGTTAAATAAATGTTTGTGATATGATAAGGTGCTTGTTTATTCAAGGAATGACAGATTATTGGCTCCAAAGGCAGCCCTGAAAAATAGTACAAAGGAACTGGCTCTCCCCTCACGATGATGTGATTTCCTCCTAAGATTCTGCTCTTTCCTAGGAACAATTTGCCCTGGGAATGAAGAACGATGCCTTTCCTGCAGTGGGAGATGGACGGTCTTGGTGTAGAGGGTTGGAGCCCCAGAAGCTGGCTGGGAACTGGGATGGCTGGTGCTGGGGAAGCTTCTCTCTGTCCTGGTACAGGCCCAGCTTCCCCCTGGGCCCCTGAGCCCAGGAGGGAAAGGATTTACCTGCTCGGGAGGAGGACTTCTTCCTTAGGACATCCTGTGTGCAAGATCTTCCTCCAGACACAGACCGCTGTGTCCATCCCATAGCCATCCTAGCACCCTGCAAATGTGTGACTGCACACACATTCGAATATTTATAGGCAAACACACCCTCCATACGTGAGCTTTCTCCTGTGGGCTCCAGCTATTTCCTAGCTGGTCCCAGAGGAGAATTCAGATCCAGATGCCACAACAATGAGACATTCCCCTAATGTCTGCGCACTTTTCTCGGGGGAGGAAACACCAGGGCCTGCCAACCCCGAAAATCACAGGCAGGCCTGGCCTGGGGCCCTGGAGGCACAGACCCTCCATCCAGTGCTGCCTGAGCTGGGCAGGCCTCACTGTGCCCTGGGCACTGATCATTCTGCCCTGCTTCTAGATGCTGCCCAGAGCCGGTTCCTGCCCACAGAGAAAGCATTCTGCTCCTCGCAGCCTCCCACCAGAACTCCCCCTGCACACACACCCTGTGCCTGGCATGCTACAGAGAGCTTGTTCGCATACTTGCTGAGTAGAAGGGTTAGGACAAGATGTTTGGCATAGTTCTCATTTGAAAAGAACTCGGTGCCAAAGTCAAACACCAGGGGAAAAAAAAGTTGTGATTGAACTGCTGTTTTTCCAGGATCCTGGGAACTACTGTGTGAGTCTTACAATAGGCCGCCGCCTTATCAGCCAAGGTGCTTGTCTGTAGGACGTAAGGCACCAGCCTGGGGAACCCAGTGCCCTTCGGACACGATGACTAAGGCTGACTGTGGGGCGTTATCACATCTCCACGTTTGGGCTATTTTTATGATTGCGTTCAGTACTAATAGGGCTTGTGGAGTGTACACAGCCATGTGCTCATTCTTGAACTACACAAGATAAGATCCCTGTCCCAGGGAGCTTACTGCCTGACTTTTGCAAAAACCAGATGGCAGAAAATGGTTTCCCTCTGCCCATCAGCAATGATTGAGGGGGTGGAGATGAGAAGGGGTGCAGTCAATTCATAACTCTCCCAGGGTGGGACCTCTGCTTTGGCATTTATCCCATGTGACGTTTTAATCATGGACTGTCTTTCCCCCATCATCTGCTGCTCCATAAGCTGCATCTCCCAGGGACGCTGAGGATTTAAGCTAATTTGAATATCAGCTTAATTAAAGCATCGTTAGATACATAAAGATGCCTCTCGGGAGTTCCCTATGTGGCCCAGCGGTTAACCTGACTAGGATCCATGAGGATACGGGTTTGATCCCTGGCCTCGCTCAGTGGGTTAGGGGTCCAGCATTGCCGTGAGCTGTAGTATAGGTCCAAGACATGGCTCAGATCCCTGTTGCTGTGGCTGTGGCATAGGCCAGCAGCCGTAGCTCCAATTCAACCCCTAGCCTGGGAACTTCCGTATGTCATGGGTGCAGCCCTAAAAAGCAAACAAACAAACAAAAAAACTCAACACATATTACATGCATACACACTCACAAATATATCATGGATTCTGAAATTAGCTGAAATGGTTTTTAGTCTGCAGCAGGGCTATCAGAAAGTATAGATTTGAGCTTCATTGTCAGTCATGTTGTGCTGCTGGATCAGTAAGGACCCACCAGGACACCTTATCAGGTGATTTCTGTCTCCAGGACAACTTCTGTCTCAGTCTGCCCCCAGCTGTGAAAGGCAGCAGAGCAGGGGTAAAGGGCTACCTGGATCCACACACCAGCACCACTGTCCCCAGAAGAACTTCCTTGCCTGTGACCTTGAATTTCAGGATAGTCCCCTAACTCATCAAGGCATTTGCAACTGCTTCAGTTTTCCTGAAGAACAAAAATACATTTTATGTCCACAGGGGAATAGTCTTATGAAGGGTACATGCCCTGGGGCCTCTGCAGATCCCTGTGAGAGGCCTCTAGAATCTTTCCCATTATTGGCAAAGGAGGAAACTCACTCCTCTATGCCAGAGTTTTCAATTTATGTAGTATTGACATTTTGGACCAGAATATTCTTTATGGCAGGGGTTGTCCTATGCATTGTAAGATGTTTAGCAGCAGCCCTGGCCTCTACTCACTGGATGCAAGCTGTACCCTTCCAATCATGACAGTCAAAATTATCTTCAGACATCACCACATGTCCTGTGGGGGTTAAGGTCATCCCTGGTTGAGACCCTCTGGCCTATCCAAACTTGGTGAAGTGTTGGCAAATCATGACCTCTGGGCAAAATCTGGCTTGCAGCCCATTTTTGCAAGGCTTATGTAGGAATGGTTCTTACATTTGTAAAGAATTGCTAAAAAAAAATCAAACAGGCGACAGAGATTATCTGTAGCCAACAAAGCCAAAAATATTTACTATCTGGATATTTTTTCTTTTTAAAGTTGCCAACTGCAGTTCCAGAATGAAAGAACACATCTTTGCAGCCATGAATGGGTGTACACCTAGCAAGTAACAATGAATTTTTCTTCTAGGTTTACACAATCAAAGTGTCAGGGAGGAAAATTTACCATTCTCCTGAAGGAACTGTGACCTTCCATGGCAATCGCTCCACAAAGAGATCAAGTTGAACAATGCATACTACGTGTTTCTTACTGCCCAGGGCCTGGAAAATGGGTCTTAGTATAAAAGTTAAAGTAACTCTAAGTGCCGTTAATGCATGTACAATTTCTAAGGCTTAACACAAGAGAAGTTTATTTCTTGTCCTGACGCAGTCTAACTGGCTATCTTTTAGGTACCTGGGCTGAGGGAAGCTCTGCTGTAATGAACAGGTAACTTCTCAAGTTATCCTGAATGTTGGCATCCCGCTAGAAGACGGAGGAAGGGAGAATGATGAGACACCCTTGAGAGGTTTCCAGGGGCCAGGCTTGGAAGTGATGCTCTTCATGTTCACTCTCATGTCATTGGTCAGAACTCAGTCACATGGCCACACCTAATGGCAAGGAAGGCTAGGTAACATCGTCTAGCTGTGGGCTCAGGGAGAAGGGGGATGGGTTCTGGCGAACACAAAGGAGAGTGTTCCTTTGCTTTGCCACCAGAGGAAACTTTGTATAAAACTGGAAATTGGTCCCTCAGTGATGACCAAGAGACAATGCTAAGAGGAAAGCTAATATTTGAAAGCCGTATTCAGAGCAAATAAAAACTTAATTGTTTGTAATGTCATGCAGAACTGCCTGCCTAGCCCTGATGCACTGGGCTTGGACACAAAAAAGACATCCCTCCTCTCTCCCCACTCCCAGCTCTAGGTCCAGGGCAAACCAATCCTCTGGCCGCTAAGTGTTTCTCAATCCAATGCGGGAGTTGGACGAGCTTCAGGATTTTGAGAGCTTACCTACAGCATCTAAGGACATGGGAGGACAGCAGTAGGACCAGGAAGAGACCTGTCAGAGACCCCACCACATTATCATCACAAAAGATTTGGTTCCTTATTCAGATATTGTCTTTTCACAGGGTACAGCAAGGGATGCCTTGGGAAGAACCTGGGAGAATGGTTTGATCCTCTCACAATCTAGTGGGTGAGAAAGGTTATAGAAAACCCTGTGACATTCAGCAATGTTCATGCCAGGATAAGCAAAGAGGAGTGACACAGATGGTTCACTTGAGGGGGAGACAGGCAGGTAGAAAGAATTTAAATTCAGCATGGTAGGAGCTATAAAATTGTTCTTCATGGAAACTAACCTGTGAGGTCCAAGCAGACTTCCTAGAGAAGGAGGCATTCTCTTGGAAGCTGAGTCTTAAAGGATTGGATATGTGACATGTGCTTGCAGAGGAGGAGGGAGAAAGGCATGGGAGGGTGCTCTATGAATAGGACACAGTAAGAATAAGCCTGGAAGCACTGAAGAGCATGGCACTGAAGAGCCACAGGGAGTCTCGTGTTGCCAAAGGATAAAGCCAGAAGTGAGGAGTTGGAGAACAGACAAAGGTCATAAAGGGCCTCATAACTCACGCAGGTGAACATGCCTTTTTTCCCACAAGCAATAGGAGGTCATTGAATGGATTTTTCCTCCCGGGATTAACATGGTATGATGGGATACATCATTCTCCCCCATTACGCTAGAATAGTCCCAGAATTGTCTTATGAGGAAACTGATTTTCTCATTCTATTTTTGGCTTTTTAGGGCCACACCTGCAGCATTATGGAAATTCCCAGGCTAGGGGTCAAATAAGAGCTGTAGCTACCAGCCTACGCCACGGCCATAGCAATGCCAGATCTGAGCTGTATCTGTGACCTACACCACAGTCCATAGCAACACCGGATCCTTAACCCACTGAGCAAGGCGAGGGATCAAATCCACATCTTCATGGATACCAGTGGCGTTCATTATCGCTGAGCCACAATAGGAACTCCATCTTACTCTTTTAAATGATGAAACTAATAAATAAACACTGCAGAAGCTTTGAAAAGTGTACCAAAGCACATTCAATAAAAGGAAAAATATTGCACATAAATTTGCTGAGGTAACCATTAACAACTTTTAAAAACACATCCTTTTGGTCTTTCTTCTCCATATTTTAAAATAGCTGAGATTATAAGTATTACAAATATTACAAGATTAGTTTGTTGTTGCTGTTTTTTAGTTTATTTCATATCCATCTCCCATGTCTCTGAAAATGGAGCCAGTAAGAAGCTTCCTAACTGGTTGCCCTTCTGCTTTTATCCCCTCCCAACCCCCCTTCTATTCTCAACACAGAAGCCAAAGTAACTCTGTTAAAATGTACAGAAAACTATAAATAACAATGAGGGGGGAAAAGTTACATGCACACTCACAACTTAGAGTCCCACCATTAATATACCGGTGTATTTTTTTCCTAGTCTTTTTCTCTATGAATATTTTAAAATAGCTTAGGTTACATGGAATATAGTATTTTTTTTTCATTTTCTTTTAGCATAAGCCCAACTTTTAACAAGAAGTCAACTGCACATAGTAATATTTATCAAGTACTTCCTAAAGCATTTCCCATTCATATAATCTTCTAAATAATCTAGATCCCCCACTTCTCTCCTTGGCCTCGGTTCAAGAAAGACCATCACAGAGTTCAGAATTGCTAGTGCAAGAGGATGGGATTAAGATGGTGGAATAGAAAGACTGGAGCTCAACTTCTCTCCTAAAAACAACAAAATTTACAACCAAATGCTGAGCAATCTTCAACCAAATGGACCAGAAACTTTCAAAAAGATATCTTACTCCAGAAGACAAAGAGGAGGCCACATCAAGAGGAAGGAGGGGCAATTACACGATATAAGCAACCCCATACCTCCCAGGTGGGAAGCCCCACAGACTGTAAAGTAACTGTATCACAGAGACTCACCTACAGGAGTGAGAGTTCTGAGCCCCACATCAAACCCCAACACATGGGGATCTGGCACTGGGAGACAGAGCCCCTGGAGCATCTGGCATTGAAGGCCGGTGGGGCTTGTGCGCAGGAGCTCCACAGGACTGGGGGAAGCAGAGACCCCATTATTGGAAGGCATACACAGATTTTCGCATGCACTGGGTCCCAGGGCAAAGCAGGGTCTCTGTGGGAATCTGGGTCAGACTTGGTTGCCATTCTTGGAGGACCTCCTAGGAAAGCAGGGGTGAATGTGGCTTGTTGTGGGGGGAAGAACATTGGAAGCAAAGCTCTTGGGAATCTTTACCAGAGTGTGTTTCTCTGGAGGTGGCCATTTTGGGAAAATCTGACCCCACCCATCAGCACTGAGAAGCCCCAGGCCAAACAACAATCCAGGTGGGATCACAGCCCTGCCCATCAGTAAACAGACTGCCTAAAGACACCCCCCCCCAGGGAAGGGGGGAACCACCTATAATATCACCCAGAGACAAAGCCCCACCCACCAGAGGGATAGGAATCAGCTCCACCTACTAGTGGGCAGCTATCAGTCCCTCCCATCAGGAAGCCTACAGCAAGACCCCAAAGTACCAGCTTCAGCCATAATGGGGGCAGATGCCAGAAGTAAGAGAGGCTACAACTCTATTATCTGTAAAAAGGTCAACACACCAAAAACTTATAAAAATGAAAAGACAGAAAACTATAACTCAGATAAGGGAGAAAGAAAAGACCCCAGAAAAACAGATAAGTGATTAGGAGATTCTCAGCCTCCTGGAAAAAGACTTTAGACTGCTGATGCTGAAGATGATGTAAGACATTGGAAAAAAAAGTGGAGGCAAAGATTGATAATTTACAGGAAACACTGAGCAAAGAGATATAAGATATAAAAATTAAGCAAGAAGAGATGCAAAATACAATAACTGAAATAAAAAATTGATTAGAAGCAGCCAATAGCAAAACACAGGAGGCAGAAGAATGAATAAGCGAGGTGGAGGACAGATTAGTGGAAATCACAGATGTGGAACAGAAAAGAGAAAAAAGATTGAAAACAAATGAAGAGAGTCTCAGAGAACTCTGGGACAATGTTAAACGCACCAACATCCGTATTATAGGGGCACCCAGAAGGAGAAAAGAGAGAGAAAGGGACGGAAAAAACATTTGAAGAGATAATAGCCACAAACGTCCCTAACATGGGAAAGGAACCGTTCATTCAAATCCAGGAAGTGCAAGGAGTACCATATAAAATAAACCCAAGGAGGAATACCCCGAGACACATATTAATCCAACTGACCAAGATTAAAGACAAAGAGAAAATACTGAAAGCAGCTAGGGAAAAGAAACAAATAACATACAAGGAACCCTGATAAGGTTATCTGCAGATTTTTCAGCAGAAACTCTGCAGGCCAGAAGGGAGTGGCATGATATACTTAATATGATGAAAGGAAAAAAACCTCCAACCAGCAAGGCTCTCATTCAGATTTGAAGTAGAAATCAAAAGCTTCACAGATAAGCAAAAGCTAAGAGAACTCAGCAACACTAAGCCAGCTTTACAACAAATACTAAAGGAACTTCTCAAGGCAGAAAAGAAAAAGCCACAACCAGAAACAAAAATACCACAAATGACAAGGCTCACCAGTAAAGGTATGTATGCAGTAAAGATATAAAATCATCCATGCACAATTATGCCACTAAAATCAGAAATCATGAGAAGAGGAGGGTACAAATGCAGGACACTGGAGATGGACTTGCAATTAAGAGAACAACAACTTAAAACAATCTCATATATATATAGACTTTTATTCAAAACTTTAGAATAACTGCAAACCAAAAATCTACAATTGATACACAAACAAAGAAAAATCAACACAAATACAACAATAAAGATAGTCATCAAACCAGAAGAGGAGAGAACAAGAAAAGAAGTGAAGAAAAAAGAGCAACAAAAACAAATCCAAAGCAATTAATAAAATGGCAATAGGAACATACATATCAATAATTACCTTAAATGTTAATGGACTAAACGCCCCAACCAAAAGACATAGACTGGCTGAATGGATACAAAAACAAGACCCATATATATGCTGTCTTCAAGAGACCCACTTCACTTCTAGGGACACACACAAATTGAAAATGAGAGGATGGAAGAAAATATTCCATGCAAACGGGAATCAAAAGGAAGCTGTACTCATATCAGACAAAATAGACTTTAATATGAAGAATATTTTAAGGGACAAGGAAGGTCACTACATAATGATCAAAGGATCAATCCAAGAAGAATATATAACAATTTTAAATATCTATGCACCCAATATAGGTTCATCACAATATATAAGGCAACAGCTAACAATCTTAAAAGGACAAATTGACAATAACACAATAATGGTGGGGGACTTTAACACCCCACTTACAGCAATGAACAGATCATCCAGACAGAAAATCAATAAAGAAACACAGGCCCTGAATGAAGCATTAGACCAGATGGACTTAATAGATATTTATAGGACATTCCATCCAAAAGCAACAGAATACGCATTCTTCTCAAGTGCACATGGAACATTCTCTAAGACTGATCCCCTCCTGGGCTACAAATCAAACCTCACTAACTTCAAGAAAACTGAAATCATATCAAGCATCTTTTCCGACCACAACACCATGTGACTGGAAATCAACAACAAGAAAAAAAAACTGAAAAAAACACAAACACGTGGAGACTAAAAAGCATGCTACTAAACAACAAATGGATCACTGAAGAAACAAAGAGGAAATTAAAAAATACTTAGAAGTGGAGTTCCCGTCGTGGTGCAGTGGTTAACGAATCCGACTAGGAACCATGAGGTTGCGGGTTCAGTCCCTGCCCTTGCTCAGTGGGTTAACGATCCGGCGTTGCCGTGAGCTGTGGTGTAGGTTGCAGACGCAGCTCGGATCCCGCGTTGTTGTGGCTCTGGCGTAGGCCGGTGGCTACAGTTCCGATTCAACCCCTAGCCTGGGAACCTCCATATGCCGTGGGAGCGGCCCAAGAAATAGCAACAACAGCAACAACAAAAAACAAAAAACAAAAAAAAAAAAGACCAAAAAAAAAAAATACTTAGAAGTAAATGACAACAAAGATACGACACTCCAAAACCTATGGGATGTACCAAAGCCATCCTAAGAGGAAAGTTTATAGCAATACAAGCCCACCTCAGGAAACAAGAAAAAGCTCAAATAAACAAGCTAACTTTACATCTAAAGCAGCTCAAGAGAGAACAGACAAGACCTAAAGTTAGTAGAAGGAAAGAAATCATAAAGATCAGAGCAGAAATCAATGAAATAGAAACAAAGAAAACCATAGAAAAGATCAATGAAATGAAAAACTGATTCTTTGAAAAGATCAACAAAATTGATAAACCCTTAGCTGGACTTAGCAAGAAAAAATAGTGGACTCAAATTAATAAAATTAGAAATGAAAAAGGAGAAGTAATAACAGACATCACAGAAATACAAAGGATCATAAGAGACTACTATATGCAACTATAAGCCAATAAAATGGAAAACATAGAAGAAATGGACAATTCTTAGAAAGGTACAATCTTCCAAGACTAAACCAAGATGAAATAGAAAACATGAACAGACCAATCACAAGTATTGGAATTGAAACTGTTATTAAAAAATTTCCAACAAACAAAATCCAGGGCCAGATAGCTTCACAGGTGAATTCTATCAAACAAATATTTAGAAAAGAGCTAACACTTATCCTTCTGAAACTATTCCAAAAAATTGCAGAGGAAGGGACCCTCCCAAACTCATTCTATGAGGCCACCATCACCCTGTAACCAAAACCAGACAAGGATACCACAAAAAAAGAAAACTACAGGCCAATTTCACTGATGAACATAGATGCAAAAGTCCTCAACAAAATACTAGCAAACTGCATCCAACAATACATTAAAAGGATTGTACATCATCATCAAGTGGGATTTATCCCAGGGATGCAAGGGTTCTTTAATACCCGCAAATCAATCAGTGTGATACACCACATTAACAAACTAAAGAATAAAAACCATGTGATCCTCTCAATAGACACAGAAAAAGCCTTTGACAAAATTCAACACCTGTTTCTGATAAAAACCCTTGAGAAAATGGGCATAGATCGAACCCACCTAACATAATAAAGGCCATAGATGACAAACCCAGAGCTAACATCATTCTCAATGGTGAAAACTTGAAGGAATTCCTGCTGAGATCAGGCACAAGACAAGGATGTCCTCTCTCACCACTACTCTTCAACATAGTTTTGGAAGTCCTAGCCACAGCAATCAGAGAAGAAGAAATGAAAGAAATCCAAATTGGAAAGGAAGAAGTAAAACTATCACTATTGGCAGATGACATGATACTATACCTAAAGAATCCTAAAGACTCTACCAGAAAAGTGTTAGAGGTCATCAATGAATTTGGCAAAGTTGCAGGATACAAAATTCACACACATAAATCAATGGCATTTCTATATATTAACAATAAAAGATTAGAAAGAGAAATTTGGGAAGCAATCCCCTTTACCATCACATCCAAAAGAACAAAATACCTGGGAGTAAACCTACCTAAAGAGACAAAAGACCTGTACTCAGAAAACTGTAAGATGCCAATGAAAGAAATCAAGATGACACAAATAGATGGAAAGACATACCATGCTCTTGGATTGGAAGAGTCAATACTATCAAAATGACTGTAATACCCACAGCAATCTATAGATTCAATGCAATCCCTATCAAATTACCAAGGACATTTTTCACAGAACTCGAACAAAATATTTCAGTTTGTTTTGAAGCACAAAAGACCCAGAATAGCCAAAGACATCCTGAAAAAGAAAAATGGAGCTGGAGGAATCAGGCTCCCTGGCTTCAGACTATACTACAAAGCAACAGTCATCAAAACCGTATGGTACTGGCACAAAGATGGAAATATAGATTTGTGGAACAGGATATAAAGACCAGAATTAAGCCCACGCACCTACAGTCAACTAATCTATGACAAAGGAGGCAAGAATATACAATGGAGAAAAGACAGAAAGTTCAATAAGTGGTGCTGGGAAAACTGGACAGCCACATATAAAAGAATGAAATCAGAACACTCCCTAACTCCATATACAAAAATAAACTCCAAATGGATTAAAGACATAGATACAAGACAAGACACTATAAAACTCTTAGAGGAAAACTTATGCCAAACACTCTCTGACATAAACCATAGCAACATCTTCTCAAATCCACCTCTTAGAGTAATGGCAGTAAAAACAAAAATAAGCAAATGGGACTTAATTAAACTTAACAGTTTCTGCACAGCAAAGGAAACCCTAAACAAAATGAAAAGACAACCCAGAGAATGGGAGAAAATCTTTGTAAATGAATCCACTGACAAAGGATTAATCTCCAAAATTTATAAACACCTCCTATGGCTCAATACCAAAAAAACAAACAACCCCATCAAAAAAATGGGCAGAAGATCTAAACAGACAGTTCTCCAAAGAAGACATACCAGATGGCCAAAAAACACATGAAAAGATGTTCAACATCACCCATTATTAGAGAAATGCAAATCAAAACCACGATGAGGTACCACCTTACACCACCCAGAATGGCCATCATCAAAACGGCTACAAACAATAAGTGCTAGAGAGGGTGTGGAGAAAAAGGAATCCTGTTACAGCGTTCGTGGGGTTGTAAATTGGTACAACCACTGTGGAAAACAGTATGGAGAGTCCTCAGAAAACTGAAAATAGAATTACTATTTGACTCAGCAATCCCATTCCTGGGCATCTATCCAGAGAAAACCATGACTCAAAAAGACACATGTACTCACTCCGATGTTCATTGCAGCACTATTTGCAATAGCCAAGACGTGGAAACAACCTAAATGTCCATCGACAGAGGAGTGGATCAAGAAGATGTGGTACATATACACAATGGAATATTACTCAGCCATTAAAAGGAACAAAATACCAGCATTTTTAGCAACATGGATGGACCTAGAAATTATCATGCTAAGTGAATTCAGCCATATCATGAAACACCAACATCAAATGCTATCACTTACATGTGGAATCTGAAAAAAGCACACACAATGAACATCTTTGCAGAACAGATACTGACGCACAGACTTTGAAAAAACTTATGGTTTCCAAAGGAGACAGTTTGGGGGGCGGGGGGATGCACTGGGGGTATGGGATGGAAACCCATAAAATTGGATTGTGATGATCCTTGTACAACTATAAATGTAATAAACTCATCAAGTAATAATAATTAAAAAAGAAAGCCCATCACAGAACCACAGAACTGGTCTGAATTGCTTAAATCCGCTGTAAAATTGCATTTTAAATTGTGTTTTGGTGTTATGTTCTCAGCTTGTAAAAGAGATAGCATTTTTAACATGAAATTTGCTGTCGTGTTTGCTTTAAGGATGCTACTGAGGTCTTGTCCACTACATCAGGCAATATCTTCCTTAAGAGGCCTCAAGAGAAACATTCTTCTCATAGCTTATTGCTAAAAAAATGTTTTGCTTCTCTTTAACAGAGAGCATGAGTTTTTAGGACACTTACTGACAATGCAAATCAGGTAATTCAATGAATTCTCGTTTTTTTATTGACCCCTGGGAGCTTAGAGCTGGCATACTATTATATGAACTAGTATATACTATGTGGTATTGTGTAGTATGTGGATCAGTATTGCATTTTTAAAATAAAAATCTTTACTGCAGACAATTTTGGCCCACACGCTACACAATACCAACATATAAGTTTAATCTTTTGAAATCATCATTTAAACAGCAAAAGACCAAGAAGTAAAATTGAGTCAATTGATTATTTTTCAAAATATTTTCTATGCACATTACCCTCAGTTTCCTTATTGTGGTGACTCATACAAATACAGAAAACTATCTCATGTTAAGTGAGGCATGAGTTGTGCCTCAGATACTAGCTACCATGTAGATCTTTATGGCATAAATTTGTGTCCTAAATTTTTATCTGGCCTTGTCTTATTCTATTCTTATTTTCTATTCCCCCAACCCCCTGATACACACACACACACACACACACACACACACACGCACACACGCACACACGCACACACGCACACACGCAGAGGCATACCTCAGAGATACTGCAGATTTGGCTCCAGGCCATCGCAATAATGCATATACCACAACAAAGCAAGTTATACTAATTTTTATTTCCCAATCCACATAAAAGTTGTGTTTATAATCTACTGTAGTCTATTAAGTATGCAATAGCATTATGCCTAAAAAAAATACTTTAATTTAAAAATACTTTACTGCTAAAAAATGCCCAATTATAGTGATAACATCAAAGATTGCTGAGCACAGATCATCCTAACAAATATAGTAATAATGAAAAAGTTTGAAATATTGCAAGAATTACCAAAATGTGACACAGAGACACAAAGTGAGCAAATGTTGTTGGAAAAATGGCACTGATAGACTTGCTTGATGCAGGTTTGCCAAAGACCTTCGATTTGTAAAAAACACAGTGTCTGTGGAGTGCAATAAAGTGAGATGCAACAAAATGAGCTGTACCCATTCATACATACCTATATGTATACAAAGTGTGTGTGTATGTGTGTGTGTGTGTGTATGCATGTATTTCCACAATGCAGTATCTCTTATGGTATAGTAATTTTTACAACATTTTTGGAAGGAGATAAGGTCTAGATAAGTATACTGTCATACAGATGATGGGCAGGGCCAGTGTGGAAGCAGAGACTCTAGTTCGAGAAGTCTGGCACAGTGATAGGCAATGCTAGTTTGACCTGGGGCCATGAATGCTCACATGGGCAGAAGGAAATAGAACTGAGAATGATTCGTAGGCATAAACATCTCAACTTAATGCCTGATTAGTTGGGATGGAAAGAGACATGACCTCAAGGTTTCTGGCTTAGACTATAGAATTACCAACTTGGGCAGGGAGTAGTTTGGGAGGAAATGTGAAGAATTCATTTCTGAACACAGTGAGTTGAAGAAAACCATCTAGGACAGCCAGATGGAGATTTCAAGCTTTCCCTACCACTCCATTAATTTCCATGTATGTTCATTTGCTCCCATTATTTTTGTCTGCCTGGAACACAGCCACCTTTGCTTCTAATAGTGACCAAACTTGAGCCATCTTTCTGAGTCCAGTTGAGTTCCTATGCTTCCAAAAAGTATCTTTGCCCACTTCATTCTTCTTACCTTCAATAGCACTTGTTATCAGTATTATATTAGAGCAAAGACTTGAAGCAACTCATGTTGCTATTCCACCTGTTTCATCTCTTATTGCATATGTGAATTCCATCTACTTATTCATTCACCAAATATTTAGTATAACCTATCCAAATATCTTGTGGTCTTGCCCTCAGAAAGCTGGCAGTCCTTTGGAGGAAGAGACAACACAACAGCAACAAGTCACTCTAGGCCTCTTAAAGGCACATGAGATCCATCCTCTTCTTTACCCTTTCTCATGGTGGCTTGCTTAAGCTATATGTAGGGACAACTTCAGCAAACAGCATATTAAGCAGAAGATTACTGATTTAAGCTTGCAGAAGAGAAAATCATAGCAAACCTTGGGGGAGGAAATGTGATGTCCTTCTGGGCCACCAAAATTCTCTTCTTATACAATGGGAGTTGTGAGAGCAAATAATGCAGACTGTCCCTAACATGTGGTTTTCATCCACTGGGCCACGTTAGGTCTGCTCATGCCAGGCTCACACTCCAAAAAGGCAAAATCTTATCTGAAGCTCTGACATGACAGCAATTGTTTGCTCTTGCAGGGTGGACTTGATTTTTAACAGCAGCCCAGAGGAATTCCAGTCACAGCAGTAAAGACCCTTTCTGTTCAGATGCATGAGGCATGAGAAGCGACTTCGTGGCAAAGCAGAAAGGAGTCAGGAGTGGGCAGGGAGTTGGAAAGGCACATGAAGAGTTGTCTTCAGGCTTTGGATCAGCCCTTAACTAACTGCTTTGACTTTGGCAAGCTGATCCCTGCTTCAGTGCCTAATTCATAAAAGAAGGTGGCTAAAAAGGTGATATTTCAGGATCTTTTGTGTTCTTCTCCATATGTGATTTAAAAAAAAGTCTTTCAGAATGAGAGGCGCTCAAAGTGAGTTCTCTTGTGCCCCTATTATGTCAATGGAAGATCCAGATGTAGAAACTACCAGCTTTAGAAGTTAGGCAATTTCGGGGTGTGTTGTCAAAAGGAGTTGTCTTGGAGAAACATGCACTTTTCCAGTGCATGAGTATGGTTTATCGAAAGGGCCTATGATGCGCCTGTATTGAAATGCTGTTCTGAAGTCGTTGCCCTGGAGGGCGAGGGCACCATGGATCAAGTTCCGGCCTAAACTCGCTCCTGAGGAGACTCGGGACAAAGTCTGAAATCTTTCTAGATGTCAGTCTTTTTAATTAAAAATAAAGGTTTCTCTTCCACTTTTCATCTAGCTCTCACATTTTATATCTTCTCATGAATTGTGTGTGTGCACACGTTGGTATGTGTGTGGATTGTGGGAAATGCTTTGGATAAAATTGCAAGCTCTTTTAGTTTTCCTAATGACAATGTCTGACAATTTCTAACAATCTGAAAACATTCTCTGCTTTCTTTAGTACACCATAGAGTTGTGAAAAGCAAATAGGCTTTGAAGGCTGAGACACCTGGATCCAAGGCCCACCATTGCCACCGCTGCTTATTGAACAAGTCACTTCTGATTCAAAGTTCTCTTTCATCCTCCAAAAGCTGCACATTATATATCACCAGTGTATGTTTTTGTTGTGATAAGTGACTGGTACAGTCCATCTTTAAGGTGATAACTCTTACAATGCCTGCAAGCTTAATAAAGACATTTGAGTTTACTGATGAAATGACTAGTGGATGAACAGTGAAGTCATTTTTTTTTGGTTTATTCTAAGAAAGAATGAGTTAACTTCTCCATGTAGGAGGAAAAAAAACAAATGCACAAACTCTATGGGCTCGGTTTCTTTGTTTATAAAATCAAGGGGTGCAGCAGATGATTTTTAAGGCCTCTCTCTGAGTCTATAATTTTGGCTCATAAACTGGATCTGGATGTAATTCCAAAGCAATTCAAAGAGATAAATTCCAAAATGGGGTTTTAAGTATAGCAGCATCATAGTAATAAATTAAGTATGACTACTTTAGGGGACAATATTCATTTGGATGTATAATTCAAGTCAGGTTATTTTAATAATACATATTGAATGCTTACTTTGCTACATTCCAGTGCTTTGGTAACATTTTGTGGTTCCACTTCAGACATGTGGGAAGAACAGGAAAAGATGGCAGAAATAGATGGAGACAATAGGAGGTAGGAGTTTAAGACAAAAGCGAAGTGATCAGGCCAGGCTGGTTCTGTCTTCTCTTGGCTGGACGAGGACTTGATTTTATAGTATGTCTTACTTTACACAATGAATCTATTCCTGAAAGAAGCTTAGAAACATTTGTAAATTGAATCATGTCTTAAAAGTACCATAGCTGTGTCCTACTGAAAACACTTCCGTGATAAAGCTTTTTGTAAAAAGAGATGTTATTCTCTAATTCTAAATCTATATTGGATCTGCTTAAAGGAAAGTTCAACTCTAGTTCTTTTCCTGGAGAGGAAAAGTGATGTCAAACTACCCTGATGAGGTCCCGGTGTGGGAACAGCCTGTCTGGCCTCCTGGGCTCTCTGGGGAGAGTAGATAGAGAGAAAGAATAGACACATATTCCAGAACTGGACTTTGAATGGGCCTTTGGCCAAACTTGGCCCAATTTCTCAACGGAGAGAGAGCACTGACCAAAACTGAATGCTGACTCAAAGCCAACTTGCTTTGGACACACTGTCCTCTGCCAGGGAAGCTCAGCACCCTCTCCCTGAGGTACTTACCCAGCCAGGGGAAGGAAATGCTGGGACAAGCAGCTTTGCTCTTTCCCCTTCTACCTCTGGTTCCAGCTTTTGTGCAGCTCTCACAATTCGGGGAGGGGGAAAGGAGGGGAGAAAAAGACTGGCTAGTGGAAGGAGAGGCAATAGGGCCACCCATGAAGATGCTGGGCTTAGAGAAAGCCAGGGAAAACCAAGGGGGAGTCATTGTGTAAGAAGAAAATTTGAACAATCTTGGGGACTAAGGAAAAAATGAGGAAAGGGTTCAGGGCAACCACATGAACACAAAGGAAAAGAGGAGGAAAGGAAGAATCCCAGGATGGAAAGTGAACTGGGAAGAGATACAGAGGAGGCTAGATCAAGCTGAGAGCAATTTCAGGTGCTAATTCAGATCCGAAGCTCAAATCTTTTTGATTCAGAAAAATGTCCTGTGATTAACCCTTCAATGTGAAGCCTAGTGTGTAGAAATTTCCTTTAACTGTAGCTTCTTTACATACATCTGGGATGATGAGAAATTTAGGCATGATAGTTCATTTTCCAGAAAGATTCATGGTAGGATTTCTAACTCTGCAGAGGCTGCATTTGCAGAAATTATAACAAGAATGGCTTGTTAAAGTGTTGATGAGGGTTGAAGAGGAGGGGTGAATGTTCAAAATCAGATTGCCATGCAATTTGAAATCACTACTTTAGTTTTGATGTAAACGTAAGCAATTTTAGAATTGTATTACTAAATTACTGGGATACCAGGCTTCCAATATCCAACATGTCATTTCCTGGAGGAGCGCAAGCACAGAGGACTCAGAGCTAATTTGAACATCCATGTCACTTCTCCCCTTATAGCTTGATTGACAGACTAAAATTGTTTGTACGAATCTTAGTTCTTTTCACAGTACCTGTCTTCCTGGAGGTAGATTCCAGGTAGACTCGTCAGGCAGAAGAAACACATGGGAGCAGAATCAAATAGTTTAAGCAACCCACACATTATGGGAACCACCTTTGGGAGATAACCAAAGGTAAGAGTCAACATATTTAACTGCTAAGTCATAGGACCAGCCAATCAGATCCTACCCTGGACACAAACAGCCCCTATCAGCCCCGGAGATAACACTCCCACAGCAGCTGATCCTTCTTCACAGAGTTGTTTGCACACTTGCAACTATGTGCCTATTCAGTTGCTATTATTGGTTCAATATCTGCCTTCCTCTCCAGACTGTCTGCCTAATGAGGGGTTTCCCTAGGTCCCCAATGAACCTTTGTGATCAGACACCAGTGACCCAGGTAGAAAAGACTTCATCTTACTGTATTGCGGCCAACTTCAAAGAAGTGGCACGGAAGGGTGGAAAAGTCCTTGATATTAGGACAGCTGTGCTCATGTCCCAAATTCGCTGTTGACTCATGTGATTTTGGTCAGGTCACTTCCCTGTCTCTATTTCTGACTCCTTTGCTAGGAAACTACAGGACCAGATTTGGTAACTTCTGAGGCCAATTCCAGCTCTTAGAGTCTGCGATTCAGCTTGCTCATTAAGTGGACAGGGGAGATTTATCTGTGACCAGAACAAAATGTTAGGAACCAATGAAAGTTGCCAAATACCATTCAGAGAAAAAGTGGGAACAGGATTTTGTATGAAATGTGCTTGGGTTGCACAATGCAAATATCACTTTGGTGAGAGAGGAAGGCCACGGGATATGATTACTTGATCTGCCACCAAGCTTCCTGCACAGCCCTGCAAGCTTTGCAAGCCCTGCAAGCTAAAGATACCTATCACTCTTGTTCAAGGTCCACTTCCTACTGAGTTGTCACACTGTTGAATTATTGCTGAGGTGAAGTCCAAAAGGGGAAATATTTTGCAACCTAGGGTTGGACCCTGGAGCTCGACGATCATGACTGATACATATTTTCCCAGAAACATCCAGGGCCACACTGAGGAGCCCTCGTACCTCCGTGCACCACTTTTGTGAGCTCACCCTGACAGTGGTGCTGTGGTTCCCCAAGCATTTTCCCAAACAAGCAAGTGAAAACATTTCCTTTTGCCTCTATTGGAATCATTTCTTTTCTTTAATTATGCATGAAATGAACAAGACTTTTTCAAAAAATAGCTCAGTTTAAAAAGCAGTTTAGAAACAAGGTCATATTTGTCTTCACAAGAAGAGTCATCAGTGTATTAAGCCAGAGATTCCTGAATCATAACACAGATGCTGCTCTGACAGTTGCTGAGTTTTAAAATTTCCAGGATCCTCAGAGAGTTCTTCTTTATGGGGGTATTGGCATGCTTGCAATTATGTCCCTAATCACTTTTGGTAATGCTGATTATGACATGATGTGTTCAAACACTCTTAGGTAGATATTCAAGAGCCCCAGCTTTTCCACCAGTTAGTATATGAGCCTGAGCAAGTCCCTGCCTCTCTGAGTCTCTGTTTGCTCTCCTGTGAACTATTCAGCTGGACATCCAAAGTTTTGAGCTCTACAGAGAGCCTCTGAGGCCTGGATGGGAGGACCTCACCCTTCTCCTCCCCACCAAGAAAGAGATGGGGACCTGGGCGTCCATACCCAAAGCTCTATTCTTTCCTTTACATATATTCAGAGTTTGCAGAAAGTTTCCCTGAGGAAAGGACACTTCTGCTTATAAAGTGTTTGAAAAGCACAGGATTTGGAGTTCCCCTTGTGGCATAGCAGAAATGAATCCAACTAGTCCATGAAAATGCGGGTTCGATCCCTGGCCTTGCTCAGTGGGTTGGGGATCTGGCATTGCTGATCCAGCTGGCATAGACGCAGCTGGATCCTGCATTGCTGTGGCTGTGGTGTAGCTCTGATTCGACCCCCAGCCTGTGAACTTCCATATGTCACAGGTGCAACCCTAAAAACAAAACAAAACAAAAAAAAAAAAAAAAAGAAGAAAAGAAAAAGAAAGAAAAAGAAAAATGCAGGATTTTATAACCTCTAAACATGCTCTCAATTGTAAAAGATGTCTCCTGAGTTCATGTTCACATATATTTGTGAACTCAGGTCTATACACGCTTACACACACACACACCCTCCACAGGGCAAAAAAAATAAGATTGTGTCACATCCCATGGCTCATGTTGAAAGGAATCCTGTGTCATTTTCTCTTCATGCCCCAAGGAAGTCCCAAGATGTTGCTGGGAGGTGGGGCAGCTCTTCATGTGGCTGAGAATTCAGCTGAAAATGAGTCAGAGGTGGAGCTTTAGCTTTTAGAAAGGAAGCTGAGGACGCATTTGACTATACCTTAACTTTATACAAGAGGAATCTAAGACTTGCCCAAGTGACTTGCCCAAGGTCATGTAACAAGTTGGTAGTGGAGCTGCTATTATAGGTCAGGTCTTTAAGTCCCTCCCCAATGCCCTTCCCAGTACACTGTGCTCTTAGGAAGAGATGGCACTAGAATGGGATATTTGGATATCCTGTATTGATGATTCAAAAGTAAAAAAAACATTTTACCCACCTTATCCACCTCTGTGGTATGGGGTTGACCTTTAGATCTGGCAAGACCTTAAGAAAATATTGCGTGTGCGTGCACACACACACACACACACACACACACACATACAGAGGCATTTTGCCCAGGGGATAAGGGGCAATGTAAAATCTTTGGCAAGTAAATACTTCAAAGCTTCAGAGGGTTTATCTGAAGAAGACTTTGAATAGAGTGCGATGTTTTATGGCTTCTCCTAATCCCCAGCAAATGTGCCTTGCTGAATAAGCAGAAATATTTTTAATGACTGCTAGAGAGCTACAGGCATAGATCTGTGACTAGAGCTGGATTTCCTGGGACCCTTAGTCTCCTGCATTACAATCTTGGAGAAAGAATTTGTATCTGGTTCTGCACTAATGAATTTGGAGGGCCCAAGGCTTTTCCCTCTAAAAGTTGTCTGAAAGTTACTCTTTATTCAGTCCTATCAACCATGATTTCTATCACTGCTAACAACTTCCACCTCTACCTCCACCTCTACCTCCACCACTAATAACACCTTGTCAGTTCATCTTAGCCTCACAGTATCCCAGGGAGGTATGTCATATATGAGTCCAAAAGTCCTTCTCCAGTGGGAAACGGGTGGTTGGCCAGCACCCTAAAGGGTTCAGTATAGCTTGTTGAGTTCAAGCTAGGAGGACAACACATGTCTGAGGAAGACGAGGGGAGTCAGGTCAAAGTGTGGGATACTAGAGGTCTAGAGAGACAAATGTGGTTCAAGATTCAGGGAAGGAGACTAACAGCAAGCTGAGTCCCTGGAAGCTGAGGGGCTATGAAGGTAGCAGAGCCTGGAGGTCAATGTTGGGGCTCTCCCAGCATTGTTCTGTTGTGGCCCCTGCCTTTCCTGCTTCTGGGGCCTCTGGGCAATTCCACCCCAGGCAGCAGCTTCAGAAGGGTTGGAATTATGAGAATTTGTTCAGTCATTTGGATCTTACACTCAGCTGGTTGAATGAGCAAAATGGGGCATTTTCAGAGAAGGCAAGACTTCAGGTTCTAGGCTACAAATTCAACAACTGTGGCTTTTTGAGGTCTCTTTCAGGCTCACACTGGGTCTCCTGACCTTAACCTCTATTTGCAGAAGTTCCACATTAGAAGAGTTCATGACATGTCCTCAGTCTTGTCCCCCTCTTGACAATTAAAACTCCTTTTCATGAGATGGAAATTTTAACTGTTACTTGTCCACTGTGTAGACTGAGATGCCAAAGCACATCTAGCATGGTTTAGCAAAACCTACTAAATATCATAGGATAAGGAAAGGTACCAAACTCATACAGAGAAGCTAAGTGAAGTAGAATTTCTGTTGCCTCTACCTTATGCAACAAAGGAAAAAAAAACAGGAATTGGGAAAAGTCAAGGATAGGATGGGCATGGCCTCTCCCAAGGCTAAATCTGTAGGAAACTGCTGGATGGTGGAAGGAAAATTCAGGAAGGAGACAGACACACACTTTAAAAAATATAATAAGTTACAAAAGTGATTCATGCAGGATATATGATTTGTTTTAGTGTAAATTTAAAAGGAAAGTCGAAAAATGACAACACCCTTCTACCTGAAGTTAAAATAACCTGTATCCTTTCTTTCAACCTCAGGTATGGTAATTCTTTACTCCATAAAACGGGGTGGAAGAAAAATAGCTGTGACTCATATTCCATGCTGAAAGCTTGCAGATTTTTATTACAAGAAGAGGTGATGGATGGGAAGGTCCAAGGAAGGCCTCTCTTATTACTCCCAAAGTAAGTTTGTCTTTTATTCTCATGCCATGGGTTTGGAAGGTGGAAATGCTGACATTATGTCAATTGTATTGGGTATTGACTACTGTGTAGGAAATTTTTAAAATGTGACCCAAGTCTATTCTGTTTAAAAGAAACTCATTTCAAATATAATAACCAGGCTGAAAGTAAAATTATGGGATAAGATATATCATGCAAATGCTAATCAAAGGAAAGCAGAAGTGGTTATATTAATATCAGATAGAGTAGACTTCAGAACAAAAAACATTATCAGAGATAGAGAGGGACATTATTTTAGGGTAAAAGGGTCAATCAACCAAGAAGGTATAGCAATTCTAAATGCATATGCACCAAACAATAGAGCTGCAAAATATGTGAAGCAAAAACCAATAAAACAAAAAGGAGAAATAGACAAATCCACAATTACAGCTGGAGACTTCCACACCTCTTTCTCTCTCAACAATTGATAGAACCACTCCACAGAAAATAAGGAAATAAAAGAAATCACCAACACCATTAACCAACAGGATCTAACTGACATTTTTAGAATACCACCCAGCAGTAAAATACACATTCTTTTCACATCTCTAGGTAACAGACAGAACATTTCTTGGGCATAAAACAAAACTCAAAAAATTTTAAAAAGTTGAAATTATAAAGGCTGTGTTCTCTGACCACATGGAATCAAGCTATTAATTAACAACAGAAAGATATCAGGACAATCTCCAAACACTTGGGAAATAAACAACACTAATCTAAATAACCCTAAATAATCCACAGGTCAAAGAGGAAGATTCAAAGTAAATTTAAAAATACATTCAGTTGAATGAAAAAACAGGATAAAATTTGTGGGACATTCCCAAAGCAGCGCTGAGAGTGAAATTTACAGCACTAAATGCCTCATTAGAAAATAAGATAGGTTTCAATGAAATAATCTAAGCTCTCACCTTGATATTTAGAAAGATAAAACTAATATAAAATTCAGTAAAGTCACAGGATACAAAATATATAGAAATCGGTGGCATATCTATACACTAGTAACAAACTGTCAGAGAAATTAAGAAAAAAATCCAATTTACAATTGCATGAAAAAGAATAAAATATCTAGGAATAAATTTAACCAAGGGGACAAAAGACCTTACCGTGAAAACTATAAGACAATGCTGAAAGAAAATGAAGAAGACATAAATAAATAGAAAGATATTCCATGTTCATGGATTGGAAGAATTAAAATTGTTAAAATGTCCATATTCCACAAAGCAATCTAGAGATTCAAAGCAATTTCTATCAAAATTCCAATGGCACATGTCACAGAACTAGAACAAATAATTTTAAAATTTGTATAAAACCACAAAAAACAGGATTGAGAGCCCAGAAATAAACCCAAACATATTTGAATAACTAATTTATGACAAAGGAGCAAAGAGCATACAATGGGGGAAAGAATAGTCTCTTCAATAAGAAGTGTTGGAAAAACTGGACAACCACATGCAAAAGAGTGAAGCTAGATCACTATCTTATACCAGAAACAAATATTAACTCAAAATGAATTAAAAACTTCAGTATAAGACCTGAAATTGTAAAATGTATATCGAGGACAAAGGAACTAAAGGTTCTAAAATAACTTTGAAAAAGAAGAATAAAGTGGAAGAATTCAGCTTACTCTATTTCAAGACATCATACAGCTGTACTAATAAAGACTATAGTATTGGTGGAGAAATAGACACTTAGATCAATGGAACAGAGCAAAGAACTGCAAAATAAATCCCCACAAATGTGCCCAACTGATTTTTGACAAAGGAGCAAATGCAATTCAATGGAAGAAAGATACCTTATCAACAAATGGTGCTGGACAATTGGATATATACAGGTCCAAAAATTAACTTTGACCTAAGTCTTCATTTTATTTTATTTTATTTTATTTTATTTTTTTTGTCTTTTTGCTATTTCTTGGGCCGCTCCCGCGGCATATGGAGGTTCCCAGGCTAGGGGTCCAATCGGAGCTGTAGCCACCAGCCTACGCCAGAGCCACAGCAACGCAGGATCCGAGCCACAGCTCACGCGTGAGCCACAGCTCACGGCAACGCCGGATCGTTAACCCACTGAGCAAGGGCAGAGACCGAACCCGCAACCTCATGGTTCCTAGTCGGATTCGTTAACCACTGCGCCACGACGGGAACTCCTAAGTCTTCATTTTATACAAAATTAACACAAAAATCAATCACAGACTTAAATGCAAAACATAAATCTACAAACTCAGCAAAAAAAAAAAAAAAATAGAAGAAGCTCTTGGGGATCTAGGGCTAGGAAGAGTTCTTGGACTTGCAATGAAAAAAATATGATCCATACAAGAAAAAATTGATAAGTTGGACCTTATCAAAATATACAAATTTTGCTCTGTGACAGGCTGGAAAATGAAAAGACAAGTGACAGACTAGAAGAAAATATTTGCAAACCACATGTCTGACAAAGGGCTAGTATCTAGAAAATATTTTAAAATTGTCAAAACTTAGTTTAAAAAAATCAAACAAATTCAACTAGAAAATAGGCAAAAAATAGAGACATTTCACAGAAGAGGATGTACAGTTGGCATCATTTGCCAATAGAGATCTGCAAATTAAACTACAATGAGATGTCACTAATATACCTATCAGAATAGCTAAAATTTTTTTAAAAAGTGAAACATCAAATGCTGGTGAGAATGCAGAGAATGGGGATCATTCATTTATTGCTGAGAATATAAAATGATACACCTTGGAAAATAGATTGACAGTTAAAAAAAAAATGAAACAAGCAACCCAGCGATTGCACTCCTGAGCATTTATCCCAGAGAAATAAAGACTTATGTCCACACAAAAACCTGTACATGAATGTTTATAGCAGTTTTATTTGTAATAGCCAAAAATGGGAAATAACCCAGGTGCTCTTCAATGAGTGAACTGTTAAACAAACCCTTAAATCCATACCATGGAATGTTTCTCAGTAATGAAAGGAATAAACTATTGATACACACAGTAAGTATGCATCTCTGAAGAATAATGCTGAGTGAAAAAGCTAATCCCCAAAGGTTACATACTTTATTCTTCCTTTAATATAACTTTATATAGGGATTTATATTCCTAAAGTAACAAAATTATACATATGGAAAAAAGATTAATTTTTGCCAGGGGCTAAGGAGTGGATGAAGACAAAAGGAAAAAAATAAAAATAAAAATAAAAATAAATAAATGAAAGGGCAACCTGAGGGATCCTTTAGTGACATTTTCTGTATCTTATCTGAATCAGCATCAATATCCTGATTGTAAAGTTGTACTATAGTTTTGAGATGTTACCATTAAGAAAAACTTAGGTAAAGGGTACATGGTATCTCTCTGTATTATTTCTTACTGGTGCATGCTAATTTACAATTATCTCCAACAAAAAGATGAGCCAATTCCATTTATAACAGTACCAAAAAACCCGCATAAAATACTTAAGAATAAGTTTAATGAAAAGCAGGAAAGACTTCTATACTAAAACTTGGAGAGATTAAAGAGGACAAATAAGTGGAGAACTATATCATGTTCATTGATAAGAAGACTTAATATTGTTAAGATATCAGTTCTTCTGAACTTGATTCATAAATCTAGTGCAACCCCAATCACAATACAAGCTGATTCTAAAATGCATACACAAATTCAAAGAAACAGAATAAATAAAACAATTTGAAAAAAAATATTTTAAGACCAATTTCAAGCCTTACTATAAAACTCATATAATCAAGACAATGTACCATTAGTGCTAAAGTAGACATATAGGTTAATGGAATATAATAGCATGTCCAGAAATGGATCCACACATATTGGTTAATTGACTTCTGAAAAAGGTGCCTATGTAACTCAATGGAAAGAGAAAGTATTGATGGAAAATTCCCTGCCTTGATTGTGGTGGTGCTGGTAACACAAGTACATAAATTTGTCAAAACCCATTGAACTGTACACTTAAAGCAGATGAAACTAATTGAATGTAAATCATGACAGTAAACGAGCCTGGGCCCCAAACTCACATCATACAGAAAAATTAATTTAAAACAGATCATAGACCTAAATGTAAAGGCCAAACTATAAAACTTCCAGGGAAAAAAATAACAGGAAGAAATCTTTACACCTCCAGGAGTTCCCACCATGGCTCAGTGGTTAACGAACCTGACTAGGAACCATGTGGTTGCAGGTTCGATCCCTGGTCTTGCTCAGTAGGTTAAGGATCTGGCATTGCCGTCAGCTGTGGTGTAGTTCGCAGATGCTGCTCGGATCTGGCGTTGCCGTGGCTCTGGCATAGGCCAGTGGCTACAGCTCCAATTTGACCCCTAGCCTGGGAACTTCCATGTGCCATGGGAGCGACCCTAGAAAAGGCAAAAAGACAAAAAGAAATTTTTACAATTCTGGTGTAGCAGACATTTTGAGATGCAGAAATCTCCAGTCACAAAAGAAAAAAACTGACTGACTTTACCAAAATAAACTTTTCTCCTCTTAAATCAATGGTTTGTAATGCTGGCAGCACATCTGAATTATCTGGAGAGTGTCAAAACAAAACAAAACAAAAACAAAACACCTCTTCCAGATTAATTGAATCATAATATTTTCTTGAGAAACACTGACTTAAAGTATGTTTTTGATACACTTTTCTATTTGTATTTGAATACATAAATGGAGATGGTGTAATGTATATAAATAAATTAATGTATTTAATTGGCATCCTTCATTATGTATCAGGGACTGTATTAGATGCATGGTTACACAAAGAACTCAGACAATCTCTGACCAGAATTACATGGGGAATCAGAATTATCGGTGGGATAAAAGTTGTGTGAACAAATGGAGTAAAGTGGGGACACAAAGAGATGTGTTCCACCTGGTGTGGGTGCTGAGGAGAGGAGTTAGAAGAAGGGGTGTCATTTGACTTACTTCTTGAAAGAAAGATGATTAGGTGCGGTCAGCTGTCCTGAGACAACTGGAGTGACCACACCCTCACACACACTTTTGTGTCCATATAGGCAGCATATATATATTTTTAATATAGCAATAGTATGTCTACTTTGGAGTTGGGGAGCTTAAAGGAAAAAATCCACTGCACCTTCAGATCCAATCTATTTTTTATCTTAAGAGGTCCTGGGAGAGAAGAAGGACCTTTTCCAATTGCCTTCCTCATGTATTTCCTCTATTCTCTTTTCCAGCTTGTGAGCCCCAACAGCCACAGATTTTCCAAATCTGGTAAAGTCAGGACAGAATTTCTGATAAATAGCCATTTAAGTTCTTTATTAAGCTTTTCCTTTGAGTTCCAGTGCTAATCCTCTCAACTGCTTCCTACAAACTTCTGTCAAGCTTATTAGCCAGATTAGTTGGGTATACTGTCGTATACTATGTGCCTTTCTGTCATATAACTCTTCCATCTTTACAGAAATACAGACAGCCAAGGGGGTTCATTTACTTTTTGTGCTGCTATCAGCATATTGGGGACATAGTCCATAGCTAAACTGGTTTCAGGGCATTGGGTCCCTGTATGGGAGGGAACTACCTATACAAAGAGTGACTGCTGTACAAATAGCAACTGTGAAGGAAAAGAGATGATAGCCATGAATATTCATTCATACCCCCAAGGTAATGTATTAGGTATGTATTAGCCACTGAATCAAACAAATAAATGCACATGTGTTACAACGTTCCTTCTCCCTCTCTGTGCCTGAGAAGAGGGGACGCCTGTGATCCATTTCTGCAGACTCCCAGTCACTCCTGAGAAACACACCCTCTTCGTGTTTACACATCGCAGCCTTCCAACTACTTCACCAACTGCCTCCTGGCCTTTGCTCAGTGAGCCGGTCGGGCTCCCAGAAAATCCTTCATTCTTTCCCAAGTGTGCCTCCCCAAACAGATGTTCTATATCATGAACACCAAGTCGTCCTGCCCTGAGGTCTTAGCCAGCAAAAACTGACAAGGGCCCTTGCCTTCGGCCGATGACGTAATGAGCCATGGAGATATGTGCTGCAGTCTCCCCACCCCCCAGCCCCTGCGCCAAAGGCGGAAGACAGTACGGACTCATGGGGGCTTGGACCGAGGAATCAGGCAGGCCATCCTTTCTTATGACAAATGGCTACAATGTGCAAGCCAGCCTGGGAGAATGTCTCTTGTTCCAGGCATCTCCAGGAGTGGCCTCCCCAGCTCCTCGACTGACAATCTAGCTCCCAGCCTGGCTTCACCATCTATGCATAAGCCAGGTCTCCCATGTTTGCTGAGTCCTTGGGTAAGCTGGAAGATGCACGAAAAGCCAGACATTCAGGGGAAAGTGTTCTGAGCAGCATAAAGTCCCAAAGCCAAGCATTCTACGTGGCAGGGCAGCCCTCGAGGGCCTCACCTATTTCAGATGCATTCACATAGTTCTGTTCACGGACAACACGATTAGCTCTCTGTTTCTGAGCCTACAGCCCAACAGGAGTGCTCAATTCTCAGAGGACCTTGGAGCCACAGGGACAGGCCTAGTGACATTGCCCAGCATGTAGTAGATGCTCAATGCATATTTGTTGAAATGGGGCAGCAAAAAAGGCACAGCTAACCACAAGAAGGCCCCTGAAACCCACCCCATATGTTAAAATGGTTGTCTTGTGCCTTGGGTCTTTTAGGACAAAGAAAAGATCCCTAAATTGCAAACTGTCTACTCAGTGGTAAGTACTTCATTTATTATCCTATTTACTTATGCAACCATCCTTTGAGGTATTAAGAACACCACATCATAGACAAGAAACTTGAAGCGCAGAGAAGTGAAGTGGCACCCCCAAGTCCTTCATCCAATAAGGGGCAAGGTTTCCATCCCAGCTCAGATCTGCCTGGAAGACCTGTGCTCTCAACCACACTTTACCACCTCCTTTGAACTCTTACCTCTTACCTCAAACTGAGCTCCTCCTCTTCTCCTCCTTGGACCAATTCAAGCCTCCCCCAGCCCTCTGTGTTGTTTTAACAGATGCCTCTGTTTCCAATCTCTCCCACCATTCCCATACAGCATTTTTCAGGCTCGCCTGAGTAATCTTTATTAAAACCAATGCAGATCACACCACTCTCTGTTAGAAACCTCAGCTGGCCCTCCCTGATATGGCACCCAAAGCCTTTCCTGGGCTGACCCCAATTTGCCCTTCCAGTGTCATCTCTGCCACATCCCACCACACTACCCACGCCCTGGCCCACTCCCAACTCTCTAGATCTACCTTATGCTTTGTTCATGCCACTTCATCATCTGGGAAACAGCACCCCACCATCCACCACCACACTGCCACCAATGCCACCTTCCTCCCCTACCATCAAGGTCCACATCCAATGTCATCTTACCTGTGACATCTTCCTGGACTCATGTGGAACAGCCCCTGCATCGAATTCCCTCCACACAGTATATTTATTGTACATATTAAACTTAGTTGTTTAGTATGTTTTTTCCTTCTTAGCTTAAAATTTCTATCTGTTAGGGATTTTGATTAATTTACTTTCAATTCGTAGCATAGAGCCAAATACACAGATAATTAACAGTAACCAACAAATGAAAGGAAACAGTCAGTGCTCATGGACTGAGTTATCATGTTAAGTGGTGGTTAGAAACACTGTTTAAGAATGCTGACAGTGTGCAATTTATTTTAGAATTATTTATGTTCACGGACATTTGCATTTGTAAAAAGTGTAATGACTAAAAGAGGTAAACTTCAATTATGTGGAACTATACTTCTCTAGAACACCTCATTCTGTTTCAGTTCCAAGTGAATGAGGACATTATTTTAAACAATATTGCGCACTTCAAAAAGGCCCTGGTGCACAGCATTGGTTCATAAGTGATCTCTAAACAACCAGAGAGCTATATGTTGTACCTTTTTGGTGATCATCTCATTCAGCAATCTGGATTTACTGGGATGGCCCCACGGTGGAGTCAGACAGGTTGAGGGATGTGATGATGTGGGCTGACTGGTTCTTTGAGGTCCACCGCATATTGTGGTTTATGGCTCAGTTTCCTTTGCTATAGAAAGGACACAACATTGCTTATCACACGGGATGGTATTAAAGCAACACAATTCAACCCTTTGGAATTAGGAGCCCATTATATTTGAATATGGATAGGCTCTAAGATGAAGTTACCTTTGTACTAGTCATTAAAGAAAAGTTTTAGAAAGTCAAGAACCATATAAACCACATTGCTGAAAGAAGGAAGGGGAAAATTTTTTAGCAAATAAACTGTGTTTAAGCCACATCACATTAGAAAAGCATTTATTTGCATATAGATGAATGATATGACTGCCTCTGCCTGGAACCATTTTTCACTTTCTCCTTTTTTCTAACTTTTACTTACACTTGAAGTCATGCCTTAACTGTCACTCCCCATAGGAAACCTCCACTGACCCCTAGACTAAGTGACTCACTCCTATTATATATTCTTAGACTATTCTATGTCCTCCATTATTTTAATTGCTTGTTCATTATCTGTCTTCCATTCCACAGGAACAGTAGCAACGAGGTCCTTAGCATTTAGCACGGTCCCTGGCACACTGCCAAAAAATACTTATTAAGTAGATGTGTAAACAAATAAGTGATACACCAACTACAAATCACAGGTTCCTCTTAAGAAACTTTTTCTGAACAAGTCACTAAGTGGATTGAACATTCACTTCTTTCACCCTCCTCTTTCATTCTTTCAACAATTATTTATTCAATGCCTACTTTGCATCAGCCTCTGTAAGGTAATACAATAGACGTTTTTCTCTGCCCAAAGCAACTTGGTGCATGCTGTCTGTGTGTATACAGAACCCCCACAATGCTTCGCAGCACTTATCTATTAACATATTGGTCTCCACTGCTAGGCTGTAAGCGCCTAGAACTCAAAGGGTCGAGGTCTTGTTTATCTTACATCACCAGAACTTCATACAATAAATGACGCAGAGTCAGTACTTCGTAATTGTTGTATGTAGAGTGGGGAATAAATATTTTAAGTGATACAGTTCTTTGGAAATCAATTTGGAAAAATGAATTGAGTCCTTAAAATACTATCTACCACTTCCAATGTTGCATAAGTAAATCATTCAAATTTAAACAAAAATATCTTTATAAAAATATTCATCATCAGAGTTCTCACTGTGGTACAGTGGGTTAAGGATTTGACTGCAGCCACTTGGGCAGCTGTGGAGACACAGGATCAATCCCCAGCCCCTCACAGTGGGTTAAAGGATCCAGCAGGTCTCAGCGGCAGCCTAGGTCACAGCTGCAGCTCAGATTCAATCCCTGGTCCATGAACTTCCATGTGTCATGGGTATGGCCATTAAAAAAACATTTATTATTTATTATTTAGAGTATCAAAAACTAGGAACTAGCTAAATGTGCATCTTCAGAGAGAAGGTTAAATAGTCTAAAGTATATGTGTCTACACATTGGGATATTGTCCACACTTTATAACTGATTCTAAGAAAGAGCATAGTAAAATAATTATGAAATAGTGTTAGAAAAATAAGTATTAAAATTGTATATTTTTTTTGTATATTTTTTTTTTAGGGCCGCACCCATGGCATTTGGAAGTTCCCAGGCTAGGGGCTGAATCAGAGCTGTAACTGCTGGCCCACACCACAGCCACAGCAATGCAGGATCCGAGCTGCATCTGCAGCCTACACCACAGCTCATGGAAATGCCGGATCCTTAACCCACAGAGCAAGGCCAGGGATCGAACCTGCGTCCTCATGGATGCTAGTCAGATTCGTTTCCACCAAGCCATGATGGGAACTCCTAAAATTGTATTTTAGATGCCACATTTATTTGTTGGTTTTAAAAATAATTTTTAAAATTATAGTTGACTTACAGTGTTCTGTAAATTTCTGTTGTACAGCAAAGTGATCCAGTCATGCACGTATATATATACAATTCTTTTTCTCATATTATCTTCCATTATGTGGTTTTGTTTTTTGGTGTTTTGTTTTGTTTTGTTGTCTTTTTTGTCTTTTTTAGGGCAGCCCCCGAAGCATATGGAGGTTCCCAGGTTAGGGGTCTAATCAGAGCTGTAGCTGCCAGCCTATGCTAGAGCCACAGCAATGCCAGATCAGAGCTGCATCTGCGACCTACACCATAGCTCACGGCAATGTCGGCGGATCCTTAACCCATTGAGCAAGGCCATGGATTGAACCTGCAACCTCATGGCTCCTAGTCAGATTCGTTTCTGCTGCGCCACAACAGGAACTCCCCATATTTTTTTTTAAATTAAATCCAGTTAATCATAGGAAACACAATTCCTGGATGAAATATACCCAAATTTCATGTGTTTAGTGAATGATCAATGGGAATTTTGTTCTAATTTAAGTATGCACAAGTAATTTCCACACATTTTCTTAAATAAATTATTTTCTCATTTTATAATAGAAATAATATCACTAAAGACTTCCATTTCCAGCCATCGTGGAGTAACAGGAACCAAGTTTTCCCTTCCATGTTAAGCTACTGCAAAGCTGGACAAAACATATAAAATAATCTGTTTAGGTAATGTACAGCAGGCAGCATAGGAGAATAATCCCTAGACAAGATAAACATATGAGGTATCCCTATGAATGCTCCAGCTCACTGCCTTGGGAGAATTCCAAGATCATAGCACAGGGAGTTGCACATAGCTCCTACACATAGCCAGAAGGGCTCCCTGAGTTGAGGAAGCAGAGTTCAGAGTTTAGGAGGCCTGGATTTTCCTAGTAGACTACCAGGGAGGAGGGAACTGCGCAGAGGGGGTGGGAGTTAGTTTTTGAGGACTGCAAAGGGTCTCCATTGAGTCTCTGATTGAGTTCTGATCTATGTATTTCTATATGAAAACTTCTAAGATTAAGGAAAGCACCACTGGAAAGAAGCAGATGGAAAAATCACCAATGCTTATACATAGCCTGGAATAGTTCATTTTCTGGATGAGAGAACGGAGAGGAAAGGAGGAAAGACCTCCTACACCTGGGCATTTGGTAGAGTCCTTGGAAATGTATTGCCTTAGGAGTGGGGCCAAGAGATCTCTAGACTGAAAGTTGTTCTGAAACCACCGCATAGCGGCAAACTCTGTAGCAGGACTGCAAAGGATCGAACCATTCCCAAGGGACCTAACTGCATTCCAGAACAAAGAAAATAATTTATAAAGGACTACATCTTTTCCAATTTCATCCAACTTCACTTATTATTATAAAATAAACAGAGTCTGGCTTTCAATAAAAATTACTAGGTGCAAAGAAGCAGAAAAATATGGCATATAATTAGGATAAATATCAACAGTAACAGACCCAAAGTGATAGAGAATTAGTACACAAGGGTGTTGAAACAGCTATAATAAATATACTCTATAGTTTCAAAAATTAGGGGAAAGTATGAGAATGATAGGATATAAATGGAAGATAGAAGACCCAAAGAAATATCATAGGCATGAAAAAATAAATACCTAAGATGAAAAATATACTTCATCAAATTAGGAGATTATACACTGCAGAAGATACGATCAGTGAACATGAAGACAAAGTAATAGAATCTATCCAAAATAAAATTTAAGGAGTACCCACTGTGGTGCAGTAGGTTAAGGATCCAGCATTGTTGCAGCTGCAGTATAGGTTACAGCTGCAGCTCAGATTTTTTCTTGACCAGAGAACTTCTACATGCTGTAGGTGGGGTCAAAAAAATAAAAAAATAAAAATTTAAATTTTAAATAAAATTTAAACAGAGCATATGTGAGCTGTGAAATAACATCAAACAGCCTGACATATGTAGAATTTAAATTCCAGATAGGTGGTGGGGGTGTGGTACAGAAAAATGATACTACTAAATTTTTTTCAAAAGTTTATCACCTTTTTTATTTTATAAGAAGTGTCAGGGAAACTCGTATGATACATATCTGGACCACTATTCAGACCACAGGAATAAAGAAGGCTTCTCTTCAGGGAGTTTTGTTTGTCCCCTCTCCTTCCACCTCATAATGTTTTATTTAAAAAAAAATGTTCATGGTAGTTTTGATTTGCATTTCTCTAATAATCAGGGATGTTGAGCATTTTTTCATGTGCTTGTTGGCCATCTGTACATCTTCCTTGGAAAAATGTCTATTCACTCTTGGGCATATATCCAGACCAAACTTTCCTTAAAAAAGACACATGAACCCGCATGTTCATTGTAGCACTATTCACAATAGCCAAGACATGGAAACAACCCAAATGTCTGTCAACAGATGATTAGATTAGGAAGATGTGGTATATATACAGAATGGAATACGACTCAGCCATAAAAAAAAGAATGAAATAATGTCATTTGCAGCAACATGGATGGAACTAGAGACTCTCATACTGAGTGAAGTAAGTCAGAAAGAGAAAGACAAATACCATATGATATCACTTATATCTGGTATCTAATATACAGCACAAATGAACCTTTCCACAGAAAAGAAAATCATGGATTTGGCGAATAGACTTATAGTTGCCTGGGGGGAGGTGGGGGAAGTGGGATGGATTGGGAGCTTGGGGTTAACGGATGCAAACTATTGCTCTTGGAATGGATTAACAATGAGATCCTGCTTATAAAATACAATACAATAAAATAAAATAAAATGAAATGAAATGAAATGAAATAAAACAAAATAAAATAATTATGTTCAAACCTACAGAAAAGTTGCAAAAATAATGCAATTAATGTAATCTATTCTTTACCTAAACTCATCGATTGTTGTCATTCTGGTATAGTTGCTTTTTCTCTCTTCTCTTTCTCTCTCATATATATATATATATATATATATATATGAGAGAAGTTACAAACATCATGATACATCACTCCTAGATACTACACCTCTTAAAAAGTCCTTTCTGTATATAACCATAATATAATTATCACACAAAAAATAAATTTAACATTGTTACAATATATTTATTTAGTAAACATTCTACATTCAAATTTCCCCACAATCAAGTTATCCTAGTAATGTCCTTTATAGCTGCACACTGTTTTCTTGTCCCTTTCTTTAGTCTTGTTTAATCTGGAATAAATTCCTTAGCCTTTCTCTGTCTTTCACAACTTCAACATTTTTTGAAGAATACAGAACAGGTGTTTTGAGAACGTCCCTCATTTTGGATTTGTCTGATTATTTCCTCATGATTAGACTCAGATTAAACATGTTTGGCAAGAGTATTGCATCATACCACAAAGCACATGCTGTAAGTCTGTCACATTATTGGTGATTTTGATTACCTGATTAAGATGATGTTTGCCAGACTTCTCCAATGTTAAGACATCATGTTCCCTTTGCAATTATGAAATAATCTGTTGGCGGATGATTTGAGATTGTATGACTATCTTATTCCCCAATGTATCAGGGTCCATAAAACCACACCTCCAGTGTTGATCATTTTCTAGGAGGACTCACCAGATCCTGCAAAAATATACCAAGTAAATCAGTGATGGGAAAAGATGCATGGGTAAATTCCTAAGGAAACTGGCACAAGCTTCCAAGGGTCTTCTCCCAGCAGCAAGTTGTGACAATGTGCAAAATGCTGTTGTTACCAGGTGGTACTCCTTAGAGACTCAGCACACAAGGTTCCTGTTGAAGTCTGGTCGTGTGGACACCCTCTGCATAGCATATACCAAAATTCAAGACTCCCAGAAGGAAAGCAGGTGTTAACACTTGCTGTACAAACAGTGTAGGCACAGTGAGCCACCCTTATCCATTCTGGGAATGATGGGAACCTTCCTCAAGTCCAAGTTCCCAGATGTCAGTCAAGGGCCAAGCAGGTCTTTCTAAGGATAATAATCTCAAGCTTGCTGTGTTAACTCTTTTCAGCGCACTCAACAAATTTTCACCCACTGGCTCTGGCATACACTGATGATCCTGATCTAAGTTTATTATTACAGCGGTGGTTGCAAAATGATGATTTCCTAATTGCCATTCCTTCTACATTTATTAACTGGTATTCTTCCATAAAGAAGAGCTTATTTTTCCTGTCCCCACAGAATCATCCTTTTATTTTATTATTTTAATTCAATGTGTAATGATCAATTCTGTCATTATTCTTTTTAGATGCTCAATTTGTCCCACATTTGCCTGAGATGAGCCCCTCCACATTGGCTCCTATGTCCTTTTGGCATATCCCAACCAGTCTGTGAGGACTGCCTTCCTTTCTGCACTGCAAGATGCTGCATGTGAGCATGGGAACATTCCTCCACCAGATCTAGAAGTGGTGATTTCCCTGAGGACTTTTTTTTTTTTTTTTTGGTAGAAGGAAATGGTATTTAGAAACCAAAACTTATGTGTGCTTATTTCTACTGGAGTGCCATTGATTCTAGGTCCATACAGTGGACAGAGTTAGAAAATATGATTTAAAAAAAAATTATTATGTCATAAGGTGGGGTAGGTTGGAGGGATGGACTGGGTATTTATGATTGGCATATGCACACTGAGGCATAGGGGACAATTAGCCAAAGGGGACTTGCTGTATATCACAGATAACTCTACCCAGTGTTCTGTGATAATCTATGTGAGAAAAGAATAAGAGAGAATGGATATGTGTATATGCATGGCTGGGTCACTTTGTTATACAGCAGAAATTATCACAGCCTTGTCAATTAACTATACTTCAATAAAACTTATAAAGATTGTTAAGTCACACTAATTCAAACCCATAGCATGGGGTTCTTCCTCTCTTTCCCTAAGTTCATATCTGTATTAGATTCACTAATATAACATTTCCTTTTGGGGGGTTAAGAACTCTTGAATATCAGCTATTTCGTATAGTTCAACCTTATGCATCCCTTCTCCCACAGTGAAGATATTGGTTCTCCTGGGCATGGATTTTTTGCAGTTCTTCTTGTTCTATATTTATCATCAGAGAAGTTATTTGGACTAATTCCTATTTTCTTCTGAATATTTTTATTATCAAATTGACATAATTAGGTTCACTTGCTTCTCTTTGTATTTGAATTTCCTATTTTCCTATCCTTATTATTTAGTTTTACTTTTGAATGTATAAAACATTAGTGTGCTCAAAGTAAAAACATTATTTAAGTTATGCTCAGGGAGTTCCCGTCATGGCTCAGTGGTTAACGAATCCGACTAGGAACCATGAGGTTGCGGGTTCGATCCCTGGCCTTGCTCAGTGGGTTAAGGATCTGGCATTGCCATCAGCTGTGGTGTAGGTCGCAGACGTGGCTCGGATCCCGAGTTGCTGTGGCTCTGGCATAGGCTGGCGGCTACAGCTCCAATTAGACCCCTAGCCTGGGAGCCTCCATATGCCACAGGTGTGGCCCTAGAAAAGACAAAAAGGCAAATAAATAAAATAAAATAAAAAATAAAAGTTATGCTCAGAGAAGTCCCATTCTCTTTCCTTTTACATCATTCCCTCTTACTGCTTGTGCTTTACAATTTCATTAGTTTCTGGTTTATCCATTTTGTGTTGCTCTTTGCACAAGAAGTATAGCCAAATACGTTTTATAACATAGGTAGCTTTATGACATATGTCCCATACCATACAATTAACTCTTTAAAAATATATAATTTGGTGGTTTTTAGTATAATGGAGTTATGGAACTATCAGTATCTATCTTGAGAACATTTCCATCACTCCACAAAAAATACCATGTAGTCATTTCTCATTTCTCCCTATCCCCATCCCCTGGAAACCACTAGTATATCTTCTATCTTTTATATGAATGGAATTACACAAAGTTTGGTCTTCAGTCACATTCTTCTTTCACTTAACATGATGTTTTTAAGGCTCATCTACATTGTAGTGCATATCAATACTTCACATTTTATTGCCAAATAATATTCCACTGAATGGATATACCACTTTTCTTTATTCCTCAGTTGATGAACATTTTAGATGCTTTAACTTTGGGGTTATTACAAATAATGCTGTTATGGATATTCATCTACAAGTTTCTGTGCAAACATTTTCAATTCTCTAGATATGTATCCATAGTGAAATTTCAAAATGGCAATTATATGTTCAACATTTTGAAGGAGAAGTTTTCCTAGGTGCCTATACCAGCAAAGAATAGAGCTCTAATTTTTCCACATTCTTATGAACATTTGTTATTATCTGTCATTTATTTTAAGCGTCCTAGTGGTATGAAGTACTAACCGTTATTTTGGTTTGCATTTCCCTAATGGCTTATAATGTTGAACATCTTTTCATGGGATTATGGTCATTTGTACAGATTCTTTAGTGAAATGTCCATTCAAATCCTTTGTCCATCTTTAAATTTGCATTATTTATCTTTTTATTTTACTGTTTGTTCAAAAGACTTCTTTCTCTATGGAATGTTCTATGACATTTTTAAGAGAGATCAGAGATTCTTCAATAACTGAAGAAAACCGAACCAAAGGAATATAATTATTTACATCTAATGTGGTAATTTAGAAAATAAAAATGCAGGCTATCCAGTTAAATTTGAATTTTGAATAAATGATGAATGATTTTTATGCACATGTTTTATATTTTTTATTACTCAATGAATTTATCACATCTGTAGTTGTACAATGATCATCACAATCCAATTTCACAGGATTTCAATCCCACAACCCAAGCACATCCCCCCACCCCCCAAACTGTCTCCTCCGGAGACCATAAGTTTTTCAAAGTCTGTGAGTCAGCGGCTGTTCTGCAAAGAAGTTCATTCTGTCCTTTTTACAGATTCCACATTTAAGTGATAGCATTTGATGTTGGTGTTTCATGGTATGGCTGACTTCACTTAGCATGATAATTTCTAGGTCCATCCATGTTGCTAAAAATGCTGGTATTTTGTTCCTTTTAATGGATGAGTAATATTCCATTATGTATATGTACCACATCTTCTTGATCCACTCCTCTGTCGATGGACATTTAGGTTGTTTCCATGTCTTGGCTATTGTATCTAGTGCTGCAATGAACATGGGAGTACATATATATTTTTGAGTCCTGGTTTTCTCTGGATAGATGCCCAAGAGTGGGATTGTTGGATCAAATGGTAGTTCTATTTTCAATTTTCTGAGGACTCTCCATACTATTTTCCACAGTGGTTGCACTAATTTACAATCCAACCAACAGTGTACTAGTGTTCCTTTTTCTCCACACCCTCTCCAGCACTTATTGTTTGTCGACTTTTTGATGATGGCCATTCTGGCTGGTGTAAGGTGGTACGTCAGAGTGGTTTTGATTTGCATTTCTCTAATATGGGTGATGTTGAACATCTTTTCATGTGTTTTTTGGTATGCACATGTTTTTAAAATTAAATTATAGTTGATTTACAATGTTGTGCCAATTTCTGCTGTACAGCAAAATGACCCAGTCATACATATACACCTTCCTTTTCTCATATTATCTTCCATCATGTTCTTTCACGAGAGACTGAATATAGTTCCCCATGCTATACAGTAGGACCTCATTGCTTATCCATCCTGAATGTAATGGTTTGCATCTACTAACCCCAAACTCCCAGTTCATCCCACTTCCTCCCCTCTTCCCCTTGGCAACCACAAGTCTGTTCCCTATGTCTGTAAATATGTTTCTGTTCTGTATATAGGTTCATTTGTACCATATTTTGTTTTATTTTGTTTTTATTTTTTGTCTTTTTAGGGCTGCACCCGAAGGGAACCCGCAGGTTCCCAGGCTAGGGGTCGAACAGGAACTACAGCCGCTGGCCCATGCTACAGCCACAGCAATGCAGGAGCCAAGCCACATCTACAACTTACACCACCCCTCACAGCAATGCCAGATCTTTAACCCATTGATCGAGGCCAAGGATCAAACTCACCTCCTCATGGATGCTAGTTGAGTTAGTTAACCACTGAGCCATGATGGGAACTCCTGGGCCATATTTTAGATTCCACATATAAGTGATATCGTATGCTATTTGTCTTTCTCTTTCTGACTAACTTCACTTAGCATGAGAATATCTAGTTGTATCCATATCGCTATGAATGGTATTGTTTCATTTTTTATGGCTGAGTAGTATTCCATTGTGTGTATGTATCACATCTTCTTAAGCCGTACAATGAATAATTTTTTAGCATCAGTATATCATAAATATTGCATGGACATAGTTATATTAAAATTATTTATTGTTTATCTGAAATTCAAATATAACTAGATATCCTGTAGTTTATCTGGAAACCCTATATAACATCTCCATTTTATGTATCAGGCTGCTAAGGCCTAAAGAGGCCAGTTATATATTGCATGGAGATAACTAGAAATGTCACAATTATTGGAATGCTATTCTAGTGTCTTGCATCATGCATCCAATACTACGTGACCTTGAATGTGTTTGTCTCTCAATACTTGAGTTTCTCATATTGCAAAATAGAATTCTCACTAGAGATAAGGAGAGCCAATAATTGTACACAAGGTCTCTTTACACAGTGTCGTATGCTGGCTAATTTAAAAAAGAAACTACAATGTGATTTTGAGATTTCTTTACATTATTGAGAGTTTTAAAGTCAGCCTTCCCCTTTTTCTCCATTCTATTCTGTATTTTTTAAGGGTGGGAAATTGAAATCTAGCCAGAAAGTTAGAGGACTGAGATGTTCTGGTATATTCTATACTTGACATATATTCTGTTCATGGGGAAAATTTCTTCTTGTTCTTGTTCTTCAAATCTGGGAAGAAATTTTTTGACAAGTTGACCAATATTCTCCCTTCTCCCACAAGAGAGAGCAAACTATTCATCAGATTCCAAGTAGACCTGCATTCATGCCCCTCAGAGCTGGTGTGGGCTACTTATCTAAACAGCCTATGAACCAGATAGCAGAGGCTGCTTGGTAGACCAGGAAGCCACATTGAAGAAAGCTTTGAAAACTGTTCACTGTACATTAGGTTCTATGTCAGAAGTGCAATGGAGACCTTGACCTCTGAAGGTTGAAACCCAAAGGGTCCTCTGCCTACTTTGTAAAATCCATTGACTTAATAGATAGCACCACTGTACATCCTTAAATAGTCTAATATTTTCTCAATTAAACAGATGTGTTCAAAGATTCATAAATTGCTGCACGACTCTCTGTAACAAATCTGATCTTTTGGGAGGGCAAAACTTAATGCTACAGAAATGAGACATTTATGTTTTTCCTACAAAATTTTAAATAACAACAGATCTTGTGGTTTCCAAGGGGGATGGGGAGGGAGTGGGGTGGATTGGGAGCTTGGGGTTAATAGATGCAAACTATTGCCTTTGAAACAGATCTGAATGTCCTTTTTTTGACCATTTCTTGAGATTTCAAAGCAAATCCTTTTGTACAGAAAAGGTCTGGATATGCATTCTCTCTCTTAGCACTTGCTAAAATTCTTTCTTCATAGCCATTCCCACTGTAAAAAATTCAAGAAAAACCAATTCCTCTACAGGTTTTTCCATAATCCATTCATGTAGCCCCTAAGCCATAACTGTGAGATATTTACAGCGTCTCAGTTCCCCCTGGAAAAATCCTGATAATGATTACAATCCTGGTAACAATTTACTAAAATTAGTGAATTTTAATGAGAGGATCAAAAGTAAAAAATAATCCCAAGAATTTAGAATTCACAAGGTTGGGACCATTTGAAAATTTTGCATTATCTATCTAGTCATCTGAAAAATAAACATATTGTTTCTTTTGATTACTTCAAGGGCATTATGGGAAAAGTTTCAGACTTTTAAAACTCCTTGGAGTCTGAGATTTTTTTCAAAAGAAAAAATTATTTTCTTCTGATTAGAACCTACACATTTTAAATATAGGTAATGGTAAGTTTCTCAAATGACTCATTCTAGCTTAAATTTTGATATTGCTGTAAGTTTAATTGCCATAGCACCTACTTTTGCTTCTTTTTCTTAAAACATAATGTAATGTGGCTCTACAAAAAATTGTTTCCTGCAATGAACACATTTCTGTGGAATATTAAGAAACAAAACCCTCACAGAATAGGTGTTATTATTCTAGTTTACAATGACACTGAAAAATTGTGTCATTTCAAGGGTACACAGCTGGTATTTTAACCAAGGTCATCTGCTTTGAATACAACTACAAACCACATTACATGAAATATTATTTGTAACCAATATTGGCTTAAATTAACTTTAACAAGATGAACAATTTAGGCACTGGTAGCTTTGGTGTGGTTGATATTCTTGTCAATAATAAATAAGGATAAGGCTGATTTCGAAGGAAGCCTGAGACTTTGAAAGCAATAAAGCCTTATGCATGAAGGAAGGCTCCTTTCTAAAGGACACGTTTACAAGAGGCATGGCAGTGAGCTGATATTCTGAATGGTTGCCAGGATGAACACATGCGCAGGGCGATGTGGATGAGGATCCGTTTCTCCCAGCAGCCAGGGCTCAGACACCTCAGATTGTGGTTATCTCTGTCCTTGATGTTACAGCCTCTGGGGTCAGGAGTCCAGCTTGGAAACAGCTCCTCAATTACCCATTTACAGGAGGCTCTCAGTGTAGCACCCTTGACATGTCCAGATTTCATGTTATCTTCCCTTTGATCTATGACAGTGTTTGAGCTTTGTCAAAACACAGGAGTCAGTGGGGATGGATCTCTTCAGGCTACCATAAAAGCCAAACTAATTAAGTCATTTAGCTCTTCATAAAAATCACCCATAATGGTAATTTGGTCTTCACTTAACTGAATAAAATCAAGAAGAATTCTGGTTGCTAGAATGCTGCCTCCAACATCTAAATTAAGTACCTATCATCTATTTATTTATTTATTTATTTTTGCTTTTTAGGGCTGCATCTGCAGCATATGGAGTTTCCCAGCCTAGGGGTCCAATCAGAGAAACAGCTGCTAGCCTATACCACAGCCATAGCAACGCCAGACCCCTAACCCACTGAGCGAGGCCAGGGATCGAACCCACAACCTCTTGGTTCCTAGTCAGATTTGTTTCCACTGCACCATGACGGGGATTCCCTCTTCCTGTCTTTATACTTCTACTTTTAAAATATGCCTTAGCTGTTGGGAAACAGATGAACGTATACAAAAGAACCATTAACTGTTTCTCAGTGTGGATTCTGCTCCACATGGGTTTAAAAGTGTACAGTAAAATCCAGAGCAGGAGTGGCCTCTTATGTAGGCTTTTTCTGGAGAATTCTAACTCGCCCCTCAGGACACTGGTTCTAGTTTTGCCTGCTCACTTAGCCACTCTGGTCTCCATTTTCATTCTGTGTAAAATGAAAGAATTGGATGAAATAATAGAACTCTAGATCATTTCCCATTTCCAGACTCTATGATTTCAGATTGCAAAATAGCTTCTCACTTGTACTGAATATCTCCTCCTATCACTTAAGCCAAAGTGGACATTGAGTGTGTTTGAATGTGGGGCAGTCGAAGGTGAGGAAGGGGCCCAGGAAGGTGAGAATAAAGCTCAAGGTCAATCAAAGCCCAGGCTGTGGTTTCCTGTCTGTCCTGAAAATGAGGTTTTCCCAAGCCTCAGAGCCAGAGTCTTACTTGTCACTCCACTATGGATAACAATCAGCATAATTAACAATGGGTGTGCACCACACAATCAAAAAGACCCAATGGCATTTGGCACAAAAATTTCATAAAGGAACTATTGGCTCCATTTTGTCTGTAGTTAGGTACAGAGGAAAAAATTTTAAAGTCAATTAAAATAGTCCTAGAGACTCTCCATCACTTAAAAAAAATAAAAATAAAAAAAGGTGAAAATAACCCCAGACTATACAATGCATTTGAAGACACTACTAGCTATTAGTGTTTGCAGATGTTTACCAAACCCTGTGAGATGAGATGTCTACAGAACTTCCTCATTCCAAAGGGTTCTGTTCTACCTAAGCAGCTGGACTGTCCCTCATGTGCAAATGATGTGCTTTTTGAGCACACAAAAAAGCAGGTCCTCCAGTGTCTCCCATTACGTCCCAGGTGGGAGGAAAACTCAGTCTTAACCAAATCACCATCCTATAGTGAAGGGCCTTTCATGACCTAGAGGAGAATAAGGCAAGTGGCATCAACTCCATGAGGACAGCTATATTTCTCTATCAGGGACTTCAGAAGAGATGGCCTGGATCAAGAAACAGGGCACCGTGGATTAATGCTGAGTGTCTACTCTGTGCTAGTGCTATTCCTCGGGAATAGGATTTGATGAGAGAACAAGGCCAAAGCGTTCCAGCCTTTAACGGAACTTAGAGTTCAGCAAAGGAGAAAGTTTCTAAGGAACTAGGTCCAAGTTATGATTTCCTAGCTGTGCACATATTTTCCAAACTTCAAAGATAGTTGTCCTTCAAATCATGACAAGTGCAATGAGGAAGAAGTACAAGGTGAAAGGAAGACAGATTGGTCAATTTTTAGTGACATGAGGCCTCAGACAACATCCATTTTTAGGACCTCAGAGGGATTCATAGAACCCTCAGGGTTAATAATAGGAATAAGTGTTGCCACTTTCTACATCTTAGTGATAGACTAGTGACCAGATACTTGCCATATGTTAACTCATTTAAAATAGGAGTCAGACACTAAGGGAATTAACTTGGAAAAGTTGATAGTCTGCAAACTAGAGTGTAGAAAGGGGCTTCTATTTAGAGATTAAATACAGAACATTCTTTCATATGCAATAAAAGAAAGACTCAGTGGGGTGATGTATAACTGATTTGTCTTAAGCATCAAGCTCAGAGAGTGGCCTCATTCTCTTTGCCCTCTCCCAGTACAGCTTCTTGGCCAGACATGGTACCCTGGGGCTTGAGTGTGGGGACTGGGTAATTTTACTAATGTCAGGATACTTTTATAAGCCACCGTGTAAAAAGTTAAAAGCAAATATTCAAATTCCCACTAAATACAGATTTTCTTGGACAACTAACAAAGCAACTGAGTAGACTAAGCAAAGATTTAGTTTTAAGAGACCTAAAAATAGTGTGCCACTAGCATCTTTGTCTAGTAACACTGATGATTAATAATAAATTAAAAGGAGAAATTCATTTATGGAGTACTTATTAATACCCATGTGAAACTATCCATCAGCATAAATGCCTTGTTTCCTATTTTTCATTCTTCAACATAGTTTAATGACAGGAAAAATAAAAAAAAATAGAAAAGTATTTATGGCATACTTACATTTAACATTAAATTCTAACCAGAATTTGACCAGAATAAAAGAGAATTGAGAAATCATGTAATATTCTAACTGTATGAGTATGTAAGGGAGAAAGTGGGAGGCAGATAAAATAAATGGTAAGAAAGAGTATATGACTCATATTGATAAAAATAGTTGTCCTTTGAACCAAAAATTTCCTAATGCCTAAAATAAGTCATTGTATAAGGAAGATTAATAGGGTCAAAATCTTTGCTATGCCTTTTAAATTACCAACAGATATTTTGGACTTCTTTTAGAAGTTTTTTTTTTTTTTTTAATGGTTAAAAGTTTTCATTGAATTCCCTCCCACATAACACTTAACTTTTTGACATGTGGTCACATAAATATTTAATCCAATATTTTACTAACTATTGGTGATGGAGATGTAGGTAGTGGAAAGAATAAAGGTGTGTGTGTGGGGGGGTGCCATTGCCTTTATTTCTTTAAACCTATGGGCAGGTCCCGCTGAGATCCCTGAGGATGCTGATCAATTAGAGTCCCACTTTTCTGGCCATTGTGCACCACTTTGATTAACTGGGTTTTTTCTTTTAAGGAAATGAGAGAGAAACAGCAATATTTCCTGTGCGCTGAATTAAAGGTAGGGTTTTTATAGATAAAGGTGGGGAAAGAAAGAGTCTGCATTTCAAGAAGGAAACAATGTGAAAAATTGTGGGCATGGGATCTGGAAAAAGGGGCAGCTTAAGGAGCCCTGTTTGGCCATGGGTCTCCACCACAATTAAATTATACAACCTCAGACATGTCTATAGCATTCAGCTAATTCATCTATAAAACTGGGAATCTAGAATCCACCTCTAATGTTTTTTCCAATTCTAACATTTTCAAATGCCTATGATACTATTACCATGAAGAGCCTTGTGGGGCTTGAGATACAACTTCAAGGATCATTCATATAGCAGTGAAATTTAAAACAATGGCTAGTGAATTTACCAAAGGATGATGTGGCAGAGAGAAGTTGAGAGGACCAAGAGTAATTTAGGGTCATACCCACATGTCAAAGGAAAGAAGAAAGAAGAGGAAGCACCAGGGAGATGAAAGTATTATATGGAGAAGGAGAAGAATCAGGATGGCACCCTCCTAATTGGGTCATCTACCACAAGAAATCAAGGAAGATGGAAAAGGGACAGAGGAAATTGAACTTGGCACTTAAGACATGATTGCTGATCTTTAAGAGAACACAGTAAGAAGCATGGCTAAGGAAAACCAGCCCATAGGTCTGAGCCACACTGAGAAAGAAGAGGTAAGGGAAACTCCAGAGCACCTGGTTCTCAGTTATACAACTGATACCTGAAAGTAGGTAACTTTGGCAAGATCAAGAAATCCAAGGGGAAGAACTCCTTAGAGGAACTGAATCAGCTTGTTCACTGTTTGGTCTCACTTCATACCACTAGCATCAGCTGGACTAGGAGGAGAGGTTAGACTCTGCCCATCTCGTGACCCATTTCTTGCCCCCAATGGAGAAGAAAGTTACAGTGATGAGGCCTAATTTAGAAAAACCTTGAGTCTCACCCAGTGCTCCCTGGCCCAGTACTTTTCTCAGAGCAGAGAGAACAGAAAAATAGGAAGAAATGGAAGTGCCAGAGAGGAAGGGGAGATTGAGGAAGAAGGAGGGTAGAGACAGGCTCTTTGCAATGACCCTGAATCCTTGGGTGACTATCTCTCCACAGAGATGAAGTGATGGAGCCATGATGGGGAGCAAGTTCCCCCAGATGGGATCGGTACTTTCCTCCCCACATTGTTCATACCCAATAATAAACACATATCGGATAACACACACGTTGAAGGCTGTGCTCTTGGAAGCAGACCCAGGCCTTTGGGAATTCCCAGAACCAAGGCATGAAAAACATTCTCTTCCTTAGCACCTGTAACACTCTCCCAGTATGACTATTGCTCTTAAAGCCATAGGCATCTGTTTTCCAGTTTGCTCCCTGGAGACAGAGACAGGATTATGAGGTTTTCCCTCATTTCCTGCTATGCACTGTTTTAAGTTTCTGTGATGGCTCTTCTATTCTTTCCTCCAAATGGCAAATCTATGTATGACCCCCACCCCCATCCCCACTTCATGTTGATGGTTGGGGCATAGACGTCCAATGGGAACATTTAGAAAATGGAATGTTCTGTAACCAGTATTATTTCATTTGCTATTTTTGAAAAAGGATCTTTCTACAGATTGCAAGCCACTTTGCTGGTGCAATGGAATTGATCAAATAGAATCTCTCTTTGATGATCTGGAATCATGTTATCCTCAGTCAAAATTTAGGTCATCATTTGGGTCATCATTGACCTCAGTGCTGCGGGCCGTGGGACAAGCACTGAGGATTGGAGCCAGAAGACGTGGGTTTGAGGACTGGCTCTGTTTAGAGCTGTGAGATTCGGGGCCAGTTACTTAAAAACAAAAAAATTATAAAGCTCCGAGTCTCAGTTTCCTTTCCTGTAAAATGGGGGATAAAAAGCAAACCTATCAACTTCATGGGATTATGTGGAGGTTACAAAAGTCCCCTGTGAAAGCATTAGCATTAACTTTAAACACTCTGCAACTATAAGGATTTTATAGAACTAGAGATATCACCCTAAGGGCGTATGACTACGTCCTAACAGATGGGGCAGGTGAGTTTGAAACACTGGCTTATAAAAGAAACCCACAAACTGAGCTTGACTCCATTTTATTTACCTCTTTGTCCCACCAGTGCTAGAAAAAAATAACCTGAAGTTTCCACTTAAGTTGTTTTCAGTTAGTAGTTGGGTGTCCCTGTATAACAGATAAGGAAACCAAGACTTAGAAAGTTGTTTGTTTTGGGGCAGTTCCCATTGTGGTGCAGTGGAAATGAATCAGACTAGGAACCATGAGGTTGCAAGTTTGATACGTGGCCTTGCTCAGTGGGTTAAGGATCCAGTGCTGCTGTGAGCTGTGGTGTAGGTTGCAGATGAGGCTTAGATCCTGCATTGCTATGCTGTGGTGTAGGTTGGCAGCTGTAGCTCCGATTAGACCCCTAGCCTGGGAACTTCCATATGCCTCAGGTGTGGCCCTAGAAAGGAAAAAAAGAAAAAAAGTTGTTTGTTTTTAAGAGACTTGCCCCAGATTTCACAGCTAGCAAGTGTCAGCAGCAGGATTCAGACCTGAAATGAAGGCCTGCATGGATAGGCAGCTGGCGGTTCTATTTTCATAATGGCATAAATTAAAAAGTGTGCACAGAAAGGAAAATGAGGGCACATCTGAGTCAATGCCAGATGGCCAGACCTAGACCTGTGCAAGCTCCTCGCAGACCCGCCCTCTGGAGAGGAGCTCATTCCCAAAGGAGAAACCTGAATTGGGACCTGGCTGGGAGGGCTGCTTGTGGATGCTGCTCTAGGGGGCGCCCTGAAGTTGCCTCCTAACCAACCCCTTCAGCAGCCTGGGCCAAGTCCCCGGGGCAGAGGAAGAGTCAATGGAGGGAGAGGAGTTCCCGTGGCGCAGTGGTTAACGAATCCGACCGGGAACCACCCTTGCTCAGTTGGTTAACGATCCGGCGTTGCCGTAGGCTGTGGTGTAGGTTGCAGATGCGGCTCGGATCCCACGTTGCTGTGGCTCTGGTGTAGGCCGGTGGCTACAGCTCCGATTCGACCTGTAGCCTGGGAACCTCCATATACCGAGGGAGCGGCCCAAAGAAATAGCAAAAAGACAAAAAAAAAAAAAAAAGAGTCAATGGAGGGGGAACGCGGAACTCTGTGAGAAATAGGGCAAGTCTGGGAAAACAAACAAACAAAAAAACCTCTATTGCTAGTGGAAGAGGAGCCCCCCAGGCTGACAGAGACCATCAAGACATCAAGACCATGTCACCCACGTGGGTGACATCACAAGACACTGTCTGGGAAGGGAGGTGCTGGGCCTCCATTGACAACGTGGCCCATTACAACTCCTGTTAAAGGAAGGACATGACTTACATAATACCATAACTGCACATGAATTTTTTCCTCTTGTCTCATTCCTCTTCTCCCACCAGTGCCTCCGTCTGAGTCAAAAGTTGAGAATCTCAACTTTGGATCTCAGTTTTCCTCGTTATTCAGTCCCCATAAACGTGGGCCCTGTTTTCCTACAGCTACACCCACCCGCCCTGAGAGGACACAGAGTGAGGCAGTGGATAGGAGCAGAGGCTTGGCCTGCTGCTGGCCCTGGCTTTTACCAACGCTGTGACTTCAGAATGTCATTCAGTGCCCAGGTCTGCGTTGCTAGATGAGAAAAACAAGAGCGTGATGGCTATGGGGTTGCTGAAGGGACTACATGCAGTCAGTTCAGCTGCCCTTCTATAAGCACTCACTACACAGGAGTTGTTATTAATAATAGTACGATGTTTCATTTAAAAACAGGACAGGAGTTCCCACTGTGGCATGCAGGATCAGCATCTCTGCAGCACTAGGATGCAGGTTCGATCCCTGGCATAGTGGGTTAAACAATCCGGCATTTCTGTAGCTGCTGTGTAGGTCACAACTGCAGCTCAGGTCTGATCCCTGGCCCCGGAACTCCACATGCCGAGGGGTGGCCAAAAAAGAAAAAATAAATTAAAAAATAATAATGATAAAAAGAAAACAACAGGACAGAGGACGACTCTTCAACCAAATCTCAAGGCACTGCAACTTTTCTGTGCAATACTGCCCAACTGTATCAGAATTGTCATAGAATTGTCTACCCAGTCTCTCTCTCAAAGCACCCAAGATTTCTGCCATGCTCACGATAAGGCCCTCTGTTAGCTTTCCCCAAACTTTTTTCTTCACATTTGAATTTTCCATCACTGTTTATTACCTTACCCCTTTCTAACATCTGTCAAAGCCTTCTTAACATTTCCCTATCTTTGCAGTATAGGTGGGTTTTGTTGTTGTTTTCAGAGAAATTCACATTTTCCTGTTAGGAAATCACAAACTTTGCCAGACACATATGAACACATCAGTTTCCCATTTGTGTTCTGCTTTCCAGGGATGCTGTGAGAATTAGGTGAAATCTGCGAGACAGAGCCTGCTCTTGGAGAAATATGATATATTAATATCACATTTACCAAAACACTGTTTTCACATAAAGCAAGTAACCATGGCCATCCACCTGTTTCAAATCGGCCCAACTCTGCCATGGGGTAAAACTCAGTGACCTATAGGGGCTTAACGCCTCCTTAGGCACACACAGTTCCACACACCAGAAGTCAAGCTTCTCATTAGCAAGAGCACCAGATTAGTGGCATTTTTTCCTCCAGTGTGAACCTAATAGGATGCTAAGAAACTCACTCAAATTTCCCCCTTAAAACTTGTTCCTACACAGTCTTCTTCTCCTACCATTCTGCAATAAGCAAAGGTTTTTCTTTTTCTCCGAGCAGAGAGGGCTTCTGAGTTGAAATTAAAGCATCCTTGAATTTCTTCCTAATTCATGCAGTATTTCCTTAGATTTGATGACCAATATCTGTGAAAGAATCAAATGACTTTAATTCTAAATCCACTCCATAAAAATGGAATTTTGCTGAAATGAGAAACTGAGTCAGATAGTGTTAGTGGCAACTGTTGATGCCTGTCAAGGCTGAAAAATAAATGTTGTATTTGGATGTGACTAGCCTCTTATCATTCTATTAATGACACATGTTCATAGAAAATGACATAGTTTGGTTACAGTTATAATCATATAGTGTGATTCCCCCCCCCCCCCCGTCTTCTCCCGTGTGGGCTATTGTACCTGCAACTCCAGCCTGAAAAGAGACAGCTTCCAGAAACTGGTAGTGCCCAGAAAAGAAGAGATCAGGTTGATATAGACAATCAAAAAACCGCCTTCTTGGTAAAATACTGCCCTATCCTTCTTACTTTAAAAAGAAGCATGGAGTTCCTGCTGCGGGGCAGTGGAAATGAAACCGACTAGTATCTGCGAAGGTGAAGGTTTGATCTCTGGCCTTACTCAGTGGGTCAGGGATCTAGCATTGCCATGAGGTGTGGTGTAGGTTGCAGATGTGGCTCAGATCCTGTGTTGCTGTGGCTGTGGTGTAGGCTGGCAGCTACAGCTCCGATTCGACTCCTAGCCTGGGAACCTCCATATGCTGTGGGTGCGACCCTAGGGGAGAAAAAAAAAAAAACTGTTGGGAAGTATTAGAATTTGCTGCTGCTGCTGTGTGTGTGTGTGTGTGTGTGGCCCGTGAGAAAAATAATTCCCAGCCCTCAGACTTTCCTAAAGTATGAACAATGTTAAGAGATCCAACTTTTGATTTGGATTTGAGATTTTAAATTTAATGTGACATATTAATGAAAGCAATGTGTGGTATTTACTCAAATCATAGTTTTCTTCAGAACAGTGCAAGATTCAGTCATGGATAAATCAGGAGAGTACTCAGGACACTGAAGGCAAAAAGGACCAAAAACCAAAATAGGGGAGAAACAAAAAGACATAACTCAGAAAAAGAGTTTGTGAGGCAAAGGATCCTATTTGAGGGGAAGTATTAAAAGCTCTGCAAAGTCACAAATTCTATGAAGGCAAAATGGTTGCATATGCTCTGTTCACCTTCAGGGAACTGGAGGAAATTGCAGTGTGTGTAGAAGGTACTGGAGCCCCTTGTGGAGCATCCTAGGTCCTGGGCACCTGGTCACTGAGCCTGCTTCTATCCTGGCTGAACATCAACCCACTTAACGGTGTAGTGCCGCTTGATAGCATTTTGTTGCTGTGCAGTTGCATTTTTCTTGCCTATTAATTCAAGTGAATTGAGAAACACAATAGAATAAGCCTAACATTTTAGCGAGGTTCCATAACATCGGTTTGATTTTAGAAGGACTCACATTCTTCTATTCAAACATTTTCTCTGAGGGCTCTAAAGGGTCAAGCACCTTTTTTTTTTTAAAAAAATAAAGGTGAGAATTATACCTGAGCGAAATGAAAAAAGTCATGGTTCAAATATGAAAATTTCCCTGAAATGCAGGAACACAGAATCGTGAGGATTCCACAGAAGCTTTGGGGGAGCTTTTATTTATGGAGTGCTTGCTTTGTGCCAGACCAAGTGCTTTACAAATAGTGTTGGATGGATGAATGAATGGATGAATGAACAAACCTACAGAGTACTTAGTAATATTTCCATTTTACCAATGAGGAAAGTGAGGGTTGGGGAGCTTGTAAGAAGTCAACCCATCTGATAAATGTTGGAAACAGAATTCAAACCCAGATCTTTCTGGTTCTAATTTGTGCCATGTCTGAAAGATTCATGACAGAATGCTGAGAACAATCACATATCATAAAAATCCTGCCGCCTTGGGCCAGCTGATGAAGATAACTTTTATTTTTCTCCTTGGAGTCACTAATTTCCCCCAATGAATGCCAATCTCCTCATTCATTTTCTCACATTACTCATCTATTTTACCCACAGAATTCTGGTCGAAATTACTCTTCATGCTTAAGAGCTTCTAATGACATAGAGAACTGGGAATAAATGTTCTGATCTTTTTAAAAAGCGCAGACAGAAAAGAATATTGGCCCCAGTGGTCAAAACCCAGACAACTCCAGTTTTGATGGGACAGTTCCCAAAAAGTTCAGATGCTTCCCTGAACTTATCCAAACCTTGGGCGGTCTCCTGCTTTTCCGGAGGGAACATGCTTGGTGGATGATGCACCAAGTTTGAAACACATGGAGAATGCCCTCCGTAGGGACTCATGGGTCTTATGTGAGGTTAAGTCCCAACTGCACATTGGGCCGTGTGGTATTTCTCCTCTGGAGACATACAGGCAGCTTTGTTGTGTTGAAAATAAAATCTCAACCACACAGAAAGCACTGGAAGTATATTAGGGGGAAGTCATCAAACTTCTGTTCACAGTCTTCATTTACTAAGCACCTGCCTTCTGCCAAGCACTTTCTCAGATGCTTCATCTATGTTATTTCATTAATCTTTTCAATGAACCTGCAAGGTAGTTGTCATCTCCATTTAAATGTAGAAATGGAGGCCCAGGTTGATTAAGCAACATGCCCAGTGTCATATGACTGGAAGTTGGCAGTTGGGATTTGAACTGACTCTGTCCATCCCCAAAATCCGTGTGTTTAACCACTCCATGATGTCCCCTGACCAGTCCAGAAGGACATGAGCAAAGATGGCATTTGTGGGTGGCTTTGTACCTTAGCTTTATTTCCATTTGATTGCAGCCTCTCCTGGTCCATTCTGGAAGCAGAGTTGGAAACAGTGGAGCTGGCAGGCACTCCTGGTTCTCATGTAGCCAATGTAGGCGATATGGCCAAGTGACAGGAGTTAATGAGATCCAAGGAAAAGCAAATCATCAACTGGATGGAACTTTTGAAAAGGCATCAGAAAAAGCTTGACAAGATAGCCTAAGAAATTCATGGATGACTTTAGAAATCAGAAATAAATCAGAGGGGGAAAAAACCCAACATGCAAGCCAATTCCATAAATACTAGAACCTCACAGAATCATGAAAAGTCCCCATAACTTGAGCCTAAATGAAACTGTGGTCCCTTCACTGTAGTAATTTAAACTCAACTATTTATTTTGGCTTCTGTCCTCAATGACTTGTTCTAATCGAAATGCTTTGATGAGATGTACAAAAGGAATAAAAATATGATTGAAAATCCAGAGAGTAATTTCTTGGTTTAAAATAATTGTGAACATAAACTTTAATCTTTGGCCATGTTATAAATGGCTATGTTAATCTTTGGCTATGTTTGACTGACCAGGGCAAAGGCTTTCAAGATCTTATTTGGAAAAGCATTTTTGGTTTTAGAGTGGGTGTTAATGTACCCTAACACCTTACAGAACATATTTACACAAAAATACATTATTCTGTCTCTAAATCAATGTACTTTTGACATCTAAAACTTCATTTCTTGGAGGATTCTATAACAATCCACGGCTTATAAAAAGCTAAGTTTTACTTTATGCTGAGCTTGAATAATATTTATGGGACTTGGGCTCCACCTTTTCCCATCAGCAAGTGTTTCTCTCCTGCGATATGTGAAAAGCCTCTGTTGATCTACATAAAATTCAACTCCCAGTGGTGTGCTGACCTGAATTGGATATTACCTTCTTGAAGCCAATAGTAGGAGTAAATAATAAGTGTTAATATTTATTAGAAATACGACCATATGTCAGATATCCTCCAGCAGAACTAGGTTCAAAACCTGGCCAAGCTACTTGCCCACCTGCAAGTCCATGGACAACTTACTTATCTCTCAAATAATGAGTTTTGTTTTTTTTTTTGTTTTTTTTTGTTTTTTGTCTTTTGCCCTTTTAGGGCCACACCTGCGGCATATGGAGGTTCCCAGGCTAGGGGTCGAATCAGAGCTATCGCCGCCGGCCCACACTACAGCCACAGCAATGCGGGATCCGAGCCTCATCTGCAACCTACACCACAGCTCACGGCAACACCGGATCCTCAACCCACTGAGCAAGGCCAGGGATCGAACCCGCAACCTCATGGTTCCTAGTCAGATTTGTTAACCCACTGAGCCACAACGGGAACTCCATCAAATCATGAGTTTTCTTTTCTGCAAATTGGTCATTGTAACACATTAGTTTTTGCAGAGGCGTCCATGAGATGACAGATGTTGTATCGCTTTGCCGGGGCTGCCATAACAAATACCACAGACTGGGTGGCTTAAACAACAAAAAAATATTTTCTTACAATGCTGGAAGCTAGAAGTCTTAGATCAAGGTGTCAGCAGGGTTGGTATCTTCTGAGGCCTCTATCCTTGACTAGTAGATGACTGTCTTCTCCCTGAGTTTTCCCATGACTTTCGCTTGTGTGTATGTGCGTGTTTATGTATATATATCTGAGTCCTAACCTATTCTCCGTAAAAGGAGTCCAGTCAGTTTGGATTAGGGTCCACCTAACAACTTCATTTTAGCTTAATTACCTTTTTCACAGACTCTATCTCCAAATACAGTCACATTCTGAAGTAGCAGAAGTTAGGATTTTAGCATATGACTTTTACAGGGAAGACAATTTAGCTTCTAATATATGTGAAATGTCTAAAACTTCCCTTCTCTCCTCTTCCAAGGTTTGATGGAAAGAAGACCCATGGCATGTAGCACAGGCTCTTGGAGTAGACTGCTGAGGTTCCTTGACAAAGATACTAAAATGAGATGTTCATCACTGCTCATGTGAAGGTCTTTAGTTTAAAAATGGAGGCAAACCAAACTTCACTTTACTTCTCAAAAAATATATGTCAAGGTACAAAGAGGAAGTTTTAATTCCAGAGCTCTCAGCTGCTATTGACCTGATTCCTGGTCAAAGCCAAGCAAAAAACTGCAATGATGATGACAGTGATGATGATGTGACAGGGATGATAATGGCAGCTATCATTTCCTGAGGACATACACATATGAAGCCCTTCAAATTCATTCTTCCATTCGATCTATTACAACAACTTCCACAAACAAATAGCTGCATGTGTGGTCTTTCAAATAAACTGAAGTTTTTTTGTTTTGTTTTTAAGGAGATGACATTGGGAATTTCTACATGTAAGAAAGGATAAAATCAGTGTTGATTGTACAAGAAGACTCACCCGTCATTACAACCATTGTCACTCTAACTGAGTTTTGGGGTTTTTGGTCTTTTTTTTTTTTTTCTCAGCTGCACCTGCAGTATGTGAACATTCCCAGGCTAAGGATCAAATCAGAGCTGCAGCTGCTGGCCTGTGCCATAGCCATGGCAATGCCAGATCCTTGACCCACTGAGGAAGCCAGGGATCAAACCTGCATCCTCACAGAGAAAACGTCAGGTCTTTAACCTGCTCTGCCACAACAGGAACGCCATAACTGTAGTTTTGATGTTATTGAACAACAAATACATCATGTCTGGATTGACTAGAGAATGCTGACTGACACCTATTTTGGAACTGGAGCACTTTCTGGAACACAGACACTCCTTGATTAGTGTTGATTGAACTGGAGCGCTAAAGACAGTCTGCCTGTGAGTCCTTCTCTACCTAGCACACTTCTTGGCATGATATGAAGATAAGTAAATATTTCTGGAACGAATGATGCATCACCTCATTGGACTCCGAGTGCCTCTCTGCTTTCAGGATGGATCAGCATGGCTCACGGCTCTGACGGACTCCCTGAGTGAGCATCTCTATCTATGCCCCCTTATGGACACTCAAGAGACTCCCAAGAACACACTGCTGTAGAATGAGAGGGACCGACACTTATGGTTTACTCTCAAGTGCTTTGGGGGCTTTTTAACAAGAATCTTAGTCATGCGAACATATCTGTAAAACAATTGTAGTGAAAGCAGAAAGACCAAATGTTGAAATTCCAAAGTTTTTACTTAAGGGCACCTCTACATACACCTCCCAGGACAGATGTGACGGCTGCCACTGACAGTGATGAAAATACACATTTCAAAATATTTCAAGTCAGAAACATCCAGGCCAAGGTGATGCCTGCTGCATTCTGTTTTGCCTATTTCTGTCAGACAGGTTGCCTTTTTCTCATTTAGGTCAGCAACCACCTGTCAACACAGGTCAGGTGGGCATTGCTTTGGTAACTCTTCCAGCTTGAACAAAGGCTAAGGGTGAGAGACACAGGCAGGGTGCACACAGAGAACTGCTTTCCATCAGCTCACTTTCTGGACATGCTCAGGCCTGCGGGCAGGGCTTTGAGTTTCTGGCCTGCTGTCAACCCCATTGAACAGCAGCCTTGGCTGGGTCATACACAGAATTTTTTCTGTCTGAAAGATGACCTGGTTAGCAAAGTACAAATAGTAGAGCTCCCAAAAAATAATTAAGTCTTTGGACCCTTTTGTGCAAACACAAATCTGTGTGAGGTTTTCTGGAGTGAATGCTGTAGATTGCATTCCAGAGGCCAAGAGGCAAAACACTACACTGGTCTGTCACCCGTGTTCTCTCCATAAATAGCACCATGCCTTACTGAAGTAATAAGACAGAGTGTCCAGCAGACCCGTTTATGGTACCAGTTGTGGGGCTTTTACTAACGGAAGTGGATATGACAAAGATAGCAATGGGCTAGACAGAGGGCGAATTCAGTCAAACCTCAGTATGTTGGACAAATCACTTAACTACCCTGGGCCTCTGTCTTCTCAGCTCTAACGTTAGGTTAATATCTCATTTCCATAAGGTTATCCACATAACACATTCATTGAGAACCTACCCTGTGTGTAGTACCATGCTAAAGGCTGGTGGTGAGGAGTATGGAAAATAGGGCCCAGCAGAGCAGCTGCCTCAAAATGTTTTCCATAAATTCTGGTGGACAGTGGGAAGGATTGGGAAAAAGGAGACCTTGGGCCCAAGTTCTTTGAAAATGTGGATGTTTATGCAGATTTCTAAATGTTTTATGACAAAATATTAAAAATTGATTTCTACTATGGGAATAATGATAAAGCACCAGAAACAGACAACCAAGATCCTGGGAGCAGAGAATTAAGATAGGACAGGTAAGCTGTGTTCCAGCTTAGGGTGACCCTGACTGAGGTTTGGTACACGTGAACAGACTCCCAGAAGAATCCATGGCTTAGGATCTAGGTTCAATTAGGTAACAAGTGAAGGGGAGAGATGCCAGTGGGTCAGAGGGAAGTGGTAAAAAGAGAAAACTGTGGAGTTCCTGTCGTGGCTCAGTGGTTAACGAACCCGACTTGTATCCACAAGGACTCTCATTCAATCCCTGGCTTCGCTCAGTGGGTTAAGGATCCGGCATTGCCATGAGCTGCGGGGTAGGTCGCAGATGTGTCTTGGATCTGATGTTGCTATGGCTCTGGTGTAGGCCAACACTGTAGCTCCAATTCGACCCCTGGCCTGGAAACCTCCATGTGCCATGGGTGTGGCCCTAAAAAGACAAAAAGAAAAAAAAAAAAAAAGAGCAAATTGATATCGCAAGGAAATTATAGGAGAATTCCTGGGAACAAACTAACAGACATATTTAGCCTATGAGAAACCTTAGTGATTTTAGTGGTTGGCTGGAAAGAGAGGAAAATTGGGCTAGCATTAATCATGCTTCCAAGTTCAACTCTAGCTGGTAACAAAATAGACAGTAACCGGTAATACCACTTCTGGTCCTCACAACCCCCGGGGTCAAGGCCTGGCTGGAATTACCCAACAGGATTTTAGATCAGGCCTGGAAACTTGTGCACTTAAGCTTATTCTGGAATGCACACTACATGCAGAAATGGACTTTTCTCAACCAAACTTTAAGAAAATCTAAACTTGATAAGTGAAACTGGGTGCTTTAGGTAATACCCGACTTTTTTCTCCTCAAAAGAAGCACTTCTGTGATAGAGACCAGCCCATGGCATTAATCAAACCTATCTCAAGCCCAAGGTTGGAAAGCAGCTTTTTCTCTTTAATAGAAAAATAGAAATCTTTTTAAATTACCGTTTACCCTCCAGTTGCCTTTTCCTCATGTTTTGTGATTTCTTTTGGCATTATTCTGCTCTGCAAAGGGGTTAACAAAGATGATTTCCCCGAGTCGGTGCTTCAGAACACCTCCTGGGTGGGGACAGGAGATGAGCAGAAAGAGCCAATATCATGCTTAGGCTGCCCGGCACGCGCCTCATGAAACCAGGCACACCCACGCTGAAAAAAGGAATTGGCCCGCACTCAGGGAAAAATCACAGATGCAATTCTTCTTCCACAGATACATGCAGTAGAAGTCAAAGGGTGGAGGTTGAGTATCGAGAGCGTAGGGGAGAGGGTGAGGTGCTGATGAGAAGGGAAAGTGAAGGCAAACCAGAGCATCTGATGCACCCATTTGTGAGGGGGAGCCCCTCCAAACCCTGGAGTGTCTTCCATGCCAAAGACTGATGTTCAGGATGAATCCAATTTTAGCCCAGGAGACATAAATCAACTATAGGGCAAAAGGCTGAAGGAGAAAAAAAGTATCATTCCAAGTATGCGATGTCGTTCGCATCCAAAATTTCTAGGTCAAATACAATGAGGAACTAATGTGGGAAAAAAGAAAGCAGCCTGGCCCCAGCGGCGGTCCTCGTCCTGGAATCACTGATGTCCTGGTGGGCGATGGGAGGGATACTCTCGCCTTGCACCTTTTGATGCCAGGGGAATGCGGGGTGGGGGGTTTCTGACTTATACACCCTTTAATTAAAAGGAATATGATCTTTTCTACCATGATGATGATAATAAAACATCTTGAAAGAGAATGGGGGCGTGCACAGGCTTATATATTATCCAAGCTCTGTGGAAGGCAGGAGGGCTTGGAACAGTAAAACCTTGTTTGCTCACGCGGCTCTGAGTAACTTAAGGGGGAGAAAGCTCAGAAAATAATTGATTAGATGCCAATTCACATAGCTCACTTAGTCTGCTTTTTATTATCAGTATTTCTTTAAAAGGCTAATAGATCCTGTTCTTGACAAGCATGAAGCCAGAAGGTGGGCTCTTATCCAGTGTTTTCATTTTTCAGCCCTCAAGAGGCAATGATTAGATCTTAATACTGAAGGCACAAACCACACTCACTGTGTGAACTCTCTAAGAGGGCTCCCCACCTAAGAGTAAAATAAGTAAAGAAGTTTTATTGGAAGGATTGTAAAAGGAAGGGAGAGGAGCACTTTGGGTCTCTTTGGGCCAGCTGATTAGGGATGAGTTGATTTTCTTACACCACTCTAAATCTGCCCTCCCTGGGGGAAGGGAAACCTGAGAAGGCTGGACTTCAGTGATTTAATTCCTGGTCTATGAATAGCCAAACTTAGAGCTGAGAGGAGCAAGCAAAAGTCAACCACTGAAAGAGCATTTGCAAATTGAGCAAAATCCTGTGAATCTTGGGTAATAGCTGTGAGCAGAGTTTCTTTCTTCCACATCTCATAAACTATAACCGAACTTGGGAAAACATGCCAATCAATGGATGCTTTCCACCGATTACATGATCTAAAACTGAGCTACAGGGAGCCAAACACGATTAAAATGTGCTTCCTGTCATAAGTTCATGGCGATGCTTCTCAGAGGCATCACCCTGTCCCGTAAGCACTGGACATATTGTATTCATTACAACATAATCAAGATCAAGTTGCCACACATTGCATCTGTGTCTGCCATGTAACCAGCATCACCACACTTTAAATGTGCAGCCCTTTCTCCTTCACAGGGGGATTAATGTGTGTGTCTCTGGGGTGCCCTCGGGGGTTAGCTACCCACTTCCCTTACCAGCCCAGTGAGTCAACCAGAAAAGAGCTTTTCTCCAAGGGGAAAAAAAACAAAAAACATGCAAGAGTAGAGAGGGCTTGAAGCCCTAACCTCTAGGGTTAGCTCCTGATATAATGCCAGTTCCTTCTGCTGGCAGAATCTCCCTATGAGGTGCTAGAGGGGCTGGCTGAGCTGGCCCACCTTCCAGTGTTTGGTTGGTTAGATAAAAATATCTTTCACCATACAGAATAACATTCAGAATAGAGCCGCCGGTGTAATGAATGTGTAGAAATGGTAACATAGTCCAAATATTAGAAAGGGAATACACAAATCAGTCTCATACTTCAAGGGCATTCAGTGTTGCTTCTCAATGTGATTTTGCACTGAGCTTGATCCCAAAGTGCTTCCTGGGAGCCACAAGCAACAGATGATACACTCAAGCCCAGGGAAGGTGACAAGGGAGGGGGGAGGGCACAAATTCACCTTTTCCCTTCTGTTAGGAGTGGGATGCCATGAACAGCTTTCCCCCAGAGTATCTCACAAACATATTCGGGGTTTTTTGTTTTGTTTTGTTTTGTTTTGAAGGGAGGTTAAATATGTTTGAGCCTTGGCAAATCTGTTACCATAACCATAGCACAGTCATTGTGAAACCCAAACATCATTGTGCTTTATTATTCTGCTTTGTCTACCGTGTTTTTCCCATGGCTCTTAATACAAAAGCGCTCAGTCAGGTTCTCACCCTTTGTCCGTCCCTCAGTGGGGTGCATGTTTTTGAAGGCTGATGTGCAGTGTGGAAAGGTAGCGTCACACATTTGTGTGGAGTTTTAAGGAGTTGGCACCCTAATGCCAACTACTAGTATTCTATATCCAGAAGGCAACATTACTTGTTCCAGTTTTTCTAATTTAAATCTGTCTATAAGATAGGGTTTATCTATTTCCTCCATGGTGTCTGTTGTCTTCTCATACTTTTGGCTGACTTACCTTCACCCCCTGGGCCCCTGGGAACACACTCCCAGCTGGGTGGAGTAGCTTCTAAGAGCTGTCAGATTTAGAGGGACTTTTGTCCTTCACAGAAAAATAGTTAAAATGGTCCAGTGTCGTTCCTCTGAGAGGGCTGGAACCTTTCAAGTTCTCTCCTGCTAGTTCATCAAAAACTCCTGGGTGGCCACTGAACAACATGCACAGTGCCAAAAATGATTGGTTTCTTATAGGAATTATGTATTTTTATTCTTAAGGCCAAAAGAACATCCACTATTCTCTTTTTACATATATATTGAATTGATTGGATGATGACGATGATGTGTGTGTGTGTGTCTCTGTCTGTGTATGAAAGAGACACACAGAGAGATAGAGACACAGAGAGAGCCAGATCCTGTCCTGGTCTAATGCGAAGTCCATACTGGATGCTATTTTTTGAAGTAGAGCAGTGAGAATCCCTGAAAATTCTCTGATCTCTTCCAATTTTCATCATTTCACAAGTTACTTTTAGAAGTGGCTTACTATGGGAATGTCATTTAAGCCCAAGAGTAAGTTAATACACCAAGAGAAACATTCAAGACCTTAATGCCTTTTGTTTGTAATTTCCTTGTGTGTTTATGTCCCCCAGAACAGATAAACAAGGGGTGTTCACTAATTAGAGTCAGAAACCCCTCAACCCAAGATGTCTGGAAAGTCTTGTGTTCTGTTAGTTCTAATATACATGCATCAGCCATAAGGGATGGCTAATAGTGCAAGACAATAAAATCCCTTCATGTTTTCTGTTTTAGGGAAATCCTGCATGGTTGCACTAGGGTCATAAAAAATTACTAATGTGTTTTCTCATGGCGCTGGGCCATAACATAAGACCCTGTGCAATGGTATTGTGTGCAGCCTGTAATCACAAACAAATGTATTCCACAAGCAGATGAGATGTTATATGAGAAAGTGTGAGAGGTTAGAGCCTGAGCCTTGGTGTCAGCTATGAAGCAGGTCCCTCCACAGTCAAAGACCCCCGAGGCCATGCAAATGAAAATGACAGTGTCTGGGATGTGGGGGAGGGAGGGGGATGCCAAGAGGGATGAGGTCACCACAATGAACATCCAGTTCCCCTCTGAATGGGAAACAAGAAAAGGCTTCAACTCTGGTGCTATCTGGACATAAAGGAGATGGAATTTGAGGGTCAAGTGGGTGGAGATGAGGAAATACCATGAGGAGGCAGGTGGCATCACCGGATGTCCCAGGGGGAGAGGTAGCCAAACATGGAGCCAGAGTCCTGGAGCCAGCCTCACTCACATCAGCAAGTGAAATGGCTGTCAGCTTCTGCCACCCCTTATCTGATGTGTCCTATGTCAGGTTAATGCACGAGGAGGCAGGTGGCCAACGTAACACTAAGTTTTGTCACTCACTACAGGTCTGGCTTGGAAAGACATTCAGGGATGCTTTCAGACACCAATATCACTGGCATCGTTCTGTCTGGATGAAAAGAAATTCTCTTAAAGAAATTAATGAATTTTAACTTAGCCTCTAAAAAGGAGTTTGTGAGCTGTGAACAGGGACGTTACTCCGAGGGACTTCCTGTGACAAGTACAAGTGTTTTCCAGAATCCTCAGATGTGTGAAAACAAACAAACAAAAATTCCCATGGGAGCAAGACAATCAGATTGCTCAGAAACAGTGCATTTATCCAGAAACAGTGGTGTGAAATGGAAATGCACAGGTTAAAAGCCCTAGCTCCACCACTCTCTGACTTTGAGCAAGTTATTAACGCTCTCTGAATTTTGCTTTCCTCCTCTGAAAACAAGGAGAGAAATATCTGCCTTAGCAGTTGTTGTAAAAATAAACCTCTCACTTTAATCCCTACCTTTATGATAACTACTCCAGGTCTTTTCTTTCCAGCCCAAACGTCTTTACTGTGTTTCACATTCACATACTCTCTCCCATCTCCCACAGGTTCTTCAAAACTAAATCTTCCAAACTGAAATCATCACCTACATTCCCTCCAACCTCGCAGACCTGTTTTCTCCTCATCTAAAGATGCTGTCATGTGTGGCCAGAAAACTCAGATGTCTCTCTAATTTCTTCCTCTCCGTTGCCACCCTAAAATCAGTCTTCAAATTTCAGCTTTTGATTCCAGGTTTTTGAAGCTTTCTAGCTATCTCTACCCCAAGTTTGAGTGCCGTCATTTCATGCCTAGATTACTGTAAGAGTCTCCCGTCCCTGGTGTTGGCCTATTCTCCACACTCTGTCCATCTTTGGAAAGGGCAAGTCTATTTGGTTCACTCCCCTTTCTAAATGGCAACCCACCACCCTCAGGATATTTTCCACCCTGACTAGCCAAGATCGGGTCCTTTCTTACTACCCCAGAGTCATCTTTAGTCTCCGTAGCTCCTAGCACTATGGTTCTCACTATCCTGAACTTTGTTGACTTTCACTCATCTCTGGGCTTTCACAGAGGTTGTTCTCTCTGACTAGAATCTGCTTCCCTCACCTTGTCTCCCTCCCTTTTCTGATTAATTGATAGTTATCCTTCAGATCCTGATTTAGATAGCTCCCATGGGAGCCTTCCCTGTGCCTACAAGGTTGAATATGGTCCCTTCTTATATGTGGCCACAGTACCTTGTAATCTCCCTATCATAGGCTCACAGAACTCACCCTATTGGACTTTCCTGTACTTGTCAGTTTCCTCCACTATAGATTAAACTCTGAGGATATTGCATCGTCAGTGGTATGTTTCAAACCACTCAATGAGAAAAGAAGGAAGGGAAGAGAGGAAAAGAAGGAGGGAGGGAAGAAGGATGGAAGGAACGAATGAAATGACATGTTAAACACCTAGCACAGAATCAGTCACATATCAACGAATATTAGTCTTCACCTTGTATTGATAAGTCACACACATTTACTTTTCTCAACCTATAATTACCTTTTCACATTTAGCGAAGTATCTTTCCGCCGAGATAGGTCAAATTTCTACAATCAGTCAAATGTCCCTCAAACCCAGCAGGTTACATCAGTTTCAGAAGTCTCCAAATTGGAGGGTTTTTTTTTTTGTTTTTTGGTTTTTTTGGTCTGATAAGTCTTTACTCTCCTTCACTTTTTTTCTTAATTTATAGCCTTTATTTCCTAGTGCAGTTTTGAGTTACAGAAAAGCTGAGTGGAAAGTACATAGTTCTTCCATACTCCCTCACCCCCATCCACCCAAAGTTTCCCCTATTATCAACATCTTGTATTGGCATGGTACATTTATTACAACTGATGAACCAATATTGATGCATTATCATTAACTAAAGGTCTTAGTTTACTTTAGGCTTCATTCTTTGCATTGTACAGATTTGGGGGTTTTCACAAATGTACAGTGGCATGTATCTGCCATCATGGTATCATATAGAATAGAACCCTATGTTCCATTTATTCATTGTTCTCTCATTCACCCTTCTCAACCAGTGATCTTTTTACTGTCCCTATAATTTTGCTTTTTCCAGAATGTCATACAGTCAGAATCATACAGTATCTGGCCATTTCACATTGGCTTCTTTCACTTAGTAATTAGCATTTAAGGTTTCCCCATGATTTTTCATGGCCTGATAGTGCATTCCTTTTTATCACTAAATAATATTCCATTGTATGGCTATACCACAATTTGTTCATTCACCCATTGGAGAAAGCACTGGATGCTTCCATTTTTTGGAAATCATGAATAAACACTTATAAGAAGGTTTCTGTATGGATATAAGTTTTCAGTTTATTTGGATAAATGACAGGGGCACAATCACTGGATCATATGGTAGAAAATATTTCGCTTTATAAGGAACTGTCAACTGTCTTCCAAAGTGGCTGTGCCATTTTGGGTCTTTTGTTGTTTGTTTTTGGCCACACCCATGGCATGCAGAAGTGCGTGGGCCAGTAATAAAATCTGAGCCACAGCAGTGACAACATCAGATCCTTAGTCTGCTGAGCCACTAGGGAACTCCCAAAGTGACTGTACCGTTTTACATTCTCACAAGCAATGAAAGAGAGTTCCTAATGCTCCACATCCTTGTCAGCATTTGGTGTTGTCAATGTTTTGGATTTTTGACAATCTAATAGGTGTGTAGTGGGGGTCTCATTATTATTTTAATATATAATTATCTAAAAAATGTATGTTGAGTATCTTTTAATATGATCATTTGCCATCTGTGTATCATTTTTGATGAGGTTGTTTGTTTTGGTGCTGGTCCGTTTTTTATTTATTTTTTTTTGTTATGACAAATACTGTTTGTTGTATCTACATCAAGCACTAAGTCAGGCTTATTTTTAATTCTCAGGCTGATCTTTCGAGGTGGGTATTTTTACTCTCGTTTAATAGAATTGAGGAAACTGAGGATTAGACAAGATTAATGGCCTCATCTAGACCACAAAATTTGTATTTCAACAGAGGTCTGCCTGATTTAAAAACCGTTTTACTCTGGTGCCTCTTAACCAATGGTGTACATTTCAATTACCTGGAGGACTTTTAAAAATGAAGTTTAAATTATTTTTTAATCAAAGAAAATATATACATGGATAAGAAAAGTCAAATAACACTGTTACACTGGCAGTGGAAAACAGCAATCCTCTACCTTTTCTCTGCCCATCCCTGATTTTCTTTCTCCAGAGACACTCAATTTTAACTCTTAGGTGCTTCTTATTGTACTTTTTTTCTAAGTGACATGTTTATATTGCCATTTTAGTGACTTTTCTATATTAGATCTTGATTGATTCTCCTCATTACAAATACATTTCCTCTCCAATTTCCCCAATGTTATCTAATAATTTGTTATATATGTCTTCAGCATTTACATAATTATGACTGATGTCATATAACTAATATTATTCACAGTTGAATTATGCAGTATAATTCTTAAACATCTTATATTTCCTGAGGTTCATAATTACTCAGCTTTGTGCCTTAATTTTAAAAAAAATCTGCAGATGACTAAATTATCTCCAGATTTTCTAAATACTAAAAAGCTCTTGACTCTATATTCAAACACATCAGGTAATGTATGTTTTTCTTTTTGAGATGTTCCACCAGAACTGTCACCTTTAGGCATTTCTTGTTGACCTCATGCTGTTTCCCTCTCCTTTCATCCCATAGTTATATTTTAGCAATTTTATGGCTACTCTCTAAATGATAAAATGCCCTCTTCCCCATCAACAATAGACTGTATCTCCCAACTTCCCATTTTATAAGGACTCCACTACCATTCCATGTACTTCCTCCCTCCATCCTCACTGGCAAACTGTACTTTTACACCATCAAGGCTGATAACACTTGCATTCAACTTTGTAACCATAATTAAGTATTCTCTTAAAAAGATGAAGACCATAAACAGCATTTACATTATTTAAATGCTATTCAATAAATCGGCAAGCTTTGTGCTATGACTGGATTTCCTTCTCTTTGGCTACAAGGTCTCGAACTCCATTTCAATGTCTCTACTCATAGTGACATTGAAATGGAGTCCACTTTCTTACACTCCAACCCTTTGTTCAAAATCTTGCACTTTACATACATTGTTTGGTATTTGAAGGATGCATTTCCTGAACAGATTTTTTTTTTTAAATAAAAGTATCTTTACTTTTGGCCACAGCATGCAGGGCTTGATGTAGGATCTCAGTTCTCAGACCAGGGATTGAACTCCAGCCACAGGAGTGGTGAAAGCAGAAAATCCTAACCACTAGCCAACCAGGAAACTCCCTCACCAAAAGTTTGATTATTTGTTTTCTTTTGTGGGATAGAGAAAATCTATGCCTTCCACAGCATAGTCTTAAGATCTTAGGCTTCTAAGGCGTTCAATGTCCTGCTTATAATCTAGTCTCTTAGTAGCCTTCCCTTTTTATAATGCATCTTACTGGTCTCATTTTTGTTTTAAAGACACACAGCTTCTTAAATATAGTCATGGGTCTTAACTGAAGTTCTTTGTTCCTGGAATTGCTTACTTCTTCTTCCTCATTTCACCAGCACTTCGGAGGTAGAGGCAGTTGGGGCGATGGGCTGTGAGCAGAGAGCGCAGCCTCGGCCGAGCCCAGGCACTCTTGTGAGACAGCGGGGCTCCTTGCTCCCAGCTCTGCAGCACTGCAGCGCCTCCTGGGAGTTGGCCATCATGCAGACCCATAGTGCCGGCTGCTTCCTCAGAGTTCTAGGAGTGTACCTGCAAGCAGATGTTGAGGACCACGGAGTCAACAATGTAGAAGTACAGGAAGTTCATGCACTGCTGCCAGGCCAACTCGAAGAAGGTGGGTAGGGTGCAAGAGGGACACTTGCAGAAGATCCCGTACAAGCTGGGGGCCATGACCTGGGTCAGGCCCCTCAGGGCCAAGGATGATGGAGTCATTGTAGTAGCCATGGACTGGTTGTCTGCTTGCCTGGTTCCGTGCCTGGAGCCAAGGGTGATCACAGACCCTGTGGACTCCCAGCTGACAGCCTTGACCAGGGTGAAGCTGTTGCTAGGCTAACTCTCATGCCTCACACAGCTGCAGCTCCATCCCGAGCAGCATGGAGACCAGGGGAAAACACTAGTGCTCTGCCCCTTCCTGTCTTGGTCCATTTTTTAATTGAGTTGTTTTTGTATGTTGAGATTTAAGAGTTCTTTTTATATTTTGGCTATAAGTCCTTTATCAGATATGTGCTTTGAAAAAATTTTCTGCTAGTCTGTGACTTGTCTTTCATTCTTTTGATCTCCTTCACTTTTGAATGACAGTTTTGCAAGGTATAGAACTCTATGATGGTGGGTTTTTCTTTTGACATTTAAAATATTTCACTCTATTTTTTTGTTGCTTGCATGATTTTTGATGCTATGTCAAATGTAATTCTTATCCTTATTCTGCTATAGGTAAGATGCTTTATTTCTCTAGCTTCTTTCAAGATTTTCTCTCTGACTTTGATTTTCTGCAATTTGAATATGATATGCTAATGTGTGTACTTTTGGTATTCATCCTAGTTGGATTCTCTGAGCTTCCTGAATTCTCTGAAGTAATAGCTTCTCCCCTATCACTTCAAATATTTTCTCTATTCTAGTCTCCCTTTCTTCTTTTGGTATTCCAACTATGAATATGTTTGCTCTTCTGAAATTATACACAATTCTTAGATATTTTATTCTTTATTTTTTTTTCAATATTTTTCCTTTTTGCATTTAAGTTTGGTAAGTTTCTATTGAACATATCTTGAAGCTCATTGATTCTTTCCTCATTCATGTCCAGTTTATGAGTCCATTGAAGGGATTCTTCATTTCTATTACAGTGTTTTTTATAGCCTTTCCTTTTTATTCTTTCTATGAGTTTCCATCTCTTTGCTTACATTACCCAGTTGTTTTGCATGTTGTCTATTTTTTCCATTAGGGCACTTATATATTAAAAATAGTTGTTTTAAATCTCCTGTCCAATAATTGCTGTATCTATGTCATATCTAAGTTTGGTTCTGATTCTTACTTTGTTTCTTCAGACTTTGTTTTTCCTTGCCTTGCAATTTTTTGTTGAACATCTGATATGATGAATCAATAGGTCTTTAGTGTGAGCTTTTATGTTAATCTAGCTAGAAATTGAGTTGTGTTTAACTTTTGCTGTAGCTCTTGATACTGGAGACTTCAAATTACTCTTGCATCCTTCTTTTATCTCCCCTATTAACTTTGGGCTTCTATAAGTTATCCTTCTTAGAGAAAATCTGTATCTTGCAGCTCTTTCAGCTGTAGGCCATTGTTATTATACTGAAGCCCTATTGGTGACAGTGGTGGGGGTAAATTTGGGGGAGGGGAAGCATTCTATAATCTTATTATTAAACCTCAGCCTTTTTAGTGGGCTTATGTCCCTGAGCTGTGAGCCTTTTTAGTGGGCTTATGTCCCTGAGCTGTGACCTTCACTGGTTTTTCTTTGCTATTCCCTTTTCCCCTTAGATGAGATAGGAAGACAGCAGGAGGGAAGAGGGGAAGTCTATGAAAATTAAGTGTAGGGAACGACTGTCTGTTTGGGGACTTATTTTATATTGTATGCTCCTATAAGCAGTGTTGGGAACATATGTGTTGAAAAGAGTGAGAAGGACAAGGCTTTCTGGAAACCTAACTCTGACAAAAGACTGGAAATACTTGGATTGCCTCAAACAGAATCTGGAGAAAGGCATGGCAGTTGGAGTGATCTGTGGTGATGTTAACTTGCTCATGTTTCCTCAGTGAGTTTAAAAAGAAAAAAGAAAAGGAAAGTCTTGAACTAGGAGACAGCATGCAGGTGAAACTAGTAAGGAAGATTTGGATAAATCAAGGATTGAGATACAATGAATGAGTCACCTAGACAGAAACTACAAGTAATAGAAATCATGGTCAGTGAGCTAAGTTACATCAAGGTACTGTGAGTGACCACGTACATTAACATAACAGAAACAGGCACATATGGGTGACCAGTAGAAACTATCCCATTAGAGTACATCAACCTTACACATTACTGATCTGCCATGGCTATTTTGCTATCTTGGAGATTTGACATGCAGAATGAGAAGTATATAACTGAGAATTTCCCCAAAGTAGAACATACCAGATATTTTAATGCTGTTTGAAGCACTTTGTGATCTTAAATTAGCAATGAATATACCAAATTTACACGTTCATCCATCTGTAAGTCTCTTTCCATTTCTACCCTAACTCACTACATCTCACTCCTCCTTTTTAGTTAACACAAATCTGATGATAACAACACTATTAACCATCCCAGTTTGCTCAAGGTCAAGAGCAGGAAAACTGGCTCCATGGTTTTTTACAATAAAAAATTGTTTCGGTCTCACACTGGCTTGTAGTTATCTGGGATATACAGGCCTACTCTAAGATTTCCTCAAATTTTAATAAGATAGTTTTGCTCTTTAAAATGGAACTGACTATACTATAGTAAAGAAACCATATGATAGAGGGAGAACAGAGCTAAGTAAATGGGAAGAGACAGCTGTCTCTTTACACAAGGACATGCTGAATACATTGTATAAGGACACAGTGTACAGGGGAATCAAAACAAAATAAAGCAAAACAATACAGCTTCTTGTTCTCTGGGGTAGTATAAGCAGATAAGTGGTCATGGATAAAATTTGCTCAGAACCTTGGATTTGGGCTTTACTTGAGGCTTGTTTCATGGCCTTGGGGTCAGATGCGACCATTCAAAAATATTAATATTTTTCTGGCCTACTATATGGCAGACATTTTTCTAGGCTTTAGGCACATAGCAATTAAAAAAAAAAACATACAAAAAATTTCTCTGTCCACATGGAGTCTACATTTTGTAGATGGGAATCAGAGCATCAATAAACAACTAAAATAAATAATGTATAGAATGATGATATGTGCAATGGGAAACAATTAAAGAGAAAAGAGGAAGAGGGGACGAGGGTGCTGGGATGGAGAATATGGTTGCAATTTTAAGTTGGTTGGAAAAGCTTTCTCTGATTAGGTGACATTTGAGCAAAGACCTGAAGCAGGTGTGGGAGTGAGCCATGTGGTTCCATGAAGGGAGAGCATTGCAGACAGAGGTAATGGTATAAAATACCCAAGCCAAGAGCATTCTTGGGATGTCAGAGAATCAGAAAGCAGGCATGTGGCTGGAGAGGTATTATAAGGGAAAGAAAAGAAGGAGACAAAATCAGAGCAGATGTAGTATCAGGTCACAGAAGGCCCTTTAAGGCATTGCAAAGATTTTGTCTTTTATACTGAGTGAGATGGGGACTATTATAGAGTTTTGAGCACAGAGGTGACATGAGCTGATATTGTTTTAAAGGTTCACTCTGATGTGTTATGGGTAGATTTTAGAGGTACATGGGGAAAAATCAGGGAGAGAATTTGATATCATTCAGGAAAGAATTATGGTAGCTCGGCTAGGGTGGAAGAAGTGGAAGTGGGAACAGGGTGTCACATTCTGGATACATTTTAAAGAAAGATCCAGCAGAACTTCCTGATAGAGAAGATATTGAGTGTGAGAAAAAAGAGGAGTGAAAGATGGCTCCAAGCTTTTAGCCTGAACAAATGAAAGAAGGAGTTGTCATTTCTTGAGGTGGGAAAAACTGGATCACAAAAAAACATTTTGAGGAATGATCATAAACTTGGTTTGGTCTCCAGTGTTAGAAGGTTGGGAAGATAAGGAAGAACCAGGAAAGGACAATGGAAAGGAACAGCCAGTGAGGTAAGAGGAAAATGGAGAGAATGTGGTATCAAAAAGATCAAGAAAGGAAGTGCTTTAAGGAGGAGGGATTGATCAATTATATCTTATATCAGCTGTTCAGATAATTCCGGTAAAATTAAGTCTGTGAACAGAACCATGGATTTAGCCAGAGAGAATACAGTTGACACTGACAATCCCATTGCCCATGATCATGCAAGGTAATACTTTAAGCAAGAAAAGAAAATGAGCTATATATAATTCTAGGTTGAGAAAGGAGGAAACGGGGTCATTGTCAAAAGTGTGAATACTGTTTGGCAAGTGCTCTGAATGGTAATGGTATGACTTTGGTCACATCTCACCTCCTGGCTCAACCACTGCTCAGGAATTATGATTCAGGTTTGTTAGTGAGTTCAGATATGGGGTCTATGCCTTCATTATATAACCTTGAGCCACTGCCCAAAATAACTTAGATTTTCTCACTAGGCAATCAACGTAATGGTCATCACTAAACTAAAATTTCAAAGCCTGCAAATTGCTGGCCTGAGGGAAAAATGCTGGCACTGGATTTTCTAAAAAGGAAAGCCACATTCCACAACTACCTTAAGCCTGTGGAAATGGAAATTTTTTTTTAAATAGAGAAAAGAAAAATTGCTAATCCAAATGCAAAAGGTGGATTAGGTGACTTCTGCTTAACTTGTGAGAATGGACATTCCTCACTAGCATAATAACTAATGCTGCCATTGGTTATTCAGGAAGTTTTATACAGTGAATGAAGAGGTTGGAGACAAGATGGCAGAGTAGAAGGATTTGAGCTCACCTCCTTTCATGAAAATACCAAAATCACAGCTAACTTTTGGACAAACATCAACAAAAAAGTCTCAAATCTACCAAAAAAGATATTCTACACCCAAAGATAATGAAGAAGCCCAATGAGACAGTGGAAGGGGTGCTTTCATTATACAATCAAATCCCCTATCTGCCGGATGTGCAACCCACAACCCAGAAAATAATTACATTGCAAAGGTTCTCCCACAGGAGTGAGAATTCTGAGCTCCACTTCAGGCTCCCCAGCCTGAGGCTCTGGGATTGGGATTGATGAGCCCCCAGAACATTTGGCTTTGAAGTCTAGTGGCACTTGAGTGTAGGAGCACCACAGGACTGAGGGAAGCAGAGACTTCACTCTTGGAGGGTGCACCCAAGGTTTCAGGTGCACTGGGACCCAAGGAAAGGCAGTGACTCCATAAGAGCCTGGGCTAGACCTCCCTGTGGGTCTTTGAGGGTCTTCTGGGAAGATGAGGGCCATAGCTCACTGTGGGAGCAAGAAGACTAGAGGCAGAGGCTCCAGGGAAAATTCATTAGTATGAGCTCTACTAGAGGTTGCCACTTTGGCACCAGGATCTGGCCCTACCCAACAGCCTACAGGCTCCAGTGCTGGGATGCCTCAGGCCAAATAACCAATGAAGTAGGAACACAGCTCCACCCGTCAGCAGACAGGCTGCTAAAGTTGTCCTGAGCTCACAAATGCCTATAAACACACCCTTTGACATGGTCTAGCCTACTAGAGGTACAAAACCCAGCTCTACCCACCAGGAGGCAGACATACAGAAAAGGTAGGAAATCATCCACACAAATATGGTATCAAAACCAGAAATCATGAGGAGAGTTACAAATCCAGGATATTGGGAATGCATTTGAAATTAAGAGACTAGCAACTTAAAACAATCTTGTGCAATATGTATATATATGAGGCAAAACTGCATGGTAACTGCAAACCAAAGACCTACAATAACTACACCTACAATAAATAAATAAATGACATGAATCAACAAACTGGATTCATTAGTTGCTGTTCAGTAGCTTTCACTGACCAATCTAACCACACACTAATCATTATTTCTTATTCGTTTGGCCCTACTGACTTGACTCCAAGTTCCTTGAGGACTTATCATAAGATTTATTTCTTCATATTCTTTACCATACTTAGTTTAGTGTTAGAACTATCTCTTAATGTGTAAGTCAGGGTTCTCCAGAGAAACATCGCCAATAGGATATATGTATATTAAGAGGAGATTTATTATAGGAGTTGGCTCACATGATTATGGAGGTTGGGAAATCCCAAGATTCACCCTCTACATGCTGGAGAACCAGGAAAGCTAGTGGTATAATTCAGTCTGAGTCCCAAGACCTGAGAACCAGGAGCACCAGTGTTTAAGCCTAGGAGAAGGTGGACATCTCAGTTCAAGCAGAGGGAGAGGATTTGCCCTTCCTCTGCCTTTTTGTCCTATTTAAGTACTCAGTGGATTGGATAATGCCCACCTGTATTTCAGAGGGTAAGCTCTATTCAGTCGATTGATTTAAATGTCAGTCTCTTCCAGATACACCCTTGCAAGACACATACAGAAATGTTTTAGCAGTTATCTGGACAGCCCTCAGTCCAGTCAAGTTGATACATAAAATTAACCATCACAATACACTAATTTACAGAGTAAAAATATTTTTAAAGAATTGAACTGACTCAAATCAAGAAAATAAATTTAATTTAAATCTTCAAGACAGAGAGATAAGAGGAACAATTCAAATAAGGCTCACCAGGCTCAGATTATTATGGTTTGTAAGATTAAATAAATTGGAGCCATATTTGTTATACATTCTTCTGATGTTTTGGTATCTAAGGCCCTTATCAGAAGGCTTCCAACCATTAATCTCAAACCATTATTTTCTGCTGCCAATCACTGGCTTCTGGTGTCCCCAGGGCTACAACCTTCTCCTTCCAAGAACACTGTATAACTTTTATGCAATGTTTTCTGCCAGGGAAGCCAACTGTTTTCTTGATTGCACAAACTTCGGGATATCCCAGTAAGATGGTGTGACTTTAGCCCCCTGTCCCCCACCCTACACACAATCTGACTCTATATGCACTACTATAGGAGATCTCAGCTAGCTTTTTTGCTTGGCTACCCCAACATGGGTACGTTTACATCATTACTGATATCAGTAACAAAAAACAGACAAACGCTGAGAGGTTTAAGGGTGGTCAATCTTAGTCAAAGATTGTTCAGTTCATGTCATTTGTTCACATTCAAGATATGAGTTTATCACACCTATGATCTTCAGCAATGGCATTGGTATTAAGAAGCTTACTTTAGAAAAGCAAAATGTTAAACACTAACCTGAGGCATAATTTTTGATCTTCTCTGAATTAGTAAAGCAAACACCATGAGCTTTTAAACAATAGAGATGTATATTCGGAAATAGAATGTTGGTCTTTTCTGTTTTCCCCACTGCTGTGCTATTGGTAATGTGATACTTGAGGTTGTAGCAGAATTTCCAAAATAAACTTTATCTTTAGAGTTTTACAATAATGATGTGTGAACCTCAACAAAATTTAGAGATTCTGTCCAATTTTCTGTACCTCTGAGTTATTGAGCTGAAGTTTTCACAACAATGACAATTTCTTGACTGTTTCAGCTAGTAATAGGAAATTACACAAAAAGAACAAATTTTCTCAACAGCCATTCATCTATTCAACAATTCATTGCAGTTTCTACTGCATTGCCTATGCTAGATAAAAATATTGAAAGTAAGGAATAGGATGATAAATTTGTAAAGTGAGAAATGAAAGTCCACTCTATATATTTGCAGCCTGACACACCCAGCCCTCTTTCATCCCCTGCCTTTTATGGAGGCCATCTTTCAGAGACCCTTACGCTTAAGTTGTCAGCCATGCCCAACAATGAGAAGGGTAGATTTCCCAGCCAGAGTTTATCAAAAAAAGGAGGAGGGATCTCCTTTTCTTATCTTTTGCAATTATAGCAAAAACCAAAACCAAAAAAATGAAAAAGATGTACTAAAAGATGTTTCATAATAATGGAGTCAAATCCTAACCTAAAATTCAAAAGGAGAAGCATTAAAGTTACAGCTGGTATTCTTTGAGATACTGGGACACACTAATGGGACCCCAGAGCAGTGATACTAATGTCTTACATCATAGGAGAATCTGTCCTTCACAATACACTTACACATTCGCTCTTCAGAGGTGACATCTCTGTGAGGAGGACAGAGCAGGCTTAAATGCCCCTCGCACAGCACTTGAGTTTGAGTCTCCATAACCACACAGGCAGCAAATGGCAAAACCAGGGCTAAATCATGATTTCCAGCTTCTAAATCCATATCACTACTCTGCCTGTGGGGTGAAATCTCTAGTTGTGTAAACAGTTTCTTTCTATTTTGCTAGATATTGTGAAAGTTAATTTGAATTGTAAAAGCATAGTTTGTGCAGAGGTTAAATCCTGATATTGCCATCTATCAGTGGGCATCAATGTAGTCTTGTTAAATATCAGTATTCTCAGCTATAAAAAGGGAGTAATAATACCAGCCTCTTCAAATTATTGTAAGAATTAAAGAGAGTAATTTATGTGAAGTATAGAGCCCAAGAAATGCTCAATAGAATGTGGCTCTAATTATTGATAATAAAAATAAAATACATCCATTACAGAAAATGCACCCAAGTATACAGTAGGAAATAACAATCATCATAAATCTACCATTCCAATATAATCACTGTACCATTATGACATATTTTCTGATTTTCTAAATAATGCTACTAATGTATTTCAAAAGTTAAACAATAAATACAATGAACTCTTACATAACTTCCACATAGTTCAATAATTACAAATACTTTGCCATAATTGCTTTACATATCTATGTATATGTATATTTTCACATATACATGTACATTATGTATTTTTTGCAGAAATATTTTTAAAGTAAATTGTGTTAATTGTGGCATCTCAATGTTAAATATTTCAATATGCATCCCTGTATGTAAGAACATTCTCCCACATAATCACAATACCAATATTACAACAGTATATTAATGATTATTCCCTAATATCACTTAATATTCAGTTCATATTCAAATTTTCTTAATTGTCCCCCAAATGATATTTTGCTGTTTTTGTCCCCACAAACCAATTCATGCACTGTGTTTAGTTACGTGTCTTTTATTCCAGAACAAACTTCTCACTAAATTTCTATCACTCTAGGCATACTTTTTAATGATATGTACATTCTAGTGTAGACAGACACACAGCCAATCTCTCAGCTTTAGATAAACAAATTGTTTCTTTTTTTTTTCCTATTACAAATCATGCTAAGATGAGCTTCTTAGTTCACCATTTTTTCACCCTTTCTGACTATTTCAGAATAGTTACTTCTCCTAAAAGGTATGAAAATATTTAAGACCCTCCTTACATATTAGCATCTCACTTTCCAGAAAGGTTTTATCCATGTTTACCCCCAAAGTATTTGAGTATGCCAGGATAACTGGGGTTCTCAATGCTTCCTCATCCTCTAGGTCCTGGTTGAAATATCACCTCCACTGGGGACATGCCATGGTCATCTGCACTGCATCACCCCCCTGTCATGCTTCTATAGTGCATGTGTCCTGGGATTACTTAGTTATCTGGCTCCTCCCATGAAGGAACGACAAACAAAAAACCTCTTCTTGAAAAGGCCACAATTTCTGAAACCAGTAGCTCCTCGAAACTGATTGATTGCTTTTTGTATTGTGATGATTTTCATAAGATTTTAACATAAAACCTCTGGTTCTTTTAATTTTTGCCAACAGGATACACATTAAGATTAAATATTACCATATGTACATTAAATAGTGCCATTACTATAAAACCAATGAAAATGTATCCGTAAGCGAATATTTTAAAAACACTTACTTTAACATAAAATAACCCAAATAACAATATTAGGTGAGTGGTTAAGTAAGTGAGGCAAATCTATGTGATAGTATAGTCCATAGGTACTAAAAATAATATTAATAAAGAGTTTGGAATAACTTGGGGAAATACTGGTTAAATATGGTATGTAATTATTATGGGTAAAATAATTGTTAGAAATTAGAATGCTAAATATAGCACAAAAAGACTAGTAAGCTATAGTTAATGCTGCAACTATGGGTGATCAAAATTTCTTAAGTTTTTCTTTCTTTCTGACCGTAGCACAACAGTGAAGAAGGAGGTTTGGAAAAACATTATTTAAGCATTCATCATTCCTGTTTACCAAACTATAGAAGAGGAAGAGGTTTTCACTCACTGTAACTTCTAAACTTTTCAATCTGACTTTTGTATCATGAATTTAATGTTAACATTACATTATATAAAGAATCTAACAAAAATAAGCCAGCCAACAAATGAATATTTTGGAATTCTCCATTTCCTTCTGAAGTTTTTCTTCCGTGTTCAATTACAACAGCATTACAATAACTCCATTTTTTATTTCTAGTCCCTTTGACAAAACGTATCAGCACCTCTATTTAATATGATGAAATACACATCAATAGGGGAGTACACAACACATGTTATTTTCACTGTCTTCAACTTAACCAGAAATTAAAGAGCATTTGCTAAGCATTACTTGAATCCAGAGTTATACTCAGTGTTATATAACACCGAGACTTGGCCCCAAGCTCTAGAACCTTACAGCTAATGACCTGCGATCAGGAGACTCATCTTTCGTTGAACTACATGATAAACCCCTGGACCCAAAGCCAAAGGAATTTACAGCTTTCTAGGGGAACATGATATTTGCTTTGACAGTTTCACATCGCTTTATCCTGGAGCCAGACAAAGGGCTGAAGTTTCATCTTCACTCGCCTTTCCAGGGATCAAGCTCTTTGATGGAAGGAGATCACTGGGAATCCATCCCTAGGCCTGGAGGTGTTAGAGGCAGAAACCAGACATACAAATCCTGCTCACTTTGGGCCTCTGGGAAAATACCTAGCCATCATTACCCTGATCTACCAGTCTCATGTTGCCCGTCAGCTCTAATATCAGCACAAATGCTGACTCCTAATACTCTGTGTGCAGGGACGTGGGAGGAGAGGAATGGGAGGACAAGAGGTGTGGAGAAGAACCAGCTAGTGATGCCCGCCCAGAGCACTGGCAGACCTTGTTAGGCTCCAGGCTGGTTTTTGAAATGAAAGGTTCTACTGCTGCTCCTGCCTAGCATCCAAACCCCTATCATTTAAAAAAAATCGTTTTTATTAAAGTATAGTTGATTTACAAAGATGTGCCAATTCCTGCTGTGTAGCAAATTGACTCATATATATGATACTATACACACACACACACACACATACACACACACACACTTTTTTTTTAATATTCTTTTCCATTATGGTCTATCCTAGGAGACTGGATATAATTCCCTGTGCTATACAGTAGGACCTTGTTGTTTATTCTAAATGTAATAGTTTGCATCCACTAATCGCAAACTCCCCAATCTATCTCTCTCCTTTCCTCCTCCCCCTTGGCAACTACAAGGCTGTTCTCTGTGTCCAACCAAACACCTATCATTTTAAAGTTAACTTTTAGCATTCCACTCTTAATGACAATCCTACAAGGTAGGATCTTTGCTTTTCTTACCACTCCAATATCAACACTCCTTTTGGGAAAAACTTTCACAAGCAATAGATAGCTAGTTTCTTTAGTCAAGGTAAAAAAAAGAAAGGAAATTTTATAAAAATTGGTGTTAATAGAATAGAAACAGACACAATAAACTATAGCCAGTGTGCACATTTAATGACCTAAAGGCTTAGAGCCCCAAAAGATTTCTAGAAGTGTCATGTGTAGATTTTTGAGAGGAGCCCAGAACTGAGGGACTCTCTCTAAATAGTCAAATATACCAGTTAAGATGCCATATGGCAAAATGGGAAGAATTATCTAGCTGTGCATCTAAAATACCTTCTCAGAATGGACATGATTTGTAGGATATACATGACTGTGAAGCAACCAGGCATGGCCACCATAGCCATGTGCTAGAACTCCTGTATCAGGGAACATGTAGTGGGTCAGAAGAACTGAAAGAGGTTCAGAGTGGCTAAAATGGGGGAAGGGGAGGTGGTGAAGGTTATTGTGAAAGACAAGTAAAAAGAGGCAAGCAGGACAAGTTCATGATGGGCCTTATATGTCCTTTTGAAGAGTTGAAAGTCATTTAAGTGTTTAGGCAGAGCTGCCGAAAAAAAGCATTTTTAAAAAATTAAAAAGTAGAGAGTGGGTTAAAGGCAAACAAAAGCAGAGTCAGAAAAACTGGTTGCAATATCCAAGCAAAGGACAACAGTGGCTTAGGTTGGGGTAGTGGCCATGAAGACTGACAGACCAATTTGGATTTGGGAGCTATTTAGGAGGGAGAATTCATAGGTCTCGGAAATTGTCTAAGGATTTGGGGTGAGGGGAAGAGTGAAGGAGAGAGAAGAACTTGGAATGACTGCCAGATCTTGGCTGAGGCATCAGGTATGAATGGATGGTGGCACCAAGTCAATGAGAGAGCCAAGGAGAGGCACATTAGGGATGATAATAATCAATTTGGCTTTTGGTGGGTTGAGTTAACATATGTTTAGAAAACTTCAGTGATCTTTATTAGGCAAATGGATATACAGCCCTGAAGATGTGTGTTTAACTTTTGGAGTTGGGAGTCATTCACACATAGATAATAAACGAAGCTGTAGCTGTACTGGGGGTAAGGGGAGGTTGTCTAGTAAGGAGAGACAGAAGGGCACATGTGTGTTTGAATACCCTGTTCATTCTTGGCAGCTTAGTGTAAATTCATTTAACAACCTTTCCCTAAGGGCAAGTTCTGGAGGCAGGCACTGGGATGACAGAGGGGTAACTGACAAAGGGAAAAAGAGAAATCATCTTCAGAGTGGCCTTCATTACTGAGCACTTTCTACATACCAGGCCCTGTGCTGAGAACTTTATACATATTGCTCTTTTTAATTTAATTCTTACGAAAATCCTACATTATGCAGATATTATTATCCCCATTTTACAACAAGAGCAAAACTTGGAGAGGTTAAGTAACTATGTATGCTGTTGGATAAGGTAGCAGATAGCTGCATCGGCTGTTAAGAATTTGAAATGGGAGTTCCAGTCATGGCACAGCGGAAATTAACCCGACTAGGAATTGTGAGATTGTGGGTTTGATCCCTGGCCTCGCTCAGTGGGTTAAGTATCCGGCGTTGCCCTGAGCTGTGGTGTAGGTCGCAGATGAGGCTCAGATCTGATGTTGTTGTGGCTGTGGCTAGGCCGGCAGCTGTAGCTCTGATTGGACCCCTAGCCTGGGAATCTGCATATGCCGCTGGGTGCAGCCCTAAAAAAAGAAGAAAAAAAAAAAGAATTTGAAATGTGTGATTGGGGGAGTTTTAAATTTCATTGAAATTCAATTTTATTATATAAATTTTATAAATTCAGTATTAGTTTCAATTTAAAAACTAATACTGAATTCAGTTATTGGGAAACGTTTAAGTATGTTTGGAACAACTTGGGTTTGTGAATCAACTTCTCCAACTGCAAGTTTTATGAACTCTAAATACAAATCAAGTACTTCCAATGGAAAACTAACATCTAAATTGAGGAGTGCTGTTAGAGTAAAAATACTGGATTTCAAAGACTTACCATAACAAAAAGAATACAAAATACCTCATTCATCGTTTTTTATATTGATTCAAAGCATATTTTGGATCTATTGGGTTAAATACTATTATTTAAATTAATTTCACCTGTTTTATCTTTTTACTTTTTCTTTCGTTGGCTATTGGAAAACTAAATCCTCCAAGTGTTTCTCGCATAAAATTTCCCCTAAAACTGACATGGGCATTTGCCTGGGAAGCAGCGTCCCAAGGACTTGGTATTTTAAAGAGCTGGGCTCCGACAGGGGTGGTCGCACGCATGCAGTCCCGCCTCAGTTGGACCGAATCTCACCCGGTGCCTACGACCAGCTGGCTTTCCTGTTTGCCTTTTTGAACTCTGTTTTCTCTGAGTCTTGAAGAGCCAGGGGCCGTGATGTCACTGTATAAACAGAGGGAAGGGTGGGGGCTAAAGCTGTGCTGGAGAGAACAGGCCAAGGAGGAGGGTGGGGGTGGGGAGGGGAGGCTTTCAAAGGTGGCTGGGTCTGGAGTGCGTGGGAGCAGCGGGAGACTGCAGAGTCGATAAGGAAACATAATGGGACTGCTAGTCACTAAACTGGGGCGGGAACGGGGACGTGGCTGCAAGAGGGGGTTTGGAAAAATATGGGACGCCTAGAGCTAATTCCCCTGATTAAAAATGCATTAGTTTGGAGGTGTCAGGGACACGCAGCTGTTTTCAAGGAAAGCCTGGCTCCAAAAGGTCCTCCTCGGCCGGGCCGCCTGGCGGCTCCATCTCGGGCTGGATGTCAGCGAGCCCCCGGCCCGCCGCCGCTTGTCCTCTCCCTGACAGGGCCCTGGCCAATGTCCTGCTGCTGAGGGTCGTGGTAATTTACATCCTCTCTGTGTACATTAACTTATCTGCAGCCGCGCTGGCTGCGCTCCTTCAGTCAGCCTGTCTCCTGTGCAGCCTGGGAGACTTCCCCCACGCCGGCCGGGGGCTGCAGGGGGAGCGGGGCGCCGAGTTCCTGCGCCCTCCGAGCAACAACAACAAACGCCTGGAGCAGGAGCCCCGCCGCCTGGTCCCGACCCGGGATTCGGAGCGCCGTGCGGGGCCTGGCGTGGGAGGCCGCGAGGGGCCAGCGCGGGCAGGGCAGAGGCCGGCGGCCCGTGGCTGGACGTGAAACACTTAGTGGCTAATTCATGACTCATGACTCATGTGCAGGCTCCTCTTCAGTGACAGCCGGGACAGTTACTGGTTATTTGTAGCCCCCCGGCTTTCATTTCGATGTAATTAGGCAGTCATTTGAGGGTCATTTCATACCAGTTATAGGTTTCCCTGTTTTAATAATGTTTTCAGTTTCAGGGGGGCAACAGGGAGTGGAAGGGGAGGTTGGGAAGGAGGCGTGGAGGGCAAGGGGGTAATCGTCTCTAAGAACGTGTGCACTTTTCATAACTCTTCCCTTGACAGGCCTAGTGTGCAGTTTGCTCAGATGCCGCCTCCGAAGCTCTGTCTCCCTGTTCCTGCTCGCAGGCCAGATCCTCTTCCAGGACATGAACGTCTGCCCTGAGAAGAGGTCTGGCCGGGTTTGAGTCAGATGTTGGATTTTCTTCTTTCCCCTCTGGCACCACACTAATCATTCTCTTTAATCACTGTAGCTTTTTAATGAGTCCAAGTAGGTATTTATGGAGCCGTCTACTTTCTAAACGTTAATGCTTGATAAGTCATTTATAACTTATCGGTGGGCTTTGCATGGGCCAAACCCAGAAGAAAGGAAGTGAGGGTAAAATAGAGTCTGGAGTTTGCTAGGAAAAACAGCGTATCTTCAGGTCCTAGATGGTACAAAGCCCTTGTGGAAACTGTTCAATCCATCAGGCATAAAGAATAAGGAACAAGTCTGTTCCAATTTGGTGAAAATTCCCTGGCTGTCATTACTGATTTTCTTCATCCCAACACTTTCTCCTTTGGCTGGTTCATGTATCTTTGGATATCATTTGAAGCTTCCATTCTAAGGCCAATTCTACAAAGTTCTGTAGAAAATCCTGGAACCATTACATTCAGAGGGTACACAGATGCAAAATGAAAGGACTAAGAAGAAATAAAGGACAGAAACCAGATTTCCTGTCATTGCAAAAGTAGGTGCCACATGTTCCAAATTTCAGTGGATGTTAAAGTTAAAGCAGGAATATGTGCAGAAGCAGGAATGCAGTTGCCTTCAAAGAGACTAGGAGAGAAAACCCTTCTTAGGAAGGGTGGGAGAAGGAGTGGTGAGGAAGAAGGCAAGACAGGACCCCACAGACTATTAAAAAAAAAAAAGCAGCAATCCATCAACAACTTAGTATTTAATATGCATTAGGAGATTTTTAAAAAGTTTTCAGCCATAAAAAAGGGCCAAGAATTCATATACGCAATAACATGGATGAAACTTGAAAACATTAGGCTAAGTGATAGAAGCCAGTTACAAAAAAACCAACATATTGTATGATTCCATTTGTATAAAGTATCCAGAATAAGAAAATCTATAGAGACAGGAAGATTGGTTGCCGTGAAGGAAGGTGGGGTGGAGAGGGAGGAATAACAATTTAGGGGTATAATTTCTCTTTGGGATGCTGAAAATGTTCTAGAATTGATCGTAGTTGTGGTTGAACAACTCTGAATATATTTTAAAAATCACTGAATTATAAGCTTTAAAGTGATGAATTGTATGGTATGTGAATTGTATCTCAATAAAGCTGTTACCAAAAAAAATTTTCAAAAAGCTAAATAGAAACAGGCAAAAAAAAAAAAAAGCTTCAAAAAATTCTCTTGCTAAAGGACATTGTAGCCTCCCTATGACATTGAAGTCAGCAGATAATGTCCACCAAGGCAAGGACTCTGCCTCATTCACCACTTGGCCACTAGTGCCTAGAACAGTGCTGCTCATTGAAGGTACTGGATAAATATTTGCTGAAAGAGAACTTGCAAATAACCAGACTGGTCTAATTCAGATGTGTGCCACACTCACCCCACTGTCTCCTCTGTGCATCTTCTATCCAGCTTTCCAACATACTATTATTATGATGATGATAAATTACTAATATAGCTAGAAACAATAACACAAAATTTTTATCTTTTCTGTGCCAAGCACTATACATATATATTTGCCTCTAATCCTTCTAAAACCTAGCAATATAAACCCACTGAACCCGGTTCTCTCTGGCTCCCAAAGCTTTAGTCTGTGATAAACAGTGCCTCCTAAAAACACTAACCACAAAGGTAAGGAGGAGCCTTGATGAATATGCATAGATACCCTACCAGCGTCATCAATAAAGGAAACCAATTTGGTTTCTGTTTAAACTGAAAGAAGAATCAAGAAGCATCATAAGCACTTTGCTTAATTGATGGTGGATTTTCTTACTTAAAATTATTATGAATTATATCACCAACAAACATGGAGAAAGTACTATGTACATAGCCCTGAGTGAAGCACTGGAAAGAGTTATAAAAGCGATTAACATAGGAGTTTATACTCACTCTTACTATAAAGGTCATTGTCTTAAAAAAAAAAAAAGAGTACTCAACGCGTTTGACTAAGTCGTGTACAAAAGATTTAAACTCTCACACAATCTGAAAAGTCCTGGTTTCCTGAGATTTGTTCCTAAAATTGAAACATTTTTATGGAATGCAAAGGATAAGCCCAGAGCTCTATGACTAATTGCCTAAATGCTCCCCAAACATGGCTGGGGAGGAACACAAGTAAGAATATATTCCAAGTATTTGAAAGCTACTGTGGTGGCTGGCTGGGTGTTTATTAAATGGTTAATATTTCACATATCCGTAATCCAAGATTCCACACTCACATCCCAACTAAGACTCAGACTCACTAATTTAACGCACACATTTTAGTAAGCATGTTATGATACCAACTGGAAACACATAAAACCTTCTAATCAAAGCTTCCCCTGTTTTACTTTAAGAATTTTGCTCTAAAGCTTATAATATATACCCCACATTTTAGAGTTGGGGAAAAAACCAAGTAACCTCTGAAACCAAGTAACTACTTACTGAAACTGTAGCAGAGATCCATAACAATATCAAGAAAAAATTACAAATATTTGTCAGCAAGTTCTCTTCCCAACTCTTAGGTACATCCCTCATTTAAACTGATGAGAGATGTTCCTACTGCTTAAAAAAAAAAAAAAAAAATCTATCTATCATCTGTCTCAGTTTTTCTTAGATAAGTATGAAAAGGGGGTGCAACCCAGCCCATAGATGTAAGGAAAAATCATACTTCCTCCTCTTTCCTCCATATGGGAGATTCTAGAAGTGAAGTGAAAGTCCAACCACTTAGGCTAATGATCTTCAAGAAACTCTACTCAGGACTTTGGAATGTGCCTAGCTAGGTACCATGTCTGTGGAATGGCCATCCATCCCTAAGTATATGTTGTTGTCACCCTCTAGTGGATGATCTATGATAACAGTTGGCAGCCTCCTGTGGGGGACAAGAGTGAATGTCATCCAAGACTGACCTATCTCAAAGAGATAGATGACAGAGAAGCCTGTATTAGGACTATTCAGTCTTGGACACGTATTTCCCAGGAAAATGGGTGAGCCTGGGATGTTTATTCAATCTGCAGTTCCTTGCTTCTTTTGAGCCTATCCTTTGTGCTTCCTATTGGTATTGTGGCATTTTCAAGTACAATACATATTTCCTTAAGACAGACTTCTCCTACAATTGAGATAGTTCGAGGTGATTGATTCCCAGAAGTCATTTGCCTCCAGACTGGCCTTGAAAGTTCACTTTGTCTGCAGGCCTACTGAGTGTGCCCAACTATTTAGCTGATAATGTAGAGCCTGCCAATTGAATGCCACTCCTGTGCTGAATGATCTGATCTGCCTATAAATATTGCCTCCATGTTCACTGTTGTGTAAGGAGCCTAAATGTAGGGGCCCGAACATAACACTCTAAAAATGAAATAGGCCTTTAATGTATTCATATTATGAGATTCGAAATATAAAACATGATTTTCCTGCTTCCATCTTATCAGGTACCTGAAGAATTACACTTTTAAATCTGGATGGGAATTGGATTTCTACATCATAGACAGTTTCTAGGAGGGAAGGATTATGCCTACAGGAAATACTCTACATTCTCAAAAGCCTACATTGTTGGTGCTTGCATTTGCTCTGTGAGAATGTTCTGTAAGAAACCATTTCTCCGGAAGACAAGTATAATTTCCTGAAGTCCTGTTTATTCATCAGCAGAGGAGCTGACTGTTTCAAGTCAAGGATAATCTTGGTTCCAAATCCGAGGTTAAATAATTAGAGCATTATAGAAATGAAATGCCCTTCCCTTGGTTTTACCCATTTGACAGATGAAGAAATTGAAGTGTGGCCAGGTTAGGTAGTGCTAGCTAATTACAAAGCTGGTACCCACCAAGAGCCCCTTCCATACCACCCCACAGCATGCAGAAGTTCCCAGGCCAGGGATCAAACCCACACCACAGCACTGTCCTGAGCCACAGAAGTGAAACACCAGATCTTTGAACTTCTAGACCACCAGGGAACTCCATTTGAACCATTTTTAAGTGCACAGTTCAGTGGTATTACGTGCACTCACATTTTTGTGCAATGATCCCTGCCATCCATCTCCAGAACTTTTCCATCTTCCCAAACAAAAACTCTGCACCCATTGAAATAACTCTCCATCCTTCTTCCTCTCAGCTCCTAATAACCACCTTTCTGCTTTCCATCCCTATGTGTGTTTTTTTTTGTTTGTTTGTTTTACAGCCACACCTATAGGATATGGAAGTTTCCTGACTAGAGGTCCAATCAGAACTGCAGCTGCAGGGCTACACCATAACCACAGCACCACCAGATCCAAGCTGCATCTGTGACCTGTGCTGCAGCTTGCGGCAAGGCCTGATCCTTAACCCACTGAGCCAGGCCAGGAATCAAACCCACATCTTCACAGACATTAACTATGCTGGGTTCTTGACCTGCTGAGCCACAAAGGGAACTCCCATCCCTATGATTTTGACTACTCTAGGTCTCTAATATAAGTGGAATCATATAGTATTTGTCCTTTTATGACTGGCTTATTTCACTTAGTATAATGTCTTGAAGGTATATCCATGTTGTAGCATGTGTCAGAATTTTCTTTTTTAAAGGTTGAATAATATTCCATTGTGAATATATCACATTTTACTTATCTATCAGTGGGTTTTTGTGGAAAACATATTTTAAATGCACAAGAAAAGCAAATACAAATGTTCTTTAAGAAGTAAAAGCAAGAAGCATCTTCTGCAAGAAGCTTGAAACTATATTTTTAAAAAGACTGCTGGAGATTGCTAGAGTAATTAATGAAAATTTAATAAATCCATGTAGACTTGTTTTAAATTAACACTATGAGATTTGGTTTTCTAATCTTTATAGACTCTGCCACCACCTCCCACCTCATCCCAATGTCAGGATAGGGTCACGTATAATACTCAGTAACTGTGTGTTAAATGTCTAAGTCAGGCACAGGGAAAATCAAATGTAGTCTATGTTATCTTGGTTTTTCCCTATGTTTCTATTGATTACAGCAGGGGAGGATACAAAGGTTACTGGCAGAAATCTAGTAGAAAGAGTATTCTCCGGGCAGAACAATGTGTCCATCAATATTCTTAATTTCAAGCAACTGAAACTGACTCTAATGGAGCAAGCCCTAAAGGAGTTTATTAAAAGAATATTGTGTAGCTCATGGAACTGCTGGATGGCTGGAGAACCAGGCTTGAGGTTTCCAAACCATGTCCAAAAAGAGCATGAGGAGAAAAACACCACCAGGAGTTCCCGTCGTGGCGCAGTGGTTAACGAATCCGACTAGGAACCATTAGGTTGCGGGTTCGGTCCCTGCCCTTGCTCAGTGGATGAACGATCCGGCGTTGCCATGAGCTGTGGTGTAGGTTGCAGACGCGGCTCGGATCCCGCGTTGCTGTGGCTCTGGCGTAGGCCGGTGGCTACAGTTCCGATTCAACCCCTAGCCTGGGAACCTCCATATGCCGTGGGAGCGGCCCAAGAAATAGCAACAGCAACAACAACAACAAAAGACAAAAAGACAAAAAAAAACCAAAACAAAAAAAAAAAAACCACCACCAAATGTTAGGCCAACCCTGAGCAGTGGGGGTCCAATTTGCATAGCTGCCAGGATTTAACAACATCCAACTACCATCTCATCTTGCCATTTATGCCCAGGATGCAAACCTTGCAACTCCTGCTATCCTAAGGCTGGGTATCTAGACATCTGCCACCTCAAAAGCACAAAGGATTTCATAGGGCCCCTCCTTCAAACTGTAAGACATGCCTCAGATAAGTATAGTGACTGATGGGGTGCAGATCAGATGCACATGCCTGGCTACAAAGGTGGCTGGAAAGTAAGTTGTGTGTTTTCTACCTGAGGCAGATGGGACAATTGAGCAAGACAATTTTCTACATAGAAAGGGTGAAGATAGAAGGGTGCTGGGCACCATCTACTTAAGGAAAGGGCATTATGTGCTCCCTAAAAATATATGGCAGAGGAACAGATAAAAATCCTAACTAGAATAATTAGAATCTGCAATTATTTTCAAACACCATTAACACCTGATCTGGAGAAAGCAAAATGAATTGTCAAGTTTTCCACCAGTTCATCTCATCCCCATACTGCCATTATAAACATACAAAGCCTCACTGGAGAACCTCGCCCTCTAGATATAGCTTCAGCCTTGATAAGGGAAACTAGAGCTTGATTAAGCAATAATTGGTAGCAGCTGAAATGTTTAAGGAAGGAGTTGTACCTTGTACTTAGACGTTTGAATTATTGTTCTTGCATTAATTCCCTTAAGTTTTCTTTTATATTTTGATAGTGAAAGATAATACATTTTTATTTTTAAAGTATATTCAACTTGGAAAGATAGAAGATATTAGATTATATGTTAAATTTTCTATTGTTCACACTTTATTAATTGACCCCTTTTCCCTCAATTGAACACTACTAAGCAAAACAGATATGTGCCTTTAAGGAAGTCTGTCCCAAAGGGTTAGTACTGCTGACTCTGACCTACTGGAGACGCAAACACAAAGAAAGTCACGTGCATCACTGCAGAAAAAAGCTTGGAGTAATATGTCAGAGCAAGGAGAACTTGGTTTCATCTGACAATGGATTTTCTCACAAAATTACCTAAAATGGATCAGTCTCTAAGTATCACAAATTGTCATGATTTTTAATCAAACCTGAGCTGCTGCAGAGACAAGGCTGGGTCCTTAACCTTCTGTGTCACAGAGGGAACTCCTGTCATAATTTTTTTTTTAAAAAGAAGCTTTATAAAAACCCATACATCTGAATACCTTCAAGTAACTCAATTCTTTCGTTTGTTTGTTTTTTCCATATGCCGCACCTGCAGCATATGGAAGTTCCCAGGCTAGGGGTCGAATCGGAGCTGCAGCCACCGACCTACACCACAGCCACAGCAACACCAGATCTGAGCCGCGTCTGTGACCTACACCATAGCTCATGGCAACACTGGATCCTTAACCCACTGAGAGAAGCTAGGGATCAAACCCATGACCTCATGGTTCCTAGTTGGATTCGTTTCTGCTGTGCCACGACGGGAACTCCTCAATTCTTGATAGAGTCACACAAATCAAGGATATCTACCTACCAAGAGACATGTGCAACAACTAATATTTTCCCATAAGTACTGGTCCTTGGATTCCTCAACTATGTATGGTCTATGTCCACAAAAAGTGATTCATCAAATTTACTAAAGTCGATGGAGGAAAAAAATAATTTATATTTCAAACATTCAAGGTGTAATGTTGTATAAGTAACTGATTTGGTTCATTAAAATGTCATTTAGCAAAATAATGACTAAAGGACTATATAAAAATTTACCTTTAAAAAGATCTACTATAATCTAATAAATGCACTATTAAAGAAAAGCATGTAATTCAAGGTAGAAAATAAAAATCACAGTCTAAAATAAAATAATGTTTAGCCTGAAATAAATTTTCCAGATCATCTAAACCAGGGTTGACAAATACATGAGGTAAGAATAGGCACTTTCCTAGTATCAAACTCGGCAATTCTCAGCAGAGCCCAGACGTATACAGTCACATTATTCTTCTCCCAGAGCTCTGGTAGCCTCTATCATTCAGTCAGTGCTGGCATATGAAAAGAAACTATTTGCTACCCCCGGTATTCTGAGCTCTTCAATTTACATGTATGTGGAGGCTGAGCAGTGATGACCAAAGTTTTGACCATATCACCCAGCTGGCAAACAAAAGACTCAGCATTATAACCCTGATTATCTATACACGACTTGGATCAAATCCATAGAGTCAGAATACACAGCACTCAGTGATTGCCATCCAGTCCCTGAACCCAAGTTTAGAAATTACAGTGCTCTTGAAATAGTTGATATTATCAACTTTATAATTTCCATTGTAAAAGAAGCAAAATAGGGGAAAAAAGAACCTTATGGCTTATGATTGAGTATGTATAAGTTCATTTATTCTCAAAAAGAGGTTTTTTTCCTCTTTACTGATAATTTAAAGGATAATATTAAAGCTTTTATTGCAAATAAAATTATGATTAGGTCTTAACTGCAAATTAAATGCAATGCCCTTAGAAACAAGGACTAGAATATATAGAAACTGGCACAAAAGAGCTCTTTTGCATAAAATCCTCTTTGCAGCAACAGCAAAAATCACCATATACTACAAGACCTGCAATTTAAATAGCTATTTACTTTCATATAAAATTATGATGGGAGCTTGGGCTTATCAGACACAACTTAAAATAGATTTACAAGGAGATCCTGCTGAATAGCATTGAGAACTATGTCTAGATACTCATGTTGCAACAGAAGAAAGGGTGGGGGAAAAAATGTAATTGTAATGTATACATGTAAGGATAACCTGACCCCCTTGCTGTACAGTGGGAAGATTTAAAAAAAATATTAAAAAAAATAAAATAAAATTATGATGATCAGACATTTCTTTTGGACTTAACAATGTCTTGCTCTATCCATTAAGACAGTAAGGTTATCTGATGTAAGTATGATTCAGTATATCCACCACTCTGTTCAACTCATGAGTATAATCAAAACACAGAAATTATATGCTTAGAAGAAAAAGTCTCCAAAAAGAAAAAAAAGAGAAACCACTCTTGGTTGATAATCATTCACTTAAGATCAAAGTCTACAGACTGACAAATGCTGTTTCTAGATTTTTTTCCTCAAAAATAATTTCACTGTTTCCTTTGAAATTTTTGTCAATATAAATTATACATTGTTTTAAAAATCACATTGTGCTAAAAATCTTGTAATAAAAAAGCAGCAACTTCATTTTCCCTCCCTACACACACACACACACACACACACACACACACACACCCTCATACCCTAAAGGCAGTCAGTTTTCAACTTTTTTAGCTGCTTATTCTGGTATGCATTTCTGTATTTCTAAATAATAAGCTTATACCTCTTGATTTATCCATTTAAAGATTATATATTATGATAGATTAAAATGTCAGCTCTCCTATATACCTTTTTTCTTTCCCTTTCCAGTCTCCTAATTTTTGGTTACATCCGTAATCAATGTTTTCTTTACTATGACCATGGAACGGTTGCTTACTATATTGCTCGAACTTCCAGCTAAGTAGAGTTTTATGATTTAATCTTTCCCATAAAACTTTCTCTTTTTTATGTATTATCATACCTCTTTATTTTTTGTATTGTTATTTCCCCAATACAATTTTTTTTTCCTACTGTGCAGCATAGTGACCCAGTTACACATCCATGTATACATTCCTTTTTTCCCATTATCATGCTCTGTCATGAGTGATTAGACATAGTTCTCATTGCTAAACAGCAGGATCTCATTGCTAATCCATTCCAAAAGCAATAGTTTGCATCCATTAACCCCAATCTCCCAATCCATCTCACTCCCCCCGCCCCAGGCACCCACAAATCTATTCTCTAAGTCCATGATTTTCTTTTCTGTGGAAAGGTTCCTTTGTTCCATATACTAGATCCCAGATATAAATAATATATGGTATTTGTCTTCCTCTTTCTGACTTACTTCACTCAGTATGACAGTCTCTAGTTCCATCCATGTTGCTGCAAATGGCATTATTTTGTTCTTTTTTATGGCCAAGTAGTATTCCATTGTCTATGTATACCACATCTTCCTAATCCAATTGTCTGTTGATGGACATTTTAGGTTGTTTCCATGTATTGGCTATTGTGAATACAGCTGCAATGAACATGTGGGTGCATGTGTCTTTTTAAAGGAAAGTTTTGTCCAGACATATGCCCAAGAGTAAGGTTGCTGGGTCATATGGTAGTTCTATGTATAGTTTTCTAAGGTATCTCCACACTGTTCCCCATAGTGGTTGTACCAGCATACATTCCTACCAACAGTGTAGGAGGATTCCCTTTTCTCCATACCCCCTCCAGCAATTGTGGACTGATTAATGATGGCCAGTCTGACTGGTGTGAGGTAGTATCTCATGGTTCATAAAACTTTCAAATTTTCTTGAATTAAATACTTACATTTATTTAGTTTAATATTCACATTTACTTAGTTTCTGGTTAAATTTTCCAAAACATTCCAACAACTTTGTAAAATAACTCTCAATAAAATTTTCCATAATGTCAAACCTAGAAGTTGCTGTTATTCTCATGTTTTTCCTGGAGTCATCTCCCTCCATCTGCTCTAGTTTGCCTGGCTGCTCACTCAATCTCCTGTACTGCTATTCCCTAATGCCCCCCTTTGTTTCTCTGCAGTGCCGGATTCCTTCTTTCCAGGATTCCATATCTTCCTCTTTCTTGGAATACTCCTCTTTGGTGTAGCACATCCTTCAAGAACTGCCTGAGAAAGGATGCATGGAAGATAATTTTTTTCTGAGACATTAAATGTCTGAAAATACCTTTATTCAACCATCACACTTGATTGGTAGTTTCTCTGGGTATCAAATTTAAGTGAAAATGTTATTTTTGCTGATAACATTACAGTCATTGCTGATTGTTGTCTAATTTCCAGTGGTGCAATTGGAAAGTTCATTTCCATTCTTACTCCTGACCTTTTGTAAATGTCCCTTTTCTCTACCTTTGGAAATTTTTAAGAGTATTATTTTAATTCCGTGTATTCTAAAGGTCCACAGTGATATGCCCCAGTGTTAGTCTTCTTTTAATTCATTGGTTTAGCACTTGGAAAGTTATAGAAAAATTTGTTTATAGGCTCTTCTAAGCCTCCTGTCCCTGTTTAGAGGATGAACATGGGGCAGGGAGCATTCATGGGGCTGCACCAACTGGTAGAAAGAATTCTGGTGTCGACAGCTCCTATGTGGACTTTTAAGCGAGTCCCATTTTTATCACATCTCCTCCACCTCTACCGTCTTTGGCAGAACCTGCTCTGCTCCAGTGCCTTTCCTGGGTTTTGTGGGGTGCATCACCTTGTCACTAAGTGTGGCCCTCTGTGGACATTTTCTGTTCCCTCCTCTTGCTCCTCATTGGATGGCTGAGGGTTACAGAGATCTTCAGGTACCATTAGAGATGGAGCTTGTGTGTGTTTCTTGCTCTCCTCATTGGATGGTGATATTGAGCAAAGAAAGAATGAAAGAGTTATTACTTGGCCATCAGGAGAGAGAGGTCTTGATCACTTCTTGGTGATGGCCCCAGAGCTGTTAGGGAGCAAGGTGTTGAGCATCCTATATTAGTCTTCTAGGGCTGCTGTAATGAAGTACCACAGACTACATGGCTTCAGCAACAGAAGTATGTTGTCTCACAGTTCTGGGGCTAAAGTCTGAGATCAAGGTGTCAGCAGGGTTGGTTCCTTCTAAGGCTGTGAGGGAGAATCTTTTCATGCCTCTCTCCTAGCTTCTTATGGTTCGCTGGCCATCTTTGGTGTTCTTTGGCTGACAGATGCATCACCCCAATCTCTGCCTTCTTAGCCACATGACATTCTCCCCATGTGTATCTATGTCCAAATGTTCCCATTGTATAGGGACACCAGGCACATTGGATTAGGACCTGCTCTACTCTAGTATGACCTCATCTTAACTGACTACATTTGCAACAGCCTTATTTCTAAATAAGGTTACATTCTGAGGTACTGGGGGTTAGGATTTCAACATGGAATTTTTGGAAGACACAATTCAACCCATAACACATCTGTGACATCTGATCAGGGTACTCCACCATCTCATTTGTGCAGGATAGACTCAGTTTACACAAGCCATACCTGCTTCCTTATCAATTGTGCTTTCTTCCACTCTCAATAGGGTTCAACTTTGAACAGGCAACTATGTGGTCACCCTACATGTGGTGGTTTCCACTTGCATGAAATTATGAAAAAATAAAGGATTTTACTGTCATTTTCAGTAGATTCTAGATACAAATCTGGGGAAAAGTATCTTCCTATTTTTATTTTATGGAGAAAAAATATATGTATATGGTTATACATATATATAGTTTTTATATAATCCTATGTAAAATAGAATATTACATATATGTATGTATATACAACACACCATATATATAGTTTTAAAATGCAATGAAAGCTTATTGTTATAGAGCAATATGGTATACAAGCAGAATTTTTAGTCTTAAGAAGTAAACAGATCCTCTGTATAGCACAGGAAACTAACCTAATCACTTGCGATGAAACATGATGGAGGATAATGTGCAAAAAAGAATGTATATAAATGTATAACTAGGTCACTCTGCTGTACAGCAGAAATGGACAGTTGATTATAGTAAATCAACTCTAATGAGAATTTTTTAAAGTAATAACTTATTTTTAAAAAGAAAGAAAAAGAAACAAGAGTTTTATGTTGCTAACAGTAAACAAACAAATTTCTAACAACTCAAGATTGGAAATTCAGAACTCCTAGGGTTCACAGAGGCTCTGAATTTGACCAAATCAACTGCTTCGAACCCATTTTGTTATAGGATCAGGGACAGCTTGGTTTTTTCCATAGCAACCAACTGTGCTATCATAAACACTACGGGATGGTCTTTAAATGATCCAGCAGTTGCTGGATTATGAGGAAGATAAGATCTTATTAAAAATACACAAGTTGGGAGTTCCCGTTGTGGCGCAGTGGTTAACGAATCCGACTAGGAACCATGAGGTTGCGGGTTCGGTCCCTGCCCTTGCTCAGTGGGTTAACGATCTGGCGTTGCCGTGAGCTATGGTGTAGGTTGCAGACGCGGCTCGGATCCCGTGTTGCTGTGGCTCTGGCGTAGGCCGGTGGCTACAGCTCCGATTCAACCCCTAGCCTGGGAACCTCCATATGCCGCGGGAGTGGCCCAAGAAATAGCAACAACAAAAGACAAAAAAAAAAAAAAAAAAAAATACACAAGTTGGAACTAACATACCAGAATATGGACATGTATTGACAAGGGGATTTGCATTAGATATAAATAGCCCTTTCTCATTTGATCTCAAAAGGAGTAGGCCCTGTTCAGTGAAAACCAATATAGATTAATGCTGGTCTTCCTTAATTAGTCGTTACACAAATTACCTACCAACAGAAAAGGTTTAAAGAGAGACAAAAGTAAATATAGATAGTCCCTACTGAAGTGTGATTTGTGCCTTTGTCCAGAAACATCATCCCAGTACTAAGGGTATTTCTTAGTTAAGAAATATTTTTCCCTTGAGAAGATAAAACTTGTATTTTGTTCAAATTATAAAATATATTCTCACTTTATAAAAATTAGAAATACATAACATGTAGAAAGTAAAAATCACCTAAAGTTCTCCCACTCTGAGAATTTTTAAATAACTAGAATCATGCTGAACATAGAGTTTTAAATCTTGACTTTTTTCACAAAGTATTACATCATGAGCTTTATCCAATGTCATAAAAAATGGTTGACAAACACGACATTTAGTGAATGTCTAATAGTCTATCATGTGAATAAACCATAATGTATATGCTATCTCCAATTTGTGGAAGGGTGTTTTTAATAAACACAATTTTTCAATATCATGAGTAATGCAGTGAACATCTTATAAATAAATCTTTATTCATATTTCCTATTATTTTACTAAAATACATTACTTGAAATGAAACTATTAGGGTTTGAACATTTTTAAGGTTCTCCTACTTTAAACATTTTTTTCAGAAGTTTCCTCTATTCTTACATGTTTACATTCCCAGATGCACTTTATTTAAATTTTTCACATTTTAGAAAAAGTTCTTTAGGGTTTTTATTGGGATAATGTTAAAACCATAAATTCAAATGGGAAAAATTGACATTTTTACAATTTTCAGAAACTTGATATGTATGTACATTTATCCAAATATTTTTATATCTCAATAAATATTTGTAGTTTTTTCATATTGTTCCCACACATTCCTTGTATTTTTAAATTTCTGTTGCTATTATAAATGCAATCTTCTTGTCATTCTATTGTTTAACCAGAGGTTGCTGGGGATACAAAAAACGGTTACTAATTTTATAAATATTTCCTTTAACCAATTTATTTAACTATCTTACAGTTTACAACAAGCTTATAGTTGGTGTGTGTTTACATATAATCAGCTGAAATGACTATATCTTGATTTTTTCCTTTCCAATAGGTATATCCTGTTTTTGTGTTCTTATCTCTTCCATTGGCCACAGCTTTCAGAAAAGTTAACTAGTAAAGGTGATAGATGACATTTTTATTTGTTCCTCATAGGAATGACAATAACCTCTTATTCATTACACTGCTAGATATGATTTTGGTGGTTAGGTTTAATACTGGACTAGAGAGCTTGGTGCAAACTGTGACAAACTGGAGAGGGCTCCTTCTGAGTGGAGCACACAGGAGATGCTCAGCTTAAACCAGTTATACACTATGAAAATGTGGACCTATTGCTAACAGATCTGCCATTTTTTACACCGGAAACCCTAATCCTAATTTTTTTTCACATAAGAAAAACATATGACTTTTACATGAAATATCCCAATTATAAAATATTTATAGTAAAAATCATTTTCCCAAAATGTACAGGACAAAACAAAAACATTTAAAGCAATGGTCAATATTCAGTCCATTCGCAAACACGGGTTTCAGATAAATATTCTTAACCATATTAAGGAAGGATAATTTAATCTAAATCTTCCAAGAGTTTTGCTGTTTTAGAAGTACATGTTATATTTCATCATGTCTTTTTTTTGACATTTGTATTTTACTTATTGAACCCATGGTCTTCCTAATATTAAAAAATTGCATGGCAGGGATATAGTTTACAATAATATATGGTTGAATTTTATTTGGGATTTTTATATTAATTATAAATGCAGTTCTTTTTAAACTTTCTTTTTTATTTTTATTTTTTCTTTTTACAGCTGCAATTGTAGCATATGGAAGTTCCTGGGCTAGGGTTCGAATTGGAGCTGCAGCGGTTGGTCTATGCCCCAGCCACAAAAAAATGTGGGATTTGCCCCACATTTGTGACCTACTCTGCAGCTTGAAGCAATGCCAGATCCTTAACCCACTGAGCAAGGCCAGGGATCAAACCTTCATATTCATGGATACCAGTCAGGTTCTTAACCACTGAGCCACAATGGGAACTCCTCTTTCTTATTTTTAACATTTGGTTTGGGCATATGTGAGTTTCATAAAATGAGTTGAAGATTCATAGTATTCTGAAATAGAACAGCATACAAATTATCTCTTCCTTGAAAGTTTGGAGAAACTTTACTGGGAAAATTATCTGGCATAAAGCCTTCTGAATTATTTCTGCAATATGTTTTTTATTTTTTCCCATGGTTATTAGCCTATTTATTATTGAGTCAATTTTGGCCACTTTCACTTTCCTTGAAATGCATATTCTTCAAATTTAATATCAAAGAATTTAATTCTCTTATAATTTTATCATCTTTTCTGCATCTACTATTACATTTTATTTCTCAATTCTAATGCCTTTCTTGTGGCTGTTCTTTGACTCAATCTTGAGACACTCTCAACTATGTGTTATATTATCTACTGATCTGGAACATGGCCCCTCCCTAATCCATGTGAAAGTGCTATAAGTAGTTGATCTAGGAATAACTAATTATCAGGTGAGCAACAATGAAAATGAACATAGGATTTTATTATTTAAAAACTGAAGAGGAAAAAAATGGTAGGTGAAGAAATACATCAAGACAATGTTGTCCAAAAAGCAGATGAAAATTTTGACTGAACATTTCATCATGAATTTTAAAAACCTGATGAGCAGAAAAATGTAAAGCTCTATTAAGCAATATAAGCCCTGAATAAATGAAGCTATATATCATGTTCACAAATGACATAACACAGTAAGATGTCCTCTCTTGTCATGAAACATTATTCTACTAAGGCAATGCAAACTAAACCTCCACTTGGATATTATTTTAGAACTCAACAAACTTACTCTCAAATGAATATTGAAGAATAAATGTTCAAGAACTCAAACAGCTAAGTTAAACATGAAAAAAAAAAGAGCTGGGAGAGTGGACTCCTTACTGGTTATCAAGATGCAAGTTAAGCATTAGTAGTAAAATCAGTATGCTTTTGGAGGACTGATACACAGATGAGTGGAATAAAGATAAAGAGTGCTCAAGAATGGATCTATGTGTATGAGACAAATTTAAATACTGTAAAAAGTACAAAGAAGAGATGACTGCAATAAATACCATGACCAATTCCTGAAGAATCAAAAGTATAAATGTGCTATGAACTGAAGGTTCTGATCATCTGATCACTCTCTGCCCCCAAAGTGAGTAAAAAAGGAGGAAGAGAGAGACAGAGACAGAGGAACAGAGAGAACTCAATGATCCCAAACAACATGAAATAAAGACTCAAGTGCTTAAGATAGATATGGGAAGACAACAGAAGGAGACAGACTGTATGGTGAGAGTGCCTGAGGTGGAAGAAAGAAAAACAACTCATTACCAAAATGAAGATAATAATTAGAAGCAGCACAAGGGGGAAAAGACCCTGTTGGAAGTACAGTAAGGAATGTAAATGGCAGGATTGAGAGATGTGAACAGAAAGAAATGAAATGAAAAATAAAAGTTTAAGAGGATTAAAGAGAAAATCTTAGACAAGGAAACAGTCAAAGGAAAGCTAATAGAGAGATACTGCAAGGGAGGGAAGTGAAATAATGAAACAGAAAATATTTTAAATTATAGTTTAAAAAAATCACTCCAAGCTAAAAAGAAGACTTTAAAAACTGAAGAAGCACAGCATGTTCTAGGAAAAATAGTCTTAAATGGTCAACATCAAATAAGTTGACAGGATCAAATCACCTTTAAGGTAAAGATAACAGGCTGTCTTCATACTTCCCCATAGTGACATTTAGTAATAGAAGAAATCAGCAACTCTACTCTCAAAGATTCTCAAGGAAAGAAAGGCTAACCTAAGGCGTTTATACCCAGCCAAACTCATTCAATTAAAAAAAAACAAGCTGAAAAACAATTTCAAACATATATAAGGACTCAGGAACTATAGTTTCCAAGAATCCTTTTTGAACTACTGAGCTTAAAATAACCAATAAATGAACGTAAAACACACACACATACACACATCCACACCTACACACAAGCCGCCACAAAATGGCAGTGAGGCTTAAACTTATTTAACTTTATGACTAAGATTAAAACAAATCTAGGAAACATGGGACAGAGCAAAATGTAAATGTTATAAATACTACTAAGTATACAAAGTAGAAATGATACAGATTTTAAAAGTTTGGAGAGGAAGGGAAGAGAATGCTGGAATTTAAGTATGCTAAATTTCTCATCATTTGTACAATTAATAAATTGTAATAATTTATTTAAAAACAATAAATTAACAAAAACATAAAATATTTAAAGGAAATACTAAGGAAGATAAAATGATAAATGAGAAGTAGGAGGAGGAAGATCACAGATCATAGTAGGGAGATAATAGATACTCTCTGAGGAAATAGAAGTCTAAGGGCATTATGTAACTTTTTTTTTTTTGCAAATATAAGTGTAGAACAAAATACAAACATTCTAATTTATCAGAATAAATGTCCATACAAATTAAAGAAAACAGACCATAGACTAACTGAAAGAAAAAAAGCTAAAAACAAAGTATTACATAAAATAAGACAAAATTGAGCCAAACATATGTCATGCTAGTAAATGTGAGTTAAACTAATATATAATTTTTAAAGGACTCAGATTGAATCACAAAGCAAAAACCAAAGACCAAAAAAGCAAAGGCAAATTAAGCATAGACAAAAATATTGCAAACAATGCAAACTAAAAGAAAGTGGGATGTGTCAGAGACAGCTGTCCTTTCCAAATATTTAATTGCACTATATTTTCCAGCCTATCTTGTAGAATGAATGGTCTCTATGACTAATTCTGGCCTATAGATGACACACAGAATTCACTGCTGCTTCCTCACTGAGCATACTTCTCCATCCTTCTCTTTCCCTGTCCTGTGTTTCCAGTGGCACAGCTACCAGATGGAACAGGGCCATCCAACCCATACTGGACATGGCAGGAGCATGAAATAAAATTTGGTTAGGCTATTGAAATGTGGGCTTTAAATTTTACTGTGACATATGGCTGGTCTGCTTTGATTAATACACAGGAATTGTGATCTTAATATCAAATCGAGTTCAGAAGTGAAAAAGTAATAACCACTACAAAAAGATAGTTTTAAGTGGTAGAGGATGGACTATTCTCAATGCATATATGGCACTTAAGAGTATCTTTAGGCCAAATAGCTTAAAATCAATATTCATAATGCAAAAATCTCAGTAAAAAAGAGCAAAAAGACTGCTTTTTAAAAAATGATATTCCCATTCCGTTATCTCAGTTCATGACAGAGCAAGTAGATAGATCATTAGTAAGGAAGTTGATAACCTAAATTACAAAATCAATAAATTAGATTAAACTATAACACATTGAACTCTATACCCTCAAAATAGAAAATATATTTTTCAACCCCCTCATGGAAATTTCACAAAAATTAACCATATATTAAACTGCAAAGAAAACCACAGTATATTCCAAAAAATAGATATTACACTGACAACAATTTCTGATCACAAATAAGTAAGATAAGAAAGTAACATTAAAATAAGAAAACAGAAAAAGACTCTACCATCTAGAAATTTTTAAACTTTCTCATAAACAGCTTTTGGGTAATAAAGTAATTCAAACCTGAATTTTCCGGGAATATAGAAAACAACAATAATAAAAACGCTATACACCTGAATCAATGGGGTATACCTAAGACAATGAATGCTTAAAGAAAAAAACCTTATGTATATTAAGAAGAAGACAAAATAAAAATTAATGAATTAAACAATCAATTCAAGAAGTCTGAAAACAAACAATACCCAAAGAAAATAAATGGAAAGAATTTTTAGACCTAAAAATAAAAGTTAAATAATTAAAAAGCATAAAATGGTAAAACCTAGAAAAGCTGAAAGAATTCCCACTGAAATCAGGAACATTGATCTCCCCACTACTTTTCAACATAGTTTTGGAAGTCCTAGTCATGTCAGTCACAGAAGAAAAAGAAATAAAAGGAATCCATATTGGAAAGGAAGAAGTAAACTATCACTATTTGCAGATGACATGATACTATACCTAGAAAAATCCTAAAGACACTACCAGAAAACTGTTAGAGGTCATCAATGAATTTGGCAAAGTCGCAGGACACAAAATTCATACACAGAAATTGACTGCATTTCTATATACTAACAACAAAAGATCAGAATGAGAAATTAGGGAAACAATCCCATTTACCATCACATCAAAAAGAAAAAAATATTTAGAAATAAACCTACCTAAAGAGACAAAAGAACTGTACTCTGAAAACTATAAGATGCTGATGAAAGAAATCAAAGATGACACAAATAGATGGAAAGACATTCCATGCTCTTGGACTGGAAGAATCAATATTATCAAAATGACAATACTACCTAAGGCAATCCACAGATTCAATGCAATCCCTATCAAATTACCAAGGACATTTTTCACGGAACTATTACAAAATATCTTAAAATTTGTTTGGAAGCACAAAAGATCCAAAATAGTCAAAGCCAGCCTGAGAAAGAAAAATGGAGCTGGAGGAATCAGGCTCCATGACTTCAGACTACACTACAAAGCTACAGTCATCAAAACTGTATGATATGGCACAAAGACAGAAATATAGATCTGTGGAACAGGATAGAAAGCCCAGAATTAAACCCACACACCTACAGTCAACTAACCAATGACAAAGGAGGCAAGAATATACAATGGAGAAAAGACAGCTCCTTCAATAAGTGGTTCTGGGAAAACTGGACAGCTATTACAAGTAAAAGAATGAAATTAGAACACTTCCTAACTCCATACACAAAAATAAACTCAAAATGAATTAAAGACCTAGATATAAGACCAGATACTATAAAACTCTTAAGAGGAAAATATGGGCCAAATACTCTCCAAAATAAACCCAGCAGCATCTCAGATCCACCTCCTAGAGTAATGACAATAAAAACAAAAATAAAGAAATGGGATTTAATTAAACTTAAAAGTTTCTTCACAGCAAAGGAAATCCTAAACAAAACAAAAGACAACCCACAGAATGGGAGAAAATATTTGAAATGAAGTGACTGACAAGGGATTAATCTCCAAAATTTATAAACACCTCCTACGGCTCAATACCAAAAAAACAAACAAGCCTATCAAAAAATGGGCAGAAGATCTAAACAACAATTCTCCAAAGAAGACACACAGATGGCCAAAAAACACATGAAAAGATGTTCAACATCACTCATTATTAGAGAAATGCAAATCAAAACCACTATGAGGGATCACCTTACACCAGCCAGAATGGCCATCATCAAAACGTCTACAAACAATAAATGCTGGAGAGGGTGTGAAGAAAAGGGAATCCTATTACACTGTTCATGGGAATGTAAATTGATGCAAACACTGTGGAAAACAGTACGGAGAGTCCTCAGAAAACTAAACATAGAACTTCCATTTGATCCAGCAATCCCACTCCTGGGCATCCATCCAGAGAAAACCATGACTCAAAAAGATACACGTACTCCAATGTTCATTTCAGCACTATACACAACAGCCAAGACATGGAAACAACCTAAATGTCCGTTGAGAGAGGAGAGGATAAAGAAGACGTGGTACATATACACAATGGAATATTACTCAGCCATTAAAAGGAAAGAAATAATGGCATTTGCAGCAACATGGATGGACCTAGAAATTACCATGCTACGTGAAGTCAGTCAGACAGTGAGACACCAACATCAAATGCTATCACTTATATGTGGAATCCTAAAAAAAAGGACACAATGAACTTCTTTGCAGAACAGACACTGACTCAGACTTTGAAAAACTTACGGTTTCCAAAGGAGGTAGGTTGAGGGTGGGGGAATGTGCTAGGGGTTTGGGATGGAAATGCTATAAAATTGGGTTGTGATGATCATTGTAAAACTATAAATATAATAAAATTCATTGAGTAATGAAAAAAGAAAAAATGGTAAAACCTATAATTAAATCCAGCTGCTGGTTCTTTGCAAATGTAAATATAAATGGATAACCCGTTAGCTAATCTGTTCAAGAAATACGGAAGAAAACACAAATACAAATTTAGAATTTATAAAGATGAAAATAACCACAAATATGGAAGAAATTGAAAAGTTGTTTTAATGCTAGGGAAATACATATGAAAAATGGAGGAAATGAAAAGTTTTTGTAGAGATATGTAATTTACAAAAACTGACACCAGAAGAAAAAGGAGATCTAAGCAAACCAATTACCATGGAAGAAATAAAGAAAATTGTGAAAGAACTTCACTTAGATTCCCTACCTTCCCAAATCTCACCCAAGAAAATACCAGTTTAAAATAATTTCAGAGGAAAATTTCCCCAGGACGTTAGGAAACAAATTACTTCAATGTTATTTAAAATGTTCCAGAACTTAGGCATAGAAGGAATTATTCCAAATCATTTTTAAAAATTTGTCATGTCAATATCAAAAACTGAAATAATATAGAGTTCCCATCATAGCTCAGCAGAAACAAATCTGAGTAGCATCCATGAGGCTGCAGGTTCAATCCCTGGCCTCACTCAGTGAGTTAAGCATCCAGCATTGCCATGAGCTGTGGTGTAGGTCGCACATGCGGCTCAGATCTGGCTTGCTGTGGCTGTGGCATAGACCGGTGGCTACAGCTCTGATTTGACCCCTAACCTAGGAAACTCCATATGCCACAAGTGCAGCCCTAAAAAGAAAAACAAAAAACAAAAAACTGACAATAATACTACATAAAAAAAAAAACCCACCATAGACTAATTTCTGGTGTATAATGGATAATCCTAAATAAAATATTATCCTTAAAGTGCAGTCACTTAACAGGTAAATATAACATAAATAAGATGTATTTTAGGAATTCAAAGATGCTTCAATATTAGGAAATCTATTTATTTATTTATTGCTTTTTAGGGCCTCACCTGCAGCATATGGAAGTTCCTGGGCTAGGGGCCAAATCGGAGCTACAGCTGCCACAGCCTCAGAAATGCAGGATTTCAGCCATATCTGCAACCTACACCACAGTTCACAGCAATGTTGGATTCTTAACCCACTGAGTGAGGTCAGGGATCGAACTCACATCCTTGTGGATACTTAGGTTTGTTACCACTAAGGCACAATGGCAACTCCAGGAAATCTACCGATTTAATTAGCAACATTCATAAACCAAAGGAGGAAAAATCTACAATTATCTTTGGAGGTAGTGGTGAGGTATTTTAGGTTGCTATATAAACAGCTGCAATACTCAGACACAGCTGGTGAGAGTGTAAATTTGTAGTCATACACACAGTATCTGCCAAACTTAATATTCTCTGTTATCTCATGGGTATATGCCCCCACAGAAATGCATACAAAAATGTTCATTACAAATCAAAAACTGAAAGAACCCAAACATGCATCAACTGTAGAATAGATAAATAAGTTGTGGCATATTTGTGCAATAGACTACAAACACAATTAGAATAAGCAAACTTTGAATATATACAACATGGACAAATCTCACTGACATCTTGTTGACCAAAATTCTGTTTATGTAAAATACCAGACCAGATAAAACTCATTTATGGTGTTAGAAATCAGGATAACAGTTATTCTTGGGAGGCTTTTACCTGGCAGGGTTACTAGAATGCTCTGTTTTCCACCTGGTTGTTGGTGAATGAATCTGTGTTCATTCATGAGTCAAAACATCAAAGACTTGTGCACTTTACTGAAGGTGTTTTACTCTTCAAGATAAAGTTCACTTTTCCTTGAACAAAGGGCACCCCCGGGCCCTTAGTTCTCTGGATGAGACCAGCCCTTTCCTCCTTGCTGCCATCACCATAGGCAGGAATTGAGAAGGGTCCAGGACTGTCTGCTCCCACCCTCAAAGCCTCAAAGCCTCACCACCAGGGTGTGGCAGGGGACCAGTGGGAACCATTTTATTATGCTTTTATCTCTGTTGACATTTACCACAGGAAGCCCAAAGACCCCTGGACCGTCACTCATCCTGTGTACTTTAACCCTGCATATGTCCTTTTTCCTGACCCCATATCTCATTCCTTTCCAAATTTTGAAACCTTTTCTCCATTTCCCCTCTGAAACAGACAGTTTTCAGCAAAACTCTCAAGTTTTCAGCCTCTTCTCCAAAAGTGCCTTCAGCTCCTCACTCTTTCAGAACCTGGCTCTCCTCCTGAAGACACACTGTTCCTGCAGCCCTCTTTAGAAGACAGCTTTCCCTTGCAACCTTCTCCCATGAGGCACAGGGCAGAGGAGGGGTCCCCCAGCTCTGAGTTTCCATTTTCTAACCATCCTTCCTCTGTCTTTCTTAAAACTCTCAGCCTAGAATTTCATGTTTTCAGGCTCTAACACCCATACCCCTCATTGTTGCATTCGCCTACCACTCTCCAGTCACTCCTTTTATATCTTGCCCCGCTGTCACCCTCTCCACCACTCTTGTCATAATTCCTGATATTTCAAGATCCACAATGATGATCCTTCTGGGATCGTGGCCAATCTGTTCTTCCAAAGATCTCCTCCTGTCCTCAGCCACACACCCCATGCCAATACCTCAGGCTTTACAGTTACCCCAACTGCACCTCCTCCATCATCTCAATTTCAAGGATGGCCACTTTCTGACCACCACCTCCAACTTTTCTGGCTCTCTTTCTATTCTTTTGACTTTGATACTTTTTTATCCCTTTCTACTGAAACTTATACAATATTGTCAGTGTTATGATTATTCATCTCTCTCATTTTTTCTTTCCAGTTTTTATTGACTTATAATTGATGCATAACATTGTGTAAGTTTAAGGTGTACATGTGTTGATTTGATGCATTTATATATTGTAAATTATTACCACCATAGCATTAGCTAACACCTCCATCACATCATCTCCCTCATCTTCCTTCTTTACCTAACTTAAATTCTGCAATCAGTACCAGTAACCAGTCTTTTATATACACCTATACCTTCTTGCCCTTCCCTCGCTTTGTGGTAGTAACCTCCCTATTGAAAGCAGAATGTTAAGTAAAGAAGAAAGGAGATAGATATTTCATATCAATAAGGCTAAGTAAAAACTCTGTTAGACATGAATTTGAGCTGAAAGTACTAATAGAAACTCATGATATAATTAATCTTTGAAACACCCACATACATACATTTCCCAGCTCTATCTACTGAAAAGGCCTACAAATGACAACTAGCATAAGAGTTGTAAGCACCCCAATGTCCAGACTGTAGTCTCTAAAAATAATTTCCCACTAAATGTGACTGAGCCTTCTTGGAAGAATGTCCATTTGGGGATCTGAGGCAGGAAATGTGCAAGATAAGCCTGGAACATCTTTTTGTACAAGAAAGTAAAGAACTATCAGTGATTTTTATCATGTTTAAAGAGCTCAAGAGCCAATGTCAATAGGTTCCCACTGGTCAAAGACAGAACAATTTGAGCATCAATAAGGATAATAACTTCAGTGGACAAAAACACATCGAGTGCTTAAAATCCATGTATTCATCATGATACAAAACAAAACACAATAGTTCTCACTGGCCACCCTTGGCAAATGTTAAGAATCAACTTGAAAACTAACAAATAAAGGGAAAGAATAAAGTATTTATTCTGCCTTTCCCACAAAAATGTACCTCAAGTTATTGCACCTCAATATGCATACAAATAATTGATGAGGAAAGTCTCTCTGTTTAGAAGTAGCCCATCTAATAAATGAAGAAAACTGATAAAATTAGAATATCACCATTTCAAAGCCCTAACGAATAGAAAGACACAGGAAATAATTACCAGTGGCTTCTAACACCACAAAAGAAAAACAATCTGACATCATTTATTCTTCCTTCCAAAAAAAATCAAATCCAAATCTAATCACATATCTAGATATAATTACCAATTTATAGAAAATAAAGAGATAGAGGGAGTTTCCTGGTGGCCTAGCACTTAAGGATTCAGCTTTACCACTGGTGTGGCTCAGGTTACTGCTCTAGCTCTGGTTCAATCCATGGCCTCGGCAAAGGAATATGATAACTCTATAGGGAGCCAATCAGCTACAAAAAAAAAATTATGGAAACCTCTGCAAGGATAAATGATTCAATTTCTTCAACAAAAAATTGCAAAGTAAAAAAGAACTAGAGGATGACCCTATAGATTAAGATAAATGTAAGAGACTTATCAAACAACCATGATATATGGATTTTATTTGGATCCCAATTCAAACAAATGACCCAGAAAAGACCTCAAAGTACAATTAAAGAAATAATGCACTTTAAATCAGCTATAATGGAATAAATAAATAAATCCTTAAAAAAAAGAAAGAAGAAAAAATATGTATACTTACTGGATTCTTAAAGATATTAAGAAATTATTATAGGAGTTCCCGTCGTGGTGCAGTGGTTAACGAATCCGACTAGGAACCATGAGGTTGTGGGTACGGTCCCTGGCCTTGCTCAGTGGGTTAAGGATCCGGCATTGCCGTGAGCTGTGGTATAGGTTGCAGACGTGGCTCGGATCCCGCGTTGCTGTGGCTCTGGCATAGGCCGGTAGCTACAGCTCCGATTCGACCACTAGCCTGGGAAACTCCATATGCTGTGGGAGTGGCCCAAGAAATGGCAAAAAGACCAAAAAAAAAAAAAAAAAAAAAAAAAGAAAGAAATTATTATAAAATATTTTAAGATATGACGTGTTTTTTCAAGTTACTTTTAGAGATATACTTAAATACTTACAGATGAAATGGTATGAAGTCTTAGATTTGCTTCACAAATCTGAGTCAAGGAGGAAAGAGAATTGTGGGATGAATGGAATAAAACTGGCCATAAGTTGAAAATTATTAAAGCTGGTCAATGAGTACAAAGAGCTTCATTATCCTGTTCTCTCTATTTTTGATGTGTTTGAAATCTTTAATCATAAAATGTTGGAAGAAAAGACTCTCTTTACAATAGGAACAAAAATATGAAACATCTAGAAAAAATGGATAATAAGTATATAAAATAAAACTTCAAAACATTACTGAGGAAAATAATATTAAAAAAAGGAATGTGTGTGTGTGTATATATATATATATAAAATGTATGACTGAGTCACTTTGCTGTATAGCAGAAATTGGCACATTGTAAATCAACTATACTTTAAAAAATAATTCTAAAAAAAATTACTGAAAGACACAGTAGAAGACTTTAAAAAATAAAAGAGCATACCAGTGGGTGGTAAGCTTTATCACATATAGATGATTTTCCTAACCCTAACCCTTCTCTAAAATGTAGTCTAAGAATAAAAGGCAATCCCAATAAAATACAGGAGTGTTCTTTTAAGCCAGATAAGCTTCACATGAAAACAAATAAGTATACATGACAATCCAAAAAATCAGGAGAAAAAGTATAATAGTAAAGGGATAAGCCATAGCAGACATTAAATATTGTGATATTAGTGCAAGAGTAGACAGATCAGTCAAAGAAAAAAATAAGAAATAAATCTAAAAATACAAGGTAATACGGCATAAAATATGGGTGGCATATTAAATCTGAAAAGAAAAGGTGGCTTGTTCAACAATGGCCTTGAGTTACCGGGTAATCATCTGAAAAAAAAATTAAGTTTGGACATATACCATTAAAATTCTAAGCAGGATAGAAAACCCAAAAGCCATGAAAGAAAAAATTTATAAATTAGCCTGTTTAAGTAGCAAACACAACAACAAAACAAAACCAAAATTAAAATCTTTAAAAAAAGCTAAATAAATAAATAAATAAATAAATAAATAAATGGAGTTCTTGTTATAGCTCAGTGGTAACGAACCCGACTAGTATACATGAGGATGCATGTTTAACCCCTGGCCTCCCTCAGTGGGTTAAGGATCCGGCATTGCCATGAGCTGTGGTGTAAGTCACAGACGCAGCTCGGATCTGGACATTGCTGTGGCTGTGGTGTAGGCTGGCAGCTGCAGCTCCAATTCGACTGCTGGCCTGGGAGCTTTCATATGCCACAGGTGTGGGGCCCCCCAACCCCCCAAAAATAAATCTTAAAAAAAAAGACAAACCAGGAAAAAAATACCACACCTTACTTTACAATTTTACTTTTATTGTAAGGAGGGCTTACAATAAAAAGGAAAATAATAAGAATTCAATAAGAACATAGATGCAAATGATCAGGCTGCAGAAAAATAAATGCAAATGACACTTAAACATGAAAAGATGCTCAAGCTCACCAGTATAAGTTCACAGTTCACTGAGTTTTCACAGGTGAGAGGACAGCTATTTACATGATCTGAGTGTGAGTGAAAACCTTTAAAACTTTTTTTTAGGGAAATTTGGACATATTTCAAATTTTTTAAATGCATATATACTTTGACCCAGAAAGGTTGGTGTAGAATGTATAATGTAACTATATTCGACACTGAAATGAGGTATGCACAAGTTTATTTACTACAATATTACTTGTCATAGCAAAGACTGAAAATACCCTGAATGCTCATCAGCAGGACTGGTTAATAAAGCATAGTAGACCCAGACAATGGAATAAAACACCAAAGCTAAAAAGAATGATGCAGGCCTTTTTGGATGATATGCAAGGATCGTCTAGTATTCCTAATATACTAAACATACTGTCATACAAAAAAGTCAAGTGCAGAGCAGCACACATAATGTGTAGCCATTTAGTAAAAAGGAGGAAAAAAGGCTAAAAGAAACTGGTAAATGCAGTTGCCCTTTGGATTTTGTAGCTTGAGCATAAATTAACTGTTCAAAATAAATAAATCTAAATTGCCTTCAAATGGTTTGTGAAGATTAATTTTCATGAGATGATTTACGGGAAAGTCTATAAACTTTAAAGCCTATGCAAATACAATTTCGAGAAACAATTTGTTACAGGATATTGGAACCTCGGGTCCTGGATTCAAGAACAAACTCTTCCACTTTCTGTACAGTTCTATAAAGTTACCCAATGTCTTAAGAGTCGAGGAAATTGTGCTGTGGCTTCCTTATCTCTGAAATAGTAACAGAAATCCCTTCCATCCTCACAGGCATTGTTGTGAGGACCACTGAAGACAGTATATTTGAAAGTGTTTCGTAAACTATAAAATCCTCAAAACTGTCATGTTTACAGAGTTAAAACTCAAAATATCTGGTACAAACTCTGAGTGACACAGGATTACAAAGATGGGCTAGACCGACTGACCAGACCTGCTCTGTTCAGTACTACAGCCACATGTCACATGCCACATGTGGCAATTAGCATTTGAAATGTACCAAGTCTGAACTGAAATACACTGTAAGTATAAAGTGGACATTGAATTTTGACATAGTTTTAAGAAAAAGAATGTACAGTATCTTATTGATCATAAGTTGAAATAACATTTTTGATACAGTGAATTAAATAAAACATCACTGAAATTAACTGAACTTGGTTTTTTAAACTTGCCTACCAGAAAGTTTAAGTTATCTGTACAGCTTGCATCACATTCTATTTGACAGCACTGGATGAAGCCCAGGAGTGACTTCCTTAAGACAAGATTTGCATTAGATCTGGAAGGATGAGTAGGACTGGGAAGGACAGAGATGACGAGTGAAGCATTTCAGGCATTACTGGCAACATAGGCAAACATGTCAGAAGATCCCATGCAATGACCAGGTTCATGCTACCATGAAGAGACTGCCTAACTTGTTGAGAGGGACTCAAGTGAAAGAGACAGCATCGGATAAGTACTGAGAGTCTTAAATAATGACAAACTTTGAGGATAGACCTGAAGTTTTCATCTCACTGGAAGTGTTTGTAAAGCAGGTTTGAGCATAAAGCAAATTGAGGCAGAGCATGATGCCAGCGTAGAAAGGTTCTGGCTACAGTCAACTTATTAATCCAGTTGCAGTATATATGTTCACTATGTTTGTTCTATTCTAAGATTGTCCAGATTTGGGATGTTTCACTATTGATGCAGAGGAAGTAAACAGAGAAGAGAAAGCAGGGAAGAGAGGAGCTCACATTTACTGATAGCCTAGAGCTTAAAACATACCACCCACCTGTTCTTGTACAATCCTATGAAAATCTGATATTGTCTCCATTTTATATAAGGTAGGATTATTCATAAATAAGTTGTTTTTAAAGGTCATTCCAACAAGTCTATGCAGGACCAGCAATGGAAGGCAGTTAGGATTGACTGATTTTTATTATCCAAAGCTACCTATTAAGAAAAGAAAGGAGTTCCCATTGTGGCTCAGCAGGTTAAGGAACCAACATTGTCTCTGTGAGGATTCAGGTTTGATCCCTGGCCTTGCTCAGTGGACTAAGGATCCAGTATTGTGGTGGCTGTGCATAAACTGCAGCCACAGGTCTGATTTGATTCCTGGCCTAGGAACTTCCATATGCCACAGGTGCGGCTATTAAAAAAAAAAAAAAAAAAGGAAAGAGAGAGAAGGAAACAAAAGTGAATTATAATTTTTTTTTCACTCATGAGCATACACAGTAAAGGACCTGAAGGGGAGAAAGATCCATGTATACAACAAAATATTGGTAGATTTGAATAATAAACATTCTATTTGTTGTTCCATGACTATAAATAAGACTTAAATGTTCTCATGCATTAATATATCTGGGATGGAAGGGCTAATTTCAAATAGTGGCTTTTAACTAGATTGAACGAAGGATTTGTTGTTTAACTGGCCACACAGTCAGTGAGAAACTTAAAGTGGTATGACATCACAGTGTTTCAGACTTTGAACCTCTGCAGGAGAAATGGGGGAGGATGAGAGAACAGAAGATGACATCAAGTAACTGTGGGAGGGGAGGAAGTGGCTCCCCTGGTATTCTCCTCAAGAAGCTGTAAGAAAGTGGGCGGTTTAATTGGCAAGAGAGAAATGAGATTCAGGTGAAGACTGGAGCCTGAGGTAGTAGAGGTGTCAGTGGAAGTTCTATCAACCTGTTTCCTCTCCCCCCTTTTTGGGGAGGTTGTTAGATGATCATGAATTTTTAATCTAGAAGATATTCATGCAAAACAAAACCCAGAAATTTATGGAACAATATAGCCTCTGCAAGGAATGGACGTGTCTGGTCAAGCTGTCAGAAACACCAAAAGTCTCTCAGCATGTGCCCCTTTGCTGTCCTGGAAGCTATGTCAGTGCTTTGAAGCAAACGGTATTTTTCTGGGCACCACACCAAGGAGTGATGTAAACCTCAGAGCCTGACAAGTTGGATCCCAGTTCTAGCTTTTTCTCAGAAAACTTTGTCCCTTAGAACAACTTTTAGAAGATGCAGAGGAAGAGACTTTTATTGGCTGGGATAATAACAGTATTAGGATATTAGAGAAAAACCAAGCTGAGGAGAGTAAGCTAGATGTCTGACACTCTTTGATGATAATTTTTCTTAATATTTTTTATGATTAGGTATCATAAATGCCTAGAAATAGATCCTGCAGGACTGAAATGCCAAGAGTTCTGGGCAAAACAGATTTCATGGGAAACTGCTAGTGTTTTCAACTGCATCTGTACAGGAAAATGGTGCTTTTTTAAGTGGCAACTCTGTTCTAGGCACTAACCTTAGAGGGGTTATAAAAAAGAATAAAAGAAATCGCTGCTCACATAGAACATATAGTGTTGTAAAATACGTATCAAATAACGTTACAAGATAATACAAAATAAGAGCACATTAGTAGTGTAAATAAGTAGATTACTATAGTGTATAAGCTTGTACATCCCATTGTTTATTATAGACATGGGAAAGTATGCATTTTCTATAAAAGTTAGCATTTCTTGACATTTCCTAGCAATTACCATGTCCACAAAGGGCTCTGAAACTTCATCCCTGGGCCCTTTAGAACTCAATGTAATCATCAGTAAAGATCACCTATTTTCTGAATAAATTATCTACTCATCCTCATCAAGTATTCCAGAAACTATCTCCACTCTAACTTCTCCAGCTTTGAAAGAGCAGATGTGTTCCTTCAGATGAGAAGGAAATAGAGAACAAGATTCTTTCACTTTCAAATATTTTTCAAAGCCGTTTACTTCTCATCATATCTCTCCATTCCCACTGCCAACCCTCTAATCTAGGCCACTATTGTCTCCAACATGGACAGAGTCATAATCCCCTAATTGGTTCCTTCTAATAGTTTTTTTAAACCTTTATTAGGATATAATTTATACAAAATAGAATGAAGCTTTTTAGTTGTACATTTCAATGAGTTTTAACAAATTGACACCTCGGTGCTAGCACCACCTCTATAAAGATGTAGAACATTTTCATCACCCTCAAATTTCCCTTATGTTCCAGCTCCAATCCACTGTATGGAAATACCACAACTTTATAATCTATTTCCTTCTTGATGGACACTAGAGTTCTTTCCAGTTTTTTGGCTATTATGAACAAATCCACAATTGATATTCATTTATTAGTCTTGGGTAGATATGTGTGTTAATTCCCTTTGGGTAAAAATCTAGGAGTGAGATTGCTGAACCGTATGCCTCACATAAATATTTAAACTTCATAAGAAACTGCCAAATTGTTTTCCAAAGTGGATGTACCATGTTGCATTTCTACCAACAATGTGTAAGATTTCCAGCTGCCAGAGTTCCCTTTGTGGCACAGTGGAAACAAATCCAACTAAAAAACCATGAGGTTGCTGGTTTGATCCCTGGCCTCACTCAGTGAGTTAAGGATCTGGCATTGCCGTGAGCTGTGGTGTAGGCTGGCAGCTGCAGCTCCAATTTGATCCCTAGCCTGGGAACCTCTATATGTCACAGGTGTGTCCCTAAAAACCAAAAAAAAAAAAAAAAGATTTCCATTTGCCAACATCTTTTGCCAATGCTAGGTATCATCAGTCTTTTTAAATTTAACTATTCTACAGGGTGTATATTGATATCTTCTTGTGGATTAAATTTGCATTTACCGGATGGCTAATGATGTTGAACATTATTTTATATGATTATTAGCTATTTGTATATCATTTTTTGTTGTGTCTCTTCAAACACACTGCTCATTTTAAAAATTGGGTTGTTTGTCTACTTATTGAATTGTAATTTTTTTTTAATGTAGTCTGGATACAATTTCTTTGAGAGTTAAGTATATATAGTGAATAGTTGCTCATAGTCTTTGGTATAAACTTTTATATTCTTAAAAATGTTTTGCAAAAAGCAAAAGTTTTTCATTTTGATGATGTTCAGTTTATCAAATTTTCTGTAATGGCTCATGCATGTTTTTTGTGTCCTAAGAAATCCTTGCTCACCCCAAGGATATAAAGACTTTCATCTATTTTTTTCTAGAAGTTTTATAACTTTGTATTTCTATAACATTTTTAGAATCAAGTTAGAACTTTTTAAACCCTCAAAAAAATCCTGTTAGAATTAAATGGGACTATAGTCTTCCTATTCATGAACATGGTTTATCTCTTATCTTATTTAGATCTTCTTCAATTTCTCCCAGCAATATTTTATGGTTTTCATTATAAAGACTCTGTACTCATTTTGTTAAATTTATCCTTAAGTATTTCATACTTTTTGATGCTCTTTAAAATATTTTAAATTTCAATTTGTAATTGTTCATTGCTCATATATAAATGTACAATTGACTTTTGTATATTGACTTTCTATTCTGCAAACTTGCTAAATTTATTTATTGGTTCTGATAACTTTTCATAGACTCCTTAAGATTTTCTTTGAACATAATCACATTATTTGCAAATAAAACTATAATTCTTTCATCTTTTCCAATTTACATACCTTTTATTATTTTTCTGTCTTTTCGCAGTGATTAGAACCTCTAGCACAATGTTGAGTATAAATGGTAAGAGTGGGCATTCCTGCCCAATATTGCTTAGAGATCATTTAGATTTTCAGAATTAATGATAATGTTAACTGTAGGTTCTTCATAGACATTCTATCAGTATCAGGTTGAGAGAGTTCCTTTCTATTTCTAGTTTGCTGAGTTTTTACTCCAAATGGGCATGACATCATTTTATACATTATTAGATTCTATTTACTATTGCAAGGATTTTTGCAATTATGTCTACGTGGTATATGGATGTTCTCTTTTCCCTTTTCTGTAATATCTTTGGTTTTGATAGAAAAGTAAATCTGGTCTCAAAAATTATTTGTAAAGTAGTTCCTTCTCTCCTATTTTCTGAATTAGTGTACATAGAATTGGCATTCTTTCTTTCTTAAATTTGAATATAATACACCAGCAAAAACATCTGGATCAAGGTTTTGTGTGTTTGTGTGTATTTTAAAGCATTCAATTATTAATTCAGTTTTCTTAATACATATAGGGCTCTTCAGAATTTCTATGTCTTCTTGAGTCAGTTTTGATAAACTATCAAAGCATTCTTCCTTTTCACCTAAGTTTTGAAACTTATTGACATGTTTTTCAAAATATTTCCTTATTATTTTTAATATATACAAGATCTGTAGAGATGTCCTTTTTTCATCATAGTCAGTCTACCTAGCATTTTAATTTTACAGTTTTTTTTTTTTAATTACCAGCTTTTGGTCTCATTCTTTTTCCCTTTTTTTTTGGTCTATTTTTTTAATTCTATTGCTTTCTATTTCCTTTCTTCTACTTACTTTAGGTTTAATTTGCTTTTCTATATCTAGCTTCCTAAGATAGAGCAAGTGCTTTGGTATGACATTTTTTTCATAATTTCCATTTCTTTCCTCATTATATTTTATATTTTCCTTTATACTCTGGAGCATATTTATAATAATTGTTTTAATGTCCTTCTCTGCTAATTCTATTATCTCTGTTATTTCTATGTCTGTTTATACTTATTTTTTCTCCTGGCTATGGGTCACTTCCATTTGTTTGTATGTCTAGTAATAGCTCAATGATTGCTGCACATTTTGAATTGTATGTTTTTGAGTGCTGGATTTTGCATTTTTTTGGCTTATGTGACTTTTTCTGGAAGGGAGTTATTTGCAGAGTGGTTAATCCTTTTTTTTTTTTTTTTTTTTTTTTGCATTTTTAGGGCCACACCTGAGGCATATGGAGGTTCCCAGTTTAGGGGTCAAATTGGAGCTGCAGCTGCTGGCCCACACCACAGCCACAGCAATGCGGGATCTGAGACGAATCTGCAAACTATGCCACAGCTCATGGCAATGCCCAGATCCTTAACCCACTGAGAGAGACCAGGGATCAAACCCACATCCTCATGGTTCCTAGTCGGGTTTGTTAACTACTGAGCCACAAAGAGAACTCCTGGTTTTATCTTTTGAGGCTTAGATATAAAGTAGCCTTTATCTGGAGCTAATTTAGCTCCATTTCTAAGGCATTACTCCTCTGGGGTCTCCACTAAATGCCACAAGCATTTAATATGGTCTCTCCTCTTGGCTGAAGGGAATTAGAACAATTCATAACTCTGAGCTGTGGAAATTACTTGTATCACATCTCTCCAGTAATAATGCTTTCCTTGAGATTTGTTCTTACTTAGCCTCATTGGTTTTATCCTATGCACATGTGTATTGATATTCAAGCCAAAGCCTCAAGGGTACTTCTATGCATAGTTCTGGAACTCTTCTGAGTAATTCACTCCTCTTGGGTATTCCGCCCCCCAAATTCTAAATGCTTCAGCTTCCTGGAATTTTGACCTCTTTCTCCTCCACTCATAAAGATTGTTGAGTTTTATTTGCGTTCATGCTTCCTATTCCTAAGACTGGAAATTACCTCCAGACAGAAAGTTTTAATGATACCAGGCCTTATATCATCTGTTTTCCTTTTCTCAGTGATTGCAATCCTCTGCTGCCTTTGTGTAATATATGAAAATAATTTTTCCTATATTTTGTCTAGTTGTCTCATTGTTTACAGGGAAAGCATAAGTCCAGGACCTAACTATTCCTAATAGCTGGAAACCTAAGTCTCTTCCCTCCACTTTTGACACATGCCGTCCATTCTTTATACTTTAGCCAGAGTGATTCTCTCAACACAAATCCAATCATATCAGCCCCTAACTGCGATGAGGGCTGCTAGCTCTACATGGCCTCATCCCGACCTATCCCTCCATTTTTCACCATTCTCCAAGTTCTACTTTATGTTTTAGCATTATTATTAAATTACTTCCACTGTTCTTCAAACACGTGCTCTCTCTCACTCTGGACCACTGCAAATATTCTTCTCTCGACTAAGGATATTTGTTCTGTACCTCACATATTCACTATTCCAGACTAATATCTACTTGTTCTTTATAACTAATTTATACGTCCCTTTTTCAGAGAGCTCTCCCACAAAACTTAGCATAGGTTTTACACCTGCCTGACATGCTGATAATACCCTGTATTTGTCTTTAAAATTACCCTCATCATTTCATTACAATTACAATTACAATTACTGTCTTCTCCATTAGACTTTAATCCAAATGAAAGTTCAACATTTCCCTCACTAAATCTGCTAAATCTCTAGTGCCTTGCACAGCAGCTGGCAGAGTAGATCTCAACAAATATTTGATGAATAAATTAATGAAAACATAAGGTAATTAACCAAAGAACTGATAGTGGGCAGGAGAGAGGCAAAGGGAGGAAGGAAATGCACAAATAAACAAACGCTAATGTTCAAAAAACCAGAAGGATCTTAAGGACAGCGTTTTCCACTTTGTTGACATCATGGGTCAAATTTTTCAGATGTCATTTAATTCCTACTTTTGTTTTACCATTGTCAACAGAGGCATTAAAAATGAAAATGGTACATTCGATACCTTTCTCTCTGCAAAGAATGAAAAAGATTCAGAGTGAATGCATTTCCATAATGGAGTTTTTAGAAACAATCATGATGAACAGAGCTTCACAATAATCAAGTGCAGTATCTGATGATTCTATTACTCTGTCTTGGGTAACTCCATGGAAGAGGGAGCTCCATTATGCCTTGACCTATTCTTTGTCACTACTGTTGTTTTAGTGTCACAGTAAAAGAATGTCCACAGACCTGATATAATATTCATCATCCTAATTAAGTCATGTGAACAAACAAAATTAGGTTGTGGCAATCAAAGATCTGGGAAAGAATGTTTAGAAGAATTGAGAGATTGCATGTTTCATACAATGTAAACATGCAGAGGTTGTAACATTTTATTTCAAAAGTGGTGGATCCAGGGTCTAAAATATAGAAATGGCCTGCTGATTTGTCATCATTCAGGCTTTATCAATTATCACTTTACCAAAAAGTGAAATGAAATAACAAAACGTTTCCTCTTAAAGTGATATACTTTAGCGTCATGTTTAGAATGTTCAACAAAGGGAGGCATTTCCAAACTAAAACTAAGATTCCCTTATGGGACGTTCTTTGGGTGGTGAGGAAATCATTTATTCAACAAAGATTCAGTGGCATTACAAAACAAAAGATAGAGCTCAAAGTATTTTTACAGACCATTTGATAAAATCTATTTTAGAATCAGAAAGTGCTTTTCAACACTATCCACTGGTCCCTTGAATATCATGTCTCCTTCTGCAGTTTGACCTCATTTGACCTCAGGGCCATTCATGCTTTTCTTCTTTCTCCTTCCATCAGCCCCTCTGTGTCATTCACTCCTATCAGTAGCCTGGACTCTCCCAGCAGGCAGTAGACCCCAGCTCTAACTAGCAAACTAGGCCACCTTACACACCTGACCTGCCCTGTCTGCCATTCCAACTCCCAGCTTTGGGCCAGCCTCATGTCCTCAAAGTCCGTTAGTTCAATTCTCTGACAACTGTCTCCTCTCCAGCTAATTTCACCTTTTCACTGATTTACAGAAACAAGTCACCCAACTCTGAGGATGTAATGCCCTCCAGAGACATACTCTCTGATTTCAGAGGGCTCCCAGTGCTGTTGGTTCTTCAACTCATCTTGTACTGATGCTCTGTTGCACTCCACACTCACAGAATCTTCAAATCACAGGATTTTATAAATACGTAGAACCCAGGAGTCCAGCAAATCCAAATACTTTATTTTACAAATAAGGGAAAGGAAGAAAGTCTAAGATAGGAAGTCACATAGTTAATGAGAAAGGCCTGACTGTAATCCAGAAAAGGGAAACCCAAATGACTTTATCCCACTTTAATTCACCTATGCTCTGACCCTTCAAGCCATGGGTTTTCACTTCAACACTTAAATAATAATACTTAAATAATGCACTTAAATAATGCACCAACAATAAAAAAAAAAAATCATCCAGTAAAAACTCCCTTAACTTTCCCAACCTCCACCCCAACATGATGGAGTGAAAAGAATGTGGTGCCCAAAAGCCCAGGCTCCAAACTCAGCTCTGTTATTTACTGTCTGTGGGACAGTGAAGAAGTTACTAACCCCATTTTGGCCTAAATGTCCTCACCTACTAAACAGCAACAATAGACTGGAAATCTACCGTGTGGGTTTTTGTGACTGATTAGAGTGCATGTGTCTAAAACAATAAATATAACGGCTGGCAGGGAATTAGTCAGTGATGGCAATTATTTTCACTTTATCTCTTTTAGCATACTCTTCTCTCTGCTTCCCAACCCCTCCTCCTTACAAACCTTTTCCCCTCAGAAGATGTGGTTTTCATCCTCTTTTTCCAAGTGAATCCCTCTTCCTTGGATTGTGAACCTGTTTTCTTCCCCTTGCTCTGGGCTCTGAGCCATCAGCTGTCTGTTCTCTCCAGCGTTTTATACTCATTCTGCTCCATGGACTCCTTTCCATCTGGCTTCTCACCTGCTCAGGACTCGCCTGGCCTTGAAAACACCCTCAGGGGACAGGTTGCAGGAGAGTGGTTCCAAATGGGGAGCAGGAAGAAAGTTAGTGACAGGTTCTGAGCATGATGGATATCTGATAACACTACAAGAGAATTTTTTTTTTTTTTTTGTCTTTTGTCTTTTTTTTGTTGTTGTTGTTGTTGTTGTTGTTGCTATTTCTTGGGCCGCTCCCACGGCATATGGAGGTTCCCAGGCTAGGGGTTGAATTGGAGCTGTAGCCACCGGCCTACGCCAGAGCCACAGCAACGCGGGATCCGAGCCGCGTCTGCAACCTACACCACAGCTCATGGCAACGCCGGATCGTTCACCCACTGAGCAAGGGCAGGGACCGAACCCGCAACCTAATGGTTCCTAGTCGGATTCGTTAACCACTGCGCCACGACGGGAACTCCTACACTACAAGAGAATTTTGATATGCTTTCTTCCACCCACATTGGAGAAATGTCCCCTTATTGAATAAAAAGGTTCTAGCTTCCTTATTCCAGTCACCACTAATTTCTGGGAGAAAAAAGTGGGGGTGGGTAATAGACCTTAATATGCCACTTTATCATTACTCATTCACACCTTAACACTCAGATGGCTTGTTAAAACACTGACTTATGGGTCTCAACCCTAAATCTCTGATTAATTTTAGATTAGGGTTGAGAATTTTTATTTCTAACAATGTCCTAGGTGATGCTAATGTCCTTGTCCAGAGACACTGCACGAACCACTGCTCCACAGGTTTGTTACTTGAAGTGTGGTCTGTGAAGCAGCCCTGTCTCATCTGGGAGTTGCCACAGATGCAGGATCCAGTTCCCAACCCAGACTTACTGACCCAGAATCTGCATTTTAACAAGATCCATATGACTCATATGCACATTAAAATTGAGATGATCTGCTCCAGAATCAATGGTTCTCAATCTTGAATAAATGTTCAAATCACTGGGAAGTATTTTTTTATTTTTATTTTTTTACTCAAAGAGTTTTATTACATTTATAGTTGTACAACGATCATCACAACCCAATTTTATAGCATTTCCATCCCAAACCCCCAGCGCATCCCTCTACCCCCCAAACTGTCTCATTTGGAAACCATAAGTTTTTCAAAGTCTGAATCAGTATCTGTTCTGCAAAGAAGTTCATTGTGTCCTTTTTTCAGATTCCACATGTAAGTGATAGCACTTGATGCTGGTATCTCACTGTCTGATTAACTTCACTTAGCATGATCATTTCTAGGTCCATTCATGTTGCTGCAGTGCCATTAGTTCTTTCCTTTTAATGGCTGAGTAATATTCCATTGTGTATATGTACCACATCTTGATCCACTCCTCTGTCGATGGACATTTAGGTTGTTTCCATGTTTTGGCTATTATGTATAGTGCTGCAATGAACATTGGAGTACATGTATCTTTTCGAGTCATGGTTTTCTCTGGATAGATGCCCAGGAGTGGGATTGCTGGATCAAATGGTAGTTCTATTTTTAGTTTTCTGGGGAATCTCCATACTGTTTTCCACAGTGATAGCACCAATTTACATTGCCACCAACAGTGTAATAGGGTTCCTTTTCTCCATACCCTCTCCAGCATTTATTGTTCATAGACATTTTGATGACGGCCATTTTGGCTGGTGTAAGATGGCACCTCATAGCGGTTTTGATTTGTATTACTGGGAAGTATTTTTTAAATACTAATTCCTAGCCACCACCCCTGATATTCTGATTGAGTAGGACTGGGGTGGGGCACCAAACATTTTAAATACCTGGGAATCTTGTTAAAGTGCAGATTTGGATTGAATAGGTCTGAGGTAGGGCATTTCTAGAAAGATGCCAGGTGACACTTCCCTGATGGTCTGGGAATCACATGTGAAGTAGCAATCCATTCCAGAAAGGGCCATTAATGCTCTCCTCATCCCCAGATTCAAACATCCTTTTTCAACCCTCATCCATCTTCATCTCTCTGCAGCTGTTATCCATTCTTCCTGCGTTAAAGCACTGGTTCTCAGCTTTGGCCACAAATCACCGTCACCTGAAGAGCTTTTAAAACTACTGATTCTTGGGCCCCACCCCCAGAGATTCTGATGTAACTAATATGGGGTGCAGCCTGGGAACTGGAATGTCTACATCTCCCTGGGTGATCCTAATGGGAGCAAAGTTTAAGAAGCACTGCTTTAAAACTTTGTTTGCCATACTCCTGAGGTACAGAGCTTTTCTATATTTTCTCCTACTTCTCAATCACTTATCAGTATCTGTCACTTGCTACTTTTTCCATCACTCTGTGGTTTTATCCATCACTACTACTAACATGTATCTATATCTGAAAACTTGACAAGTTCCTCTTGAAAACGTGCCTCTCTTGACTTCTGCATTTGGTTTAAATGTCCATCCATTCTCATAGTCACCCAGGCTCAAATCTAGACACACAGAAAAGTCTAGACACTTAGAGCTTGATTTGTCTTTCTGCTGCTTCTGCCCTGTCTAGCCAGGACCAGGCTGGTCCCACTTTTCCCCTCTGCTGCATTGCTTTTCAATTTCATTTCTTTTCACAGCTGCTTCCAGGTTTCATAGTTTTCCATGGCTGCTACAATAGCCTCCAAGAGTCTCTGCTTTTCACCTCTCTCTCCTGACCCAGTTTACATGCTTTGACCATGGAGCCAATTCCTCATCCCACCTCCATGGCATCTGTTAACACCGCACTGAAGTAGCATTCTCAGGGTCTCGCCATGGAAATATTGCAATGAATTATTTTACAAAATAATATTTCCCTACACACCTTATCTGGGGCATTTCTTCATAGCATTTATCATCTTCTAACTTTATATAGTTTGTTTATTATGTTTACTATTAAGTATCTGTCTCCCACCATTAAAGTATAAGATACATGAGAACAGAGATTTTATTTTATTTATTTATTTATTTATTTATTTATTGCCATTTCTTCGGCTGCTCTTACAGCATATGGAGGTTCCCAGGCTAGGGGTCGAATTGGAGCTCCGGCCTACGCCAGAGCCACAGCAACACGGGATCTGAGCCGCATCTGTGACCTACACCACAGCTCACAGCAATGCTGGATCCTTAACCCACTGAGCAAGGCCAGGGATCGAACCCGCAACCTCATGGTTCCTAGTCAGATTCGTTAACCACTGAGCCACAATGAGAACTCCTGAGGACAGAGATTTTTGTGCCTTTTGTTTTTTTATTTGTCTCAAGAACCTAGAAGAGTACCTGGCACTCAACCACTATTGGTTGAATGAATTACTATATTTCAACCATAGTCAGCAATGTAGATAACAGTTAATTATTTGTAAACTAGGTAAGTCCTGCTACCAAAGTTAGGAGCTTTCTAGCAGAATTCCCTCCAGCCCTTCTCTTTCCTGGGACAACTCTGGCTTCAGGAGGGCCCAGAGAAGGTGAGCAGAAGAGGTCAGGGAGGAAGGGAGATGGACAAGAGTCACAGAACAGCCACCACACAAGACTGACCCTGTATTGATTATTGATTTGGTTTGTTCTCACTGAATGTGTCTATAAGATATGGAAATCCCTCGTCTGGTCACTGGTCAGCCCTGATACAGGGCTGCAGAATTACAAAAGACAAGGGCTAACCTTGTTACTGGCTGAGGAGGGCTCAACAGGCAAAAGTGACTTCTTCAGGGCCTTCTAGCACCAAGGACACGCCGCCCGCAATCTTTCTTCTCTGAGATTAACCTGGCCTGGAGCCACAGTAAACACTCAATCTCCCTTACAGGGAGGAAAGATTAAATATCTGATTAAAATTTTTGGCTGCTAATTTATTGAACTTGGATGGATGAACCGTTTGGAAGTCACATGACTTTCCCTGTGTGTCTGCTGTTGTTGTTCCACAGAGAGAGGTCAGGGCTCCGCGTGGGTGTGTGGGGGCTGGTAGGCCAAGGGGCCATCTTTGAAAACTTAGGGGCCAGTTCTTTCCCAGTTAGTTGGGGAATGTCCACATCGACTGTGGCAGTTTCTGTTTCAACCTCTCACTCTGTTCTTGGCGCTTGGTGGCTTTGGTTTGTCTCAGCCCTCCCCCGCCTATTGTTCTGAGCCGCCCAGCGAAATGATGTCATGGGCAGCTTAGAAGTATACAGGAAGTCTTCAAAGCCGAATGACTTCAATATACTTCATTCCGTGGACTCTGGCTGCTGGCTCTGGGTGGAAACCACACCCCATAGACCTGGGAGAGGCAGCCGTAGGATGACATCCTCTCTCCTCTCCTCCTGCCATTCCATTCTCTCTCTCACCCACGTGGCCAGGGCACCCACCCCTCACCTCCAACGGAAGGTCTTGGACAGAAGCCACCAACAGCGGCGGGAAGGGAAGCCAGAGGAATAGGAGGTCAAAGGGAGTTTCCTCAGAAAAACAGGGGCACGGGATTCTCAGGAGAACCAAAGGTCACCTTTACCAGCCTTTGGGTGATAGAGTCAATCAATTTAGCTGAGCTGGCAGTCATGGAAATGTCCCCAGAGAGGGCAAAGTGACAGAAACCACAAGGGACTTGCCTCGACTTGCCAGCTGCAGCCAGAGGGCTGCATGGAGACTGCTGCCCAGTGATTTGGAGTAAACAGGATGCAGTTTGTAACAGAATAATAACAAAAATATGCTCAGGGCTGTATAGTTTCCTCCGTGTGCCTTTATGTATATTCCTGTATGAGTCCATCACCAAAACCTTGTGAAGCAGCAGCCCTACTTTACCAATGGGGATCAAAAACAAAGAACAGAGAGAACTTTTTTACTTCTCAAGGTCACCAGCTCAAGGGTAGAACTAGAACTCAAGTCCAAATCCCATATGCTTCCCAGCCCTCCATTCTGTGCTCAAACTGGGGTCCTAGCCTCCTTTCCTCATTACTATTCTGCATAGAAATTGCCCCAAATTAGTCTTTGGCCAGCTATGGAGTTTGTAGTACCATTCCATCCTATGGAACTACTAGAACTTTCCTTTGCCCCCTGTAAATGACACAGTTTGTGCCTAACCCTGGTGCCTTTGCCTGTCTGTGTCTGCTCAACCCTCTGAGACTTTGGAGATAACTGCTTTCACATGTCCACAGACTGGCCCTTGCAAACTATGTCGTGTGAGCCAGTGAAAAGGTCTCTTGCTCTGGCTTTCTAGACTTCCAGTACAATCTCAGCATATGGTGAAGTAGAAAGAACTCAGACTTTGGGGTTAGAGTAAGCTCAGCTCCAGCAGCAGCTTTTACACTTACTCACTGTGAGACCTGGGAAGATCTCTCTGAGCCTACTTTCTTACATAGATATGGGAAATATTCATACTTGAGAGTTATTGTGAGGATTAAATGGAACACCTAATATACGGCACCTGGTACAATTGCTACATCTTAAATCTTACTTCAAATATTACTTTTTTAACTTACGCTTGGATGTAAGATTCATTGAGGGGAGCTTTCTGTAATTGAATAACAAGCTTATTAATTAGAAAAATATTACTTGGCTGTTCACTAAGTCCAAAAAAAAGAAACAAAAGCAACATGACTTTGGTTACATGATGAAATAACAAAAGATATACTAATGATTAATCTGCAGAGTAAAATTAAAATTCTACCATTCGATAATAATACGTAGTAAAAAGAAAAAAAAGAAAAAGAGTCAGGGAAGAAAATGTATACTATTCATGTACTTGTATTTGTCAAGAAACAGTCCAACTTTTTTGTTGTATTCTCTAATGGTCGCATTATAATGAGGACACTGTCTTGATTCCAGATATCAAGTACCCCGGCTTACTTGGAGACATAAGTGAGTGTAGGCTGCTCTTCCTTAGGGTCCAACCTGAAAGCAGCAGAAGTCCCAAGCTCATGCAGGAGGAGAGCAGCACTGCTGTTAGACACGAATGGTATCCGGAAATCTGTTTACTTGTCACTGTTGCTCCCTTCTAGTAACTTCCAAGACAGCTTTCATTATGACTAGCTTTGATTGGAAACCCCCAGAAATTAAAAGCAATGTTCTTACTTAAATCTGTCAAAATTTGAATTCTAACAGAACTGGGGAGAAAGTGTGGGCAGGATTGCCCTTCTGTGCCTCCATATGATTTGATTCTATGACCTTCAAAGTCTGAAAAAGAAAATTGGGTTGATTCATAAACAACCAGGGACTAAAATACTTCTGGTTTCCTTTTATTGTACTTCTGGAAACCAACCAACTATGTTCAGAACTCTGGGTTATTGGTAGGGTTTTTGTTGTGGTTGTTTTTTGTTAAAGCTGAATGGAGAACCTTAGTGAGTTTCCTGGGTTGTTCATCTGAGCATTTTTGTCTAATTTTTGTCACCCAATCATAAAGGAATAGAAAAGGTTCATCCCAAAAGAAGGAAGCCAATCAATGGCCAAGGCTGCCAGGTAAAACAATTACAAAGGGCTGAATTCTCATGCATCACTCCTGGACCCATTTCCAGAACAGAACCTGAAAGGTGAGAGGCAGAAGGGAGGCTCTATTGCAGGATTTAGTATTTAATCTCAAGCGGCTGAAGTATGCCTGTGCTTAATTCAACTAAAAGGATGTTGAGGTATTAAACAAGGCCTATGTAACCCTTAAATAAATAGAGAAGGGAGCCAAGAGTTGGTGTAGTCATTATACCTTACACTTCTATAGCATTTGTAGTGTCCAAAGCATTTTCATAAACATTATGTATTTTGATTGATTCCTCATCGCAATCCAAATAGGATTAGCCCTCTTCTCACAGCTTTTCAGCTGAAAAGCTGCTGAAAAGGTAGTCTGAAAACAGTTAGGGAAGTACTTTGGACCACCCTCCAACAAAAGAGAAGTTTTCCCACTAGTGCTAAAGGTTTAGAAAAATGCTCTCTACAATCATCCTTCTAAAACACTTGCATAGAAGTATTGAAAAGTAATTGTTCTACATTTTTTTTAACTCTAATACTCTATATAAGTCAAAATTGGGAGGACATGCCACAAGATCTTTTTTTTTTTTTTTTTTTTTTTGGCTTTTTGCCTTTTCTGGGGCCATTCCTGCGGCATACGGAGGTTCCCAGGCTAGGGGTCTAATCGGAGCTGTAGCTGCCAGCCACAGCCACAGCCACAGCAACACAGGATCCGAGCCACGTCTTCGACCTACACCACAGCTCATGGCAACGCCGGATCCTTAACCCACTGAGCAAGGCCAGGGATCAGACCTGCAACCTCATGGTTCCTTGTCGGATTGGATTCATTAACCACTGAGCCACGACGGGAACTCCTGCCACAAGATCTATTTAAAAATACTTTCTTCTCCTTTCTTGTGTTCTGTTAAACTTGGGAACCCAACATAAAGCTAACAGGTAAGATAATGGGAATAACATAGTCCCCCATGTTTATAATTTATTTCATCTACCGTGAAACTGAAAACTAAGTTTCATTTTCTGGAATAATTAGTGCTTGCCACCTAGAGGCCTGCCAACTATTTCTTTGATTTAGGAAAAAAATAAAAAGGTGTTTTATTCTGTAATGTGTATGCAGTTGAAATATATATATATATTTTTTAATTTTTTTTGAAACTGATGTGGTATAAATCTTAAGCAATGATAACACAGGGCAACAAAGGTCCCCAAGGATAGTGTTATTTTATAGATAGAGGTTTGAATTGATAGGCACAAAAATACAAACAAAAAAGAGTGTTTTCTACCAACTTGCAGAAGTTTGTGGTTTTCTTTTTCATCGACAAGCAGTGGTGAAGTGGAATCACCCTCTTGGGAGGAAAAGGACTAGGAATCTAGCCTTCCTGTGTTTTCAACTTTAGGTAATACATATCTCTTCTGGATAGTGCTCATCAAATGAGGAATCAAAATACATTATATATTTGAAAGCAAGGAATTGGATCAATTTGCTTATAATCCTTTTATTTCTTAAGATCTATGGCCCTTTCATCAAAGCATTTCAATTTTTTGTCTTAGGACAATCATGCACAATAATTCAACCCCAAACCACAAAAACAGTCTAAAATTTTTTAAACATTCAGACATCCACATGGATTTTGCACTGATGTTTGAGAGAGAAGTAAAGTAAATCACAGTCTTTCTGTCTGGCTCTCATAATCTGTTGCTTGTCCTAAAAAAGTAACCCAAGTGCCCGCTGTGGGTGAGGCACAGACAATGAAATATTGCTGCCTTGTGACTTATATAAAAAGACTTGTCATTGATCTTAGAGAAATTTTCATTTCTAAGTGTATGTTTTTAAAACTTCTTTGTTTTATGTTTCCTAAGTCACTATAAACTGAACCCAGACAAACACTTTTATTTGTACTTTCTTCACACGCTGGATTGGAGTGCTGTGATTAGTTTCCTAGCTAGCCTCTGAGCTTGCTGAGATAACAGCTCTTCCCTCCTTATCCTTCCATCCTCCATGATACTCAACTCAGTGCCTCGCCTGCAGCAGAGACATAAAAAAGGCTGAACTGAATTGACCTGACTTCATTATTCAGCTGACTCTTTAGCTTTTGCTAAATATTTCTTAGTTCTAGTTGGGAGCCAAAGCATTGAGAAGATTTTACTAACAACTAAAAATAATACTAAAAGTAACTTCTAGCCCAGAAGAGATTATGTCTATTTCAAATTAAGAACAGATGAGAAATATTAAAATGTCCATTAGAGTACTGTAAAATGCTCCAATTCTTTGTCTGTTCCCATCATGAATCAGGGTCCCATAAGAAAGGCTCCCATGGCAAAGCATCAGAGTTCTTTTGCAAATTCAAAATATCCAGGTAAAGTGTTCATTCATATTTGTACTTGTAAATATTTTTGTCCAAAATAACTTTAATAGCATAGGCTCATTCTTAATAAAGTTTTGACGTGGGAATTTTTGACACCTCTGAAATAAAAGGTGTAGGAAAATATGGAAGGTGTAATTATCCCTGAAAATAAGTGATTCCCACAGAAGATACACAGTATGTTCAATATCTCCAGGTTGCCTGTAAGGAAGGTTTAACTCAGTATTTTGATTGTAGGGTTCTAGTGGCTGGTGCTTCATCTAATACCTTTTCAATAAAGGATGCCAATCCATCTGCTGTAACATCTCCCTAAACTTTGATAAGAGTTTCCTAGTACCATTTTGATGCCTCAGAGGAAAGCCAATTTGCTTTTTACAGAATCACTCACCGTGGAATGCTGTGAGAAAGCCACAAGCTGCACATATAAAACACCAGAGCTCCCTCTACAGCAGTTACCAGCAAATGTGCCCTCCAGCTGGTTGCCCTAGGCTGGGACCCAGATGGAAGCCCAGAAAATAAAAACAAAAGCAAAACAAAGGGAAGCTCTCTTGGCTTCTTTTCATGGGTACAAAATAGGGTGGGGATGAGAAGGTAGCCAAGCAGAGAAGAATGATGAAAGAGAAGTTATTGTGTAAGAGATTGTAATGTGTATGAGCAGATTATTGCTTGTATCTGTATGAAGTTTTCCTGTCAAAACAATGACAAATTTAGTTCATTTCAAGTTATTCGTATCCTTGGGTTTTTGCTTTGTCTTGTTTTGTTTCATTTTGTTTTAAGGTGGGAAAGGAATAGCAACAGGGATATCACAAAGAGAAGGGAGAAATTATACAATACAGAGGCAGGCTGGGCTTCCCTGCACCACTGCAGAGGCACGTCCCACTGCATTCCTCTGGGCGTGATCGACTGGCCAGATGAAGAGCTTCAAGGTCATCAAAGGAAGGAGAAATGAGGAGTTGCCTGAATTTGTGTTGATTGGTGTATTGCACAGAGCAAGGATGAAACGCAAAACTCAAAGGGAAAAGGCAAAGCAGATGAGGAATTATATTCCTGAAGAAACCGTGCAGCTTGAGAACTGTGAAATGTCATTGGCAGGTAGCCCATTCCCTTTAAGAAAATGTGAAGTATGTGCACTGCAGACAAAGGGGACCCACTGTAAACATGGCTCAATAACTCTTTCAAATGAGAGAGAGGGTTAGTATTTACCTTTCAGAGACGTTGGGTCACCCTGATTTACACTGAAAGAAGGAAATGTCTCTAACACCTTAAAATCTTGAGTGCATGCCACATACCACAAAACCAAAATATGGCTGATAATGGGCACAGCAGTCACTGAAAGGTAACCAACTGAGCATACGCATTCATGTGGGTAGTATGTTCTGATGACTCTAATTTATGCCCCTTTCCCAGACATCAGAGTGTATCCCTCTGTTTAAAATGTAAATATACTAATAGAATTAGACTCTTTCTCAACTTCCAAATCCAAAATGAAAAGTGGGTGAGAATGTTCTGTCCACCCCCCCACACCTGCTCCCCATCTACACAGAGACAACCTGAAGAGCTAACAGTGTTTTAAAGACTTCAATCAGATTCTCCTAGAAAAATAACCATTGGGCATGGCCAGAGATGGGATTCTGGAATATGTCTGACAGTGCAGTCTATAGGACTCTTTATTGGGAGAGAGCAAGTTAGGAGGGAGAAAAAAAATTAACAGAGGATTTAAAAGTCAATAGATAAGATGACTGGTCAATAAAATCTGGTACAGCCATACAGCTGAACGCTATTCAGCAAACTAAACAGGAATAAAATACTAATACACGCTACGATATCCCAAGTGAGAGAAGCCACGCCAAAAAACCCTATAATGTATGATTCCATTTATATGAAAGATTCTGCAAAGGTAAACCAATAGAGACAGAAGGTAAAACAGTATTTGCCTGGGGCCGAGGCTTGGAATGGGGATTAACTGAAAATGGGAGTATGGGACCTTACTGGAGCGATGGGAATGTTCTGTGACTAGATGATGGGGATGATTACACAACTTGGTAAATTTATGAAAAATCATGAATTGCATGCCTTAATTGGGTGAATTTAATGGCATGTAAATTGTAGCTTGATCAAGTAGTTTGGTTATTTAATTAAATTAGTGACTGCTTCAATTTGATAGAAGCAGTCACTAATTTGATATTCTAAGAGTTTAAGAAAAGACGGAGTTCCCATAGTGGTGCAGTGGAAACGAATCCGACAAGGAACCATGAGGTTGCGGGTTTGAACCCTGGCCTCGCTCAGTGGATTAAGGATCCGGTGTTGCCATGAGCTGTGGTGTAGGTCGCAGACGCGGCTCAGGTCTGGTGTTACTGTGGCTGTGGCAGAGGCCAGCAGCAAGAGCTTTGATTAGACCGCTAGCCTGGGAACCTCCATATGCTGCAGGTGCAGGCCTCAAAAGACAAAAGACAAAAAAAAAAAAAAAAAAAGAAAGAAAGAAAGAAAAGAAAGTTTTTTTTAATGAAAATATATGAAAGAGCTTAAATGGGATAAGAGAAAAGAAGAAGTATCCAAAAGAGTTAGACAGTGTGCAGATAGACTTATTTTCTCTAGAAAACCAACTTCCAAATAAAGGTCTATGCAAGAGAAAGCAGCTTTAGAGAGAACCCAAGTCCTCAAGGGAAGGAAGAGAAGTCTAGGTAAAAACGAAATACCAAAACCAAAAATTTATCCCTTAATATATCACAATAACATCCTCCATTTATGCACATATTTTTCCCATGTACTACCACCACTCTTTACACACACACACACACACACACACACATGTTAGAAACTACACACACAGGAGTAGGAGACACTGGTGAGTGGAGGGACACATCTTCAATTGGTCAATATATAAAATGCAGTCCTCTGTGCATGGCACTTTACTGCAATGACAGCTCAGCTGGCACATGACTCTTCTGTGTCATAAAGGATACGTGTAGAACCAAAACCACCAACTAGAATGTTTCCACTAGCCATACCGGTTGGTCTGATCTCTTGGACGAAGCTTCCTTCAGACCTTAAGATTCAGGAGTTACTCCAAGGGGTGGAGTCCATGTATCTACCCCCTCAGCAGCAGGCTTAGGACAAAGGCTCAGTAAACATCTGTCAGATTTACATTTGAAAAGGAAAGGAGGGAAGAGAGGGAGGAAGGCAGAAAAGAAGAAAGGAGAGAAGACAACAACCTTTGAAAACAGAAAAACAACAATTAAAGGGGTAGAAAAATAGCATTAATTCTATTTTACAGTTAGTTTGTGTGAGGAGCTGGGGAAGCTAAGGGATGATAACTGTTGTCACGTTTTTAAAAGAATTGTTATGAAGAAATAACTATTCTAATCCTCCAAAGAGCAGAAATTACAAGAAAAAGAAACTTCAATTAGCCACAAAGCAAGCTTATCAAGAAAGGTAACTCTGACTCCTAAAAGAGCTCACATGCCATTCATCCCTATGGATGTCTAAGAAGGCAATTATTATTTTTCTCAGCTGGAGTAAATATAGACCTGTCCAAGACAAGAAGTTGAATCAGGAACAACTTCTGCTCCCTTCCTGATCTCTGATTTTATTCAATTTTCTATTGCTTATCTTCTAAATGTTCTTGTAATAACCTGCCCTCTTGCTAACACCTTCTTGTAAATGAGATGCCTATCTAGGTTTATCCCAGCTAAATAAACTGAATTCAATAAAACCCATCCTGGGTTATCCTCCAGGAGAGTTATTACTCCACTAACATGCTACTGTTGCTACCGTTACCTAATGCTTTAACTTCTCCTTTAGGCTTGAGTTATGCTACGTTGTTGTATATCTAAGATAAGAGGCTGTCTGGAGTCTGTTCAATGTTATCGCATAACATACAGTGACTTTTTTATTGAAGGCACTCCATGAGTACCTCTGCACTGATGCAGGTTTTATTGAAACTAATTCAGATTGTGTGTGTGTACACATTCATGTAATATACATATATATTTATATATATTTTTTAAAATAAATGCTGAACTGAAAACAATCATGATGTTACTCTTCACAGTTAGATAATAATCTGCTTAATCTGTCAGATCGGTATACCCTGTGTTTAGTCTAGTTTAAAGCTTAAAGTGGGGACCCTGGTCTCTTAAATACACACCAGCACAGTAGGAGTTTGCTGTCTGTCCATGCTGACCAACCCAATCTCTGCCCAATATCTGTCACTTCAGATCTCTGAAGATGCAACAATTCCCAACCATAAGTCCCCAGACCTCTAGGCTTTCACAAAATTAAAAATGGGGTGTTCAGCTAGAGTGTCCATGTTTCAAAAACCTTAATGGAAATTTTACATCTCCCACAAAGGCTGCAATAGGTAAATGGTCCCCCTTCTTTGGTTTTGAGTTTTACCAAGTCCTTTGAATAATCCTGATTGTCTCATATTTATCAGGAATTCTGGTTAGCATCATACATGATTTTGATAAATCAATTATTGGGGATTAATTATTCCTTAAAACTGTAGTTTGAAAGAAGAAAAATATTGGAAAACATGAAACTCAAAAAAGAAAAATTACATAAGCTCCTTAATGACAAAAAGGTTGGTATCCCTATCATGAAAATAGCATCCAGTAACATGAGAGCACTGACCTGAGAATCATCATTTATGGAATGAAGTTATATCCAGACTTCTTATGAAATAAAGTCCAACTGAAAAAAAAAAAGAAAAATACATACCATACTCCGTCTACTTCCTGCCCTATTATTCAGGGCTCTAATGCAACGTGGATTTAGAAAATTTTACAATTTCTTTATTACACAGATGCAGATTTATGAGGCAGCCAGAGAAATATTCTACATCTTTTTCTCATGCCCATAGTCTTACATGCATTCAGAGAACACAACTTCTAGGGAAAAAATTGTGCAATATGTAAGGTGGAAAATCAGTGTTGGCATTTTTGTGCTTCCAACCAAGGGCAAAGATGGGAAAAACTTCTCTAGCTTTTTTCTGAGGGTAGGTGTTTGTGTACTCCATCACTTCTGAGTATTGAAGAAACATAAGAGTAAGAAAAGATACCACTTTAATAAAGCAAACTTGGCACAGGAGAATGCCTGCTAGAAACTGGAAATTGGACCAGTAGCCACTGAAAAGTTGCCCTCTAAGCTGTAAATCAAATAAGAGAATGTGACCATTACATGATACAAAAAGGTTGAAAACAAGAAAATCTATAGAGTGGAAAATTATTCAGCCATAAAAAGGAATGAAATACTGATCCACACTACAAAATGGATGATTGTTGGAAACATTAGGCTAAGTTAAAGAAACCAGATGCAAAATATCACATATTATATTATTCTATTTATATAAAATATTCAGAAAAGGTAAATCTATATACAGAAGTAGAATCATGGCTTCCTGGGACTAGGAATTGATGGGAATGGGAAGTGACTGCAAATGGGTACAAGAGATATTTCTGGAATGATGCAAATGTTCTGTCTTTGGAGTTGTGGTAAGGGTGGCAGAACTCTTAAAATCATTAAGTTGTACACCTAAAATGAATGAATATTAAAGTATATGTTACACTTCAATAAAGTTGTTAAAATATTTTTAAATTTCTTGAATCATATGACATGTTCACCGCTATATCCTCAGCACTTGACACAGTTCCTATCATATAGTAGGTGACTTACAGAAAGCCTACGCATACATGTTGAAAAGATTCATTATATTCCCAGAAAAGATTAAAATTATGAAGCCCGAATCTAGATACTCCATTTTTTTTTAAATAATATATTGGAGTTCCCATTGTATCTCAGCAGGTTATGAACCCGACTAGTATCCATGAGGATGCAGGTTTGATCCCTGGCCTCGATCAGTGGGTTAAGGATCTGGTGTTGCCATGAGCTGTGGTATAGGTTGCAGATGCAGCTCAGATCCCTCATTGCTGTGGCTGTGGTGTAGGCTGGCAGCTGTAGCTCCAATTCAACCCCTAATCTGGGAACTTCCTTGTGCTGCACATACAGCCCTAAAAAGCAAAACAAAACAAAGCAAAAGAAAAAGAAAGAAAGGTACCACAATAATCGCAAAATATTGTTATTATCACTTTAAAAGTTATCACTGGAGAGTGGTCCAAAAATGCAAATAATAATATCGTGCAGAAGAACTGCTACTTAAATTCAAAGAAAAAAATTATAAAGAATTTATAAAGGGTACCCTAATTTTTTTGATGTGACAGTAAATTTCAGAAGATAATAGGGAAACATATTTAAAATTTGGAAGGGAAAAGAGGGATCTCAAACATTTTCTCCCCCAGCTAACTCATCCTTCATAAAACATTTTCAAATGTGAAGAGCTTAAAAAATACATATCAACTATATATGCCTCTTGAAAATGTTATTTAATATTATATCAAATAGTACAGGCTAAATTAAGCTACAGTTATTAACAACCCCAAAACCTCAGTGACTTACAACAGAACAAGTTATTCTTTGATCACACTTAGTACCTATAGGTGGGGAGGAGAGAGTTGCAATTGTCTGCTGATGGCTGTTACTCTGAGATCCAGGCTGATGGAGAAACTTCCCCAGAGGGAAAGAGAGCTCTGGATAGTTCCCACTGGCAAGTCCATTCACACTTCACTGGCTAGAACTAGTCACAGGGCCTCACACCACTAAAAGGGTTAAGAAATGCAACTCCTTATTACCACAGAAAAGAAAATCATGGATTTGGAGAATAGACTTGTGGTTGCCAAGGCGGAAGGGGAGGGAGTGGGAGGAACTGGGAGCTTGGGGTAAACAGATGCAGAATGTTGCCTTCGGGATGGATTAGCAATGGGATCCTGCTGTGTAGCACTGGGAACTCTGTCTAGTGGAACACATAATGTGAGAAAAAAGAATGTATACATGTATGTGTAACTGGGTCACCATGCTGTGCAGTAGAAAATATACATATATATAAAGAAACAAAACAAAACAAAACAAACAAAAGAAATGCAACTCTAGTTCTAGCTTCCCCTCAAGGCAGGGTAGAGAGGGTGGAGTGAGGATTGCTCCAGTGGCTGCTGAAACCACCTGGGCTCCTGCAATTCCAGTGAATGCTCCAGCCCAGCTTACTCCACATCGCAGTTTGGCACTGGATCCAGAGCCACCTCTGGGAAGAAATCTCCACCATGGGACACAGAGGCTGCTTGGTCCTAGGGCAGTCTCTGGGTAAGGCAGCAGCCATTGTTGGCACCTACTCAAGCAGCACATCAGAAGCAGTCCAGAATTTTGACAGTGGCTGGTTCAACACCATTCACACCCCAGTACACACCAAGAGTTCATGCAGACCCCACCGACCCTGTGGTATGGCGGCACAGTGAGGGTGGAGGTTGTGGGGAGTGATCAGCTGTGAAGAACAAAGGGGACTTAGGCCCAAGACTGTATCTGAACAGAACAAGGGAAACAATCTCTGTTACCTGCACAGGCAGCACGTCAGAGAGAGCGCCAACCTCTCTGTGGCCAATATGAGCCTCCCTTGCTTCAGCACTACCCTTACTTTGGGGCAAGGGTCCTAGTGAGGGGAGAGGGAAAAGCACACACTTAAAGGGAACAGAGCCAGCTCTAAGTTGACCTCAAGGTTTCTCCTCTAGTAACTTGAGATCAGATCCCACTTCCAACAGAGTAGTGAGCCACTGAATAGAGGGGAAGCTTCGCCTCACACCCAGCTTCAGCTCTCATTCCTCCATCTCCAGCCCCACTTCCTACCAAGACGAGAGCTGTCAGCACACCTTGAGGAAAGACGTGATTTACATCTACATCAAACCCGGCTCTCCTATCCAGGACATTGGGCACATGCAATCTGTACAGGGATGATTCCACATAAGGACACTCCTTCACGAGTGCAACAGGTAACTATTGCACCTAAATTCATAGAGGCAGAGAAAGTTAGGCAAAATGAAAAGGCAGAGGAACAGATCTGAAGTGAAAGAGCAAAAGAAAATCCCTTAAAAATAAATAATTAAACAGAAATAATCAATTTGCCAGACAAAGAATTCAAAACATTGGTAATAAAAAAATGTTAACTGAATTAGGAGAAAGAATAGATGAACCACAGAGGGAATTTTAACAAAGAACTAAAAAACATTTTTCAAAAGACCCAATTAGAAATGAAGAATTCAGTAACTGAAATTTAAAAAGCACATTAGAAGGAATGAATAACAGACTAAGTGATACAAAAGAACACATAAGATAGCTGGAGGATACAATAGTGGAAATCACCCAGTCAGAACAGTCAAACAAAAAACAAACTCAATATAAAAAAAAAAATGTAATGTATGTATGTAAGGATAACCTGACTCCCTTGCTGTACAGTGGGAAAATTAAAAAAAAAATTAAAAAAAAATAAACACATAAATATTTCTGTAAAAAAAATATATATATATATAAAAAAAAATGTAATGTATGCATGTAAGGATAACTTGATCCCCTTGCTGTACAGTGGGAAAATAAAACAAAAATAAATAAATAAATAAATAAATAAATAAATAAATAAATTTCTGTTGTTTTCAAAAAAAAGCAAAGAACCAACCCAATGAAGAAATGGACAGAATACTTGAATAGACATTTTTCCAAAGAAGACATATAGATGGCCAAAAGGCACATGAAAAGATGCTCAATATTGCTAATCATAAGGGAAATGCACATCAAAACCATAATGAGATATCATCCCACACCAATCAGAATGGCTATCATCAAAAAGTCCACAAATAACAAATATGGAGAGGATATGGAGAAAATGGAATCCTTGTACACTGTTGGTGGGAATGTAAACTGGTGCAGCCATTAGGGAATACAATATGGAGGTTCCTTTAAAAACTAAACACAGAGCTACAATATGATCCAGCAATTCCACTCCTGGGTATATAGCTAGAGAAAATGAAAACACAAATTTGAAAATCTATGTGCACTTCAATATTCACAGCAGCACTATTTACAATAGCCAAGGTATGGAAGCCAACCAAGTGTCCAGCAACAGATGAATGGATAAGGAAGATGTGATATATATATATATGTGTGTGTGTGTGTGTGTGTATTATGAATATATGTGACATAATATGAATATTATTCAGCAATAAAAAAGAGTGAAATTCTGCCATTTGCAGCAACATGGATGGACCTAGAGAATATTATATTTAGTGAAATAAGTCAGACAGAAAAAGACAGATACTGTATGATATCACTTGTAGAACCTAAAAAATAAAACAAGGAGTTCTCATCATGGTGCAGTGGAAACAAATGCGACTAGGAACCATGAGGTTGTGGGTTTGATCCCTGGCCTAGCTCAGGGGTTAAGGATCCAACATTGCCATGAGCTGTGGTATAAGTCGCAGACATGGCTCGGATCTGGCATTGCTGGGGCTGTGGCATGGGCCAGTGGCTACAGCTTCAGTTTGACCCTTAGCCTGGAAGCCTCAATATGCCACAGGTGTGGCCCTAAAAAGACAAAAAATAACATAAAATACAAAACAAATGATATATAGCAAAATAGAAGCAGATTCACAGATATAGAAAATGAACTAGTGGTTATCAGTAGAAAAAGGGAAAGCGGAGGGGCCAGATAGATATATGGGATAAGGAGATACATACTACCAGTATAAAATAGATAAGCAACAAGGATACATTATACAGCATAGGGAATTATAGCCATTATTTTGTAATAATTTTCAATGGAGTGTTATTTATTTATTTATTTATTTATTGTCTTTCTTCTATTTCTTGGGCCGCTCCCACAGCATATGGAGATTCCCAGGCTAGGGGTCGAATCGGAGCCGTAGCCACCAGCCTACGCCAGAGCCACAGCAACGCAGGATCTGAGCCGCGTCTGCAACCTACACCACAGCTCACGGCAACGCCGGATCCTTAACCCACTGAGCAAGGGCAGGGACCGAACCCGCAACCTCATGGTTCCTAGTCAGATTCATTAACCACTGCGCCATGACGGGAACTCCTAGAGTGTAATTTATAAAAATACTGAATCACCTGAAATTAATACCATATTGAACTTCAACTATACCTCAATTTAAAAAAAAAAAGACATATGGATACATATGATAGACTGTCCTTCTCTTCACGAGTTTTATGAATCATTTTTGATGACTGAAACACAAATTATAATACTATATGACATTTAAGATATTTAAAAGTGGGCAAAGTAAAGAAATAAGATTTTCACACTTCATCAGAAGTTGTAAAATATTGATACTAGAATGTGATGAGTCACGTATGTATATTGTAATACCCAGAGTTAAGAAAATTAAACCAAAAATATACCCAAAAACAAATTAAAAAAATTAAAATGATATCCTAAAAATATGTGCAAGTAACACATAGAAAGACCAAAAGAGAGAACAGAGGATCAAGAAACAAGGAAACGAACAATAGAAAACAGGTAACAAATGACAGACTTAAGTCTTAACATATCAATAAGTACCTTAAATGTAAATGGTCTAAATACACCAGTTAAAAGGTAAAGAGTGAATATAACTAAACATGCAGTTACCACAGGACCCAGCAACTGCACTCTTGGCATTTAGCCTAGAAAAGTAAAAATTGAGTTCATACAAAAATCTGTACACAAATGTTCAAAACTTTTTTTATAGTAGCCCAAAACTAAAAAGAACCCAGATGACCTTCAGTGGGTAAATGACCTGACAAACTGTGGTACATCCATACCATGGAATACTACTCAGCAAATAAAGAAACTATTGACACACACAACAACTTGGGTCAATCTCAAGGGAGTTATACTGAGAGAAAAAGCTAATCCCAAGAGATTACACAGTGTATAATTTCACTCATATAACACATAAATTGAAACAATTATAGAAATGGCAATAAATAACCCCACAACTTTCATGAGATAACCAGAAATTTAAATACTGAGTGATAGAAAAAAATTAAGAAATTAATTTCTTTCTTTTTTTTTTTTTTTTTTGTCTTTTTGCTATTTCTTGGGCTGCTCCCATGGCATATGGAGGTTCCCAGGCTAGGGGTTCAATCGGAGCTGTAGCCACTGGCCTACACCAGGGCCACAGCAACGCGGGATCCGAGCCGTGTCCGCGACCTACACCACAGCTCACGGGAACGCAGGATCCATAACCCACTGAGCAAGGGCAGGGATCGAACCCGCAACCTCATGGTTCCTAGTCGGATTCGTTAACCACTGCGCCACTAAGGGAACTCCCAGAAATTAATTTTTTAGTTGTTATAATGTTTCCAAGTTTACTTTAAATGTTCTGATATTTAGGGAAACATTGAAATATTTATGAATGAAACATGATATGTGGGATTTGTTTCAAAACAATATGAGGAGTAGATGGGAGTGTGAAAAGTGTGGGATTGACCATGGATTCATGGTTGTTGGGGCAAGAAAATGGTATGTGGATGTTCCTTATATTGTTCTGTCTACTTTTGTATGTGTTCAAAGTCTCCATTATTATTATTATTAAGTAGCAAAAGCAGTTGGAAAAAAGTTTTTAAAACTGAATGTAGATATTACATTATTTTAAATAAATTTACAATGTATAAATTTAATAAGTTTTATTAAAACCTATGATAATATTAACAAAGGGACAAAGAATAAAGAGGTAGGAAGGAGAAAGTTAAATTGCATTAAAGGAATTGTTTAAGTAGAGATAATTCAAAAGATACCTCTTAATTTTGACTCTGTCAGAACATAATATTACAAATAATAAATCAAAAGATTGGTAAACCTTACTACTCTAAAAGTAAAATCATAAGAAAGCACCATAATAAGTTTTCATAGGAAATCTGAATCAAAGTTTTAAGAAACAGATAACTGTTCACAGTGCCTCAAAATCTAGTGACTTGAAAACAAAATTTATTATCTCACAATTTCTGTTAGAAATCCAGGGATGGCTTACCTTGATGGTCTGGCTCAGGCTTTCTCACCAAGCTATAATCATGGTGTTGACAAAGGCTATAGTCACCTTGAGATTCAACAGAAGGTGGCTCTACTGCCAAGCTCATTTGCATGGCTTTTGATGGATGTCAGACAATCTACTTCCAAGCTCACTGTGGTGGCTTCTCCATAGGGCTGCCTCATGACATAGCACCTGGCTTCCTCCAAAATAAGCAACCTGAGAAAAAGAGCATACAAGATGGAAGACAGTATTTTCAGAACCATATCTTGGAAGTGACATCCCATGGTTAGTCAATAGAAATTCCATGTCCTATTCAATAAAAATGAGTCAATATTTTAAATCTACATTCAAGTGGAGACTGCACAGGAGCAAGAATACAAGAAATTAGGACCATCTTAAAGGGTGCATATCATAGAATACAACCCTTTAAATTCTGTTTATGAAATCAGTGACCAAAACTTGAAAAGAGCAACAAAATAAAATTACTGATTAATCTCATTTATGAAAATCAGTGCAAAAAATAAAATATTATAGGCAGAATCCATAGAATATTAAAAGAATAATATACCAACTGAGGAGTATTCCAAAAATTTAAGTAAGGTTTCATATTAGAAAGTATATCAATAAAAACTACCATGTTCATTCAATGAAGAAAAATAATTTCACTATTTTGCATACACTGAAAAGGATTTTCATATAATACAACACCCATTATTGACAGAAACAAAACTGATGAAAAAATTGAAAAATAAGATTTAGTAATTAAGGTAGGCTAAATTGCTATAAAAAATGTATCCAAGTGATAATGGCTGTATTATAATAAAAGCTTACTTATAATTTATGTAAGTAATAGACTAGGATGGATGCTATTACTTCTGCTTCACCACATCATGACTAATTCAGAGTAAAAGATAAGTTAAGAGCTTTATTTATAGCATAGGAAACTATATCTAGTCACTTGTAATGGAGGATAATGTGAGAAAAAGACTATGTATATATACATATGAGGAGTCACTTTGCTGTATAGCAGAAATTGACAGAACACTGTAAATTAACTATAATAGAATAAATAAAAATAAAAAAATTTTAAAAAGAGCTGTTATTAGTTATCATTAGAACTAGTACACAAATTTGGTAAAGTTTCAGTTTAGAAAATCAATATACAAAAATCTTTTATGCTTTTAAACACTAATAACAAATTATTAGAGAAAAAATAAATTTCAAAAACAATACTTTTACAATTTCATCAAAAAGAATAAACTACCTAGGAATAAAGTTAACCAAAGATGTGAAAGACTTGTATACTGAAAACAATAAGACATTAACGGAAGAAGTTAAAGAAGACACACATTAATGGAAATATATTCCATGCTCATGGATTAGGAGAATTAGTATTGATAAAATGTCCATACTACCCAAAGCAGTCTAAAGATTCAATGTACTCCCCATCAAAATTCCAGTGGCATCTTTCACAGAAATGGAACAAACAATCCTAAAATATGTGTGGAATCACAAAAGACACCGAATAGCCAAAGCAATTTTGAGAAAGAAGAAAAAAGCTGGAAGTATCATGCTCCCTGGTTTCAAACAGTATTACAAAACTATGGTAATCAAAACAGTATGATATTGGCATAAAACAGACACATAAATCAATGGGACAGAATAGAGAACCCAGAAATAAACCCATGCATATATGGTCAATTAACTTATGACAAAGGAGCCAATAATATATAATTGGGAAAGGACACTCTTCAATAAATAGTGTTGGGAAAACTGGACAGCCACATGCAAAATAATGAAACTGGACCACTATCTTATATCACACACAAAAATTAACTCAAAATGGATTAAAGACCTGAAACCATAAAATTCCTAGAAGAAAACAGGTGGAAAGCTCCTCAACGTTGGTCTTAGCAATGATTTTTTTCGGTCTGACACCAAAGGCAAAGGCAATAAAAACAAAAATAAACAAAGGGAGAAAATAAACAAGTTTTGTACACCAAAGGAAATCATCAACAAAATGAAAAGTCAACCTACAGAAGGGGAGAAAATACTCAAATCATATATCTGATAAGGGATTAGTATTATATAAAGAACTCATACAACTCAATAGCCAAAAAAAAAAAAAAAAAAGGCTAAAAATTGGGCTGAAGATCTGAATAGACATTTCTCCAAAGACATACAGCCAACAGGTACATGACAAGATACTCAACATCACTAAACATCAGGGAAATGTGAATTGAAACCACAATGTGATATTACCTCACAACCATTAGAATGGCTATCATCAAAAAGACAAGAAATAACAAATTTTAGAAAGGATGTAAAGAAAAGGAAAACCTTGTGTACTGTTGGTGGGAAATTCAACTGGTACAGCCATTGCGGAGGTTCCTTAAAAAATTAAAAATAGGAGTTCCCATCATGGCTCAGTGGAAATGAATCTGACTAGTATCCAGGAGGACACAGGTTCAATTCCTGGCCTCGCTCAGCAGGTTAAGGATCTGGCATTGCCGTGAGCTGTGATGCAGGTCACAGAGGCAGCTCAGATCTGGCATTGCTGTGGCTGTGGCGTAGGCCAGCAGCTACAGCTCCAATTTAACCCCTAGCCTGGGAACATTGATATGCCACAGGTGTGGCCCTAAAAAGACCAAAAAAAAAAAAAAATTAAAAATAGAATTTTCATGTGATCCAGCAATTTTACTTCCAGATATTTATCCAATGAAAATGAAAAGGCTAACTTGAAAAGACATATGCATGTTCATTGCAAAATTATTTACAATGGCCAAAATATGGAAACAATCTAAGTGTACATTGACAGATGAATGGTTAAAGAAAATGTGGTAAGATACACACACACACACACACACGCACACACACTAGAATATTATTCAATCATAAAAATTAAGGACATCTTGCCATTTGTGACAACATGGATGGACCTTGAGGGCATTATGCTAAGTTAAATAAGTCAGACTGAGAAAGACAAATACTGTATGATGTCATTTATACATAGAACCTAAACAAACAAACAAAACAAAGCACATAGATACAGAGAACATATTGGTAGTTATCAGAGCCAGGCATGGGGGGGTGGGGCAAAACGGGTGAAGAGGGTCAAAAAGTACAAACATCCAGTTATAAGATGAATAACTCATAGGGCTATAATGTACAGCATGGTGACTATAGTTAATAATACTGTATTGTATATTTGAAAGTTACTAAGAGAGCAACTCTTAAAAGTTCTCAGAAGAAAAAAAAATTGTAATTAATGTACAATGACAGATGTTAACTAGACCTAAATTTTTTGTTTACATTATGGGGCAGGAGTAAACTAGCTCTACATGATATTAAAATATTAAAATGGCACGTGAATTCATTTCCTATTGCATCTGTAAAGAATTATCACAAACCTAAACAATTCAGATTTATTTTGTTATATCTCTGGAGGTCAGAAGTCTGAAATGGATCTCCTGAGACTAAAATCAAGGTATGGGTAGGGCTGTGTTCCTTTCTAGAGGTTCTAGAAAGAATTTGTTTCCTTACCTTTTCCACATTCTAAAGATTATTGCTTTCCTTGGCTCCTGGTCCCCCCTTTTATCTTGAAAGCCAACAATATTGCATTTCCCTGGCCATTTTTCTGTATTCACATCTACTTTTCTGAACACAGATGGGAAATTTTCTCTAATTTTAGTGGCCCTTGTGATTAGCGTTTTCCCACTCAGGTCATTTAAGAAAATCTCCCCATCTCAAAGTTTTTACCATGATCATGTTTGCAAAATCCCTTTTATAACATAAAGTAATATATTCATAGGTAGGGATTAGGAGGTGAACATCTTGTGGGGGCATTATTTTGCCTATCATAGCTTAATTCTGGTTCATATATAACTAGAGAAATAAAATGTAATAGAAAATATCAGGGGTTCCTGGCATGGCTCCGGAGAAACGAATCTGACTGGTATCCTGGAAGACACAGGTTCAATTCCTGGCCTTGCTCAGTGTGTTAAGGATCTGGTGTTGCAGGTCACAGATGAGGCTTGGATCCTGCATTGCTGTGGCTGTGGTGTAGGCCAATTTCACTACTGCTCCAATTTAACCCCTAGCCTGGGAACCTCCATATGCCAAGGGTGTGGCCGTAAAAAAAGACCAAAAAAAAAAAGGAAATACCACTGAAATATTCTAGAAAGTCTAGTAGCAGACTACAATAGACATAAGGGGTTAATTAGTTATTATAACTTCCATTTTGAATCTGTGAAGAAACAACTGCTTGTTCAATACTTATTATTGAGATAACAAAATTACAATTGGAAATTAAATTGAATATCAACCTCACCTACTGTAATAAAACTAATTCCAGTTGGAGTAAAGATTTTAAAGTTCTAAAAAAAGAAATCATAAAAAATCAATATAAACTATAGGAGAAATTGTTATATACTCTAAGTGAGAAAAACCATAACAGAACATGTTGATAAATTCAACTAACTAAAATTTTAAAAATCTGCATGGTAATACAATACCATAAACAAAATCAAAATGCAAACCATGAACTATATTTTTTACTGAAACTTGTCTCTTTGCATAAGGTTAATTTCCTTAATATGTAAGGATCTCCAACAAATCAATTAAAAATAAAAAAGAACTACTGGGAGATCCCGTGGGGCATCAGAAATGAATCCGACTAGTATCCATGAGGTGGGTTCAATTCCTGGCCTTGCTCAGTGGGTTAAGAATCTGGCATTGCTGTGAGCTATGGTGTAGGTCACAGACGCGGCTCAGATCTGGCTTTGCTGTGGCTGTGGTGTAGGCCAGCAGCTGTAGCTCCAATTTGATCCCTAGCCTTGGAATTTCCATATGCTGTGGGTAAAGCCTAAAAAAGCAAAAAAAAAAAAAAAAAAAAAGCACTACTCATGACAAAAGCTGTGCATTAATAGCTCAAAGAAAATAAATTCAAATGTCTCAGACACATGAAAATATGTTTGACCTCATTCACAGGCAGAGAAATGAAAAACTACCCAAAGGTACCATGTTTTACCTAGCAGTAACAACAATAAACAAATCTGATGACACACTTCATGAACCAAGGTATGAGTTTACAAGTAGATGTTAATTGATACAACTTCCATGAAGAATAATTTGTTTTGCTGCACCAACTAAAACTAAAATTGCATGTACACTTTGATAAAGCAATTTTGTTTCCGTAAATTATACTGCAAAATACACATGGGCAAAATAGAATAAAGACAGTATGTTTGGTACAGCAAAAAGCTGGACATAAAATGTCCACTGATAGATCTCTAGCTAATTATGTTAATCCACATATTCAAATACTCTAAAATAGTTTTCAGCCATCAAAAAAGAATGAGGTAGCTTCTATATATTGTTATAGATGGGTCACAAAGACAAATTCTAACTTAAAAAAAAAAAAAAACGTGGGATATGGTATGCTAACATTTGTGCTAATTTACAGACCAGTTTCCAAGGCCAAGTAAGAGTAATTTTTAAGTTATATGTTTCTCTCTTTTTTCCTTGAATCATCAAAAGTTGACTACAGCTCCATTTCTGATGCAAAATGTTATTGTTATAACTCATTCTTTAGGCATGGTAATAGAATATCAACTGTAAGAATTTGTGTGGGTAGCTCCCCCTTTTCTTTCCACCTTTCCCTAGCAAATATTCTGGGAAATGAGACAATTTTTCCTGAATTGAGTCTGCTCCACTGTGACATCATTCCTTCTTCCTTCACCCGATACTCCCAACTTGACCCATAACCCAAACTACATTTTTTCCCAATTGGAACTAAACAGTTTCCCCCCCAAAATATTTTAACCGCACAAAAAGAGCCTTCAAACTAAAGACTGATTTTCATAAATTCCCTAAATGTTATTGCAAAATCACTTGGCAAAGTGTCCGAGAATAGATTGTTATCCTACCTGCTTTGGTTTTCAGAGATGCTACACAGAATGAATAACTGGAAAGAGACATGTTTATTTTCAGAATCTATTTTCTAGAATGATTGTTGACTCCTTGATCTCTATTCTTTTCCTTTGCTTATTAGATATCCTGTATTAGAATATGATATCAGCAAAGTAATACAGCTCCAGTCTGTCTTTCACCCTTGATCTGGTTCAACCTCAAATCTTCATCTACCAGGAAATGTGATTGTTAAGATGAAAGTCCTGGAACTCAGATAAGGAATAACATTCTTCCCGAAGATGGAGGCCTCATACAAGGGCAACTCATGCATTTTGCTATTTGGCCTTATTTTTCATATCATTCACATTAGACATCATTCTTTGCGACTGTCTAGCAAGTGACACTTGTTGCCTATCACCAGGAGTAGAAGTCCAAACAGTTCTGCCCACTGCATCTTGGTATTGAGTCAACAAGGACAATCCGACACAGTCAAGCACTGACTGGATGGAACACTTCATTACTCACATAGAAAAGATGCAGAGCAAGATCAACTTCAGCGTGGGTGTTGGTCATCTATGGCCAGAGGGTGCCTCTTGGCAGCTGCCACAGAGTGATTAGACTAAAGGTACTCCTCTCATGCCTCAGAATGAATGACCCCGTCCCCTCCCCTCAGAGACAGATATCATAGTGGTTCCATTTCTTTAAAGAAAATAAAGGTCCAAAAGAGGAAAAGATTTTCCCACACAAAGCGACAAGTCCAGCACAGGCTGAGAGGATTTCTTATTCCTTGGTAAAGAAGTGTTCCAAGAGTTCCTGCTATGGTGCAGTAGGTTAAAAATCTGACTGCAGCGGCTCAGGTCGCTGCAGAGGCATAGTAGATTCAATCCCCGGCCCAGCACAATGGGTTAAGGAATCTGGAGTTTCTTGGATTCAGTCACTAGCCCAGGAACTTCCATATGCCTCAGAATTCCCACTGTGGCTCAGCGGGTAATGAACCCGCCTAGTATCCATGAGGATTCGGGTTCGATCCCTGGCCTCACTCAGCAGATTAAGGATCCAGCATTGCCATAAACTGTGGTGTGGGTTGCAGACATGGGTTGGATCCCATGTTGCTGTGGCTGTGGTATAGGGAAATTCCATGTGCCCCAGGTGCAGTCCTAAAAAAGAAAGAAAAAAAAATGTTCCAGGCCCAAGGCCCATTTTTATTTGGCAGATTGGGACCAAAAGACTGCATGCATGAGACTGCCTTTCCCAATAGTGACACCCCTGTAACTGCTGATTGCTCCTTCTACGGGAATGGCTATTTTTTTATACTGATTTTTATTTTTTTATACTGATTTTTATTTTTTTCCATTATAGCTGGTTTACAGTGTTCTGTCAATTTTCTACTGTACGGCATGGTGACCCAGTTGACCATGTCTATTTTTAAGACTCTGTTCCTCTAACCATAGGTGTGGGTTGATGGCTGACTTAATCTGGATTAACTAGTCCTTACACCCCAATTTTTGTCCCAGAAATAAATAGAGAGGCAGTCTCTCTCTGGGGTGGGAAACATAGAATGCCAAACCCAGGAACCTCTGGCTGCTATGGTTCCCACTCTTTTGGAGAAAGCTTATTCGCAGTAGACAAGAATAAAGTCGCCAGTGTAGAGACAAGCAAAAACAGTTATGTGAGGAGAGGCTTGGTGGCCTAGAGTCTTGGTTCCAGTGGACCCTGTACTTCACTGCATCTTTGTCTCTCCCACAGTCATGTGAGTTATTCTAATAACCTTCCTCTAAATTAGCCATTTGCCTAAGCTAATATCAGGGAGTTGGGTTTCTCTGAGGTCCAACCAAATCAGCCCCAATACACATTGCTTACACAAACATATCCACCTGCCCCAACCTACCTTCTACCTAAACATGTGAGCTCTGGGTACGAATCCTTGGCTCCAGGACTTCAAGCTTTGTGATCTTAGATGGTTATTTAACTTTTTGGACTCAATTTACTCATCTATATTGTGGAGTTTATAATACATAAGGATTCTTATGAGGTTTCAGTGAGTGAGTGAATGAAAATTGCTATCACAGTGCCTGAAACACAGTAAGGGCTCAAAAAGGTAACCATTATTATTGCCATGTATCATTCCACTCCTATGTTACCGTAGGTAAAATATAACACAATATAATATAGGAATATGTTAAAACATAATAAAAGCAAGCTTTTTTCTGTGCTTGTCATATGCCAGTCATGGTACTAATTTATCATCTCAACATCCACAGCACCTATGAGGTTAAGTATGATTAATACACTTTACAAAAATGAAATTGCATAATTTGCCCAAAGTCATACAGCTAGAAATTGGCAGGATCACTAATTGAAGACATGTCTTTTTTACTTCAAAACCTACACTTTCTTAAAAAAAAAAAAAGACAACAAACTTTGTTTTTGGAGTGTGTGTATTAAGGTGTATAATATATGTAAAGAAAACTATGCAAACCCTAAATATTCTGCTAAATCCGCATAAGTGTACACCATGTGATCATCACCTTGGCAAAGAAATAGAATGTTTTCAGCATGCTAGATGCCCACTCAGAGCCTTCTCTCAATCTCCCTCTTGCCTTCTTCACCAAGGGGAAGCCACTCTTACGGTGACTTGCATTGTGTCATGTTAGCTAAGCTGGAACTACAGTTCCTAGATTTCAGGCTAGGGTTCAATCACAAAAGAAGTTTGCTCAAGATTTGGAAGACAGGAAGAAAATAATAGCTATTCCACTGTTAAAGTCACTGGAGGGCAACAGGCATTTTTGCATAGACACTGATCTCGGCTCCCCTTGTAGACACAGGGCAGCAGCCAGGCTGCAGCTCCTTCAGCTCCCACCAACCTCCTCCTGCAGCTTCTCCCAGTCTTAGGCCGGGTGTTCTTGTAGCTCCATGGCAAATGGTGAGAGAAAATGTCATTATCAGTTTGCCCTCGTGGGCCGCAGGTGTGTCCATACAGGATTAAGTCTGTCCTCATTCCACCCCCATTTACCAGGGAGTTTTCCCTTATGGCTGCAGGTCCTACAGACTCCCAGCCATTCAGGCCAACCCCTTAACCCTTGGCCCAAGCACACTTTGCAGTTCTGCTTCACAGACTGGACACTAGTTGGTGCAACTTTCCTCATTTCTAGCACTATAGTTCATCTTCCCTGCTTTTGAACTTTATATAGGTAAATTCACACAGTATGTACTCTTTTGTGTTTGGGCTTTTAAAATTCAATAGTATGTCTGCATGATTGATGCATGTTGTTGGCATGTAGCTGTGGTGTGTTCCTTTTCACTGTCATTTCGTATAATGCATGAATATATCACAATTAATTTAATCTTAGCTAACAAATTAATCTTCATGTTGATTGTTGGATTGGTTTCTATCTGGGCTTATTGTGAATAATGCTACTGTGAACATTTTGTACCTATCAGTGCATATGACAAGCATTTCCATTGAGTGTATAATTAGGAGTGGGATTGCTGGGTCAGAGGGTATTTGTTTGATTAATTTTGGTAGAAAATATTGTTTCCTAAAATGTTTGCGCCAACTTATGTCCCCACCTTCTTCTGTTCTAAAACCTTCTACTCATGTCAGTTTGAACTTCTCAATTTGTACAATATATTCACACTCTCATCTTGCATTTTGTCATCCCCTTCCCCTACCATTGTTTTGTTTTTCATGTTCTGTAGTTTTATACAAGACAAAACTTCGCCTTGCATACTTCTTGCTGAAGCTTAATCTTGTGTAAATAAAACCAAATGTTTACTTCTTTAAAATACACTACCAATAGTGTATATGTTGCAAATATCTTATCCTACTCACCAGTAATAAGACATATCAACATCCTATACTTCCAGATATGATGTAGTAAAAAGGACACAATATCACATTCATGATATTCTCACCAAAAAATGCACAACCTCCATCTAATCATAAGAAAACATCAGATAAACCAAACTGGAAGACATTCTACAACATAATTCACTGTTACTCAATTTGGATGAGACTAAGGAGATACAGCAATTAAATGCAATATGGGATCCTGGAATGAATCCTCGAATTGAAAAGGAACATTAGGGGTTAAACTGGTAAAGCTTGAATAAGGACTATGGCCTAGTTAACAGTATTGTCCAATGTTAGCTAATCTGTTTTAATAATTGTACTATGGTTATGCAAGTTTTTAACTTTAAATAAATATGGATAAGAGTATATGTGAACTTTCTGCAGTGTTTTTATAACTTTTCTATAACTCTAAAGTTATTTCAAAATTTAAAAAATAGGAGTTCCCATAGTGGCCTAGCAGAATGAATCCAAATAGTATCCATGAGGATATGGGTTCGATCCCTGGCCTCGCTCAGTGGGTCAGGGATCAAGCATTGCCGTGAGCAGTGGTGTAGTTTGCAGACACAGCTCAGATCCTGCGTTGCTGTGGCTGTGGTGTAGGCTGGTGTAGCTCTGAATCGACCCCTAGCCTGGGAGCTTCCATATGCTGTGGGTGTGGCCCTTAAAAAAAGGCAAAAAAATAAAATTTAAAAAAATAAATAAATAGAAAATAAAGTTATCTTGGGTCATGAAATAAATAGTCCTCTTTATTTTTTTTATACTCTCTTTATTCTTTTTTTATACTCTTTGTGTAAGATTGATATAATTTCTTCTTTAATGTTTGGTAGAACTTATCAACAAATCCATCTGGATTCAAGTTCTCTTGGCAGGATAGTATTAAATTATGAATTCAATTTAATTAAGAATTATAGGGAACTTTCTGTATAGCACAGAGAACTCTACCCAGTATTCTGTAATAATCTACAGGGGAAAAGAATCTGAGAGAAAATGGATATGTGTGTATGTACGACTGGGTCACTTTGTGTACAGCAGAAATTATCACAGCATCCTAAATTAACTATACTTCACTAAAACTTAAAAAAATAAATTAAAAAAAGAGAAAGGAATTAGAGGACAGTGAAGATTGTCTAATTTTTCTCAGGACTATTTTTAATTTATCTGAGAACTTATCTGTTATTCATTTCATTTAATTTTCAAAACTGTTAGCATAAAGACTTCTAATATTTTATTATCTAATTACTGGCTATTGGATCTGTAGTGATGTCATTTTTTTCACTTCTAATATTAGCTATTTTGCCTCTCTCTTTTATCTGATCATTCTTGCTATGACTTTACCAACTTTATTTGTCTTTCACATAGAGACATGTAAACTTTTTAGAAGTTCTTTATTTTATGTTTGTTTTCTATTTTACTAATTTATTTTCTTATATTTGTCATTTTATTCTTTCTACATTATTCGGTTTTAATTTACGGTTCTTTTAGTAACTTTTAGAAATAGAGTCCTAGACATTGGTTTTCAGCCATTCTCATTTTCTAATGTATTCATTTAAGGCTATAGATTCCCCCCAAGTGAACTTATGTGCAGATCTCACTATTTGATGTCATGTTTTCATTATCATTTAGTTCAGAAGTGCTCCATTGCCTCAGAAACCTACTGTGCTCACTTCTGCAGCATTTCCCTTCACCCTTTCCCTTTTCTAAAAATGTTTTCTTAATCATTGGAATCTATAATGTGAAATAATTTTACTAGGCATATTAAGAACACAAAAAGATTCCTGCTCTGAAGAATCTTGTTGAAAAGTTAAGATGTATAAACATGAACATAAAATAATTAATGTACTGAAGTATGGTAAATGACGCATGAATGGTGCAGACAATAAAAGTAAACCTGACTGCAGTATCTGGAAAGAATTTCATGCAGAATGTGGACTTTAACTGGATCTGTACTTATGGGAGAGATTTAAATAGAGGAAGGGAGGGATAAGAGAGACTAGGGTGAGCAAAGACCTAGTGGACTGAAAGTTCAAAGAGCTGTTTGGGGGTACGATGACTAAATCAGTATGAGTAACTCATACTGAAGAATTTGTGTGGTGAAATAAGAGTGAAAGTTGATTAAAAATATATCCATGTTATACACCTTTTTGAATATTAAGATAATAAACTCAATATCATTTTATAGAGAACAGAGAATTATTCTCAAAAATTTAGATCGGCAATTGAAACAAAGAACGAGTGTGTGGAAACATTTACCAGAAGTCTTGAGCTGGGTAAATTGAAAGGAAAATAAGCTAAAAGCAAGAAACCGTGAATGTGTACTAGCCCTATATTGGGGTGATAATAGTGGACATTAGAAGGTCTATAGGGGAAACTGCCTGGGGATATCTCACTGACCCTTACTGTCACTTTGACTTGAGTGAATAAGTACAGAAATGTTTCTCTTATCACATTGAAGAAACTATGCATTTGATTTCAGGCTGAGAAAGAATCAGAAGTAACAATATAGGTAGACCTATATACTAGGTGTTAGTACTTTTTCTAATTTTTCTTTTTTTGGAGAAAGCACTTGCTGTTATTTTGGTGTCGCTTCTGTTATTTCAACATGAATGAAGAGAACTGTTGCAATTTTCATTTTGTCAATTACATAGGCCAAGAGATAGTGTATTGCATTTCACCTGATGCCTTCCATTTTTATACAATCCCAAACCCCCATAGTTCAGCAATATGCCAAAAATATGCCATATCTCTATGCTAAAGGTCATTCCCTTGAAATGTATCATACTAAATGGAATTTCATTTCTTGCCAAAATCATTGTGGGTGTCTGTCACATTTATCTTCCTTCCATCAACAGCAGCAGTGGCAGCATCATCATAATACTTCATGTTCAACCTTGGATGACATCAGAAACTCTCTAGCATGTTTCTGTGTATTTTCACCATATGCCTGGAAACTCAGGGCCACAGTTCCCACACTCCCCACCTCTTCATCATTGCAGATCAAGATTCACTTTCTTTGGAAACTCTTTGGTGAACCCTGCCCACTAACAAAATCATTGACTTAACTCTCAGTATAATAAAATTTTATACTTGCAAATGTTTATTTCTCTTGAATTTTGGGGTTTTATTTTCTCCACTGGTTATAAACTCTTCATGAGCTGTGAGAGTTCAAAAAATGTCTCATAACTGACCAACTCCTATTCTTTCATAATATATGCATTTCATAGGACTGTATATGAATGTATCTTTTTAAATTGATATAATTGACATACAGCATTATATTAGTTTCAGGTGTATGAAATAATGATATGATATTTGTATATATTATGAAACGATCACCACTGTAAGTTGAGTTGACATCCATCACTACACATACCTATGATATTTCTTGTGATGTGAACTTTTAAGATCTACTCTCTCAGCAACTTTCAAAAATACAATACAGTGTTAATAACTAGAGTCACCATACTGTACATTACATTTCCATGACTTATTTATTTTATAACTGGAAGTTTATACATTTTTGTCCACAGTCCTCCAAAGAGGTCTGTAGATAGAATTCAGGGGCTCCATACATTTAGATGGTAAAAAATTACATCCTCAGTTGCATAATCTCTAATAAAATTTAGCATTTCTTTCAGTTATGATAGTAGGCAACAAGCTACCATGGTACTAGGATATCTGCGCCTTGTTACTGACGTTAAAAATCACACTATTAATGTATCTTGTTCATAAATTTATTTTCTTATGCCACTTTCATGGGCTAATGTAATCAGAACACCTCCTGGCATTCTGAAAACACTGGAAAGCACTAACAATGCTGAGAAAATGATTAATTCTTAAACATTTACCTTCCCCAAACCATCTGACAAAGTTACAATCTTCTTATTGCTAATGGTGTCAATCACAAAAATGCTGGTGTCTACGCCAAGAGAATTTAAGAGGAAAGAACACATCTTCCTCACTCCTCTGGTTTCTTTGAGGAAGGACTTTTCTCCAAGCACTTCTAGTTTGTTTGCCCACCTCTTACTTTTCACCATGGATTTAGAGTGAGTTACATGATTAGATGAGTCTGGGAGAGGAATTAGACATGTACAACTCAGCATCACTTATCATCCTCTTCCTCTTGTAAGCCAGCTATGCTCCTCTATGCCTTGTGTTTCAGAGGGTAGATGCCATAGAAAGCAACCTGGAGAGGAGAAGCAGTGCCTTCATGCTAATACTTAATTCCAAGTATTAAGTGTTAGCATGAAGCTGCCCATTTTTTGCTGCACACTCAAGTTTCTAACATGCAGACTTGATTTCCGTCTGACTTACTCTTTTTCATAAGATTAGTCAGGAAAGGAGAGTGTTTATTGTGTCCCCCTCCAACCTCAAAGTGCTATTAGACATTTGGCTGGTACTGGCAAAAATCAGTAAGATCTCAAGGCAATGCTGCACTTTTTGCCTGTGGGCATGGCAGACATCAATTTCCTCCCTGAAAGCCTATGCTAGACTTAGTATTCACAATGGCCACTGTGGCCCCCTTTACTTTTGTCTCTGATAAACTTCCAAGTTCCTTTCATTTTACTGCCATGTGGCCTAAAGCCACAAACCAATCTCAAGGAACACATGGCATCCCACAATGATCAATCAATGCCTTCCTTCATCAGGGCACAGCCATTTCCCAGCCTCCTTGATTTTATCATCCTTTTTTGAATGACAACTGTGTACACATTGTGATCCTACCATGCCACTCCTACTTTGCAAATGCACTAAGACTATTCTAAATTGTGTCCAAAATTAAATTGCATGTTTGTAGCCTCTTTCTTTTAAGTAACTCCCAGCAAGTGGGATTATCACAATGGAGTGGTTTTTATGCCTTAAAGGAAAGGAGTCTTCTAGCTTAGTCTATAAATGTACACTTTGGAACTTTTCTGACCATTGACAATGTCTCTACCAATCTAAAGATGAGAAACCTAAAGACTCTTTTCTAACAAACCAGCCTAATTGAAGTCAAATACGAGTATGACCAGAGTCAATCTCAGCATGGAACACTGCAAACTTAGAGCCTTAAAAGTGACGCAGAGAGCCTTAAAAAAAAAAAAAAAAAAAAAAAGTGAGAAAAGTAGACACAAGTGAAACCTCTTTTCACTAGCTCTTTCCTTTCATCTCCCACCCACACCCACCTCGTGTCCAGATCTTTCTTTCTTCTTCTATCCCCGGATCTGGCTGATACCTATGGAAGTAAAATCTCCCAACTTTCATTCACTAAGACCAACTGTGCTTATTATATGATCTCAGCTCTTGTTCCAAGAAAACCAAGATCAATCTCAAAAGGCAGTCTTCTGAACTTGGCAGACACTTGTGTGGGAAAGTCTTTAAACAAAAACAAATTTGTTGACGTACTGGGACAAGAAACTCAGAGAACAGATAAAATGTTCCATGAGCCAACTCTGCCCTTAGCTTCAGCATTCATACTTTTCTCAGCCAATAGTCCCCGTTCCACTCTATAGATAAAGCCGACCCATCGGCTTATCATGATTAGGTCAAACGATTTTACCAAAGGACCAAAAGAACATGAAGACAATCATAAAGAGAATTCTCAATTGCAGAAATACCAGGCTGTGGTACATAAAGAAAACACTTAATCAACAAAAGAAATGAAGAAAGGTATCAACAATAAATGATATACTGAGATGGCTTTTGTATTTCCAGTCTACGTTAACCAATTAACTTCCTCTAGCTACACTTTCCCTTCTCTCCAAGGGTACATAGAGAGGGATCCCTCTGTCTTTGTTAAGGTGAGTGACAATAGTAAGTGAACAACTTACTGAGTTCTGCAACAAAATAGAAATACAAATAAAGATTAGGGTTGCCCGAGGAAGGAAATTGCTTTTCCTTTCCCAAGCAAAAAGTAAAAGAGACAGGGAGAAGAGGTTTCTGGGGAATATCAAAACAGCTACAGTTCCCTAGGCAAAGGAAAACTGTATTGTTTAGGGGTAGCCTCATGCTAGGGAAAGAGATACTGTTAAGAAAACTAATCTTATAAAGGACCAAGGCCGCCAGAAGCCAGAGTGAACCCCTTTATACCCAGGGGAAAACATTGGAGGCTCTTGGCAACTCAGTGGATTGATTTATTATTCAAATGGTAATGGAAACCTCTAGGATTTGTGTCTGTGTGCCTCTTTTTCCTCTGTGGTTTTAAGCTTAAAAATGGCACACAGGAGTCAGGAGATGTAAGAATGTCAAATAAATCCCAAGTGCAGTGCTGCACATTTTTTGTGCTGTGCATTTTCTTGAGTTGTTTTTCTCTGGAATTAATGAGTGGAACCCAACAGAATAGCCACTGAGATGTTTAGATATGCTTGCTTACCTATACTACTTTCTGAGCAAGGCAATTCTTTTCTTCCTTAAAAGCCCCTGTCTCCACTGACAGAAATCAATAATAAGAATTAGCATCAGGTCCAATGGGACTCTATCCAAGCAAAAACTTATTTCCCATGGGCTCAAAATGTTTCTTAAACACCAATCCTGAGATTCGCAATTCTGATCAGAATGTAGTTAATAGGATAGATGTATCTTCTAAATATCAACACGTGTTGAAATCAAGCACAGGACCAACCAACAGTGGAAGGATTAGAACATGTAATTCAATATTTCATCAATATAACCCAATATGTCAGTGCTACTAAAAATGATATTAATTAAATAGATGACCACCATTAATGCAAGTCATGATGTTATGTCATTGACAGTGTTGTTGTCCTAATGATTCATGCCATTCCTCTGAGCTTGGACCCAGAGCTACAGTCCATTCGTGTCCCATAAAATAATGAGGACCTGGAAGACTGATACTATTTTCTCAGGTTTTCGGATAATAGTAATACTCTTTGTTTTCTGTGAATAAACTAGTCTCTCCAAAGAGAAACTCATCTACAATAATTAGTTCCCTGATATTATTTCACAAAGTACAGGACTAAATGTATCCCATGGAGCTTGCAGCCTAGAACTAGCATTTGGGTTACAATGGCATGCTTCAGTTCACTGACAACAATAAATTGCTAATTGTGGAATAATATCTCTGGTATTTTATAGAATTCAAAAATAATAGTTAAGGAGTTCCCTAGTGGCAGAGTGGGTTAAGGATCAGGCATTGTTGCTGCTGTGATGCCGTTTTGATCTCTGGCCCCAGAACTTCCAAAAGAACTAGAAATAAAGAAAAGGGGAAAAAACTGAATTCCAGTCCTATCTCAGTCACTAATCCATCTCACCTGGAACACATCATATCATTTTCCTCAACCTCGGAATCTTGCTATATAGTGAGAGCAGTGAACCAGATTGTATATAAGGTTCTATCCAAAGTGAACATCCATGATTATATAAAATCAGATTTCTTTTAAAGTTGATTTGAGAGAAACAGTCTACATTCTGCCTTAGAGATATTTGCCAGGACTTTGTAACTCCCAACTAGTACAACACTAATTGTCATAACCTGACATCTGGGGTAATTTTAATGTACACCAAAGTCTGGATTCTACATTGTCATTAAAAAGTGAGAATAATTTTTTTTCTAGTTGAAACAACCTAGGAGAGGGACAAAATGAGAAACAGAAAATGTGTGCCACCATTTGTTCTTGTTGAATGCAATATGACTAGAGAGCAGATGAATAGAATACCTGAGCAGAGAATAGCTCAAGTCTCTCTCCTGGTGTTCCCCTTTTATATATGACAAAATCATATACAATAGAATAAACATTAATTATTCATATACAAAGGTGAAGTTTTCTGGATCATGATTAAAAACTTAGAAGAAACAGTAAGGTCCTACTTATGGGACAAGGAACTATATTCGGTATCTTAAACATAATTGAAAAGAATATGAAATATATATATACACACATATACATAACTAAATGACTTTGCTGTACAGCAAAAACTAACACAACATTGTAAATCAACTATACTTCAAAAAAATTTTTTAAACTTGCCAGAAGAATATGTCATACAAGTTACCTGCTTCTATATCTAATCCTTTACACTAGAACTAAAATACTCAGAGTTGAAATAATTCTAAAAATGAATATAAGTAAAAGAAAATATTTAAAGAACATTGCCAATAAAGCAGCATAAAATATAAAATCTGTAGGTAAATACTGTGTGGTTTAAAATTGATATCATGGCTTTGGCCTTAACTCTTTGGGCTAGAAATTTTTTTTTTTTACTTGATAGTTCCAAAATGTAATTAGTATAGTAAATGCCTTTATATCCTATAAGAGTGAAAAAGTCCATAGATACGGAAAAGTCTCTTCCCTAAAAGGATAATTTACATATTTAAAGGAAAACTTCAGATAATGGATGAAGTTTCAGATTTAAAACAAATGTGGAGAACTCCCTATTTAAAATGGTACATAGCACCTAATTAAGCCTCTTCCAGTTTCTCATAAAAATAACTTTGAAGACAATCTTAGTTTAAGGAAAACATCCTATGGAAGTACACAATTACTTAAAGATAAATGTATAAAGGTATCCACTGGTGGGCTCTTTGTTTTAAAATAATTAGAAATCACCTAGTTGTTCATCAAAAAACAAATGCTTAAATAAGCTATGTAATACTAATGAATGAATTAATTTGTAGCCTTTATAAATACCAAAATATGTACATCTTAACCTGAGAAAAATGCCTACTGCATAACAACAAAATTTTCAAAATGTTGGATCAGTATCTATAGCAAAGCCCCTCAAAAGATAGCCATAAAATATGTATGTATTGTGATAAAGCAAGGAAAATATCCAAATAAATATTTGCCAAAATATTTATATTGATTATCTTTAGGAGATAAAAATTATAGTGTACTTTCACTTTGCTTTTTACTGATTCATTTATTTTTAACAAATTTATGAGATATAATTTCCATACCATAAAATCTACCCTTTTGAATGATACCATCCAACAGCTTTCAGTATATTCATTAAGTAGAGCAAAAATCACCTCAACCTAATTTTAGAACATTTTGCTACTCCCTCAAAAAACCTCATACCTATTAGCAGTCACACCCCATTCCCTGTCCCCCAGTTGACTGAGGCAAGCACTGTACACTTCCTGTCTCTATGGATTTATCTATTCTGGACATTTCATATAAATGGAATCATAAAATGTGATTTTTTGTGTGTCTGGCTTTTGTCACTTACAATAAGGTTTTCAAGTTTCATCCATGTCATAACATTTATTAGTACTTTATTCCTTTTTATGGCTGAATAATCTTCCATTGCATAGATGTATCACATTTTGTTTACTCATTTGTCAGTTAAGGAACATTTGGGTTGTTTCCACTTTTTGGTCATGATGAATAATGCTGTTATGAACATTTGAGTTCATTTTTGTGTGGATTTCATTTTTCTTGGGTAGTTAACTAAGAGTGGAATTACTAGATTACATGGTTATTCTTTAACTTTTGAGAACAGCAGCTACTTTGCAAATTTTACATTGCCATTAGCAATGTATGATGATTCCAATTCCTCTACATTTTTGTCATCATTGTTGCTGCTTATCTTATTTATTATAGCCATCCTAGTGGATATGAAATGGTATCTCATAGTTTTATTTCCATTTTCCTGGTGAGTAATTATGTTGAATATCTCTTCATGCACTTATTGGCCATTTGCATGTCTGTGAAGAAATGTGTATAATTAATTAATTAGATTGCCTTTTACTGATAATTTTTGTAATAATTTTTTATATATTCTGGATGTGTAAAATATATATAAGCCTCTTACTAGATATATGATTTGCAGATATTTTCTCCAATTCTATGCATTCTTTTCACTTTTTTGATGGTGTCCTTTGCAGGACAAATTTTTTTAATTCTAATGAAGTCCAACTAAGATTTATTTTTTTCCCATTTGTGCTTTTTGTGTCATAGCTAAGAAATTATTGTACAATCCAAAGTCATTAAGACTTACTAATATGTTTTCCTCTAAAAGTGTTGTTGTTTTATCTCATACAACTAGGCATTTAATTCACTTTAAGTTAACTGCTGTTTGTGTGGGTCCACCTTCCTTCCTTCACACATGAATACCCAGTTGTTCTCACAACATTTATTGAAAAGACAACTCATTTCCCATTGAATGACCTTGGCACTCTTGTCAAAAATAAATTGATCTCAAAGTTAAAGCTTTATTCCTGGACTCTCAATCCTATTCCATGATCTACACATCTAGGTTCATACCAATACTATAATATCTTGATTTCTGTAAACTTGTAGTTAGTTTTGAAATCATAAAGATCAGAGCAGAAATAAATGAAATAGAGACAAAGAAAGCAATAGAGAAGATCAATGAAACCAAAAGTTGGTTCTCTGAAAAGATCAACAAAATTGATAAACCTTTAGCCAGACTCATCAAGAAAAAAAAAAGGGAGAGGGTTCAAATCAATAATCAATTAGAAATGAAAAAGGAGAAATTACAACTGACACCACAGAAATACAAAGGGTCATAAGAGACTACTATAAGCAACCATGTGCCAATAAAATGGACAACGTAGAAGAAATATACAGATACTTACAAAGATACAACCTACCAAGACTGAACCAGGAAGAAACAGAAAATATGAATAGACTAATTACACGTACTAAAATCGAAAATGTGACTTTAAAACTTCCATAAAACAAAAGTCCAGGGCCTTATGGCTACACAGGCGAATTCTATCAAACACTCAAAGAAGAGTTAACACTTACTCTTCTGAAACTCTTCGCAAAAATTGCAGAAGAAGGAACATTCCCAAGATCATTCTATGAGGCCGCCATCACTCTGATACCAAAACCAGACAAGGATACCACAAAAAAAGAAAATTACAGGCCAAATATCACTGATGAACATAGATGCAAAAATCCTCCACAAAATATTAGCAAAACTAATCCAAATATATATTAAAAGGTTCATACACCATGATCAAGTGGAATTTATCCCAGGGATGCAAGGATTTTTCAATATCTGTGAATCAATCATTGTGATACACCACATGAACAAACTAGAAAATAAAAACATATGATTTTCTCAATAGATGCAGAAAAAGCTTTTGACAAAATTCAATGCCCATTTCTGATAAAAACCCTCCTGAAAGTGGGAATAGAGGGAAACTTCCCCAATATAGTAAAAGCCATATATGACAAACCCACAGATGACATCTTTCTCAATAGTGAAAAGCTGAAAGCATTTCCGCTATGATTGGGAACAAGATAGGGATGTGCACTTTCACCACTATTATTCAACATAGTTTTGGAAGTCCTAGTCATGATAATCAGAGAAGAAAAAGAAATAGAAAGGAATCCAAGTTGGAAAAGAAGAAGTAAAACTATTACTATTTGCAGATGATCTAGAAAAATCCTAAAGACTACCAGCAAACTGTTGGAGCTCATCAATGAATTTGGTAAAGTTGAGGATACAAAATTAATACACAGAAACTAATTGCATGTCTTTATGCTAACAATGAAAGATCAGGAAGAAAAAATTAGGGAAACCATCCCATTTACCATCACATCAAAAAGAATAAAATGCCTAGGCATAAACCTATTTAAAGAGAAAAAAGATCTGTACTTTCCTTTCATTTTTGAGTGTATTTTTCTGCTTAGCAAAGTACCGATGCCCAAAGATTTCTTATCTGCAGGATCATTCAAACAATCGGGGGTGTGGGCAGCACAAACAAGCCAGGGTTGCCCCCACATCATGTAGAACCAGGGCAACACTGCCAGTTGCCTAATCACACTTTATTTTCACGGTCCCTTAGTAGCACCAGAGATCAGGCAAAAAACTCCTTCTTGGCACCATTAAGGAAAACAACCTGTGTCTGTCAATGGATGAATGGATCAAAAAGATGTGATGTGTATATGCAATGGAACATTATTCAGTCATAAAAAAGAAGGAAATCCTAACATTTGTGATAACATCCAAGGAACTTGAGGGCATAATACTAAGTGAAATAAGCCAGAAAGAGAAAACCAAATACTTCCTGGTATCACTTATATGTGGACTCTTTTTTTTTTTTAAGTCAAATTCATAGAAACGAAGTGTAGAAAAGTTGTTGCCAGGGGTTGAGGGCATGGCAAAAATAGGGAGACAAAAGGACACAAAGTTCAAAACTTATTTTTAAAAAAGGACGCAAACTTTCAGCCATAAGACGAATAAAGTCCAAGGATCTAATGCTTATTATGGTGACTAAACGACTATAGCTGATAAAAGTATGTCTATCATATAATTGAAATTTGCTAAGAAAGTAGAACTTAAAAGTTCTCACCAAAATATCTGTGTGTGGTGACAAATGTGTTAATTAACTAGATGGGAGGAATCCTTTCACAATGCATACCTACATTAAATAATCACATCACACGTTAAGTATCTTACAATTTTATATGTCAATATAAAAAGCTGGCAAAAGAGAGCTTTCTGTTAGTGTGGAAGGAATAAATGGGGTGAGAGAACACTCTCGCCCTGGAGTGTTTCCTTAGGAGCACCCATTGCTCCAAAAGCAGGGGACACTTTATGGATGGAAGAGGCTATTTTTAACAGGGCTGTCTTTTAAATGAGAGAAAACCCAGATGCCAGACAGCCTCCTGACACCAGAAGGCCTGTGTCACCATCGCTATGTGGATGGGTGCGGTGAAGCCCTGGAAGATGGCCTGGGTGGTGTCAGGCACCGGTCAGAGAGAACAACTCCAGCGTGTACGCTCCCAGCTCCTGAGAGGACGTGCCCGTGTGAACTCAGGTCACAGGCCTCCTCAGAACTCTCCTGGGAAAAGCAGAAATAACAACATTGGCCCAGGCACAAAGACCACGTGAGTACAATTGCAGCCCCGCTGAGAAGGTGCTGGAGCCGAAAATGTGTCGTGCCTTTAGAAAAATGAATCTTTCCACTAATCGTGTCTATGCCCCAAATTGTGACCGCCCGGTCCTTGATTCGAACAAGTAAGGGAAACAGTTCTGGAGAACAAACTGCCTTGGCCCTGAGAATAATTTCTTACTTGTTCAGTTGAGGACGGTTTATTATGGGTCTGTTTAGTGTCACAGTCAAGGGAGGGAAGGCATAAAACGCTGATCCAAGAAGCCATCTTGCTCTGAGGAGTGATGAAGTACATTTTTGTGTGCTGAGGCACTCTTATGGGTTAGATTTCTTTGCAGAACAAGCCCAAGTAGGCAGGTACAGGAATAGAACAGTTCGCTGAGAGATTATTAGTGAAACCAGAGGCTTATCTGGCTCTATGTCTCGGGGGAGATGCACAAAAAGGGAGAACTAATCCACTCCAAGAAGAAGAAAGGGATGGCGCCTTATCCCTAATTTGATATATCACTCATATGGTGGGTGGGAAAGTTCTTTCAAGTCCTTTTGGCCTGGGCAGTAAATTATTCCTCAAGTTTCTGTTTTGTAGTGGTCAGTGAGTTGTGAGTCATACAGTGACTCACAGCTCCATCATCAATGTATATTTTGGGGTGCTCTCTGGGTTCCTGGGTTCACACGATAAGGAAAGCTAGCCTTTGTTGTGACTGAGACTTTTTCCATGCTACGTGTTCTCTGTGTTTTCTTAGCTGCCACAGCCATCCTGATGGTGTCATACCACTCAGAATGACAGAAATGTAAAACGCTCTCTGAAACTAGGCAGACAAGAGCATTATGCATTGGGGGAATTTTAAAATGCACACCCACATGTCGGGCTTACTAACTGTATTTGTAAAATCATTTTTATTTTTATCTTGCTTTTGCAAAAGGAAGTACATTGACGCTTTATTCAGGGAAAGTCCATTAATTCTGTTGCTCAGTTGCTATCTGACCTGATTTCTGAGGGCCTCACATTTCCTCGTTTATCGTCCACTCCTCTGATTCTGCAGTAATACATTATTAGCCTTCCAATCAAGCCTAGAAAGGACCAGGAGACACATCTCTCTTTCGAAGGGTTCTCTCAGGCCGTGACCTCCTCAACACAGGTTATGCTCACTGATGATTTCTCTATGAGCACCTGGCTGTTTGAGTCTGTTTTACAGGAGATTCACACGATATGCTGGCATTAGCAAGAAATGGACTACTGGGAAGAGCCCCACTCCAGTACACTCATTCATTAAACAAACATTCATCCATCACCTACTACTGATATTCTTCCAAAAAACTTCTTTTTTTCCTTAAATTTAGGAAGAAATTGGTTACTATTTCCCATAACAAAAATTCCCGACTGGCACACCATTACTTACCCAATACCTATCCCCCCCATTATCCCTGCTACTAAAATCCACATTTTTGAAGGGTCACCTACGTGCTCAGCTCTAGACAAGCAACTCAGATCCCCACCTCCCATTTAGCTAAGTATATCCACATGACACATATCTAGCTAATAATTTATAATCAGATGTCTGCTAATATATTATTTTAGATAATCTTGTGTGTTCCTTCATATTCTTTCAATATCACCTGTCCCACAGACCTTCAGCTGCTTGCTCCATCTCAACTATTGCTGTGGTGACAAACTCCACACTGTGTGAGCTTCTACTGCCTGAATCCCACATCCAGAGTCTCTGGCTCTGGCTACTCCTCCACCCTTAAACTCAGGGGAAAGACCATATCTCAGGACATAGACACTTGTTTCCTCTAATGACTGTTGGAAGGGCCAGGTAACACATTCCAGAAATGTGAGAGTTAACTCTCCAAGGAGAGAACTTAAACCAGTGAGAGACAGGAAATGGGAGAAAACCAGAAGATAAATTCTCTTTCCACTCCTTCATGTAGTGGACTCTTCTAAAACATGGTTTTTCTATATTGCTTGTCTGGCGATGTCTCACATGGCCAAGAGGGCAGACTTATTCAAACAACAGTTGTCTCTTAGAGCTCTGTGCAGAGAAATAGTGACAGGCCTCCAATCTACATGAAGGAAAGTGGAGGGAAGGTAGGACACCAGGTTTATAGCAATAAACAACAAAAAACTGTATCTTTAGTCCATACAAATCTAACAGAGAAAATTTTTGATACTCAGGATATTTCTTTATTTCTCAATATTGTTTCAGAATTAGCTCAAAGTCCCACATACAAGATTAGCAAGAAGTCCGTTATTATACTCTTAGGGGTTCCTTGTCTCTCCTGAACTATCCCAGAACCATGCCCTGCAAAGAAGGTCTGCAGAAATTTCTTTCCAAAATGAAGGAAATGAGAGAACACTCATGTCCACAGGACACTGAATCTCCTCTCCATCTGGCATTGAACATCTTGCCTTTAGAAGATTTTCATGTACTCCTGACCTTCACCTCCTCAGAGATCACCATGCTCTTCTAAAAGAGGTCACTCAAAGGCAATTTCACTATCATACAACTGAATACTCCCTCACTGGTTTTCCAGGCTCTCCATCCCCCTTCAAAGCCTCAGTTCTCATTAGAGGCAGTCTTAAAATATGGCTTTCCCAGATTAGTTGGCTGTAGGTGTGTGGGTTTAATTCTGGGCTTTCTATCCTGTTCCACTGATCTGTATTTCTGTCTTTGTGCCAGTACCATGCAGTTTTGACGACTGTTGCTTTGTAGTATAGTCTGAAGCCAGGGAGCCTGATTCCTTCAGCTCCATTTTTCTTTTTCAGGATGTCTTTGGCTATTCTGGGTCTTTTGTGCTTCCAAACAAACTTTAAAATATTTTCTTCAAGTTCTGTGAAAAATGTCCTTGGTAATTTGATAGGGATTGCATTGAATCTGTAGATTGCCTTGGGTAGTATAGTCATTTTGATAATATTAACTCTTCCAATCCATGAGCATGGTGTATCTTTCCATCTCTTTGTGTCATCTTTATTTCTTTCATCAGTGGCTTATAGTTTTCAGAGTATAGGTCTTTTGTTTCTTTAGGTAGGTTTACTCCTAGGTATTTCATTCTTTTGGATGTGATGGTAAAGGGGATTGCTTCCCTAATTTCCTTTTCTGCTTTTGCATTGTTAGTATATAGAAACGCTGTTGATTTCTGTGTATTCATTTTGTATCCTATAACTATGCCAAATTCGTGGATGAGCTCTAACAGTTTTCTGGTAGAGTCTTTAGGATTCTCTAGGTATAGTATCATGTCATCTGCAAATAGCGATAGTTTTACTTCTTCCTTTCCAATTTGGATTCCTTTTATTTCTTTTACTTCTCTGATTGCTGTGGCTAGGACTTCCAGAACTATGTTGAAGAGTAGTGGTGAGAGAGGACATCCTTGTCTTGTTCCTGATCTCAGCGGGAATTCTTTCAGCTTGTCATCATTGAGAATGATGTTTGCTGTGGGTTTGTTGTATATGGCCTTTATCATGTTGAGGTAGGTTCCCGTTATGCCCACTTTCTGAAGGGTTTTTATCAGAAATGGGTGTTGGATTTTGTCAAAGGCTTTTTCCACGTCTATTGAGAGGATCATGTGGTTTTTATTCTTCAGTTTGTTAATGTGGTGTATCACACTGATGGATTTGCAGATATTGAAGAACCCTTGCATCCCTGGGATAAATCCCACTTGATCATGATGTACAATCCTTTTAATGTATTGTTGGATGCAGTTTGCTAGTATTTTGTTGAGGATTTTTGCATCGATGTTCATTGGTGAAATTGGCCTGTAGTTTTCTTTTTTTGTGGAGTCTTTGTCTGGTTTTGGTACCAGGGTGATGGTGGCCTCATAGAATGAGTCTGGGAGTATCCCTTCCTCTGCAATTTTTTGAAATAGTTTCAGAAGGAGAGGTGTTATCTCTTCTCTAAATGTTTGATAGAATTCACCTGTGAAGCCATCTGGTCCTGGACTTTTGTTTGTTGGAAGTTTTTTAATCACAGTTTCAATTTCAGTTCTTGTGATGGGTCCATTCATCTTTTCTATTTCATCTTGGTTTAGTCTTGGAAGATTGTGCCTTTCTAAGAATTTGTCCATTTCTTCTAGGTTTTCCATTTTATTGGCATATAGTTGCATATAGTAGTCTCTTATGATCTTTTGTATTTCTGTGGTGTCCGTTGTTACTTCTCCTTTTTCATTTCTAATTTTATTGATTTGAGTCCTCTCTCTTTTTTGCTTGATAAGTCTGGCTAGGGGTTTATCAATTTTGTTGATCTTTTCAAAGAACCGGCTTTTCATTTCATTGATCTTTTCTATGGTTTTCTTTGTTTCTATTTCATTGATTTCTGCTCAGATCTTTATGATTTCTTTCCTTCTACTAACTTTAGGTCTTGTCTGTTCAAAGGAAGCAAGAATATACAATGGAGAAAGGACAGCTTGTTCAATAAGTGGTGCTGGGAAAACTGGACAGCCACATGGAAAAGAATGAAATTAGAACACTCCCTAACACCATACACAAAAATAAACTCCAAATGGATTAAAGACCTAAATATAAGACCAGACACTATCAAACTCCTAGAGGAAAACATAGGCCAAACACTCTCTGACATAAACAACAGCAACATCTTCTCAGATCCACCTATCAGAGTATTGACAATAAAAAGAAAAATAAACAAATGGGATCTAATCAAACTTCAAAGTTTCTGCACAGGAAAGGAAACTCTAAACAACACAAAAAGACAACCCCCAGAATGGGAGAAAATCTTTGCAAGTGAATCGACTGACAAGGGATTAATCTCCAAAATTTATAAACAACTTCTGCAGCTCCATACCAAAAAAAAAAAAAACAAACAAGCCTATCAAAAAATGGGCAGATCTAAACAGACAGTTCTCCAAAGAAGACACACAGGTGGCCAAGAAACACATGAAAAGATGTTCAACGTCACTCATTATTAGAGAGATGCAAATCAAAACCACAATGAGGTACCACCTTACACCAGCCAGAATGGCCATCATCCAAAAGTCTACAAACAATAAGTGCTGGAGAGGGTGTGGAGAAAAAGGAACACTAGTACACTGTTGGTGGGATTGTAAATTGGTACAACCACTGTGGAAAACAGTGTGGATATTCCTCAGAAAACTAAACATAGAACTACCATTTGATCCAGCAATCCCATTCCTGGGCATCTATCCAGAGAAAACCATGACTCGGAAAGACACATGTACTCCAATGTTCATTGCAGCACTATTTACAATAGCCAAGACATGGAAACACCCTAAATGTCCATCGACAGAGGAATGGATCAAGAAGATGTGGTACATATACACAATGGAATATTAATCAGCCATTTAAAAGAATGAAATACCAGCATTTTTTTGCAACATGGATGGACCTAGAAACTATCATGCTAAGTGAAGTCAAGTCAGACAGTGAGACACCAACATCAAATGCTTTCACTGACATGTGGAATCTGAAAAAAGGACAGACTGAACTTCTTTGCAGAACAGATGCTGACTCACAGACATTGAAAAACTTATGGTCTCTTGATGTGCCTGGGCTATGGGTTGGAAATCCTGTGAAATCAGATTGTTATGATCATTATACAACTACAGATGTGATAAATTCATTTGAGTAATAAAAAATGCAAATAAAATAAAATAAAATCCCATTAGGTAACCTTAAAAAAAAAATATATGGCTGTCCCTTCCACAGTAGGACCCATGACCACAAGTCCACTGGCCAGTCTCAGGACCCATCCAAGAGTTGGATAACTTGGCTTTTCCAGTCCCAAATACAAAAGATTCCTTTCCTTTCTCAAAGAACAAAGGAAGATAGGCTGAATCCTTTAAATCATGCAAGGCCATCTACTGATTGATGTATTTGGGGAAGGCCACACTTGCCTAGGGCACCCTAAACACAAAGGCTCAACCTCAAGGTGGGGAAAATACTTTCTGATCCCCAAAGTGTGAATTATTAGCTCTTCTGGCTATCAAGGGAATGCTCAGGCATCCCTCTTGCCAAAATCTGTGAAGATGAAACAAAAATATTGTGTTTAGTAAGTTCTCTCCTATACATACATAACCAAGAAGAAAATTTCATGGAAAGCAACACCTGTTCTATAGTAGACTTCCTATTTGTTTGCCTGCATAGATTCTCAAATTCTGAAAAAAAAAAAATGGTCTCTACCATCCATATGGTCAAACAATAGTCTTCCAGTCATAATGTGCTATGGGACCTTGTACCCTTGGTTACAGGTATTGAATCAGAGTGAATAGCTGATTCAAGCTTGGCAAATCCAAGTCACATCATTTGGAACTGGAGATAAGACACAGAGAGAAGTAAATTGTAAATCCAGGCATTGTCAGCAGTCAAATTTTCAACCCTATAGACTGGAGAATAAGAGGAATTAGGTTCACAAAAAGAAGAGGAATAATGAGCCAGTATACCAAGAGAGGTAAAGATGAAAGAAGAAGGAAGGGTAGTTTGGCATAAAGTTGCTATTTCCAATTTACTCCTGAGTCTAGTCATATTCCCATCCTTAAATTCCATGAGATGCTCTTATAGTCTAAAAACAAATTGCGGAGTTCCTATTGTGGCTCAGTGGTTAATGAACCTGACTAATAACCATGAGGTTGCAGGTTAGATCCCTGGCCTTGCTAAGTGGGTTAAAGATCTGGCATTGTTGTGAGTTGTGGTCTAGGTCGAAGACACAGCTTAGATCCCACATTGCTGTAGCTGTGGCTGTGGCCAGAGACCACAGCTCCAATTAGACCTCTAGCCTGGGAACCTCCATATGCCACAGGTGTGGCCCTGAAAAAAAAAGACCAAAAAAAAAAGACCAAAAAAAAACAAATTGCATATTTTGCTAAAGCTATTTTATGTTACTCATAATCAAGGTTCCTGTTGATTATACATCCATAACAACAAAAGATCTAAAAACTTACAGAAAAATTAATAGATGCCAGTGCTATAATGAAGAAATTTAAATCTAAATTTAAACATATAGTTGAGTCTCGTTTTTGTTTAGTCGCTCAGTCTCTTACTACTTGATGTATTAACTATTCATATTTTTAGTGATTATTAATATAGCTAAGATATACTACATTTGTAACTGTTTTTTATTTGTAGTCCTTGTTCCTTATTTTTTTTAATCTTCTATTTTTCTGCCTTCTCTGGTTTTTAATAGAACATTTTATATGATTTCATCTTCTGTCCTTTCTTAGTATAATCAATCACTATTCTTTTCTAATTTTTTAGTGGTTGCCCTAGAATTTGCAATATACATTTATAACTAATCTAAGTCCACTTTCAAATAACATAAGATTTCAAGGGTAATGCAGGTATAACAGAGTAGTCCCAATTTCTTGTTCCATCCCTTGTAACGTCACTGTCTTTCATTTCTCTTGCCCGTAAGCTACAAGCACCTGATACATATTATTGTTTTGAACAGTTGTCTATTAGAGAAATTAAGAATAAAAAATGAAAGATTTTATTTTACATTCATTTATTCTTTCTCTAACATTATTCCTTTCCTTATGTAAAACCAAGTTTCTGACCTACTTAACATTCCTACTGTCTGAAGAATTTCTTTTTGTATCTCATACAAGGCAGGTTTACTGGTGGCAGAATCCCTGATGTTTGTTTGTCTGAGAAAGTCTTTATTTCTCCTTCACTTCTGAAGAATAATTTCACTGGAAATAGAGTTGTAGGTTGACTTCTTTTAAGGTTTTAAATATTTCTTTCTACTCTCTTCTTGCTTACCTGGTATATGAAGTGAATTCCTATGAATTCTTATTCATATAGGTAAGGTGGGTTTTTTCCCCCTGGCTTCTTTCAAGATTTTCTCTTTGTCTTCAGTTTTCTGCAGTTCGAATATGATATACCTAGGTCTTTATCCTTCTTGGTGTTCTCTTGTTTTCCTGCATCTATGTTTTGGTGTCTGTCATTGATTGTGGAGAATTCTCAGCCATTATTACTTCAAATATTTCCTCCTCTCTTTTCTCTCTTTGTTTCCTCTGGTATTCCCATGAATACATGTATTTCTATCACATGAATTACTTTTGTATTTGTCCCACATTTCTTGAATATTCTGTTGCTTTTTTAAAATTCTTTTTTCTCTTTGTCTTTCAGCTTGAGAAGTTTCTATTGACATATCTTCCAGCTCATTAATTCTTTCCTTGGCCGATTCAATCTCCTGATGAGAGCATCAGAGTCATTCTTTATTTTTGTTATAGTGTTTTTGATTTCTAGTATTTCCTTTTCATTCTTTTTTAGAGTTTCCATCTCTCTGCTTATATTACCCATCTATTTTTGCATGCTGTCTAGTTTTTTTATTAGCACCCTTAGCATATTAATCATAGTTATTTTAAATTCCTTGTGTGATAATTCCAAAATCTCTGCCATATCTGGGTCTGGTTCTATTGCTTTGCCTCTTCAGATTTCTTTGTTTTTGTTGTCTTTTAGAACACCTTCTAAACATTGTTGAAATCCAGATATTATGTTTTGGATAACAGGAGGTAAACAGACATTTTGTGTGAGGGTTTACCTGGCTAGAAGTTACACTGTGCCTATTGTTTGTTGTTGCTATAGGTGTCTGATGATTCAGTATCCTCTAGTGTCCTTGTTTTTGTTTCCTATATTGTACTTGGGTTTTCCTAGAAATTCCTTCTTAAATAGAGTGTGAGTGTTGCAGTTCTTTCAGCTGTAATTTGTTATTATACAAGAGCCTTGTTGATGTCTTGGAACATCAAGGCTTGTGGTGGAGGCAAGCATTCTACAATCCTATGATTACATCTCATCCTCTTAGTGGGCCTGTGCCCCCAGACTATGACCTTCACAAATGCTTCTCACTCCCCACTCCCACCCAGTTGAGACAGAAAGGTTAGTAGGGACTATAGTTGGATATTCCCTTTCACCTACTTCAGTTAGACTCAATAAGTTTCTTTGGGAGCAGGCAGAGAACAGAATGCTCCAGGCTTATTTCAAAATATCTACTTTTCCCCTAGGCATATTTTAAAATGGTTGCCTTCTCCCCCTTCCCTTTGCTGTAAACAGGGGGTTTTTCCTCAATCTTCACTTGTGAGAGAGAACTTCTGGGGCTTCTGAAGGTATAAATAATTCATGAAAGTGTGGAGAAGCCCTGCCTCTCCCAACTAAGTTTTTAATTCTCAAGTTAGTCCACACTCAGTCGCCAGCAGTTCAGCAATTACAATGTCAGTTTTCCTAACAGTTCCTGGTTCCAGTGGCTTCTGCTCCCAGGAAGCTCTGATTCTCTGTATTTGCCTGTCTCTCAAGTTTGGGGAGTAGTTATTTGCCCTGTGACCTCAATTCTCTTGTTGAATCTAAGAAGAGTTTTTGATTCTCAGTTTGTCCAGCTTTTTTCTTGTTTTGAAAATGAGTAACTAGTTCCAGGTTCTTTATATGTTGGAGCCAAAATTGGAAGCCTAAATCTTTTTTTTTTTTAATTTGTGGGAATAAATGATCTGTTCTTGGGAGAGAGTGATACAATAGTAATTCAATTTCATTCAAATTCCCATTTGGTTCTTTTTTAGAAGTTGAAAAATATTTTAATACACCTAAAAGATTAAAGGTGTGACAAAGAGCCTATAAAATATAAAAAAAAAAGAATGATGGAATTCCCTTGCGGTGTAGCAGGTTAAGGATCCAGCATTGGGACTGGATCACTGTTGTGGTGCAGGTTCAACCTCTGGCCTAGGAACTTCCACATGTCATGGGCACGGGCAAAAAAAAAAAAAAAAAAAAAAAAAAAAGAGCTTATTCTACCAGATATCAAAATGCATTATAGAACTATAGTAATTTAAACAGCCAGGAGCTATGTCAAAATGCACATCCAAGTAAATAGCACAGAATAGGTGGTGCAAACATAGATCAAAGTTCATTTGAGAATTCATTCTTTGATTGAAATGAAATTGTAGCAAAATATGGATTATGCAATAAAAGTTATTGAAACAACCAGTTGGACTTTTTAGGGAAGAAAATGAAGTGAAATCTATCCTGATAACTTGAACCAAAATAACCTGCAAATGGTTCAAAGTTTTAAATAATAAAAATTAAACAGTAAATATACTAGCAGCAAGGAAGATGGTGACTTGAATGCGTTCCTTCTGTCTTCTCTTTCCAACTTCAATCCAACGGCCAGTGCCTCCATTGTTTTCACTGTTATTTCCTTAATAATTAAGATACCTAAGATGATAAAATTTTCTTGAGTTTATCTGTGTAACATAAGTTATTTATGAAATGTCTTCCTTTAAACTATATATGTACACACACACTCACACACACATATATATATATTTTTGTTTGTTTGTTTTTTAGGGCCATACTTGCAGCATATAGAGGTTCCCAGGTTAGGGGTCGCATCAGAGCTACAGCTGCCAGCCTATGCCACAGCCACAGCAACACTTGATCCAAGCCGCATCTGCTACCTACACCCCAGCTCATGGCAATGCCAGAACCTTAACCCACTGAGCAAGGCCAGGAATCAGACCCAAAACCTCGTGGTTCCTAGTCGGATTCGATTCCACTGCACCATGAAGGGAACTCCAAACTATGCTTTAATTAGTTTGAATTTTCCATTTTTCTTACTTCTTTGCTTCAAGGGTTAATTAGGAGATTATCTCTTAAATTCCAGGTAGTTCAGTTTTTGTCATCTTTTTGTCATTCATCTTGCTATTCATTTTTCGGAAGATTTAAAGGAAATTTGAACCAAGAACCTTATACCTAGCCAAACTAGCATCAAAATTAAAAGTTCATAGGCATAGAAATACTCAATAAACCTACCACACACATTCTCTGAAAGAAATACTTAGTTACAAACTCCATAAAAATTAAAAATTATTTCCAAAAAATTCAAGATTTGAAATAAAAAGTGATGAGCAAATGAATGATTATATTTCACCGTAGTCTAAATAATTATTAGCACAGAAAATTGGCACATAAAATAATTATTAGTACAAAAACTTAATTAAAAATTCTGGATAATCTCAATATGAAATGTTATGGACAGACTGAAAGAAGGAAGAAAGAATGGAAAGTATGGTAAATTTCTTGTTTTGATACAGTGAAGGTTTGAGCCGGGGCTGATATAAGTACTGATTAATTTGAGATATCTGGATAATGAGGTAAATTTAAATATGTGCTTTAAAAATTAAGTAAAACTACTAGAAGAACATGAGTAAGATACTGAACTTCCAAACCACTATAAACAAATATAATAAAGAAAATGTGATCAATATATCAAAAAAACAGAGAAGGAATAAGAAAGAGAAAGAGGGAAAGATGAAAGGGAAAGGATCATGAGAAATGAGGAAGATGGCATGGCAAAGGAAACTGTAAAGATGTCAGAAATGTATCCAAATATGTCATTAATTACAAGAAATGCAGCTGTGTTAAATTTCTCAATCAGCTTGTAGGAGAATAAAATCCAGTTCTATTTCATTTACATGTGCTATACACAAAATAATTTTTGAAATTTTTTCCAAGATTTGAATTTTCCCATGTTGCATCCCATGTTGCTGTGGCTGTGATGTAGGCCAACAGCTGCAGCTCCAATTGGACCCCTAGCCTGGGAACCACCATATGCTGCAGCTGTGGCCCTTAAAAGCAAAGCAAAACAAAACAAAACAAAACAAAACAAGGAAATGCAGCCAAGAGAAACAACGTACAGCAATAAATGGACTATGGATGGGATCAGGTGGAAGGTGGGGAGTATGTGGAAAACCATGGGGAGCTAACTACAAGGAATGGAGTAAAAGATAGGATGGAGTCCTAACGACCTGACAGCACCCAAGCTCTTTAAGGACCAGAATAGCAGACAGGAATCCAAGTCAGGAATTCCATCATGAAAATGAGAAAGGAAACACCTACTTGGTTTACTGACTACATCAACATGGCCTTACTATTCCATTATCTTCATCAAAATGACATCATTATTCTGGGAACCTCTTGCCCAGGAAGATAAACATTCAAACAACTATATTATTTCAGTGAACATCACAACTCATTCATTTCTACAGTAGATAGAGCCACTTTAGATGTAATATTGGCCTCTTGTGGGTAAACACGTACTATTTTAGGGGAAGAATGTTGTGCTTAGATCCCTGCAGACCTCTCTAGGATCTACAATATTACTCAAAATAATTAGAAAACAAATAATCATTAATGTAGGTAATCTGGCTAATTATCTGGTTCTATGGGCACTCCATATTGGGGATAGGCTCTATTTTCTTGAATTAAATTGGGTGATCTTGGCTTCTGGCTAAGAAGTGGACAATGGATGCTAATTCATATTGCAGTGTTCAGGGGTCTTAAATGCTGCAGCATAACCACTATTGATTGATCCTTCTGTGTGTCTTGTGATGTCCATTATATGATCTACCAAAAAGAACAGGAAAATCCACAGGCATGACAGGTAAAATAACCATCCCCAGGCTAGTCAAACGCTTTGAAGTTATGAGCCTGCCTTTTAGCTTAGGATGAACAATGGCCGCTAAGTGAGACACTGAGAAGCAAAACCATGTCCAACCACACAGCTTACTATAAACATCAACATGATTTTATTATTTTCCAGTATTCACTAACATGGCTTTAACATTTTGAGAAACTCTTGCCCAGAAAGATAAGGGTTGCAAATAAACAGTATTGTTCTTTTTAGGAACTTCCCCTGAAATCCATTTAAATGAAATTGTATGGCTCAGTGCTTTAACAGGTAGCATTAAATGATAGTTCATCTCCAGGACTGTATCCCCAGCTACAAAGCCCGTTCCTTTCTATATTTTCTAGCCCTAGGGTATTATATTATAATCCTTACCCAATCTTAATCAAGCCCTGAGACTAAAAGACCTACATTCAGGTAGACTCCAAAACTAATTATATCCTAACTTTGCCCATTGAGGGTATTCCACTCTGGGACACCACTGACTCTCTCAAAATAATGTTCTCCCTTTCTGTGACAAAAATAAACTCAGTTTTGTATTATTGAGAAGGCATAGTTTCACAAGGGTGGGTTATGGGAGGGGCTTGGTTTTAGTATAGAGAAATGACAGCAAAAACTACAAGAGCCAGTTGCAAGACAATGTGGACCATTTGGACTGAGGAGCCCTTTTAGTGGCTTTTATCAAAATCCTGTTTCAAGAATCCGGAATGGCACTGACCCAGCACAAATGTGCTAAGTATTTCTACTTAACAGGCCATGTTGGAAGAGGGCTTCATGGGTAACAAGGCAGACAAGTCATTAAAAGGTATGCCTTTCAAGAGGAACAAGGACATGAAAGATAACTGAATTTATAAATCTTATCCTGTGCAGATTTAAATGGTGGAAACTTGGTTTCTTGTTTTGGAGCTAGGTTTAGGGCAATTCAGGAAGGAAAGGGCCCAAAAGAATTCTGTATTTCATTCATGGGATAAGTTCTCTCATTTCTCTGTGTCCAGGTTTTCCCCTATGCAAAGTATAAGTGGTAATTACTTTCTCTAGTCTTTTCATTATTTTGTGTTTTGTTTTTTTTTTTCTTTTTGGCCATGCCCAGAGCATGCAGAAGTTCCTGGGCCAGGGATTGAACATGTGCCACAGCAGTGACAAAGCTGGATCCTTCCTTCCTTAAGCAGGAGGGAAGCTAGGCCACCTCCTCTAGCCTCTTCATTGTTGATGCACGTGCTTCTTAGGCTTTGCCCTCCTGTCCTTTTATTTCTCCTTGTTTTTTCTCCCCTCTTTTTTTTTCTAATTTGTCATATTTTCTTCATAATTTGTTATGGAAACATATCTTCAGGGAAACCTGTCATTAGGATTAAAGAATTGAAAATTTTCAAATAAAAACTTGTTTGATCCAGCATGAATAAATCATTTGCTCTCTGCCTTTGTTTCAATACATGTAAAATTGGGTAAAGAGATCAACGTTAGCTCTGTTTCACATTCTCCAGCCAACTTACAGTTACTGAAAGGCTGATTATCCAACTTTCTTGCTTTGACCCCAGAGGGGGAAACAGGTATAATGTAAGAGAAAAAACACTGGCCAAGCTTGATAAGTCCTGGCTTTTTCAGTTATTACCTTTCTGCCCTTGTGCAAGCCATGGAACCTCTGTGAAACCCAACTTCCCACTGTTCGAGAAAGGCTGTCTGCTCCACCGTGTGGTTGTGAAGGGCCCACAAAATAATGCCTATAAGGTCCCGGGTGCACAAATGGTAGCGGCTGCTATAATCACAATGTAATAAATATTTATGGGTTGGTGTTGGCTTCCTCATTGTAGAAAAACAGAGACTGGGAAATCATAAAACTGAATTGGCAGAACCATTTAAGAAAGTGCTTTGTAAACTAAACAAGTTACGATTTCAAACTAGGCTTTATATTCTTTCTCGTCTACGTATCTTAACATTTTTATTGTTTTTTAGCAGCTTCAAAGAAAGTGAACTTCCAATAAAGCAGTACTTTTCATAAGTAATCATGAGAGGGAATTAAAACTACTGCTTAAAATGAAATCTGAACTATCTACAAATGTGGCCCCTCGTGGCATGCATCACCCCACCATTTCCACTGAAAATAGATTCCTTCCCATTTCCTTTTCCTCCCAGTAAAAACAGGGAGGCTTTGGGTTTAAGCAAACCTAAACTTATTTCCTGACTCTACTTAAAACAGGAAAATTAATACCTACTCTACAGGAAAAAAAGAAAAAAAAAAAGAAATAATGTGTAAAGCACTTGGTAGCCAAAAGATTGACTTCTTTCCATCCAGAAGACCTACGACTTAAAGCAACTTTTTTTTTTTCTTTTTTTCTTTTTAGGGCCGCACCCATGGCCATATATGGAGGTTCCCAGGCTAGGGGTCAAATTGGAGCTGTAGCCGCCAGCCTATGCCACAGCCACAGCAACACTGGATCCCAGCCACATCTGCTCACATCAATGCCGGATCCCCACTGAGCGAGGCCAGGGATCAAACCCACAATCTTATGGTTCCTAGTCGGGTTTGTTTCCGCTGCACCACAACGGGAACTCCCTTAAAGCAACTGTAATAAGCACTGTTTCTTGACTCTTGATACCACGCACCTCCAGTTTTAATCATATTGAACAAACCTACCTTCAAACTCTTCCATTAAATAGAAAATTATTCAACCTCAGTTTTTTTCTTTTATAAAATGGAGATAGTATGTTGTGTTTGGAATGGATAGGCAATGGGGCCCTACTGTACAGCACAGGGAACTGTGTGTGATTGGGCCACTTTGCTGTACAACAGAACTTGAAGAACTTGTAAATCAACTATACTTTAATAAATTAAAATAAAATAAAATGGAGATAATAATAGAACCTTGTTCATAGGGTTAGCAGAGCAGATAAGAAGGTGCATGCAAACACTTAACCTGGTGTCTGATACATAATAAATTTTAGCTAATAGAACTGAAATAATAGCAATAGCAATAACATTTCAGATATGTTCTAATTATCACTTTAACAAACACTTAGAGGGGCCGGCAGCAAAGTTATAAGAGTAGTTTGCCCTTCTTTCCTTCTTAGGTTTCCTTGGCTCTATTTCTCTCTCTCCCTTCCCGGGGCAGGTCTGTTTCAGTTCAGCTGCTGGCTGGAACATCTGGCAGGGTGCCCACCCTTGACGTTTTCTGTTTGGAGAGCCAACAGGGTGGGGAGTTGGGGGTTTGATCATCTTCACCACTAAGACACTGGAATCTGTTGAGTTAAACATTGCCCTACTGTTACCATCCCCTCCCTCGCTTCCTCCCTCCCTGTGAATGAATCTGGAAAGAATGAACCTGAAGTCTAACTTGAACAGCTATAAAACCTTTATGGTACGTGGGCTGCTCCTTGGGGAGTAGGGCATTAGCCTCCCTGTTCGTTCCTGGAGTAAACATAGCGCGTCAGCGTTTTCCCTAACACGGGGTCAATGTCTGAGGGAGCGGTGCTCTCGGTGCCTGGCACCTGCTGGTGTGGAGAGGTCTGTTGGCAGCAATACACTGCAATCAGCTTTGATGACGGCACTAAGTACGGAGCTCACTGCTCCAGTGCCTTTTAATTCCCCAAGTAATATTTATCCCATAATAGCACACCTCCAAGACTCTATACTTCTGCTCAATGCTCTACACTTACAGAATTCCTTAAGAATTTATTCCATGTTCTTGGGTAAGACTATATTAGATAATAGAATACACTTATGTGTTACAATATATTATATGGTACCCATGTAGCCAACATTAAATTCACACTGATTTTTTTAAAAATCATCTCTGTGGAAAAAAACCCAAAAAGAACTTCTCTCTTTCTTGGAAGTGCATGCTGATTCTTGATTCAGGCTTTGGGGTTGCCCCACTGTCTTGTTTGATGTCACCCATAAAATGCTGGCTCCTTGATGATAACAGTCAGTCTCTAGACCCTCAGTGTATGATTTATTACAGGTGCTATCTTTGAAGGATTAAAGTTATGGCACCTTTCTATAACTGTTGACTATTTACCTGAAACTTTACCATTTGTGAAAGCAGGTCTGTAACCCTTTTTGATTCTATGGAAGGGATAAAGAAGAACAGAATTCATTTTATTGGAGGTCACAACTATTCTTCTTTCTCTTTGTTTCTAGCCTGTGCCCACCAAACAGTCATGTTTTATGCCCAGTAAGTACTTTTTCCCCAGTCAGTTCCCCAAAGGCCTCTCTGTCCACACAGCCATTCTCATCCCTATGACACATTCATTTGGATTCTACTGTAGACTCAATTAGACCACACCCTGGGTAGAAGAACTGTTAATTGCCTACAAGCATCAGGCCACTAAAAGCTAGTGACATCCAACAACTAGATATCCATAATGATTGATACATTACATGACATGATCTTGGGAGCTCAGTTTGGAGCCCTAGTGCCATTTTACTATCAAAGATGATGACATTGAGAAGTTCAGCCTCTTAACTGTGGTTACCTAATTACTACAGAAGCAGTGCCATAGTTGGGGCTAAAATGAAGACAGTAGAGAGAATCTCAGAAAAATCTCAAAATAGTAGGAGGAGGAGGAAATAGAAACAACCTTGGTTGGCAAAGGTAAAAATTACTCTGAACATTTTACATTAACAAACAAAACTTTAAAAATTCAATCCCTGATTACAATCCCGGGTTTGATTTATTGTAGATTTGATTATAGTTCCTTTCTGCGATGAAAAATAACTGAGCTGGGGACTAATTTAGTCATCAAATATTTTCCATAAACAAGCCAAACCAGAATCTATGAGTATATTTCCTCTGAGGTGTGAGTTCATTGTAAACCTTAATCTAATCTCAGAATCAAATTCTATAAATTTATACTTCTTTTATAAACAACTGTGAAATGGCAAAAACAGTCCTATTTTTGTAGTTTCATTTTGAACACACTCTACTTTGTATTATTTATTTTTTCTAAATACATAATTATTATATAAAGTTAATATATTTAAAAGCACAAATAAAAGTTACCTATAGTCCCACCATCCAGATGAAACTGATAAGATTTTGCTCTCTTTTTCTATGTAATACTATATACTCAAGTATTTTTTTAATTTGGAGCATACTATCCACACTTTGGGGAAGTATGCTTTTTTTTTTTTTTTTTTTTTTGTCTTTTTGCCATTTCTTGGGCCGCTCCCGCGGCATATGGAAGTTCCCAGGCTAGGGGTCTAATTGGAGCTGAAGCTGCTGGCCTACACCAGGGCCACAGCAACAGCGGATCCGAGCCGCGTCTGCAACCTACACCACAGCTCTCGGCAATGCCGGATCGTTAACCCACTGAGCAAGGGCAGGGATCGAACCCGCAACCCCATGGTTCCCAGTCGGATTCGTTAATCACCGCACCACGACGGGAACTCCAAGGTAGGAAATGTTTTTTAGCATGGTGTTGAATTAAAAAAGCATACTTGGGAGTTCCCGTTGTGGCGCGGTGGTTAACGAATCCGACTGGGAACCATGGGGTTGCAGGTTCGATCCCTGCCCTTGCTCAGTGGGTTAAGGATCCGGCGTTGCCGTGAGTTGTGTTGTAGGTCGCAGACGCGGCTCGGATCCTGTGTTGCTGTGGCTCTGGCGTAGGCCAGTGGCTACAGTTCCGATTCAACCCCTAGCCTGGGAACCTCTCCATGCCGAGGGAGCGGCCCAAGAAATGGCAAAAAGACAAAAAAAAAAATTTCCTACCTGATGAACATCCTTCTAAAACATAATTTTAAATATCTACAAAATAGTTGGTTATGTTAATATAGTGCCATTTTATGCTTTGTTTCTCTGATATGCTGACTACTTGCATGCCTCTAAAAGCTATAAGCATGCGTATTCTTGAGACTATGTAATTTACTAATCTAGTATGTTCCAAATCTCCAAGTACCAAAGTTCCAACATGGGAATAAAATTAACTTCAATATACTCCCACTACCAAATCCACCAGTTTTCCACGTTTGTATACACTTTGTGTGTACTCTGCCTTCACTGCTGCCACAAAAAATGAACTGGTCTTTGACCAACTTCTTCACTTGTGCCCTGGATCCTAGCCCCTCAGGACTTCTCAGGGACTTTACTCTTACAACTGTTACCTCTCTCTCCTGCATCATCAGTCTTTCTTTCTCCTACCATCCTTCAAACATGTTGTAATATCTCTCTTCTTAAGAATCTCTCCCCTGACCCTTCAGTCCCCCTCCAGCTTCCAGCTCAGTCCTCTGTGCCCCTGTCCACTGTTTCCAGCTCCACTCTTCCTATTTCCTCTAAAGCATGAGAATCAGAATTCATTCCCACCACATCAAAATGCTCCTGTCAAGGTCACTGGTGACCTACATGTTACCTAATCCAGTGATCCCCACTCATGCTTTCTTTGAGTAGCACATTACACAGTTGATCACCACCTCCTTCTTGAAACCGTTTCTTCATTTGGCTTCCAAGACACAGCATTCTCCTTACCTCCCTGTCAGCTCCACTCAGTCTCCCTTGCTGGTTCCTTCCCACTTCCTGATCTCTAAACACTGTAGGGGGCAGGAAGCAGGACTCTTCCTTTCTCCATCTACACTCACTCTCAGGGTTGTGATTTTCTTTTTTTTTCTTTCTTTTTTTTTTTTTTTTGTCTTTTTGCTATTTCTTTGGGCCGCTCCCGCAGCATATGGAGGTTCCCAGGCTAGGGGTCGAATCGGAGCTGCAGCCACCAGCCTACACCAGAGCCACAGCAACGCCAGATCCAAGCTGCATCTGCAACCTACGCCACAGCTCATGGCAACGCCGGATCCCCAACCCACTGAGCAAGGGCAGGGACCGAACCCGCAACTTCATGGTTCCTAGTCAGATTCATTAACCATTGCGCCATGACGAGAACTCCAGGGTCGTGATTTTTAACCCTGGTTTAAGTTAGAATAACTCACAGAGCTTTTATAAACTCATAGTACCTGGAACTGACCCTTAGAGTTATAATCTAGACCAGAGTTGGTCTAGGATAAGGCTCAGTCATCCATTCGTGTTTCAAGCTCTCACATTGATTCCAATGTGCAGCTAAGTTTAAAAATTATTGGCTTGGGCCCTATGTGATCTCATACAGCCTCACGGTTTTAAATAATATCGATACAATTGAAATTCCTAAATACACACACACACACACACACACACACACACATATATATACACACATAAACACACATATATACACACACACACACACACACACACACAGAGATTATATACATCTATTATTTCCAGCCTGAACTTTTCTCCTGAACTCCAGATTCAAATATCTAACTACCATCTTGACATCTCCACTTGGATGTTCATTAAGCATCTCTAACTTAACATGCCTAAAACCAAATTCTTGATTTCATTCCACCTTCTCATTCCTTCTGTAGTTTTTTGCATCTCAGAAAAGAGCAATCCCAATCTTCCAGTTGCCAAACACAAAAATATTAGAGTCATCTGAAACACCTCTCTTTTTCTAAAAATGTTCTTTAATCTATCAGTAAAAATTTTGTTGCCATTATTTTTTAAAACATAGACAGTATCCGACCTTTCCTACCACTTAACCCACATCCTGACTTCCATGCCGCACTAAAATTATGATTATCTTGTACTCTTAATGCCCCCCTCAGGGCCTTTTATTCTTTCCATTAACAGATAGGGAAATTGAGGCAGAGACCAAGAAAAGAGAGAGTCTAAAAACACTGATATAGAAGTTCAATTTTAAGGTGGCTTGTGGTCATAGTTAACTACACAGACATTTACAGAAGGGGAATAAAGGAGGAGGCCATTTCATATCTAATAACCTGACTTTTATCTCCAGTCACTCTAGGTATTTAGTATGTGTGAAGGATGAGGATGCTAGCTGAGGAGTAGGGTAGATGTGGGATGTTAACCATTCAGGTTCTGTTCATTTGCTGTAAGCAGCAAATCCAGCTCTGAGCCCAACTCCTATAATGGAAGGTTAACATGATAACCAGTTGCACTACTTCCTCTCCCCAAAGACTCATCCTTAACTTCCTTTGGCTAAATCACAAAGTGTGTTTTTCATTTTCAGTTAAAATAGACGGGGGTGGTGAAGAGAGAAAGAAAGAGAGAAAAATCTGTTGTTTCTTTTAACTATTCCCCCCAGTTTAAAAAAAAAAAAAGCATTCAGCTTAAAAAAACAAACTTAAGCAATAGTCATCTTCAGTTTGTCTATAAAAGTAGAATAATTTATTTTTTATTACAGAGAAAAGTTTTGTTTCCTTAAACACTACTTGAAATAGTTTCAAAGTGTTGGGAAATCAGTGCATGAATCAACGACATATCCAAGGAATCCTGTAAATTTCAGTGAAATCTTGTTTGCCACAGATTTGGAGCATTTTTCCTCTGTCCTTTTGAACTTGTTTCTGTACTGCTGCTCTTGCAAAATATCCTTATATATACTTTAAAACCTCTCACAGGACAAGTCTCTTCATAGCTCATTTGTAAGTCATTTGGTCACTAGGTAGGGACCTGTAGGTGAGTGGGGAAGGGAGCTGGATAATCTTCATGGCAGTATTGGTCCTTTCTTCCCCCAAATCCTGAAAAGAACACTGCAGGCCTTATTTGTAAGAAGATCTAAATCTTATACAAACTTCCAGACACTCATGCCGAAACACAGACTACAGTAGGCACAGCCATTCAAATCTCATTACCTATAAGACACAAGGTAAATAGGGCTAGCGACCAAGAGAGAAAGGGAAATAGGTAAGCAGGGGACAGGGGAGGGGGTGGGCAATAGATCCTGGTTTGACTTCAATTTCTGTTTTAATATGAAAGCCATGGAGTTTTTAATCACTCAGTACCAGACTACTGCTGATGGCTAATAATCTGGCCACCCAAGAAGACATCATAAAAACATAACAAAATATATTGTTACCAAATGGCCTCATAAGATTTGGTAGTGCGTGCACACACTTGTTGGGGCTAGACTGCTCAGTTCCTAATATCAAGAATATCCTTAACCCATCCGGAGACTTGTCAGCACTACTTAAGAAGGTCCTCAGGGCCTCATCCCAAATTCAAGATCCTTTTCTGTCTTTGAAATCCAAAGGGGCAGCTAGTGTCACTTATCTAGAAAATATATGACTAATAGTTAAACCTTGGCCTGATGTCAACACAAGTATTTGGTTACTAGGCACAGAAAAAGTCACTTGGAGAGGAAAAGCCACCTGGAAACTTTTCTATTCAGCCTCTGTTCAATCCCTTAGGTGTTTATTAAATTGAACAACGCACAGTTCTAGGCATATTGACTTTTCTCCTCCACACCACAACCTAATGTTGATGAAGGGCCCTTAGAAACAAAATATATGGACCGTTTCTGCTGCTGAGGGCTCCCTACAGCCCTCAGAGTCTGAGCTCCTAGTGCCATAGTCCAGGCATCATAAAGACTTCTAGCCTCGGGAGTTCCCTTCGCGTCTCTGCGGTTAACGAACCCGACTAGGATCCATGCGGATGCAGTTTGATCCCTGGCCTTGTTCAGGGGGTTAAGGATCTGGCATTGCTATGAGCTGTGGTATAGTTCACCTGCTAGTTACATTCATCAAATCATAATTAGCAGGCCTTTGAGCAACAAATGAGGATTCTTCCTTTGGTTAAGGTAGGTTTGCCAGAACTGTCTACACACAGGACACATTCAGTCACAACTCACCCCTGAGCCCAGGCAAGGGTAAAACCCAAGAGACTCTCTCAAGTAGGCATCACTGAAGGACACCAACAAGAGTCTCCTTTCCCAGGGCTATGGACCAGATGTTTTATTGAGCAATAAGGTTATGAGAATTCTACACACAGACACCTTAGGCAAATTGTTAGCATATTTGAAGCCTATTTTCCCCTGACTGTCATCCTTCCTTTGACTTTATGGTTCCTCAACACAGATGACACCAGGATTTTTTTTTAATTCATACATGGGTTGCTATCTTCACGCTCTCCTATCACTGAGCAGGTTTGTAATGCCTCCCTTACAGAGGAGGACAAAAAAGAAGCACCCGAGGACATGCTGAATCTATAGCAGGTACTTAAACATTCTTTCTGGGTAGGTGAATGAATGAAGGAATGAGATGAGTGAGTGAACAAATGACCATACCTACCTTCTTTTCCTCTCTAGTAATAGGTCTTGCCTGACTATCTTCTAAGGTTTTTCTGGCTTACAGGATTATCTCACATCTTTTTATCTTTAGGGAATCAGAGTAAGTTCTACAACTTCTTTGTCCTCATGGTCTTTTTCTTTTCTTTTTCCTTTTTTTTTTTTTTTTTTTTTTGCCTTTTTAGGGCCTCACCACAGCATATGGAAGTTCCCAGGCTAGGGGGCAAATTGGAGCTGCAGCTGCCTGCCTATACCACAGCCACAGAGATGCCGGATCCAAGCTGTGTCTTCAACCTACACCACAGCTTGTGGCAAACACAGATCCTTAGCCCACTGAGGGAGGCTCATGGATACTAGTTGGATTCTTAACCCACTGAGCCACAACAGGAACTCCCCTCATGATCTTTCTCTTGACCTCACCTACTCATTCTCACTTTGTAGAAGTTCATGGTTTTTTGGCTCACCATGTTATCTCCCCAGGTGGATAGGGCGTGACCTGTCCCTCTCAGTGATCCTGATCTGCACTCCAGGGGAGTCCCATCCACTGCTCCTCTCCTCATGGCAGCCTCCTTCTCCTGTTTTCCTGTTTTCTGATTGCACCACGAGCCTCTTACACCTGAATTAACTTGCCCTGTATATTTGCACACATCAGTACGTTAACATGACCCTCAAAACTCCTCCCAAACCAACAATACCAAAATTACCAGAAGACAATCTCCCTGTCATTGCTATACAAAATCATGTCCAAAAAATGTAAAGCTGGGTTTCAAACCATGATAGACTTGCACACAGTAAAATAAAGGTCAAAGGCACTGAAATGATAATAGAGATTGTGTCTGGAAAAGAAAATCACTTATATTGTTACCTATCTTAAAGATCCTATATTGCTTTTCAAAATTTTAGTAATAACATAACTTCTACGACAGAAAATAAATGAACTTGAATGCTACTTAAAATATCAACTAACCAAAATGATTCATTTGCTTTAAATTCCATGTGTGCCACAAATGATCAAATAACACAAATGCTAAGAGTTTATAAAGGCCTTAGAAACACCCTCAGGTCATAGATCTGCTCATTGAAGCTGAAGAAAAGAGAAAACAGAAACTAGAGTCCTTTCCGTTTAACTTCACTCATCCTTCAGCAAAGGATCTTCTCATTCTTTAGTAGATTGTCCATGCTCCAGGATCCCCCTTTCCCAACCGCCCCCACCTTTTTCTTCTTAATAGCCGCAGTTGGTGATGAGTTTCCCTGACTGCGACAGGCAGTGGTCATCACTGAAGCCGAGCCGGGTGTAAGACGTGGCTCGTATGTAACAGGGGCAAATGATAAGCTCTCTAAGCATTAGCTCTTCATTTGGAAAGAAAAGCTTTATGAGGTTACTGGGAACACTGAGCAAAGTATGTGAAAACACTTTGTAAACTATTTTAAAGCTAAAATTAGACATTAATTGAATGTATAGTATGAGACAGTCTCTGTGTTAAGAAGTTCAATGCCTCCCCATCAGCTCATCTAATGTCAGCATTTCTACTTGGAAAAGCCCTTGGGGTCCATCCCCAAGTCAAGATCCTTTTCCCTCTTTGAAATCCAAATGCGGAGCTATTGCATTTCTCTAGGAAATATTTCAGTAATAGTTAAGCCTTCATTTTGCAGAACAGGAAACTGGGCCTGAGATAAGTTATTTACTTTCCAAGGTCACCCAGCTAGCATGTTGCAAAACCCTCGATTAAACCAGGTCTAGGAATTCCTGCCGTGGCTCAGCAGAAACAAATCTAACTAGCATCCATGAGGATGCAGGTTCTATCCCAGGCCTCACTCAATGGGTTAAGGATCCGGTGTTGCTGTGAGCTGTGGTGTAGGCCGTCAGGTACAACACCAATTCAACCCCTAGCCTGGGAACCTCCATATGCCACAGGTGTGGCCCTAAAAAGACTAAAACAAAATAAATAAAATAAAATAAACCAGGTCTATCTGACCCCAAGATTTTAACCACCTCCCAATTTTTTTTTTCATAAAATTCCTTTAACAGCTCTAAACTACTAAGTGATGAAATGTCATGAAAACTCTTTCTTAGGCTCCTTTTCCAGAGTAATTATGATGAATCAAAATCGTAATGTACAGAAAAATATTTGGTAAACCATAAATACCTCAACAATAGTAGGTTACTTCAGTTAAACACTATTCTCCAGCAATAAAAGGGTGGCTATGTTGTTTATAGGATTTATTATTAAAGCAAGTATATTGAGTGAATAGCATTTATTCCTGTTTATAGAAAGCATAAAAGCTACTAGAGGAATTGCCTTTCAGATGTGAACCATGGATTACTTCATGTTTTGTATAATAGAGTTACAGTGTTTTTTCTTAATCTTGAATTTCCTGCAATTGGCAATTACAGTGCTGCATGGCCTAAAATACCTCCATGCCCAGGCAGTTTGGGGTATCGTTAAAACCCCTCTCACCATACTCTCTCCTGGTTCCAAGCATTGACTACCTTTAAATTCAATCCTAAGTACCCCCCCAAAATAAGAAAAATAATATAATTTTACACATCACTTTTATACTTCAGAGTCCTTTATCATTTGATACTCACAGGAATGCTAGGTTTATTAGGGAAAGGGGCTTCGGCCTCATTTTGTAAGAATGAAATTAAAATGCAGAAAGGATAAAACATTGATCCACAGTCTCATAGGTAGAGTGTCCTGGAATTGACACTTGAATTCAGACATCCGAAGGTCCCCAGTTTTGCACTCCCACATATTTATCCACTTGGATGTGACCCATCTTGGTTGCTATGGTACTTCTCCCAGAAGTATCTGTATCTATTCAATTCCATTCAATTCAACAACAAAAAAAAGTATTGAGAATCTATTTTGTACCAGGGATTTTGTAGGTTCCGGAAATTGGATAGCAAAAAACATGGTCTCTGTACCAAAATAACTCCTAGTCTAAAGAGGGACAGACATACCTAGCTATGAGGATTGACTTCAGCATAGTAAACCAGAGGATTCCTTTAAAGCTTTTCTAATTATGGAATAAAAAGCTTTATAACAGCTAAAGGAGTTTTAGACATCAGCTGGCAGCTAAGGAGTTATTTGGTGACAGGGTGTGAAAACAGGCTTAGCACACCCTGGTCATGGAAGGGTGCCTGGCAGGGATCAGGACACATGGACCCCTCAGAATTTCTCCATATTCCCTCTGGAATGACAAGCCCACCCTCTGTGACTGTTGGTGGCCTCGTTCTGGCAAATGCTCCATCTGCCTCTTCCAACCACAGCTCTCGCTCCCAACACAGATTCTGGGTCTACCAAATCCCTCCCTCCAATCCAAGACTCCCCAAAGCCAAAAATCTAGTGTGCTCTCTCAACCTTCCCCCCTTCCCTCACATAGGAAAACCATGCCCTTGTCCTAGAAATCCTTACAGAACCAGCACATCAGGGCCTCGCTTTTTCCCCAGAGACAGAAAGCAGAATCCACAGCCCAGGACCAATTCTGTGGGAAAACCCTGAGAGCATCTCAGATCTGAGAAATTGGCAAGGGGGTGGGAATAGGGGACCCCAGGAACTGACTGCAGAGGTATCCGTGCATTTGAATTTGCATTAAGTCTATATAGTGTGACCGGGAAAACACTTGGCTCAGCTCTCCTGCTACAGGGAGCATAGCTGACTGATGGCCCTGCTGGATCTACCACCATGGTCAAGTCCAGGCAATGCTTCCAGCAGGCTGCTCCCAGCCAGTGACCAAGCCGAGTGGACAATTTATGCAGGCCTGTTGCTGCGAGAGTCAGGACTCCTCTGACAGGTGCCTTGGGCTCTGCACTTCCCCCTCCTCCGCCAGCCTGGCCAAACCTTTCTCGAAACTTCTATGCAGTCAGGGATTCTTCCCATCCAGTCTTCTTTCTTGACTCCTGTCCTTAACAAGTGTCAGGCTGCATCTTAGTCTGAAGTCTTCCCCAGACTGGTCCTGACCCTGCCCCTTTATCCTTCACAGCCATTTTCCTTGCAAATCTCCAACGCACCTAATTCCACCTTAGCATCCACTTCTTGAAGGATCAGAATATACACACTGTGCTTAATGAAATTTAAATTGTGACAATCGTACTTTATAGGCCACTCCAAGCTAAGAAATTATAAGCAAAAATGTCATAAAAATATGCCTTGGTTGGAGTTCCCGTCATGGCGCAGTGGTTAACGAATCCAACTAGGAACCATGGGGTTGCAGGTTCGATCCCTGCCCTTGCTCAATGGGTTAACGATCCGGCATTGCCGTGAGCTGTGGTGTAGGTTGCAGACGTGGCTCGGATCCTGCATTGCTGTGGCTCTGGCATAGGCTGGTGGCTACAGCTCTGATTAGACCCCTAGCCTGGGAACCTCCATATGCCGCAAGAGCGGCCCAAGAAATGCCAAAAAGACAAAAAAATAAAAAAATAAAATAAAATAAAATAAAAATATGCCTTGGTAGTATACAAGTAATAACAATTACAGGAATTTATAGGAACTGCTCACCATTTATGCCTAATTAGAACATGGAACAATCACAATCATGAAGGTTATTAAACACAGGTCAGAACTTTATTGTGGGCTTAATTAAGGCACTAAATTGTGTTCTTTTTTTTTTTTTTTTTTTTTTTTTTAATTAAATTTTATTTTCCCACTGTACAGCAAGGGGGTCAGGTTATCCTTACATGTATACATTACAATTACAGTTTTTCCCCCACCATTTCCTCTGTTGCAACATGAGTATCTAGACATAGTTCTCAATGCTATTCAGCGGGATCTCCTTGTAAATCTATTCTACGTTGTGACTGATAAGCCCAAGCTCCCGATCCCTCCCACTCCCTCCCCCTCCCATCAGGCAACCACAAGTCTCATCTCCAAGTCCATGATTGATTTTCTTTTCTGAGGAGATGTTCATTTGTGCTGGATATTAGATTCCAGTTATAAGTGATGTCATATGGTATTTGTCTTTGTCTTTCTGGCTCATTTCACTCAGGATGAGATTCTCTAGTTCCATCCATGTTGCTGCAAATGGCATGATGTCATCCTTTTTTATGGCTGAGTAGTATTCCATCGTGTATATATACCACATCTTCCGAATCCAATCCTCTGTCGATGGACATTTGGATTGTTTCCATGTCCTGGCTATTGTGAATAGTGCTGCAATGAACATGCGGGTGCATGTGTCTCTTTTAAGTAGAGCTTTGTCCGGATAGATGCCCAAGAGTGGGATTGCAGGGTCATATGGAAGTTCTATGTATAGATTTCTAAGGTATCTCCAAACTGTTCTCCATAGTGGCTGTACCAGTTGACATTCCCACCAACAGTGCAGGAGGGTTCCCTTTTCTCCACAGCCCCTCCAGCACTTGTTTAAATTGTGTTCTTTGTGTCTACTAAAAATGACTAAAAAAATTTTTTTAAGATTGGACAAAAGAATGTAGACAGAGACCAATCACTTCAAAATCCACATATTAGAAAGTGATAAAGTTTCAGGCATCTCCTGAAGACATTTAGCAGCAAGGATCTGTCCTTCTTGCTCTCACCTTGGATTGTGAGATTTCAAGTATGAGTAAAGAAACCACCTTCATTTCTTACGTCTGATCCTTTCAAATTTGCTTTTCTTCCAACCAAATGTTGCCTTTCTTGGATCACTCTATATTCTCTAATGAAAGTGGCTTCACAAAGCAGCTCAGGGTCTCCAGGGCACCTGAATCCACACTTGGAACAGGGGCCCCTCATTTGCTAACACTGAACATGCGCCAGGCAGCCTGGACCACAAGCAGGCAACAGCTTGTGCTGCCTGAGTCACGGAGCCCACGAGCCCAGGACTTAATCTCCAGACCCAGGCAGCTGCAGGTGAGTGTGGTCATGCCCACCTGTGACCCCACGGGCTTTTCACCCTCTTTGTGAATCAGCATGGTGCCCCTGGGGTAAGACAATGCTGTCTTTGGGTGGCAGATAGACAAGTGAGACAGGAAAGGTCAGAAGTTCACAAGAGAATGCCAAACCCTCACCCCAGCTCCTCTTAGCCTTCGGGTTTGGACACAATCTCCAAGGCAGCCTTTTTTGCCTTGACTCACACTGAGAAGCCAGGATCAGTATTTTCCCAGGGCTGGGGCGAGGGCCCTAACACAGGGTGGAAATTGCCAAGTGAACCATTTTTGCACAATAAATCTTCAATGATCTAGGGGAGAGTCAGGGGAACATTTCTTGGAGATCTATCTTGAAAGTCATCATCTGGGCATTATCCTGGGCATTTTACATATCTTATTATATTTAACTCCCTTTACCCCCTCTTCTCCTGGTGAAAAACTTGGGGGTCACAGGAGTTAAATAACTTATTTAATATTACACAAGAAGTGGCAAACCCAGGATTTAGACAATGGTCTGTTGAACTCCACCTTCTCTCTCTCCTTCACTATGTTACTTCTCGAGAGTTTTTTCTGAAGAAAAAAAAAAAAAAAAAAAAAAACAAACAGCTTTGGGTCACATAGGGATCCACTTCCTATCACTGATCTAATGAATCACCATAAACAATACAAGTTTATCAGAATTCCCTTCATGGCTCAGCGGTTAACAAACCTGACAAGTATCCATAAGGATGTGAGTTCGATCCCTGGCCTCACTCAGTGGGTTAAGGATCTGATGTTGCTGTGAGCTGTGGTATAGGTAGCAGATGTGGCTCAGATTCTGCGTTGCTGTGGCTGTGGTGTAGGCCGGCAGCTGTAACTCCAATTTGACCCCTAGTCTGGGAAGTTCCAAATGGGTGAGGCCCTAAAAACCAAAACAAACAAACAAACAACAACAACAAAAAAAAACAAGTTTATCATCTTAGAGTTATGGGAATCAGAAACGTCTGAAACAGGTCTCACTCAGCTAAAAGCTAAAATCAAGGGGCGGGCCAGGCATCATTCCTCCTGAAGGCTCCGGGAGAGTCATTTCCTGCCTTCCCCAGCTCCTAGGGGCCACCATAATATTTTCCTCATGGTCTCTTCTTCCACAGTCACATGCATCCCTTCAACCTCTGCTCCCGTTGTCACCCCTCCTGTTTTTGACTTTGATCCTTTGCCTCCCACTTAAAAGGACCCTGTGACTACATGGGGATCTCCCCATTTCTAGACCCTTAACCACACTTGCAAAGTCCCTTTCCCATGAACAGTAGCATACTCACAGGTCTGGGGATTAGGAGAAGGGCATTCGGGGGACCATTTTCTGCCTACAACACATATATAGAGGGTCCTGCCCACCCCCCATTGTGTCCTCCTATATAGATTGCACAAGATTCTCATCTGTCAGTGTAAATCACAAAAAAAAAACTCTGGGGACTTCTATTGGAAACTGAAACTTCCAGGCGGAGCAAAAAGGGTATATATCTATCACCTGAAAGGCCAAAAATATAGTTGTAACATTTCAACAAACCAACTAATGGGTACTTCTTGCTTTTTGGTTGTTTGCTAAAGAGGATGGGAACATTGGAACCTGCAGAAGCTATTAGTTCTCCTTAGGGTAAATTAATTTTATGTTTGAATTTCTTTCTGCTTTGAATGTTTAAAAATTGACATAACATTTAACTCTTCAGAGAAACAAAGAATAGTAGTATAAATCATGTTCTTTCTTTCAAACTAACAGGTTTTTTGCCTAAAAGTAAACTGTAATGAGCAGACAAAATAAATACCTTGAGGAGAGTCATTTCCTATTTAATCAAGGTTAACAATTCACCTTGACGTTATAATATATACTTGTTTAACATTCTGTCTATGCCTTTAAATCTGTTAGTTTATCTTTCTTTAATGGGAATCACTACATACCAAGTATTACATGTGTGTTTGATTGTTTTTTTTTTAATATTTGTTTTCCTAGATTGAAGGAAATTAGGGTAAGTAGTAGAAACCATGTAAAATAAGTGTCAAAAATGAATTATATCTAAATAGATGGAAATTTTGTTAATAATCTTAAAGACTTATGTTGTTTTAAAAATGGCACCCACTGGCCAATAGGCAAATGAAAAAAATGATAAACATTGCTAATTATCAGAAAATTTTAAATCGAAACTACAATGAGGTAGCACCTTACTCCAGTTAGAGTAACTAAAAAGTCTACAAATAGGAAGTTCCCTGTGGCACAGTGGGTTAAGGATCTGGCTTTTCCACAGTTGTAGCACAGGCTACAATTGCAGCATGGGTTCAATCCTTGGCCCCAAAACTTCCACATGCCACAGGTATGGCCAAAAAAAGAAAAAAGAAGTCTACAAAAGTCTACAAATAATAAATGCTGGAAAGGCTGTAGAGAAAAAGGAACCCCCCCCACCCACCCATGATGTTGGTGGGAATGTAAACTGGTACAGCCATTATGGAGAACAATATGGAGTTTCCTCAAAAAAACTAAAAAATAAAGTTACCATATGATGCAGCAATCCCATTACTGACATATATCCAGAGAAAATTATAATTTGAAAAGATTCGTGCACCCCTATGTTCATTGCAGCTCTATTTACAATAGCCAAAACATGAAAGAAATCTAAATGTCCATCAACAGATGAATGAATACAGAAGATGTGGTGTGTATATGTGTGTGTATAATGAAGTACTACTCAGCCATAAAAAAGAATGAAATAACACCATTTGTAGCAACATGAATGGACCTAGAGATTATCATACTAAGTAAGTCATACAAGTAAGTCAGAAAGAAAAAGAGAAATAGCATACGATATCACCTACATGTGGAATCTTTTTTTAAAAAAAAGCTACAAAATTTTCAAATGAACTTATTTATGAAACAGAAAGAGGCACAGAAAACATATTCATGGTTATTATGAAAAGGGAAAGAGGAAGGAGGGATAAATTAGGAGTTTGGGATTAACATATACACACTACTATATATAAAATAGGTAACAAACAAGAGCCTACTGTATAGCATAGGGGAATATACTCAACATTTTGTAATAACCTATGAGAGAAAAGAATCTGAAAAAAAAAACAGATAGATGTGTATAATTGAATCACTTAGCTGTACACCTGAGGCTAATACAACGTTGTAGATTAACTACCCTTCAATAAATAAATAGAAAATAAAAAATTTTAAAACAACAAAAATAAACCCTCCTAAAGCCAATTTGTTTCTACTTTAAACAAAAAATAAAATAAAAACGGCATCCGCACAACTAAAGGATTTGTTCCATTTTGAGTCTGCAATTTTGCTCTACCTGAATGCTGGAAAGAGGAACTTAATCTACAGCGTCAACATTCTTTGCAGTATTATCCATGATAGGTGCTAAATGACAATCACACACAAAACCTACCTCCATAGAGGACCTACATGGTAATGAAACTCAAAATAATTTGGAGGGGAAGTAAAGCCAGAGAGTAATTTATCACTACACTTACTAACTCCAAGTCAATACCAGACAGAGTCCACTGGTTGTTGATGGAAACATTACAAGCTAAAGTTTACATCCAATTCTGGAATGCCAGCTGCTACCCTGTTCCTTTTCCTCTTTTATTCCAATCATGGTGGAATAAAAGTGAGGAAGAATGAAAATTTATAAGAATAACCTTTGGGAGTTCCCATCGTGGTGCAGTAGTTAACAAATCCGACTAAGAACCATGAGGTTGCGGGTTCGATCCCTGGCCTTGCTCAGTGGGTTGGGGATCTGGCATTGCCGTGAGCTGTGGTGTAGGTTGCAGATGCCTCCAATTCGACCCCTAGCCTGGGAACCTCCATATGCCATGGGAGTGGCCCAAGAAATGGCAAAAAGACAAAAAAAAAAAAAAAAAAAGAATAACCTTTGGAGTTCCCACTGTGGCTCAGAGGATTAAGAACCTGACATAGTATGTATGAGGATGCAGGTTCAATCCCTGGCCTCGCTGCGTGGGTTAAGGATCGGATCGGTATTGCCATGAGCTGCAGTGTAGGTTAAGATGCAGCTCGGATCTGGTGTTGCTGTGGCTGTGGTGTCAGCCTGCAGCTGCAGCTCCAATTTGACCCCTAGCCTGGGAACCTCCATGTGCTGTGGATACAGCCCTGAAATGAAAATAAATAAGAACAGCCTTAAACATTGAATTTGATTTAAATTTACTTTTTAATGTAATTACAAATATATTTATATAATTAATATAAATATTATACAAATATGTGTGCAAATATTTACTAATTATAGAAACATTGGCACTTTATTATCAGAGATAAGTTACTTAAGATCAGGACAGTTGATGTAAAGCAGAACTGGGGAGGCCTGAGCTGTCTTCCAAAACCTTTGGTTTTCCACCTGACATTGTTTCTTTTTATGTCTGCTCTGAACAAAATCGTTAAGTAGATGAAACATATTTTGATGTCTCCCACATCTTATGTTTGGAGTCCCCCCCTCTCAAACTCTGACACCCACAGCCCTGACTCCTGACTCCCAAGGACTTCTGCAGAGCAATCCTACAGCACTGCCCCATACTTCACAGCTTTACTTTGTCCAACAAAATTTGCCTGTCCACCGCTTTGTTTCCTAGGACTCTGTTCTCTGCTGTGTGAATATGAGCACTCATGATCAATGTGTTATTTCTCTCCTGGCCACATACTGCATTTTAACAGGCACTTTCCAGAGTTTGTCTTAATTAAAGGAGTTCCTAGGAGGCAGCAGATATCTTTGGTTGGGTAAAGCCTGAAATCTCACTCTATATACTTTTCCTATCAGTAGAGTTTGCTTTTTAGTACTTTGTCCTTTCCCTTATTAGGCCTTTAATAACATAAAGGCCTAGTCCCTGAGAAATGTTTAACTTTTAACTGAATACACACACATGCAGAATCCGGTAGAATACACTTATGAGTTCTTTACTTCTGACATGATACCCATTGTAACCCACATAGAGTTTCACTAGCATGTGGAGCGGCTCCTCTGTCTTATTAAGCTCATTCTACCAGCTTCTCCAACTTCCTTCTTTATCTGGGGGGCCAACACTTGGTCACCATGTCCCCATCCTTCAAGGAGTTTTCCCCTTCTGCAAAATCTCTCTTTATTTTCTACTACCATGAGCCTCTTGGTCTCTTAAGAACCTCCAATTCTCCACCCACACCAATCCTGGGAATTCTTTTTTCACTTTGATCTTCAGAATATTTTTGTCAGTCATTTCCGTCTATCTGATTTTGCATTTTTCCTAGATAGATCTAGATAAGACTTCCACTCGTGAAAACAGAGGAAGAAATGGAAAACAAATTCTATTAGGGTCACTTATCGTCAAGATAATCACACTTTCACATCACCAAGAAAGACTGCACAATTCCCCTATGTTTTTAGACTGAAAAAGTCTTTGTCTCCTTTCCCTAGCTGAAGTTGCTCTAATTTGAGATGTACATGACTTCAGAAGGGAGATAGACATAGCCCATGCTTCCTAGAAGGAGAGGGAGGGGAAAAACCAATATTGTCACATTCATTCAATGATTTTGCAAATATTATTGGTCACTTTTGCCAAGCAGTAGGCCTAAGGAGTAAGCCAGACATGGTTCCCTGCCTTCCAGGAGCTTCTGATCTAAATCTTAGGGCTAGACAGGCTTTAAAGACTTCTTCATTCAGTGGCTCCCAAATGATCTACTAAAGATCATTAATATTCTATGCAATGTTAATTGCTGTTTCTTGGGTGCAGTGAAGGGAAGAATTGTGTTCAATGATTAAATTAAGTTTGAAATGGCAGGTTAAACAACGTTAAGCCAGTTTCCTCACTTCAGACCTTTAATATACTAACATACATGTGACTCTCTGAGGCGGAAGGGGAGGGGATGAGACGCAATAAAATAATTTGTTTTCCTCAAACTTATTTCAACACAAATCCTTTTTGAAGAGTATCCATTAACATCAACTATTGACAAGACATATTCCTGTAATGTTTCCAAGATCCAAGTGCAAATGCTTCTTTCTACACATGAGGAAACTAAAGTGGCCAAGAATGGTGAGGGGCAGAGCCAAGACAATACTGGGTCTCCTTATTATTCCCATCATCTTTTGACTGTTCCATACTGTTTCTACTGTCTTCTCTCATCCTCTGGCAAAACATAAAACATCAATGTTTCTTCCTTCTTCTGTCCTTCCTCTCAGGTAATTGTCATAGTACTTGTCTTTTCACTTGTTTGCTGAGTTTTTCTCTGTTGTTTATAACATTGGGTCTTAAGCTCTTATATGAAAACAGTCAGTCTTACAGACAATGAAATAATAGACAACTTGTGCTCAGTAAATGCTTGTAGCCAGAAGATGATGACAATATCCATAGACACTCTCCCCCAGCCTCATTTAGATATTCTTTCTAATAGAGACCATCCCTATCCCAGTTAAGAACCAATGCAGCATACTGTCCGCAATAATAATATCTTCCCTGCAAGGGGTTACTCTTGATATAGTGCCTTAAAAGTTCCATTTACAAGTTTTAGATTGATTTTTCCTACTTATACAAGAGATTTCATAATTATTAATAGATAAGATTCACACATGATTAAGTGCTGGACAGAATGTACAGAATATTCAGCTTCTCACATGGGACAGGTTGTATGTGAGAATTTTGTGCAACTTGGACTTCTTTGTATGTGTATCATTACAAAGTCTACATAACTACAAACTAGGTCATATGGATATGATGTTAGATTTTGGAAATTTAAGGGGGGAGAAAAAAAATTCTCCACAATCTCAATCTAAAAGATATCCATGTCCCTAACAAGCAAGTAGGGGCTACTATGCTGCCACCTTGTGGTAAGTATGCATAAGTGCCAATTAAATAAATACAGCCGACCCTTTTCAGTGAATTATTACATAAGGCCTCAAAGAAGAAAATACTTGTATCAAAGCATTATTCAAAAAAATTAAAAATTTTACCATTAATTAAGTAGCTATTTATATATTATATATTATTTGATGCCTTAAATTAATTTTTAGGTAATAATCAAAAAGGAAATGGTCACCACTGAGCACTTACTTACACGTGTGACCCACCCACCCTATGGAAGAATTTTCAGGCTTGTGCTGGATAAAGAAGGGAACACACATCAGTGAGCTATGAAGCAAGCTCTACTTGGTTATATTAGGAGGTGTAGCCTCAGAGAGTAACTTTAGTTGTTTGACCTCTGTGTATTACCTGCTGAGAGAACAAGGCTGATCCAGTCTTTGGGGATCTGGTAAGTTGAGATTGGCCATCTGTTTGCAGGGCGTTCCCACCATGGCTCAGTGGAAATGAATACAACTAGTATCCATCAGAATTCAGGTTCAATCCCCAGCCTTACTTAGTGGGTTGGGGATCCAGCATTGCTGCTGTGAGCTGTAGTGTAGGTCAAAGTTGTGGCTTGGATCCCAAGTTGCTGTGGCTGCAGTGTATGATGGTAGCTGTAGCTCTGATTAGACCCCTAGCCTAGGAACTTCCATATGTCGCGAGTGCAGACCTAAAAAGCAAAAAAAAAAAAAAAAAAAAATCTGCTTGCGTGTAGTCTGATGGGCCCCATGCGAGAGCAAAATGCAAGGGGCTGAGATGTTCTACTGAGGAGAGATAACAAAGGCTATCTCCTCACTTCTTGACAACCAGCCCCCTTCCTACAGGGCAAGAGAGTCACCCAGAACCAGATCAAGACAATATCTGTCCGTTCATTCTTTTATTTAACCAGTAATTATTCATTCACCCAATAATTATTAAGCATCTACCATGTGCTGGACACTCGCTAAATGAAGGGGATAGAATGGTGAGAAATGGTCTAGTGGTTAGACACAGCCTCTGCTCTCATGGATTTCACAGAGCACTAACTAGTCTTGGACAAAGTGAGGATCAATGAAAAGTGATAATTGTACATGTGCTGTCATTCTTGCCCTCCAACCACCCCTGAGGGAACTTAGGTTCTGAGAGAGAAGGGAGCAATGACACTCGAAAGAGCTAGCAAAATAAGCGTTTGACACTCAAGAGACTCTCCATGTTAGAGGCTCATTGAAAGATCATAGTTAGGGGTTTATCCCACCGGACAGATGAGTTTGTAGTATCAGCTAGAAGATATAGACAAAACCCAATCAACGCCTCCAGGTACTTCAATTTTCATTGCAGAACAAGACACACATGAAAATTTAATAAACAGGAGAGATCACAAAACAGCTTACAATAAAATGCTAAAGGAATGGTATAGCAGTCAAGGACTGGATGGAGGCAGCAAATCTGTCATGAGTTGGGCCTTATAGAGGAGCAGGGGTTGGCTAGGTGGACAGGAAGGGATGGGATACAGGAAAATCACCTTAGGTGGCAGAAATATCAGGGAGCAATGGGGGTGAGATGTGACTGCTAATGTACACTGAAGACCATGGAAGGAGGTTGAGACTCCTAGGGCCTGGCTAATGAGTCCATTTTCCCAAGTATAAGTAAAAATTTACAATTTTTAGGGGTTTATCCCACCGGACAGATGAGTTTGTAGTATCAGCATAGCTGATACTGTTCTAGAAGATATAGACAAAATATCTAGAGTGAGTTCTAGTCTGAGTTTCTCCTGCGTTCCCTCCAAGGCTTTGAGGCAGATCTAGCTAGCCAGGTGAGCAGGAAATTGTCACCAAATAATAAGATCATCCAATTAGAGCCAGAAATGGGTGGAAAAAGGCAAAGATCTATTTCCATTAAGTCTCCTGGCTTGTCTCCCCTGTCAAGGCTTCTGGTCTTGACCTGAAGGAAGAGCCTGCCTTTTCTCTTCAGGAAGCAAGTTCTGGGACATCTGTCACATCAGAAGGGGGATGACAGCTTCTGGGAGAAGCTCTCAGAGTAGAAACCATAGGGCCTATATCTTGGCTGAGGCGTGACCAAATCTGCAGTAAGGAAGAGAGCTGAGAAAGATCCATGAAGTTCCCAGGACACTCACACATTCAGAGGCACCTGGAAAACCAACTCATCAACATCATCCACCTTCCTAACCTTCTGTGGGTATCTCCTGAGTTCCTGTCCGCTCACTCTTAAGTAACCCGCACATTAGCAAGCTTCCCTCTGTTCATTCCTTGTTATCTGAGTCACATCAGGTTAAGGTGTATTCCTTTGCACTCCATTATTCAATATCTACATTTTGAGAATTCAAACTTACAAAAGTATTTGTTAGTCTATAAATCCTTAGTCTTGACATATGGTCAATTACAGCTTTAAGTTATAGGATAGGGATCTGCAAACTACAGCCTATGGGCCAAATCCGACCTGCTGCCTATTTTTATGAATAAGGCTTGATTGGAATGCAACAATGCCCATCATTCTGTGACAATAGTCTATGGATATCCAAGGATGTTTCCATACTACAATGGCAGATTTGAGTGTTTGTGACAGTGACAACATGGCCCATAAAGGCTAAAAAAAAATTTTTTTTTAGGGCCTCACCCACAGCATATGGAGGTTCCCAGGCTAGTGGTCTAATCAGAGCTGTAGCTGCCGACCTATGCCACAGCCACAGCAACATCAGATCTGAGCCGCATCTGCGACCTACACCAGAGCTCATGGCAACACCGGATCCTTAACCCACTGAGCAAAGCCAGGGATTGAACCCGCAAATTCATGGTTCCTAGTCGGATTCATTTCTGCTGCGCCACAACGGGAACTCCCAAGGCTAAAATATTTTTAATCTTGGCCTTTACAAAAGAAATTGCTGACCTCTGGCATAAAACAGATATAATTACTTATAAGACTGAGGTTCAGACTTACTGGCCAAGGTCTTATAATCTCTCAGAATCTCAGTTTATCACCTCAAAAATTAGAATGAAAACACCTGCTTTGTCTATCTCATGACACTTCAGTGAGGAGCAAATGAAAGAACACATTAGTATTTATAAACCTTAAAAGTAGAGCTCCAGGGCTCCAGGGTCCCTAATCTTCTCATTGCAACTGCAACTGCTCCAAGATACCTTCCTTGCTCCCCAGGTAGAGTGAGTCAATCTTCCTATTAGCCAGATTCCTTACCTTGGTTGGATTCTCATTCCCTCTCCCACTGTTGCTTCAAAAGGGCTCCCAAATATGTCTTTAGAGCTTGCTGGCCTCTCCTGCCCTTTGGTATTTTTGTCACCCACAAAAAATTAAAAGCAACAGAACTCAGTCATTCATCAACAGGTTAACAAAGCTTTAGAAGGGAGAAAGCCAAATGAAGGTATTAGAGGACTACTGTGGCTAAATCTAAGAATGGTTAGGAGATAATGCACAGATGTTTAAAGCATAATGAGAAGATTTTGAAAACAGTGGCCAGGAGTTTATATTTGATTCAGTGAATGGTAGGAAATCCCTGGAGGACTGAGTAATTAGGGGAAAGCAGCAGCCGTGGGGAAGGCGCCCAAGGGGCTGCCATTCTGCTTAGGGTTTCTTCCCGGGCTCCATTTGACACTGAGACTGGGCCTGACAGTACATTTCATAGCCTCCCCACCCCTCACCTTTTGGTTTCCTCAATGATTAAGAGCCTGGCTCTGGGCCTGACAGTAAGCTGTAGCCTCCAATTCAAAGGAAGCTCAGCAAGAATGACCTTGGTAAACTCACTCTGAAAAGTACCATGGATGTCAGCAAGCATCTCTCAGAGATTTATGGCCCTGAACCCAGTCTCCTGTTACTTAGTGATTCCGCTGAATTTTCCATTGAGCAATAAGAGCAGGATAACGGCAGAGCCGCCCAAGGTTAGCAGCCTTCTGAAGTCTGCCCAGTTCCACACAACTTCTTCCTAATGGTATACAGAGGAGATTTATTGGGATGTTTTTGCAGGCCAGGAAATTGCTGCATGATTTTGTCATTGACAAAGGAGCAAACGTCACTGCCCCGTTTCTGTTGGATTTTCTCCACTTCATTAGCTTTTGAACTGGAAATGATGAAAATAGGCTAATTCCTTGTTCAGTTATCAGGCTGAAGGGCAACCCAAACAATATTCTAATTTCATTGTTTTCATTTTAGATATTATTGATGGCAACTTTAGGGTACAGCTTATATTTGGATTTCCACTTGGTTTCCTGTTCTTGTGGGATTCATTTGAATTGCTACTTGCTTGGATACTCAACATTTCTCTTATTCTGGTTCTAAACCAGTGAGGGAAAGCTACAATGTCATAAGTAATTTTATCTCTACCATCATTGCAGATATGTCAAAGCCAGTGATCAAAATGGGTTTTTCTGCAAAGAAGGGGATATCAGTAACTATGACATCAATTCTAATTTCCATAGAATATCTGTCATCTACTCTTCCTCATAGTCAAGGAATTCTCAAGCCAGGCACATTTGATCTAATACTATTTCTGTCTGTCCTGGCATAAATGCCGTCAAAAAAACATGAAATAGTGATAGTACCATAGATAGTATACACCATATTGGTAATCACTGAACTGAACGCCAGTGACAGCATTTATACTTGCCGAATTCCCTCCATGACACCAGTTAGGACCAGGGCACAGTGTAGTCAGAGGTGACTTTTTGAACTGGGAGATTAGGAGTATAACAAGGCCACGACTGGTAGAAGATTGAAAGATTGGAAAGGTGTGCCATTTTTAGTGCTTTCCAAACCATCTTTCTTAAAGCCCATCTGAAAAATATTAACATTTTTCTAAAATTGCATTCAATGTGGTATCTTAGCATTTACTGATCCAAGAGTGTAAGGAGGAGAGGAAGTATTTCCAAATCTGTGAAAGAGTTCAGGGTCACGGGAGGAAGGGATTCAGCTACAGATGCCTAGGTGCCAGCAGCTGCTCTGAGTCATTTATTTTTTTCAACCATATTTTCTATCTGCCCCCAAAAAGTATGAATAACAACTTAATTCCATGCCTTGTCTTGACAATTAGAAAGGAGACAGCTTTGGAAAGCCCCTTGGAAGCTCAAACGTGTAACAATACCCCTCATCCCTCCTCATTCCAACGGAAGTTAAAGCTGGAATATTTTACATGGAACGGTGAAACAGCTTCCTCTCTAAGGCTGTGAGTTAGTAATGGAAGCAAATTATCAATATTCAGTCCCGATGAGTCGGGCCTGCTGAGGAAGACAGCTCTGCCTGCTGGAGATTTCCTCCCAGTGTCCCCCTCCCCCCCCACCTCCCCTCCCTGCTAGCTCAGTCTCTGCATTCTCCCGCCACCCTCCCTCTCACACACATTCTCTGTGGTTGAGGGCTGTCTGTGAAGCTCCACTCCCTTCCTTTTCCCAAGTCACAGTTACAGGAACTATTGCAAGATTAACTCTCTTGTATTATATTTCATTCAACAAGGGTTTTGGCTTCTGGAGCCAGACTGAAAGATCTTCTACAATATTAAGTTCCTTGGAAAGAATCTTTTAAGACATATTCGTGTTAGTGAAAAGTGTCAGATCAGCAGCCACTAAGTCTGAGTTTATGTTTATTCATCTAACAGGTAACAATTCACAATACTATACAAATATCCCACCAATTAACAAGGGTAGGATCAGGTAAAATGTCATGTAAAAAAGGTAATTCCTTACTCGTTCTCATATTGTAATCTTCACATCATAAATATGGTAACTTATAAGCACTTTTACATGAATTATGCCATTTGTTCTTATGAATCTTTAAAACAATAGTGATAATGACGATAGGTATAAATACACATCACTTAACCTACTTTAGCCAAGAATTTTTATTTTAATTAATTAATTTATTTTTTTTTTTATTTTTTATTTTTTTTTTTTGCTGCACACACAGCATGTGGAATTTGCTGGGCCAGGGATCAGATCCAAGCCACAGATCTGGTAGTCTGAGCAACACCAGATCCTTAACCTGCTGTGCCACAGCAGGAAATCCTATATCTTTTTTAAAAAATTAATAGACTTTATTTTGATCCATTTTAGGTTTATAGAAAAATTGAGTTGTCCATGTCTTTTTTTTAGAGTGGTTTATCTTCTTAAAAGTTAAGGTGTATTTCCTTGTGATGAAAGCAATTCATTATACAGGGGGAGAGGTGCTATATAAGACAGTAAGACCCTGGAACCGGATTCTGACTCCACCCTCATCAGTTCTGATATCCTTGATAAGTAGATTTCTTGTCCTCTCTGAGCCTCAATTTTTTCATCTCTAAAATGAGAATAACAATAAACATAATACAAAGGGCTGTAAGAATTTAATGAAATAGCAAAGATAGGGACCTAGCCCAGGGCAAAGCACAAACTGGTTGCTCAAGAAGTGTTTCATTTCAAATCACATTGAACCACTGGAGGCTGAAATATTACTGGATCAAGGTACCCCACACAAACCTCCTCTGGGATTCTGCTCTTTTGCATGAGTTTACTCTGCCTTAGGGCGTTTGCATTAGACTAAAAAGGAAGAAAAAGTTCCTGTGATCTGCACAGAAGCAGGAAATTGCAGACATCGGGTTTTTCACTCAACCTTGTCAACTGAGATTTTTGATGTGCTCTGAAGAGATAGGATTAGATGTAGAAACCAAAAGAAAACCAAGAGACAGCCTCTGCACTAGGCTAGGGCCATGCCTGGAAGAGAGGAATGGCAAAGGAAATGGCAGGGCACTGGACAAGAGTTCAGCTGAGTATAGCAGTGCCCAAGTCGACCACCTAGAGGCCCAGTGGGGCCACGCCAAGATGGCTCAGAGGCAATCTGGTAAAAATGCAATACAGCCCAGGAAACTGCCAGGAATGCAGAGGGGAGCCTTGTCAGGCCCTACATGAGTCAGTGTCAGAAATTAGAGGCAACAGCATCCAGGCATTAATGCTATGTGACCTCATTTGTACTCATAGGCTATGGAACCTGAAGATATTCAGGTTGTGTCCTCACCATGTCATAGATGGGAAGTTGCAAATCAGTCAGCCCTTTCTGAGCCTTTTCCTGCCCTTGATGGAGGAAAAGGATCAAGAACTTTGGAGATGTGCATGTGAATATGTGCTGAAGGGAAGATAATGAGCTAAGAAAACAGAAAAGAAAATGAGAAGAATAAAGATTTATTTGCTGACCAAGAGGACATTTACAAATATTTCTCCTACATCCCATCCAGAAAGGTTTCAAGGCCAGGAAAACAAAAACACCTGTCAGATATCAAGAGATTACAGCTCCAGGGAAAACCAGAAAATGTCTTCATTTTCCTACTCAAGGACTCTTTTATAATCAAACATAAGAGGAGAAAGTTTTGAGTAGGTGCCTGGTTATAAAATATATGAAATGTTTGACATGTGGCTTAGTTCTACAAAGAGAAACTTCCAAATAATTTATAATGCTTTTTTTTTTTTCAGATTTCCACTTTGAGGAGGAGTCTTGAAATCGTATAAACAGAAATACAAGGACTACAATTTTTTAAATGTTAAGAAGTAAGGGCTTCCCCATACATTAATTAATACAATTATGTATCTGTGACTTCAGACTTAAAAAGACAATGACTTAAGTCAAGGATCAACTATTTTTGGATCATCCATTCTCCTTCCTTGTGAATAATACTTTCATTGAACCAACACAGCTCTCTGAGAGTGATACGAGCCTTCCGGCTTAGACAGCAGATCAGCAGTTAACTTCCTTCTGGTTCTTTCTCTGAGAGAACAGGTCCTAACATATCCTTTAAAGATGGTATCACCAGTACCCTAGAATGTTTCCCTGATGAATCACATTTCGTAAGATACAAGAGTTGTGTGTGGGCAGCTTCTCACAAAGAAGCCCCCCCACACCCACCCCGCAAAAGTGAAAGGTGTAGTTATAAAGTTCCTTGAAAGAATGATTTGGTGGTCTTTGGAAGTGGCCATTTTCTGTGTTCCCTTCTCGTATCAAGCCTTAAGGCCAACCACATTTAAAAAATGTTTCAGGAGTTCCCGTCGTGGCTCAGTGGTTAATGAGTCCGACTAGGAACCATGAGGTTTCAGGTTCGATCCCTGGCCTCAATCAGTGGGTTAAGGATCTAGCATTGCCATGAGCTGTGGTGTAGGTCACAGACGAGGCTTGGATCTAATGTTGCTGCTGCTGTTGCTGTGGCTGTGGCTGTGGCTGTGGTGTAGGCCGGCAGCTACAGCTACAGCTCCAATTCAACCCCTATCCTGGGAACCTCCATATGCCGTAGGTGTGGCCCTAAAAAAGACCAAAAAGAAGAGTTCTTAGATAGCTGATGATTAGTATCATACTTTTTCTCATTTACATATGAAAAAATCCTTTGTAATTCTCTTGTGTAGCATAAGCAGCAAGGTATTATTTGATTTCAGTAAATTAATTAAAAGGGTGAAATTAAAGATAAAAATACAGATCGAAAAAGTAAAATATTTGATAACACTCTGAACTACCTACAGGCACATTTATATTTGAGTTTAGATTTCTTCTTACCTACACTTGTTGAAGTGAATCCTCTGAGGAAAAAAAAAGATATATTGTATTTTGCTAAGCTATAGTCATTTTGGGGTGGGTTTTAGAGAGAATTGGGAAAATACCTTGACTGAATCATAAACAGAGCTAACAAATTAGTCATAAGTTTCAAAAGTTAATGTAAAAATCCTGTAAAAATTTTTTTTCATAAAAAATTTTAAGCATGTAATATTAATCCTTGTAGGAGCACTGTTGCAAAACACATGTTGAAGTGAAATAACAATCAGTATAAGATGATGGGGTGGAAGGGATTTTTCTTCCCATGATATTAGACCAGATTCTGACCAATGGTCAATTTATATTTTACAGGCAAAAAGAAGGCACACTCAAGAATAAATCCATTCTCTTGGGCTCTTGAGACACAATCAACTGCTGTCCCTGTTAGGTGGTGGTCAGTAGCCTCAAGAGCTGCCACCCACTCCCTGTGTTTGACCCACCACAAGGACATGTCACCTCATGCATCAGTGACAATTCTGTATGTGGGTAAAATACTACCAAGACCTCCCAGTCTCACCGAGTAGTAGTCACTTTTCCATGCCTCTGTTAATCGCTCAAGTGTTCCTTTCTCCTTCCATCCAAATCTCTGCCCTGGGCCTCATGCTCTCCTGCCTGTCTTCTCGAGAATCTCATGTCATCTATTACTCCCCCTCTCTGGGGTTTAACTTCCTTCCCTCTCTTCTGTGGTACCTTCTTTTTATCAACATTTAAATCATTATTGAGTCTCCTCCAACTCATAAAACCCCTCCCTTCAGCATCTACCCTCTCTTTTCCTTTCCACAGTCAGACATAGAGATGAAATGCTCAGTTCACCACCTGCTTTTACCTTCTTCCTCATCCCCATCACTACTCCATTGAGTGGTACTTTTCCACTGAAGCTGCTTTAGCCATGGTTATCAATGTCCCCCATGGTATTTAATCCAGAGAACTCTTTTATATGCTTGGGTGATCTCTTGGCGTATTTGGGGCATTGTTTACCCCCATCTTCTCAGAGCTCTTCTCTGGGCTTCCTGGCACCACTGTGTCCTGAATTTCCTCCTGCCTTATGCCATTTTCATTTGTCAGACTCCTTGTTCTCTCTCAACCCCTCAAGGCACCACAGGACCACTGAACCTTGCATTCTGTACCTTCCCCTGGATGGTCTCTTCAATCTCCATGGCTGCCATTATCATCCAATCGCTGATGACTTACACATGTCTTTCTGCAGATCTCCTGAGCTCCAGACACAAACATTCAACTCCTTTCTGAATAACCCACTGGGATGGCCCATGGGTCCTCAAACTCAACATGTTCAAAGATGAACGTAGTCATGGCGATATTTTAAAAACTCACATCAGACGTCACCCTTCTGCATAGAACCTTTCGATTCCTGCCCACCATGATCTAAGTAAAAACCTAAGGATTATAATGGTCTACAAGCTCTATGTAACCTGTCTTCAACTTCTCTCTCCCTTACTCCTAATTACTCTCTCCTTTACTCAGACCCCCCTAGCCATGCTGGCCAGATACACTCTCACTACAGGGCCTTTGCATTCATTTTTCCCCCATCTATTCTTGCTCCTGATATAAGCACTTGTTCTCTCACACCCTGAAAGATCTCAGTCAACTATCACCTCTTCTTGATAAGACTTTCCCCAAATATCCTTATATAAAATTCAAACCACCCCTGACCAAGCATTATTTTTTTTTTCTTTTTTGGCTGCTCCTGTGGCATATGGAAGCTCCCAGAACAAGGATCAAATCCAAGCCAAGTCACAGCTGCCACTTACACCACAGCTGCAGCAAGACTGGGTAAGCAGAGATCAAACCTCTGCTACCACAGAGATGACGTCAGTCCTTAACCCACTGCAACACAGCAAGAACACCTGACCTAACATTTTTTATCTTGTTTTCCTGATTTCTTTGTCTTTATAACACTAATAAATATCTGACATACTATGTACTTTCCTGTCTATTTCCCTCCACTAGGTGATAGGCTACATCATGGCAGGAGTATTGGCCCCTTTTGATCATTGTTGTATTCCTAATTCCTAGAACAAGGCCTAGGTACACAGGATACAGTCAATAAGTATGCAGTTCATCTTTTCAGTAAAAGGCACTCCCATTTACCCAGCTGCCCAATACAGACACCCAGAGCTAGCTTAGACTTAGCTCAGTTGCTCTTATCCCATATTAAGCCATCACTCAACCCACTTGTTATCCCCGAAAAATCATCTTCCTCTCCTTCCTCCTGTCACATAGTCATTTCCTATTCATCATTCAGGTTCCAGCCTAAACATCATTTTTACAGACAACATCTGCAATGTTTCCCTTTAAATACCCAACTAGGCCTAATACATGTCTGGCCTATTCTAAGGATTTATCAAATATTTGTTGAATGAATTAATGGCATTTCTCAGAAATGCCAGATTAGGTTCCCCTGCTCTCTGTTGCTATGGTACCCCATAAATTTCATATAACAGTCATCTCTTTTTTCAATAATTACTTTTTTTAATATCCTTCTCTTCCACTAGATGATAAGCTCCCTGAAAAGAGAGACCTTTATGAAGGTGGGAATAAGCAAAGGAAGGTCCTAAAACACAAAGACAACTGGCCTGAATACGAAACTAGTCCTGCTGGTAATAGAAGAAGTCAGTTGAATAAGTTGGGAGCAGGAACTTGATTACAGATGGATGGATTCAGAGAAATGGACTTCATTCCATTTTTAGATAAAAAAGGGAGAAAGAATAAAAAAGTAAGCTAGGAAGATTTGGTCTCATACTTCTATATAAACTATTACAGCACCAGTTCATTTTTAGTGTGGCTTGATTATTAAATCACTAAAATTTAGCTCACACAGTATTCCTTTTTTTTTTTTTTTCATCTTTTTTCTTTTTAGGGCCACACCCGCAGCACATGGAGCTTCCCAAGCTAGGGGTCCAGTTGGAGCTATGGCTGCTGGCCTACACCACAGCCACAGCAACGTGGGATCCAAGCCACGTCTGTGACCTACACCACAGCTCAGGGCAATGCCGGATCCTTAACTTACTGAGCAAGGCCAGGGATCGAACCCACATCCTCATGGATACTAGTCGGGTTTGTTAACCACTGAACCATGAATGGGAACTCCAGCATTCATTTTTTAACTTGCCAATTTCAAATACTTCTAATTTCAAGCTTATATATTCTCTTAGATATCAGATTGCAGTCTAATTGCTCTAATAGTGCACTTATAAATTTACACACCATTTAATTACTATTTAGATAATATCTACCTATAGCTATATAGATAGATACATAGAAAGATAAACATTCATATGTGTATACGCATACAAATATCCATTTTATAGATGAGGAAATTGATATAACAGAATTTTTTTTACTTCATGATCATATAATTTATGAATGGTGGAGTCAGGATTTGAAATGAGGTCTTTATGACTTTGAAATCTATGCAGTTTTACTATTCCATAATATGATATAAATTTAGAGTGAAAAATATTTGTATGAAGAATTATGATAAAAATGAATACAAATTAAGATTATTTTAGCCCACTAATAAGTACTTATAGTGGTTCATGGATGTATTTAATATTAATTTGTACGCAGGTGATAATACACATGTCAACCGTGAAGGTCTATCAAATGTTCTTTGACCTTTTGTTAGATTTAAATGACAGAGCCACTATCTTCAGCTTAAACTCATATCCTCCTCTCACTAACAATAATCCCCAGTCAAGCCCAGTCAGCTTTATTATACTCTGAATATTTATCTCTACCACTTGAAGATAAACTTAAGAGGGAGATTGTTCCTTCTTCTCCTTGTTGTACCCCAAACAGCCTTTGGTTCTTGAATGAATGAATGATTTGAGATGAGAAGAAAACAGAAACAAGCTCTTCTATCCACTTCCATTTCCAGCACAGGCTAATATCAGTAACAAATCATAGCCTTGAATATTCCTGAGTTCCAGAAATATAAGATCAAAGCTGTTACATGTGCACTGAGAACACTGAATCTGCATTTTGGTATAATTTTGGTGAATATTAAGTACAACTTTATCAGTCAGTGACCAATCCTCAGGTTGATTAGAGTAAATAACTATGAAGCATGTATAATGGCATAAAACTGAAATCATCAACAGCTAGGATTTATCCCAATAAATGAGGAATGGATTTCTAAGAAGATTCAAAGTCCTGATGCTACATGTGACATAATAGTACTACAATCAAATGTGATACAAATTCTCATGCCTGAATAAGCTATTTGACTTTCCAAGGCAAAAGCCGAAATAAATTATTATTTATAACCATTCCCATCATGGTTTTTTTTAACTTTTAAAATTGTTACATTAATTTTTTTTTTTTTTTTTTTTTTTGTCTTTTTGCTCTTTCTTTGGGCTGCTCCTGCAGCATATGGAGGTCCCCAGGCTAGGGGTCGAATAGGAGCTGTAGCTGCCAGCCTACGCCAGAGCCACAGCAACTCAGGATCCGAGCCTGAGTTGGTCTCATACTTCTATATAAACTATTACAGCACCAGTTCATTTTTAGTGTGGCTTGATTATTAAATCACTAAAATTTAGCTCACACAGTATTCCTTTTTTTTTTTTTTTCATCTTTTTTCTTTTTAGGGCCACACCCGCAGCACATGGAGCTTCCCAAGCTAGGGGTCCAGTTGGAGCTATGGCTGCTGGCCTACACCACAGCCACAGCAACGTGGGATCCAAGCCACGTCTGTGACCTACACCACAGCTCATGGCAACGCCGGATCGTTAACCCACTGAGCAAGGGCAGGGACCGAACCCGCAACCTCATGGTTCCTAGTCGGATTCGTTAACCACTGCGCCACGACGGGAACTCCTGTCTTTTGTCTTTTTAGGGCGGCACCTGTGGCATATGGAGGTTCCCAGGCTAGGGGTTGAATCGGAACTGTTGCTGCTGGCCTATGCCAGAGCCACGGCAACACCAGATCCAGATCTGAGTCCCGTCTGCAACCTACACCACAGCTTACAGCAACGCCGGATCCTTAAGCCACTGAGCAAGGCTGGGGATCGAACCCACAACCTCATGGATACTAGTCAGGTTCGTTAACCACTGAACCATGACAGGAACTCCTGTTATGTTATTATTTTATAGCTTTGAATGTACGCACATGTTACCACTAGTGTCTACTTTTACCATTGTTTCATTAGAGTAACCCAGTCAACACCTGATTCTAACCTACTCAACTGCCTGATCTATTTAACTGCCCCATTAGATATTTTAAGTCCATTACAAACATCATTTAAATTACCATTGTCTTTGGCTCAAGGAGAAACAAAAGAAGAATTTAGGAGTTCCCATCATGGCTCAGTGGTTAACGAACCCGACGAGCATCCATGAGGACACAGGTTCAATCCGTGGCCTCACTCAGTGGGTTAAGGAACCCGCATTGCCGTGAGCTGTGGTGTAGGTCACAGACATGGCCCAGGTCCCACGTGGCTGTGTCTGTGGTGTAGGCCAGCAGCTATAGCTCCAATTTGACCCCTAGCCTGGGAATTTGCATATGCTCTGGGTGCGGCACTAAAAAAAAAAAAAAAAAAAAAAAAAACATAATTTATTGTTTCGAGAGACTCAATAAGGAGTTTTGATTTTCTAATAGACTAAAATGAAAACAGAAGCCACCAGAAATAAAAAAAAATAAGCCATTAGGATATAAACTAAATAATATTAATAGTTATCTTGTACCTACTATTCTCTCAGTCTCCTGCCCTTCCCCTTCACTGGACAACTCCTCCTTATCTATCCAGACACAGTATAAACAACACTTCCTCCTGAATTTCTCCTGAATTAGGCCCCTTTGTTATGTGCTCCCTCCACTTTCCCAGTCATTACACTCTTCATGCTTTGTTTTAATTACATTCTTAAAGTCTGACTTTTCTGCTAGATTATAAGATCCCTGAGGCCAGTGTTCACGTCTGTCTGGTTTACTACTCTGTACTCAACACCCAGTCCAGCGCCTAACCCACAGGAGATATGTGATACAAGTCCGTTAAATTGAAATGAAGTTAATTTGATCACTACCAATGATTTGTAGTTTGGGTCTTAGTGAAACCTGTTGATTTCTTTCTTATCACCTGTAGGAAATTCACCTCTATGGGCAAGGAATCACATGCAAAGATTTTTCAGAACAGCATCATAATAGACAAAAATAAGAAAATAGAGAAATAAATTATTATAGGTATAGTCATACCAGAGGATATTTCTAAGTCTACAAAAGGTTTTACTCCTGCAGTGTTTCTGAATGACATGGGGAAATTTTCATTATATGATGTTAAATAATAATAAAACTGATATCTGTCAAGTGTTACGAGCCAGCCATTCTTCTAACAGTTTTATACATATTAACTAATTTAACCCTCACAATAAATCTTCAAGATCCCCAAGTGATTCATACATTCATGAAAGTCTGAGAAGCACTGACCATTCCCCCCATTTCAGAGGAAAAAATGAAGGCCAAAGAGTTAACATCCCTTCCCCAAGGTCACATAGCTGGGGGTGGAGAACAGAAGACTTGAATTCAAACCCAAGATGCTTGAAACACAGGCCAGTGTTCTTTCTGTTATAGCGCATTGTAAACTTTTGAGTTTGATGGATCTTTCTTTTTCTCCCCCTTTATCCCACCTCCAAATGGTTTTTGCCCCATAGAGTACCTAAAGCTTGGTAATGCACAAATGCCGTGTGATTCCCTGAGGAAATTTAAAGTTGGCAGAGGGAGGCTTAGAAATTAAGTACCTGAAAGCCAGTGACTGGCCCCAGGGATCTCCAAGGACTGCTGTCCAGTCCAAGATTCCATGACATCTGCACCACAGCCTTGAATAGAAACCAGAATGCTGGTATCCGATGCAGTGAGAATTTATTTCGTAGTTATCAAAGCAAACCAAAGGTTATCAGTGGGTTGGACATTTAAAGATTAAGTACAGCTGATCGCACTCAGCTCTTATGCAGGTAGCTTAACTTCAGTGGGTCTGGTCTCTCTCTGAAGGGAAAATGGAGGTGTTTATGATCCTGTATCATAATGGGTTCCAGGTGACCCAGGCTAGGCGGCTGAGTCAGGCCCTCTCTTCTTTGATTTACATGGCAGGATCCAGGCCATCCTTAAATTGAAAAGATATAGTAATGAGCAAATGCAGAAAAAGAAAAGAGAAAAAAAGAGCTGAGGGAAAACGTGGAGTGCTTTTCCAAGTCCAAAGTGAGCTATGGCTGCCCTCTCTGCCTCAGAAGGTATGATCATAAATTACTAGCTAATGTTTAGCACTGAGGCTCTGGCTCATGATATATTACAGAAGACAAGATGCCTCCAAGCAGAAAACACTGTAATTGGGAAGCAATAACATCTGTGTCAGTCACGAGACTGCAGTTAAAGTGAACTGAGAAGTTACAGGCTGGGCTGCACATGCAAAATAATAATATGCACATTTTTTAGCTAAAAAGATATGTCATCAAGATATGGGCCTCTTTAAATTCTTTGGTGTCATGAGAGCCTGAAGAGTATCAGTAGGACCCCCAGATTTCTGTTTTAACGTTAGCACTGCATTAGCCAACACCTCAAGAGAATTACAGTTTAGAAGGCAAAGAAGCCTGAGGAAATTGGAGTTTGGGCTTAGTTTTCTGGGACATGGATTCTAGGTTGTTGCAATGCTTTGTTGCATTGAGCAGGTCACCTAATCTCTCTGAGCCTCCTAATGTGGCAAGGTCAAAGAATTCACACATGATGGAGTTGGGTCTCAAACCTAGATCTTCTGGCGATAAGTCCTTTCATCTTCCCAGTGTATCTCTGTTTGTTATGACATTAATATCTAAGTAACCATAATACAATGAGTAGATGCTTATTTATTCTGGGACTGAAATGTGTGCTCAGGATAGATCGAATAAAACAGAACTGCTTTCTTATAATCTTCCATTTAAAAAATTCTCCGGTCGTATGATAACTGCTACAAAACTAAGCCATCCAGAAGTGTTCAGGAAGAGACTGCCTATTAAGGGTAGTCTAGAGAGATCTAAATTGAAATCAAATTTTTATCCAGATGGCCAGACTCTGAGGTGCCTTTTGACTCTTGATAACTGATGACCTTGGGGCTCATTACTGATCCCCAAGTCCACCTGTGACTTCAAACACCCTCTTTCTTCATAGAGTGACTAGGACTATCCCAGTTTTGCACTTAAAGTCCCACGTCTTGCGACTGAGTCCCATGCAAATGAGAATACCCTACTTCTTATCACCATGCCGTGTCTCTTTGCCCCTTGTCCAGAGCACCACAGTGCTCCTAACTGCATCATCTTTCCACCCACAGGAAAGACTGAATCCACACTATGAAAATTTCTTTTCACTAAACCATGAATCTTGAGCAAACCTCTAGGAGGTTTCATCTCACTTTCATTGCAACCTGGGTACCTGGGTTTGTCTCTCTGTGAGCCCTCTTAGAGTGATGCCTCAGGTGGACCATCTGCTTCGATTCAACACCAGACACTGTCTTGCATGCATATACCTATATCTAACTCCTGAAGTAGGGGAAAAAGTATATACAACTTTACAGTCACGGACTGAGCACATGTTAAATGAATTGGAGCCCCTCTTCCTGACAGCTTGCACTTAAACTCTGAAGATGAAAGGATGCTCCCCCTGGAATCGGCTCCCTTCTAAAAATTGCTAAAAGCACAATATGAAACTCCAGATTTTTATCAGGTTTGTTGTTGCTCTGAGTCCCACTTGTTGAGTGGAGAAACTGATGTTTAGAAATCAGGGTATCCTAGGAGAGTGTTAGAAATGAGGTGGGGTGAATGGGGGAGAAGGTACCTCTGGAGAATAATTAGATTTTAACCTTGAGTGACCTGAGTATCACATGTTTGATCTTCTCTACCAACTTGCTCTTACCATGAGAACATTCCCATTTTTAGATCTCTTAAAAACCATAGACTGATCAGGCAAACCCGCCACACGGACTCACTTTACTGTGATTTAGCTTTAGCACTCCCAGAGAACATCCACAGAATCTGAATGGCATTAAGCCTCCTTGGACTCACAGATACAGGCCGCGATGGTCTAACATGATGAAGAGCTCCCTCTGAAGATTGCTGAATCACAGGAAAAGCACAATCCAAGCAGGAAAAACGTGCCTTGCACTTTTCCACAGAATTCACCTACTGCAATTGGGGGTGGTTGGGTTTCTATGAATAGGGCACCCAAGGAGAATAGCTAATAACAGACTGATCCAGAATTGAGAAAGAATAGCATGGCATCTTGCCCCAGTCATGAATAGATGACATAACAAAGAGAGAGGAAAAAGAAACAAGGAACTCAGGAGTAATGGGGAGACCGGGGCTCACCAGCCAGGCGTCTGGTAAGCACAGAGTGTGGGAACTTTTCCTTGCCTCTGAGACACGTATTGTTGTCCAACAATGGCACCGCAGCTGACGTTGCAAAGCCTCCATTTCAGAGGAGAAACCAGCAGAGGTGTTCTGCTCCTCCTCTCCCCTTTGGGAAATCCTGGGAATTGCCAGCCAGCTTGCAGTATTGTTAAAGACCTGAAATAACAACATGCAGCAAGCTCTGTGTTTATAACGGGCAGAGAATGGGATTAATAGAAGTCTCAGGGCCTTATGACAATGTCATGCAGTAGAACTTGCCCTGGATTAAAACGCTAGAGGATAGCAGTGGAGTTCCCTTGCTCAGACACCAACTTGACAAGAGATTTTGGCAAGTAACCCCAACTCCCTTGTCCTCAGCGCCCTCACCTGTAAATCAGGAAGGTTATACTGCCTGATTAATGCATCTCTTCATTCAACAATATTTGTGGACCTAGAGTTGCACAAGGGCCATGAAGGGGGAAAATCATCATAAAAGGGAAGAGAGCAATGAGTTAGGTTGGCACTCTAAAATAAGGCTGTCAGGAGGCTTTTCTGAGAGGAGGCGCTGAAACTAGTATGATGAGAAGGAGCCAGGTGAAGATCTGGGGAAATGAATGTCCTAGGCAAAGGAACAGCCATGTGCATCCATAAAATAGGATGCTTGGCACATAGGAAGTACCTCAAGGAGACCAATGTGGCTAAGTAGAAAGAACAAGGGGAAAGGTGGTTGGAGAGGAGCTGGGGAGAAAAGTAGGAGCCAGGTCCTATAAGTTCAGAATTAGAATTTAATATGTGACACAAAATCATTGGAGGATATTTGTTGAGCAGAGAGGCATCTTGAACCTTATTAAAAGAAAGAATAGCTTTAGCATTCCCAGAGAACATCCACAGAATCTGAATGGCATCAACTCTGGCTGATGAAAGTAGATAGATCACTCATTCATTAACTAATAATTTACTGAGCTTCAATATCCACCAGGCTTTGTTGCAAGTGCAGGGGATACAACAGTGAATAAAATAGGTCTGTGTTCTGATGGAGATTATATTCCAGTGGAAGACCACTTGGAAAATGATTATAGTGGTCTCCTGAAAAAATGACAGGAAAAAGGTAGCAGTAATGGAAATAATAAAGACTAGTCAGATTCCAGATCTATTTTGAAGGCAGAGCCACAGTGATTTGTTGATATGTGGATGGGGGGTAAGAAAATAAATAATAAAGAATGACTCAGAGAGCTAAATACCCATCCCTCTTTCTCCCTCTAGTTCCCTCTTTTTCTTGTTTTTTAATCTGAGCTGGTTCCTGAATGCATCCTTCTCATCATTCTAATTTCTGCTCAAATGTCACCTCTTCAGAGAGGCCCTTCCTGACAACTTCAGTTTAAATGCCAAATTAACTCATTACTCTCCTTCCTTTTTACCACTGTTATGCCATTTACTGCAATGAGGAAGATTTGAGGAGTACAGTTTTATTTGGAGTCTTGATAGGGAGGTGTTAAGTTTAAGATGCCTATTTAATATCCAGGAGAAGATACATATTCAGTTGGTTGACTTATAGCTTGGGGGTCAGAGGAAAGGATGGGAGTGAACATAAAATTTGTGTTATCACCTAAGAAAGACATGCATATACTTAAGGGGAGAGGACACAGTACTTCAAGGGTATTCTAAAAATTAGAGTTCAAGAAGGGGAGGAGTAGCTAGTGAGACTGAAAAAGAAGGTGAGCATGACGTCCCAGAAACCAGGGGGAGAAAGTGTTCCAGAAGGAGGAAAACACCAGCTTCTCAGTTGCTTGGAAGTTGAGTAAATATTGAAAAAGAAGAATTGAATTAGACAACATGGAGGCCATTGATGACCTCGGGTGGTTCCAGTGGATTTACAGGGACAAAATCATGATTAAAATGGGTTAGGAGTTCCTATCGTGGCTCAGAGGAAATGAATCTGACTAGCATCCACGAGGACACAGGTTCAATCCCTGGTCTTGCTCAGTGGGTTATGGGTTAAGGATCTGGCGTTTCAGGGAGCTGTGGTGTAGGTTGCAAATGCAGCTCAGATCCTGCATTGTTGTGGCTGTGGTGTAGGCCAGTGGCTACAGCTCCAACTGGATCCCTAGCCTGGGAACCTCCATATGCCTCGGGTGTGTCCCTAAAAAGACAAAAAACAAAAAACAAACAAACAAACAAACAAAAACAAAAAAACAGGTTAAAGAGAAAATGGGAGCTGAGGAATTAGAGACAACTCCTATAAGTTTAGACAGCTCCTTTACAAAACTGGATCATAAATAGGACTAGAAAAATGGGCAGCAACTAATAAGAAGGAAGTGTTTGTTCATTTGTTTTTAAGATGGGATTTGCAATTTGAAAAGCCAACTATAAAAAAGATTTTTTGACACAATCATGAAAATTTCAATGAAGACTGATGTAAAATGATATTAAGGAATGGTTATTGATTTTACTAAAAGTGATAAATGGACTTGTGATTATAGTTTTTAAAAATTCCACATGAAGTATGTATTACTAAATAAAATATTATCTGGGATTTGCTGTAAAATATATGAGCAAGAAAAAGAAAATTTGGGGGAGACAGATAAAACTAGACTGGCAAAATACAATTCTTGAATTTGGATGATAGATATATGGAGTTCACCATACTCCTCTCTCTACATTTGTGCATGTGTCAAAAGATTTTTGAAGTGAAAAAGAAGATGAGATTTAGTTATGCTCTGGTAGTCTGCTACTGCCATACTGATCTAGGAACCCTTGGGGTGGTAGAGGAAGCTGAGTGGGAACCAGGACTTTTCACCACCTCCAGGTGATAGTAATACCCTCTGCCCTCAATGTTTCAGTGGAGGGCATGTAGATAGTAGTAATAAGACACCCTCTCCCTTTCAGCCAGCATGCTGACCACAGAGATCTAGGGGGAACCCTGAGCCCATCCATCCCTATAATAACAGAGTGCTACCCCCCTGCTCAAGTGTCAATAGAGCCTGAGAGGGAGCTGGACTTCCACTCCCACTGGGCAGAATCAAGGCAAGACCCCCTTCCCTGTCAGTGTGGAATCAGAGGAAGCCTGCTAAAACAGAAGATTTAAGTAAGATCCACAGTCTCATAACACAATCACCAAAATGTCCAAGATACAAATGAAAATCCCTCGTCGTAGTGAGAACCAGGAAAATCTCAACTTGAATGAGAAAATACAATCAACAGAGGCCAACACCAAGATGACAGAGATGCTGGAATTACCTGATGAGAATTTTATTTTATTTTATTCTTTATTTTTTGTCCTTTTACTTTTTCTAGGGCCACACCCACAGCATGTGGAGGTTCCCAGGCTAGGGGTCTAATCGGAGCTATAGCCGCCAGCCTATGCCACTGCCACAGCAACACAGGAGCCAAGCCGCATCTGCGACCTACACCATAGCTCATGGCAACACCGGATCCTTAACCCACTGAGCGAGGCCAAAGATCGAACCCGCAACCTCATGGTTCCTAGTCAGATTTGTTAACCACTGAGCCACGAAGGGAACTCCACCTGACAAGAATTTTAAAGCATCCATCATAAAAATGCTTCAACAAGCAATTATGAACACAATTGAAAGAAATGAAAAAATTAAAAGTCTGAAATAGTTTCAGCAGGTTAGGAAAACCAGCTTGCAGAAAATTACTATCTTCCACGTTGTTCGTATTGAAAAACTGAGTCTCCCAGAGTCAGGAGAGTTGAATAAGGCTTGGTCCACAGCTGGTCCAGTTCATCACCATCCCTGGAGTCCCAGCTGTTTAACACGTCACATATTTCCGAAAACTGAGGCCACATTTCAGCAACTCCATAGCCTATTGCATCACTGAATGTTTTCCCAGCCTGGTCCCTGGAAAGAAGGTTTAAGGTTTCAGAGTGTCACTTCAGTAAGAATGTTGCATCCAAAGTAATTTTAGGTCCCAAAGACTAAGATTTCAGAGATTCCAAGATTTCTTCTGAAGTTTCATCTTGCTTCCTGGAGTTGTTAGCTTGAAAACATTTATTAATACATTCCAGAAAGTTCAGTTAGAACACACTCCAGGGAGATAACCAGAAATGAATTGTGGTGCTCATGCTCTAACCATTCAGAAAATGTCCGTATGCTTCCTATCAGTGCCACATCCATGGAAGAAAGGGGTAGAGAAACAACGAACAGCAAGAACACAGCATACATGTCCTCAAAACTTGAGGTTTGTGTTATTTTGTCTACTTTTTGGCCTCACCTCAGAGTTTACAGTTCCAATAGGTACGGCTTTTTAAACACAAGGTTCGAATAAGCTTATGTCTAAAATAAAGAGAAAAGGAACTAACATGTATTAAATTTTAAATAGTTACTACATGCCAGACTCTATTTCAGACACCTCACTGTGTTATCTTTTTATTCCTCAAAATAACTCCATGAAGTAATATTATCATCACCATGCTATAAATGAGACAATTAAAATTCAAATAATCAAAAAACAATATTTCACATGGCTAAGTTATGGAACTGATGATTTTGTCTTTTTTTTTTTTTTTTTTTTTTGCCATTTCTTGGGCCACTCCCGTGGCATATGGAGGTTCCCAGGCTAGGGTTCAAATCGGCGCTGTAGCCACCGGCCCACACCAGAGCCACAGCAACACGGGATCCGAGCCACATCTGTGACCTACACCACAGCTCACAGCAACGCCGGATCCTTAACCCACTGAGCAAGGGCAGGGACCGAACCCGCAACCTCATGGTTCCTAGTCAGATTCGTTAACCACTGCGCCACGACGGGAACTCCCGAACTGATGATTTTGAATGTGGAACTGATGGACTTCTAAGCTACTATGGCCTCTGCTGTACCATGAAGTTTATGAATAGGTACAAAGTTCTCAGGAGTACTTTCCAGCTGTGACCAACTCCAGGCCTCTCTTCCTCTCTTCCAAACCAAAACCTTTTTTGGTTTGCTTTTCTTCTTAAGTATTCATCCAAACCCCAATCCTAATTATTCTACCTGTAGAGAAAATGAGTTTGACAGAATGTTCAGTAGGTAGACTATTCTTACCTTGGTACTAGATCCTTTTTTTTTTTAGATACCAAGGGGGGGAAATAAAAGAGATGAAAACAGAGGAGGAATTTTTTGAAGTATCAGAAGAAAATAAGTTATAATAGATAGAATGGCTATGCATGAGCAGGAGGCATATTTTGGGAAAACTAGACCTATGATGTTCAAAGCGCTGTGCTAAGTACTATTAAGAATTAAAATACAAGTTACAATTCTACCCTTCTGGAGGGCTTAGGAAGAAAGTATATCACATAGAAAGCTACTGGCCTTTAAGTGGTCCTGGCAGTTCCTGACATAAAGACCCTGACACTCAAACAATCCAGCATCCAAGCAGCTCCTGAATAGACAGAGGTGCTGCTACCACCAAGGCTTTCAACTCTCCCTCCTCAAGCAGATCTGATGGGAGCTGCCACCACTGAGATCACCAGAACCAAGGATGACTATGCTCATGGGCAGGGCACCATAATGACATGGGACCCCCACGTCAAACTTTTCCAAAAAATAACATTACATATTATTGTTAGGTTCTAGTTCTGAATCTTAACAATTCAGTTCCACTGTGTGTTAAATGGAGCAGACTGTGTACCATTTCGGCGTTGCCTAAACCACCATGTGTAACATCATTCCTATGGTAGAATGCTCTCAGAGGTCTAAACAACCAACTTGCATATTTGTAAATTAATAAGAGGGGAGACAAAGAGGAGGCTGTCAGTATGGGACTAAGAAATGAGTCATCTGAGCAAGGGAAAAAAACTGGCCTGGTCAACAATAGTTTCAAAAAAGGCTGGAATTTACCTGGGCTCTGAAAGACAGGATTCAGATTGGCAGATGTTGGACAGCTTTTGCAGGTAGAGAGTGATATAAGCAAGCTTTAGAGATTAGGAAAGGGGAAAATCCACTTAGGTTCCCATAGAAAGAGCAGACTTTTCTCTTTGGAGCAGAAGGTCTGGTTTGGAGTATAAGCAGTCTGGTTTGGTGCCTGTGAGTGAGGGTTCCATCAGGTGACAGAAACCACAGCAATTATTTCAAAAGAGAGTATTTAATATAAAGAATTATTAACTAAGTATAAAGTTGTTAATTAAGGGAATAATAAAGAGAGAACTCTAGAGTATCATGGAGGTAGCAACTGCAGGAAGCAGCTATTACTCCTAGGCCTGGGGGACAAGAAAAGGGATGATTAAAATGGAGAAACTTAGACAAAGGGCCCATGTGCCTGGGGCCCAAATCTCTGAGGAGAGGTCGCTGAAGGGGCTCAAGGAGGCTGATTCTTCAAGTGCAAGGAAAATAGCAAAGTGGATTTGGCTGCTGCTACAGAAGGCACTGTGGCAGCAGGAGAAAAAAATAAGGCGGGAACTATATTCATGGGAGCCACAAGCAGACCGGAAGCAAGAGAAGAGACAGCAAGTTCCTGCTCCCCTCTAGCATGCCCATCTCTCTCTAGCGCCCTCTATTGGCAGAGCCAACAGGGATCCAACTGGCAAAGAGAAAAAGCCCTCAGAGTCTCCCAGCCTCCGAGAGGGGAGTGCAGGGGGGCCTTGAGCTGAGAGACAACAGCTTAATACCTCCTCCGGGCCAATCTAGAGTGCCTTGAATGCTGGGAACAGAAATTTTAACTGTTTCTTATAATATAAGGTGAGAAATTGAAAGCTTTTTTGTAGGAAAGTTATATGGTAAAAGTGGAATTTCTTAAAAGTTTAATCTGTCTGAAATATGTAGGATGACTTGAAATGAGGATAAATGTAGGAAGATCAATTAGGACACCACAGTACTTTAGACTAGAGTCTGAATAAAGCAGGCAAAATGGAAATGAAAAGAAAGGCCTTAGTGGAAGTTCCCATTGTGGCTAAGCAATAACGAACCCTACCAGTATCCATAAGGATGTGGGTTCAATCCCTGGCCTCGCTCAGTGGGTTAAGGATCCAGCGTTGCCATAAGCCGTGGTGTAGATCGCACACATGGCTCGGGTCCCCATTGCCGTGGCTGTGGTGTAGGCCAGTGGCTGTGGTGTAGGCCAGCGGCTGTGGTGTAGGCCGGCGGTTGCATCTCCGATTCGACCCCTAGCCTGGGAACTTCCATTTGCCATAGGTGTGGCCCTAAAAAGCAAAAAAACAAAACAAAACAAAACAAAAAAACCACAAGTGCAAGAGACACTGCATACAGAAGACTAACAGCACTAACAGCATGGTATGACTGATATAATGAGAGAGGAAAAGAGTGAAAATTCCAAGATGGTCAAATATTCTGTTTACAGTTATGTAATATATACTTTCAACTGATTCTAGAAATAAGTTCCTTGCTTTTAAGAAACTTTCCTGCTTAGAGTATGATGAAGATAGCAGTCCAAGTCTCTGAATAAAAAATGAATGATTGGATAATGATATTGAGATAGCTGGGTATTCATTAAAAATACAAAATGAAAATGTCTCAAAAAGTTAAAATGACACATTTATCATCTCACAGTTTCTGTTGAGTGTGAAGTCTAGGTACAGTTTAGCCAGGTTTTGTGCTTAGAATCTCATGAGGCCATCATCAAGGGGTCAGCCAGGACTGAGTTCTCATCTGGAGGCTCAACTCCCAACAACACTCAAGGCAGAGTAGGGGGCAGAATACTAGAACATGAACACTAGGAGGCAGAGATCTTTAGAGTCACACGAAAGCCTGTCCAACACGCCATGTGATGGAAAAAGTCTAGAGGGACCCTGATAACCTGCTAAACCTATGCCAGGGGCTTTCTGCTTTGGATGAGCCACATGTTGTTTGTGCTATTGTGAGACATTATTTGTTGTAGCACTACTGATTATAGCAGAGAATAGGAAACAACCAAAATGAACATCAGTGGAGAAGTGATTAAATATATTGTTATAGCCACACCATGAATTATTTTTTATAATGAAGAAAAATCATTTTCATAGATCAATTCAATTTCCAAGGCATATATCTTAAATAAAACTAAAGCAAAGTGTCCATTTAATAAATTGCCATTGCGTTTTAAAAAAAAATTAGTGGGAGAGGGAAAAAATATCACTTAAATGGTATAAATAACTGGTAAAAGTTGCCATTGGGAAAGGAAAATGGATGACTAAGAAATAGGAGTGAGAGAAGAACTTTGCGCTGAATATATTTTGTACTTATTTTTTAACTGCATACATATTGTCTATTGAAAATTAAGTTAATAAGAATTTTTTAAGGAAGTACACTATTCCATGAAGAAAATGTTGCCATTTTAATATTAGAGTGTTCTAAAGTAAATCGGTGTCCTGATTCAACTCAATTCAATTTTCCTCCATTATGCTACAGCCCAGCAGATGTGTTCCTCAGGAGACAGCTGTTTGGCTAACAATGTATTATTTTTCTATAGCTGTTTATATTTTAGTAGGCCAATACTCAAAAAACCAACTCACCAATGTTGAATTTTTTAGGCACATAATGAGCTGTTGGGAGTTATTTGGTGGAAAGGAATCTGCCTAGTGTCAAGAAAGGAAAACTCTATGGTACAGCTCTCCCAAACTATTGCAAGAGCTTTAAATTTAACTTAGATCTAAACCATTACGAGAACCTTAAATTTAAATTTAACTTAAATTTCAGCTGGATCTGGCATATTTCACCAGACAGATCTTGCCACAATTAAATTGCCTTGCCCTTCACCTTTCTGAGAAGTCAACTGTAAACACTTGGGATAGCCTCAGCTCATGCACCTCCTGCACAAAACACTCGCAATACTTCTGGATGTCTCTCCTCAGCTCCATTCCCATAGCCTTCATTTCAGTCATTTCATAGGACAGACAAATACCACCCAATTGGTGTGGACAAATAGGACAGGTCAGAATGATTGCCCATGGGCAGTCTCTCCAAAGGTGAGGATTAGACTCAATTATCTGACATGCTCACTAGCCTGCTGAGAGGCCACACTGAAGACACTGTCAATCTTTGTTCCCAACTGATACAGGTCCCACTTGGGGGATACTAATAATTATAAACAATACCTTCCTGCCAGAATACCATGTGCATCCATCCCCAGGACTGTAGCTGTGATGACACTAGACATTAATCTGTATGCTTCCCAAGATGATAGCGACATATACCCTACAACTGGTTATTAGCACCTTCAAGGATTTGAGGAAACCCAGTAGAAGTTGCAGTCTTCAGACTTCTGTGAACTTTCTCTGGAACACAACCACCCTTAGTTACTTGGGGAAAGTGCTCATCGTCTATTCTGTGGGTGTTTATCCCTCCAGATGGAGTCATTCAATTGGAAAATTTAAGAAAATTGTTCCTGACTTTAGCTGAAGAGATGAGTGACACAAGTTTGAGTCTTGAAGGCATTCAAGTCAGCCTAATCTCCTGGCCAGAGTTGTTATTGATGAGAGAATCACTTAGACTTCCTCCTCATAGGCCAAGGCAGATTCTGTGCAAGGCAAACTCACCCTGCTGCACCTGGATTACTGCCTTGGACCAAGGGTAAAGGTCAATACAGAGACCTCAGGAGAAAGCTCCTTTCTGAAGTAGGCCCTGATAGTTTATACAACTTGTTCAGTTGCATCCAGGGCCCTGGGGAGCAGTCTATACTGCAGGCTGGCTCCAGATTACTGCTTGAAATCCTTTAGAGAGTTGGTAGTCTTAATTAAATGCTGTATGAAACTACTGAATGGATTTTGACTCTTAGCATTTGCTGGCCATATTATCAAATCTCAGACCTGACAACTGCCTCTTTCCTCCTACCCTGTGGCTTCTCTGATGCCAGTGAGGGGTAGGACACCAACGGACCTGACTAATGTCACACACACATTTAACCTTTAAAAGCAGAGACATTAACAACACCCCTGCGTGTTCACACACTGATCGCAACTTGATCAGTGAGCAATGGAAGCTGCCAGAGAAATTCTTCTTAATTCCTCTTTTTAAAAATCTTAGGACATTTATCCATTATTATATTTATTTTCAATCTATAAAAAAAGTAATTGAACTTTATTCATATTGCCTGTTCAGATTAGCACTGGCTCCCACACATGGTATGACTGGTCCTGTGTCACATACATACACCAGAGGAGATATTCCAATTGATGAGTGGGAACTTCATGAAAGAAAGAAGCTTTCAGGGATCCCTCGCTTGTTTGCTTATTTTTCCCTACATGAACACGTATTTCAGTTCATATAGGCCTGGAGGCATGAGCTTTCCATCTCATCATCTAGCTTTAATTAAACTAGCCTTCAAAAAAAATGGACAAGTGGCTTTAAAAGATTCTGTAAAGAAACAGCAAATTAAGGGTAATAATTAACAAGTACAAACAAACAAGACAGCAGAGCAGAGCTTTCGCTTGTGATATAAATTCCTTGCCTACCACACTACAATGCCAGTCCAACCAGATGAGGCAGGAAGCTGATCCCTGGACAGTGCTCTCTTCTCAAGGTCCGAAATGACTAGTTATGCAGGTTTCATGTCACCTCAACTCCGTGAAAGCCCGCCAGCAACACCACCACCACCCTACCTTAGGAAAAGTTTGGAGAAATCAGAACATGTTCTTTTCCTAATCCCATTGGTTTATACATGGGAAGAGACCAACAAGATGTTACCCTCCTGCCAAAAGGAAAAAAGAAGTGTGGGGAGAGGGTGAGCTCTTCCTCCCCAGAACTGCTGAAAGGGCAGAAGTCTTAGTTAAGGTTCCCTTTTTATCAAAACACAAGAAGGGCAGATAGTAAGCATCCTCTGCTCACCTTCCACGGCCCCCAAACAGCATAGCTCCAGTTGAAGACATGTGGTTTTCTAGAGCTTAAACACTAAGACTAAATAGAAGTACATCAACAAAGCTATGATGTTAAGTATTCTTTATACTAAATAACATTATACTCATGTGAGGGGGTGAGGATATTCAGTGAGAAGAGTGTAAGGGGTCAACTTAAAGGAGATGGAGAAGCAGAGCAATGATTCTGGTTGGGAGGCCATAGATAAGGAGCAGTTCAAAATGAACAGTGAAGGCCTTTAGGCAGTAAGCATCCAGGCTCTGGTGTGAAGGAAGACTTCTCTGAGGCTTCGGGATTAGAGTATCTCAGTGAGTGCAAGTTGTGTAAAAAGATGGTGATGATCCACAAGTATTAGAGGGTGGAAGTCTTGAAAAAACATTACATAGTTCAGGTAGGCTTTGGGCAGAAAGTAAGATTCAGATCAGAGTGAAGTATAATGAGAAGAAAATAGGCTTTGGGTAGAACTGGGTTCAAATCCCACCTCTTCCATTTACCAGCTGTGTGACTTCAGACAAGATGTTTACCCTCTCTGAGCTTCACTTTCCTCACTAACAAAAGGGGGACAATATTGCCTATCTCAGAGTGTTGTTTTAAAGGGTAAATAATGTAAAACATGGAGCTTCTCTCCACATGTGTCTTCAGTAAGTACGGCTTGTGAGTGAAGAAAACAGCATCAGTTGAGCTATATATAAGAACACAGACATGAGCAATGTTAGACTTAAATGAAAAAGTGACTCTGCTCTTTGTTGCTGGCTCCTCATAAAGAAGGCATATGTAGAATAAGAACACAGAGAGGATAAAATCTGGACTTTTATAGATTGGTATATTTTCTTTGGAAATTTCGGCTCTGTTTCCAGTTTTCTCCATGGAGAATTCCCTGTGTTGGCCACTTGTGTTTGTCTGCCATGCACACAAAATTGTCATGGCTATGATGGTCTTTCCTTTCGTTGGCAGGAGAGACTCACTGAATGCCAAAGGCCTCCTCAGGAAAGATGTAATCTTACCGCCCCACAGATTGTCCAGCAAAGATAGCAGAGAATCACTGAGGATGTCCTAACTTACATGTGGCAAGTGTGTTATGTGCCACTTTGCTTTTCATGTCAGTTTTACTCCAGTGCAGGCTATAAGAAAAATGAAGACTTTTCCAAGGCAACACCACACAGACCCTCACGGGACTAATTTCAAAGGTCTAGAAAAGTTTTTGTTGTTTGTTTTTGTTTTGTTTTGCTTTTTTGGGCTGCACCCGCAGCATATGTAAGTTCCCAGGCTAGGGGTTGAATTGGAGCTACATTTGCCAGCCTACACCACAGCCACAGCAATTCGAGATCCAAGCCACATCTGTGACCTACACCACAGCTCCAGGCAATGCCAGGTCCTTAACCCACTGAGTGAGGCCAGGGATTGAATCCGCATCCTCATGGATAGTAGTCAGGTTCGTTAACTGCTGAGCCATAAAGGGAACTCCCTAGAAAATTTTTTAAATCTAATGGGCTCCCAGAAACTCAGCCATGAGGCCTTTAAAGACTACCAGTGAAGTGATATTTCAGTGATGAGTGTAATCCCAAGGATGGACTGAGACCTGTTTTGTTTCTCCTTTTTGAAATGATTTTTAAATAAACACATCAATGACCTATACATAATGAATTGGTGTCTGGATCTTTCTTGGAAGAGCTTTGGGTTAAAAATCCAAAGCATGTGTGCTCCAAGGCAAAGATCTCAGAACGTTTATACACATGTTTTTGGCTACATTCAGCAGGGAGCAATGACACAGGCAGGGAGACAGGGGTCCACGGTCCAGGCTTCTTAAGACACCATCTCAAACCAGCCCCCTAAGTGTGTTCTTAATTCTGGATAAAGAGCCCAGGAGGCGCCTCAGGGTCCACAGAAGGAAGCCTCTCTGTCTGAATCACATAATGCCAAGAGACTGGGAAAATAATCTCTATTGACAACAAGCCCAGGAGAGAATTCTCATCCTCAGCAACTCTGTCAGGTGGCAGCTAGCCTCGGTCTGATCACATCCAAGAACTGGATGCTTATTGCCGCTTAGGGCAGACCATTTCCATAGTTAAACAGTGAAAAGTTTTCTGGAAGTGCTTTTGAAACTTGATTCAAAGCCAGACACTGACCTATAATCCTAGCTTTCTAGGGAGCAAAGGTCTCCTTCACTGTGGAGGTAAAGAGAAACATACTGTGAAGTTAGAGTAACTGATAATTCTGGCTTGCCCAGGACCATCTTGGTTTTAACACTGAAAAGTCCTATGTTCCAGGAAACTCTACATGAAATATGCCACAGGGCTAAAAATCAAGGCTATCTAGTCACAAAAGGACCAGAAATAGAGCTCCAGCCTCATCATTTAACCAATTGAAGAGATTTAGGCAAATCAGTTCTTTAGGCCTCAGCTTCCTCATCTATAAAATAGAGATAATAACATTCACCTTACAGAGTCTATGTAAGGATTAAATAAGTAATATAAGTCATATATAAGAAGAGTAACAGGAGTTCCCGTTGTGGCTCAGTGGTTAACGAATCCGACTAGGAACCATGAGGTTGCAGGTTCAATCCCTGGCCTCATTCAGTGGGTTAAGGATCTGGCATTGCTGTGAGCTGTGGTGTAGGTTGCAGACATGGCTTGGATCCCATGTTGCTGTGGCTGTGGCGGAGGCCAGCGGCTGCAGCTCCAATTAGATCCCTAGCCTGAGAACCTCCATATGCCACAGGTGTAGCCCTAGAAAAGACAAAAAAAAAAAAAAAAAAAAAAAAAGAAGAGCTTAGTAGAGTGCCTTGCATATGGTGAGGATTTATAAATGCTATCAAGTACAGCTACAAGGAGTATACTTTGACATATATTGACCCGAAATTTCCTTCCTTCCAATTTCCAGTCATATTCTTTCCATCCTTTGAAACACTGCAGAGCAAGTCTATTCTTTGTCTCAATTAAAACTCTTCAAATACTTGAAGGCTGCAGCATGCTCCATGCCACCCACTATCTACCCCCAACCCTGCAACATTTCAGTCTCCTCTTTTCCAGACTAAACATCCCCAAGTTTTTTGACCATTGCTCCTATGACATGGTTTTCCTCTTGTTAACCTTCTTCTCGATCTGTCTCTCTTAAAGACAGGCCCAGAACTGAGCACAATCACTTGATGTTGTCCTCCCAATGCGAGGACACTTGGACGATTACCTCGTTTCTTCTGTGTGCTCTATTTCCATCACATGGCCTCAGATCGCATTAGCTTTTTGGCAGCCTTCACCCAGTTGGCTTACATTAATCTGACAGTCAGCTAACACCCTTGGGCCCTTTGCTTATGAGCTCTTAAGTGATGTCTCCCTTGTTCTGGTTTCAGATGATTCTTTAAGCACAAAACTAAGAGTCTAAATCTGTCCCTATTAATTTTATCATGTTGGTTTCAGGCTATCCTTCCCTGTTGTTGAGATGTTTATGGCTCCATAGCCTGTCAGCCAACATATTCGCTGTTTTGGTCAGTTTTGTGTCATCTTTAAATTTGATAAGAATGTTTCAACCCGTTGATTAAAAATACTAAATATGAGGCCAAGAACAGAACCATTCAAAAGTTTTATAAAGGTTAAATCTGGTTAATATTAAATGTCTACCATTTATTTGTACAGTAATTGCTGTGAGTCAGACTAAGATGATTATAAACATTATCTCATTTCATGGCACACAATTCTTCAAGGTAAGTATGATTGTTCTCTTCTTACAACTGAGAAAACTGAGGCTCAGTAATGTCAAATGCCTTACACAAAGTCAAACAGCTAGTAAGTGTTATAGGTGCGTTTTGCAACCAGATCTGTCTGATAACAAAGTCAAAGTTCTTTCCACACTGCCTTGCTGCCTTTGGAAAGGGCATTGTTGAGACCATGAAAAATCTTTAAGCCAAAGTCCTATTCAGAACCCCAGGGTTAGGTAAACCCCATTCACTTCTGCCCAGCTTGCTTCACACTTCTCTGTGGTCTTCATCACAGTGACATACAGTCACAATTTAGGGTATGAACTTCATACTACTCTCCCTTCATCAGGGCCCTGTCCTTCCTTGCTCCACCCTCACCCTTGCCACCTTCTTCCCACTCTACCCTTTAGTATTGTAGTTATTTTTCAGGAAACACTCTTGAATTTTTATTCTTTGCCTAGTACACTCCCCCTTTGCAACACCTGATATTAAACTAAAACCTAAGGACTAGACTTCTGTCATCAGTTTATCTCATAGAGATCCACTTATTAACACTCACTTAGCAAGTACTGACTGAGCAAATGCTCTGTGCTGGGCACTATGCCAGGAATAAGAACAGAACAATGGGGGAAAAGTGGTCCCTGTCCTCAAGGGGTTTATGATCTAGGGGAGGAATAGACATGAAACAATTATACAAGTAAGAACTTGGTTACAAATATAAGTTCGGCAAAGGAGAAGTTCAGTGTTCTATGAGAATATACAGTGCAAGCACCTATTCTAGTCTGGACAATAAGAAAGACCTCTTGACTTAAAAAGAATCTTTATTAAATTTGTTGAGCATCTGCTATGACTCAAATAGTAGTAGCACCTATTATAAATGACATAATCAATAGGTACACAATGTTAATAAAATACATGGAAGGAAATTAACTTTTATAATACAGTGTGATGCCTGATGTGTAAAAGATAAGCACAAGCACATCTGAATAAGTGCTAGGAATTAGAGAAAACTTCCTGGAAAGTACTTAGCTTCATTTTGATGCATAAAAATTACTGAGCCCAAGAAAGGGAACATTCCAGTGAAAGGAAAGAGCATTTGCAAAGTCTTGGAGGCAGTTATAACCTACACATTTAGAGAACTGCAAGGAGTTAACTATAGTTAAAGCAGTGAGTATGTTTAGGGGTAAGGATGATTTTGACCCATCTATATGTCAATCCAAGCCTTTAAAGTAAAAAAATCTTCAAGAATAGATGGTGCTTCATAAATATAATGTTCAGATACAGTTAAATTATAATTACAATATTTGTGCTAGAAAAAGCTATGTGTGGTTATCTGAGAAAAATAGATGGGGTGTATGTGTTTGTGTGTACATGTAGCAGAGGCCAATCGGAAGTTAAAACAAATTAGACTCCAAAAGTTATCTAATAAACAACCCACAACAGCTTGACTAGAAATGTGTTTACAGTCCAGTTCATAACATCATCAAACATGGCCAAAAAAATGTAGCTATGACACGACATAAACAAAAGGAAAATAAAGTACCATGATCCCATAACTGATCATTCATACTGGCTCGAATCTCACTAATTAGACTAAGTCAAAGTGGGTTTAAGTATCCAACTGATGAAAAGGGTTTTTTAAAAGTTGGAATGTAGTGCAGCAATTTGTCTGTCCTGGCGGTGTTGCATACAGACAGTCATTAATCAGAAAGGGAACGATTATTTCCTTATGGAATTCAGCTTCAACAATTTTCCTCCTAAACTTACCTGGGAATCTTTAATATGGAGAGTCAGGCTACTTCCCTTCCTAATTGGAAAATTCAACTCATCCTTCAAATGTATCTCCTGAAGCTTAAACCCTCCTCTTTATTCAGTCAGAATGTACCAACTGAAATTGAGTTCCTTTCTAGCTTTCACATATATGTTTCTCTCACTGTTAAGGATCACAGAAATTAATTTTAAGGGGAGGGTTGAAAGCTTACATGTGGGATTGTTTTTTTAAAAAAAAAAAAAAACACATCTTATAGCCACAAATTAACTGAAGCAGATGATCTAGAAACTTAACTTTGAAAAGTTTATTCTTAACTAAGGTTTTTGTTTGGTTTTAGTTTTGTTTCTTAAATAAAGTAACAATTGAGGTTTAAGGGATGTGACTAGAGTCTCAAATAAAATCTTGAGCTATCCTTTTACAAAATTTTTATATACCAACAAATTGGTTAAATTTTGTTTTAAAGACTGCCTTTAATTGCTGACTTCCTTTTTATACTAAGAAGCCATTTCATAAGGAGTATAGGTTACTGAGACATTGATCTTTCCCACCATATCAGGTTCACTACACAATGGCTTGCTCTATTGTTTAGACCCATTACTAATTATTATTAGAGTTAATAGTAAGTTTATTTCATTATTGGACTGTAATTTTCAATTTCACTTGCCCTTTGTTCTTAGCTCTGCCCTGCTAATACCAATGAGTAAGACACAAATATGGAAGTTAGGTTTAACAAATTCATAGATTATAAAAATCCAAAAAAAGGACAGCAAATATTGTTGAAAAAAGAATCAAGGTTCAGAAAAAAGCATGAGAGGCTAGAACAATGGGCCAAATATAACAAATAAAATTAGAATGAATAAGTACAAAATCCTTTACGTGAGTTCAAAAATCAACTGTGCAAGTGGCAGTAAGTATGTGAGAGACTTATGACTTTTTTAATAATAAAATCAATATGCGTAATAGTGTGATATGATTCCAAAAGAAATCTAATGGCTCTTTAGAGTGCTCTCATAAATATATAAGGAGTTCCCATCGAGGCACAGCGGAAACAAATCCGACTAGGAACCATGAGGTTGCGGGTTCGATCCCTGGCCTTGCTCAGTGGGTTAACAACCTGCTGAGTGAAATGAGCCAGAAAGACAAAGGCAAATACCATATGATATCACTTATAACTGGAATCTAATATCCAGCACAAATGAACATCTCCTCAGAAAAGAAAATCATGGACTTGGAGAAGAGACTTGTGGCTGCCTGATGGGAGGGATCGGGAGCTCGGGCTTATCAGACACAACTTAGAATAGATTTACAAGGAGATCCTGCTGAATAGCATTGAGAACTTTGTCTAGATACTCATGTTGCAACAGAAGAAAGGGTGGGGGAAAAAACTGTAATTGTAATGTATACATGTAAGGATAACCTGACCCCCTTGCTGTACAGTGGGAAAATAAAAAAATTATTAAAAAAAAAAAAAAAAAACAAGCTGGCATTGCCCTGAGCTGTGGTGTAGGTTGCAGACGTGGCTCAGATATGGTGTTGCTGTGGCGTAGGCCAGTAGGTGTAGCTCTGATTAGACCCCTAGCCTGGGAATTGCTATATGCTGTGGGAGTGGTCCTAAATATATATATATATATATAATATTGAGAATGAGAAAGTAGGTAGCTCAATTCTGAATTCGACTATAGGCACATATTAGAGTATGTTTTGGAAATGCTTTGTGAAAAAAAATAGTCTAAATTAATATTCCAAGAGGATGTGTTCAAGGGACTAGGTCTTTTAACCTAATGACAATACTTGGGGAACAAACAGTAGATATCTTCAAATAGTTAAAAGGGGATTTCACTTACTGTTCATAGACCCATAGGGGGAGAACTAGGATTAATGAGTGTAAATTTTAGGAAGACAGATTTCAGTGCAAAGGAAAGGACTTTTTTTTTTAGGGCCATACCCACAGCATATGGAAGTTCCCAGGCTAGAGGTCAAATCGGAGATGCAGCTGCTGACACGGCTGGGATCCAAGCCGTGTCTGCAAACTACACCACAGCTCATGGCAACACCGGATCCTTAACCCACTGAGCAGTGCCAGGGGTTGAACCTGCATCCTTGTGGATACTAGTCAAGCTCATTTCTGCTGAGCCACAGCAGGAACTCCTCCATGGAAAGGACTTTTTTATAGTCAGACAAATAGTAAGGCAAAGATGGAATGGGCTGCCTGATTCCCCTGCCCTTCACTGATGGTATTCAAGTTCAGGCTGGACAAACCCAGCTAGGATTATCAGCACACATTACAGTGAGGACTCCAGGATTACATGGATTATTGGACTGGACAGTCTATGATCCAGCCTTTTGGGACAAACTCAGCTATCACAAAGGGGCTCATCTGGGCCCCCACAAAGCATAAGATCTCTTTCAGCTGTCATAAAATACAGCCTTGAGTGTGGTAAAGCTGACAAAAAGCTAATATTTTAGTTGTTCTACATGGGATTTTAGCCAAAAGGTCAAGAAGCAATATATTTTAGTAGTGTGCAATGGCCTGAGAGAGAGAGGGACCATTATTTTATTATGTGACTCTTCTTCCAACTGGGTGAGATCATACTCATGTTTCCTAGAACACTGCCCAGAACTTGTGGGGACTGTAGGGTGAAGTAATGCCATTCCTGGGCCTTTCAGAAAAATGATGTGCTGAGAACAAACCCAATTCAGGCTCCATAAACAAAAATCTAAGGACCTTTAAACCAGAGTAAAGAATACAAAGACCCATAAAGCCAGAAGTCTCAGAGATTAAATGGGGAATTTATTTACCTAAAAAGGGAGTTCCCATGATGGCTCAGTGGTAACAAAACCGACTAGTATCCATGAGGACGTGGGTTTGATCCCTGGCCTCACTTAATGGGTTAAGGATCTGGTGTTGCTGAGAACTGTGGTGTAGGCCAGCAACTATAGCTCCAATTTAACCACTAGCCTGGGAACTTCCATATGTCTCAGGTGCAGCCCTAAAAAGACAAAAATAAAAATAAATAAATAAGTATTTACCTAAAAATGTTCAGATCATCTATTTTTCTTTTTGGCTGCACTTACAGCAAGCAGAAGTTCCTAGGCCAGGGCTCAAACCTGTACTATAGCCACAGCAGTGACAACACCAGATCCTTAAGCCACTGAGGTACAAGGGAACTCCCAGTCAATGTATCTTTAATGCTTCAATTTCCATCCTGAGGCATTCAATAAAAGAAGCAAACCCACCATGATGTCCTGCTTCACTTTATATCATATCTTCTAATAAGGGGTGGGGTCGTGGGGGTGCAGTAAAACCTAGAATCCTCGTTTCCTTAGATTTTGTTTAGGGTATTTTTCTAATTCTGTAAAAATACTTTCTCCCTCTCTGTCTCTCTCTAAGAAAATTATGGTCCCTGATACTTGATACTGTGATCACTCTCAGAATTGCAGAACTAATAGCCAGAAGCATGAAAACTTTTTCTCCCTCAAATCACAGCAGGAACAACTAAAGGAAAAGGAAAAGGTCTCTGCGCTTTAAAAGCCCAGGGTCTCTTCCACCAGAAGGTGATAGGGGGGGGTTCAACCAAACACAAGAGTAAAATAGGCTACCACAGAGTACTCCAACATGTGTTTATGTATTCGCTAAAGTCAAGAGCAAAGAAGCCTAGTTGGTATCTTGGTCCCAAATTCCATAGAAACACGTTAGGAGGCCCCAGAGTCTATTCTGACATTCTAGCAGTCAGCTGGCTTTGCTGAGGAAGCAGAGGGCTTGTGTCTGTTTCTAATGATATCGTGGTTGCTGCCCGTACTTTTGCTCTTCAATGCTAAAGGCATAAAACATCCACGGACACAGCTGCTTTAGTTGAATAATATGAAAGTAGGTTTAGCTCTGCGAAGGGAAGGAGGCCTGCTTTTATTTGCTTTGAATGTTTACTATTTTATGGGTAAAAATTATGTGGAAAGATTCCTCATATACACTGGTGGTTTGAAATCCCCAGTATAATTTGTTGCTCCTCAAAATATTTGCATTATGCTGCAAGACGGGGACTCCAAAGAGTGCAAAAAGAAAGAACTTTATCGTGTTCTCCCACTGCCCATTCAAATCCATTCTCCTCTTCTTCTTAGATAAACCTAAAGCAGGATGTTGACTTTTCTAATCTTTCTCAGATAACAAAATTACCCCCCAAAAGTCGTACCCTCACTTTTACCCCCAAATCAACTCATTTCAATAATTTAAATATCCAACGTAATAGTCAAAAAGCAGAACCCCCATCTTTAGCTAGAATTAATGTTTATTTCATTCCCTGGATGGGCTGCCTCGGACTGGAAGTCTGCTGTGGAAGAAACACAGTCCCCATCTCCCAGTCACCTTCTTCTCTGATGCCTTTCTGGGTGCTTCTTGTCCTCCCTGCCAGCTCATTCATGGTAGTTTCTGTCCTCTCCAGAAGTGGAGTAGGGCAGAGGGTAAGGTGACACTCTTGCGGAAGGAGCAGAGAAGACTGTACCCAACCACCACCAGCATTGCCTGTGTCAGTGCTCTCTGAATTTGGAGCATGTTTGCAATCGTCTCTTTTCTTCATGGAGTACTTCTGTTGTTTCCTTGGTGACCCTTCTCTTCATCGGAAACGCTTAGATTGAAGGGATCAGCTTCTCTCCTCTGGCAGGTTGCTAACAGTCTCCTCACCTCCTCCCCATCTGACTATCCACCTCCATCCTCCTTTCTGTGAGATCTCCTTTCTTGTGGCAGAAGCCCTCTTAAGTGTGATCCCTAGGCCTGTTCCTTCTGGCATATCTGGCACATTTTATCCATAGCACCCACATGCACACTTCCTGGTGCCTCTGTTTCCTAATCTGTAAAATGGAGATATTGACATCAACTAACCCATTTGGTTGTTGTGAAGGTCAAATAAGGAGTTCCCATCATGGCTCAGCAGAAATGAATCTGACTAGCATCCATGAGGACACAGGTTCAATCCCTGGCCTTGCTCAGTGCGTTAAGGATCTGGCTATGCCATGAGCTGTGGTGTAGGTGGCAGACGAAGCTCGGATCTGTTGTTGCTGTGGCTGTGGCATAGGCCATCAGCTACAGCTCCAATTTGACTCCTAGCCTGGGAACCTCCATATGCCACGGGTGTCGCCTTAAATAAAACAATAACTGGCCCAAAAGAAGCATAAGAATAGTAATAACAGTAATTTCCCCAAGATCACATCATTAGTAAGTTGTGAAACCAGATCTTTCCTCCTCTAAGCCAGGGGGTACTTTTTCCATCATACAACATTGCCAAGAAGGAGACATGTTGAACCAAGGAACCACCCTGTGCTAATCAATTTATCTACTCTGCTTACTTATAAGATTGTCTATGGGCATAATGTTGGGGCAGCAAATGGACTGGCCTGGCACCTCTGGCTCCATTGTCCAGCAGCACTCTGGAGGTGGAGATAAAGTTAGGGGAGTCCAGAGTATCTACCCCCTTTGCTTCAAAGCATCACCTTGGCTGCTCTCAAGAACTGTTGCAATGCTGAGACGAGTCCCAAATGAGTCTCTAGAGGCAAGGTGCCCAGACACTGGAAATGGATGAGAGGATACCTTTCTTCACATTCGAACCCACATTATGCTCTTCTCTTATAGAAAACTGTATAAAATCATGCTCCCAATAAGCAGCCTTCACACAGAAGCCTCTCTTTGGTACTGCTTAACCATGTGTGGTGGTTTTGCTACCACCACAGAGCAAAACTAGGAGAGAGTTCTGCTCTAGGTATCACCTCTTGAGGATCAGACTTCTCCCACTCTCTTCTCTCAAGGTACTCGCTTCAGAGGCTTTCTTAACTAACAACTTGAATTAAATTATAAAACAAGTCTCGCACAAAATATTCATTAAATATTCCCTCCCAGTAAGCCAGAGACACAACTGCCTTTTTTTTTTTTTTTTTTTTTTTTTTTTTTTTTTTTTTTTTTTTAGGCCCACAACCTGCAGCACATGGAAGTTTCCAGGCTAGGGGTCAAATCGGAGCTGTAGCTTCCTGCCTATGCCACAGCCATAGCAATGCAAGATCTGAGCCATGTCTGTGACCTACACCAAAGCTCACGGCAATGCCAGATCCTTAACCCACTGAGCGAGGCCAGGGATCAAACCCAAAACCTCATGGATATTAGTTAGGTTCATTACCACTGAGGCACGAGGGGAACTCCAGAGACACAATTACTATTTGTTAAAAGTCCATAACTTGTTTGCAAGCCTCATGTATCTCATAGGTGGAGATTCATTCTATTAGGTTCCTAAAAGGGACCTGATCCTCTAGAATATAAAGAGCATCTTTCTCTGGAAAGAACTAACTGGCTTCCATCAAAGCATTTTGCAATGTTTATGTATCATTCCTACAGATTACTTGCTAATTGCAAAGAGAAAGATGCACCTTTGCAATGGCAAGATCTGGCACCTTATCCAAGTAGTCAAGCAAGGCTGCACTAATAGTGGGACAATCTGATGTTATTTTCTTCCTGATATGATGCAACATAGAGCGTAAAGCATCACTTATGACGTGTTATTGCCAAACATGTTTAATCTGAAGCAGATCAATCTTTAGGTGTAATTTCCAGTTTACAGGAGATAAAGAAGATAAAGGAACAAGGCTAAAAACAAACGAAAATAACTATGAGGAAACAAGAGGGAAAATCCAGAATGTGGACTATATTAAAAGATAACTGGCATGGTTTCTTTAAAAAGTCAATGTCGGAGTTCCCATCATGGCGCAGTGGTTAACAAATCCGACTAGGAACCATGAGGTTGCGGGTTCGATCCCTGCCCTTGCTCAGTGGGTTAACGATCCGGCGTTGCCGTGAGCTGTGGTGTAGGTTGCAGATGCGGCTTGGATCCCACGTTGCTGTGGCTCTGGCATAGGCCGGTGGCTATGGCTCCGATTTGACCCCTAGTCTGGGAACCTCCATATGCCACAGGAGCGGCCCAAGAAATAGCAAAAAGACCAAAAAAAAAAAAAAAAATTAAACATAGTTAAAAAAAAAAAAAGTCAATGTCACAGGGGAAAATAGCTAGTGAGACTGTTCTAAAATAAGAGATTAAAGAGATATAATGACCAAAGGCAATGCATGAAACTTCATGGGTTCCCAGTTTTAAAGAAATAACAAGAAAAGATATTGTGGGGAAAAAGTTAAGTAAATTTCAGTGTGGATTAGATAGTACTTGTTATTAGGGAATTGTTAATTTTTGAGGTGTGATGGTAGATTTAGAGCTATATAGTAGAATATGATTATAATTAATATGTATGTGAAGTATTTGTAGATAAAGTGTCATGAAGTCCAACCAATATTTGTATGTGTGTGTGTGTGTACACATATGCACACATTCAAATAAAAATTTGTGTTCATTGTAATAATCTCTCAAATTTTCAGTATGTTTTAAATTTTTATAAAATATGACTGAGCTGTCCCTATTTATAGAGGATATAATTTTCTATGTAGAATATCCCAAGGCACCTACAAATCAATAAAACATAAACCTCCTGGCAAGGATGTGAAAAAACTGAAACCTTATACACTGCTAGTAGGAACGCAGAATGGTGCAGCTGATATGAAAAACACTATGGAAGTTCCTCAAAGAGTTAAAAATAGAACTACATGAGCTAGTGATCCCATTTTTAGGATATTTATCCAAAAGAATTGAAATCAAGATCTCAAAGAGATATTTGCACATGTATGTTTGCTGCAACTTTTTTTTTTTCCTTTGTCTTTTTAGGGCCGCACCACCCATGGCATATGGAGGTTCCCAGGCTAGGGGTCCAATTGGAGCTATAGCATCCAGCCTATGCCAGGGCCACAGAAACGCCAGATCCGAGCCAAGTCTGCGACCTACACCACAGCTCACAGCAACACCGGATCCTTAACCCACTGAGGGAGGCCAGAGATTGAATCTGTAACCTCATGGTTCCTAGTCAGATTCGTTTCCGCTGTGCCATGACAGGAACATGTGTTTTTTGTTTGTTTGTTGTTTTCTGTTTTGGTTATGCCCATGGCATGTGGAAGTTCCCAGGCCAAGGATCAAACCTGCACCACAGCAGTGACCCAAGATGCTGCAGTGACATCAGATCCTTAACCTGCTGTGCCACAAGGATCTCCTGTTTGTTGCAACATTATTCACAATAGCCAAGAGGTAGAAGTAATTTAAGTGTCCACTGACAAGTGAATGGATAAAGAAAATGTGGTGTACAACAGAATATTACTCAGCCATAAAAAAGAAGGAAATCGGAGTTCCCGTTGTGGTACAGTGGAAACGAATCCATGAGGTATGTGGGTTCAATCCCTGGCCTTGCTCAGCAAGTCAGGGATCCTGCATTGCTGTGATCTTGCAATGTGGGTCACAAACACAGCTCAGATCCCAAGTTGCTGTGGCTGTGGCATAAGCTGGCAGCTACAGCTCCAATTCAACCCCTAGCCTGGGAACTTCCATATGCCATAAGTGTGGCTCTAAAAAGCAAAAAAGAAGAAGAAGAAGAAGGAAATTTTATACAACATGGATGACCTTTGAGGACATTATGTGAAATGAAATAGCCAGTTAAAAAAGGACAAATATTTGCAATCACTCCACTTACATAAAGTATCTAAAGTAGTCAAATTCACAGAAATAACAAGTAGAATTGTGATTTCCAGGGACAGGTGAAGGGAAAATGGGGAGTTGCTGTAAAAAAGTTTCAGTCTTGCAGAGTAAAAAGTCCTAGAGACCTGCTCTACAGCACTGAGTTTAGAGTAAACGATATGGTACTGTACACTAAAAATTTTGTTAAGAGGGCAGACCTCACATTAGATGCTTTTTGCCACAATAAAAAAATTTAACCTCCTAGGAGTTCCCATCGTGGCGCAGTGGTTAACGAATCCGACTAGGAATCATGAGGTTGCGGGTTCGGTCCCTGCCCTTGCTCAGTAGGTTAACAATCCGGTGTTGCCGTGAGCTGTGGTGTAGGTTGCAGATGCGGCTCGGATCCAGCGTTGCTGTGGCTCTGGCGTAGGCCGGTGGCTGCAACTCCAATTCAACCCCTAGCCTGGGAACCTCCATATGCCGCGGGAGCAGCCCAAGAAATAGCAAAAAAAAGACAAAAAAAAAAAATTTTAACCTCCTAAAGCTAAGTTCAGTCAGGTTGCAGATTATAAGATCAATGCACAAAATCGTCACATTTCTTTATACAACAATGGACATGTGGAAACCAAAATTTAAAATATGATGCCATTTTAAATTGCTCCAAAGAAAATTAAACATGTACAGAATCTGTATGTTTTAATTATGTATATAATAAAAGAAAGCAAAGAAGGCCAGGATAATGGGAGAGTTCATAGGTTGGAAGATTCAAAGTTATAAAGGTGTCAATTCTTCTCCTAAGCCTGATGTACAGGCTTAGCATAACACCTATCAAAACCCCAACTGGGTGTTTTGCAGACTTATGCAAGCTTATTCTAAAATTTATGTGGAAAGGCAAAGGACCTAGATTAGCCAAAACCATGATGAAACCATGAGACATTGTGGAAGTTGCTACCTGAACTTTTTTCAATTTCATAATCACTTCTGTGTGACCGCTTCACCTTCATACAAAGGGTCAGGGGACTGACTGAACACTGAAGTCACTCACAAATAAACCACTGAACCTAAAAGATTTCATGACCTTAGTACCGTGTTTTCTTTTCTTACTCTCTGTTTTTCCAGAAATCCCATTTCTAAGATCGAAAATAAATCTAATTATGACAAATTCACAACTCTTCCCATATTACAGAGGCCTTCATAGTCCTCTGAGTTTGCTGAGGACCAAATACAGAGTAGGTGGTTCTTACTACCTCATAATCCTTGAAAAAATATCATTTTCCAGTTCTCCAATCCATTCAATTAATTTTTTGCACAGCTTTGAAATAAAAGTATTAATCATGCAAAAAAAAATCAATCTGTAGCTATGGGATTTGTGGACACCCAGTGTCTGTTTGCTTTCCCAACCACAAACAGTCTCGATTTAGGATGTTTTTCACTAAATTGGGATTAAAAGTATGAAGTCTGAACACACACAATCTGGGTTTGAATCCTCTTTTATCCCAGTAACTGCATAGATTCCTCTCTATTTCTATTTCTTTATCTATAAGATGACAATAAAAACAACAACCTCATAGTGTTGTTGAGGAAAAAGTGAATCAATATTTGCAAAGCACTTAGAATACGGCCTGGCACATAATAATTGCTAAAAAAAAAAAATTGTTAGTTTTTACCCATTCTGTCCCAATTGGTTTTCTCTTTATATTTCTCTTTATCTTCAATAAGCACCTCATTCCTACTCTCAAGCTTAACTTTGAAAGGATGGAATTTTTCTGCATTATGTCAAGACAAAATGTTATTGTTGGATCCTTCTTTGGTAGAAACCTCATGACTGCCTTAAACTTTTGTACTATCATAACTTTCTGAAATGTGGAGCTGGCTGTTGTGATGACTGTGTTCAGAAATAGCACAGAGATAAACAGTACCAGGATTTGAACCCAAGCTACCTGCGGGGAGACTAATAAGAGCTGCCAGGAAGTTAATAAGACTTAGACCATACCATGTCCCAAGTGGTGAAGAAATTTTCCCCTCTTGCCGGGAAGTTAATAAGACTAGACCACACCATGTCCCAAGTGGTGAAAAAATTTTCCCCTTCTTTCCCCCTGGAGGAGCCCAGGGATTTCTCCCACTGACTAAGGTGCAGAAGAATGGCATTTTCAGCCGACCCCAGGATTGTTATACCTGAAAATAAAATTTTCGCCCCATGGCTAAAAAGTTTAATTTCCCTACAGTCTACACTGTGCTTTCATTGAAAGGTGATGTTTAAATTAAACTAATAATAATCAATAATTTTTCACAAAGGACATAATAATGGCAGATTACATTTTATGCATTTTTATCTTTACTAAAATCATCCATGAATATTATCTCATTTGTTCCTTATGAAAACATAATATAATAAGTATTAGACCCATTTATAAATAAGTTGAGGCCCCGAAAGTCCAACTTGCCTGAAGTCACATAGCTAGTAGCAGAGCCACCTCTCAACACAGGCCATCTGGCTTCAGATAAAGTGCTCTTTCTACTAAGCACTGTGAAGGGAACAGAAATACAACAGAGAATCTACATCTGAGAAACTCACAGTCTAATGGGGAAACAAAATGAAAAGTTAAATAATGACATAAGAAAACATGCAAGTTTTACGATGTATGATTTTACAAGTGTGTTTATATGTACAGGGGATGTCACACTCTTAGTGGATTTCTAGATAGAACTGCCACCACTGGAGCCTGGCACTGTGGCTTATACCTTCTCTTCAGATTCCTGAAAGAGCCTCATGGCCCATTTCCATCTTCTACATGAAAACCTGAGAAAATCAGGAGAGCCTGACCTGTCACCAGAGGCTGGAAAACAGTACCTTATTGGAGAATCATTATTTAGAAAGCATGCCTTTTTCTTCTAAAAAAATAATATTTTTACATATTCTTTACGTATTTGACTTCTGCCCACCTTACAGGTGACAACTAAAATGGCACCTTCTCAAAAAAGCCTAAGTTTTGATGATCCTCACTGTTATGCTCCAACAAAGTACTCTATTTATTCCTGATAATTAAAGGAAAGAGGGACACTTGTTATAAAGGTCATAAGGAGGTGACAGCTTTTGCTGATGGAACATAGAGAAGACCTTTGTGACTGAAGCATGAGACAGAGTGACACAAGATAAGTCTGGCGAGGTAAGCAGTGGCCAGGTCTTCACATAGGCTTGTGGACCATGGTCAGGAGATTGGATTTTGTTTTTTATGTAATAAAAAGTCAATGAAGAGTTAGCAAGTGAACAAAATGATCCAATTTACATTTTTAAAAATTACTCTGGCTTTTATATGGAAACGTTTTCTACTCATAAAATGTCTTCTATGATCACAAATTCACTGCTAAACAATATCTACCACTTTTATTCTGCCAGCAAATTGTAAAATCTAAAGAAAACAGACGATGTTCTATCAAAATATAAATTTCCAAAACTGACTCAATGATAGGTAGAAAAAAGCTCTACCATTAAAAATGGCACCAGATTCAGGGAATTGGCAGGTGAGTTATCTCTAAATTCAAAGAACAATCATTTCCATGTTATCCCATTTCAGAGTAAGGGGGGGAGGGATGGTGGGAGGAAGAAGTCCTCCCAATTCATTTTATAATTCTATCATAAGACCAATGCCAAAACTTGATAAAGACAGTCCAATAAAGAAAACTAGCATGCTTATAGTTAACAATAATTAAAATCTTGAATCAGATATTAACAAATCAAGTCCTAACATGATGGAGGATAATGTGAAAAAAAAAGAATGTATATGAATGTTTAGCTGGGTCACTTTGCTGTGCAGCAGAAATTGACAGAACACTGGAGTTCCCGTTGTGGCTCAGTGGTTAACGAATCTGACTGGGAACCATGAGGTTGTGGGTTCAATCCCTGGCCTTGCTCAGTGGGTTAAGGATCCAGCATTGCCATGAGCTGTGGTGTAGGTCGAAGATGCAGCTCGGATCCCGTGTTGCGTTGCTGTGGCCCTGGTGTAGGCCGGTGGCTACAGCTCCAATTAGACCCCTACCTGGGAACCTCCATATGCCGTGGGAGTGGCCCTAGAAATGGCAAAAAGACAAAAATAAACAAATAAATAAATAAATCTCTTCTTTAAGAAAAAGGAAGAAATTGACAGAACACTACAAATCAACTATAATAAAAAAATTAAAAACAAATCAAGTCCAGTAATATGTTGAAATAGTTATAGTCTATGACTAAGTAAAGCTTATTCCAGAAAATCAACATGTATCGATTTCTTTTGTTTGTTTTTGTTGTTTTGTTTTGTTTTGTCTTTTTGCCTTTTCTAGGGCCGCTCCTGCGGCATATGGAGGTTCCCAGGCTAGGGGTCTAATTGGAGCTGTAGCCACCAGCCTACACCACAGCCACAGCAACGCCGGATACAAGCCGCGTCTTAGACCTACACCACAGCTCATGGCAATGCTGGCTCCTTAACCCACTGAGCAAGGCCAGGGATCAAACCCGCAACCTCATGGTTCCTAATTGGATTTGTTAACCACTGAGCCACGACGGGAACTCCAACATGTATCGATTTTAAGAAATATATTTGTACAATTTACTACATTAAAAATTAAAGGAGAAAATATGTCATTACATGAGTACAGGACAAAAATAATTTGAGATATTGGAACATGTATCTCTGAGCTTTAAAAAAAACTATAAAATAAGAATAGTTTCTAAACTTGATAATTAAAGAAATCAATAAATGTTGGGGGGAAAGCAAAATTAATTATTTGCAGAGGATTTGGCACATGCCTGGAAAATACAAAAGACTCAATAGAAAAGCTATTGACCCTAAGTAGAGAATTTAGTAAGTTGGCTGATAGGTTAATTAAGAAAATGGTGGAAGTGATGCATAGTTAGAACCTATTCAAAATAATGGCAAAACCTAGACCACATTTAACGGTAAAGGTATAAGACCTAGTGAAAACATAGAATAAATGAATAAACACATTATAATTCTAGGATGTGAAGCTAGAAAGAATTAATAGCACTAAGAGTCTATCATTCTCAAGCTAATGCATAAATGTAATATAATATCAATTACAATCCCAAAATATGATTTTGCTTTTGGTACGAAGATGGGGTAGATGTTGTGGTATTTTATTACATAAAATAACTTTCAAATTCAATGAGAAGAACAAATGTTCAAGAATTTCCGAAGAAAATTCTAAAAAAGAATAGTGATAATGGGGAAAACCTGCCAGATATTAAGTCTACAACATGTTTTGTGTAAACAAATAATTACGATACAGAAATAGCACAGGAAAGAAGGTAAGTGAAGGAGACAACAGAAGTTGAAGTATGTTCAGAAATTTAACATTTAATAAAAACAGCCTTTAATTCAGAGGGAAAAGATGTATTGCTTAAAAAAAATTAGAGATGGGACAAATGGCTATCCATGTAGAAAAAAGTAATTTGAATTCTTAAATAAATTTTAGGCATAAGGAAGTAAATTAGAAAAAACTACGTAAATATATTTTAAATGGTGAAACATTTTCATAACCTTGTGATGTAGATCTTCCTAAACAAGAAAAGAAACTCAGAAGCCATAAAGAGAAAAAACAGAGTACTGACCACAAAAATAACTAAAGTTTCTCTATAAAAAGTAAGACAAGAATTCCCACTGTGGTGCAACTAGATCCATGGCATCTATGGAGTGCTGGGACCCAGGTTCGATCGCTGGCCATGGTGGGTTAAGGATCTGGCATGGCCACAGCTGTTGCTCAGATCTGATCCCAGTCAGGGAACTTCCATATGCTGGGGATGGGCAGTAGAGGGGGTGGGCGGGGAGGGCAAAAAAGAAAAAAGAAAGAAAGAAAAAGAAAAACCATAAACAATGTAAAAAAAAACAATAACAGAGATACAAAGGGTTAAGTTTCTAATACAGTCAATCCTTTTCTGGGCATATTAGATGAATAGAAAGGGAAACAATAATTTCTTATTTCATATTATTTTAAGTGTTGAAATTATGGGTGACTTTTTTTGAGGTTGTTCAGTAGTTTTCAAATAAAACTAAGGATAATGCATCAAAGCAGAAGCCAGATTATGATAGATTAAGGAAGCAAAGAGAATTGATAAAGTAGAAGGGATGACAGGAAAGCATGAGAAAGGGAAAGTGAGGTCCCTGGTGGCACAGTGGTTTAAGGGTCAAGTGTTGTCACTGCAGTGTCTTGGGTGGCTGCTGCGGTGTGGATTCAACCTCTGGCACTGGAACTTCCACATGCCACAGAACTTAGGCTTTTACTCTGATTGAAACTGGAAATCATTGAAGGATTTTGAGCAGAGGAGTCATATAATCAACTTAACAATTTTTAAGGGTCATTCTGATTAGAAAGGAAAATAGAGTGAGTGCACTGGGGTAGAAATTAGGAAGGTAGGCTAGAGATGATGATGGCCCAGATGAGGATGAGAGCAGTGGGGTTCCTGAGAAATGGTAGGATTCTAATTACACTTTGAACATAGTTACAAGACTAGCTGATGGACTGGATGAGCAGTATAAGAGAATGTGAGGAGTCAAAAATGACTCCAAGGTTTTGACCCAAACAACTAGAGGAGTAGAGCCGTCACTTAACGAGGCAGGGAGGACTGTGGGCTTGGGGTTGGAGAAAATTAAACAGAGTTTAGGTCGTGTTAAGTATGAGATACTTGTTAAACAAGTGAGGATGTCAAATAGGGAGCTGAATATAAGCAGTCCTCTCTCTGCACAATTCTGAAACTTTACACAGATTTCAGTTACCAGTTTCCTTAAACAACAGCAGTCCTCCAACAGTGTGGTTCAAGTGAGTAACTGCAGAAAGTATAACTTTACTGCTTCCCTGGCTCAAATCTCACCACATATGTAACAGATGCACATTGTGATCAGAGACCAATTATGTCACTTCTTTCAGTCTGCCTATGATTGGTCACTGCATATCTTTTACTCAGTTCCCACACACACTGAAATTGTGTTGTTACATTGCCTCCTTGCCTCTCAGTAATAAAACCACATGACAGTCCACCAAAATGGGTACTCAAAAAAGGAAACTGACCACCAAAGATAAAAGTGTAGCAAAGAAAAAGGGGTTAATTCTAGAGGTTAAATTTGAATCAAACATAAATAGAGTTATAGAAGGAATAGTTGACTTGGCTGTGCTGTACCTGCTACCTACTATTCAAGAGACTCTACACAGGTAGCCAGAGTGCCTAGTGAAGGCAAGCTTATGGACACAGAGGAGGAAAGCAGTTGTAACGAAAAAGATGTAGGTGTCCCAGAGGAGGTGATCCTGGCAAAAACCTTCACATTAGAGAAACTCTTGGAGATATTTCACAACATTGAAAGCACAGAGGCTAAAATGCTGGAAGCTGATCCAAACTTAGAAAGGACTATGATAATTTGCCAAGGCATAGAAAAGATGCTGGCTCCGTACCATGTTATACAACAAGAAGAAGGCAAGCACGGTTCAAAGTACTCTTGGTAAGTATTTTACAAAGAAATAAAAATGCTAATTCTCAACCTTTCTAATAATTTAGCTTAGCTTAACAAACTAAATAAAGACTAAATTTTAAATATCAGCTTTTCCTTTTGCATTTCCCTATACAATTTATAACTGATGGGAAGAGCTTTTACTTTTTGACAACATTTTAAAAGTTCCAGAACAATCATAATTTTTCTCATTGATGATGAAGAACACTTCGCACAGTTTCAGTTTGCACGGCCATTTTTACAGTCCCACACTGTGCCAAGTGAGGACTGCCTGTATGTGAATTTGGAGGTTGGAAGAAGAGGTCTAGGCTGGAGACATAAATTTGTGCATTATCACTGGATAGATGATATTCCAGGAGGAGATCACCTTGAGAGTGAGTGTAGATCAAAGGTCTAAAGACTGGGCCTTAGGGAACTCCAGTGATTAGGGTTTAGGAAAAGGAGGAAGAATCAACAAGAAAGTTAACAGGGAAGGCTGGAGAGCTTGGAGAACTGACACAGAGGTGTCCCAAAGCCAACAGAGGGTTTCAAGGAAAGAGTAATCAATGTACTGCTGGTGAAACAAGTAAGACAATACCTAGGAGTAGACCCTGACATTTGGTTGACAATCACTGGTGCCTTGACAGGAGCTATTTACAGTAAAGTCACCAGATGAGAGCCTGATTAGAGTGAGTTCAGGTGAGAAGGGGAGGAGAGGAAATGGAACAACCACCATAGACCCTCTGAGGAGATTCTCTGTGGGCAGCTAGAAGAGGACGTGAGTCCAGGGAACTGTCTTTTTAAGATGGACACTATCACAGAACGTTTGTATGCTGATTAACTTATCAGCTAGAGAGTTGATATCAGATGTGGATGCCAAGAGAAGGGACAATTATTAAATGAGGTCCTTGAAAGAAAGTAATATCTTATACTCAAGAGCTTACCCTGGACTGGGATATGACTCTGGACTTCTTCAGGACTCAGTTGCCTCAATTATAAAATGAAACTGGACTGATTAGAGGTTCTCAAAGTATGGTCCTCAGACCCGCAGTAGCAGCCTCACCTGAGAATTTTATTAAAAATGCAAATTCTCAGACCTCATCCAAGTGCTACTGAGTCAGAAATTCTGGAGGTGGGCCCAGCAATCTGTGCTTTAACAAGTCCTCCTGAGGCTTCTTAAGCACCTAAGGTTTAGAACCCCCAGACCGGATGATTTTTAAAGTATCTTCAGGTTCTATCTTCCCTGAATCTTATGCTTCAATAACCTATTCCTTCCAATACTTATTAAGTTTTTATAATACTGAAGTACTATTTTCAAGTGAAAATTCAAGAACCCAAGCTGTTTTCTAATTTGTGTCAGTCCCCAATAGCCAAATGTCTGTATTTAGCCTTCACAAACAATAATAACATTTATGCATCTTAAAATCATGTTTATTCCAATTTCCAACCCAACTTTCTCATGGTGGGATATTCAACTTAGCTCTGAGGGCAAAAGTAAAGACTGCACTTTTCATGTCATTTTTTAAAAATTAATTTTATTTTAATTTATTTATTTATTCAGCCACATCTGTGGCATATGGAAGTTCCCTGGCCAGGGGTCAAATATGAGCTGCAGCTGCTACCTATGCCACAGCTGTGGCAATGCTGGATCCTTAACCCACTAGGCTGGGCTGGGGATCAAACCCACACCTCAGCAGTGACCAGAGCCATTGCAAAGACAAAGCTGGATCCTTAACCCATTGCGCCATAGCAGGAATTACCCATGTCCTATTTTATAATATTATAAGTATACTTTTTAATGAAAAATTTTTAGTAGCTAAAAGCTATTGCTCTCAAGTTGTTTGGTGTTGTTTTGTGTTGCTTGAAGCATATTATTCCTTAGGAGCAGAGCAGACAAGGAAAGACAGGTGATATTAATCCCATTCCACACTGTTGTTCTTTGTGAACTTGGGTCTCTCCAGCCACACACTTGGAGGAAATTCCATACAAACAGAGGAAGCCAGAGTCTTTCTGGGAGAACTTAGTAGCTGACTTACCACATTAGACATTGATGCCTGCTAAAGATAAAACCTGGGAAAAGACCTCAGGTCCTATTCTCCATTGTTGCTGCCTGGGCCAGTGTGTATGTCTGAACCACACACATTTCCCTGGGTGGGGGGTGCGCCATCAGCATGCAGCTGTCTGTGACAGGATTGCTGATGTTTACAGTAGCAAGTTAGCACTGCTTAATGCCAAATCAGGTTGTTTCTTATTTTAAAGATGAGAACAATCCCTTCTCTCCCCCACTCCATTGTTATTTGGTTTACTAGGCTTGCAGGAGAAGGAAGCAGTAAATTACTAAAGCAAAAAAGTGTAAATCGCACCAGGGTGTGCTCCTCAAATTTGGATGAGGTTTAGCATACCAATCTGATGTGACGATATAGAAACAGGTCCTCTCTGCTTTGTGGTAAATTTGTTGGGGAAGTGAACTAAAAGTCATTGGACATTTTCCTGTGTCAATGTCCGCACCTTTCTAGAAGCTTCTAATCAAGCCAGTTATCCTAGTGCCTAGTTTGATGGCTCCAGAAAGGCAGCTGTTTAGGGAGCAGTGAGTACCTGCTGCCCAAGGAGAACACTCAGTGCCAGGAAGCCCTCTCTCAAAGGTTTTCAAAAATCCTTTCCTTATTTAATTCCATTAGTTAATATCACATTCTCCCATCAGTATCTGTTAATGAAAAGTATTAGGGGGGCCAGGGGAGGGGAGAATAACAATTTTCTCAACCATAAAAGGAAGAGAAAAGAAAAGATTTACCTTAAAGCACGAATTATTTTCAAACCACATCCATAGAAAGCCAGGATTAAATAGAGGCCAACAGGTGCATAAATAACTTACCTATAATCTGAATAAGTCATCTACTTCCTCTTTTCAACCATCCTTTCCTGAACAGTGTCAGTTTACCTGGCTCAGCTGCCTCCCTCTACTTTAGTGGTTCTCAAGCGTGGCTGTACACTGGAGTCATCTAAAGAGCTTCAAAAAATACTGAGGCCTGGGTCCCATCCCCGAGGATTCTGAGGATTTGTAAAGGCTCTCCTTTGGTGGCTCAAAAATGCAACCAAAGTGAAGACACTGCTCTAATGCCTTCCTCTCTTTTCCCCTCAGTTCCCCATCTGCTCTTCAAGATCAGCACCTCCGTCCCTAGGAGAAGATGAGATGATAAGGGCAGACCTTGTAGTTCTCGGGACACTGATTCCCAGATTGACTGATAAGAGAATCACTTGAGACACTTAGGAAACATAGACATTCCTGGGCCCGCCCCCAGAGATTCTGATTTAGTAATTCTGGGACAAAGGACCTGGAATCTGTATTTACCCCCATGAGGCTCCTATAAATAGCAAAGCTTGGGAAACATTATTTTATGTATTTTCTACTCAAAAAAAAGTCCATGGACTTGCAGCATTGGCGTCACCTGGGAGCTTGTTAGAAATGCAGACTCTTAGGCCCCAATCCCAGGCCCACTGAAGCAGAATCTTGATGTTAACAAGATCTCAGGTGATTCCTTAGTTGGTTTCGCTAACTTTGACCTCCAAAGCTTACAATTTCCTTAGTTGGTTTCGCTAACTTTGACCTCCAAAGCTTTAGTTCTTCATTTTCCCTATCAGATTAATTCAGATTCACCTCTCCATTGCAATGACAAATAATGACACATAAGAAATAATTCTATTAAAACTGATAAAATATATTATCTTAATTATCCTAAGTAGGCCAATTACTTTATTCTGGTTTTGGTAATATATAAGATGAGCCTTTGGGAGACTCAGAATCAACTCAAGAATTGAATATTGGGAGTTCCCATCGTGGCTGTGGTAACGAATCTGACTAATATCCCTGAGGATGTGGGTTCAATCCCTGGCCTCCCTCAGTGGGTTAAGGATCTGGCACTGCTATGAGCTGCAGAGTAGGTTGCAGATGCAGCTCAGATCTGGCATTGCTGTGGCTGTGGTACAGGACAGCAGCTGCAGCTCCAATTCAATAGATAATAATCTATTTAAAAGCATAATAAACACTAATTAGAAGCTCAAAGTTGGAAAGAACTTTAAGATGAACAAGTCCTAGCATTAATCTGAATCACTACAAATCCCCAAATTAGGCAGTTTAAACATGAACATGTCTCAATGACAGGGAACTCATTACCTTCCTAGGCAGTCCACTTCATCTTTGGTCAGCTCTGACCAAAACAAAACAAAACAAAAAAATCATACATTGAAAAAAAAAAACTATTTCCCTGTATTTCCTTTAAAGTTTTTTGTTTGGGAATGTTTTGTAGAATTTTAAAGATGAAAGAATAGTTTATAGAGTGGATGAAGCTTCTCTGCATGTTTAACTTTTTATAGATATCTAAAAATGTTCAGTGGGTGGCAGGCAGTCTGGTGATACTGTGTACACACTTGTAAATAAAACACATTCCCCGCCCTCAAAGTACTCACAGCCTAATGACAAACAGAATAAATCAGAAGTTAAATACTTTGTGATACATGATAAAACAGGGGTAAATGCAGGACCACAGGGGTTTCTCAGGGGGTACTTAATGCAGTCTAGAGGATGAAAGCCCCTGAGAAGTGACCTCAAAGCTGAGGCTGAAGGTAAGCGGCGGTAAATCAGTGTTACCAATTTTTGTATAATAGAAAATGGTTTTATCTTTTCTCCAATGCTGTATTAAATCTCACTTAACCAATAACAACTTTCTATTTACTTTCCAAGCTTAGAACAGGCCAATGCAAAAATGTAATCCCATATCTGAGTTAAAGGCTCTAGCGCCCTCAGTGTGTTAGGAATGGGAGGAAGCTGAAGGAAAGGGCAAGTATCTCTTTATCTAACTGGACACAGTAATGGTTTTCTCAGTGTGTCTCTGGTGAAGATGGACTTCTCTTGATGAAGGCTCTCTTAAGCAAACGTTTGTGAGTTCTTCAGAGGGCCCTGCAAGTCGTCCCCGTTACACAGTTCTCGGACACTTCCAGTCTTCCACCCTCACCCACCGGTCCACCCCACAGCCTCTGAGAACCAGTGCCCCTTGCCCACATGCAGTCCTCTGGGCTAGGGTATTGGCAAGATGTCTTGACCCAGCTACTTTTCATGGTGTCCATTGTCCAGTTTGAAGGACACAAAGTCAAAACACAAGAAACCAATCATATTTCTAAATGCTAGGAATAAACAATTAAAAACCAAAAATTGTTAAACAGTATCACTTAGAATGTCCCCCCAAAGAATTAAACAGTGAGATATAAATCTAATGAGAATAGGCAGGTTCTGTGTGCTAAAAACTACAAAATGGTAATAAAATAAGACCTAAATAGATGGAGACACATAACATGTTCACAAATTAAAAGACTCAATGTACTTAAAATTCTCCCCAAACTGATCCACAGATCCAACACAATTATAATCAAAATCCCAGCAAAATTTTTTTGTAGATAAATATTAGCTGGTTCCATAATTCATACGAAATGGCAAAGAAACTATAAGAGCCAAAATAAATTTGAAAAAAAAGCAAGAGCAAAGTTGGAGAACTCACACTACTGATTTTTAAATTACTAATAAACATGGTAATCATGTTAATGAAGAAGCAAAGCAGCTATAAATCAATGGAACAAAATAAAGAGTCATACAAATATAAGCAATTGATTTGAAAAAGGTACAAAGAGCTTCAAAGGAGAAAGAATAGTTTTTTCAACAAACAGTCATGCAACACTTAGACATCCGTATGCAAAAAATTAACCCCTGCCTAAATCCTACACTTTATATAAAAATCAAATCAAAATAGATCACAGAAATAAATGTAAAACAGAAAGCTATAAAATGTTTAAAATAAAATATAGGAGAAAATATTGACTACCTGGGTTAGACAAAGAATTCTTAAGCATGACACTGAATATACAATTCATTTTAAAAATTAATAAATTGAGGAGTTCCTATTGTGGCACAACAGAATAGACAGCATCTCTGCAGTACCATGACACAAGTTTGATACTTGGCTTGGCACAGTGAGTTAAAGGATCTGGTGTGGCTTGTGTCAATCCGATCCCTGGCCCAGGACTCCATATGCCACAGGTGGCCAAGAGAAGAAAAGAAAAGAAAAGAAATTAATAAATTGAACTTTGCCAAAATAAAAAACTTTTATTCTAAAGCTCCTCAAAAAGGTAAACATAGAATGACCACATGACCCAGCAATTTTACTCCTAAATATATAGCCAAAAGAATTGAAAGCAAGAACTTAGATAAATACTCATCCACTCGTATTCACTGCATCATTATTCTAAATAGTCAAAAAGTGAAAACTGCCCGAGTGACCATCAAATGAACACATAAACAAACCGTAGTATATACATTCAATGGAATATCTTTCATGAAATTTTGATACATGCTATAACATGGATGAAACTTGAAAACGTTATGCTTCATGAAATAAGCCAATCACAAATATAGTATGTCTCCACTTATATGAAGTGCCTAAAAATAGGCAAATTCAGAGTTCCCTTGTGGTTCAGCGGGTTAAGGATCTGGCATTGTCACTGCAGCACCTCAGATTGCTGCTGTGGTTCAGGTTTGATCCCTAGCCTGGGAACTTCCACATGCCATAGGCATGGCCAAAAAAATAAATCAATAAAATAGGCAAATTCATAGTGACAGCACGTAGAATAAAGATTACCAGTGGTTTGGAATGGCAAGAAATGGGGAGTTATAGTTTAATGGGTACAGAGTTTTGTTTGAGGTGATGAAAAATTTTTCATAACAAGTAGTGTTGATGGCAGCAACACTGCGAACATAATAAATCATGCCCTTAAAAATGGTTTAAATGACAAATTATACATTATATTCATATATGTATATATGTATTTACCACCACAATTTTGAGAAAGAAAAGAATTGGGGAAAAAACACAGCATACAGAAGTTCCTGGGCCAGGGATCAGTCCCGTGCCACAGTAGTGACAAGGCGGGATCCTTGAACCCTTGAACCCAGGGAATTCCCAAAAAAAGTTTCCTTTGTGAAAACATACTGTTAGAAGAATGAAAGAACAAGCTATAGACTGGGAGAAAATACTTGAGAATCACATATCCATTAAAGAACTGGTATCCAGAACATTGAAAGAACACTCAAAACTTAACAGTAAGAAAAAAAAATTTAAATGGGCAAAAGAATTCAACAGATACTCAAGAGGATATACAATGACAAATAAGCACATGAAAAGATGCTTAACATCATTAGCCATTAGAGATATACAAATTAAAACCATGATAAGATACCACTACACACCTACCAGGATTACTGTAATTTAAAAATCATACAAAACCGAGTACTAGATGGAACAACTGGCCCTCTCATATGTTACCAGTGGGAATTCAAAATGATATCTGCCACTCTGGAAAACCATTTGGCAGTTTCCTATCAAATTTAATGTATACTTATCATACAACCCATTAATGCCACTCCTAGTTATTTCCCCTAGAGAAATAAAAATTGTATTCACTCCACAACCAGTACGCAAATGTTTATAGTAGCTCTATTCGTAATCACTAAATCTGGAAACAATTGAAATGTACTTCAGTGGGTACCTGGATAAACAAACTGTAGTCTATCCATCCATTGGAACACTAGTCAGCAGCAAAAAGGGACCAACCATTGATACTTAGTCAGCTGAAGCTGCTATAACAAAATACCACAGACTGGGTAGATTTAACAACAGGCATTTCTCTCTACCAGTTTCTGCTGGGAAATTGAAGGTTAAGATGCTAACAGATTTAGTTCTTGGTGAAGGACAACCTCATGAGGCAAAGCAAGGGAGTTCTGATATCCCTTCCTCTTCATTAAGGGCACTAATCCCATCATGGGTGCTCCACCCTCATGACCTCGTCTAAACCTAATTACTTCCCGAGGCCCCACCTCCAAATACTATCACATTAGGCCTCCAAAACATGACTTTTGAGAGAAACTTTCCATCTATAGCAGCTACGTACAACCACAAGAATGAATATCAAAGACACTGTGCTCAGTGAAAAGAAGCCAATCTCAAAAAGTTACATACCATATGCTTCCATTTATATGATATTGTGGAAAAGGCAAAACCACAGGAAATAAGAACAGATTAGTGGTTTCAGGGGCCAGGGGAAGAGGGGGAGATAACAACAAAGAGTCACCTTAAGGCAGTATTTTGAGTGATAAAACTGTTCTGTATCCTGCTATGGTTGTTGTTGCACAAATTCATACATGTTAAAACTTCCAGAACTGTACACTCTCCCACAAAAGTCAGTCCTTCCATGTGTTAGTTTAAAAATTAAATTTTTAGGATTTCCCATCGTGGCTCATTGAAAATGAATCCAACTAGGAGCCATGAGGTTATGGGTTTGATCCCTGGCCTTGCTCAATGGGTTAAATATCTGACATTGCGGTGAGCTGTGGTGTAGGTTGCAGACTCGGCTCAGATCTCATGTTTCTGCAGCTGTGGTGTAGGCCCACAGCTACAGCTCCGATTCGACCCCTAGCCTGGGAACCTCCATATGGCGCAAATACGTCCCTAAAGAGAAAGACAAAAAATTAAATTTTTAAATGGCATCAGATTCTAGTCAGGGAGCTAACCAAGAAAGGACATTTATTTAAACCTACACAAGAGATAAGTACTAGTTCTAGGTAGACTAGAGCAATGATCTGTTTAAAGCGAAAATTTTTTTTAAGTACTGGAACGACAGTTAACCTTGCAAATGTCAAAAGAGCAAAATATGTGGAAACAAATTAGCAGCAGCCTGTGAATCCAGCAAAGGGAAGAATGTTCACTGGGAGAGAAGGGGTATTGCTCAAACTACCTGTGTCCAGAGCATTCCAAGTGGGGTCTGAGCTTGAGGAAGAGAAGAGGAACCTAATGGCAGAAGAAAATGAGCCATGCTCAGACCTGAAGAAGGCAGTGGGAATTCCTCAGTATCCACTTTCAAAGGGAGTGATTTAGAGGGCTACTGACTGGGCATCTGAGTCCAAGAGCATGGGACTGCCTAGGGAATAGGGCTCCAGAGGATGCCACTGGAGTGAATGCTTCCTACAAGAGACCTGCCAGCATAAACACTAACACTCAAGTTAAACCTCCTCTGCCTAAGTGTTAAGGTGAGTGGCGGGGGCGGGGCGGGGCGGGGGCAGGGCAGGATTGCCCAGTGGCTAATTGCAAATGACAGAAGCTAAATCTTCCATGCTTTGGATCTTCTCTATTCCAATAGAAATAGAGATGGATAAACTGTTTATTTCTTCCATCTACCGGGTGGGGGTGGAGGGGGGGGCTCTCTTTAGGCTGTTTAGTTAGAAGGAGCTATTAAGTCAGACTTTTCAAAGTGAGAGTGAATTCTTTGAAATAAAACACATTATAGAGGTGAATATGTAATTCAAGAATTTTAATTACTGTAGAGAAAATGGCAATGCCCAGTGATAGTATCTTAAAATATTTTTACTGTGTACAACACATAGTCTTTGTGTATTTGTTTCGGAAACCCACCCCTTAATTTGGTAGAGTTGTATGTGGATGACTATAATCATCCACCAGAGGGAGACACAAAACTGTGTTTTCCCCTTGGGGTTCCTTCAGGTTTAATGAGTACTTTGGCCAAAATCTCTACCAAATGTCGGTATAGAGTGAGGCGATCCAAGATGGAGAATTATGGTCCTGGAATGAGATAAAAGGATGAAGAGAAGAGGAGTGGTTCTGGCCTTCTTAAATGTCCTGCTTTTCCTCTGGGCCATGGGTGACTTTCTCCTCCTGATCCTCTGGGGTCTGCAAACTGAGCTATTTGTCTGCTTGGAAAGCAAAGCCCTTTGGATTCCTGGCACTGTCCAAGCTGAACAAACTGCAGAGAAGTACTCCCACCCCATCCACCCGCCGCCAAAGTTCAGCTCCAGGAGGCATTTACTAAATTTCAAGAGATCCCTCTGGGGATTATAAATGCCCTGATGGAGCCAAAGGCAATCTAACCCGAGGCATATCATGGAATTTGGTGGAGGATGGTTTTAGTCTTCTTTGGAAGGATTCCTTTATTAATTTACTCAACAAAGAGGAAGACATTACAGGCACACAGGTATTATTTCATGTTTTAAAGGGGGTCTCTAATAAAAGGAAAGATCTAATGATGAAATAAGCCCATCATCAAAAGCAGCAAAGGCTGTTCTAAAACACATCTCTGAATAGAATATGTTGTTAGTGCAGTTTACGTAACAGATTCTAGGAAGTAGCTATACCTCACCTTTTATCTGCAAATGGAGATTCAAAATTAGAAAAGACTTCAGACAAACAGATATTAATGAGGATGTACAGTACAACTATAAGGTGCTGCTGAGACTTTTCATCATTTTTTAAAAATAAATCATACGTGTGTTTGCAAATTGCTTTCCATTCATGATCACCTAATTTCTTACATTAAGCCCCCAAGACAGATCTTTAAAATGAAAAAAAAATAGACTTCAGCTTACCACCCATGAGGGAACAAACACCTCTGCATGGCTTGGCTGCAAACTTTTTTTTAAATGACTTTAAATCCCACCTTATTTTAATATCCAGGATTTTGGAGTCTTGGGGGTTGGGGTAAAAGTAGGGTCATAAGAGAAGAATGTTATTCCCTGACTACAGATTAAAGCAGGCTAGTGTGGGGAAGCAGTGATTGTGTTAGGAGTGCAGGCTCACAGGAAAGAAGCCAGGATCTTAACATTCTTTTCCTTGGGCTCTAATCAGCTGAGGGAACCAGATGAGCAACAGGGCAGGATTGCTTAATGAGACCCTCTCCAGCCATGGTTTCTGATGCAAAATGCTCTCCTAGCTCAGTAGTCTCCTAGACTACAGGTCTTGCTACAGCTGCAAACACTGGTATGCTGGGACAGCCAGGGGGTTGCCATGGGCCTCAGAACTGGGTACCCACAGAGTTCAGTGAACAAGGGGCTTGTGAACTCATTCAGCCATCATACAAGTTCTTCGGTTCCAAAGGACATAAAATGACCTGTTTCAGTAAAACAGAAACTTAAGGAGGAAAAACAAACCAACATAAAATGTAAACTTAGCTATGTCTGTTTTGGTCCTAGAGGAGCAGAGGTGATCAGAATAACTGCAGAGATTTTGACACCTCACCCCCTTTTTTGTCCATGAACAGACACAGAATTGCAAGAACTTTTAAAGCCAAAGGTTAATCACAGAAAGGGATCAGTTTCCATCTCCCAGGAACAAAATCTGTGTAAGAAATCTGATGACATGTTCCTGGATTGACCGTAAAAATCATTTTCCCAAATAACATCAGCTAACTCTGGCTTCTATCTTTGGGACTATCCCCAAATTCATTGGGGAAATCAATGCATTAAATCAGTTCAGTTTTACCAGGGTATGATACAATTTGCAAAGCTGTGTCATATAACCACATAGTTAGTGTGGATGAAAACACTATTAATTAGAGATAAGCATTTGTCCAAGAACTTGCTGTAATCAGATCTTGTGGGGATTTAGTTCAGTACTTTGCCAATTAGAAACAAAAAATAGATTTAGTTGTGAAATGGAGGCCCCTGTCTTACAGGAGCTGTGACTTTTTCTTTCTAAGAAAAAATTTGCTAGATTCATCACACTCACCTTCCTCTTATGATTAAGAAATCCAATCTTGTAGTAAATAATAAGCAATGAGCCTTAATATTGACAAAAAAGACTTTCTTAAAAAAAATTTTAAGTAATTTGGCTTGATCTCCAAAATAATTATACTTAGGTCATAAAAATAAAATTTCCAAGATACAGAATTCTTTTAGAAAGTCTTTTACATGATAATAAAAACATAAAGCTCATTGTACATTTCTTTTTAAAAAATGGAAACTAGACCTGATAAAATGATCTAATTTCTTTGAACTTAGTCAACTTTCCAATGACTTTTTAAATGACAAAACAGATTTATTTCGGAGCATATCTGTGCTTCCTAACAGCAAAGTTGTAAGATAAAGTCCCATAAAAATGAATTCTGGAAAGTTCAATAGTTATACTTTTAATTGATGAGTGCTAACTATACAATTGTATGTTATAGCTTTAAAAATCATGTTACACTTTACTGTCATGAAGCTGATTCAGTTCACTGAGTAATTTCTCAATGTGCTCTGGACAAAGCTCAGAGAAAAATGTGACCCAAGCAAAGGAACACAGCTAGTAGTTCAGGCAGATCCAGGCCTGGAACCCAAGTCTCCTCACCCAGTGCTCTTTCATAGCCAGCATGATGCTTCCCTCTCCCATAGTCTAGACCTTCACCAATCTAGCATGTATCCCACACCCTCCTCTCAGTGCTAAGACTCTGCACATCCCTGGCCTGGCCTCTCTGATGCAGCCCCTCACATCAGGTAAGCCAAGGGCTTCCCTCAGCTCACCCTTCTCTGATCATTTTTCCTCGCCCTCTGCTAATCAGGCCATGCTAACATGTGTCTGACCTTTTCCTCCATCAAAAAGCCACATCAGAATAGAATGTGTACATGTACATGTAACTGGGACACCATGCTGTACAGTAGGAAAAAAAATTGTATTGGGGAAATAACTATAAAATAATAATAATAATAACAAAAAATTAAAAATACAATAAAATAAAATAAAAAGCCACATCAGGAGTTCCCGTCGTGGCTCAGTGGAAATGAATCTGAGGAGAAACCATGAGGTCGCAGGTTCGATCCCTGGCCTTGCTCAGTGAGTTAAGGATCTGGCATTGCCATGGGCTGTGGTGTAGGTAGCAGACGTGGCTCAGATCTGATGTTGCTGTGGCTGTGGTAGAGGCTGGCAGCTATAGCTCTGACTGGACCCCTAACCTGGGAATCTCCATATGCCACAAGTACGGCCCTAAAGAAGCAAGAAAAACAAACAAACAAACACATCATCCCCCCTCAATCCCAGAGCTAGCTACTCTGCCTACCAAGGTAACAGTTATTTTGCCTAATAATTGTGTCTGTCTATACACTAGGGAAAGAAGATTAGAGAAGCTTTCTCCCCTCCAAGGTGACACATGCAGTTTCTACAGACAGAAAGGAGATTACAGCAGCATTGAGGCACCCCAGGAAGGTGTCTCCATAAGTCTGTGTCCATGACTGGTTATGATCACTGACCATTGATCTTGCTGATCCCAACAACCCACTGCCTACCCAGGATGACCTCTACCTTGAGAATAAGTGTTTTGGCACAAAAGGATTCTAGCCTTTAGTTGAATCAAGATGGAATGTGACAATGGGGTTGGCAGTTTGCAGACAAAATGAAAAATAATAACGTCTATATAGAGAGCACTTGCTACAGGCCAGACTATTACTGATTAATTTATTCGCTAATTAATTCAACATATATTAAAGCGTAACCAACTACATGCTAGGCACTTTTTAAGGTCTGGAGATAAGAGAGAGCATGCTGTTTTCAAGATGGTTTAATAAGATCAGAATACGGAGTTCAGAAGGGAGTAGAAAGAGATGAGGCTAAAGAGGCAAGGCAAAGGGCAAATAAAAGGAGTCTTGGTGCCACGTGAAGGATTTTTGACATTATTCTTTTAGAAAGAAGGAACAAGAACTTCAGAAAGGTATCAGGACTGATGATATAGATGTGGTAGTTTCCAGTGCATTCATAATCCTCACCAAAGAACCGAGAAAAGCCGGCATTGTTATTCTTTTCTAACAGATTAAAAGCCCATAGGACACATCTATTGATTTTATCTGCCACAACCCCTTTCCTCTTCACCTAGTAACAGCCTCCCCCTTCTTTTAGTAAACTGCTCCTCCCCACCCAAGGCATGCGGTTTAAGTGGAGCCAATGTAGCACCCAGGGCCAGTGAGCTCCAGGGCCACTGATCCAAGCTGGGCCATTACAGTAGCTTACATTTCCGGCCAGTCTTAGGGTGACATGACCAGAAGGAGGAAACTTTTTCCTAGGTTGTTCTGAATTGTACTGGGGTGAAGGGCCCCTTCCTCCCACCACAAGGCTGTACACATGTCAGCACCTCAGCCACGGGCATATATAGCACAGAGAGGCAGAACTGCAGTGGGAAGGAATTTAACAGGGACCCATGAGAAGAAAGAGAGGAGTCCCAGTTGCAATAAGAGCTTGGTTCCTGTGGTGCTCTGTTACACCCCTGCCTTTCCAACAATATCAATAGCGAGTCCCTCCCAGGATCTAAGCTAGTTTAAACTAAGCTTCTGTGACAAGTCACTGGAAGTCCTGACTAATATGGAAACTGAGACTTAGGTAGGTTATAAACAACTGAACTAAGGCAGGTGGTAAGCAGAACTTGGAATTAAGCCCAGGATATTCTGGCCACTGCACCACATTGCAGAGTCCAGAGTTCTAAGATGATGTTCACTTTCTGGCTAGAGGAGAATCTCAGACTTTGTGGTTAAGTGAATGAAAAATTAAAGATGAGTCAAGAACCAGGTTCAAAATCAGACAAGCTAAATAACTGCAACATTAGACAAGTCAGTTCATCTCTTTGAGCTCCATTTGTTACATAATATAGATATATGTGCAGCTCACTTCATAGGTGTTTGGTTAGTTAAGGAGGATGATACATGTGGGAGCATTTTGAAAACAGTAAAGAACCCATCCCAAGGTAAGTAGTGCCAATCTCTATCAGTGATAGGAATGTGTATTAAATCCATTCTCTCTCTTGTTGCTTAAACCACAATCACATGAGTGGGAAACAGAAATCCAGAATGTTATCTCATCCATGTTAATTTCCATCTGAATAAACAGTCACTTCTGTGTTATTGTTGTTCCTGAACATTTATTGAAAGCCAGACAGGGTCTGGGTGCCCTGAAAAATACAAAATCCAGAGAAGTCTCTGGGAAAGGCAGGAAATCCAGAGCAATGGTTGGCATGGTACTTGGGAACAAGCAACCAAGGTGTGGTCCCTAAGTCCCCTTCAGAATTAACATGGCAGTGTGTCCACATTCTGAGTCTGCTTTGCACAGCCTTTTCCATTCCCCTCTCTCATCAGACGTTTTGAAGACTGGCAAGATAATTCAGTGTGCAGGTCTTGGGGACAGAACATGACGTTCTGTAATGAGGCTTGGTTCTGCTTATTGCAGACATCACTTCATTTTGAAAACAGAACCCTGTCTTTTCCTTTGGGGTATTTTATGACATTGTTAGTGTTTTTCTTTGCTGCACAGGTGTACCATGCTTAGACAATAAGGAATTCTTTGTCCTGGAAATGTACATGTAAATTGCTTTTCATCAGAATCAAATTATATCAAAATGCAACAGGATCCCTGCAGAATTCATATGGTAGGTAGTATTGCCAATAGCTAAGAGCGGTGGGTGGAAGTCAGAAAATTGAGATTCAAGCATTAGTTCAATCATTCCCTCCTTGTGTGATTCTTATAATTCATTTAACATCTTTGCTGGATAATTTTCACAGCTGTAATATAAGGATAAAATGAGTCTTTTACCTACACTATGGAGTTGCACGAGTGCCCAATGAAATGTTTTTGAGTAAGATAAAAAAAGACTAAATCCATGGCCTCTGAAGTTTCAATCCTTATTCATAAAAATCCAGTTACAAGAATTGGAAACAATGAGGAAAGAAGGCAATGGATGTGAAAATGAAGCCATCTCAAGCAATAGGCATACCGCTATACATAGCCAGAGCTCATAAGTATTTCCTGATACATAAAAAGAAAATATAGGGAGTTCCCTGGTGGTCAGTGAGCACTGATCCAGCATTGTCACTGATATGGCTCTGGTCACTGAAACATATCTAGTTCAGCCACTGTTTATAATCCTTCACAAGCAGTCCTACACTCAAGTGGCACTCACGTATTCTTACAACAAAGGCTATTAGCAACCTGTTAAAAATAACTCTTATGATCAGAAGCCACAGTTGAAAAAATCATTTGCATATCTTAAGTCATTCATTTACCTTATGTTTCCAGAGACAGTTCTCAGAAGGTGGTTCCTAAGATGCCAGCATCAGAACCTATCCTGAGGTTACATTTTGAAAATGTAGAATTCTGAATCCCAGCCTTGATTCAGTGAATTAGAAACTGAATAATTTGCATTTTAACAAATGCACACACACACACACACACACACAAACTGAACCCATTCCTACACTGTAATTCTAAAGTTCGAGAGCAGTTTTCAAGTTTCTAGGAATAAGAAAAATTATTTTAGAAAAACCTGGTTCTGTAGAAATGCCTTCAACCTGGGGGATTTTCTATGCTAAATGTAATAAACACTTCTACTGGGTCCTGGAAATTCATCATGCTATTAACAGTTAATTAAAACCTATTAAAAAATCAGATCCTGAAATTCCAGTGTTATATAATTATACATGTGCTCTGTGAAGTGTAATACAAATGTTATATATTATGTGCCTATTCATCTGCTGGTTAATTTTAATATTTGAATTATTCTTCATATCTGATTTTTCTTAAAATGAGGCAAGACTATAGTTAGAGCAAGGGCATGGTGAACTGGGATCCCTCCTTCTGGAAGGTGGGGAGGGCAGGCACTATTGAACCACAGAAGCCAGGCATCTAGCAATTGGGCGCTCACTCAGTAGGGTGACAGCCAAGAACTGCAGCGTTTGAGATTTCACCCTACTTAGGTGCTAACAAGTTCGGCTACTCAGTTTCACGGGTGCTGCTAGAAGATACAAGATTCCTGGATCAGGAGTTCCCGTCATGGTGCAACAGAAATGAATCTGACTAGGAATCATGAGGTGGCGAGTTCAATCCCTGGCCTTGCTCAGCGGGTTACAGATCCAGCGTGGCTGTGGCTGTGGCCGGCAGCTACAGCTCCAACTTTACCCCTAGGCTGGGAACTTCCATATGCCAAGGGTGCGGCCCTAAAAGGAAAAAAAAAAATCCTGGATCAGAGAAAAGGACTTTAGCACTCAAGCCAGAGCAGTAGCATTGGTTTCCCTTACTCCCCAGGTTCCACAGCAGCACAGGGGGAATGCCCCGGTGGATGCTGTGCATACTGTTGGTTTGCGTCACAGCTGAGCAATGCTTGGCTTAGGGAACCCAAATCTTATAAAAGCTGCAAGCAAAGCTTCCCAACCTTTTCTCCAGGAGGAGACATTATTTTTATTACACTGGACAAAGGCAAACCTCTGCTCTGCATACACTGTCTCTATTTTCCAAGACCATTCACTATAAAACACCCTTGAGGAGTTCCCTAGCCCACTAGTGGTTAAGGATCCAGCATTGTCACAGCTGTGGCATGGGTTCAATCCCTGGCCTGGGACCTTTCATATGCCGCAAGCACAGACAATAAATAAATAAATAAGTAAATCATCCTTGAGAACATAATCCGGAACAAAAGACTGTCGGTGCCTCTGGTCACTAAATATGCAAGAGACCCATACAGACTTGTCCCCTAACAATGACTTTGCAGGTTCTAGAAAAGTCCTGGAGTCGGGTAATAATATCAACCCACTGAATCACTCATTTGCATCAAAGAAGTTTTAGTGAGAGAAAAAACCCCAATTCCACTCCCTCAAGAAGAAAAGCAGAGCACACAGCCAGGAACATAGCAGTTGTTCAACAAATGCTAATTCCCTTCCCCAGTCTCCCTACATAGTTTCTTCCACATGATCTAGGTGCTCTTTTCTTTGTGACACATCCTCTTATGGCCCCTGTTTTCAACTTTATTAAAAAAAAATATTAAAGCTGAAAGTATGCATCCCAATGGAGTTTGTCCCAGATGGCCCTACCTATAGTTTCCCCAAAGAACTTACCTGGATGTTTTGTCCTGGAGTTTGACTTTCTGTTTTTGTGCATGTGTCATACACTAGGTGGTGCTAATGGCCCGATCTGAGCTGGGATGCTTTTTCCAGTGAGGCTAACTGATCTCTCTCTTTGAATAGCTGTTGTTATAAGAATAAATTCAGAGGAGTAAGTCTCAATTATTAGTAATTGGACTTCATGAAAATATAAAGGGAAAATAATGCTTTCAGTTAAGAATGATCATGGGCCTTTTTTGCCCCAAAATTATTTTTAATTCACCTACTTTGCCAAGGACAGGATTCAGCTATAATTTTGCAGAAACTGCCATGTAATTTTTATTTTCAAGAAAATCTGAGCCTAAGTGAAATATTCTAAACTGGAAAGTCACCAGTCCTGGAGGAGTGACAATATGGAGAAATGCTTTGTAGAAGAAGGCAAAATTTTCATTCTAGATCCAGGCAAGAATTTAAGACTACAGCCAGCTGAGGGGGCCGGGGGGCAGGGGGCCGGATTTCCTCTGATGGTCCAGATCGACAAACACCTAAATCACTAAACTAAAGGGCTCCTTTATCAATCTGTCTAATATGATCAGAAACTTTAAGAAAAAAGAAAGTCTGGTCTGAGTTAATTATTCAAAGACTAGCAGCTCACCAACCAGCACATAATTCAGTGTCAATACGAAACATAAAGGAAGATTCCTGTGAGTCATACTTCCTCTGAATTAGATTAAAGGAGAAAATAGTTCTAATTTGTAAATGTTAAAAGCATCTCTCACCCTCAAATAACTCGCTTATTTATACAACTAAACACACACACCAGCTTTTACTGTCTGTGTCCTTTATAGATGCTGGCACCATGTCAGGCAGCATCTTTGCAATACCACACTGATGTGCCCCTACAAAGTAAGGTCAACATAGTAACTATTCCAATTCTTAGCCCCACCTCTGGAATTTCCACACCAAGTCTTTAGATCTCCATTATATATATAACTTATGAGACTCTCTTTATAAACGGCTACCCCTCGAAATGTGGCATCTGGAGGAATTTTTGTTTAACTAGATTATATTTAGGTAAAAATATCAGCTTCACCTTATAATTGGCAATGGTCATATTGTTATAAATCAAAGGAGAAATTTAAAAGTAAGCAGAAAAAAATTCACAGGTAGATAATTGATTGGATGTATTAATTCTTGAGTGGGTAGTAGATTCATTGTCCATTATACTATTAAAAGCATAAATAAAATAAAGAGCCATTTATGAATGAAACAATAGCAATAGTATTTAATAAGCCAAGGTATGATGCATTCTATTCAAATAAATAAAGATAGCATAATTTCTTGCACATCAGTGTGACTGTGCCTTGGCCTTTGCACTACCAGTTCTTCTACTCAGTCTTGAATGATAACCTGGGGAAAGACATTTCAGAATCAGGACATCTGGTTCTTCCACCTTGGTGGGAACATGAGTGAGAAAGAGTCATGCTGATGATCTCACAAGGCTTCAGGTCAGAGCAAGGGGACAACTGCCTCCTTCCTGAAGAATGAAGAGTATCTGGGCCACAAGAAACAACAGAATTGTCCTGGGAGAACACAGAAGCCCATTGAGCAAGGGCACTAAGATCAGGGATCTCACCATAGAGTCAGGACAGAAAAGGACAGACTCAGGGCAGCTTCCCCGCCAGAGGCTCCTGACAGAGAAACCTAAGGAGTACAATGGGGAACATGGGACTAAGTTATAGGGAGACCCAGCCCAGCCCAGAAGATGAAAACAAACAAACAAAACAAAAACCTCTGGTTTTGCTCAAGGTTGACAAGCAAACATTTTTCTATAACAATTCTTGATGCTAAAGGTCTTCTTAAAACTAAAGGTAATGTCTTAGTTGTTTTAGTAACTGTAGAATGCTACATACAAGTTAAAGCTTTGATTCGTTATCCAGAGCATACATCTACTTGTTTGTTCTTGGGACTCTTCAGGCATCAGGGTCACTATAAGGAAAAGAGGATGGAAACAGAAGTTAAACAGCAACAGCCAGAATGGGTTCTGAATGTGACCTTCAAATCTCTGTTAAGAGACTTTCCTACTGACATCTTCCTCACTCTCCTTAACTTTGTGTTTAGGATCACGTGGATCAAAAAGTTTACTGAATTGGATGTCCTCCTTAACATAGAATCTATTCATTTACATTTCCTGTACTGTATTGGCCCAAGTGTGAAAGCCTAAAACCTCGTATCTTCATCATTCCCAAGACTCCAGAATGCTACAGATGCTGATGATGCCTTGGAGTTCAAAACAAATGCATTAGCAAGTCCCAGGAAGTCTGTAACAAACACTGGTAGGGACTTTCCATCCTGTCAAGAATATTCATTGCAGACCTTCTTAGCCCAGTCTGTTACCAGGTTAAGCATAATTCTTTGATGACTTGTTAAAAGAAAACAAATAAATTGGAGGCGATTCAAAGGCAGGACTATATTCTCAACTTCTTTGTAATGCCCCAAAATAACCTAGCACAATGCTTGGTTGATAGTTGTTCCTTTTTTAACAATTAGCTTTTGTTGATTTATCCCTTTTATGTGCTTTTTAAACCAAAAATAGGGCAGTGTAATGGATGCTACGCAAACAAGAGGATATTTTTAACACACTTTCCTGGACCATCAAATTTACTCAAAGATCTAGAGACATAAGATATGACATTTACATTTATTTAAAAAAATAAGTGTGAAAATCAGCATAAACTTTTAAGACAAATATGAAAATCAAAGACAATTCACACTTGTAGCTGGACATTTCTTCAAATGTACTCTCAGAACCTAAGAGATGCACCCTCACTCTCTTTAGTGGAAAGGTGTGTACAGCACACGGCTTGATGCATGGTTACACACACAAACAAAGAATTTGTTTCTCCTCTCCCCACCAAAAGTTATAGATTTAAACCCAGAAATTCTATTTTTAGGAACCTAAATAAATAAATAAATGTGCTTGAAAACTATCAAGCATTCTAAATATCTCTCCTTAGAAGATTGGTAAAATAAATTATGGAATAAACATACAATGAAATAATACTTAAGAGTGTGGACCTACATTCTTGACATTAAAAGATGTCCACAGTATGCTAAATGAGTCCATCAATAAATAGTGTGAACAGTATGATCTCAATTTGTTTTTTAAAAATATAATGTATAAAAAATAATGTATATGTATGACCATGTGTATATATTCAGGAAAAAGTCTAGAAGGACATGTAACAAAGTCATAATTATTTCTGAGTGGTAAATTATAGGTGTTTTTTTTCTTTATTGCACTTTCCTATAAATTCTTAATTATTTTTTTATTTTTTAGGGACACACCCATAGCATATGGAAGTTCCCAGACTAGGGGTTGAATTGGAGCTGCAGCTTCCTGCCTATGCCACAGACACAGCAATGCCAGATCTGAGCTGCATCTGCTACCTACACCACAGCTCACCACAAGGCCAGATCCTTAACCCACTGAGAGAGGCCAGGGATCAAACCCTCGTCCTCATGGATACTAGGCAGGTTCATTATCACTGAACATGACAGGAACTCCAAATTCTTAATTTTTCAGAATAAGCATATGGCAAATGTTAAAGTAATGCTTAGTAATTTATGTAATATAAAAGTATAAAGAAGAAAGTAAAATAATCATCCCAAAATCCAAAAATAATTTTTTTCATTATGTGGTGATCACTCTAGGTATCTGTATGCAAATCTGTATGTAAATCTGTATGCATAAATACACATAGGTATGTAAATTAGATTGATAAATGATAGCTATATAAGCAGACAGACTACAATTTATTAAAATAGAATCACAGTATACATGCTACATTTTCATAAAGAAGTGTTAAATCTAACTATCACCGATTTTAAAAGAAGAAAAAGAAACAGAAGTGCACTAAAATAATCACTGAACTTTAGCTAGCTTTTTTTATCACCATAAAATCTATTATTTCCTAAAATCTCTCTCTAAGGTTGTGGAAAAAATGTAAAATACAAGCAGTTTAAATCATTAAATGGTGATTAAGCTACATGTTTAACAAAGGCAGTATCAATTAACTCCTTCCTAAGCAAGAAAGGAAAATCAATAAGTTTCATTTCCTCCCACATCCTCATTTTACTTAGTTATTATTTTTATACTTTCAAGGTTTATAACATTTACATTAGCTTCCACAGCTATAATTCTTATGGTTGTTAATAGGTTAATAGGTAAAGGAATTCGGTAATAACTGTCTGTTCTTTTACCTTGTCTTTTTCATTCCCGAGTTCTATTATTTTAAATGTATTCTTTGATTACCAGTATTTCATAAAATATTGTTTTTTTTAATGAAGTTTCATATGTCCTATATTCACTGAGTTCTTGAATATTTAGGAATAACTTCCTGTTACCTTTATACATAAATGGCAGTTTGGCTGGGTATTACATTCTTAGATGGTTTTCTTCCCGCTATTGTCTTCTGACATCAAATCTTACTATATGAAATATATATATTCTATACATACTCCATGTGCATATTATATATTTTATATTATATTTATGAACATATTTTCTGGGCTACTTATCAGATTTTCTACTTTAGATGTTCCAATTATCTTTCTGCTATGCCAGCTTTGTCTCCTCTATATTATCTTCATCTAATTACTTTAATGTATTTTCTGACTTCATCTTATTAACCCTTTCCTCTATATCAGTAATTCAGCTTTAAGCCAGGTCAAAGCTGTTTCTCTACCAGATAAATTAGTTCTTACGGCATTTGTCTTTTCAGTTAGCTGTGTGTCTTCCCTCTTCATTTTATTCTATTTGAAATTTTATTATATGTATGTCATGTTCTTATTAAATCTTTCTGTATACAAAACACACATGGAGAATTTTTTCTGTTCCCCCCAATTATTATATGTTTTCTGGACTAGGTTCTTCCTTAGTGTTATTGTCCTATATTTCTTACTTGTATAATTTATTGATTTATTGCTATGTTATGCTTATATAGCTGCCACTTTGTCTTTTTTCATGTTAATTAACATCAGGACTTGTGTTTAGTTCTTCCGTTTGTGTTAATGTGGGTGAGTTCTCTTTACTCTTTGCATTTTATCAAGAACTTGTTTCATTTGGTTTTTAAGATACTAATTATACGTATTCTATCATTTCTAAATTTTTTTCTTTTTTTGCTGCACCCATAGCATGTGGAAGTTCCCAGGCCAGGGATTGAACCCATGCCCCAGCAGCAACCCAAGCCACAGTAGTGATAATCCAAGCCACAGCAGTGGATCCTTAACCCACTGAGCCACAAGGGAACTCATCATTTCTAAAACTTGAGGACATCTTATAATTTAATTGGCAGTATTTTTTTCATTATTTTATTTTTCCTTTCCTGGCTACTCTGTCAGAGTATCTATTGCAAACCTCTACTTTCCTCAAATTTCCAACTTAAAAATGACTTTTAAGGAGTTCCCACCATGGTGCAGTGTGTTAAGAATCCAGCTACAGTGGCTCAGGTCACTGTGGAAGTGCAGATCCAATCCCTAGCCTGGTGCACTTGGTTAAAGAATCAGGTGTAGCCACAACTGCAGCATAGTTATGGCTCAGATTCAATCCCTGGCCCAGGAAATTTTATGTCATGGATGTTACCATAAAAAAAAAGACTATATATGTACATACACACACACATATATATATGTGACCGGGTCACTGTGCTGTACAGAAGAAATTGGCACAGCATTGTAAATCAATTACACTTTTTTTTTTTTTTTTGTCTTTTTGCTATTTCTTGGGCCGCTCCCGCGGCATATGGAGGTTCCCAGGCCAGGGGTCCAATCGGAGCTGTAGCCACCAGCCTACGCCAGAGGCACAGCAACGCAGGATCCGAGCCGCGTCTGTAACCTACACCACAGCTCAGGGCAACGCCGGATCGTTAACCCACTGAGCAAGGGCAGGGACGGAACCCTCAACTTCATGGTTCCTAGTCGGATTCGTTAACCACTGCGCCACGACGGGAACTCTCAATTACACTTTAATAAATATAAATAAATAAAAATTTTAAATGACATTTCATACTCCAGAAATGACCACTTATCTTACTTCAAAAAGGAAATAAAGCCCATCAGATAGGAAATCTCTTAACCTTCCATCACAAAACGCAAAATTTCAGAATTCTTCCTTCCAGTTCCTCCTGTCAAAGGCTAACCCTTCCTTTATGTTCCAAGTCCCACTTCCTCCAGCCTTCTTCAGAACCTCAACCTTTCACCTGCCTCCTATCACTCATGATTCTTCAAAATCTTCTTCTACTAACTCCTTCCCATTGAGACTAGGCCATCCTTTTTTTAATTTTTTTATCTTTTTAGGGCCGCAACCAAGGATATGGAGGTTCCCAGGCTAGGGGTCCAATCAGAGCTGCAGCTGCTGGCCTACACCACAGCCATGTAGGATCCAAGATGAGTCTGCAACCTACACCACAGCTCATGGCAACGCAGGATCCTTAGCCCACTGAGTGAGGCCAGGGATCGAACCTACATCCTCATGGATACTAATCAGATTCATTTCTGCTGAGCCATGATGGGAACTCCTAGGCCATCCTTTAAAAATAAATAATAAGTAATCTCCTTCAATGTTACATTCACTTTACTCCTCCAAAGCCAAATTACTTAAAGATCTGTCTACACTCACAATCTCTATTTGCTCAACTCTGACTCACTCCTTAACCACTTCAATTTGTTTGTGACTCTACTATTCCAGCAAAAACTTCTCAGCAGGTCACCAAGGACTTCCTTGTTGCTAAACACAATGAACTTCAGTGACTTGTACTCTCAGCAGCATCTGTGGTACCTAGTCACTCCTTCCCCTCAAGACTCTTTCCCTTAGTTACCATTATGATACCCCCTTTCAGTTTTCCTTCTACCTCTGATTACTCTTCTCAATATCTTTTGTCATATCCTCTTCCTCTACCTGTCCCTAAAGTTTTCTGTTCTACAAGGATCATGCTTGGAACTTTTTTTCACTCTACATCCTCTCAAGTATATGAATCTATGTGCTTCAAAGGCTCCTATTATATCTACAAGCTTCAAATTTATAGCCCTATTAACAAATGTCTTTCCTGTGTATCCAATTATTTGTTGAGTATCTCAGTTTGTAATTTCCACAACCAACTCAAACTCTCAGGTTCAAAAATGAACTCATAGTCTTCCATTCCAAACCTGCTCCTCCTCTTCAGTTCTCAGCTTTTCTAATAAGTTGTTCAAGTCAGATTCTTGGGAATTGTCTCTAATGCCATGTTGTCTTTCTCTCACAGGTGGACTGATTTTACCACTTAATAAATTCTCTAAGCTACTTGCTATCACCACTGCCATTGCCTATTTCAAGGCAAGAGTTAGTACTATTCTCTATTTTCACTGTTTCTACAATAGTCTTCAACTTTCTTTCCAAAGTGGTTTTACTAAAATTCAGATCTGATCACACTACATCCTATTCCCTATGAAATCTTTCAATAATTGGCCCTTGCCTATGCAGTTGCCTAAACCTAGGATATATGATCCTTCATAATTACAGTCTCTCATACTTCTCCAAACACATATTGTGCTCCTCACATTATATACTCCAGTCATGTTAAACTACTCACAGTTTACTAAAAATAATCAGGTTCCCTTTCAGCTTTGTGTATGTTATTCCATCTACTTCCAGCACTCTTACCCTCACCCTTAGTCTGACTAAATCCTAATCATCTTTCCATTCTCAAGTTCTTTCTTCCAGGAAACTTTCCTGAATTCCCAGTTTCAAGTTAGATATCCCCTTCTTAAAGACCCTTGCAGCTTTCTGAACTTCCCTTACCAGATTTTACTATAAAAGAATGCCTATTTATTTCTCTAAAGCTGGCCCATGAACACCAGGAAAGTAAGTATTAAGCTGTCATTAAAAGTTACTTTTAAAGATATTCACAGTGACAGAAATGTAAAGATTTAGTTCCTTTATGTGAAGAAACAAGTTCAGATTCTGTGGCTTCTTTACTAAAAATTGCTATTCCCCTACTGTATATATAAGTAAATTCAAGAAATGTAGAAAGAATTAAGATAGGCTTTACTTCATATTTTGCCTGTAATAACACCACTATATTTGAGAAAAACTAGAATTGTCATTTATTTCCTAGCAACCAAATAAATTTTACATAGCTAAGTATTGGTCCAAAATCGCTTTTTATTAACATGGTTGATCTCTTTTCATACAAGCAAGCTATGCATATTACAAAATAAACTAGAACACTGAGAAAAAAACTAGGAAAATTAACAACCAAGCTGGATCACTTATGTTCCAAATGTTGGTTTTCATTTACCAGTTATTTTTTCCACCTGAACTCTTCTGACAGAATCCTCCACCAAAGTGAGGATTCATGCTAAATTGGCATAATTCCAATACCATTCGTTGGTATGAATAATTCAGTGGAGTAAAATCCAGTCATTTGGGGTTGTTTAATGAAACAACTGGCTGAATGGTTCACTTTTTCAGGGAGCTGTGTTAATGTAACATGGATGCAATCTATTATCACATCAGGTCAAGTGCAGAAAGAATTCATTCCCTATAAGGGATGAGCAGTTTTCACCCATCAGGACAGATGATTATCATCAAAACTTTTCCCCTTACAGTCCACCACCAGGCAATTTGAGCCATGATGCTAAATTAACATTTATATTAATGTGTAATATTCAGCCCAGAATGTTATCTTGTGAAGCAGGGCTCTTTTCTGTCTTGTTCATTATTGTTTATCTGGTGCCTATACATTTTAAGCATTCAGAAAATACTTCTTAATGAAAAAAATTATCACACCTGCCTATCTATCTAGACAAAATATTTGACTAGAAAAAAATCTGACTAGTCACACGTGCTGTCTCAAAGTCTCCCAACATAAAGACTCCTAGGTGATTAGAGAATTGAAAAAGTACCATTGGCTTTAGTACCAATTTGGGTTCATGAGAGCAGTTTCCAAAGTGCACATATGAACTGGTTAAAATACAGATTGCTGGAGCCCAGCCCTAGAGTTTTTGTTCAGTAGGTCGGAGCAAAGCCTTGAGAAGATACATTTTTAACAAGTTTCTAGGTGAAGTTGATGCTGCTGGTACAGAAACCACATTTTGAGAACCATAAATTAAGAGAATCAGATTATTTGGTAAGAAGAGCTTTTTATTTTGTTAACCGATATATTTTTGCAAAAATCATGTTTACAAGCTGCAGGCTTCTTGGATATGTAACACAATCTTATCAGTTCTCTAGAATTCATATAGTCTCTATTATCCTGTATGGTATCCAACAGTAAATTTTTATAGCTCAATTAGTACCTGTCAATTCAGTGGCAGGAAGAAATTCTGCAGGCATGTCATTCTTCTTGATACTACAAGAGTATCCAAACATTCGCACTTTTAATTTGTTTTGGGGGGCATTTTTTCTTAGACTAGTTTTAACTGGCCTCCACATTATAAGACACTATCTAAATAACTTTTGTCAGTAAGAGCACTAACAAACTGTAGTTGCTCTTCATCAAACTGAGGTACAACAGGTGCACTAATAGTAAATACCTCCAAATGGTAACAAGCCATATGAACAAAAATTCGGCTCACTGGTAAAAACTACATTCAGTAATAGTGTTAAAGTTTCTAGCTTCACCTTTGAAGGCTTGCCAGAGGAAGGTACCTCTTTGTTAAGGATTTTGCAGATGCCTCATAAAGGCTAAATAATACTCATCTTTTAGCAAAAGCATAACCTCTTGCAGGTTTTAGAAGTGTGAATCCATTAATGCTTTTTTAACAAAAGAAGTGGGTAGGATCCTTATCTGCTCTAGTAGAAAGTTTAATGAGTAATTAAAGAAGAAAAGCCTAGTAGATTTGCTAGCCTACACCTTGCTCTGAAAGGTATCACTTTCTTTAGAAGTTTTATATATCTCATTAGACAAGTAAAATTGAGAATTGAACATTTAATCTGGTTATTCAACTGAACTTGCAAAATCTTTCATGTTGGAGGTGGGAGGAGAGATGGGGAGAAGGCCTAAAGGAAGGAAATCAATCTGCTTTTCTCTTCAAAATATTACCCGTAAAGGGCCACAGCTCTGTATTAGCCATGCCAGCACCTGCTCAGGAGAGTCTTCCTCTCCCACCTGGGGCAAGTGCTAAGCAAGAAATGATTTACTTCAAACACTGCCAAGGTTGAGTATCTAAAGACCGGTTCATGTTGCACAGCTTGCAAGGAAGCAGGTTTGGGGCAAGTGCAAGCATCTGAGGACAATACAGGAAGGCTTTTTGACAGCCCCTAGTTGGGGATTTTCTCAAAAAGATTCACAAGATGCCAAGTTAATCTTGAGGCTTCTTGCCTCACTTCCTTTTATGTCCCTCCCTGAGCATTCTTGTATAAACTTGTCCTCAGGATGTCTTTCCTCCTCCTATAAACTCCCACTTCTGGGCAGCCTTGGCACCTCTGCCTTACCATGGGGCCTTTGAATTACTTGCCCATTTCCACATTTCTATGCTTTAAAACCTTTCTTCAAGGCAGGAATGCAAGATATACCACATAGTCCTTTCTGAGTCAGGCAGAGAAAACCATCACTTCCAAGCCAAGTAGCCTTTCACTCAGGCTATATCCTCTTTGTCCCAGAAGAACTCCCTCCCCTCTAGAAATAAGAAAATGAAATACCTTGACAATTAATTACCTACTAAGGACTAAGTGAGGGACTCAATCTTCTGATGAACCAGTTCCCAGACCATTCTAATTCAGAGCAAAATCCTGAACTGCGTCCAGGGGGAAAGTGGCCTGCACCCCATGCTGCATGGTGCACCCCTCCAGATGCTACTGGCTCCCCAAACCTCTCAGTCTTCTTGGAATGCTACAGTAAAATACAATAGACTAGGTGGTTTCAACAACATAAATTTATTTCCCTTTTTTTTTTCCCCAAAAATGGATAGGCTGAGAATTTTCCAAACCTTTAAGTTCCGGAATTGTTTAACAATTTCTTCCTCAATTCATCTCTCCCTTCTTACATTTTACTCTAAGCAGGTAGGAAGAACTAAGCCACTCTTTGGACACCTTGCTTAGAAATCTCCTCAACTAAATATGCAATTTCATTGCTTCCAAGTTCTACGTTCCATAAAATGCTAGAATACGAACACAATTTGGCCAAGTTCTTTGCCACTGTATAACAATAAGTGTTTCCAAATAATTTGTTACTCATTTCCACCTGACACCTCATCAGAGTTGCCCTTAATGTCCTTATTTCTACCAACATTACGCTCATGACCATTTATGTATTTTCTAAGGGAAGCTTTCTCTCTAGCTCTCCTTCTTTCTGAGCTATCACCAGAACCTCCCTTACTGTCCATATTCCTCAATGCACCAAACTCTTCCAACATCTACCCCCTCTCCATTTCCAAAGCCACCTCCATATGTCTATGTATTTGTTACAGCAGCACCTCACTTCTTCCTCCAAGCACCACTTCTCCCTCCAAGCAAAGTCCCATTAACCAGATTGGGATTTCACACTTTTCTTTGTTCCTCTTTCCACAGCTCCAAAATAACAAGTTTCTCACTGACCACATGAAACAACTCTTGTCCTTCCCTTATCCAACCTAAGTACTGTTGTGCCTTTATTTTATCACTTTAGCTTGAATTTTTGCTTATGTTGGCCTCATAGACTCCCCCACTTTCTTTCTATTAATTCTTCATGTCTTTTTCAAGATCCCTTTTCTTTATTGTCTCAAATATCTATATACTTCAGTTGTCTTTCCTTGGTTTTTATATCTTTTCACTCTAGAGACTAGTGACTCTTCCCTTTGGGTGTTAGGAATAAGAAAGAGGTTATGGGAGCCTCTTCAGAACACAGATTTATTAAATATTTTTAAGAGCTTGTTATGTGCCCTAGTTGCTGAGGATATAACAGAGAACAAAACAGGCAAGATCCCTGTTCTCACTAGGAAGACAGACAATAAGTAAATAACTTTAAATATATATATGATTTCAAATAGTGGTAATTGTCAAGAAGAAAAAACAAATCAGGATAGGGAGAGTCATGGAAAAGAAAGACCTCTCCGAGACAGCTATTTGACCAGATGTTATTTAAGACCATGACTCTGGATGAGATCACCTAGGGAGGACAGCAAACAGAGGAGAGAAGGCTGAGGACTCAGCACTGGGGTATTTCACCCTTTCAATTTTAGTAAGAATATAAAGACCCAGAGAAGCAGACTAAGAAGGAAGCAGCTGGTAGGAAAATAAAAGGAAAAGGAAAATATGAGGCTCCTGGAGCCAATGACAACAACAACAACAAAAATGTTCCAAGAAAGAGGGAGTAATCAACTATGTCACATGCTGCTGAAAGGATGAGTAAGATGAAGATTAAGAATTGCTTATTGAATTTGGCAAGAAAGATATTTTTGCCAATCATAAGATCAGTTTAAATGGAATCAGAGGACAAGAGACTGACTGGAGTGTGTACCAGAAACAAAGGGATGACAGAGTGATTATAGACAACTTTTTCCAAGAGAATTTCTATTTTTAAAAAATGGAGAGAAATGGGGGGAAGGATAGTGGGAGGGGAATGTGGGATCTTGAGAGACCTTTTTCAAGTGGGACGTATTACAGCATGGGGATGGGTATGATGAGTAAAGAGAGAAAAATGATGATGTATAAGAGAAAGGGGATAATTACAGAAGCAGAGTCCTTGAATACAAGAGAGGGGACACGATCCAGTGCACAACTCTAATTAGATAGCAGCTGGAATAGTTTACCCGCTGCAATAGGAATAAAAGCAGAGCATGCACAGAGACGCAGAGTATTACTAGTGGTAGAATGGATGGTGAGACAGCAAAACAGTTCTCTCGTGATTGTTCTTATTTTCTCAGTTAATCGGATGCAAAGTCATCAGCTGAGTGTGAGGAAAGAAGAGGGGTTGTTAGAAGTTTGAGAAATAAGATAGCTATGCAGCAATGGAAGGATCACTTGAAAATACATGGTCATAGATTTAAAGTGGAATCAACCAATCAGCAGAGTTGGACATTTTCCTGTAGCTACTTTCAGAGGAACTTCAGATTAAGAACTTCTGCTCTACAGAAGTTACTCTTTCTGGGTTACTTCATCCAAATTTATAATTCAGCTAACATTTATGTCTCATGATTCCCAAATATGTATCTTCATCTCAAACCTCTTTTTCAAACTTCAAACTCATAATGTCTACTAGATTTCTCACCTTAAAATCTCCTGCACACTTCTTAAACTCAACATATCCAAAACTAAAATAGTATGTTTAAAATCACTCCTATAGTCCTTGGCTCCACTAATGACCCACCACCCATCTAATGCCTAAAGGAAGAAGCGTTAAGTCCCGCTATATTTTTTCCTTGTACACTCCACTCATTGACCTTCAGATCGCACACACGTTCCCTCTAATTTCATTGCCATTTGCCTAAATTCAGTCCTTTGTCACTTTTCACCTGAGATCCTATAATAGTCTCCTGTCTCTTTGATGCCACTCCATCCCCACTTTACCCATCTTCAACACTGCTTCCAGGCTTCTTTTTGGAAAATGCAAACCTCATTACCTCACTCCCCTGCTTAAAATATTTCAACAGTTCTCTTTAGCTCAAAAAGTAAAATTCACTTCAAAGAGTGATGCTGACTATCCTTTATCCTAATATCCTACCAATTTGCCTCATGGCCTTTTCTTCCAGCCATTCCAAATCACTTGCCATTTGCATGTTGTGTCACACTTACGTACCTTCAAGCACTTCCCTCTTTTGAAAAATCTTCTCTTCACCTGCTATTACTACTAGCTCCTGGACTTTTCTCTAGACTTCATCCTGACAATTACTGCAAAGAAACGCCTTAAGTACTCCCAAAGCACTATGAGTATACTACACTTATACCCACTTACATGCTGACCTCACTTGAGCCTACATCCCCTCCAGCTATCTCCTCATTTTTCTGCTTGTCTTTGTGACAAATCCCATCAAAAAGTCATCAGTACTCACTGTCACCCCTTCCTCTCCTCTGTTTATCTCCTGGAGTACATTTAAATTGGTGTTTTCATCTTGAGTCTTCTAGCAAAATAACTCTTGGCAAAGTCATAAATGTCTTTGACCTGGCTATGAACAATGGTCAATCCTTAGTCCTCATTTGACTGACCCATCGCACTTGCATTTGATACAATTAGTTACTACTTCGTTCTTGGAAGACTTTCTTCTCTTGGCTCCTGGGCAGCACTTTTTCTTAGTTCTCCTCCTATCTCACTGACAGCTATTACTCCATCCCTTTTGCTGCATTTCCTGATCAGCCTAATCTATAAAACCTGGAGTTCTCTTTTCTGTCTATTCACTTTCTAGGTGATATCATCATTTCCATAGCTTTATATACCTTCTATAATGATAGTGGTGCCCAAATATGCATCCTAACCCAAACCTCTACCCTGACCTCTAGAATACCCAACCCATTCAAATACCCACAGGCATTGAATGTCTAATTAGGTGAGGCAGCTCACCAAACTTCTTCAGTAATCCTTCCCATTTCAGTAAATAGCAATTTCATCCTTCCAGTTGCTCAAGCCAAAAAACTTGGAGTCATCCTTGACTCCTCTCTTTCTTCCACACCTCACACTTACACTACCAGTAAATCTTGTAAGAGCTGCCTTCAAAATATATCCACAAAAACCACTTCTACTCATCACCCTGGTTGGCCCATTCTCTCTCACCTGGGTTATATAATAACCCCCAGCTGCTATCCCAGCTTCCATCCTTGCCTCCCTTCATACAACAGCCAGAGTGATTCTTTGAAAACTAGTTGTATCATGTCTCTTCTCTGCTCAGAATCCCCAAATTATTCTCCTATCAGAGGCATTAAATGGTTTACAAGATCCTACATAAGTTACCCCCGATTATCTCTCTAAACTCATCTCCAACTCTCCCCAATACTGTTACAAGTGCATCTGGCCATGCACAGTCCTGCCTCAGGCCTTTTCCATCTGATGCTTCCTCTGCCTAGTATGTTCCTCCCCGAGGACATCCACATGCTCACTTCCTCACTTCCTTCACATGTCTGCCATCCTCTCAGAGGCTTCATCTGATTAATTTTTGATTGGACTTAACACTATCTCTTACATTGTTTAAGGCTTTATCTTCTGTCTTACTCCATGATAATTCAGGCAGTATCAGGACAAGTACCTTATTTTATTCACTACTGTCATCCCCAATATTAGAATAGTGCCAAGCACAATAGATGTTTCATACTAAATAAAATGGATTTAAATACTGGTTTACCTGTGTGTTTCACCCCAACTAGAATCTATGCTCTTTTAAAAGAAGGACCATATCATATTCAATTTTAAATCCCCTTTGCCTAGCACAATGGCTAGTAAGTGTTCAAATCTATACATGAAAAAAAGCCCATAAGCATATAAGTGAATTGCAAACATAAGGATGTCTAATAGCCCTCAGGAAAAATGATTAACAAAAGGTTGACACGATCAGCCAAGTGAAAAGAGAAAATGTATTCATAAGAGAATCTGGGCTTCCAGAAGTAGCAGGAGATGCAGGCCAACTACTAAATGGAACTTTGCATTCCCTTGGCCATGATTTCAGACAGGGATCTCCATCAGAACCACAGCTTCTAGGAAAAAAGACAAGTGCTCTGTCTACTAGAACACAAGTTGAAAGGATAGGTCTGAAGTCTCTGCCACCATCTTGCTACCACATGAAGCTTTAGACTACAGAAAACACCACAGAAGACAGATTTCATAAGAAGTAGAGGAATCGAATCCTGAAGGACTGCTCGAACTCTGAATTCATACTCCTTGAATATCTACTCCCTTGACTTTTAAATTATATGAGTCAACACATTCCTTTTTTTTTTTTTTTCTTAAACTGGCTTGAATTTGGTTTTCTGTCACTTGCTACATAAAAAAAAAAATTCTTTATTGACCCATCATCTTTTAAAATAAAATAGATTCCTGTACCCCACTGCCAGATATTCCAACTGATTATGTCTAGGCCACAGAATCTGTATTATAACAAGATCCCCAGAAGGATCCATCAGGTACTGAGTTGCAAGCAACAAATCAAAGTCCAGCAAAAACAATCCACCGAAGATATTAAACATCTTAAAAACAAACAGGTGGACTGGAAAGCCAGGCTTGGGGCTACATAGTGAGAGATGAAGTCCAAAATTGTGCTGCCAAACTCATCCAGTGAAGCAGTCACTGATGCTGCCAAAGAACACTAAATGCTATGGGCTTGCCCAACTGCTCCCAGGAACTCAATCTTGGGACAACCATCATCACCTCTAGCATTGCTGCCACTATTACCCTGTAAATTCAGTCTGGTTGCAACTACTACTCTGCCAGCCAGTCTACTGCCACTGCCAAGCCAGAAGCTTGATTTTGCTACTACTGCTAATGCTACTAGAAAGTCAGAAATATTCTTCTATAATTCCCTCTCGTTTGCATCACTAGCTTCTCTGCATTGCACTGGGACTTTCAAATCCTAGAAAAGAAAACAGGTTATGCCTTATAATAATATTCATAAATTGGAGAAGCCTCCAATCATGCCTTCCATCCAACTCTGGTCTGAGAACGGATCAACCAAAAAGAAGTCTGTTATTCTCTTGTCAGTGAGCAAGACATGAAGAGGCCCATTCTTTGCTTGGGGTCTAGAATTTAACTTACGCCACTGGCATTGTTTCCCTATTTCTCATACCAAAAGATATTATAAATATTTCTGCTCATACCAAGTATACCATTTTGATCAAACTGTTAGAACGATCCAGGTTTACAAATAATTTTACTATTTTTTGACCAAATTCCTCAGAGAATTTAGAGTCCACACAACCTACTAATTCAATGCCCACAAACTAAAGATTAGGCCTACCTGAAAGAAAATTACTTTAGACTTATGTCCCAGGAATTTGACATATGTGGCATACCGACCAAAAATTAAAGAGAATTTTCTGTAATCTTACAGCAGAATTACAAACACCCAAAATCTTTCTCTATAACTCCTACCCTCTTTAGCATGAGAATGAGAGACTTCTCTCCTCCCACATAGATATTTGTACTCAGAAATTCTGTTCAGATTATTTCAGCCAAACAATTTGTCTCATCTCTAAAGATCCATTGCTTTTCTCTGATATCTGTCCATGTTCCTTTATGTCTCTAACCATGGAACTCTGGAAAAATGAGTCTGACTTCTTTTAAACTCAAGATAAAGTGTGTCCAGTATGTTCCCTGCTTCTTTGAACACGCAACCTTTATCAGCTTTAAGCCAGAGACATAGTGAAAATTCTCAGGTGACGGGTCAGATCAAAAATGAAGAATTCTCTAGTCCTCTTGCCACAGCAAAATCTGTCTCTTGCCATGACACCTGAAGAGCTGACAAAGTCCCGGCAGAGGAGTCATCTTCCCAGACCTTTTTTCAGACCCACAGGTTGATCAGTAACCTGCGGGCACTTCCTTGATCACGGACAACACTTTGACTAAGACTTCTGACTGCACCCTATACCTAATTTGTATACTGCCACAATTCCACTGATGGAAGCTGTTGCAATCCACCTTTCCCCTTGACAGTTTATTTCAGTGGATCCCACACACAGCTAAGGCTCTGAGTCACTGTCTGTTTTTCCACTGCATAACCTCAGGGAAGGATTTTGCTACTGTTTGATGATGGGGCTTTTACCTGTACCTTGGTTGGATCCCCTTGGACCACTGTTAGAAGGTATCCCTCCTGAGCACAGAGCCTGTGCCAGGCCCTTGTCTTTTTTTTTTTTTTTTTCATCTTTGCTCTCTAGTTCCTGGGGCTTCCCCCAATAGCCAGTATGGTTCTGTTTAGGTTATATTACCTCATCTGCAATTAGATTTGTACCATTCTTTTCTGGTAGCAAAAGTAGGATATGGGTTTTTTTAATATCCCAAAACCTGAATTTCCTTGAAAATCTACTGATTTGCTCTCATCATAAGCTTTAAATCTATTCTACAATGAGCACACTTCATATCCTGCTTTAATCAAACTGCAGCATACCTAAGATTTAACAAACGAGACTTCCCAGTTATTTTCTCTTATAAGAAAACAGAGGGAAGGAGCGGCAGCAGCCAAGCAGCACAGATTCGGGGAAGGCTTCTGCGGGCCAAGGACCGCAGGCATCTGGCATGCGCCCGCCCCTGCCACCACGATGCCTAAGAGGAAGATCAGCTCCCCTGAAGGGGTGGTGAAGGAGGACCCCAAGAGGAGATCAGCAAGGTTGTCAGCTAAACCTGCTCCTGCAAAAGTGGAAACAAAGCCAAAAAAGGTGGCAGGAAAGGATAAATCTTCAGACAAAAAAGTACAAACAAAAGGGAAAGGGGGAGCAAAAGGAAAACAGACCGAAGTGACTAACCAAGAGACTAAAGATTTGCCTGCAGAAAACGGAGAAACTAAAAACGAGGAGAGCCCAGACTCTGATGAATCAAGAGAGAAAGAAGCCAAGTCTGATTAACACCACACGCCCAGTCCTGTCAGTGGTCCCTGTCTCCCTTCTTGTACATTCCAGAGGAATTTTTTTTTATCAACTATTTTGTAAATGCAAGTTTTTTAGTAGCTCTAGAAACATTTTTAAGAAGGAGGGAATCTCACCTTATCCCATCTTTTAAGTGTAAACACTTTTTTTTAAGAGGTGAGATTGTTTGCTGGTTGTTTATTTTTTGGTACAGCCAGAAAATAGTGGGATATTGAATATGGGAGACTTTCATTGTCTTGGATGTCAGCTTAACATTCCATAGATGGGGTAGCTTTTATATCCTATAATCCAAAGCGTACTAAATGGCAATTTGGAGTCAGTTGTGCATTTAACATCTTGAACACTTTAAATTACTTCTCTTCCCATGTTGTTTTTGGTAGAACTATTTCCTAAAGCAAACCACTCCTTGATCTTGGCTCTCCTTGTCAGAATTTTGTGCACTCCGTAACATCTTTGGTCATGGTAGTCCAGTTTTCCTAGTAATTTTCTTAATGTGATGTGAAAGATTTAAAATTTGAGTATGTAGTGTATATGATATTAAATTGTGAATTAGTGGGACTTATAACAGCATATCAGCATTTGAAGATAATGGTATTTGATATCATGTTAAGGAAAATTTGCCTCCAAATTTTAAGCTGTAAAGTTCTTCCAACAACTGGAATAACTGTTGAAAAAAGAATCACAACTATATGATTTTTTTTTTAGATTTTTGGTAAATATTTTAAGAATTGTGTACAAATTGAAATGTCTATGTACTGATCCTCAAAACAACCAATAAAATCTCAGTTATGAAAGAAAAAAAAAAGAAAACAGAGATTCAGAGAAGTAAGTTATTTTTAAAAGATAAACAGCTATTGAAAAACAGATCTGAGGGAATTCTCTTGTGGCACAGCAGGTTAAGGATCTTGGTTTGTCATGCAGTGGTTTAGGTCACTGTTATGGTGTAGGTTTGAGCACATGCTGTAGGTGCAGCCAAAAAAAAAAAAACGTCTGGAACTAGAAGTCAAGTTCAGGGTTCTTTCTTCTCTATTACTTTGCCTTTTCTCAAAACTTTGGTTTTCTTTTTGTCTATATATAGCTTTTTTTTTTTGCTTTTTAGGGCTGCACCTGAGGCATATGGAGGTTCCCAGGCTAGGGATCCAATCAGAGCTACAGCTGCCAGCCTACACCACAGCTCACAGCAATGCTGGATCCTTAACCCACTGAGCAAGGCCAGGGATTGAACCTGCAACCTCTTGGTTCTAGTCAGATTCATTTCCGCTGCGCCATGATGGGAACTCCCATATGTAGCCTTTCTGCTAAAGACAATCTTTGCATGTAGTTACTTACTAAGTGATTCAGTGGGGGAAAGGAAGAAGGAAAATATACAACAATGCTTTGTACAATGGGGTGATAGGTTGAACAAGGCCCTCCAAAGATATCAATATCCTAATGCACAGAACCTGTGAATATGTTACACTACATTTCAAAAGAGACTTTATAGGTGTGTTTAAATTAAGGATCTTAAGATGGGGTGATTATTTGGGATTATCTGGGTGGACCCAATGTAACTACAAGAATCCTATTAGCAAATGATGGAGGCAAAAGAGTCAGAATCAGAGAAGGAAATGTGATGACAGAAACAGAGTTGGAGTGATGTGATGTGAATGTTCAGTCCATCATTGCTGGCTTTGCAGATGGAAAGGAAACATGAGCCAAAAATGTATAAGAAAAGGCAAAGAAACAGATTGTCCCCTAGAGCCTCCAGAGAGAATACAATCCTGAAGAAGAATGCAATCCTGGTGACACCTCTGTTTTAGTCCAGTGAAGCCCACTTTTGACTTCTGACCTCCAGAACTGTAAGATAATAAATGTGTGTTATTTTAAACCACTAAATTTGTTGTAATTCATTATAGCAACAATGTGAAACTAACACAAATTTTGGTACCAAAACTATGGTGGTAATATAATAAAAAATTTATAACCTAAAAATGTGGAAGTGCTTTGGAATTGGGTAATGGCTAGAAAGAGTTAGAGTCCCCTGAACAGACTGTCAGTAGAATGGGGTGAATGTACTTTATAGATTAGATGAATGTGAATCTTTAAGACACCTTGTAGGACTGTAGTAGGCAGAATTATGGCCCCCAAAGATGTTCATATTATATTCCCCTGAACCTATAAATACGGCAAAATGAACTTTGCAGACGTGATTAAGTTAAGGATCTTGAAATAAGGAGATCACTCTGGACTATCTGGGTGGGCCCAATGTAATAAGGGTCCTTATATGTAAAAGAGGGAGGCAGGAGTATCTGTCAGAGAAGGAGATATGACAAAAGGAATAATGTCAGTCTTTCACTGCTAACTTTGAAGATGGAGGGTGGACATGAGCAGTCTTTATAAACTGGAAAAGGAAAGGAAATGGATGGTCCCCTAGAGCTTCCAGAAGAACACAATTCTGACAACTCCTTTATTTTAGCCCAGTGAAACCCATTTCAGGGTTCTGACTTTCAGAATTGTAAGATAATAAACTATGTTTTAAGCCACTATGTTTGTGATAAATTGTTCCAGCAACAATAGAAAACTAATAGAAATGCTTTTAAGAGTTCCCATCGTGGTTCAGTGGTTAACGAATCTGACTAGAAACCATGAGGCTGAGGGTTTGATCCCTGGCCTCACTCAGTGGGTTAAGGATCCGGCATTGCCTTGAGCTGTGGTGTAGGTTGCAGACGCGGCTCAGATCTGGCATTGCTGTGGCTGTGGCATAGGATGACAGCTACAGCTCCGATTAGACCCCTAGCCTGGGAACCTCCATGTGCCATGGGTGCAGCCCTAAAGAGACCAAAAAAAAAAAAAAATGGTTTTAGAAATAAACATAATATGATAATAATAAAATTTTTGAGAATTTTTATATTTGGTAGGTATTGTGCTAAGTTCACAATATCCATTATCCGATTGCATCTTTGGAACGATTTTTTTATTATTCCTATGTGACAGTCAAGAAAAGTGAAAGTTAAGAATTTTCTCACTTGCCCAAAGTCACTTGTCCAGTAAATATTAGAACCAAGACTCTGATTGTCTGTCGGAGTTCTAAGTACACACTCTGACACTTAGAAGGAAAAGAGAATCTAAAAGTTCAATAGTTGAGTGTGGTACTGGTATCAAGACAGACAGACAGACCAATGGAACAGAATAGAGAATCCGGAAATAAACCCTGACACCTATGGTCAATTAATCTTTGACAAGGGAGGAAAGAACATAAAATGGGAAAAAGAAAGTCTATTCAATAACCTGACCCCCTTGCTGTACAGTGGGAAAATTTTTAAAAAATTAAAAAAAGAAAAAAAGAAAGTCTATTCAACAAGCATTGCTGGGAAACCTGGACAGCTGCATGCAAAGCAATGAAACTAGAACACACCCTCACACCATGCACAAAAATAAACTCCAAATGGATGAAAGACTTAAATATACGACAGGACACCATCAAACTCCTAGAAGAAAACATAGGCAAAACACTCTCTGACATCAACATCATGAATATTTTCTCAGGTCAGTCTCCCAAAGCAATAGAAATTAGAGCAAAAATAAACTCATGGGACCTCATCAAACTGAAAAGCTTTTGCACAGCAAAGGAAACCAAAAAGAAAACAAAAAGACAACTTACAGAATGGGAGAAAATAGTTTCAAATGATGCAACGGACAAGGGCTTAATCTCTAGAATATATAAGCAACTTATACAACCCAACAGCAAAAAAACCAACCAATCAATGGAAAAATGGGCAAAAGACCTGAATAGACTGTTCTCCAAAGAAGATATACAGATGGCCAACAAACACATGAAAAAATGCTCAACATCGCTGACTATAAGAGAAATGCAAATCAAAACTACCATGAGATACCACCTCACACCAGTCAGAATGGCCATCATTAATAAATCCACAAATAACAAGTGCTGGAGGGGCTGTGGAGAAAAGGGAACCCTCCTGCACTGTTGGTGGGCATGTCAACTGGTGCAGCCACTATGGAGAACAGTCTGGAGATACCTTAGAAATCTATACATAGAACTTCCATATGACCCTGCAATCCCACTCTTGGGCATCTATCCGGACAAAACTCTACTTAAAAGAGACACATGCACCCGCATGTTCATTGCAGCACTATTCACAATAGCCAGGACATGGAAACAACCCAAATGTCCATCGACAGATGATTGGATTCGGAAGAAGTGGTATATATACACAATGGAATACTACTCAGCCGTAAAAAGGAATGACATAATGCCATTTGCAGCAACATGGATGGAACTAGAGAATCTCATACTGAGTGAAATGAGCCAGAAAGACAAAGACAAATACCATATGATATCACTTATAACTGGAATCTAATATCCAGCACAAATGAACATCTCCTCAGAAAAGAAAATCATGGACTTGGAGAAAAGACTTGTGGCTGCCTGATGGGAGGGGGAGGGAGTGGGAGGGATCGGGAGCTTGGGCTTATCAGACACAACTTAGAATAGATTTACAAGGAGATCCTGCTGAATAGCATTGAGAACTTTGTCTAGATACTCATGTTGCAACAGAAGAAAGGGTGGGGGGAAAACTGTAATTGTAATGTATACATGTAAGGATAACCTGACCCCCTTGCCCTACAGTGGGAAAATAAAAAGTTATTAAAAAAAAAAAGTTCAATAGTTGATTTTTAGGACATGATGAAGTAACTGAGACCAGACTTACCCTACCACAACCTAAGCAAAATACTTTAAATGAAGTTTATTTCAGTTATTAGACATCAGGCAATGTAAGACTGTGGTCTGCAGGAAAAGGGAAACAAATTGGGACAGCCCTAAAATCATCCTGGATTTCTGCCTGGAGAAATTTTTTTTTCCTAATCTGGGTTTTATTTTATTAAAGTATAGTTGATTTACAATGTTGTGCCAATTTCTGCTGCAAAGTGACCCAGTCGTGTGTGTGTGTGTGCGTGTGTGTGTGTGTGTGTGTGTGTGTGTGTGTTCCTTTAATTATAGCACCTTCTATCATTGTCTATCTCAAGAGACTGGATATAGTTCCCTGTGATATACAGTGGGACTTCATTGCTTATCCATTCTAAATGTAATAGTTTGCATCTACTAACTCCAAACTCTCAGTTCATTCCACTCCATCCCCTATGCTTCCTGGCAATCACAAATCTATTCTCTAGGTCTGTGAGTCTGTTTCTGTTTTGTTGATAGGTTCATTTGTGCTGTATTATACATTCCACATATAAGTGATAGCATATGGTATCTGTCTTTCTCCTTCAGTTGTTTTTGTTTTTTTTTTGTTTTTTTTTTTTTTTTTTTTGTCTTTTTGCCATTTCTTGGGCTGCTCCCACGGCATATGGAGATTCCCAGGCTATGGGTTGAATCAGAGCTGTAGCCGCTGGCCTACACCACAGCCACAGCAACGCAGGATCTGAGCCCTGTCTGCAATCTACATCACAGCTCACGGCAACGCCAGATCCTTAACCCACTGAGCAAGGCCAGGGATTGAACCCACAACCCCATGGTTCCTAGTCGAATTTGTTAACCACTGAGCCACGATGGGAACTCCTGTCTTTCTTTTTCTGACTTACTTCCCTTAATATGAGAATCTCTAGTTGCATGCATGTTGCTGCAATGGCATTATTTCTATCTTTTTTTTTTATGTCTGAGTAGTATTACATTGTATATATGTACCATATCTTCTTAATCCATTTGAGATAATTTTTTGACTGTGTTGTGGAGAGTGGTGGCCCAAGCACAACCTAACAGTCTTTCTGAATTGAGACAAAAATTGAAATTCAACGAAACTGAGGGACAGAGCACTAGACATGAGTATGTATAGGGTCTGTTTACAGAAAGACCTCCAGAAATATGCATGTGGGGGGCCTTAAGTCTGTTTCAGAATACCAAGTCATATATGCCTAAAGTTAAATTCCATGAAGCAAGGCAAGGAGTGACCAAAGAAAAATAAGGTGACAAGGAAAGATCTTAGAACTCAAAAATGGCTGAGGTAAGCTTATGTTCTACCATCAGAGTGGAGGTCCTGGTTAAACACCTGAGCACTCAGTAGAAATGCCGGAGCTAAACAAGGTTTAGAATAAAGCCAATTTTTAATTCACTCTAACAAAATATATAAAGAATTCTCAAAACGGATCCAGGTGATATGCAAGTAATTTAAATGGCTGCCTGAACAAAGCCCAACAGGATTTAAAGAATTCAACAAAATACAGCACATCACAATGTAAAAATTACAATGTCCACCCAAGAAGCAAGAAAAAAAAAATTACTAGACCACCCAAGAAACAAGAAAACATGACCTATAACCAGAAAAAAAAAGGATCAATTAAAATAGAAATTAAAAAAATGACAGAAATGATAGAATTAGCAGACAAGGAATTTTAAGTAGCTGTTATAAATATGCCAAAGCACTTAAAAGAAAGCAGGAATCTAATGAGGAGAAAAAAATGAATAAATCAAAAACAAGTTAAAACTTCTGAAGAAGGAAAATACATATTCTGAAGTGAAAAACTCACTGGGTAGAATTAAGAGCAGAATAGGCACCACAGAAGAAAAGATCAATGAACTTGAAGGTATGGCAATAGAAACTACCTAAACTGAAGTGAAAAAAGAAAGGCTGAAAAAAGTTGAACAGCGTTTCACTGACCTTTGTGGAAATATAGAATGGTCTTACATTGTAGAGGCCCAGAAGGATAAAGTTTTGAGGATATGGAAAAAAATATTTGAAGAAATTATGGCCAAAATTTTATGAAAATCTAAGCTTATAGACTCAAAAGGCTTAATGAAAACCAAACAAAATTAGCATTAAGAAAACAATTCCAAGTCACATTTAATCAAATAGCTAAAAATAAGTGATTAAAAGGAAATCTTAAAAGATATCAGAGGAGAAATGACACATTATCTATAGAAGAATGGAAACAGGAGTATTGACAGAAACTATGTAAAGCAGATGATAATAAAATGAAATGCCACCTTTAAACTTTAAACTGATGAAAGAAAAAAAGCTATCAACCATGTTTTCTATTTCCAGCAAAAATGGCCATCAAAAATGAAGGTGAAATAAAGAGTTCTTTAGGATAAACCATATTCAGAAGACCTGTACTACAAGAAACATTAAAGCCAAAGGAAAATAATATTTGGTGAAAAATTAGACCCACACAAAGGAATGAAAAATGTCAAAAATGGCAAAAAGACATTTTCTCTTTTATTATTTTAAGGATAATTGAACAAAAATCAGGTATTTGGGATATACAATGTATGCAAAAGTAAAATGTATAACAACAATAGTGCAAAGGACAATAGGAAAGAAATAGAATTATACTATTGTAAGGATACTACATTAATGCATTATGTGTGAGGTAATACAATATAACTTGAAGGTAGATTTTCATCACTCAAAGATACATATAGGAAACACTAAAGCAACCACTAAAAAATAAAACACAGAATACAGCAAAATGGATACATAGCAGAATTTTTAAATATGTAATTAATTAAAAAGAAAGCAGGACAAAAGGAGCAAAGAACATCAAACAAATAGAAAACAAATGGTAACATGGAATAACACACAGCCTCAGAGACATCTGGGACACTATCAAGCATGTCAACATATGCATAACATGACTTTCAGAAGGAAAGGAAAGAGGGACAGGAGCAGAAAAAATATCTGAAGAAATAATGGCTTAGAACTCCCAAATTGGATAAAAGATTTTCTTTCTTTTTTTTTTTTTTTTTTTTTGGTCTTTTTAGGGCCTCACCTGTGGCATATGGAGATTTCCAAGCTAGGCATCGACTTGGAGCTGTAGCTGCCAGCCTACACCACAGCCACAGCAACGCCAGATCTGAGCCCTGTCTGCAACCTACACTACAGCTCAAGGCAATGCCTGATCCTTAACCCACTGAGGGAGGCCAGGGATTGAACCCACATCTTCACGGATACTAGTCAAATTCATTTCCACTGAGCTATGATGGGAACTCTGGATAAAAGACATAAATTTTCACATCCAAGAGGCTAAACTCCAAGTTTAATGAGCCCCGTATTGGGTATGATCTACACCAAGACACACTATAATCAAACTGCAAATCTTGGCAGCTGCAAGAGATAAGTAACTTATCACATATAAGTGATCCTTAAAAAGATTAGCAGCTAATTTCCCATTAGAAAGCATGAAAGCCAGAAGACACTGGGAGACTTATTTAAAATGCTAGGGGGTCGGACTTCCCGTTGTGGCTCAGTGGTTAACGAATCTGACTAGGAACCATGAAGTTGTGGGTTCGGTCCCTGGCCTTGCTCAGTGGGTTAAGGACCCGGCGTTGTCCTGAGCTGTGGTGTAGGTTGCAGACGCTGCTCGGACCCCAAATTGCTGTGGCTCTGGGATTCGACCCCTAGCCTGGGAACATGCATATGCCGAGGGAGCAGCTCAAGAAAAGGCAAAAAGACAAAAAAATTAAATTAAATTTTAAAATAAATAAATAAATAAATAAAGTGCTAGGGGACGGAGGGTGGGAGAATAGTGGTCAACAAAGACCTCTATATTCAGCAAAACTATCTTTCAAAATGAAGGAGAAATCAATATATTTCCAGATAAATAAAAACTGAAGGAGTTAATTGTCAGTAGATTTGCCCTATAAGAAATGCTAAAGGGACTTCTTCAGACTAAAATGAAAATGAAAGTACGTTAAGACTCAAAGCCATATGAAGAAATAAAGAACTCTGGAATTCCCGTCGTGGCTCAGTGGTTAACGAATCCGACTAGGAACCATGAGGCTGCGGGTTCAATCCCTGGCCTTGCTCAGTGGGTTAAGGATCTGGCATTGCCGTGAGCTGTGGTGTAGGTTGCAGACATGGCTTGGATCCCGCATTGCTCTGGCCCTGGCGTAGGCCAGCGGCTACAGCTCCGATTAGACCCCTAGCCTGGGAACCTCCATATGCCACAGGAGCGGCCCTAGAAAAGGCAAAAAGACAAAAAAAAAGAAAAAAAGAAATAAAGAACTCCAGTAAAGGTAACTACGTAAGTAAATGCAAATGGCATTTTATTTTTGGTTTGTAATTCCTCTCTGTTTCCTATATATTAAAAGCCAAAAGCATAAAAAACATTATAATTCTATGTTAATGTGTATACAATGTATAAAAATACAATTAGTGACAACAGCAAAGGAAATAGAGCTATATAGAGGCAGAGTTTTTGTATGATATTGAAACTAAATTGATATCAATTCAAACTAAATTATTACAAATGTAGGATTGTTAATTATAATTCCCATAGTAATCACTACGAAAATAACTAAAAGTCTATAAGATGAGGAAATGAGGAGAGAATCAAAATAAAACACTAGGAACAAAAATCAAATACAACTGAAAGCAGTATTAGAGGAACTGAGGAACAAAAAAGATATGATGTATAGAAAACAAATAGAATAATGGCAGAAATCATTCTTCCTTATCAGTAATCGCTTTAAATATAAGTGACTTAAACTGCTAGTTAAAAGATAGAAACTGCCAGGCTGGAAAAAAAAAAAAATGACTCAACTATAATGCTGTCTACAAAAGACACTTTTGATCCAAAGATGGCTTTGGTCCTGAAGTAGAAGCAAATATCGGAGTTCCCGTTGTGCTGCAGTGGAAACAAATCCGACTAGTGTCCATGAGGATGTGGGTTCAATCCCTGGCCTTGCTCAGTGGGTTAGGGATCCAGCATTGCTGTGAGCTGCGGTGTAGGTCGAAGAAGCAGCTTGCACCTGCGTTGCTGTGGCTGTAGTGTAGGCCGGCAGCCACAGCTCTGATTCGACTCCTAGCCTGGGAAGTTCCATATGGCAAACATGCAGCCCTAAAAAGAGAAAAATAAAACAAAAACAAAACAAACACCTCACATATAGTCCATCGCCCTATTACGGTTTGAAAACTCAAACTTAATAGTGCTTATCCGCTTACCTGCATATCCCAACTGCTGACTCTAGCACAAACATTCTGTTTTGACTCTAAGATCACAGAGCTGTTTATTCATTAAGACTCAGGGAATTTCTACAGCCCTAAACAGGGGGCACTGAAGTTGTAATATCTCCTTTCTCTGCCTTATCTTCATTATAAATCCAAGGTGTCTTTGGAGAGAGATAGGTACCAAGTTATCTGACTTAGCTTGGCCATACAGACGTCTGGAGAATTTCTCCTGATAATGCAATGAGAACAAAGGAGTCTCAAAACTACAATGGACATATACAAAGGTATGACTCACCATTCTTATCTTTTTCTACCCAAGCTTTATCACTACTCCCAAAATACAAAAGGAGAGACAAAACAGATATACCAATTAAAGGAATGAATTTCTCCAAGTTCATTAGAAACATAATGATTTGTCAAGGTAATAGGAAAAAGCACATACATACTCTGGCAGTATAAAAAGTTTATCTAACAGGATTCAGGGCGAATATATCCAGCATAAGCCAAAGAAACCCCTTGAATTGCCAAATGACAATATCCTTCTTATCAATCTCACTGATAATTATCAAATGTTTTGTGTGGTGTCGGACTCTAGTAATATCACTGAAATGGGTAAGGAGAGAAAACAAACACAGGCAAGAGAAAAACAGGGTGATTAGCAATGTAAGTGATAAAAACACCTGTATGATGCAGGAGTCACAAAGCACTCTGCCTGAATAAACTGCCCCGCACCACAGACTAGGCAGCAGGATTTTGCCTCTGCTAGTACTTTAGTAGGTCCAAATTTCTGCAGTGATATTGGTAGCATGACTGTCTGAATGAACTGAAACATTTAGTTATGCCATGGCACATCTGTCTGCAAAAAGGCACTTGCATATATCAATCAGGCCCAAGAAGCTGCTATGGAACCAGAGAGAATGGAAGTTTTGCATCTCAATTATCTAATTGGACTAGATTTGTTATTCCACTTAAACATGATGTAAACTATTTAGATACATTTATTAAGTTTGCCTTCCTCTCCTTTAAAATTAAAAATGGACCGTGGTTATCTGAATGATGTTAAAATAATTATCCCAGAAGTACTTATGTAGTCTATATCTTCTTAGCTATTTTCACCTATTAAACACAAATAGGAGTTCCTGTCTCAACAGAAACGAATCTGACTAGTATCCATAAGGACACAAGTTCAATTCCTGGCCATGCTCAGTGGGTTAAGGATCAGGCATTGCCATGAGCTGTGGTGTAGATCTAAGCCGTGGCTTGTATGGCATAGGCCAGTGGCTACAGCTCTGATTTGACCCCTAGCCTAGGAATCTCCATATGCCATGGGTGCAGCCTTAAAAAGATAGATAAATACATACATGCATACAAACATATCTAACCCAGTGAAGACTAGGAATCATCAGCAGTTGTGTTACCACATGCCACAGTCCTTAAAATGCTTTTCTCAGACCTCCTAGTGTGAGGAGGCCTGAAATCCTGTCCCTCTGGAACCACCACTGCATTTGCCCCAAGGTCACTCTTCCCATGTAGTGCTCCCAGTCAGTGATGGCGCATGGCAGAGGTGCTAAGGCAGGTCCATTCCAACAATATGCAAGACTCCTCAATAACTGATTCCAGGACTCCTCATCAACCTGGCCAAGCATTTCTTGGCACTGCACTGTAGTCTGAGATGCCTTCTCCCCAATCCTCTGTCCCTCCCTCCTCCCTTCTACATGGACAGTCTGAAGTCTCTCCTGCCTCCCCCTGCTCCCTCCCCCAAAATCACTTTCATGTCTAATGGCACCTTGGCATTTGCCTTGGGTGAATTCAAACTAACACAGGTGGTACAGAGAGTGGTCTGAGAAAACAGTCAGGAAGATGGGAATTTGGGATGGGCTCACTCCCTGCAAGATCAGAGCAGGTAAGAGATTTAACCAACAGGGAGTTGACTATTGTGGAGATAGTCAATAGAGCACAGTTTCCCTAGGAACAAAACAGAAGAGCAGCCAGCGAGTGTACTATTTAACATCTTTTTTAAAAAAGCAAGAGTGGGGGAATTCCCACTGTGGCACAATGGGATCTGTGGCATCTCTGGAGCGCTGGAATGCAGGTTCAATCCCTGGTCCCGTACGTTAGGTTAAGGATCTGGCATTGCTGGCCCAGGAACTACATATGCTTGGGGGCGGCCAAAAAAGAATAAATAAATAAATAAATAAAGGCATTTGTTTAAAAAAAAAAAAAGGTAAGAATGGGAAAGCAAGAAGCCAATAACAACATCTATTTTTAAAAAGTCACGAGTCTGGAATTCCCACTATGACACAGTAGGTTAATGATCCCACTAGTCTCTGCAGTGTTGCTGGATTGAGCCTCAACCTGGCGCAGTGGGTTAAGGATCTGGCAATGCCACAACCGTGCCATAGGTTGCAGATGAGGCCAGGATATAATCCCTGGCCTGGGAACTTCCATATGCTGCAAGTGCACCCAAAAAAAGAAAAAAAGAAAAAGGAAGGAAGGAAGGAAGGAAGAAAGAAAGAAAGGTAGGTCACGGTCCTTTGCTCAGTGCACACACCTGAGCAAATTTTCAGATCCAGAACCCTTTGGCTAAATACCACAGAAGGTATGTACTATAATGATTCCTATGAGACCCATTGCAGCAACCTAGCAAGGTTGTAAGCCTCACATTGAGCCCTTGGCCTATGAGGTAAGAGCTATCACAGTGGGGAAAACCAAGTGGCGATCTTTGAAACTGTCCTTTCTCACAGCCAGCACAGTAAATTGAAAATGATATTGCAACCTAGAAATGATGCCAGAGATTAGTTCTGCCATTAAAGAACTAAAGGAGGCAAAGATGACGGCTACTATCATATCTTTATTTAATTCACAAATCTGGCCCTTGCAAAATCCTTCTTGGAGAATGATTATAGATGAAGCTCAGTCAAATAGTATCCTTGTTCATGGCTACTGTGCCAGACATCGTACTATTACTCTGCTTCAAATTTTCCCCTCAGAAAGAGGCACCCAAGAGAAGTTGCTCCCAGGTCCAACATGAAGAAGTAGATCTATGTGGCACAAGGTTTAGACTGTGGCAGTCATGAAAATGCTCTCTCAGGACACTTGTTTTAGGAGTCTCTGAATTTACCACTACATTTGCCCCAAGGCCTCACTCCCCATGGACTGTTCTCAGTCAGTGATGGGAGCACAGCAAAAGTACCAAGACAGGTCCATTCTGGAAGTATGCGGGACTCCTCCATGGCTTCGATCCCAGGACTCCTATCAACCTGGCCAAATCTTTCTTGGCATTGCACTGCAGTCTGAGACACCTCCTCGGTCCTTCCTCTCTTCATGATCTGGAGACCCTCCTCCACTTTCTCCTGCTTGTTCTCCCACTAAATCTATTTCTTAGTGGACCTAAACTAGAACACCCCTGAAATCTGGAGAGATAGGATCTGCATTTCCACTGGCAATGTTTTAAACTACACAAAATGTTTTAAAACTATACAAAGTGACCAGACTTACTTATTTCTTTATTTTTACCACAATAAAGGTAACCTGCTAAAGTCTGAAGATGATTAAGGAAATAAACCTGGAACAAAAATGGTTTTGTATCCTAAAATTTGCATAAAACATAGAGGACAAAGGGGCAAATGTAGGCTCGGTGCCAAGGTAAACGTGCTCTGTACTGACAGTGCCAGTCACACAAACAGGGTCTGCCCAGAGCTGGTCTTACTTGTGTTCCTAACTTGTCTGAAAATGTTTGTCATTCCTGGATCAGCACTTTTAGTTTAGGTCTTGGTGCCAACAGTACCTTTAATTTTGTGGTTTCCATTCATCGGCTCTTGGTATGGCTGTTGATTCATGCAACCTCACCCAGAGAAGAATAAATGGTTTCCCACTTCTGGTGGAGTAAACCTAGATTAGAAGCCATAGTTTGGTGGACTCTGCTCAAATGAGCCACATTCTGCCAGGTTTGTGGTTGATTTAACCTAAAGTGCAATAATCTTTTCACTTTCCAGATATGTCCAGGATTTCAGAAGTGGTCCAAAGTTAATCTGGATCTGCGAAAGGTGTGGTTTTCTCAGAGTCACTCAGACCTAGAGGATCCTATAGTTATTCTTACTCTTGGTGACTAATGGACAAATCATTTAATGTCTTTGTGTTTCATTTCCTAATGGATATAATAACCCCTTCTTTGAGAAGGTTGTGATGCTTTATATATTTGTATGGAATGCCTTGAAACCCTTAACTGAGATAAGGGGGAAAAAAGTTCTCATATGCACCATTTTGAATTTAAGGACAAAGAATTTGATTAAATCTTGTGGCTTAGTTCATTAGGCTTTCTCAACTTAATTGATCTTATCTATGCTGAAGTCTCTTGAATGAATATTTTATTGGCACATTATATTTTATTTTTCGAGGGTGTGGACTGTGCCTAGCATATATTTGGCAGCAGTACCCAGCACCATGATGGATATTTAATAAACGCACATAAACTTGTAGGAAGCAAAGTGGCAAAGTGAAGAAGTTATTGACCCAAATCACAAGATCAGGGTTTAAGTTTCACATCTACTACTAATACACTATAGAATCTTCCACAAATCACTCAACTTTAATTTTCTCTCCTGAGAATGAGAATTGGCATTAGTCTTAAGTAACATTCAGGGTTTTTTAAAATAACATATCACAATTTATGAAGTTATCACTCTTTTATATTATCTAATGATGAGCCACATTTTAAAAAAGAATACAGAGACACTTATAAGTAAATACTTTTATTTTTCTCAAAATCTGTACTGCTTCTTAAAAGACACTGTGATATAACTCAAAGAGTGCTAGACCTGTGTTCTAAAATGGATTTGCTACTTCAATGCTTTTGGGGATTTAGGTAACTCATTTTACATTTGTAGGACTCGGTTTCTTCTGTGTAAAATTAGGGTATTAAATCAGATTAATTCTAGAGTATTCCTACTCAATCTAAGGTCTATTTGAGTCCTAACAGCCTGTAATTGTTCTAGGTGCCTTTTTTTTTTTTTTTTTTTTTTTTGGTCTTTTTGTCTTTTCTAGGGCCCATAGCATATGGAGGTTCCCAGGCTAGGGGTCTAATCGGTGCTGTTGCTGGCAGCCTACACCACAGCCACAGCAATGCAAGATCCAAGCCACGACTGCGACCTACACCACAGCTCAGGGCAACACCAGATCCTTAACCCACTGAGCAAGGCCAGGGATCGAACCTGCAACCTCATGGTTCCTAGTCGGATTCATTAACCACTGGGCCATGATGGGAACTCCTAGGTGACATTTTAAAATGTATTTTTTCCCCTGATTCATAGTTACTTTAAATTTTTCATTTAAAAATGTTTAAAGATTAGAGAAATACAGTAAGTAAAAAGTTGAGTTCATTGTAATGATGTTCCCTAGAGATTAATGTTAAAATCTGGTATGTAACGTCTCAAAGTTTTCACTTACAGACTTATATAGTTACATTATAATTATTGCCATTATTTACAAAAATGAAAGCATGTCATACTTACTTTTACGATTTTTTTATTTAATAATATATAATGAACATCTTTCAACCAGATATATGCATTTCTACCTCATTCTTTTTCATGATTCTTTTACATTGAATGGATGTTTCTAATTTATTCACTTATCTCCTATTGGTGAACATTTGTTTTAAAATTTTTATAATGGGCATTGTGGATAATCTATAGGCTTCTTTTTTTCATCTATTTTGTACAACTTTGGAAGTATTTCTTTAAGGTAGAGTTCTAAAACTGAAATTGCTGGGTGAAATAGTACAATTTCATACATAGAGCCAAACTGCTCTCTAAACTAGTGTTAACAATATACATCCCCACAAACAATGTAAGAAATAAGAACACTAGGTGGTGCTAAGAATGTTAATTCAGGTGTACCATGTGGCAAGAATTGGGGAGGCTTATTATCTAGTTGGGGCCTTTACCTCAGAATGAATCTAGACTAGTGCTGACGTAAAGGATATATCCTTAATTTGGGTCTGGTTGGTTCACCATCTGGCATATCACATGTAGTCCCATAAAGCAGAACTAGGGCCAATGTATGGAAATGACAGGTAGATTCTGACTTAATAAAAAGGAAAAAACTTCCAGCATCAGAATTTTCCCATAAAAAAGTGCTTTGCTTCTTAACTAGTGAGTACCCAGTCACTATACTATAACTGGTGAACACAGCTGAAGGGTGCATGACCTTTTGTGAAATAAGTAATTAGATCTGATGACTTCTAAGGTTTCTTTCAGATTCTATGGCTCAAGAACACATAGATTTGAAAAACAGAATTGAGGTTAAATCATCCCACAAACATTTGTCTCCCTGGATTCTGTTTCATGTTAGAATAATAATTTTTTTGTCTTTATCCTCCATATTTGAATATTGCATTGGTTAATTTTGTAGGTTTAAATGTCTTTCAAAGCTCAAGTTAATGTCTCTTTTTCATTCAATTATTCAACAAATATGTATACTGAGCCCCTACTACATGCCAGGCAGAGTACTAGCTGGGGATCTGACAGTGAACAAAACAGACAACTGCTGCTCTCAAAGAATTTATAGATTGTGCATGTAAACATAAGGCTATATTTTCAGGCATCCTTAAAACAGTTATTTTAACTGACTATTAAATTAATTGGGAGTTCTCTTGTGGTACAGTGGGTTAAGGATCTAGCATTGTCACTGTTATGGCACAGTTCCACCCTGACCCAAAAACTTCCCGTGCCATGGGCCAGGCCAAAAACAAACAAAAAAATTTAAAATAATTAATCAGATAGCTTGTCCAGTAAATCTGAATATGTTCACTAAGAATATCAGAAACATGTGACCATTTCTTTTAAACCATTTCTCACTGTTTTTTTTTTTTTTCAGTAGACAGAAATCATTACCTGAACATTTGAGGTAAAGGTAAGAACCAAAATAATTATCTAATCTAAAGGTAAAACAAAGAAAACACAGTTGCTTTAGTTGTCTAGGCAACTGCATCAATGTTCCCTTTTCACCTACGGATATTCACAGGCCCAAATTCTAAGGTTAGAAATCTCTGAGTGCTCAAATAATATAAACATTCTCTGGTGCCAAGCCCAAATGTCACATTTCTTCTGACAAAAATGCTATAGATACAAGAGAAAACAAGGAGAGAAGGGATCAAGGGATGGCTCAGGTTGAAATGTATGTGTTTATGAAGAAAAGTGCCAACTAGACCACATGTGTCAAGGGGGAAAAAACACCATAAAGAGATTTCCCAAAGAAATCCCTGAGCCAAAACTCACTCTTAGGTAAAAATATCATTATCTCAGGGCATATTCCTCTCTTATCATGCATACACGAGCACAATGCTTCCTGCTGAAAGCTCATTCTGAAAATGAAATGCAGTCCCATGGTAAGCCTAGCTTCCCGAGAAGGCAGGACAGAGTAAACAAAATAATCCTCACTTTCAGTTACAGTTCTTTATTTTAGGCAGGATCTAGAATGTTCAGGAAATAGAAATCCTTTGAGAAATTTTGGCCCTTTGAAATACAGCCCCACCAGTTAAATTTGGCCAAAGGTTTTTAAATCCCATTTCTAAAACACCCAGCAAGGAGTGTTTTTATAGCTCAGGAGCTTTAAAAAAATCAATTATTTCTTTATGAGGTTTCCAACCTGACATTCAGTGCAAACCATTACCTTTCACCCTGAGATCTAAATGTGTACTGATCATGTGTAACTAACTCAGGGCAAACATAATTCCTCTTGTACAATTTGGAGGCTAACCCACTTGATGTTTCATTTCACATAAAACCTTCACTTTCTATTACCATCAAAGAGAGTTCTGTATCCTGATATGGAATGTACGCATTGACTTTTTTGAGGTTGCAACAAATGAAATTGTCAATTTTGGACCTATTAAAACAGCAAATTAACACGGCTCATCTCAAGCAAGATGTCATTTTTTTCAGACCTCTGTTTCTTCATCTATAACTTGAGGGTGTTCAACAAGATGAACTCAAGGATCCCAGGTCTAATAGTCTATGATTCTAAGAGTTACAGAATCAAGTTTATACCCAGATAAACATATGCATAGGTGCCATTTGCTACTGTAATTTTGCTACAGAAAGAAAAAAATAATTCATTTAACAGGTATTTATTGAATACCTACTTTGGGGAAAGCCCTATTAAATAGGTAATTTTATGATATGGAGATACTAGAACTTACTGGGCTATTTATAGAGAGAAAATCCTAAAATATTTGGAGGCTTGAATTTCTTGAGCTTTACACCAAATTTGACTTTGTGTATATTGAACACATGGTCATGCTTAGGAGTTGTAAGGGGAATATTTAACAACTACAGTCATAATTTTCTTCCAATGTCCTCTGGAGGCCCTGGGCTGAGTCTATGAATAAGGAACAAGCTGAGCCACAAGAATTTCACAACTTCTTTCAAGCATTCACTTCATTATAAAGGATAATTTATGAAGTTATAAATGTGCCAAATTTTCCCAGGATAGGTGCCCAAATCTTATGAATAAGCGATAAACCACTGAAAGTGCATTAACTCTTTTAAGGAATCAATCATTCATCTCGCAAACATTGCCTGGATGTTTATTATGTCTGACACTGGGCTTATATTTGAGATATGGAAATATGCAGTCCCTCTCTTCAAGGAGCTCATATTCTAATGGACCAAAAAGATAAGTAGGAGTTCCCACTGTGGTGCAGTGAGTTAAGAATCTGACTGCAGAGACTTCGGTTTGATCCCCCGACTGGCGCAGTGGGTTAAAGCATCCATGTAGCTCACAGCTGTGGCTCAAAAACAATCCCTGACCCAGGAACTTCCATATACCACAGGTGAGGCCATTAAAAAATAAGTAAATAAACAGATAAGCAAACAAATACTTGCACTACCTTTTGACAAGTATTTGTGCAAAGTACTATGACAGGAGAGGGGCATTGGAGCACTTAATTCACAAAGAAGGCAACATCTGAATTGGAATTTGAAGATATAAATTTCATGAGGTGGGAGTGGGAGGGGGGATACCACCAGCTAATTGAACAGGATGTACAAAAATGCCAAGATCTGGAAGAATAGTCTTTATTCAGAGGAAGGTGAGAACACCTATAGGGTAGAGAGGCAAAGATGTTAAAGGAAGTAAGATGAGTCAGGTAGATTGGGACTAATTTTTGAAATGCTAAGGTCAACTAAAGAATGAACTGTTCCACGTATAATAGAAAACCACTAGGGGAAGTAGGGGTATAGCGTAACCAAATTAGGAAATTTTGAGATTATCCAATGGCAGTTTGAATGATAGTTTGAAATGCAGTAAGTTGGAGTCATCTTTTTTTTTTTGGTTTTTTTAGGGCTGCATTAGTGGCATATAAAAGTTCTCAGGCTAGGTGTGAAATCGGAGCTGTAGCTTCTGGCCTATGCCACAGTCATAGAAACGTAGGATCAGAGCCACATTTGCGACCTACACCACAGCTCATGGCAAGGCCGGATCCTTAACCCACTGAGCAAGGCCAGGGATCGAACCTGTGCCTTCATGGATAACTACTCAGATTTGTTACTGCTGAGCCACCACGGGAACTCCCTAATATTCTCCTAATAGTATGGAAAAGAGAAGGATTAAACTTCATAATCCTCATATAGAGTATAAGTAAAATACTCTATAAACAGCAGCTAACTATCACCCAGACACTTAAAATCATTCATGTGGATCATTCATTCCTGAGTTTCATCTATTCATAAATTAATCAATCTAAAATGTCAAAATATCCAATTTGATTGTATTTTTTCAACAAATTGGCTAGTTTTCTAGTATAATATAGAGATAATTATCTGCTTATTAATTTCTATAAAATCTCTTAGGCTGGCTAGACAAAAAGCAAGTTTTTAGCTTATGGAAGAGTTTTTATAACAAAAGATACCAAAGAGTATCCACTATAGATAGGAAAAAATTCTAATAGTACACTTAACTCATTCTGCTCAGATGTCACATTAACTCAATTTTCTACATAGAGAGGAAACTACAGGGATCACCCAATAGTAGAGAAACAAAAATTCAGAGTTTATTAAGAATATTTCAAGTAATTCTTTGCAGCAACAGTGCCATCTTCCTGTTTTTGCTTAGATTAATTTTAGCATTTATTTTCCTTATTTGGAACATGTCTATAAGAGGCAGGCCACAAGGAAGTAAGGGTATAGCAAAGCTTGGAGTCAGCATTTGCTACAGCTAATCCACAAATGCTGTATACACATGATGACAATAAAATTTTACTCTCAAATTCCAGATATCAGATAACTGGTTGGTGATACTCTAGCTATTAGATAACTATGTAGGATAGAAGGACTGAGGTTGTTGAATGAAAAAAGTGAATTAACTGAACTCTCACCAACTGTGAGTCAAAGGAACATGTTTCTCATGGCCCAAGGGAGGCCTGAGTAAGAGAGCTACTAAGGGCATACCTACCTATATACTGTCAAGAAAAAAACAGAGATGGTTGCCCGGGAGATGAGTAAAGATGCATCCTGAGGTTGCAGGACTGAATTCTAGCACAGTGGAATAAAAAGGAAAAAAGAAATGGGCACCTACATAAGTGGATCAGTAAATTAGGTAGGTAATAAAACTTAGTAAAGGGACCATCTGTTTACAAGCAGAGTGAGTCCCAGGAGAAAACAAAACAAAGCAAAACACAGATTCCTCTTTGTGGACCTGATGAAGACATCTGTTCCCATACCAACCTAGTTATTAGAGTCCAATCATTTTACTTTTAGGATTTCCTCAGAACCTAGAATGGTGTTCTATATATTATAAATTCTCAATAGAAAAGGATCAAGTTCATTTCTGTGTAGTCATAGTATGTATATCTGTTGATTGATTCAATTTAAAGTATTCCAGTGGATTGTCTCCAGATTGCACATAGAATATGAAGTTTATAATTTACTGCCAGTCCTAAATGTACTGTTTCACTTGCATTAATAACCAATACAGCGCCTATGAATATAATGGGCATTCAATAAATGTTTGAAGGATAAAGGTATAAAAGAATGTATTAGCTGGACTATAACCCCTGATGAAAGAAAGAAATTGGCCTATTCTTTTTTGCTGCTCCCTGCACCAAACTTTGGGAGCCAGCACGCCCACAGTGAAGGAACACCATCTGAACAAAGCTTCACAATTGCTCTCTCATTACCGCTGGGCTTCTGGCATCCAGCACGTCCTAGAGTTCTAGTGTTAAGGAATGCATTCTGAGCCTCTGCCGGCACAGGCATGTCACAGTGATGCTTCTAAACCAAACCGGAGCTCAGGTTTGTTTCAAGTCTTCACTTGCTTTTGATGGAAGGTGCGCTGGCAGTTGTTGTCATCATTAGCCTTGTGGCAATACTTTTTCCCTTAAGTGTCTCATGTCTCATATGAAAGCTTAAAGCTTGTTAAATAGGGAGGGACTTTGGAATATGTGCCAATGTCAAACAGTAAAGTTTTTATTTTCTCTTGTTATAACAGCATTAAAGGTCTGAATTTCCAAATCTCGGGTCCCTAATACCATTCAGAATTTTGAGTTAGATAATAGAGTAAGAAGAGGAAGATCCCAATTACTTTTCCTCCCTTTATGATCTTTATCATTAGATCTAGTAAATGAAAGATGTAGAGTCTGCTAGGCACCTAGGTGTGGAATTCTCCTGTAATCTTGGTGCTTATGGGATAAATGAGCTGTCCATCCATGGTTCTGTTACCTAGAGAGTCAAGATGTCTGCATTTATATGAACAACCCAATGCTTCAGTGGCATTGACATTTCCATGGCAACTGACCCAAGTGGCACGTTTAAAAATCCACAATAACTACTATTAGAAGGGAAAAAAATCCACAATAACCAAAGTTTCTTGAGCACTTACTATGTGCTGGGCAATATTTTTAAATGTTTTACATCATAAAACGTTCACAAAACACTGAGGTAGATATTTACCTCCATTTTGCAGGTGAGAAAACCTTGGATTAAAGAGGTAAGGAACTTGCTCAAGTTTTTACCCACTATAAGGAAGACTTTTTAAAAGAGTAATTAGCACTTCCTAATATTATGAAAACATCCACTCTACTAGATTATATATTCCTTTAAGGCATGACCTATTGTCTACTTCATTTTGCATCTTCCACGACCTCACACATATAAACAATGCCTCACACATACAAACTTCTTAATAAAAGCTTATTAAGCAAATGAAAGGCTTCATAGTTCTGGAATGGCTATTTCTCCCACCACCCCCAGCCCCTCAGTTTCCAACTTTTTCATATTAGATAAGTTTAAGTTCTAAAACCATTATATACTCTCATATACATACACATACTTTTTCACCAAGTTGACCAGGACCCCTTGTTCTAATCCCAAAAGGTACAAGCCTCTGAGGCCAAAGCAATAGCTGCTTAATAGGTGAACTTCAGCACCAAGCAACAAGTTGGTACAGGTAATAAAGGATATGAAATCCATTTGAAATTGCAGGGAAAATTTGGGGAAGTAGAATGTATTTATCAGAATTGGAATTTGGCCAGGATTCTAAGGAAAACACCAATTACCCTTTGATAATATAAAGTAGCATATAAACAATGTTTAACTGAATTTCTGTCTAAGTTAAGAATTTCAGAGACCCACAGAAGGGACACATCATCCCCAGACAAATTCTTCCATCAAGAAGAGTTCTTTGTACTTTCACAGTAACCTCCTGTATCTAAAAAAGAAAATTTCTCATCAGGTTAGTAGCAAAAGTGAATCCTAATTAATCAAGTTGAAGGATGTAAGAGGTCTTTCCAGCAGTTCAGTCTATTGTGTACATTAAATCCAGTCAGATAGCTCCCTTCTACAAAGCTATCCATAGATGTTTCAATGTAGAAGAGACCCAAGAGAGCTGATTTCATCAAAATGAAAAATTTCTCAGGCTGCAGTTCATTATCTAAGATAGTTAGGTGTGCTCTTGCTTGATGAAAAAGTGAAGGAAGAGATTAACTTTCCAAGGTCTTTAACCACCTTCAAGATAGGAACTATATGAAAGGGCTAAAGAAGCAAAACATAACAAATAAAAATTAAGTAACCTACAGATTTAAGAGCAATACCAACTAAATACAAAGAGTGGGCCCCATTTGAAATCTAACTCAAAGCCATTGTTTTTTTTTTTAATGAAATTGGAGATATTGAACATCAATTTAATATTTGATGATATTAAGGAATTTCTGTTAATTTTTAAGTGCAATAATGTATGTTTTAGAGATACCTACTACAGTATTTGTGAATGAAATTATATAATGACTATAGGACTGACTTCAAAATGACATGAGGGGAGGAGAAGTTGGTGAGGGTATGGATGAAACCATGTTTTGATAATTACCAAAGCTCAATGATGGGTACATGAGAGTTCATTATATTTTCCCACCGCTTTTGCATATTTAAAATTTTCCATAATAAAAACTTTTTAAAGTAAATTAATCTCACTATTCATAATAGATATTGCCTAGGCAGAATAATGGGCCATGACTCAGGTATAATTTCTAACAACACAATAATTCTCTCTCCTTTCAAAAAAAAAAAAAAAGAATATAAATAAATGTGACATTTTATAGCAATAATCTTGAACTTTTTCTAAGTAAGTTTTCCAAAACCTAAACAAAATTAAAACATAAGCCCTGATACTATTGTTTACTTTGAATGTTTGAATTTTTCCAATTAAAGTTTTTTCTTAAAACTAAATCAAGCAAACCACTTTATTTGTCTAAACCCCAGCTGAGCTGAACCCAATAAACTAATGTTTATTGACCAATAGATGAAGTAAAAGCACTTCTGGTGGGGTTTTGTTTTTTAGCACTTTTGTTCTTTAAATGTACAATAAACTCATTGATTTTGTTGTAAACATTCAAATGAAATTTACTGAATCATGCTCTCATTAAACCCTGAAAGATGTTGTGAATATCAGAAAAGAAATGGGATCTGCATTTGAGAACTCACAGCCAAATTTGCAAGATGAGATTAACATAGGAAATAATCAGAATGCAGTCTGAACACTCAATAAATTGTGTATTGCTAGTCAAACCTGTACTTAATATTTTAAAATAATCTCTAAATAAAACTGAACCAAACCAATTTATCGTTCAGTCCATCCTACATCTATTTACTTCATTTGCATTTATCATTACTTTATTACAGCTTCAGTTTTATTTTGAAGAGTCTGCTGCTGCCTCAAGTCCTTTAAGGACATGTGCAGGCTGACATCAACTGGCTCTACATGATGCTGTCTCTTAGTGTTTACACTTTGTCTAATCCCCTCTCCTTCAGTGTGGGCTTCTAACCAACAGAAAATGATAAAGATGTCCTGCTACTTCTGTGCTCACATTATGCTATATACCACTCTGTCTTACTAGCAGACTTACTCTAGAGACTCCTTACTGTCTTTATGAATTAAATTTATGTTGGGAAAGCCCACAAGGCAGGGAACTGTGAGAAGCTCCAAGGCATCTGCAGGCAGCTGTGAGCTGAGGGCAGCTTCAACTGATAGCTTGCAAGAAGCCAGGACCCTCAAACCAGCCAACAACTGAGTGAACTTAGAAGATTCTTCCCAGTCAAGGAGTTCCCTTCTGGCTCAGCGGTTAACAAACCCGGCTAGGATCCATGAGGTTACTAATTCGATCCCTGGCCTCATTCAGTGGGTTAAGGATCCGGTGTTGCCATGAGCTGTGGTGTAGGTTGCAGACGTGACTTGGATCCCGTGTTGCTATGCCTGAGCCATAGGCTGGCAGCTGTAGTTCCAATTCAACCCCTAGCCTGGGAACTTCCACAAGCCGAGGGTTTGGCCCTAAAAAAAAAAAAAAAAAAAAAAGCAAAAGAAAAGAAGATTCTTTCCAGTCAAGCCTCCAGATAAGAGAATGCAGCCCAGCTAACACCTTGATTACAGCTTGGTGAGATCCTAAGCAGAAGACCTAGCTTTTTAAATTTATTTATTATTTATTTATTTATTTTCCATTTTAGGGCCACACCCACGGGATATACAAGTTCCCAGGCTAGGGGTCGAATCGGAGCCACAGCTGCCGGCCTACACCACAACAATTCCAGATCTGAGCCTAGGCTGCGACCTCCGCCACAGGTCACTAGTTGCCAGATCCTTAATCCACTGAGCGGGGGCCAGGGATCTAACGAATCCCCATGGATACTGATTGGTTACCGGGAGCCACAACAGGAACTCCCAGAAGGCCTAGCTAAGCCACACCCAGTCTCCTGACCATAGAAACTGTGAGATAATACCTGAGTGCTATTTTAAGCCAGTAAATTTGTGGTAACTTTTCACAAAGTAATAGAAAACTTCTATAGCAGAAATTTTTAAATACTAATATGTAAGAGTTCAACTGAATCTTGCTATGCCTTGTTTTTTAAAAAAAGAAAAGAAATATGCAAAGCCAGAAGATTTGCCTGACAAAATCAAAATATCTTTAAAGAGGACTTTTATTCCATCCTGAGAACAATTTTTCAGATTTAATAAGGTTTTTAGGAGAACACAATAATTCCAGAGGAAACAACCTGGAAAAATTGCTGTGTGCTGTATCTGAGTTAGGTAAGAGAACAGACAATATATCAGTTCTATCAGTTTTTGCTTCATGTGTTTTTAAGTCTGTTAGGCAATATAAACCTTTAGATTGTTACATCTCCTTGATAATTGCCCTCTTTATCATTAGGAAATGACCTTCTTTATCCCTTGTAAATTTCTATTTAGCCCACCTTCTCCTTGTACCCTTATTCATGTTTTTCTGCCTTTTATAATTCTTGGAGTGATTTTTATGATTACATTTTTTCTTAATGTTACGTTAGTTCTAATTCTTTGTCCCAGTTTGTGAGTGTGTATGTTTGTGTGTGTGTAGCTGGTTATTTTAGGATTTACTTATCACAGTCTATTGTCAAGTAATAGATCATTTCGTATTAGTATAAGATTGTTACAATATACTTCCATTTCTCCCCTCCTGGTCCTTGTGCTATTGTTTGCATACATTTTATTTCTGCACATGTAATTTTTTTTTTCTTTTTAGGGCCACACCTGCAGCAATGGAAGTTCCCAGGCTAGGGGTCAAATTGGAGCTGCCGCTGCTGGCCTATGCCACAACCACAGCAATGCCAGATCCAAGCCACATCTGTGACCTACGCTGCAGCTTGCAGCAACACCAGAACCTTAACCCACTGAATGAGACCAGGAATCAAACCCTCATCCTCACAGAGCCTATGTTGGGTTCTTAATCTGCTGAGCCACAATAGAAACTCCTTTTGCATGTGTTATAAAGCCCACAGTATATTATCATGTCTGCTTTAAACAGTTATCTTTTAAAGAGTTTTTTTAATAATAAAAAAGTCTTCTATTTTACTCACATATTTACCATTTCCAGTATTTCCCCCCCCCCCTTTTTTTTTGTCTTTTGTGTTTTTAGGGCTGCACTCATGAAATATGGAAGTTCTCAGGCTAGGGGTCAAATCGGAGCTGTAGCCACTGGCCTACACCACAGCCGCAACAGTACCAGATCCGAACCGCATCTGTGACCTACACCATGGCTCACAGCAATGCCAGATCCTTAAGCCACTGAGCAAGGTCAGGGACTGAACCCATGTTCTCATGGATAACTAGTGGGTTCATTAACCACTGAGTCACAACGGGAACTCTTTTATTTTTTTAAATGATTTTTATCTTTTCCATTATAGTTGGTTTACAGTGTTCTGTCAGTTTTCTACTGTACAGCAAAGTGATCCAGTCACACATACATATATACATTTTTTCTCACATTATCCTCCATCATGCTCCATTACATGTGACTAGATATAGTTCCCAGTGCCATACAGCAATGAGATCCTGCTTATTCACTCCAAATGCAATAGTTTGCATCTATTAACCCAGACTCCCGGTTCATCCCACTCCCTTCCCTTCCCCCCGCCCTTGGCAACCACAAGTCTGTTCTCCAAATCCACGCATTTCTTTTCTGTGGAAAGGTTCAGTTGTGCCATATATTAGATTCCAGATATAAGTGATACCATATGGTATTTGTCTTTCTGACTTACTTCATTTAGTATGAGAGTCTCTACTTCCATCCATATTGCTGCAAATGGCATTATTTTGTTCTTTTTTATGGCTGAGTACTATTCCATTGTGTATATATATACCACATCTTCTTAATCTATTCATCTGTTGATGGATGTTTAGGTTGTTTCCATGTCTTGGCTATTGTGAATAGTGCTGCAGTGAACATGTGGGTGCATGTGTCTTTTTCCAGGAAAGTTTTGTCCAGCTATATGCCCAAGAGTGGGATTGCTGGGCCATATGGTAGTTCTATATTTAGTTTTTAAGGTATCACCATTCTGTTTTTCATAGTGGTTTTACCAATTTACATTCCCAGCAACAATGTAGGAGGGCTCCCTTTTCTCCACACCCTCTCTAGCATTTGTTATTTGTGGACTTATTAATGATGGCCATTCTGACTGGTGTGAGGTGGTACCCATTTCCTGTGTTTTTCATTCCTCTGTGTAGATTCAGATTTCTGGCTGGTATCATTTTCTCTTTAACGTTTCTTAGTATGTAAGTCTGTCAGTGATTAATTATTTCATCTTTAGTGTATCTAAAATTACTTTGCTTTCATTTCTGAAAGATATTTTCACTTGGCATAGAATTAGAAGTTAATAGTTTCTTTTTTTCCACAAATGCTGCTCCACTATGTTCTGACCTGCATTGTTCTAACAAGAAGTCTTATGTCAATGTCACAAGGACATAAAATATCATTTTCTTCTAGACATAATGTGTCTTTTTTCTTTTTCTTTTCTTTTTTGTTTTGTTTTGGTGGGTTTTTTGTCTTTACAGGGCCACACCCACGGCATATGGAGGTTCCCAGGCTAGGGGTCTAATCAGAGCTGTTGCTGCCGGCCTACACCAGAGCCACAGCAATGACAGATCCGAGCCATGTCTGTGACCTACACCACAGCTCACGGCAACGCCAGATCCTTAGCCCACTGAGCAAGGCCAGGGATCGAACCTGCAACCTCATGATTCCCAGTCAGATTTGTTTCCACTGCACCAAGACAGGAACTCCTTTCTGGGTTTTTTGTTTGGTTTTGTTTTTGTTTTTGGGATGTGGAAATTCCTGGCCAGAGATCAAACATGTGGTACAACAGGGACAATGCTGGATCCTTAATCCACTGAGCCAACAGGGAACTCTGATGTTCTCTTTTTCCTTACTGGATGCCTTTAATATTTCTTATCACGGGTTTAATATTTTCTCATCACTATTTTTTTTTACATTTTCTCTTTATCAATGTTTTATTATGCTGTATGTTTTTTATAATTTTTTTTTTTAGGGCCACATCTGTGGCATATGGCAGTTCTCAGGCCAGCAGCTGAATCAGAGCTGTAGCTGCTGGCCTACACCACAGCCATAGCAATGACAGATCCTAACCCACTGAGCAGGGCCAGAGATCAAACCTGCATCCTCATGAATACCAATCAGGTTTGTTACTAGTGAGCCACAATGGGAACTCCTATTCTTTGTAATTCTTTTTTCTTTTTTTATAAATCTAGGATCATTTTATTTTTATTTTTTCTTTTTTTTATTTTCCCACTGTACAACAAGGGGGTCAGGTTATCCTTACATGTATACATTAAAATTACAGTTTTTCCCCCACCCTTTTCTTCTGTTGCAACATGAGTATCTAGACATAGTTCTCAATGCTATTCAGCAGGATCTCCTTGTAAATCTATTCTAAGTTGTGTTCTTTTTTTTTTTTTGTCTTTTTGCCTTTTCTAGGGCCGCTCCCATGGCATATGGAGGTTCCCAGCCTAGGGGTCTACTGGAGCTGTAGCCGCCAGCCTACACCAGAGCCACAGCAATGCAGGATCCGAGCCGCATCTGCAACCTCCACCATAGTTCACAGCAACGCCAGATCCTTAACCCACTGAGCAAGGCCAGGAATCAAACCCGCAACCTCATGGTTCCTAGTCGGATTCGTTAACCACTGAGCCACAACGGGAACTCCCTTTGTAATTCTTATGCTTAGAATTTATTGAGCTTCTTGAATCTCTAGGTCTATAATTTTCAGCTATTATATCTTCAAATAATTTTTTAATTCCTCCCTCCCTTTCCTCTTCCTTAGAGATTCTAGGTACCATACATATTAGGTTGCTTGAATTTCCCCACTTTGCTAATTTACTGTTGGTTTTTTTTGTTTGTTTGTTTGTTTTTTAGGCTTTTTTCCACCTGTGTATACCAGTTTCCTGGGACTGCTATAATAAGTTACTACAAACTGGGGTCTAAAACAACCAAATTCTATTCTCTTGTGATTCAGGAGGCCAGAAGTCCAAAACCAAGATGCTGGCATTTTTTTATTCCCTCTGGACAGCCTAAGGGAGAAACTGCCCAATGCCTGCCTCCTTGCTTCCAGTGATTTCCAGCAATCCTTGGCATTTCTTGGCTGGCTGATAGATGCAGCACTCCACTCTCTACTTCCATCTTCAGGTGGCCTCTTTTACTTCTGAGGGCCTTCCTCATTTGTTTCCTTCCTCTCAGGTATCACAATGCTTCACTATTAAATGTCCATTGTTTGAAAACTGTCTTTTCAAATATTGTGTTGTTTTACAGTTATTTCAGCCAGGAGAGTGAATGTAGTCACTGTTTTCCATATTGTCCAGAGGAAGAAGTCTTCCACTAATCTTAAGTATAGTTGTCCCTCTGAATCCTTGGGTTCTGCATCTGCAGATACAGAGGGTCAATCGTACTACCCCATTTTATATAAGGGACCTGAGCCTCCTTTATATAAAATGGTATTCATAGGGCTCCTAGAACCCATCTCCAGCAAATACCAAGGGAGGACTGCAGTACACAACTGATGTAAATATTCTCTCCAAGAAATTGTCTTTCTTTTCCTGAAAATTACATGTACGTCTCACAAAAAGTAGTATATTTTATACTACTTTAAATTAAATCACTAAAGGAAAAAGTCAGGGTGGTTTACTATGATAAATAATTTTGACAATTAGAGACATACTCCTCTTTTGAAGAACTGAATTACAAATCATTGAGTTCTACATATCAAAGTTGTTGGAATGCACATCGATAATTTTGTTTTAGGGATTTTACCCCCCGGAATCCAATATACACAATGCTTTAATCCCTTTAAAAGAGGGAAGAATTTGAGTTCAGACAGCTAAGTGTATTTTCTTTAAGTCTTTAATTTGGGGAAAACTTCACTGGTAGTTTGTTTAGTTTCTCAAAGGCCTTGTGTCAGAACAACATGAAAGTTGATACCAATAAATTCTATAAGGTTGGTAAGAATTTCTGCTAAGGCACACTGGTAGCTGCCGATAGCAAGACCTTTTAAAGTCTAGTAAATGACAGAAATTTTTCTCATCATGGGATGCCCCAAGCCCATTTCCTCACAGTCTCTGTCCTCTCAAAGTATCCACTTTAGTGATATATGAGGGAGGAATGGTATATCATTAAGTCTGATTTTTTTCCCTTCCAAATAGCCTTTTACCCAGTGAGAAAATAGATACTAAGTTTAAATGTTATAAATTTCTTGTAGTGGAGTTCAGACAAGGGATACAGGGAGAAAAGTTCTAGGTATAGGAAAGCACTGAAAGGTAAATCCTTCAGCATTTAATTCTAGATGATGTAACCAAGCACCAGCATAAGAGTCCTCACAACTCTACCCACACACTGTAAGCTTCCAGAATATCTGTCCCTGCAAGCCCAGGCATTCCTTTAGCCTTCAGCTGCTTTGAGTAGTGAAATTGCTTGACTTGCCATGGCAAGGTTCTGTGTATTATGAACATACAGTGGGGAAAATTATCTGAATGGACCCAATTGTATATGATGACATGTCCCACTAGGACTGGTCAGAGTAAAGACAGTCACAGATCCTGCAGTGCAAACCTAATTGAATAGACTGTTTCTTTACCATGTTGGGAAAACACTGTCAACTGGCACATGCAGCCTCTTCTAAGATTTGTGCATTGGGTGCCAAAAATGGAAATAGCGACATTATGAGTCACTCTTATGTCAGTATTAGATATTTATTCCTTCGGGAAATACATTTTTAATTAGAAATTACTTCTAACTCCAAGCCAAGTCTCAATCCTGTAGAAAATGTTTTCCTTCAAACCCAAGATATTTCTATTTCCAGCAATAGACTCTTTTGCATTATTATCCAGATGATATTTACCTGCTGCTATGCTACAAAGGATATCTCCTGTTTCTTATCTTGTTCTCAAAGAAAAACTTTCCAGAGGAAAGTATTTTTAATTTGTCTCTAGTTTTGAGGTAGTCTTCAGGGTTTGGGTTTTGGGTGCCTGATGAAATTAGAACAACAGTTTCTGTTAGCACCTGAAGTTAGCCTCTCAGTGTTTTCAACATAATCTTGAAGGCTTTGCATATCGCATCTCATTTGTTTCCTTATCTGCTACATTTGATTAGAAATAGTGATATAGGTGATACTATTTTTCAGCCTTTGAGAGGGGCATATTTGTTTAATATTGTGAGACCTGGGGTTTATCACCTTTCATCTAGAAACCAATATGAATAAAGCAACTAGCAATAGGTATAATAACACTAACAATCAGATACTATTTTTGATATGTTCATACTTACTTGGTCATCTTGAATAAATATGAATATGGAAGAGTAAGAACCAGCTTCATAATTTACCAAATCTAGTGCAAAATGAAAATGTGGGGCCATTGCTCAAAAATTCTTAAAAATTTCACAACACAGCATTAAACCAAGCACAAGACTTTCTGAGAGCAGGGCCCTCTGTGACTGCACAATTCATACACACTGAGACAAAAGTCACTGCTAAGTCCCCCTCACATTCTTCTGCTATATTTCTTACCTATTCAGATAATTTCACACATCATTTTATGATGTCTTAATACCAATGCAAAGTTCATAGTAGTTCCATTGAAGAAGAGGAAAAACAGTCATTTGTGACAAGGAAATTAAAACACTTCTATATATTTTATAAATTAGATAATAGTCATTATTTAATTAGTGAGTTTAATGGTATTTGGGTCAGACTATTTAAAATGGAATTTAACGTTTAACTAATCCATGATCCCCAACTGTTAAACTTTTATGATTCTTATAATCCTCCATCCGAAATCCAGTTCATCAATATTGAAATCAGCTTGAATAATGGGAAGCCAAGGAGCTGAGCGGAACAGGTGAGAGAAGGTAATGGAGCTGAGGACATTAGCATTTTGATATCTCATGACTGCATATAGTAAAGACACTAACACCTCGTCTTAGTCAGTTCAGGCTGTTATAACAAAATACCATAGGCTGGGTAGCTCTTTTATAAGCTAAAATTTATTTCTCCAGTTCTGGAGGCTAGAAGCCATAGATCAAGGTGCTGGCAGATTGGGTGTCCAGTGAGGAGGGCCAGGGTCACAGATGACCATCTTCTCACTGTGCTCTCACATGGTAGAAGGAGTGAGAGAGCTCCTGGCATCACTTTTATAAGGGCACTTAGCCCATCATGGAGACTTCACCATCATGACCTAATCACCACCCACAGTTTCCACCTCCAGATACCTCTTTACATTGCGGATTTAGGTTTCAACAAATAAATTGTTCAAGGACACAAACGTTCAGTCACAGGAAGGGCACTAGGAAAATTAACACCCAGGCCTCACCCTCCTTCCTCTCTCAGATTTCCTGCTGGTGTTCTTCATGGACCAAACTCAACAAAAGGCCACAAGTTAAGGGAGCTTAATATGTACAGTCCAGTGCTTCTCAAAACTTAGCATGAATTAGAATCACCAGGATTAGACTGAATTTTTAAAACAGATTAGTGGGCCCACCTGAGTTTCTGATTCAGTAAGTCTGGGTGAGACCTAAATTATCTGCATTTCTAATAAATCCCTAGGTAATGCTGCTGGTCCTCAGGTCACACTTTCATCACACTGATGTCATCAAAACAAGATAACCTCTTTGGGAAGAAAGCAGTGTAGAGAAGGGTGGAGTGTACAGTTGGAAGATATTCAGTACTGGAACCATGAAAGAGGGTTTGAAGACAACAGACTTGTTTATCATCAAGAAAACAGCTGCCTCTGATGGTAGTTCTTCTGTTTGTTTTGTTTTGTTTTTAATGCATGAATGCTAAAAGATTTACTTTGTTGCCTTGGTAGAAGAAGAAAGAAGCTTTAAGTATTTTCAATACACCTTCCAAATAGCCCCTTTGAAGGCCCAAACTTCAGACAATGAGTTGCCTCTCACCAATCATATGTTGATGAGCAGAGCAGTAAAGAGCCTTGGTTTTCCTTATACCAGTGTTCAAGAGCCTAGGGTGCTCTCTTGAAAGGAAAATCTAGAAAACTGACAGCTTCAATGCTAAATCTATGATGGATGCTTATGACTTTCCTAAGAAGTCATAAGAAATCACTATTAGGTTTTGGGTGAGTGGGATAATCAATCGAGACTTGCAGTAACTAAATATAAGACTGAAGTGCCCTGACACCTATGGTCAATTAATCTTTGACAAGGGAGGCAAGAACATAAAATGGGAAAAAGAAAGTCTATTCAGCAAACATTGCTGGGAAACCTGGACAGCTGCATGCAAAGCAATGAAACCAGAACACACCCTCACACCATGCACAAAAATAAACTCCAAATGGATGAAAGACTTAAATATACGACAGGACACCATCAAACTCCTAGAAGAAAACATAGGCAAAACACTCTCTGACATCAACATCATGAATATTTTCTCAGGTCAGTCTCCCAAAGCAATAGAAATTAGAGCAAAAATAAACCCATGGGACCTCATCAAACTGAAAAGCTTTTGCACAGCAAAGGAAACCAAAAAGAAAACAAAAAGACAACTTACAGAATGGGAGAAAATAGTTTCAAATGATGCAACTGACATGGGCTTAATCTCTAGAATATATAAGCAACTTATACAACCCAACAGCAAAAAAACCAACCAATCAATGGAAAAATGGGCAAAAGACCTGAATAGACTGTTCTCCAAAGAAGATATACAGATGGCCAACAAACACATGAAAAAATGCTCAACATCGCTGACTATAAGAGAAATGCAAATCAAAACTACCATGAGATACCACCTCACACCAGTCAGAATGGCCATCATTAATAAATCCACAAATAACAAGTGCTGGAGGGGCTGTGGAGAAAAGGGAACCCTCCTGCACTGTTGGTGGGCATGTCAACTGGTACAGCCACTATGGAGAACAGTCTGGAGATACCTTAGAAATCTATACTTAGAACTTCCATATGACCCTGCAATCCCACTCTTGGGCATCTATCCGGACAAAACTCTACTTAAAAGAGGCACGTCCACCCGCATATTCATTGCAGCACTATTCACAATAGCCAGGACATGGAAACAACCCAAATGTCCATCGACAGATGATTGGATTCGGAAGATGTGGTATATGTACACAATGGAATACTACTCAGCCATAAAAAGGAATGACATAATGCCATTTGCAGCAACATGGATGGAACTAGAGAATCTCATACTGAGTGAAATGAGCCAGAAAGACAAAGGCAAATACCATATGATATCACTTATAACTGGAATCTAATATCCAGCACAAATGAACATCTCCTCAGAAAAGAAAATCATGGACTTGGAGAAGAGACTTGTGGCTGCCTGATGGGAGGGGGAGGGAGTGGGAGGGATCGGGAGCTTGGGCTTATCAGACACAACCTAGAATAGATTTACAAGGAGATCCTGCTGAATAGCATTGAGAACTATGTCTAGATACTCATGTTGCAACAGAAGAAAGGGTGGGGGAAAAAACTGTAATTGCAATGTATACATCTAAGGATAACCTGACCCCCTTGCTGTACAGTGGGAAAATAAAATTAAAAAAAAATAATAAATAAATAAATAAAAGACTGAAGTGGATGGTCAATTCTACTTCAGTTATAATGCAGAGTTGGCTATTACAGGTCTTTACTGTGTTTTCATTAAAGGCCAACAGTAAGAGTATGCTAAAGACAATGGACTCCTACCTAGCAAAGCAGAAGTAGGATGTAAACTAAAAACTAAAATTTTACCCCATATTATGTAAACAAAGTAAAGTATGCCAAAGTAGTGAATGACCTACTTGGGAAAACTTGTAGACAAGAGTATAATTTGTTTGATAGTGGAAAGCTTGTATCCATTTCCAACAGAAATCTCAGAACGCCTTATTTATATGAAAAATGGAAAGCTCTCAAGAAACATGATAAGCCATAATTATTTATCTCCTCAGGTGCTTAACATTAGTTTTAGTTGTCTGAATATACGTAGCATGTTTGTTTATTTTGTGTGGGGCTTTAAAATTTGGGAAATGCGCACATTTTTTTCTGCTTTTCCTGGAGAGAAACGGATTGAGGTGTCAGAAATAGTTTAGGTTTAGATTGATTGTTTAAATCAAAATTCTAGTTGCTGCATTACTGGGAAGAAGGGAAGTGGTAATCGTTACCCTGCATATTCTCTATTTATTTACTTATTTATAGGCAAATTTCTAAGGCTATAATCACCTTAGCATTTAAATTCCAAATTTCTTTGGTTTAACGATTAAACCAAAGAAATATTCCATCCAGAAGATCATCAAGTTCTATCAGCTACTTTTTTTTTTTTTTTTTTTTTAGTGTTCATAGGGTTCATCTATGAAATTGGGCTTAAGACCGTGTTCTTCAAAAACTAGATTATGATCAAAATGATGCTATATAAAATGGAGAAAGAATGGATGTACCCAAACCCTCTAAGGAACATAGTAAGTTGGATTATTGGCTGAGTAATAGAAATTAAGTCAGTCCATAGAAGAACAATTGTAAACCATTCTCCCTACAATGTTATTTTCCTCTTCCTCTGAAAACAGCTACTATGCTCTGATTGCACAGAAGCAGCACAACCCTAGCTATTGCTCTGGCCACCATCAATCCTAGACGTAATAGGGCCTCCATAGTCGGGTGGAATCTCAGAAAGAAGTGAAGCTAAATGGACTCTATGAGTCTGGTCAACCATCTAAATAACAGTGCCCAGGTTAGGGGACTAACTCTGGGCTGTTATCTTTTTCTAAAAGTATTGAGTAAGTAGATGTGGCACTAAATGAAAGCAAAACATCTGGAGGGAAAAAAATGGTCATCAACTGGTTAAACAGCAGTATCATTTTAAAAAATAAAATTAGAAAATAAAGAAATAAAATAAGTATCATTTTCTCATTCCCTGGTTGCTTAGTGAGTTAAAGATTTGGCATTGTCACTGCTGTGGCTCAGGTTCAGTCCCTGGCCCCAGAACTTCCACATGCCATGGGTGCAGCCAAAAAATAAATAAATAAACAAATACGTTTAGATGAAATTAACAAATTCCTAGAATACAACTTAGTAAAACTAACCTAAGAATAAATAGAAAAGCTTTTAAGAGTTCCTGTTATGGCTCAGTAGGTTAAGAACCCAGCATAGTGTCCATGAGGATGCAGATTCAATCCCCAGCCTTGCTCAGTGGGTTAAGGATCCAGCATTTCTGAAAGCTGCAGCATAGCTGCAGATACAGCTCAGATCCAGTGGCAGCTGCAGCTCTGATTCAACCCCTAGACTGGGAACTTCCATATGCCACAGGTGTGGCCCTAAGAAAAGAAAAAAGAAAGAAAAACATTTAAAAAATAAAATAAAATGAATTCTCCTTGCCACGAAAATGTCAAATGGTAGTGAAAAGTGTAAAGTGAAAAATAAAAGTATCTTTATCCTTTGTGATAAATAATTTTATGTATCAACTTGAGTAGGTCGCAGAGTGCCCAGATACTTGTTTAAACACCATGGGTCTAATAGATGCAAACCATTGCATTTGGAGTGGATAAGCAATGAGATCCTGCTGTATAGCACAGGAAGTTATATCTAATCACTTGTGATGGAACATGATGGAGGATAATGCGAGAAAAAGAATATACATATATGTATGACTGGGTCACTTTGCTGTACAGTAGAAATTGAGAGAACACTGCAAACCAACTATAATAGAAAAAATAAAAATCATTTTAAAAAAAATTTTTTAATTAAAAAAAATGCTTTAAAATTTTTGAAAGCTCAGCTCATCTACTTATCAGATTGCTTAAAGACTAAAATAGTATGAATTTACATGTCACAGAACTGGCTCAGCATGGATGTTCCATTCCTTTGTATTGAAAAGTCATGAGAACAAAATTTCCCTGTCCCTTATTTTACAGCATCAAAAGGAAGAGGAGTCACCTTGAAGAGTTCTCACTGGCCAAAAGACAATTTGATCATGAAAAATAACATTGTATCCAACCAATTAAAACACAACAAATATATATAAAACCATGAATTCTAATTAATTTTTTAAAACTTCATTTGCTACTATCAGAGGTTTGCTAATGCACACTAACTTATTGTTCTGGAAAATTAATGGATAAAGGGAAAGACTCAAGCATTTTTCCTGCTTTCATACACAAGCTATATTTTAGAGTTACCAACTAATTGATAAGGGAAAGATTTTCATTATAGAATTCCAGCTAACACATTACCATTTTGGAACACCTAGTGAAATAACAGATGTAAATAACAATCATCGATGGGTGCTAAAACCCTAGGTAAAAAGTTAATGGGAAAAAAAAAGCTAATGGAAGCCTTCTATTGGGTGGCTTCTATATCAGGCGAACAGCAATGGGACAGTTGTTAGTTATCTCCTGATATGATGTAATAGGAAGTATAGGACACCATCTAAGAAACAAGCTGCCCACCCCTCCAAATCAAACCTAATTATAAACAACCCTTTGTAACTTAACATTAGTTTTAGGAAATACAGGATATAGAAGAACAAGTTAAATGACAGTATGAGGTAAAAATGAGCCAAATCCAGAATACAGAAGATTCTATGGAAGATTCCAGAAGATTCCAACAAACCGGAAAAGAAAAAGGAGGACCATTACAGATTAAAAGAAACTTGGGAAATATAACAACCCAACAAAATATATAGATTTTGTTTGGATCCTGTATCTTCCTATTACTGCTGTAAAAAATTACCACAAATTTAGTGGTTTTAAAACAACAGAAACCTATTAGTTTATAAATACATTATCTTCTGAAGGTCAGAAGTCCAAAAATGGGCCTCACAGGCCTAAAATCAAAGTGCTGGGCCTGCATTTCTTCTGGAGACTTTAGGGGAGAATTAGTTCCTTGTCTTTTCCAGCTTCTGGAGCCTATCCACAGTTCCTAGCTGGTGGCTTCCTTCCCCAGTGGCATCACTCCAACATCTGCTTCTGCCATTATCTCTTTTGCTGACTCTGTCCTCCTACCTTTCTCAATATGGACCCTTGTGTACACTGAGCACACCCAAATAATCTCATTCAAGATCATTAAGTTAATTATATTTACAAAGCCCCTACTGCCATATAAAGTAATTTATTCATAGGTTCCAGGGATTAAGATGATGGCATTTGTTGGGAGGCGGGGAAGAAGGGGCATTATTCTGTCTATCACAGATTCTGATTCAAAAAAGCAACTGTAAAAAAGACACTTTTCACAGAATTAGGAAAATACAACTATAGGTTGGATATTATATATAGGAATTGTTCATTTTTAAAGGTATGACCATGAACTTTGATTGTGTTTTTAGTGTAGGTCATCTGTTAGGGATGCTTACTGAATTATTTATAAGTGAGATAATACAATATCTTGTATTTGCAACAAAACACATTTCAAAAGAATAAGCGAAATATGGAGTTCCCGTCGTGGTGCAGTGGTTAACGAATCTGACTAGGAACCATGAGGTTGCAGGTTCAATCCCTGGCCTTGCTCAGTGGGTTAAGGATCTGGCATTGCCGTGAGCTGTGGTGTAGGTGGCAGACACAGCTCAGATCCAGCATTGCTGTGGCTCTGGCGTAGGCCGGCAGCTACAGTTCTGATTAGACCCCTAGCCTGGGAACCTCAATATGCCATGGGAGCATCCATAGAAAAGGCAAAAAGACCGAAAAAAAAAATAAGCAAAACAAATGAAACGAGACAGGCAAAATGCTAAAAATTGTTAGAATTGGACTATAGTGACATAGATTCAGAATACTTTTCTCTCTGCTGTTGTATATATTTGGAAATGTCCACAATTAAAAAGTTTTTTCTAAGTCAAAGATAATTTAATATGGTTTAGAAGAAAAGGAATAGAAAGGTTAGGGGAGAATCCAATGCTTCAATGAACAGATCTTGTCTATATATCTCTGCATACCAGTGTGAATGTATGGTAGGATAAATTCTTCGGCACAGAATTGCATTTATGATGTTGACAGGAACCTCTTTACATGTATACTAAAGTTGAACAATTAAGTGAACAGAATGTGGATGAGCCAGGTTTCTCACTATCAGAGATGACAGATACAGATAAACAAGAAGGGAAGGATAGCATGAACCCTGTGGTGCTGGATCAGAGTCAGAGACATCAGTACAAACTCATGTTTAAATTTATATACAGATAGATAGATACAGGCCAATGATATGTGTATGTGCATACATGGGTTAGTGTGCATACATATATTACCTACTTCTGTCTATTGGGAGGACCTAAAAGCAATCATACCTCAACAGCAAACAAATCCAGCACCCATATCTTGGTTTCTAAATGCCATTTTCCAGTGAAAGGAACCAGGGATCCTTGGGAAAATGGTTAATTCTAGGGTTGGGGCAGGGAAAGAAAATTAAAGATAAGCCTGGAATATCTTGTAGCACCAGAAAGTAAGGAAGCTCACAAAAAACAAAAGGATAGGGCATGCCAAAGGAAAACAAGAGCCAACCTGAAAGAGGTCCCAACGGCCAAAACTGGGATAATTAGAGCATCCAAATAAATAACATAGTATTGGATTATAATCCCAAATTATAAAATAAGTATACATGAGTCACTACTGACATATATAAATGGTCAAATAAAATGAATGAGAAGAAAAGGGAAACTGTACTTATTGTATATAAATTTTTTCTCAATAAATCCGAAAAGGAAAAAATAATGGCTGAGTCAATTTACCAATAATGTTTACAGCTTAAGTAAAACTTAGATATTCTGTATAAGTTGTATTTGTAAATCTTAACTACAGGATGCTGGAAAAATCGTTTTCCCCTTTTCTCCATCTCAAGGAGTTCAGAGTGCTATTTTCCATGCATCTAGTGGGTAGATCTTTCTTTAGCTGTCCCAAAAGGATATTAAATAGGAGTTTTGAAATCAGCCAGCTCAAGCAGAAATAAGGAGCCTTTGCTCAAGCACAATTATAAAAGGAGAAATTATACTTAAGTGTAGATTCCATATTAATGATTACATTTTGCAAATTCACTTCAGCCATTGTTATCAAAATCTCAAAACACTGAATGCCCTGATTAATACTTTCCTTAAGGCCAAAGACATGGCACTTCCTTCTAAGTAAAATCTTCTTAAAATATTCATATAATTCTGATATCCACTCGATAGTCCACATGAACTGTAGCCACGGTGTTACAGAGAATTGCCAGTATTTACTACAAATACCAAACTCTAGTCTAAAATCTATAGAATTATCAATGCTAAAATAGAAAGTAAAACTAATTTTTAAATTGTTAATTTCTACAAAAACAGATTTTTAATACAACTGAAGAAAAGTTCACTTGTTTTTAAAATGAAGTTGCAGGGAGTTCCCGTCATGGCACAGCAGAAACAAATCTGACTGAGGTTGCGGGTTCCATCCCTGAGGTTGCGGGTTCCATCCCTGGCTTCGTAGTGGGTTGGTGATCCAGAATTGCCTTGAGCTGTGATGTAGGTCGCAGACACAGCTTAGATCTGGCTTTGCTGTGGCTGTGGTGTAGGCCAGTGGCTGTAGCTCTGCTTCGACCCCTAGCCTGGGAACCTTCATGTGCCACGAGTGCAGGCCTAAAAAAAGCAAAAAAATAAAAAAATAAAATGAAGTTGCAATATTGTACAGGAACTCTACAGACAGAGCAGAATAATGTGTTTCACAAGTAAGTTGAAATCAGTTACATTTGGTAAATGGGAAAAGAAGCAATAACATACACCACCAGTGTCTTATGTTCTTCTTTTTAACCAACAAAGCACTGAGTACTTTGTATTAAACAAAAGACTGGAATTAGACAAAGAGTAATCTTTACTGATTTTTACTATTTTCAATATAAAGTTTCTGGAGTTCCCGTCGTGGCGCAGTGGTTAACGAATCCGACTAGGAACCATGAGGTTGCGGGTTCGATCCCTGCCCTTGCTCAGTGGGTTAACGATCCGGCGTTGCCGTGAGCTGTGGTGTAGGTTGCAGACGCGGCTCGGATCCCGCGTTGCTGTGGCTCTGGCGTAGGCCGGTGGCTACAGCTCCGATTCAACCCCTAGCCTGGGAACCTCCATATGCCTCAGGAGCGGCCCAAGAAATAGCAACAACAACAAGAACAACAACAAAAAGACAAAAGACAAAAAAAAAAAAAAAAAAAAAAAAAGAATAAAATGTCAGAAAAGTAAAAAGTAAAAAAAATAATAATAATATAAAGTTTCTAACATTTACAATGGAAGATAAAATTTTTAAAACACTTGACATGAAAGCAATAGGAATAATGAACTCCTAAAATATGCACTATATTTTACCGAAGAACAGTAAAAGTACATGAAAGAAAAACAGAATTATTCCAAAAAATCTAGATTTGATGACAATAATAAATTGCTTGAAACTTCAAATTACACAGTTAGAAAACAGAAGCTTTGATACGTAATATCAATTACTATCTTGTGCACTGAAAAGATGAAGTCTTTTAAGTAATTCTGCCCTTCTTTTTTCCTTCTCAGCTATAGTTTGCCCAGTGGTCTGAGATTCATACTGTCCTCATTCTCCAGGGAATAACATGAAAGTGATTGTTTGAAAATAAAATGAGGGTTTGAAACCCTATATTTCAGAAGACAGAATGAGTTACCTGACATTCAATACCAATCCTCACTGTGTTAAGTATGTCAGTGTTTCACATGCCCCACTCAGGAAAAGAGTTGTTTCAATACATATTTCTGAGTCTTTATTCAGTTTGGTTACACTTCAGGGAGTTTAATTTCATGCAACGCTTTCAGGTAGTGCTTTCCAGTGATAGGAGCAAACACATACCATAAGGCAGCAGTTGGAAGTTCAGGGAAAATGAAAATAACCTATACTGCTGAAGCTTTTTTTTCCCAATATAGTTTATTACGATATTCTGGCAATTTCTGCTGTACAGCTAGCCTACTGATGCTTGATGAGAACTTTGGCCTTGCAGGAATTAGCCTTCAAGAACTGAGAAAGAAGTAGAGTGTTGGCTACTCCAGAGATAATTTTAAAAATGTAAACATAATGGAATGAAAGACGATCTGGTTGTATCAGGGGCTTATATTGCGGCCATAAAGGGAAATGGCAATGAGAAGTGGATGTCAGAGATTTAACTAAACTGAACTGATTTCATGAAAGGCTTAAGAATCAGCCTGACTGGGAAAAGAGAGGTAAAACACCTGCACTACTAGTCCACACATGAACAATGCATTTATTTTCAAACAAAGAGCAGATAATACTCAAGCTTTGGAAGGGGAGATCTATTTTTCAGAGAAAATATGGACACCTGAAAGGAACACAAGGGGCATTGTGTTTAGGAATGAAACATGTGATCTAGGGAAATGCCAGTTTATCCAAGCTTTGGCTGGGTTACTGCTTTGTTAAGAGAAGGGACATATTTTTGAAACAACTGTGATTAACTGAGGTTTAATGTGCCTTCTTATAATTAACTATAATTTTAAGAGATTACTCTGTAGCTTACAAGCCTGGTTAAAGAACAAATCAGGTGATGTTTTCTTAAAAATACAACTTCATATATGTTTTATTGTTTAGAATTTATTCCCAAACACAGAGGAACTCTAGGTTTTGCTATTTACTAAGAGTAATTTTGTTGATTCCATTTGACTTCTCTCTCTGTTTTTGATTATTTAACATGGTCACATCACCATCAGTTATTTAATATTTCTCCAAGTTTATTAATCATGCTAAGTGACTGAAAAATCATTCTGCACAACTGTGATTTCAAGTAAGATAAACACACAATTTATCTTTAATGGAGCTTCTTGTTCCATGTTCTCCTTAATTCAAAGGACAATACCTGAGTGAATTTTTCTCATACATTCCAGAATTTATAGACACAAGAACTCTCTGGGTCACAAATTAGCCTAGAGAATGAACATAGGTTTTGAGCCTTGCTTTTTGAGCCTCTACCTAGATAACAACTGGAAGAACCTATCTAATGTATCTATTTTGGTATCCTGGAGTCTAGTGAAGGCTTGCAATTTCCAGGGCAAGATTTTGACAATAAACTGCAGCTAATTTTAGTCACTCCCAGCTCCTAGCACAGTAGTAGCTACCTATCTCCCAGTCCTAGCCATGTGGCAGACAGTTGTGCACACGGTCCTAGGGCCACTTGCACATAGCTTGTGGGAGCCAGAGTAGGCAAAAAGGACCCTATCTTCCAATACGTAGGGGATCTGTGCTCTGATCACCGATTGCTACTTCTGGACACAGAGTTGCAGACAAAGAGATGATCAGCAATTGTTGCTGCACTTTCTCCCATTAATGCAAGCCCTTCCCCTATCTGGCTGAATAAACATCTATCTAGCTTAAAGGACTAGTGCCCTTATTCCCCCTTCATTTTTCTCCCTGTCTCCTTTGGGAGAAATATTCCACTCTTTGTGTGTGTTTGTGTGTGTGTGTGTGTGTGTGTGTGTGTGTGTGTGTGTGTGCGCGCGCGCGCACACATAGGCATATATATTTATTTATTTATTTATTTATTTATTTATTTATATGCCATGTCTTCTTTATCCTTTTATCTATTGATGGCAACACTTGTTATTTCTTGTCTTTTTGGTGATACCCATTTAATAGATATAAGGTGATATCTCATTATGGTTTTGATACGAATAAGTTCATAGCAGCATTGTTCACAACAGCTAAAACTTGGAAGTTACCCATGTGTCTGCCCACTGACAGATAAATAGATAAGCAAAATGTGGTGTATACATACAATGGAATATTATTCAGCCTTAATGAAGAAGGAAATTCTTCAACATGCTACAACATGGATGAACTTTGGGGGTATTACACCAAATGAAATGAACCAGCCATAAAAAGACAGATACTCTATGATTCCACTTATATAATATACTTGGACAATGACTGGGAATATCAGTCACAAAACCATAAGGAACTGAATACTGCCACAACCATATGAGCTTGAAAGAGGACCTCAGCTCTGGATGAAAAGACAGCCCAGCCAATACCTGGAGTTTTATCCCTGTAAGACCTTGAGTAGAAAAATAAACAAGAGATAGGGACTTTAGCCAAGGAAAAAACAAAATAGTACAAATCAATTCTGAGATGGTCCAGATGTTGGTTTTAATAAAGACATTCAGAAGCTATTATAAACATATTCAGTGATGTAGAGGAAACTATGTTCAAAGGGAACATGTCCTTAATAAGTGAATAGATAGCAAATCTATCTTAAACACAAACTATAAAATATAAGCTGTAAACTATAAACATAAAAAAAATTCACGGAGTTCCCGTCGTGGCTCAGTGGTTAACGAATCCGACTAGGAACCGTGAGGTTGCAGGTTCGATCTCTGGCCTCACTCAGTGGGTTAAGGATCTGGTGTTGCTGTGAGCCATGGTGTAGGTCACAGATGCGGCGTGTATCCCTCATTGCTGTGGCTGTGGTGTAGGCTGGCGGCTATAGCTCCGATTCAACCCCTAGCCTGGGAACCTCCATATGCCGCGGGAGCAGCCCTAGAAAAAGCAAAGAGACAAAAATAAATACATAAATAAATAAATAAATGTATGTCACTGCCTTGAATTAGGCAATATATTCTTAGACATGACACCAAAAACATGAGCAACAGAAGAAAACTAGATAAACTACATATCAACAAAATAAAATTTTTTTGTTTTTTCCCATTATGGCACAGCAGAAACAAATCTGACTAGTATCCATAAGGATACAGGTTCTACTTCTAGCCTTGCTCAGTGAGTCAGGGATCTGGCATTGCCACGAGGCATGGTGTAGGTCGCAGACATGGCTCAGATTCTGCATTGCTGTGGTTGTGGTATAGGCCAGCAGCTATAGATCTGATTCACCCCTAGCCTGGGAGCTTCCATATGCCACAAGTGTGGCCCTAAAAAAAAGGCAAAAAGAAAAACCGTGCTTCAAAGAACATTACTAAGAAACTTAAAGATAATCCACAGAAAAAGAGAGAATAGGATTTATAAATCACATATCTGATAAAGGATTTACATCTAGGATATATAAAGAATATTTACAACTCAATAAATGACAAATACTCCAAGTAAAAATTGGGCAAGTATTTGAATAGAAGTTATACAAAAAGCCAACAAACAAATGAAAAGATGCTCAACATCATTAGCCATCAGGCAAATACAAATCAAAACCACAATAAGATACCACTCCACACCCACTAGAATGGCCTAAATCAAAAAGTCAAATAAAAACAAGTGTTGGTGAGGATGTGGAGAAACTGGAATCCTCACCTGCTGGTGGTGTAAATGTGAAATCATGTACTGCTTTAGAAAATAGATAGTTCCTCAATAGGTTAAACACAGAGTTAGCATATGACCTAGTAATTCCATACTTAGGTATCAAGCCAATAGAAATGAAAATATTTATTCAATTTTATAACAAAAAAAAATAAAGAACCCAACTGAAAAATGGGCAGAAGACCTAAATAGACATTTATCCAAACAGGACATACAGATGGCCAACAGGCACATAAAAAGATGCTCATCATTTCTAATTATTAGAGAAATGCAAGTCAAAACTACAATGAAGTATCACCTCACATCAGTCAAAATGGTCATCATTTAAAAGTCTACAAATAATAAATGCTGGAGAGGATGTGGAGAAAAGGGAATCCTCTTATACTATTGGTGGGAATGTAAATTGGTGCCACCACTATGGAAAGAAGTACAGAGATTCCTCAAATAACTAAAAATAGAGTTGCCATGTGATCCAGTAATTCCACTCCTAGGAATATATACAGACAAAGTTATGATTCAAAAAGATACATAAACTCCTATGTTCATAGCAGCACTATTTACAACAGCCAAGACATGGAGACAACCTAAATGTCCATTAACAGATGAATGAGTAAAGAAAATGTGGTATATACACTGGGAACTCTATCTAGTCACTTATGATGGAGCATAATAATGTGAGAAAAAAGAATGTATACATTTATGTGTAACTGGGTCACCATGCTATACAGTAGAAAATTGGCAGAACACTGTAAACCAGCTATAATGGAAAAAAATAAAAATCATTATATTAAAAAGTTAGAAATAATAAAAAATAAAATGTATATACATACTATGGAATATTACTCACCCATTGAAAAGATCAAAATAATGCCATTTGCAGCAACATAGATAGACCTAGAGATAATCATACTAAGCAAAGTCAATCATAAAGAGAAAAACAAATACCATATATCTTCTATATATTGGAATCTAAAATATGACACAAATCAACATATCCTGAAAACAAAAATAGATTCACAGATACAGAGAACAGACTTGTGGCTGTCAAGAGGCAGGGAGGTTAGAGGAGGGAAGAATGAGGAGTTTGCAATTAGCAGAGGCAAACTATTACACAGAGGATGGATAAACAAGGTCCTACTGTATAGCATTGGGAATTATATATAATATACTGTGATAAGCCATAATGGAAAAGAATATATATGTATAACTGAGTCACTTTGCTGTATAGCAGAAATTAACACAACACTGTAAAATTAAGTATGCTTCAATATACTTTTAAAAATAAAAAAATAATTTAAAAAGAAAATATATGTTCACACAAAAACTTGTTCATAAATGCTATAGCAGCATTTATAATAGCCAAAAGGTAGAGACAACTCAAGTGTCCAACAAACAAATGGGTACACTAAATGTGGTATATATGTACACAGGAATATTATTTGGCAATATAAAGGAATGAAGTTCTGATAAATGCTACAACATGGGCGAATCTTGAAAATATTCTAAGTGAAAAAGCCAGAAGCAAAAAAATTTGTGTTATTCCATTTATATGAAATGTCCAGAATAGGCAAATCTATAGAGACAGAAAGTAACTGGTGGTCTAGGGTTTAGGGGATAGGGATTAGGGACGACAGCTAAAGGGTATACAGCTTCTTCTTGAAGTGACGTAAATGTTTTAAAAATGACTGTGGTGATTGATGCACATATTTTTGGTACCATGTCTAAAATCCATTGAATCATAGATTTTATCACTTTTTCATTTTATTGGAGCATAGCTGCTTTACAATATTGTGTTAGTTTCAGGTGTACAGCAAAATGGTTCAGTTATACATACAAATATATTCATTCTTTTTCAGATTCTTTTCCCATACAGGTTATTACAGAGTATTAATCTGTCTCTCTTCTCCTTAGTTATAGGAAGAAGCTTAGGGTTAACTTCCTTAACTTCTCCCAATTTCTGCCAACATAAATTCAGAAAAAAACAAAAGGATTATATTGTAACTGTTCATCTTAGAAATGTTAGGGGAAGATACAAGTTCCATATGATATGCAAGGTAATCTAAGGAGAAGCAGGAGTTTTACAAATAGAAAGAGACAATATTCTAATTTTTCATTGGATTTCAGTATATAGCCATGTATTCCCGTCTAGATGTGCTTAAGTGCATTTATGGATTACTAAATCTAACCCTCAAACGATGGCTTGAAAAGGCAAAGGCAAAATTAAGCAAGCACAACACCAAACAACAAAAAAGCAGGTCAATCTCTTGTCAGCCTACCTTCATTTAAAAATAGTAACAATATATTCAAATCTGGCAAGAAGCCAGCCCAAATAATTTTAAATTACTTCTTAAATTTTTAAATAATTGTAATTATTATTAACAATGAATTTTATTATGCACTGAGATGTTATTAGTAATAGCAGTACATGTAATAGAACTGAAATAAACAAATAAATAAATATCAACTGTCAGAAAGGTTTAGAGCCCTCTGAGCTAAAGCATGGGTAGCACCACTCTCTCCACCTCTCCTACCTTACCCTCCTCCCACTCCTTCCAGGTTAGACTACTTTTGTGTTTTTCAGGCTGCTGCTTTCAGCTCCTTTGCAGATCCCTTGAGTTCCTAGGTTTCTCTGTTCCATCTTTCTGCAAGTTGCTTGGAGGAAGTCTGGCCTTGGGTAATAACTAAATGACTTGAGCCTGTTCTCCTTTGCCTCAATTCTGGATAGACTGCCTGAGTTTCCATCTCACATTATAGTTCCTCTGCTCAACTTCCAAAGCTGAGAGCAGAGCTAATCTTCTAGGTTGAATATGGTTCATCATTTTGATACTGATACCCACCTGGCTGTCCTCTCCCTGCTACCCTAGGAAAGAGCCCAGCAGCTTGTGCGGCTGGAACAGAACTGAGAACAGGGCAAAGAATGCCAGCACCTACAGTTCTAATGAGTCATTTACAACAACTTGCTCTGAGGACAAAGCTCCTAAAATCTAAAGTTAAGAATAAACTTTACTGGTGTTTCCTTGTGGTGCAGTGGGTTAAGGATCCAGCAGGGTCACTGCTGTGGCTCTGGTTGCAGCTGTGGGGCAGGTTCAATCCCTGGCCCAGAAACCTCCACATGGAGCAGTATGACCAAAAAGTAAAAAATAAAAAAAAATAAACTTTATTTATAGGTGTTTTTAAAATAATAATGTAGCTTTAATGGAAAAACTAAGTCAAGGGCAAAGTGCCTTCCCAAAGTAAAGATACATTTACACTGATAAGTCCCACACTTTGTTGGTCTTTGAGTTCCTTTAAGACAGGGAAAATGCCTCATGCATCTTTGTATCCCCAGGCTTAGCATTGAAAATAGTAATTAGTATTACTTTTAACTATTGATACTACTTTTAAAACATTGACTATGTGCTAGGCTCTTGCTAAACACACTGCAAATATCCCACATAATCCTTTTAATAATCTTATTATCCCTGTTCACGAATGAATAAACTAATCTCAGAAGGCCAGTAATTTACCTAAGAACTTTCATCAACTAATATATGGTTGAACAGGGTTTTGAACCCAGGCCTTTCTCATTTTGAAACCCAAACTCTAACAACTCTACTATTGTAACCAAGGAGGAAAGAAACAGAGGAGTAGAGAGAGAGAAGTTTGCCACTGCCTTCCAAGCCAGAGGTAAAAGCATGTTGCTACTCAGAAAATGTGATCTCCAGCCATGTTTTCAGCTAATTATAACTTCTCTGGCACTAAAGACCCTGGTCATTACACTCTCAGACATACGACATCTCTTTCTAACATGTGTCCCAGCAAAAAATAAGTTGTAGTGACACAGGCATAGAGTTAAAGAAAAAAATGTATCATATATGAACTTCTATGAAGGTGGCTGAGGTTAACTTTCCTTGGCAAGTCTAGTTATTATTGCTGGCACACAGAGTGAATTTGCAAATTCATATCTCTTAATTTGGCACAAGGTAGCAATTTAAAGGAAAAAACTATGGGTGGAAAAAAAATCACTGCTTACAGCAGCACTTAGAACCAGAGTGATGCAATTTTCACTGCATGTCTCCTCAAGTAGGAGAATTCATTAGCACCTATGTAGTAGTTAGGCAATTTCAGACAAAGTAAGTTGCAATATTTAACCATAGTTCATTTTGCTTTGTAGTTCTGTGACTTCACATTAGAAGTTTAAATACACAAATTACTTCAACATTAAATACAGATGTAAAATACCCACTTCAAGTTCTTTCGCTTTTAAGTCTTGATCAATCATCAAATTTTCTCAGTAATAAATTCTCCAGGATTTATTCTACTATTAAAGTTAGTTTCCACAAAAATTGGAAAATATACAACATTGTTCATTTCAATTCTAAATAAATTTTAATTTACACTGTTCACACTTGTTTTTTAATGGTAGATAATGCTTAAGGTGACTGACCAGCTTCTAACTTTCTCACTTCACTGCAAACTGTTTCTGGTCAACAAAGATGGGGTCTATCAGCCTGACAGGTACTAAATAACTTCATGCTGGCTAACGCTGAGTGATCAGAGGTGGATATGTAATCTAAACTCCGTCAATCTGATTCTCTCTCCTGCCGGATTTGGAATTGCAACCTGGCTCTAATCAGTTAAAGCTGCTTACTTAAATTGACTTGCTATAGGGCAGACTTTTTCCCCCAATAAACACTAAGAAGCTAAAGTAACAAAGGTAAAACTTATACTATTTTAGCTATGAATACCAGTGCTATGGGCTGAATTATGTCCTCCCTAAGAGTCATATGTTGAAATCATAAATCCCAGTACCTCAAAAAGTAACTATATTTGGAGAAAAATCTTTAAAGAAACAAATTAAAATGAGGTCATTAGGGTGGGCCCTAATCCAATATGACCAATGTCCTTATAAAACCAGGAAATTTGGATGTAGATACACACAGAAGGAAGACATAGGGAGAAGATATCCATCTACAAGCCAAGGAGAGAGACCTGGAACAGATTCCTCCTCCGAGATCTTTAGAAGAAACCTTTTAACCCTGCTATCACCTTGATTTCAAACTTCTAGCCTACACACTGTGAGAATATAAATTTCTGTTTTTTAAGCCACCTGGTCTGTGGCATCTATGATGGCAGCCCTAGCAAACTAATACAACCATAAAGGGAAATGTCTTTGTTTGAGTTGCTAGGATAGAAGTATAAAACCTTAAGGTGTAAGTATTAGAAAAGACAGAAACAAAGGAGATGGTAAAGCTACTCTGCATGACATCAGAAGAAATTATTTACCTTCTGAAGAGAGAAGGAATTCAGCAGGAAAGTTTAAAGTAAAAGAACTTTTGTAGATGAAGGTCCAAAGGAAATTTCTCAGGAGTGGCTGAAGATAACCCCAGTGATCAGTGTTGATTATATTGCTGTGATATAAACCCTAAAATCTTCAACAGAGTCTACTACATATGGAAATGAGGACCCAGAGCCAGAGGTGACCAGGAGAGCATAGCCTGGCATTCTCCCAGCCCCTTATGTCACCACCCCTCACTCTGTAGAAATCTCATAGAAGCCTCCAGAGTTCAGTGGGTGTGGAATATGGTACATGCCAATAGCGTCTAAATCTCAAGTCTTAGGAAATTTTAGTTGACATTTGGATCTGCAAAAGAAAAGAAAAAGAAGTAGATTTGCAGGTGAAGGTGGACGTGAAAGACCACAAGCCCCAGAGAGGGAGAGAATGAGAGTAATGAGGCTATTTCCAGATTCTAATTCCTCATTTGGCCAGACTGACTCCTGCTTTTGACATACCTACATCCCTATATCCTTCTTAGGATAACTTTAATATTTCAGAATAAATCTCTGCCCCTTTTTTGGAAGTTCCTATCGTGGCTCAGCAGTAACAAACCCGACTAGTATTCATGAGGATGCAGGTTCAATCCCCAGCCCTGCTAGGTGGGTTAAGGATCCAGCATTGCTGTGAGCTGCGGTGTAGGTCACAGGCGCAGCTCAGAACAGGCATTGCTGTAGCTGTGGTGTAGGCAGCTGCAGCTCAGATTCAACAGCTCCCAGCCTGAGAACTTCCATATGCCCCTTATGTAAAAAAAAAATAAATAAAAAATTTAAAAACTTGGCCTTTTTTGGCTTAAAGTAGCTAAAGTTAGTTTCATTTGGGACAAAAGAACTTTAACTAAGATTTGTAAAATACAAGTAAAAGGGCATGGAAAATAAACAGCAAAACCAGGTAGATAATTACAAGAGGTTTTAATTACACCTGCTCCTGTTCCAAGGAGGATGTGTGATATTATAACATACAGTGAGTAATAGTGCTGTCTCGTTTTTCCAAACAAGTGACCTGCAGAATACTTCATACAGTAGAAGGTAGGAGGTTAACAAGTACGATAGTATGCTATAAAAAAAAGAGTGTTGTGAGGTCAAATACGTTTGGGAAATACTAATACAGAATAAATAGATTGTGAGTACAGAGGAGACTTTTGCGGGGGTGGGGAAAGGTGGTAAATATAAAACCCTTCCTTCTGACTGACTGAGTGGCAGAGAAAAGAAGCTATGTTTTTGAAAGGAACTTTAACAGTAAGTATCTCCTTAACAGATGCAAATAAAAGTAGCTAAATAAGAGAAAAAAATCAATTTGAGGATCAAAATCTAGTTCATCTCTAAGGCAGTATTATGTAATGATTAAACACATGAGTTCTAGAGATAAGCTGCCAAAATCTCTTTAAGTTTCCTCATTTCTGAATAATACCTTATAATATTTTATGAGAAATAATGTTACTATATAAAAAGTCCTTTAATGGCAAGCACCCTAACATATTAGTTATTACTATGAAAAATCTATAGTCCCAATGCAATATTGAAGGAGAACAAAATGGGAGGACTGACATTACGGGACTTGAAAACTTACTATAAAACTACAGTAATCAGGAAAGTGTGGTATTGGCAAGTCAATAAACAAGTAGATTTATGGAACAGGACAGGAGCTGAGAAATAGACCCATATAAATACAGTCAACTGACATTTTACAAAGAAGCAAAGGCAATATAAAATGGACCAGAGAAGAGTCTTTTCAACAAATTGTACTGAAACAACTAGATATGCAAACATATGAATCTAGACACAGACCTTACACACTGAACAAAAATGAACAGAAAATGATTCATAGACCTAAATGTAAAATGCAAAACTATAAAATTCTTAGATGATAACAAGAAAAACCTAGATTACCTTGGATGTGTCGATAATCTTTTTTTCAGCCATACTGAGGTGATGATTTGATATACATATATATTATAAAATGGTCCCCACCATCAAGTTAACACATCCATCACCTCATATATTTACCTTTTACTTATTTGTTTGTTTACTTGGTGATAAAACTTGTTTTACTTTCTCAGAAATTTGCTGAGAAAATTTCAATTATACAATGAAGTATTATCAACTATAGTTACCATGTTATACTTTGTATCTTCTGACTTTATTCATCTTATAACTACTGAAAGCTTATACCCTTTTACCAGCCTCTCTTATTTCTCCAACCACCAAGTTTCAGACAACCACCATTCTACCCTCTCTATGTGTCCGATTTTTTCTAAAGTGATATCATGCAGTATTTGTCTTCGATTTTACTTAAAATACTACCATGCAGGTTTACCCTGTTGTTGCAAATGGCAGAATTTCCTTCTTTCTTATAGCTGAATAATTTTCCATTTATGTATATACATACATACATATACATAATGAAATATATAGAAATGAATGTGATATATATGATATGTATCACATTTTCTTTATTCATTCTTCTGTTGATAGACATTTAGATAGTTTCCATATCTTAGCTATTGTGAATATGCTGCAATGAGCATGGGAGTAAAATTATCTCTTTGAGATATGATTTATTTTCCTTTGCCTATATTCCCAGAAGTGGGATTGCTAAATTATACAGTAGTTCTCATTCTAATTTCTTAAGGAACCTCTATACTGTTTTCCACAGTGTTGCACCAGTTTACATTCCTGCCAAAAAGTGTACAAGTATTTCCTTTTCTCCGCTTCTTTGCCAGCTTTTGTTATCACTTATCTTTTTGATAACAGACATCCTAACCCTGTGAAGTGTATGTCACTGTTGCTGTGATATGCATTTCCTGATGAGTAGTGATGTTGAGCACTTTTTCACATACATGTTGGTGATACATATTTTTATATCTTCTTTGGGAAAAATGTCTACTCAGGTCCTTTGCCCATTTTTTATTTGGGTTTTTGGGGGTTTTGCTATTGAGTTGTATGAGTTCCTTGTATATTTTGGATACCAACCCTTTATCAGATATGTGGCTTGCAAATATTTTCTCCCATTCTATAAATGGATGGTTTCCTCTCCTCAGTTTAATGTAGTTCTACTTGTTTATTTTATTTTATTTTATTTTATTTTATTTTATTTTATTTTATTTTTTGCCTTTGCATTTGGTGTCAAATCAAAAAAGTCATTGCCAAAACCAATGTTTAGGAACTTACCCTCTATTTTTTTTTCTTCTAGAAGTTTCTACTATTTCAGGTCTTACATTAAAGTCTTTATACTTCAAGTTTATTTTTGTATGTGGTGTATCAGTTTCAATCTTTTCCATGTGGCTCTTTAGTTTTACCAACACTATTTATTGAAGAGATTATCCTTTCTTTATCATATAGTCTTAGATTCTATGTCAAAAGTTAATTTTTCATATATGTGTAGGTTTATTTTTGGACTCTCTAGTCTGTCCCCTTAATCTATGTGTCTGTTTTTAATGCCACATTATATTGTTTCAATTACTGTAACTTGTAATATAGTTTGAAATCAGGGAGCATGATGCCTCCAGCATTGTTCTTCCTTCTCAAGCTTGCTTTGGCTATTTGGGTTCTTTTGTGATTCTATACAAATTTTAGGATTCTTCCATTTCTGTGAAAAATGCTGTTGGAATTTTGATAGAGATAACATTCATTGACTCTATAGGTCACTTTGGGTAGTATGTATTTTTTTTTTAATTCTTTTTTTTTTTTTTTTTTTCGGCTGTGCTCATGGCATGTGGAAGTTCCCAGGTCAGGGATGAAACTCAAGCAACAGCAGTGAAAGGACCAAATCCTTAACCTTTCAGCCACCAGGGAACTTTGTATGGGCATTTTAACAATATTAATTCTTGCAATCCATTACATTGGAATATCTTTCCATTTATTTGTGTGTTCTTCAGTTTCTTTCATCAACATTTTATAGTTTCCAGTGTACACCTTTGACCTCTTCAGCTAAATTTATTGCTGAGTATTTTATTCTTTTTGATGTAATTTCATATGGAATTGTTTACTTTCTCTGTTAGTTTGTTGTTGGTGAATAGAAACTTAATTGATTCTTCTATATTAGTTTTGCATCCTGAAAATTGACTAAATTCATTTATTAGTCCTAACTGAGTATTTTTGGTGGAATTTTTAGGGTTTTCTATGTAATATCATGTTATCTGCATACAGAAACAATTTTTCTCCTTCCTTTCTAATTTTGATGCATTTTATTTCTTTTTCTTACCTTATTGCTCTGGCTAGGACTTCTAGTACTATGTTAAATAAAAGTAGCAACAGTGGGCATCCTTGTCTTATTCCTGATCTTAGAAGACATTTTTTTTTTTTTAGCTTTTCATGGTAGAGTATGATATTAGCTATGGGCTTGTCATATATGACCTTTATAATATTGAAGTATATTCCTTCTATACCCAGTTTGATGAGTTTTTACTGTGAAAGGGTGTTGAATTTTGTCAGTGCTTTTTATACATATATTGAGATGATCATATGATTTATATCCTTTTGGTTAAGGATACACTAAATGTGTATCATATGTATTGATGTGTATATGTTGAAACATCCTTGCATTTCAGGAATAAATCCACTTGATCATGGTGTACAATTCTTTTCATGTTATGTTGAATTCAACTTGCCAATACTTTGTCAAGGAATTTTGTGTCTATACTCATCAAAGATATTGGCCTGTAATTTTCTTTTCTTGTAGTGTCTTTTCTGACTTTGGTACCAGAACAATGCTGGCCTTATAAAATGAGTTTGGAAGTATTCCCTCCTCTTCAATTTTTTAGGAGAGATGGAAAACTGGTATTAATTTTCCTTTAAATGTTTGGTGAAATTCACCAGTGAAACCATCTGATCCTGGAATTTGGGAGGGAGGTTTTTTTTATTTTTTAATTACTGATTCAATTTCCTTACTAGTAATCAGTCTGTTCAGATTTGCTATTTCTTTGTGATTCAGTCTTGATAGATGTATGTTTCTAGGAATAACCATGTCCTCTAGGTTATCTGCTTTGTTGGTGTATAAGTGTTCATAGTACTTTCTTATGATCCTTAGTATTTCTGTTACTAGTTTTAGTGTTTCCTTTTTCATTTCTGATTTTATTTATTTGACTGGTTCTCTTTTTTTTTCTTAGTTTGGCAAAAGATTTTTTGATTTTTTTTTACTTAAAAGATAGCTGTTAATTTCATTGATTTTCTATTATCTTTTTAGTTTCTATTTTATTTCTTCTCTAATCTTTATTTTCTTCCTATTGTTAACTTTGAGCTTACTTCTTTTTTTTTTTTCTAGTTCCTTAATATGTAAAGTTAGGTTGTTTATTTGAGAACTTTTTTTCTTATTTTTGGTGTTTATCACAAGAAACTTCCCACTTAGAAGTACTTTTGCTTCATCCTTTAAGTTTCAGTATGCTATGTTTCCATTTTCATTTGTTTCATGATTTTTCAAATTTTGTTTTGAGTTATTCTTTGACCCATTGTTTGTTCATGATTTTATTATTAAATTTCCATATATTTGAGAATTTTCTAGTTTTCCTCTTGTTTTTAATATTTGATTTATTAACATTGTGGTCAGAAAAGATATTTGGCATGGTTTCAATCTTCTTATATTTGCTAAGGTTTGTTTTTGACCTGCACATGATTTATCCTGGAGAATGTTCCACATACACTTAGAAATGTGTATTCTGCTGCTGATCGAATGTCCTATTTGTCTGTTAAGTCCTTCTGGTCTAATATGAATGGAATGTTCTATATATGTCCACTAGATTAATCTGATCAAGTGTGTAGTTTAAGTCCAGTGTTTCCTTATTGATTTTCTCTCTTGATGATCTATCCAGTGTTGAAAGTGGGGTACTGAATCCTCTACTTTTTTTTTTTTCATGAATGAGAGTGTTACTGGGAGAGGGATTAAGGTTAAAGGGAAGTAAACCATAAAATTTCAGAATTGAAAAGGACCTTGGAAAGTATTTAGCCCATAGCCCTTATTTTGCAGATATGGAAGCCAATGCTTAGAGAAAAGAACAAATTTGCTCAGGTCACCAAGTCTAATAGTTTCAATTCATATAATCCATATTTACTGAATGTTAACTTAATGACAGGCAGACTTTATGCTAAGTGTTGGAGGTACACTGAAGAACAAGGCCAACATAGGCCCTGATCTCACTGAGTTTGTTTTTAATTAAGCTATCCTTGAAATATAACATTTTATTATTTTCACATGTACCACATAATAATTTGATATATGTATATATTGCAAAATGATCACAAGTCTAGTTTATATCATTAACCACACATAGTTACTAATTTTTTTGATAAGAACTTTTAAGATCTACTCTCTTAGCAACTTTCAAATGCATGGTATAGTTTACAACTTTTTAGTTTGCTGTAGTCCTACTTGTTTATATTTGCTTTTGTTGCCTTTGCTTTTGATGTCAAATCCAAAAAATCATCACCAAGACCAATGTTAAACTGCTTATCACTTATGTTTTCTTCTAAGAGTTTTATAGTTTCCAGTCTTATATTTAAGCTTTTAATCCATTTTGAGTTGATTTTTGTGCATGGTGTTACACAGGGGTCCAGTTTCACTCTTACTATCTAATTTTCCAAGCACCATTTATTGAAGAGACTCTCCTTTCCCCACTGTACATTCTTGGTGCCTTTGCTGTAAATTAACTGACAACAAGCATAAACTCCCCTAATATTGTTGTATTGCTGTGTATTTTTCCCCACAAATCTGTTAATATTTACTTTATATATTTAGGTATTCTAATGTTGGGTGCATGTTTATAATTGTTATAGCCTCTTAAAGAATTGACACTTCTATTATTATTGATAAGTATGGCCTCACTGTTGCCATGTTGTTAATTGTATTCTGACTATTTTGTAATTCCTTTGTTCCTTTCTTCTCTTGCTCTCTTCCTTTGTGATTTGGTAATTTACTGAATTGATATGCTTAGACTCCTTTCTCTTTATCTTTTTTGTGTCTATAATAGGGTTTTGTTTTGTTTTTTAATTTTGTTTTCTCTTTTGCTTTGTGGTTACCATGAGGTTTACATAAAACATCTTGTAATAGTCTATTTTAAGCTGATTATAACTTAACTTCAAACACATACTGAAGCTCTACATTTTTACTCTCCCACCACCATTTTGGTTTTGATGTCACAATTTACATCTTTTCACCTTATGTATCCATTAACAAATTATTATAGTCAGAGTTATTTTTTTAATACTTTTGTCTTTTAACCTTCTTACTAGACTTATAAGTAATTACATTTCCATTACATCATTATAGCATTCTGAACTTAACAATATATTTTACCTCACAAATTTCAATAGGCTATGTTGTTATTACCATTTATCTCAAAATACTTTCTAATTTCCCATTTTATTTCATCATTGATCCATGAGTTATTTAGGAATATGCCATTTACTGTACAAACATTTGGGGATTTTCCATACATCATTCTTTTATTGACTTCCAATTTAATTCTTTTGTGGTCAAAAAACATACTTTGTATGACTGGAATCTATTTAAATATGAGATATTTTAGAACCCAGAATATTGTCTAACTCAGTAAATGTTCCATTTGCACTTGAAGAAACATGTGTATTCAGTTGCTTTTAGACTGAGTGATCTACAAATGCCAGTTAAATCTAGTGTATTGATAGTGTTAAGTCTTCTACACTCTTAGTGATTTTGTTTTCTTATTCTATCAATCATTGAGTAAGGGTTGTTGAAATCTCCAAATACAGTTATTAAATTATGGATTTGGGAGTTCCCATAGTGGCTCAGTAGGTTAAGGACCTGGTATAGTCTCTGTGAGGATGCCAGTTTGATCCCTGGCATCACTCAGGATCTAGCATTGCTGCAAGCTGCAGTACACCTCACAAAAGCAGCTCGGATACAGTGTTGCTGTGGCTGTGGTGTGAGCTTGAGCTAAAACTCCAATTAGACCCCAGCCCAAGAATTTCCATATGCCCCAGCTGTGGCCATAAAAGGAAAAAAATAAAAATAAAATAAATGTTATGAATTTGTTGTTATCCTTTCAGTTCTATCAGCTTTTGCTCCACATATTTTTTATTTACATGACTAAATGCATAAAAGTATAGGATTACTAGATTTCCTTGATAAACTAATCCCTTTATCATTTTGAAATGACCCTTTTTATCCTTAGTAAAATTCTCTGATCTAAAATCCACTTCATCTGATATTAATATAGCCACTCTAGATGTCTTCTTCTTCTTCTTCTTTTTTTTTTTTTTTTTCTTTTTCATTTTATAGCTGCATCTGTGACATATGGACGTTCTCAGGCCAGGGGTCAAATCCAAGCTTTAGCTGAAGCCCATGCCACAGCCACAGCAACACCATATCTAAGCTGCATCTGCAACCTACACCATGAATTACAGCAACACCAGATCCTTAACCCACTGAGAGAGGATGGGGATCAAATGGGCATATTCACAAAGACAGCATCAGGTCTTTAATCCGATGAGCCACAACAGGAACACCTGGATGTCTTTTGATTTGTGTTAGTATGGAATATTTTTTTTGATCCTTTTATTTTTCATCTGTCTGGATCTTTTAGGTAAAAGTATGTTTATTGGGGGAGCACATAGTTGAGTTTTCCATTTTTACCCAATCTAGCCATTTCCATGAGACCACTAAACTCTACCTGGGTAATCCCTCTCTTTTCCATGGCCTGAATACTCTTTCCAGGCAGTAAGCTGTACTGATTGCAGGACTCACCTTGTTTGTTTACTCTCTCTCTCAGAGATAACTTTGTTCTTTGTTGACTGATGTACAATGTCTTGAAAACCATTGTTTTATACATTTTGCCCTTGTTTTTTCAGGTGATAGGGTAAATATGATTCCTGTAACTCTATCCTGGCTGGAAGCAGAAATCTTAATGCTTTATTCTTAATGGTATAGCACCTACAACCCTCTTCAAAAGAATGTTCTTGCGTTACCAGAACCACTTCTCATAGAGAGCTTAAAGTGCCTGGAAGTTTACAAATCCTTGGAGCAGCTAGTAGCAAGTGACTGGTTCAGGAGTATGAAAGCTCCTAGTTCCTTTGCCTCCAGGTAGGATAAACTCTTTCTTTGTAATTTATGCTCCAAAGCTCCCTGGGACCAGGCTGATGCTGAAATCATACCCTTGCTTTTCTTATTCTCCTTTCTGATCCTGCCTTCCTGACTCCCTTACTAGTGTCACATTGGAGTGCATTTCTAACAAATCGCTTGCAGGTGAATCCATACTTCAGCGGCAACTTTCGGGGGACACAGCTTGAAATTAACTTGCATTTTAAAATTGCTTTTCTGTAAAATATCTCCTTGATTGGTCTATCTTCTTTTGCTTCAACATTTTCTGAATTGTTCACTTGCACAGAAGAACTTTAGAATAAAAGAATTGAGCTGAATACTTATAATACATCCAATCAAACACCCTCATTTTATTAACAAAGCAATTGAAGCTCAGGACATTAAATAAATAACTAACCCACGTTTCCATATGCTAAGGGCAGTTGAGGCAAGACCAAAATCAGGTTTCCTGATTTGGCCTTATTCAGGTAAAACATGCTCTTAATTTCATTGTGATCAGGTTTTACTAGCTATTGGATAGTATGTTGCAAACCTTTACTTATGAATATTGGCAGATATAAATGTTTGTACAAACTTTTTCTGCAGGTGCAAGTTTATGCCTGTACCAGTTTGACTGCCTTCCTCATTTTATGATCTGTGAACATTAACCCTTGAAAAGGGTAAAGTAATGAACATTTGCATTTAAGAAAATCTTTTAAATTTAAATCTAAAACCAAAATCTAACCACATTCACAGCTTCTTTTTCTCTCCTCTCCTCTCTCTCTCCCTCTGCACCCCTTCCCTTTTCTTCCCTCAGTCATAGGCAGTGTGAATTTGAGGTAAAAAATCAGAGTCTTCAATAACTTAATAGTGTGCCATGACCCTATAGAGTGCTGTAGCATTGGGATTGGTGGCCATGTTGGACTTTAAGCAAAGAGTAGAAATGGAGCTACTTCCATTTCTTAAGGATTCCATTTTTTCATTTTTCAATTTATTCTAATTTTATAACAACCTTCAATATTTTCTTAATTTTACTTTCCGGTAGACTCCCTCAACTTTATTTTCCAACTCTTGTTAACTTTATTTCTGCCATCATATTTTCACTTTCCAGTATCTATTTGTATTCTCCAAAAGTTCCACTTTTAGATAGCCTTCTATTCTTGTTTCATGTAATCAGTATTTTCTCTTCTTTGTTTGAAGAAATTAATATAGAAGATACTTTAAATTATTATTATTCTGTTCCCAATACATTGACTATTTTCTGCAAGTTTTTATCCACTTGTTTCTTTTCATCTCTTTCACATTAGATACTCTTTATATCTTAGAATGAGGCATAAAAATGCTGGTTTGCAACTATGTGTGCCTAGGTCAGACTTAATTTATTTATATTAGGGTAATATTTACTGGTAGGCTTAACGTTAGAGTATGGTTTCTCATCTTTGGCACTACTGACATTTTGGGTCAGATAATTATGTGGGGAGAAAGTGAGAGAGGTGAAGGATGTGTTGTCCTGTGCATTGTAAGATGTTTAGTAGCAGCCCTGCCCCCTATCCAGTAGGTACCAGCAGCACACCTCTCCACTACATCTCCCAGATGTTTACAATCAAAAATTTCTCCAGACATTGCCAGTGACCCCTGGGGGCAAAATTATCCCTAGTTAATAACCACTGCATTAAGGTGATGAGAGTTTTGAGAGTTTCTTGGAGAGAAATTCTCCAGTTTTCTGCTTTCACAACGAGTTTTACAAACCTGGTTACCAGCATTCAGAAGCCAAACAGTGTAATGGTACTGGGCATGTCACGATTCAGTAGAGAACTCTTATCTATACTGAATGGTATATTCTGTGGTAGGCAGAATAATGGTCTCTCAAAAATGTCCACATCCTAATCCTAGGAATCTGTGCATATGTTCTGTTACATGGTAGAGACGGAACTAAGAATGAAGATATAATTAAGGTTGGTAATCAACTGACCTTCAAACAAGGAGATTATCCTGGACCATAGAGCTGGATATAAATACAAAAGGGTAAGGCAGTAGAGTCAATGTCAGAATAATGTAATGTAAGAAAGACTTCACTGGCCATTGCCGGCTTTGAAGATGGAAAGGTGCCATGAGTCAAAAACACAGGCAGCCTCTAGAAGCTGGAAAAGATGAGAAAACAGATTCTCCCCTAGAGTGTCCAGAAAGGAATTCAACCTGTCTGACTCTTTGTATCTTAGAATGTTGATCCTGCTGACTTCAACCCAGTGATTCCCATTTTGGACTTCCGACCTCCACAACTATAAGATAAAAAGCTTGTGTCCTTTTAAGCCACTAAGCTTCCAACAATTTGTTATAGCAGCCATAGGAAAATAATACAATCTCATTACTTTACTATTCAACCTCAGCTTTGCTCAGCATGTTAAATAACGCAATCAACACTCATCCTCATATCTTCTTCCAAATTTATGGACACCTCTTTTCTGCTACCTCTCTCATTCTCTTCATGCTGTTTTCTTTACTATCATTTTGGTAGACTTTTAGAATTAATAGAAATAATCACCCATGTTCACCTACCATGTTTAACTGGTTTTATTTTTAGCTGACATTTTATTGGCGCCCTCACTGTGTACTAGATTTTTGGATAAAGCCTCATGTGAATTTTATTATTTGAATTTTATAATTACCCTAGGGGTTATGTACTACTACTTTCATTCACATCTTGTAAATAAAACAGATGCCTGATTCAGGTGACAAAGCTAATATGGAACAGAATTGGGATGGAACCCAAGTCTTTCTGACTTCCAAGCCTATATTCCTAAGCAATTATGCAATCTTGCTAATTTCCACAAAGTACACTCTAGAGCATGGGTCAAATCCAGCTTGTCACTTGTTAATAAAATTTTATTGGAACACAGCCATGTCCATTTGTCGAATATTGTTTACATCTGCTTTTGTGCTACAATGTTAGAGAGGAATAGCTAAAACAGAGACAATTTGGCCCATAAACACTAAAATACTTACTCTCTGATCCTTTACAAAAAATTCTGCTGATCCCTGCTATAGAAAATAACCTTCTTACTAAGTTTTGAGGTCATGGTGTCCTTGGGTACCTAAAACTTTTGTCACTACATCAAAGGCATTCTTTTTCTTGTTCCCTCAACATTTTGTTATCCTGCATATAGCAATCTTTGGTCATAGTTAAAGAGGAAAGTTTCTAAACCAATCTCCTTTGTAAGGTCTTTCCCATACTCAGTCATACTTGCTCTCTTTTCTGTGCTCCTACCTCAGTTATTCTCTCTTTCTCTCTCTCTCTCTCTCTCTCTCTCTCTCTCTCTCTCTCTCTCTCTCAGGACTGCACCGGCAGCATATGGAAGTTCCCAGGCTAGGGGGTCACATGGGAGCTGCAGCTGCCAGCCTATGACACAGCCACAGCAACAACGGATCCAAGCCTCATCTGTGACCACATAGCAACTTATGGCAACACTGGATCCTTAACCTACTGAGCGAGGTCAGGAATCAAACCTGCATCCTCACGGATACTGTGTTGGGTTCCTAACCCACTGAGCCACAATGGAAACTCCAGTTATTCTAATTATAGTACTCATGCAGTTCAATTCATATAACAGTTATCAGTTGTGATTACCCTGGGATCTAGCAAGTGTTGCCCCTGAGTAGATATTTACTCAGTGAGCATTTATTAAATACTTTCTAAGTTTCTGCGCTAGACACTGAAGACACAAAGATAAATATGGCATCTTGAAATTAATATATAGTCTACTTAATTAGGTACCAAAATAGAAAAGAAGCTAAACATAGAGGCTGAGCCTAGGTCCCTGTAACAACTACAGCAGGATCACCTGAAGTATTGGGGTAACATCCCAGACCTACTGAATCAGTATCTCAGGAGGTGAGGTCCAATAATCTGTGTTCTTAATCAACACTTCAGATTATATTTAACAGGAAAGCTGGAGAATCTCCATCAGTAGATAGGAAAGACTGTTTTTAAATGCATAAATATCATGAGAGTAAGAAAAAAATCTCACATGATCTCCCTTAATACAAATAAATTTCTGTCAAAATGTGATCTTGTGTTGCTCACTTCCTCCATCCAAAAGATTAGAAGACACACTTAGGTGGCAACTTGGACACTGATCCCATCTCTTACTAAATTTTCCTTTTTTCACCATTATAATCCTGTACCTAGCACAGTTTGTGGCACACAGTCATTTTCAAGAATTTGTGTTCAACTGATGAATATCCAAAGTAAAACCTCTCCAGGTTGTCCTAGTATGTAGAAATAGGCGTTTTTCCAATTTTAGACTGGAATGGTATGAAGATCATTTGAGTACAAGGAAGATAACACACCCAGGCAAAAGTCTGGTCAACCCACATCTTGTTTTCCTCCCTCTAGAAAGGGTTCCTTCAAACTCTCAGGGCTACTGCCCTTGTGGGGAATATCGACATCCTCCCTGCCACTTCAAAGCTGAGCAAGACCAAGTGGACTAGTGGAAAGGTAAGGTATTATGGATTCTTCTTCATTGTAATCTTCTAGAGGCTTTAGTCTGCAAAGCCCTGGAGTACATTTAAAAATGGATTACCTGCCCCTGAGGATGGTAGACACTCAAGTTATCTACAATGAGAGGTTTATAACAATGGACTCTTGCTGTACCTGACACAGATCTACCCCTCCCACTGGAACTCTGAATTATTTTGCTGGAGGCTACAACATTCTGAGCAGTTTGTTGGGAGTTGACGGGAGGTGGGGATAACTTACCTGGTACAAGCTTAGCAGAGCTGAGCCGCTGCAGCTTGTTGGGCTAGCCTTTGATGCAGACTGGTTGGACGGGTTCTGGATCTACAGAAGAACCGGTCTGACTGGCCTGCTGTGCCAACATATTCTGGTTTGATTCCATGTTCCACAGACGGTAGAAACCTGCCCAGCCAGTTAAATGAAAGGCATATTAGGTTATCCATTGCAAACCTTATATAGCTTAGATGCAGCAGAACTCTTCCACACAGCAGTGGTGTCTAGCAATCTAGCGTGGTCCAGAGAGGTGTCTCCCACTGATTTACTGTGTACGTTCATAGCTGTAGGGAAAGTCAGCAGTGAAACACCTGCTGCTTTTGACCAAGAGCAGAAGTTTTCTAAGTAAATTGAAGGGTAAGTTAATGTATTTTTTTATCTTTCTCAATTTTCTAAGCACTTTCAGAAGGTTAATTAAGAAATGATGTTTAAGATAATCTATTTTTAACACGGTAGTACCTGCATTCTATCTTTTATATAAAGCTGGTTAGATATTGTCTTATAATATTTGTACATATGTTCATTGATTTGTTTAGATAAAGGTTATTTGGTATATAATACACTTCTGCTATAAGTCTTTGTAAAATGGGCATGGCTGTAGTCATTAAGAAAAGTGGGTTGAATAATTTTGCTAAATATATTTTACCTATTAATATAATGATTCATCTTAAGCCATCTACTTCTTTGATAACATACTATTATATTTTACAGGCTGTTGCTATATGGTAATGTTTTATATGGCAAATCTAATTGTGGATAAAATAATAATGGCCTTTTTAAGGCATAAAAAATAGTGCTGGCCTGCCTGGTGATCGTTAAGTACTTTAGAAGAACAATTCACAGCAAGAAATGAGGAGTGTGAAAAACAAAGATTGTGGAATCTGGTAACTGATTAACTATTGGAGCTCAAAAGCACTTGCTGAGCTGAATAGAAAGGAATGAAGACAGGTTTTGTCATGCCTATTAGGTCTGAAAACCTTTTTAGGTTAAAGAATATTTGGGTCTTCCTTTAATTTATATTTTAAAATAATTCTTTTCTCTCTCTCTTTCATTGATCCAAATAATTTATTTTAGTAACCTGTTTCATTTAAAATGAAAATTATCAAGCCCTTTAGATTTGTTTTGGCATACCAAATTACCCCCTTAGTTATTAATATTAGATTGAATTGAGTGCACACATCCTCCGGGCATTCAACTTAACGTATCAGCTGACATATGAAATTTATCTGGAAATTAAAATAACTTTTTAAAACAGATTTATACTAAATATTTTCAAGGACTATCTCCAGGCCATCACATGACTTTCCTTGAACTGAGCAATACTAAGGCATCCTTTTCATAGTCCTTATAGAGCCCTCACTTTGTCATTATGTTCAAACTTAAAGGCTATATGTTTCCTTAGAATGCTAATAAAGAATTTTTTTAAAGTGAGGATGAATGTTCAGATGTGATTTCATTTTTTGCAGGGAAACCTTTTGCATGCTGTTTAGTCCTACCCCAAGGCAATTCTGCATAAAACTTCTGATAATCAGCTAAATTTCTAAAAAGCTATGTAATATTGAATCTGCAAAAGTAATGTGCTGATTCAGCATAAACTGTATTCTGACAATTTTTGGAGAATATAGATAAAAAATTTTAGTTGGTTGAGTTTTTCTCTTTTCAATTAATTTTCAAGCCAAATGTAGATATATGTCAACAGAGTACACTTTTACTGTTTAGAGTAAATATATATAGTAATTTAAGATTTTTAAACCTTGCTTAAAATACTGTTTAAATATAAACTTAATTTGGGATTCCAATTTATTCATTAAGGATTTTTTATGCTTATGGTTTTAAGGAAAGCTATTTAGGAACTAGATGTATATATCCATATAAAATTTGTGGGTAAAATTTCAAGTCTAACTACATTTTGGAGAGGGATTCTACATTTTGGAGAGGGATTCTACAGCTATTACCTATCCTTAATAGGATTTCCAGTTTCAAATATATGAATGTCCTATTAAATACTTTCATGTATTTTCCATAAATTAATTCCTTTAAAATACTGATACATTGTGATGTTTTGATTGAAATTAAGAATATATGGATTAATCAATCAAATTAGAAGTCTATGATTGCCTGTGTGTGTATTTTACATAGCCCTGTATTATCTGAGGGCCCAGGTCAAAAAATGATCTAGTCATTTAAAAATCTTTTTATTCCCTAAGTCTAGTTTAGGATGCATTCCTTTGTCTTTATTCCTGGCCACAAAGTTTCATACAATGACTCTTTTTGTCATCCATGCTAGTTTTCTTAACAACTACATAACCTCTTCCCTTCCTGAATATATTCATGTATTTCCTACCAAAAGCACTTAGAATCATGACATTTTGGGCTACAAGGACTCTTTACAAATAACTAATGAATTCAACTTATTTTTTAGTTGAATAAAAAGCCCCCAAATGTCGCTAACTCACTACTATACAAGCTAAGGGTAGAGATGAGACCAGAACATCCCAGGTTCCTAATACCAGCCCGGACTAATATTTTTTTCACTACTCCATGCAGACTCTTCTGAATACTACTTGCAATTTATTCTGTTTACTAAAGGACTTGTAAAAAGGTAAAATTGTGCTATATAAGGTATGTTAAGGAGTATTTGCTTAACCAAGAAATTATTTGCTTTTATATTTTAATCTATATAATTACTGCCCCCAAAACTTTTTTGGTATCAAGTGGCTGAATTTATGGGGATGCCATTGGTAATGGATATGACCACCTCTTTGCTACCTTCTTCTCTTAATGCTCTCACAAAATTTTGTATCAAATTGCTAAGAGTACCACACATTCCTTCAAATTTGCTCAGATTATTTCTAGGCAAATAAGTTATCTTCTGATTTATTATTGCTTTAAACTGTCTCAACAGTTTATTTTCTTAGTATGTATATAAGTATGTATATACTTTTGTATTGTTTTAATCACTTTTATGTGGCTATAGTTTAGGATTTAACCTAAGAAATTAGTACTTCTAAACTTTGGTTAGAACTGACAGGAAAATTTCAGTAAGTTTATGAAGTCCAGAATTGCAGGATTCAAAATCCATCTTAGGGGAGATATACCTGTTATTTAAAAGGTGAGATCTTAATACAGTACTTTGCACACAAGTGCTCAAAAATGCTTTAAATGTTTTTAACTTGAGGAATTTCAAGGAAATAGGACCACAGAAAGCTTGAAAACCAAAGGCTCAAAATTTTCAATTCTGATTCTTAAGCTAAAAGTTAATTTTCCTAAACCCCTTATCTTTTCACAGATAAACTCTTACCTGAGGGATGCTTCTAAATTTGGTAAATTTAGTTCATTCCAAGTGAACTCTAGAAAATAATTACCTCCATTTGTTTCTCATCTTTACAATCAAGAGAAAAGGTACATTGAGAACTATGTCTAGATACTCATGTTGCAACAGAAGAAAGGGTGGGGGAAAAACTGTAATTGTAATGTATACATGTAAGGATAACCTGACCCCCTTGCTGTACAGTGGGAAAATAAAAAAAAAAAAAGAGAGAGAAAAGGTAGTATATTGAAAAATGTATGGATTTTTGAGACAAACTGAGATAGGTTTGAATACTGATTTTGCTGCAAACTAGTTTACCCTTGGGAATTATTTAACCCTGAGTTCTCTTTTCTCCATCTGTAAATTAAGAAAACTATTACCATTCTCTAAGAGTTCTTGGAAGGATCAAACAAGATATTGTATACAAAATACCTAGCAGTCTCTAGAACATAGTAGGTATAGCACATCAATATTCTTTACACCTCTTTAATATAATATATAACAAGTTTTTTTGTGTTTGTTTTTTGCTTTTTAGGGCCCCACTCGCAGCATATGGAAGTTCCCAGGCTAGGGGTCAAATTGGAGTGTTAGCTGCTGGCCTATACCTCAGCCACAGCAACGTAGGATCCAAGCTGCATCTGCGACCTACACCACAGCTCATGGCAATGCTGGATCTTTAACCCACTGAATGGGGCCAGGGATCAAACCCACATCTTCATGGATACTAGACGGATTTGTTTCCACTGGGGCACGACAGGAACTCCCTAAAATATATTTTTTAAATGGTTCTATAGAAATAGCTAATTTGGATAACATAAGACTAAAAACCAAACTTGCTATGCATCAAAAACTAACTAGGAAATAGAGAACAGTATAGCTCATTGTGTTAAAGACATAGCCTTAAAAGTAATCAGAAAACATTATCTTAGAAATTATGTATTACTGACAAAGTGAAAATAAAATTTACATGGCAATTTTTATTTCAAAGTTCTATCTTAAGTCTACTCCCTTGAAGGTTCTGTGCCTATCTTTTCCACAATGATTAGAGCGAGGAACATTTCCTTCCAACATGAAAATATTTTAGATCTAATAAATTTCTGAATGAATCTTGAAATATTAAGAAATACAAGATCAATAACTTTCTGTAGCTCATAGTACAATATTTATGGACATGGAGCAATATTATAGAGTTCTGCAATGAGGCCTTCTATTAAAAATTTACATTTAACATAAACAGATCTTCTCAACTTATGATGTCTCTATAAACCCACTGTAAATTGAAAATATCTTAAGTTGAAAATGCATTTAATAATCTAACCTACTGCACATGATAGCTTAGTCCAGGCTACCTTAAATATGCTCAGAACACTTATATTAGGCTACATTTGTGCAAAATCATCTAACACAAAGCCTAGTTTATAATAAAGTGCTGAATATCTTATATAACTTATTGAATACGGAAGGGTGGTATGGGTACAGAATGGTTTAAGTGTACCAGTGTTTACCCTCGTGATCATGACTGGGAGCTGTAGCTGCCCAGCATCATGAGAGAGCATCATACTGCATATTGCTAGCCCAAGAAAAGATAAAAATTCAGAACCTGAGTCATAGTTTCTACTGAATGCATATAGCTTCCACTCCATCATAAAGTCAAAAAATCCTTAATATCAAACCATCTTAAGTTGAAGGCCATCTGCACAGGTCTATATTTGGAGGTCTCAATGGAAAGTAAATGAAATATAGTCTGAGATGGAAGGACCAATCACATTTCTCAAAATATTAACACTGTGATCAATTTTCAATCGTATAATACCATCTACGTGACACTTTAGTGAGCTGCTGCATTCTGCTCTAGTCACTGTCCAAGTGATTGTTTAACAAAATTTAAAACAAATATATGCTGCTCAGGAACAAGGATACTATTTTTTAACTAAAATATAGAACTAACCACTACAGCCTGACAATAGGCCAGGAATCTGTACCCTGGACCTGGAACCTGGCTACAACGAAAGCCGGTTACAGGCCATCCAGCAAGAAAAGTTGTTCAATCCATTCCAGCACAACAATACCACAGTTTTACTTGTTAAGAGGAATGACATGTTATTCTAGTTCCACCAGTAAATGTAAACACTTATACTGTAAATTAAAATCTCAGTGGTCCTTTGGTACCTCAACAAATCATTGTTAATACTAATGTTAAGGTCAAGTAAGTAATATTAAACCAAATTTGCTCAAAGGAAGAGCACAGTGACTCTGAAATTAAAATTGGGGTATATTTTTAATCTGACTTCTCAGACTATGGTTTGTTATCTGAGTTTATTAGAACAAGTGATTAATGGTGCCATGATATAATTCAGTCCCTCTTGAGTCAGTTAGTTTGAATTTATTTCATAGTCACATATTATATCCAGCAGTATTATTTCTGTAATTACATAGCAGTTTTCTCAAAGTGTAGACAATGAACCATCTGATTCACCTGGGGGATGCCTATTAAAAATGCAGATTGCTTAACTCTGTTCTAAATACAACACTTACAATCTCTGTTGGGTATATTCTATAAATCTACATACTTTAATATTTTCTATATTATTTTAATGTTGAATAATGATGGAGAAGCAGCAAGAAAAGATTATCTTGTGTATAAGAGACTGCGTAAGGAAGGGTGTATGAGTTTCTTCAAAACCAACCATTATCACTATCAGAAAAATATCCTTAAATGCACTTTTCAACCAATCTTGGGTCAGCATTGACATCCTTACAAATTAATCTGACTGTCCCATCCATGTATGCAAACTTTCAAAAGTTAAATTTTCCATTCATAACTTAAAAATAGTGAAATGGAAATCTTACATTTAACCTTTTTCTCTGAGTTTGGGTTCTCCATGGAAAGTAGAACCTGAGTCCTCCAGTTTATGCACAAATTCTTTACCAGGGAACAGGAATGGGGGATTAGGAAGAGGAATTGGGAAGGGAGGGAAAGCCAATACAAGAGTGCATCCAGTTTATGACCTAGCACAGGCAAAGGGGCTTTGGGCTCAATCCCAGTATCTTCCTTTTTTTTTTTTCTTCTTTTAAGGGCTACACCTGCAGTATATGGAAGTTCCGAGGCTAGGGGTCAAAACAGAGCTGTAGCTGCTGGCCTAAGCCATAGCCACAGCCATATGGGATCCGAGCCGTGTCTGAGACCTACACCACAGCTCATGGTAATGCCGGATCCTTAACCCACTGAGTGAGGCCAGGGATTGAACCTGCATCCTCATGGATCCTAGTCAGGTTCGTTACCACTGAACCATGAAGGGAACTCCCCAGTACCTTCTTAGGAGCCATGAAGCTACCTCAGAATTGCTGGCCAGAATACATGAGATAGGAAAATTTATGCACCAGTTCTGACTTCCATCAATTAAGGGTTGCCTCATGCATTGTTAATTTCCTCCTACTTTCAGGTTGTACTTCCACTTCCAAAGACTTCAGAGAAGTCCTCAAGGCCAAAAGTCAGGTAAGGGCTGTCAGGTTTCACCTGACAAGAATTCAGTTGCTCCTATAATGATCAGAACAAGCAGGACCCAAGAGATGACTAGTACGTCACCATTACAGAACAAATATAAACAGCTTTTTCCTTAATTTAACATTATACTTTTAACTAATACACTATACAACAAAAATGGATTATTTGAGAAATGAGTACAGCAATTTCAAATGGAAAGTGAGGAACTTTAGCCTATTTTTGTCTGATATATTTGATCCATTCCCACAAAACCTGAGATGCATGGAAACTTAATCTTCTGTGAGAAAGGTATTTTCTAATAAACTTCATTTCATTTCCTGAATTTGGTTGCCAATTTTTAAAGAGCCAAACAGCAGCAAAATGAAAAATTAGTGTGTACCCGGTAAATATTATGTCCAGCACTTACCCAAAGACTTTATTGTTTAAGTTTTCATTGGTAAAACCAGAAAAAAACAGATTTGACTACAGTGGACCCTCAAATAACACTTCTCACTATAGTAAAACACAGATTTTTGAATACTACAAGTTTGTCTTGGACTATATCCAATAGGGTCTGATTACAAGAGCTAATTCATTATAACCTATAATGTGATTCTGGAACATGGCTACAAAGATGTTAGATGGAGGCTCTAGTCAAATGGATTAAAAATAGAAAAGTGAATAGCCAGTTATGTGTTTAAATATATACTATATTTGTTTGCATATGATAGAAACTTAGCTTAGAGAAAATGGCAAAGTACAAAGAAAAGAAATCTGATTTAAAAAATCATATCCTCTTTTCATTTATCTTGAACTATGTTAGAATAGAATAATTATCTGAGTTTTAAAAAATTCTTCCTTAGAAGGTGGTTTTGAACTGAAAAGGGAAAACTGGACTGAAGAGGACATAGAAATAAGAAAAAGTGGGGACACACACTGCTGAACAAAGTCCTGTAATAACAGGTACTGTTTTCAAAAGGAGTTATCCTCAAACACACTCAGGGGTTCACTAAATTAGCTCAGATCATAATCAACTTGATACCAATATTCCCTTTCTCGGATTGAAGCTGAATAGATCATAAATCTCTATTAAATAAATGATTTCTTACAACCATCAATTTCTGAAATAAATATATAAATTAGTTTCTCTCTTCTACACAATTTTGTAGTTGGGCTAGGTAATTGTTAAAATCCCTTGGAATATAATGGAAATAACAATATAATACTACCTGACTATTTAACTGCCTGACTTATTTGAACTTAACTGAATCAAATAAGATATGTAAAAGAACTTCACAAATTGTAATTTAATCCCTTCTATAATTATAAATCTCTCACAATTTGCATAGCAATTCAAGAATTTCACTACAATATACATCAGCAATTCGAAAGATCCCTCTGATTAGCTATACAGCTCTTAAATCTATTAACAATAGCTTCTTATACTACTTAAAAACATATAATAATTCAATCCTTAACATTCCTGTGATATACCCACAGGTATATATTATTATCTTCATATCACTGGTAAACAACTGAGGCACAGAGAAGGTCAATTATTTGATTAATAGGATTATAGTTATTCAAAAAATTAGGCTGAGCTGCTGCTGATTTCCAATTATCAACCTATACAAATACATTACTATATACTTATAATTTCTAGAACTCACAATGATTCCCCACAGCAGAACCTCTTCACATGTCTTCTGCCTAGAAAGTCTTTGACCACTCTGTCCCAATAGGCAAGCTGCTTCCAACTTATATGAAATCTTCTTTAAGAAATTTCACATATATTATCTCATTTTTAAAACAAACCCTTTGGACACAGTAAGCATGAGTATTCTCATTTTCCATTTGGGGAAATAAGACTTGTCTAGGAAACATACAGAAAATCAGAGATAGGGCCAGAGGATAAACCCTGTTCATCTCTTAGCTCAGGACTTCCACAGAAACATAGGCTGGGAATATGGCAATATGCCATCACTGGCTTTAGAAAGAGACCACAATTTTTTGGAGCACTTCTTGCTCAGATCCCTTCTGAGAGTACAACATAATTCAATGTTCTTTAATCTATTTAGTTTTAAACTTACTTTATGAAAGAATCTACATCTCAGGGCTGGGAAAGCTAGTATAAACACTTTCACTAATTCCATAACAAGTCAATTTATATTCATCTCTCAAATGTCCACATCTATTATAAGCTAAGTAAAAGAACATGTGTGCCATAAAGAAATAAATTATTGCAAAAAAGTAAAAATAAAAAACCCCTGAGATTAATCCATATAGCAGTACTTCACTACAACTGCGACCAAGAGAGCCCAGTTTATTTTCCTCTTCTCAATGAGACAAATTAAATTGCTATCAAATTCAAAAGTCCTTTTAGTAACCTCAAATAAGGTAAAGCTTTCTGAAGTAAACAGAAAAGTGTAATGAGACTGGAGCTCCCGTTGTACCCAGTGGGTTAAGAGTCCGACTGCAGGGGCCCAGTGGGTTAAAGGATGCAATGTTGCTGCAGGTGCGGCTCAGATTCAATCTCTGGCCCAGGATTCCATAAGCTATGAGTGCAGCCATAAAAAGAAAATATAATGGGACTGCAAATTAGCCTTTAATAATTTTTGAATAATTTTTCACAAACTTTATTTGGTTATTTTTTCAAAAACATTTTCTAAATTTAAAAAATAGAAAAGCACAGAATACACTACATATAGATTTTATTATTCAAAAATTGCACGGTATACTGAAAAGATCATAGATAAAGAAATTATGTCCAGAAGACTGGGTTTGGAGTCTTGGGTCAGATTACTTACTAGTTTGTACATATAGTGCTAGTCATGCCACCTAATTTCTCAACCTCTGTGAAAAGATAAAAACTGCACCTATTCTACTTTTGTGAGTTATTTTTAAGTTCAAAAGAGGAGATATGTAAGAAAAGTAATTTGTATTTATCATTAATTTTTCTTGAATCCATTTTCTATGAGTAATAAACAAACCACTTCTCAACTAAGGAAATTTCAAAGTACTATCAATAAATCAAAAAATGAAATTATTTTATGACTTACATAATCTGTATCATAATATTCTTTAAAAAGAGTTTAGATGGGTCTGTACATTGTTGAAAAGGAAATACTCTTGACCACAAAAGGTCATTTAAATATTCCCTTTTTTTATTAGTTTCTATTTCTAATTCCACAAAGCTTCTGACCATTTGATTTATCATTCAAACCAGGACATTTCTTCGAGTAAATGGGAGCCCTGTTAATAGTTAAGCCAAAAGAACAGACATTAACTAGAATTGCTGCTGGTAAGCCAGGGCATATGGTCACTTTACACAAGAGGTGTACTAGATTTGGGATCAGGAATTCTATTTGTACAAAATAGTTCTCAAAAACAAATTGTCCCAAAGGGTGAGAAGTGAATTGAAAATAATTTAATTTCACTATTCATTTCTAATACTTCTAATTATAAAAAGTAAACCTGAGAAGTATAGGCTAAAACTGAAAGTCTCTAAGAAGTGAATTTTGAACATGAAACATTTTTGAAAAGGTAACTATCAAAGTTTCCTTAAATTTAGACTAACATATCAATTAGGCAAAAAGCCAATATTTTAAGCAAAGTCTATTTTTCTCAAAAACAGTTAGAATGGGGAAGAAGTCAGCCAGTGTGTTTGAGGACATATCTGTAATTTGCAAGGCATGAGTACATTAAAGATCATAACTATTCGGCAGCAGTGAATAAATTCATCAATTCATAGATGGAAAAACTACCATTTAAGATGTGAATCATTATTTTTTTAAGGTGGACAAAGCAAAGAATATTAAACATGTTTGCTCTTGTGAACCAATCAAGGAATGCTTTAATTGGTAGACTCCAAGTATTAGTGACTTGTTCCTACAGTTAACTCTTCATAATATTTTCTATTGACATTACTGTAAATAACTATTGATCCCACAGGTTACATCATGGTAGCATCATACAGATGTACACAGAATAATGCTGTATGGAACTATATTTCCTGGGATATAAAGATAAAGATGAGTTTTTCAAGATTCCCAAAATAAAATTTACTTTTCTACTCTACAGTCTTAGTGATCACTTTTTTGTGTGTGTGTCTTTTTGTCTTTTTAGGGACACACCAATATGGAGGTTCCCAGGCTAGGGGTCTGATGGGAGCTGTTGCTGGCAGCCTATACCACAGCCACAGCAACGCCAGATCCGAGCCTTGTCTGTGACCTACACCACAGCTCAGGGCAACACCAGATCCTTAACCCACTGAGTGAGGCCAGGGATCGAACCTGCAACCTCATGGTTCCTAGTCAGATTCGTTTCTGCTGCTCCACAAGGGGAACTCCAGTGATCACTCTTAAATTCTTTTATCATCTCTGTAGCAGTTAAGCTCTTAGAAACTTTGCCCAATGCTGGTGTGAAATGAAGTAATTAAGTATTTAAAAACACAAACTAGTAGTTTACAAAGGGAAATAAAGAAGGTATATGTAGCCACAATAACAATCAAAATAAGTGAAGCTTCTTTATCTAGGTTGGAAGTTGAGGCTAATTTTTCTAATTAGAAAGCAAAGTATATAATCTTTTATGTCCATTATAAGCACTTTAATGATTATCTAAGACTGTCAAAATAAAAACTGTGATACTGACTCCTCCATGAATGTTAAATATATCTTTTAAAACAATTAGAAAACTGCTCAACCTAACTGGAATCTTGGCACCATCAACTCAAATCATAAAACATTTTGGCACTCGGGGCAAGATCCCTAATTGATGTATACCCTTACCCCCAAACAACAGTTGATAATTACTGTAAACAACTTTTTAAAATTTAAATCAAGTGTTCATTTAGGTTGACACAAATTTTGACAGTTAACATAATTTTCCTTTATGTTAATGCTTCTCTTCCTTCTTATCCCTCTTATTTATCTTATTTGTTATCATACTATTTTTATCTCATTATCTCTTTTGTTCTGCTCTTAAAATAGTTATGTCTGTAGGTATACAGCTCAACCCAGTTTATTAGTATTGTGTGTTCATATTAGAAGCACTGGACATTATTATGTAAATAATCATAATGAGTTCAACCACTAAATTTTTTTGCCCAGGGATATAGGCCTGAATGTTGGGAGAGGAGGGGAATAGCAATGGCATTGTCTGCAGAGTGGGAAAGAGATGGGAAATACCCAGCACAAATAGCAGAAATAGCTTTAGACTAAGAATCAAGTATCCATGTCCTAGAACCAGCTCCATCCTGGTTCTTCAGGTAAATCATGTAATCTCATTATTTATGCTAGACCTATCCTATCTAATATTTTAGCTACTAGCTACATGTGGCTTAGAACACTTGAAATGCAGCTAATTCAAATTGAGATGTCCTGTTAAGGTAAAACATACATCAGATTCTGAAGATTCAGAACAAAGAAAAAATAATGTCAAAGTTCTCATTAATTAATTTGAATATGGATTACACACTGAAATTTCAATATTTTAGATAAACTAGGTGAAATAAAATAAGTTAATTACATTTTCTCTTCACCTTTTTTAATGTAGCTATTAGAAAATTTTAAATTATACATGTGTCTCTATTGGGCAATGCTGTGCTAAGACTCTGGTAAGAACTAGGAATACTGAGAAGAATAAAGAAAGAACAGTCTGTTATTACAGCCTAGTTGGATAATATAAAAGATATAAAAGTAATTACAATATAGTAATATTAAATGCAGTGACAAAGATACATATAGAGTAGTATGGGAGAATGAGGAGGGCTATTTATGGAAGGGGGTAGGAAGGGGAGGGACGAAAAGAAACACTAAGGTGGTGTCCCAGAAGCTGCACTATCTAAGTCTTAACAGATAAACAGAAAGGTGAACTATAAATGATATGTGTGGTAATTTCAAAAGAAGATTGTATACGCCAAGACAAAGAAATAGGAAAGAGAAGGAAGGAGGAATATAAGCAGTCTCTTGTTTTAGAGGGAAAGGGTGAAGTAGGGGTAGAGGTGTAAAGTTAAGAAGGTCTTCTGTGACATTTTAAAGGATGGAATTTTAATCTTTAGACAATGGAGAGCCACTGAAGGGTTTTAAGCAAGAGAGTGTAAAAATGAGAAATAATGCTTGATAGCTGTGTGGAAACTGAATTATGATGTACAACTGGAAGGAAGGAGGCTCTAGTGTAGGTAAGAAATACCAGGGTCCAAACCAGGGCAAAAAGAGTGAGGATGGAAAGGAAAGTACTAATTCAGAACTCTATTTAAGAGATAACATCAATGAATACAGTGATTGACCTGTCTCAGCTCCATGGAAAGAGGTTTGATATCACTCTAAAGCAAGGGGAAGACCCTGGAATGTCTTGAGCAGGGGAGTGTCATGTTGAGTTAGGTTTAAAGAATCATTCTGACTGCTGTTGGGAAATACACTGTAAAGGGAAAACAGTGTTAGCAGACTGTTGATTTAAAAGGCAGGGGGAGGCTATTGCTGAAGAGGTTTGAGATGATAGTGGCTTGGCCCATAGTGGATGAGAAGCAATTGCATTCAGGTTGCATTTTTCTCTGCAAAATGTTATTGCCTAATTCAGAGTTGAGAAAGGAAAAGGGAAGTTCAGGGAGATCACACCTGTTGAGTTCAACCGTCCTGTTTAACCAGGACATGAGGATGTCTGCTGAGAATGAGAATACTGTATAGAAGCTTGATGAAAACAATGAAGGTTTGGAAGACAGCAAAGTAAACCATGTTTCCTGGGGATTAATTGATGCCCTATAGGATGTCTGAAACCTAACTAAGTAATGTTAGTGATATACATCTAAGCTGTTATGATTTTTCCCTTCACAACCCTAGCAACCCACCTGCAGGAGTTAAACAGACTGTAGACTCAATAGAGTTTCAGTTGCAAAATGGTTTGTGTTAGAAGACTTTAAAACCTACATAGTTCCACAATTCTACAATTCTAAGAATCATAGAGTTCTTACTGCAAGTGCACAAATGTTCTTACTGCAGCTAAATGTACATATGTAAAAGTTACCATTTTAACCATTCCACCACACGATTTTTATTTTGCAATTATTACTTTTTTTTTTTTTTTTTTTTTTAGTGGCTGCACCCACAGCATGTGGAAGTTAAGACAGGCAGGGGCTGAAGCCAAGCCAAGCACTGCACTGGGCCAGGGATCGAACCTACACCTCCACAGCAACCAGAGCCACTGCAGTCAGATTCTTAACCCCTGCACCACAGCAGGAATCTCACCAGACAATTTTTTAATCAAGCATCCTAGCCAGGGCCCACCAATGGGTTATACCTAGCTAGGACATTAAAATCCCAGCCCTCAAGGGGGCAGTGCTGGGTCCTGAGGTGGCTGGAAGCCTCTGTATAGAACCAGTCTCATCTTTTTATCACACTATGTAATACAGGTACTCATTTTCCAAGTTTTGAAAAAGTTTTGGAAGTATTATTCTAAGCCACAGAATTTGAGAAACGCAGTATTACAAAAAGTTCAAAATATCTGCTTCTCTGTTAAAGGCATTTTCTCATAGATAGTTGAGATTTCATAATTTATCCCACCATGTGGGTCTTAAGGCTCCTTACTGAGAATAAGCCCACTATTAAAGGGACGATCATAAAAATCCCATCAAGAGAATCGAAGAATTTTGGAAGTTCCCATCATGGTTCAGTGGTAACAAACCCGACTAGGATCCACAAGAATGCAAGTTCAATCCCCCAACTCTCTCAGTGGGTTAAGGATCTCGTGTTGCCTTGAGCTGTGGTGTAGGTCACTGACTCCGCTCAGATCCTACATTGCTGTGGCTGTGGTTCCACCCCTAGCCTGGGAACTTCCATATGCCACAAGTGCTGCCCTAAAAAGTCCAAAAAAAAGAGAGAGAGAGAATCTAAGAATTTTGAATGGATTCAAAGATATTCTCTACTTAAGGGCTATCCAATTCATCTATTTATACACAGAGACTGTTTTCTGGCAAGCCACTGGGTTGGTCTCTAAGACAAAAAAATGAGTAAGACATGGCTTTGACCTCAAAAAACTTGAGTCTAGTGGGGAGACAATTAAATAATAAAAACTGTAGTAAGTGTCAAATGGGCAAGTATATAGTGCCATAAATAGATCTAATCAAATGAAAGACTATTAAAAACAAAATTCGCAAGTGAATGACAGTTAAAGATACCGAAGTTCCTATAACATTACTAGGATGGTACAGTAACATCCTGTTAGATCTACTGGCAATGAGTATGTTGCAATATTCATCCTTTAGGACCAGGATGAATGGGGAAACTACCTTTACACTTTACGTCCTCTTAGGTCTTATTACAGAAAAGTATTGTACTGGCTTAAAAGATATTGTGATTCTAGTCTATTCTGTTTATTTTCTCCAACTTCATTTACACAATTTCTAACGCTAAAAACACTTCTTCTAGAAATCAGGATAAATAGGAAGATACACCAACAACTTGAATGTTGATAAACAGCCACAGAAAACGTTGATTTAGAAAAATTACCTAATGGCATGTTGGTCCAAAAAATAATGCGTCACTTCCGATTCCGTCTCATTTCAGGTTCGTCAGAAACTTTTTTAACCTGAGCAAAATATACATCGTTTTGCTATATGGCCTCACCACCTAGTCCCGTCGGGTCACATCACTAAACGATAGGAAACAGCTACAATGCAGAAAGCTACGTCAGACTAATCCGTGTCCATTCCTTTCCTCAGATAATTTTTACTTTCCCTCTGGTACAGGCCACTCATACGTGCTTTCCCAGAAATGGGCTTAAGTCAGACACACATTGAAGACTTCTAAGAACTTGAAGCTCCGCTGACAGAACAGCGTGAGCTTTCCCCGTGATGTCTCAAAAACGCTGCGGCAGCCGCCAGCTCTGGTAGCCTCTTCCCACCGCTCAGGAGAGACACTCGGCTCTCCAGTCACCGCCCACCCGTGTGACTCTCCACCGACCCCGCTTCTCTGCAGGCAGCGTGAGGGGCACCGCCTCTTTCTGCGGCGGGAGGAAGGGGCGTGACGTCGCGGGAACTCCGCGTGACGTCGCGCGGGCTCCGGGCGGGGCAAGCCGGGCGGGCGCCCCTCGGGCCCTCCCCCAGCCCTGGAAAGCGCGGGCTGCCCCGAGGGGGCGGCTTTGCCGCTGGGGAACTGGCAGAGTAGAGGGAAAGGGGAGAAAAGCGAACGGCCGTTTCTTCACAGCCCCAGAGGGTGCCTGCTTCCCTGCTGAAACGTTCCAGGATCTAGAGGCAATCTTGCAACCCGTGAGTAGAAGGAATCCCTCTCCCCTGACCCAGAACGCTAGGTCCTAGCGGCTACTTCCGGCCCGGAGCTGCAGGCTGACCGAAGGCGTTCTGCCCCGAGGTGGCAATGGCTGTACGGCTCTGGGGCTGAATGAGGAGTCGGCCGGGGCTGCCTAAACTCGGAGGAAGTTGCACTGAAGCGAGAACACGTTAGTGCTCCTCGTAGTCCTTGGTTCTCCGCGCGAACTGAGAGCGCGTCTCCTGGAGCTGAGCCCGCCCCGCGCATGCGCCGATCTGCGTCGGGGGGTCGCGGCGCGCGCTTCCGGCGTCAATCCTGCGGTTTGCCTGTGTAGCGTTGCGGTGAGGGCGGCCCGCCAATCCTGCCGCGAGGAAAGAGAGGCTGATGGCTGAGGGTGCTGGGATGCGGGCCTCTGGGCCTTTGCTCTGCTCGTAAGACGACGACTCAAAGTCTCTATTCAGTTTGTTCAGGGCCTTTGTGTGAGCTGGGGCGCGGCGCTTGCCTTACTTGTGTAAGAGTACGTGTGGTGTCACAGGAAAGCAATCTTCCATTGAGCACCTTCAGTGTGGTGGTTTATAGTTTACAGTGCCACGGGATGCATAGAAATGGATTAAATTATTTCAGACCTTTTAGCGCAGATGAGACTTGAAAGGCAAGGTGCGCACTTCTGAGAAAAGCAGCGAATAACGGTTCAGTTTCAAAAGAGATGCCATCAAAAAGTGCTACGCATGCAGGCTAGGGTTGGAGAGGGTTTTGTCAGCCAGAATTTGCAAGTTTAGTATTGGTAAATTGTTAGGTGGGGTGGGCGGGAAGAACCTTTTTACTACCTCTGAAGATAAACACATTTCTTAAAGGACACTTACTTTACACTATTGGTTTTACACTATATAATATTATACAATTTTACATCGTTCATTGAAGTAACTAAAACTTTTTGAACTTTTTGCTTAATAGAAATAATTGGCTGATTTTTTCTTTTTTGGCTCCTTAGAGGTATTTTGGAGTTAATTGGAATTTGAGTTCCAGCTGTGATGGAGCATGTCCTAGCAGTGTGACCTTGGATGAGTTACTTCATCTCTTACAAAAAAAAAGTATCGGAAAATGTAGCTTAACTTAAGGCAAATAACTGAAATTGGGGTTTTTCTCACCATAATCATCTTTTATCCTCACTTCCACGCCTCAATCCCACCTCCAGCATTCTAAAGTAATTGATCCTAGGTGAATAAGGAAAACCTGAGAACAACTGACTGGGCTTGAAGTCATCCTGACTTCAAATTATGCAAAGATAAATTCACGTTTCAATCTGTCATTTCAGGTATTTAAACTGGCTGAAGACAACTTCAGATGTATATAATGTATCAGAAAAGATCTGAAAAACACTAGGCAATAGAAGTGTGGAGTATATTAAGCAAGATGAACATCTCAGGAAACAGTTGTGGAAGCCCTGGTTCTGCAGATGTATCTAATGACTTTAAGGATCTTTGGACAAAACTAAAGGAGTATCATGATAAAGAAGTACAAGGTACATTTTTTTCTGAAATAGCAGTATTCTGCTGAGACTGTAATAGTAATAACTAATTTGTGTGATGGTTTAAAGATCTCATTTTTAAAGGACCTTTACAGTTGCGATTTTTGTGATTCATTTTTTATTTTTGAATTACTGCTTTTTAACTATAGATAACCATCATAGGATGTAGCTCCTGCACAACTTGTAATTACTAGTGGTAATATGTGTGGTGTAGTGGAAAGGGCATAGGAATTGTTGACTGAAGATCTTGAATTATGATTTCATTTATCTATTTGCTTTGTGATCTCAGCTAAGTTACATCACTTCTAAACTTAATTTCCTTCTTCTACAAAATTATTTGTGGGAATGTTTATAGTATCTAAATCATTCGACAGACCTTCGGAATTTGTATCTCAGTGCTTGAGTTGGCCACCAAGCCCTGAGATCCTAAAGTAAATGGCAGTTTGCCTTCAGAGAGTCTTCAGTCTAATAGAAATAGTCATATGAACAGATAATTACAGTGCAATGAAATAAGAGCTAAAAGGTTTATATGAAATGCAATGAGCATACAGGGGATTGAGCTGTTGCAGTTTGGATGGTATATTGATGTGATTGTGTTAAAATGTACTATTAAAAGCTAAACCATTAAAACTAAACTCAGGGTTTTATATTAAGCGTTAATATATCTATTGAATTTTGTGACTTTAGTGTAATTCATTTTTTTCCATGTGTGGGAAATGTTACATTAGTTTCTTCTTTACCTATTGCAACCATGTGTGGGAAATGTTACATTAGTTTCTTCTTCACCTATTGCAACTATAGATTTAATTCTATGTGCTTAATAGTTTTAATTTATACCGGAGAGCTATTAAAACATGATCCACCTGAATCTAAAGTATGGATATGGGCCTGTGTTGAAACTGCCCCATGGTAAATTTAGTTTATGGAAGAACTTCGTAATGGACTCATCCTTAATTAATGGGTTCTGAAATATGAACCCAGAAGTATTCCTTGCAAGCCTCAGTGTACTTAGAGACACTTGGTCAGGAAATGTTTTGGGGGGACACTTACTATGTGCCAGAACTTTTGAATAATATGTGAATCATATATAGTCCTACTTTTAAGGGGTTTTGTAGTGTACCTGAAATCTGGAAATAAAGAAGAACCAGGATGTGTGTTTAGGGGCAGGGGAGAGTTGCCGTTTAATTGTCAGATCAAGCTTTACAATTGGATTAAGTCTAATTATCTAGGTACAGAAGATGGTGGGAGAAGAGAAGGGGATGTTCTGAGTAGAAAATAGCATATGCAGATTTGTAGGTAATAGTTTGATTTTATTCAAGGCACTATAGGCAGTTTGTTTTAGCTATCAGAAGGAATGTGTTGAGGAGTTCCTGTCGTGGTGCAGTGGAAATGAATCTGACTAGGAACCATGAGATTTCAGGTTCAGTCCCTGGCCTCGCTCAGTGGGTTAAGGATCCGGCATTGCCTTGACCTGTAGTGTAGGTCACAGACGTGGCTCAGATCTGGTGTTGCTGTGGCTGTGGTGTAGGCCGGCAGCTGTAGCTCCAATTAGACCCCTAGCCTGGGAATTTCCCTATGCCATGGGTGCAGCCCTAAAAAGACAAAAAAAAAAAAAAAAAGGGAATGCGTTGAAAGATGGGAGTTTATTGGGGAAGTAGACAAGAGGCGATGCTAGAGAAGTATGTAAAACAGTATGTACTATGCTAAATCTAAAACTTTCATCTCTGTGCCTTTTTGATTGATAGTGCATGGGGGAGTAGTGCTGTGTTGAGAAAGGACTATGGAATGGAATGGTTAAGTCCCTGAATTCTAGATCTGGACTGCCAGTATTCAAAAGCCATATCTTCCACTTGAATAGAGGTGGTGGCCTTATCCAAGTTTTTTACCCTTATAATGCTTCAGATTCCTTACCTATAAATAAGGATACTATATGGAACCATAAAAGACCCAGAGTTGCCAAAACAATCCTGAGGAAAGAGAACAAAGCAGGAGGCATAACCTTTCCAGAATTCAGACAATACTACAAAGCTACATTAATCAAAACAGTTTGGGGAGTTCCCATTGTGGCTCAGCAGTAGCAAACCAAACTGGCATCCATGAGGATGAGGGTTTGATCCTTGCCCTCACTCAGTTGGTTGAGGATCGGGCATTGCCATGGGCTGTGGTGTGGGTGGCAGACTCAGCCTGGATCTGGCATTGCTGTGGCTGTGGTGTAGGCCAGCAGCTGCAGCTCCAATTTGACCTGGGATATGGCCTGGGAACTTCCATATAACACATGCGCAGCCCTAAAAAGGAAAAAAACAAGATGGAATTGGCAGAAAAACAGACAACATGGATCAATGGGATAGGCTAGAGAGCCCAGAAATAAACCTGCACAGCTGTGGTCAGTTAATCTTCAGCCAAGAAGACAAGAAAATGCAATGGAAAAGACAATCTCCTCAGCAAGTGGTATTGGGCAAGTGGGACAGCTACGTGCAAATCAATGAAGTTAGAATACACCTTCACATCATGCACAAAAATAAACTCAGAATGGCTAAAATACTTAAATACAAGACATGACACCAAGGACTCCTACAAAAGAACATAGGCAAAACATTCACTGATATAAATTGTACTAGTGTTTTCTTAAAATAAGGATACTGATAATACCTACCTCATATGATATTAAATAACTTAATGTAAATAAAGCATTTGGAAAAGTGTTAAGTACATAGTAAGCAATATATGTGTTAGCTGTTGCAGTCATTATGAAGCAGCAACCATTATGTATTATCAATGCCTGCTGTGAACCATCCCAGCTAGAGACTGTGAGATACTACAAAAAAGTTGTATCAGGTTTCACATACTGATTACTTTTAATTGGCTCCTTTATGTTTTTTTAAAATGCTTATTTCTAGGTGGAAACAGAAAAAAAATGACCAAAATAATAAGCATGAGAAAATTGAAATGGTTGGGAAATGTAGAAAATCCTCACCTTCCATTTCTTTGGTGAGGGGGGAGGAGTGGAGATACTTGTTTAAAAAATTGTCGAGATGTGCATTACATAAAATTTATCATCTTAAAAATTTTAAAATACATAGTTCAGTGGTATTTAATAATATTGTGCAACCATCACCACCATCTCTATAACTCTTTTTATCTTGTAAAACTGAAACTCTATACCCATTAAACTCCCTATTCATTCTTTCCACTAGCCCCTGGCAACCACTGTTCTACTTTCTGTCTCTATGATTTTGACTATTCCCAGTGGAATCATACAGTATTTGTCTTTTTATGACTGGCTCATTTCACTTAGCAAAAATGTCCTCATGTTTCCTCCATGTTGTAGTATATTGCAGAATTTCCCTCCTTTTTAAAGGCTGAATAATACTGAGTTGTAAATATATATATGTAATGTAATATATATGTATATATATGTTGTGATCAACATGCATACTGTTTTGTATGTGACTTAATTTGCTGTTATTTCATTACTTAACCAAACTGCTTGTTTTTCACATGACACATGATCATCATTTTGGAATTTTTATGCGTACCCATTTAAAACTGGGCCAGTTTTATTTTTTAGGCTCTTAAATTAACAGATAGAGTATATGGCAGATTTCCTCTTTGTGCTCGCTCATTGGCATTTCAGGGTCTTCAGGAGACCTCTATTTTATGATGAGGAAGCATCAAGAAAATAAATAACATATTGTTGATAAGAACTACTTGCCACTCATCAGATTATAGAACATGTAAGATTCTAAAAGTTAATTTTTTAAAATTATATACTCCTCATGGCCATATTCTAATAGTCATCACACCCCTGGGAGCATTGGATTGTATATACTGAAAACCTTTAAGGGAGGAATACAGCAGTCCTGTATTCCTGATGTATTTGATTAATATCTTTGTATTTTCTTTCCCTTATTTTTTAAAGGCCGCACCTGCAGCATGTGGAAATTCCTAGGCTAGTGGTCGAATTGGAGCTACAGCGGCCGGCCTACACCACAGCCACAGCAACTCGGGATATGAGCCACATCAGCGACATACACCACAGCTCACAGCAATGCCAGATCCTTAACCCACTGAGCGAGGTCAAGGATTGAACCCACATCCTCGTGGATCCTAGTCGGGTTCATTAACCGCTGAGCCACAGAGGGAACCTCCTCTTTGTGCTTTTTGAATGGTAGGTATTGGATATATGTTTGAGCTGAGGAGAGAAGGTAACTTCTGGTACATTATAATACATTGATCAGTCTACTTTTATGAATTTTAAAGTCACTTATAGATTCTTAAAAGTATTAAATGAGGACTATTTTTAAAAATTAGTGTATTTAAAAACATTTTGATTGGGGTCAGACAGATTTGCTCTAAGTAAGACTTGACAGTCCCTTGTCAGTGTGTTCCACATAGTTCCATGTAAATTAGATCCTCTGACTCCATGATAACATCAAAGACATGCCTGAAGGGTACTTAAATTTTTTTTAAAGTAGGGTATCTACTTGGAGAAACCAGTATAAGAGGCTATTTGAAAAACATCAGACATGGACTTGTCTAGACTTTGCAGGTGTTGAAGTATGTATAGGAATTGAAATTGACTCATTACTTTTAAACCTTCGTGTCAGGGTAAAAAAAAATACAAAAGAAGTGTTATGAAGGTAGTACTTTAGTTATATAATTTTTACTTAGGTATGTGTAAGAATTTAGATGCATCAGAATTCATTTGGATACAATTTTGTTGCTTTTTATTATGAAAAAGAGTAAGTAATAAGGAGTTTAGAACATTTTTCAGAATCCCACCACTTTAAAAAATGGTTCCTTGTCTGTGCCACATTCTGCCATCAACATCTTGTTTAATAATATTTTCTGTATCTGATAAATATGGAAGTCAGTTTCATAGAGAAGTAGACAGATTTTTGAGTGCAGAATTGGAGCACCATTGAAGAAATGGAAAGTATGGAGGCCTAGTATGACAGGATACATATTTCTTGATTCAGTTTTAGATTACTCCTTTTATTTTCTTAGTTGTTTCATCAAAAATTCCAAAAAGATAACATTCAGATTAAGGCTACATGAATTAGCAGTAAAAGGAATTGCATGTAATTTTCGTCCATAATGTTTATGTCCTCATTATTAAGAATCTCTAGTCATTGGGGAAATGCAAATCAAAACCACAATGAGGTATCACCTCACACTTGTCAGAATGACTATAATCAAAAAGAATACAAATAACAAATGTAGGTGAAGATGCGGAGAAAAGGGAACCATCATAAACTGTTGGTGGGAATATAAATCAGTGCTCTGGAAAACAGTATGAAGTTTTCTCAAAAAACTAAAAATAGAACTACCCTGTGATTGGGCAGTTCCACTCCTGGGTATGTATCCAAAAAAACCCCCCACTAATTTAAAAAGATACATGCACCTCAGTGTTCATAGCAGCATTATTTATAATTGCCAAGATATGGAAACAACCTAAGTGTCCATCAACAGATAAATGGATAAAGAAGATATGTACACACACACAATGGAATACTACTCAGCCATTAAAAAGAATGAAAATTTTGCCATTTGTAGCAACATGAATGGACTTGGAGGGTATTATGCTAGGTGAGATACGTCAGACAAAGAACTACTGTGTATCATTTATATGTGGAATCTAGAAAATACAACAAACTAAAAAAAAAAAAAACAAAAAAACTAGTGAATATAACAAAAAAGAAGCAGACTCACAGGTATAGAGAACAAAGTAGTGGTTACCAGTGGGGTGAGGGAAGTAGAGGACAATAGAGGGATAGGGGATAGAGGTACATTATGTATGAAATAAGCTATAAGGGTGTGTTATACAACACAGAATATAGCTAATGTTTTATAGTAACTATAAATAGAGTATAACCTTTAAAAATTGACTCACTATATTGTACACCTGTAACATAACATCGTACATCAGCTATACATCAGGTAAAAAAATACTGGAATTCCCTGGTGGTCTAGCAGTTAAGGATCTGGCATTGTCACTGCTGTGACTCAGGTCACTGCTAGGGCATGATTCGATCCCTGGGCCAGGAACTTCCACATGCAACTGGTGTGGCCAAAAAAAAGAATACTATCATTAACTCTCAGGTATTATTTTCCATTTGCATGAATATAAATTCAATAAAATCCAGCAAAAATTAATTTACCCATTTTTTAAAAAATGGCTGCACTCACGGTGTGTGAAAGTTCCTGTGCCAGGGATTGAATCCAATCTGCAGCTTCAATCTATGGTGCAGCTGTGGCAAAAGCCAGATCTTTTAACCCACTGCTCCAGGCTGAGCATCGAACCCATGCCTCCACAGTAACCCGAGCCACCACAGTCAGATTCTTAACCCATTGCACTGCAGTGGGAACTCCAGTTTACCCATTTGGAGATAATTAAATCTTAAGATTAAACTAAGCACACCTTAGGTATGGCTGGACCTTATAAAGACAAATGGCTTTACTTTGGACTTGAAGTAATTGATTAGACAATTATAGAAATACTAGTAGTAGTGGTTTTGGTAGTTTAATTATTTGAGCTATATACAAAAAGTCACTATTTGTCAAGAAAAGTATTATTAGGCTTACAGTTTGATTCAAAACCATAAATAACTTGGTTTAAATACATACATATATGGTTTGTTCTAGATAGCGAACTAAAATGAGTAAAAATTAAAGCAGAGATTTTATTTTGTTTATAACAAATTGAATTCTTGCCTTATTTCTGAATTCTTAAATTTGTTTCTTGTGTTATGTTACTATACATAGGGACCCTTACTTCATTCCATCCAAAATTCACCTACATGTGTATGTAGGGTTAATTGTAGTGCATTGCTTTTGGACTTTTGAGTGCTGTTTCCTCATTAGGTGTCTCAAGTTGCCAGTGTTACAATCCCAAATACTTTTTTGAACAGACTACCTGTTCATACAGGAGCTACATTGTTGTGTAGCTTCATTCCTTCCGATGGGTGTGGAGCAGGATTAAAGCACACTTTATAGGGGTTCTAATTGTAGATGCCTAATTGACTTGATGAATAGCAAATGCTAAAATTTAAACACACACACGCATACCCATACACACATAAACCTGTTTGAGGACTGATCTGCATGACAGAACAAATGCCTCACAGGTGTTGAATGCTTATAAGATAAAAGAGTAGTCTTCCCATATTTCCCAAGAATTTTCTTTTGAAGTTTATAAGGATTTTCTATCTCATTGTTTCATTTCTTTTAAAATGGTTCATGATAATACTCCATTTCATCTTGGGTGCACTTTTCACTTCTTAAGACAGGCCTGAGTTTTAGAAGTCAGCCAAAATTAAAAACAGGAAGATCTGTCAGCAGGTAAATTTTCACACACTTTGGAAAGGGTAGAAGAGGGTGAAAAACTGCTGACTCTAGGCTTTGGTCTAGCATGGTCACATGTTATTTTCTTAATTCGACAAGAATGATTTGATGCTTTACCAAGCAAGTGCTTTTAAGGTCTTGTGAGTTTGTCCTCATTACCTGAAAAAAAGAGGAAGCTTCTCCAGCTAGGAACTTGACAGATGGAAAAGATTTTTTAAAAAATCAAAAGATCACGTAGGTTTTTATTTTTATGTTATTATTTATTTTTATGGCTGCACCTGCAGCATATGGAAGTTCCTGGGCTAGGGTCTATTCAGAGATGCAGCTGAGGCCTACGCCATAACCATGGCAACACTGGATCTGAACCATGCCACAGTTTGCAGCAACGCCTGATCCTTAACTCAATGAGCAGGCCAGGGAACATCCTCATGGAGACTACATCAGGTCCTTAAGCCACTGAGAACAATAGGAACTCCCAGATTTTATTTTTAACACTAAAATGTTTTCCTTTATTGTTATGTTTTACATTTTAACAGTTTTCTAACTCATATTTTTCCATAAGTTTTTTTTAGCTTATTATTTGAGCATATTGCAGATTTACAGTATATTATACCTTTTACCCAGTTTACCCCACTGGTAACTTCTTGTATAACTGTAGTACAATATTACATTTAAGAAATCGACATTGATACAATCTACCAATCTTATTTAGATTCTACTAATTTTACATGCCCTCATTTGTGTGTGTATATTTGTATATTTAGTTCAGTCATATGAAAGACTACCAAGGATCCCTGATAAGTCCCTAACAAGCTCCCTCCTACCGCAGTCCCTCCAATTTCTAGACACCCATATTTTGTTCTCTGTCACTATAATTTTGTCTTTTTAAGAATATTTTGTAAGTGGAATCACATAGGATGTGCTTTTTGGATTGGCTTTTTTTTTTTTTAAAAACTCGGCATAATTCCCTTGCAGTCTATCCAGGTTGTTGCATGTTTCAAAACTTCATTCCTTTGTATTGCTGAGTAGTATGTGTGATACGGGCATGTACCACAGTATTTTTTGTTTGTTTGTTTTTAATAGTGCATTCATTGAAGGACGTTTGAGTCATTTCTACTGTTTTTGGCTGTTATGAATAAAGCTACTGTGAACATTTGATGACAGGTTTATTCATAAACTTTTATTTATTCAAATTGTAGGCCATAGAAGTGAGGGTAAAAAAATGTATCAAATGTTGGAATTTGAAATGTCCAAATTTAGAAGTGTTGATTAGCAGTGAGATCCTGCCCTGTAGCACTGGGAACTATGTCTGGTCAGTTATGATGGAGCAAGATAATGTGACAAAAAAGAATGTATACATGTATGTGTAACTGGGTCACCATGCTGTACAATTGACAGAACACTATAAACCAACTATAATAGAAAAAAATAAAAATCATTATACAAAAAAAAATTAGAAGTGTTGGACATTTTCTAGAAGTGAAATTCGAGGTATCGGGCAAAAGTATAATAAAAAAAACTCCCCAGGGCTTTTATTTTTCCATAATATCTGAATTTCCTGGCAATAAACCCTTACACTTAGGCAGTGTAAGGGTGACTTCCCCATCATTATCTATATGACTTTTAATCTCATCCCTAGTCAGCACCATGGAGGGGGAGATAAAGGGGGAATGTATAGGTGTGATTTTCCCATCATTATCTATATGACTTTTAATCTCATCCCTAGTCAGCACCATGGAGGGGGAGATAAAGGGGGAATGTATAGGTGTGATTTCTAAAACTTATTTATCTAAATGTTATTGTTCAAAAGAGTATCCTAAATTAAGCAGATAATGAAAAATCCTGCCCTTATCATTTCTTTTTGGACACACCTACAGTATGGAGAAGTTCCTGGGCCAGGGATTGAACCAGTGCCAGAGACGTAACCTGAGCCACAGCAGTGACAATGCCAAGTCCTTTGCCTTCTGATCCACCAGGGAACTCCAAAAAATCCTGTTCTTAGAAATGACACATTTATTAATGTTTTTATACACATTATATTTCTATTTCATAATACACATCTATTTCTAAATGTATAACTTATTAGAATCCATAGACAAATGGTAAGTCTTCAATTTTTCAGAATGTAGTTAACTAATAACCATTTTTTGGAGATTATGTCCCAAGTAAAGTATATTCTTGAATAGATAATTTTTCCACTTTCTAGGCACTGTTTTAAAAAATGAATAAGAGTTCCCTGATGGCCCAGTGGCTTAAGGATCTGATGTTGTCACTTCTGTGGCTCTGGCCTGGGAACTTTTGCATGCCATGGGCATGGCCCAAAAAATGGAGGGATGGATAAAGTATCCACAATTGGAAAAATTATAGAATAGTAAAATGATTGGTTTAGGAATCAGAAAAAGTAAACACAGAAGTTTTTTTCCCCCTTTTAATAATCTCATTGTAGGCAATAGCATAGAGAAAATAGAAAACGAAACAGTTTAGTGTTGCTAAATAGACTTAATTTTTTACTTAATGATTTTAATAGCTGTATATTATTCTGCCAGGTGGTTGCATCATATTGTCCCTATTTTAAGCATTTTATATTTCAATAAATTGTTCAGTATTCCCAGTGACTATGAGTTTCTCTATAGTTTGAGTTATATTCCTAGGTTAGAATCCAAGAAGTGAGATATTGATGAAAAAGATTCTCATTATGTATTGCTAAATTGCTTTCCAAAAGAATTGTACTAATTTATAATATATCCTGCAAAGCATGGCAGTGTACTTTTACAGTACTTTTATCAACATTGGGTATTATAATTTTATAATTTTGTTAAGTGATTTTGGGGGTTTGGATTTATATGGCTAGTGGTGTTGGATTTGTTTTCATGTTTGTTTAATGGCTGTTTTTCTCCTCTTAGTTATTGTTTTTGAGAACGAGGAATGTCGATCTATTTTGTTCATATCCTTGCTTATAGTGTCAGTGCCCCTCAGCCTGCTTTCCTCACAATAATTATTCAGTTCCCATATGCAGTGGTTTTGTACTGTGTCAGACTCAAAATTAAAAATACATGTAACATATGTAATACATACCTTGATCTAAAAAAAATACCTAGTACCTTTTACTAAGGACTTCTGTGTAGGCAGTTGTGTTCCTAGTCCAGGACTTCCTGACACAATCTATTTTAATCCTAAGAAATTTGAGACTACATAAGCACTGTTGTTGTTAGCGAATACATAGGCTATGCCAAAACATAAACCTTCGTTTATAGTGAACTTCTAATTATATGCTTGCCCATGCTATTAGAAAGGAAGTAACTCACTTTAGGTGGAGAAAATTTCATTCTGTTTGGCCATCATACAATAGACTAAGAGCAGTAATGCTGCAGGTATTCTTTTGTGACCTAAGGGTACAAGTAAGGAAAATATACTCTTTTCAAACTAATGGGACCTGGCTTGTTGTTCAGAGGCTAGACTTAAGTGACTTAATAGTGCAGCATTAAACTCCTAAAGAAACTTAGATTAACTGCTTTAGAAATGGTAAATTGTATAAATAAAATACTGGGTTTTGTTTCTTCTTTTTCAGGTTTACAAGTAAAAGTAACCAAACTGAAAAAGGAACGAATTTTGTAAGTATTGGTATATGTAACACTGATGTCTTTATAAAGTAATTGATATTGATGTCCTATTTGACCTCAGTGTTTTCTTTATAAGGGAACTAGCTTTATTTAATGTGGACCTTGTATAGTTGACAGCAAGTTATTCAAACTTCTAAAGGAAAAAGAATAATTTTGAATATAGCCTTAATTTTTGTATATATTTGTATTTTAATATAATTTCAATATATGTATAATCCAGTGTTGTCGCAGCTGTAGCTCAGATTTGATCCCTGGCCTGGAAACTTCCATATGCTTTGAGTGTGGCCAAAAAAATAATAATAATCTGAAAATGGAAATGGTGAAGTTTTCTCTTATACCTAGAAAGTCATGTTTGGAAGATGACTTAAAGAAGTATGAAATCATAAATTTCTAAAACAGGAAGTTCCCATTGTGGCACAGTGGAAACAAATCCAACTAGTATTCATTAGGATGCAGGTTTGACCCCTGGCCTCACTCAGTGGGTTAAAGATCCAGCGTTGCCACAAGCCGTGGTGTAGGTCACAGACGTGGCTTGGATTGTATCCTGTGTTGCTGTGGCTGTGGCGTAGGCTGGTAACTGCAGCTCCAATTCAGCCACTAGCCTGGGAACTTCCATATGCTGTGGTTGGCCCTAAAAAGAAGAAAAAAAATTTTTTTCAAAAAATGTTTTCTTGAAATAATTTTATGATTTTTTTTTTTTTTTTTTTTTTTTTTTTTTTTTTTTTGGCCACACCTGTGGCATGAGACATTCCCAGGCCAAGGATCAACCCCAAACCACAGCAGTGACAATGCCAAATCCTTAACTGCCAGGCCACCAGGGAACTCTTGATTCTAGTGTTCTGGCTCATCCTTTTGTTAGTCTTGAATCACTGCAATATGGCAAGCTGGCTGTCATCATTCCAGTTATCACTTGCATAACTTCTTTGTGTCCCTTTTTACTAATTACCAAAGTTTGCCAGAAGCAGCCCCCAGCAGGCTTTCTCTAATTCATTGACAGTGCTTGTTCCTAAACAATAACTGGCAAAGGGAATTGAATTAATGTGATTGGCTTAGACTAATAAAGATTCTGACGCTACTTTATATGTATTCTAGGATTGAGTGAATGAGTAAATATATTGTTGATATGAGAGCCAGATTTCTCACAGTCAGGAGAAAAGAGGTTTAAATAAGAAAAATGAGAAGGCTAGAATGAACCCTATGGTGCTAGGTAGAAATTATATATATTATGTATAAAACTATATAGGTATATATTTACACAGAGTTGTCTATATGAATTCATGGTTTTTAATATATAGATGGGTAAATATAGAAAATAATATGTGTTAATGTGTGTGAGGGCATCCATGTATTTCTTTGGCTTGGTCCATTGAGAGAGCCTAGAAATGATTTCCGGTAGTAATGAATATACCTGAAGCCTAAGTCTTGATTTCTTTCTTTCTTTCTTTTTTTTTTTTTTTTTTTGGTCTGTTCTTCTTTTAGGGCCGCACTGGCAACATGTGGACGTTCCCAGCTAGGGGTCAAATCAGAGCTGTAGCCGCCAGCCTATGCCAAAGCCACAGAGCCACAGCAACACAGGATCTGAGCCACATCTGCAACCTACACCACAGCACACAGCAATGCCAGATCCTTAACCGACTGAGCGAGGCCAGGGATCAAACCCGAGTCCTCATGGATGTTAGTTGGGTTTGTTAACCACTAAGCCACGACGGGGACTCCTAGATCTTGATTTCTAAAGAAAATTCTCCAGTAAAAAGAATCAAGCAAGGTTCTTTGGAGAATTGGCTGATTCCAGGGCTTGGGAGTATGCAGAGTACATAATGAGCTAAAATGTCATGTGGTGCCATGAAATAGGGAAATGCTCAAAAAGTAATGGGGCATTTCAGAAAAATACAGAAGAGAAGTTGGGAAAAAAACCCTAATGGCAAAATCTGGGACAATCCGAATGATGAAATTATGATAGTAATGTATTATTCTATCCATAGAATAAACGGACAGTTCTTTCTTAGTAGAATTTCAGTTACTAAATGTATAAAAAAAAATATTAGAGAATCACCATTTGGCAAACATCACAGCAGTAACTTTGAAGGCAAGAATCATCAATGAAGGCTAAAAGTAGTAAAAGTATGATGAAGAACGGTAGTTGCAAAATTTGCAAATTATGCAACTATCTTCCCATAAGATACTTATTAATTACAAGGGGAAAAATATAATAATATTACATCAGAGAAACAGGCAGACTTCATCTCAAATGATCAAAGTTAACGTCACTAGTAATCAGATATGTCAACCTCATGTACCTCCTGATATCTTGCTCTAAGAAGAGTATAATGTCACATCTGTCAGCTTCTTAAAAAAAGAAACATCAAAACCAAGCTGAAGAATAGTCAACCAAAGAGCTGGCCATTTCTTTTCAAAGGTATCAAGGTTGTGAAAGACAAAGATGGAGAGATCGTCCCAGATTCAAGGAGATAAGACATTAAATGCAATATAGGGTCCTAGATTGGATCCAGGACTGAAAAATGATATTAAGAGGGACAGTTAGCCAAATTTGAATAAGGTCTATAGATTAATTGATGGTATTACATCAATGTTAATTTCTTTTAAATGTTTTTAATATTTCTTTATTATTTTTATGAATCTGAGCCACAGCTGTGGCAGTGCTGGATCTTTTAACCCACTGTACCAGGCCAGGGATCGAACTCACGCCTTCTCAGCATTCTAAGCTGCTACGGTCGGGATTTTTTTTTTGTCTTTTTGCCTTTTCTAGGGCTGCTCCCGCGGCATATGGAAGTTTCCAGGCTAGGGGTCCAATCAGAGCTGTAGCCTATGGCCTATGCCAGAGCCACAGCAATGCAGGATCTGAGCCGTATCTGCACCACAGCTCACGGCAACGCCGGATCCTTAACCCACTGAGCAAGGCCAGGGATCGAACCTACAACCTCATGGTTCCTAGTCAGATTCGTTAACCACTGTGCCACGATAGGAACTCCTCTTTTTTTTTTTTTTTAAATAGCTGCATCTGCGGCATATGGAAGTTCTCAAGCCAAGGATTGAGTCCAAGCCACAGCTGGTGCCCTATGCCACAGTTGGACCAATGCTGGATTCTTTTTAACTTGCCGCACTTGGCCAGAGATCAAACCTATACCTCCACAGCAACCTAAGCTGCTGCAGTCAGATTCTTAACCCATACACCACAGCAGGAGCTCAGTGTTAATTTCTTGATTTTAATAATTGTATTGTGGTTTTGCAAGATACTAACATTTTAAGAAGTTGGATGATAGATATACAGTTACTCTTTGTTCTATATTCATAAATAATTTTAAGTCTAAGTTGAAACATTTTTTTAAAAGAATTAGGGAGTTCTCGCTGTGGTGCATTGGGATTGGTGGTGTCTTGGGAGTGCTGGGATGAAGGTATGATCCCCATCTTGTCACAGTGGGTTAAGGATCCAGCATTGCCACAGCTGAGGCTTAGTTCACAACTGCAGCTTGGATCTGATCCCTGGCCCAGAAAATCCATATGTCGCAGGTTGGCAAGAAAGAAAAATAAATAAATAAATAAATTAGAATTCATTTCCTGAATCTGGAAAGAAGATCAATTTATCTCCAAGCAGCTGCTGGGTATTGAAGAAAATCAATATTCCTTTGTTTCTGTGGGCAATAGGGGCTTCAAACCGTTTCTAGCCTTTTAATCTACTTTAGTTAATTTTGGTGGATTATTTTGTTTATTTATATGAAAAGTTACAGAAGAAAACTTGATATATAAATTTCACCTATGATAAAAAATTATTCAAAAAATAAATATATTGAAATTGCATTGGTTGGATGAAAATGGATTAACCACATTCTTGGCTAGTAAATAAAATTTCTTTTTCTATCCACTTGAAATCGAAAGAGAAAATATCTTTGTTTTACATAGCAATAAGGCTTTTCTATAGTGGTGATTTACTTTATTTAATGGTCTGGGATTAAAAGTTATGAAATACACTCATTCTCTTGTTTCCACCTTTATTTTTGTTTATAGCCCAGCTAGTGGTGGTTACTACGAGCATTATTAAGAGAAGAGTGTATACTGTCAGTGACTTTGGTGATTTAACACATAACACACTAAAGAGCTAATTACTGTTTATTGGAGTTATTCTACAGGACTCTTCTTCTGTATATAATAGTACTGTATAGGAATTATTTTTCCATCTGATCTTTTCTAATACCGAAAGTGTAATATTTTGGAGTTGATCAGTAGTTAGACAGTGAGCTCTTTATATTGTACCTTGGTTCAGTGTTGGAAGTTAATGGCCTTGTAGATGCTAGATTAACAACCATTGATTAGAATGACATCCTTTAGGGTCAAAATGTTGGTCACTTTTGAGAAACATTGTGTTTGCTCTTTGATTATGCATTTTAAACTATGTTCTCTAAATGTATGTGAAGGAATTTTTATTAAAAATGGATCCTTCTTGTAGACCTAATTTTATTTTATAAAATATTACTATTTTAAGTGATAGGTTATAGCTATAAAATATTTTCCTTTAGCTAGAATCATAATCATTTCCCTGCAGATTGAATGATTAGATACAATTAGAAATAATCTAGATTTGCTTATAATAAATGTACTTTTTATAACAGATTTTTTTATACAAAATATATTTCTCCACACCTCTGACCAAACAGCCTATTGAATATTACTTTCTCAAAAATCACTTACAACATTTCTGAATCTTAAAGAATAGAAACACAGCTGGGTTATTCAGTAGGTGATAATAATGCTTTACTTCACTGTGTAGTTCACAGAGTCATTTGATCCTCTTAGTAGCCTTTTAATATATATTATAATTACTCTGTACCTGCTTGCCTTAGGTAGCTTGGGGTTATACATTTTAGAAGTATGGGTAAGTAAATTCCCTGACTAAGCCCTGAGTAAAGAGATGCTTTATTTTATAGTAGGATAGGTCATTGCATTTTGGGACCAGAACTTGGAATTGCCTATATTACCATAAACCCCTTTTCCAGTATATTTTACAATAGATAGGGTATAGTAACAGAATGTCTAGTCTCTATATTGTTAGAATACCTTTATTTGTAAGATGTTTCATTCCTTAGGGATTCCCACCTGGAAGAAGCAGTTAGAAAAGAAATCAATTACTATATTTGTCTATCTCTTTCAGACCTGTGTTTTGATGATTGTTGTCTCTACATGTGGCTAATGCTTCTCTTGACACAAATTTATTTACAAAATTATACATTTTGTAATGTTGTAAATGTTGACTGTTGAATACTCCTAAAATAGGATCAGTGAAAACCTGCTGCTGCTTCTGAATTAAATATTTACTTTGTTTTTGGCCATGCCTTGGGCATGTGGAAGTTCCCAATCCAGAGATCAAACCTTAGCCACAACAATGACAATGCTAGATCCTTAACCACCAGGCCACCAAGGAATTCCACCACCCCCCTTTTTATTTCAAAGAGGAAAGCAAAGTGTTTCTTAGAAAAGCAGGATACATGCAGATAGACATATGGATAAGCTCAGAGAGACAAGCCTCCAAAATTTTGTATATCTACACATGCTACCAGACCAATATTTATTGTATCACAGGATGCCACTTTTAGATGTATTGGTTTTTCATTCAGTATCAAATATTCAACCAGTATTTAACAAGTACGCTCATATTGCGTATCTGACATTTTGAATTAGTTGTTTTGCATATCTGTTTGTTGCCAGTGATGTTACATTCTACGTTTTAGCAATTTTGACAATAATTTGGACATATCCTTTTTGTGGTAGGCTGATTTGTCACCTTTATTTGATTTGATATTCAAGACCCTTCTGTGGATTTTGGGAAGGTGTTTGAACCATGGTGTTATCCTGTATTTCTAGCTTCCAAATCACACAGAAAATCCCTATTCAATTTCTAACAGGTTTTCATAGAATTAAATTATACACATACCTTATATGTGATTTTTTTTTTTAAATATAATGATGGAGGGGTAAAATATGACACAACCTTGGGAAATAACCAGGTAATGTACTAGAAGAAAAATTTAGATGTCTGTTTTTTTCTGACTAAAATCATAATGGTAAATACTTATAAATAGAACTTAAAATGTGCCAGCACTGTTCTGCATGCTATATATTTGTTAGTACTTAGTCCTTATATATGCCTTATGAGGCAGATTCTAATATATTATCCACATTTTTTGAGGCACAGAGTTTAGGTTACTTGTAGCAATTCACACAGCCGGTACCTTACAGCTGAGATTCAAACCTAGGCATCAGGATATGCAGTTTGTGTATTTCTACCTCACAGTAAGCCCTGACTTAAAAGTAATACCAAGTAAGCAACACAAAAAGTAGTAAAATAGAAAGTATAAATCCCTCATAGTTGGAATAGAGATGATATGAGTATCGTTATTTGTTATTTACATTAACAAATACAAAATAATTTTAGAAACCATAAATGTACATTTTAGTAGCATTTTTGACCATGTTGAGCCAGTGGTGGCATCAGAATTCACTCCTTCATCTGTGTGCCAGTGTCATATAATGAATGCCTGGTGCTTAGAATGGTACTTCTGTGGGGCATAAACATACTGCAGAGCAAATTCTAGTATAATTTTAATTCTGATTAACAAGATATTCAGACCTCACCTTTTAAGTTGTTTTGATACAACACATTCATAATATGTAAGTGGTGAGATCATATTTTGAAGTTCTTCATGACAGAATAATTTTGTTAGAGTATTTCTCCCTAAAAAGAAAAACTTTATTTCTTGACTTTTAGAGATGCACAGAGACTGGAAGAATTCTTCACCAAAAATCAACAGCTGAGAGAGCAACAAAAAGTCCTTCATGAAACCATTAAAGTTTTAGAAGATCGGTGAGTCTGGTTCTCGGGTCTTCTTGAGTAAGAGGTGATTTCCCTCTAAATAGAGTTTATATTGGTTTTCAGTTATAATTGGTTCTGAGACTTAAGGTGATCTTTTTTTTTAACCTTATGTCAACTTTGGATAAATACGAAATTAAGGATATACTCTTGTAAGTTTGTTTTTTCTTTAATTGTAGCAGTCACATCTATTTACTCTTTAAATGATGTTTCCTTATCTGATGTGTGATGTAGGACAGGCTTAAGAGTAGCAATGTTCTAATACATTTGATGTTTTAATTACATTTTTACTTCTAAGTAGATGGAAACTGCTTCAAATTCTATTCCTGTCTTTTTTTCTTTCTCCTGCCATCCTTCTTTCTTCTTGCATATTTCTCCACTTTCAGGCATTTCCGGGATTCTTTTTACTGAGCATTCCCAAGGTAATTACTTCACCTCCACATACAGACTTTTTTCTTTCCCATTCCTGTGAGTTTGACACTACATTAGAAAAGGCTTTGAGATTTTGCTGTATTCCCTTGTCTGAACTGTAAGGCTATTCAAGATCATGAACTACTTATAAGAAACAATGCTTCTTGCTTTCTTTATAGTTAATATTTTTCCTTTATGACCATTTATATGTATGTGCAGAAGGGCTAGTGGTTTGAATTTGCCACTGTGCCTTTAATATTCTGCATGTATGCAAACCGAAGTTGAAGACTCTTTTTCTTCCACAACCACTATCTCAGTGGATGTACATTTACGGGATTAGGCAACCTATTATTGGAATTAATAGTTATGAATTTGAATTCTAATTTCATACTATATCCTTAATTAAGTTCAGCAATAAATAGTTGAGCTCTTACTGTGTTTTCGGTGTTGCTCTAGAGGCTGGGAATAATACTATCCCTAGGATGCCATGGAGCTGATATTTAATTTTCAGAGGTTGGGAGTGGGCCTACAAATAAGATCTTTTCATATTATAAGTGCTGAAAGTGAAATAACATTGAATGATGTAACTGAATGACCACAAGCATTGGGAAATGATGGGCTACTGGTAGATATCAGGGATGACCTTTCTGAGGAGGTACCATTCAAACCAAGAACTGAATGATGCAACAAAAGCCAGTCACTTGAAGAACTAGAGGTGAGAACAAAGAAATGCAAAAGCCTAGGGTGGAAATAAATTTTGAAATATTTGAAGAATAAGACATCCACTGTGGTTCTAATTTAATGAGTAAGAGGATGAATGATAATATTAGAAAGGTGAGAACCTACTAGGTTTTGTAGGGACCTAAGTTTGGATTTTAATTGCAGTGGGAAGCCATTGGAGGGTTTAAGCAGGGCAATGCCAAAGTGATAGAAGGAAGTGCTAATAGCGTCTATTACATCCAAATGGAGATGCTGAGTAAGTAGTTGTATGTGTGAGTCTGAAACTAACTGGAGAGATTAGAGCTAGAGAAGCAAATTTGAAAATCGTCAACAGCATATAAATGGCATTTAAAAAACATTTTCAAAAATATAGGGAAAGAATGGAAGAGGGCTCAGGGTTGACTCCTTGGGCATATTAAGGTTTAATGAGAATTAAGGACCCAGCCAACAAAGAAGATTGAGGAAGAAATTATCAGAGTAGGAGAAAAGCCAAAAACATATGGCATGATACTAACAGTACCTTCTTCACAGGGATATTTTGAAGATTAAATGAGATGATGCAAGTAAAAGTGCATAATGGGAGTTTAAAAAGACTTAAACTGTCCCTCCTAATTTGTGACTTCATAGTCATTTCCTGTCTTTAGCACTCCAGTCTGTACACACAGCCGGACTAGTCGCTCTCCAGCTGAGATATAAGCTAAAAAGCCATCTATCCCTCTTATTCTTCCCCAGACCAGGATCAATTACTCTCTCTTTAGTGTGGTGAGGCATTTCCTTCTATTTTCTCTGGATATACAGTAGAGGATTGGGGGAGAAGGGTGGAGACCATATCCTTTCAACTCTCCAGGGTTTGAAGCACTTCCTTCTCTTACTTCATCATATTTTTCCTCTCATCTCCACTGCTTCACCACTTTGTACACACAATCAAGTTCTTCTTTCCTTGTAATAATGATAGTAATGGCAAGAAATGAGGAATTCTTTTTTTTTCTGTTAAGTGATTCCTAAGTATAGAAAATGTTAAAGTTGGTATTAGTAACTAAATGTGTTAGTCTGAGTTCTCTGAGAAAGAAACATCAAGATGACATTAGACTCAAGAGCTTGGGGAGGGCAGGAGGAGGCAACACCTCTAAGGTAAATGAGGAGGGAGAGCTATGAGATCTCCAGGTATCTAACCCTTTTGAAAAAGGGGGAAATGGAAGGTCTTAGACTGCATTGCAGTTTTAAGAAAGCTTTGTCAAGGCCAGTGGGGGGTTCTGGAGCCTTAGTATCCCAGTTCTATTCATTCATTGGCTGGCTTTTGACTGGCATGCCTGGTATATTCACCTGTATGAATAGGTGGAGGATTTCAGAGCACAACAGCTGGAGCCAGTGATTTTACTGCCTCAATAGAAGATACTTTTTCAAGGTTGCCACATCCAAAGACTGATTGTATGATTGTACTTATTTCTAGCACTCTGAAAGTTTAGTGGATCATTAACAAGTTTAGGACTCAAAGTTAATACACTGAAAAAAATCACAAGATAAAGTTTACATTATGTTTTGCATGAATTGATTAGCTTAATATGGTTGGCTGGCCATTTCATCCCCAAGAGACAGTGTTCTTCATCTTAGCTCTTGAAGACCCTCCTTTCTAGTATCTGCAGAACATTTCTTCACTTTATGATTTAAAGTTTTGGCTGTTCTGTTATTCTTTACATCCTATGCTTCTTAAGTGAGTTTTTCTTCTCCAGGCTCATCCTGAGAAGAAATGTCAGTTAATGAGTGCCCCTACCCTTCTCATGGAAGTATTTTCTAAATTGCTCTCTTTTATTCAGTTAATGTATTTAATTGTTAAAATTATCCTTTTTTTATTCTGCAGTTTTTTAAAACTAGATTCTTTTCTATTTATCATCTGTGGTCACTTATTTCATGTCAGTGTCACACTTCCCTGCTGTTTCCCAGCCTAAGTGTTCTCTTGCCTTTTATTCAGTTTTTCATTGATTACAGAGACAAAATGGAAGATAATGACTAGATACAGAAATATTTTTTGGAATTTTTTCTGTATTTCCTCTTCTTGAAAATAGATTTTTTATGAAATGGACCTTTGTGGATACTGGCTGAAAAATTATGAATTATTGTATTAACACATATGAATTGATAATTTCCATTAAGAGTATTTCAGATTAATTTAAAAAAATTTTTTAAATGTCCCCCATGGTAGGCTTACAGATTCCATTTAATTGCATCCATGAATATTAGATGTCCACCTTTACATTTTTAAGTATGTGGCCTATAATCATTACATAATTTGGGGGGTAAGGTAAGGAGTGTAGCTCATCTCTTTTTTTTTTTTTTTTAACTCACACTTTTTACACACTTCATACACACCCTTTTTCTCTCCTTCATATCTGAAATTTCCTTCTGAGATTAAGATTTGTCCCTCATTGTATGAAGCTTCACTTAATAAAATGAAAAATGATCTAGATCAGAACATTATTTTTTTTTTTAATGTAGGATCTGATAGGCTTGAGGACTCACACTTTATACCTAGACATCTAGCACTTAATATTCACTTTAACACTGTGAAGTAGATGGTAAATCCATTTTACAAATGAGGAAACTGCTGGCAAAGAGTTAAGAAACCTTCCCAAGATCACATAGTTAAATGGATAATTAAGTTAAATTTGACCCCTCAAACACCCCAGTTTCTACTCTTTGATGATGCCTCGTCTGTGTGTTGTCTTAATTTTATAAAATGTTGTGTGAATGAATTACAACTTAACTGATTATCTCAAAGTATTTATGCTTGATCTAAAGTTACTAAAAAATGTTCTGAAGTGCTCTGAAATATTAAATCTTCAACATTGCCTATTATCTAGTCTTGTTTTCTTGGAAGTTTTTTTTGTTTGGTTATTTTTCCTTTAAATACTACCTTTAAATGTCAAAGTAGGTAGCAAATGGTAAAGTTCTGCCTTACTTAAAATTTTAATTTTATGTCATATGTGAGAATAATAATTGAGAGTAAGATTTAAAGATCTATAAAAAATAATGTTGTGCTGAGACCTTTTAAAAGCAACATATATTTTGTTAAAATTTCTAAGTGGTAATCTTGAAACTTGCTATTTACTCTTCACAAGATGAAACATTCTTATTTCTTATGCTAATATTGTGAAAACATCAAGAGATGTTTAGAGGAAAGGAGTTATCCTTTAAAGGTTAATTATATAATAAAAATTCTAATTTTATGTGGCTTGTTTATGTTTTACTACTACTGTTATTACATTTACACACTTTCCTCCAAAGAACCAAAATATTTTCACTTAATCTAAGAGACAGTTGTTGTCCTGAAGAAAGAGATAGAAGGCATTTTTTTTAAAGTCTGAATAAAGCAGTTAATCCATAGTTGTCTGATAGATTTTAGCTTCTTTAAAAGTATATTTGGCAGTGATAGGAAAGTTGTTTCAGCTGTTGTTAAAAGGGGTAATTAGTACTCCTAATCAGAGAATTTATGGTTCTCTGTTTTTCAGTGCTGGACCAAATGTCTTTTGTCTAGCTAACTCTTTCTCAGAGATTTGAATTTAATGTATATCTTCAGGAGATGTTCCTGACTTCCTAGATTAGGTTTCCTTCTGCTGTGTGCTTTCATAGTATCCTCTGTTTCCACTTTAATGATGTGAATCATACTTTATTGTAATTACTTTATTAGCTGTCTTTTTCTAGTAGATTGTAAACTCTTTAAAAGAAGTGACAGGGAGTTCCCATTGTGGCTCAGTGGAAACGAACCTGACTAGCATCCATGAGGACGTGCATTTGATCCTTGACCCCACTCAGTGGGTTAAGGAGCTGGCATTGCCACGAGCTGTGGTGTAGGTCGAAGGTGAGGCTCGGATTTGGCGTTGCTGTGGCTGTGGCATAGGCTGGCAGTTGCAGCTCCGATTTGACCCCTAGCCTGGAAACTACCTTAAGCTATACTTGGGGTCCTAAAAGATAAGCAAACAAATAAATGAAAGAAGCAACAGTGTCTTCTCCATTGTTGTATTTTAGTACCTGCAGTACTCCTTGTAGGTGTGTAATGAAAACCTTTTGAATGAAAATTAGTAAATGTGAGGCAATCTTTTTAGGGTATGGCAAGCAATTGAGCACACTTACCAGCATGTTAATATGGTAAGTTTTAACTGCAAAATGAAAGCTTTTATTTCTTCATCTCTGTGAAAAAGCCGAAATATAACTCAAAATGCATGATACTTTCTGCTCTTGCAAGTGGAATAGCTCTTCTTTCCCTTGTACCTGTTTATAGCTACTGAAATTGCATTTTCCTATGAAACTGAGACTTTTTTCTTTCTTTGACAGCAGCAGTGGAAGATGGGCTGGAGGAAAGTAGTAGAACCCTGTTGATGGAAATAGGAACTAGCATATTTTCTCATATCCATTTAAATTTAAGCTAGGATCAGTGAGCAATCAAGAGTTGATTTTTTTAAACAGATGTTATCATCAAGAGTGGCAGTTAACTGGAGAAAATTAGAGTAAATGAGCTAAGAATATCGCTTCATTTTATAACTATCTATACCAGTAGCATTTTTAAACTTAAGAAACTAAGGATTTCAAGAGGTTCTTTTCCATGATATCTTATGGTATTTTAATATATCAGAGTTGATTTCTCGAAAACAAGTTGTTCAGTTTTTAATAACAGACTGGTAGAGTGACATTTAAATAGTTCATTAGAATTGCTTAATGCCATTTAACTCCTTCAGTATTTTTCAGTGACCTTTCAATGTCTCTTTTGGTTTCATCTATAGCTTAATAGTTCTGTGTATAAATTTTTTACTACAGTCAGGTCCACTATTTGAATGTTTATTGCGTGGTCCCCAAGCTGTTAATTTGAATAGATCTTAAAAGAGAAATGTAACTATGAAATGTCAAATATTTTATACAAATAGTTTTACGTTATTTCTTGTTATAACAGTTTAACAGTATCTTGGTTTTGGAATAGTTTAGAAGTAACTTTATTCTTATTTCCTTTGGGATTTTAAAGGCATAAAAAGACTTTACTACTAACTTTAGAAATGTTTGAAAATCTGAAAATATGAAGTATTGTAGCAGAAAGATAAGATGTATGTCCTTAGTACCTTAATTTTCAAAAATTTTATGCAAAGTTTACTAGAATTTATTTCTTTTAAAATGCTGTGATGAAAAGGAATATAATGTACTATTTAGCAAGTAAACACATGTATATTATCAAGTTGTATAGTTATCATAAAATAATAGTTTCCTGTTCCACTCTTGCCTACCCCTGCCTGTCCCAGTTTTTAATTCTTCAAAGGTCTAAATGATGTTATTTTCGCTTTTACACTTGATTTATCAACTTGAGACAATATCTGTTTACCTCTTGCTATGAAGAAGAGGATACTATTTTTCCCTCCCTTACCTGTTTTTGAAGTTATTTTAGTTCTTCTATTTTACTTTTGAACCTTAATACATATATTTATGCAGATATTCATATTTACATAAGTAAATCTATTTTTGCCCACGCCCATGGCATGTGGAAGTTCCCAGTCCAAGGATCAAACCTGAGCCACAGCAGTGACAACACCAGCTCCTTAACCCACTGAGCCACAGAGGAATTCCATTAGAGAGAGATGTCTAAGCAGCCTCCCTGAACTCGCCTCTGTGTTATAGGAGGATATTGATACTTTCACTTTTACCTTCATCACTCCTCCTCTCTTGCTACTTTCTGCCTTGTGTCAGCTGAACTATTGACAAAGTTCGAAATAGCTATATTCTTTTCTATTACCAGACTTCAGTCTCCTGTAATTTGTTTATACGTTAGTCGATGTAGAAGTTGGAAAATAGTGAACAGGGTTTATTTATTGACTATTCACTCCTGAGCCAGGATTCATTTCCATCTCTGCAGATCCACTTGCATGACCTCTGCGCCACTCAAGGACAGTGTTCCTAATGTCCAGGTCAAATAGATTCTTTTCTCCTCTGTCCCAAAGTAGTTACTCAAATCACCCTATAATTATATTATGACAAAGACAAGTTTGCTTTGTTTTTCCTAGAATTTCTCATTACCTTTTTCTCTTATCAAGATAAGAAAAATGTTTTCATCATTGTGTCATTAATATTATTTAAGGCCTGTTATTCCTGTTCATTGATTATGATCTTTTTCTTTTTTTTTTTCTTTTTACAGGCACATCTGAGTCATATGGAAGTTCTCAGGCTAGGATCCTTAACCCACTGAGCCACACTGGGAACTCCTGCTGTTCTTTTTCTTAAAGACATACTTCTTGGACTGAAACAATTTTCAGTACTAATTTGGACCATTTACTTTCTAGGTTATCCTACAACTGCAGTTTTGGAATTTCTCTTCACTGGATCCCTACATTAATTCCATTATTTCTTTCAATTCATGTTAGTAAACAAATATTTATGGAGCTCATGTCTTCTGCCAGGCACTGTTTTAGACCTTGAAGATACACTGGTGTACATGGTTAGAAAAATTGGGGCCTGTTTTTCCTTTTATTTATTTATTTATTGTCTTTTTGCTATTTCTTGGGCCGCTCCCGCGGCATATGGAGGTTCCCAGGCTAGGGGTCGAATCAGAGCTGTAGCCACCGGCCTACGCCAGAGCCACAGCAACGCGGGAGAGCCGCGTCTGCAACCTACACCACAGCTCACAGCAACGCCGGATCGTTAACCCACTGAGCAAGGGCAGGGACCGAACCTGCAACCTCATGGTTCCTAGTCGGATTCGTTAACCACTGCGCCACGACGGGCACTCCTCATTTTTAATGTTCATTTTTGTAATAGCTCACCCTCTAACTGCTTAAAAATGCACAGGAAGTAACTTTTCAGAGAGTCTTTGTATGTCTGAAAAATGTTATTTTACTCTTGCCTTTATATGATATTTTGACTAGATATAAAATTCTAGGTTCAGAATAATTTTCCTGTAAAACTTTGAAGACATTTTCTCATTGTCTGTGAGCATCTGAAGCTACTAACATCGTAGCGTTCATTCCTTTTAGGTAATGGATTTTTTTTCCCCTTTCTGTAATGTAAGATCTTTTTATCCTTGTTCTGAAATTTTATCATCAGGTGTGTGTATATGTACATGAGTCTTTCCTTCACTATGCTAGGCCCTTAGCCTATTAACCCGAAGATTAGTATCTGTTAGGTCTGGCAGTTTTACCTATTATGTCCTTTCTCCACTTTTATAGGTTCTTTCTTTCTGGAGCACTTCTTGGTCACAAACTGATCCTTTATAATCTTTTGTCTTGTTTCTGTTACTGTTTTTTTCTTCATGTTCTGGGATGTTTCTTTTCCAACCCTGTTATTGAAGCTGTTTTGATAATCACATACTTAGTATCCGAGAACATTTTATTGTTTGTTGATATACATGTGTGTGTGTGTACCCTTATTTTATGTCAGCATTACTGGTCATTTTTTCAGCGATAAGAGATCTTTTCATGTTATTTATTACAGAATTCACTGTCTGTAGTAATACTTTTTAATCTTATTGTCTGTTTTGTCTGATGTTAATTAATATAGATGCTCCAACCTCTTGTTTTTCATTTGCATGGTACTTTTCCCACCCTTTTGCTTTCAACCTGTTTTTATCTTCAAATTGAAAGTTATTACTATTGTAGGCAGAATATAGTTGGATCTTTTTCTTTGTCTTATCTGACAATTTCTGCCTTTTGATTAGATTTTTTTTTTTTGGTCTTTTTAGGGCCGCCCTTGTATTTGGAGGTTCCCAGGCTAGGGGTCAAATCTGAGCTGTAGCTGCTGGCCTACGCTACAGCCACAGCAATGCCAGATCCAAGCCACATCTGCAACCTACACCACAGCTCATGGCAACGCCGGGTCTTTAACCCACTGAGCAAGGCCAGGGATTGAACCTGCATCCTTGAGGATACTAGTCAGATTTGTTTCCACTGAGCCACAGTAGGAACTCCTTGATTAGAGTGTTCAATCAATTCATGATTAATATACTGATATAGTTGGATTTATGCCGGTTGTTTGGCTTTCTGAATATCTCATATCTCTTTTGTTCCTCTGTTTCTCTTTTTCTGTACCTGCCCCCATCTTGGTCTTTCTGGAACATCAGTTATTGGTATGATGAATCTTTTAGGATAATCCTCTAATTTTTTATCTTCTCTATTTTTTTTCCTTTTTTGACTGCACCCACAGCATTTGAAAGTTTCTGGGCTGGAGATGGAATTCAAGCTGTAGCTGTGACTTGTGCCTCCTATGCCTCAGGTGCAGCAATGCCAGATTCTTAACCCACAGCCCTGGGCCAGGGATCGAACCCATGCCTCAGCAGTGATCCATGCTGCCACAGAGATAGCACCAGATACTTAACCTGCTCCACCACAATGGAAACTCCTATTTTGATTTATTTAAAATTGAAATAGCTACATGTGGCTTGTAGCTACCATTGTGGAGAATAGTTCTAGACTTTTCCCACTGTTGGCTTAGGATTCAGCATTCTCAGGTCAATTTCTATTTGTCCCCCAGCTCCTTGCTTTCAATTTTTTTTTTCTTTTCCATTCTCTGTGTCCTCATAATCTTGTGTCTTTTAAAATATACACATATCTTTACTGTAGTTTTGTGGGATTTTGAGAGGGAGCAGTAATAGATGCATATATTCACTTTGTCATCTTTATTTACATCTTGATTGTCCTAATTCCTATCTCCAAAATGTACTCCAATTAAACCATGATGCCCAATCCTTTAGTCCTTCATCCTAGAAATTTTTGTTCTATTAATGCAACCTGTAGCCGCTAATTTTTATTTTTTATATTCATCAACACTGTTGACATGAGTTTTACTTTTATATAAAAATCTCTAGGGGAGTTCCTGTTGTGGCTCAGCAGATTAAGAACCTGACGTAGTGTCTGTGATGATGCGGATTCAGTCCCTGGCCTTGCTCAGAGGGTTGAGGATACAGGGTTGCTGCAAGCTGTGGTCTCAGCTTAGGCTCGGATCCAGCGTTGTGGCTATGGCCTGGCCAGCAGCTGCAGCTTCAGTGCAGCCCCTAGCCTGAGAACTTCCATATGTTGCAGGAGTGGCCGTAAAAAGGGAAAAAAATCTCTAGGTTCCTTTTTTTTTGTTAGTTTTATAGCTTTCATGTCTATAAAACTAAAATTCATTGGAAGGTCCCATTGTGGCTCAGTGGTAACAAATCTAACTAATATCCATGAGGATGCAGGTTCGATCCCTGGCCTCACTCATTGGGTTAAGGATCTGGCATTGCTGTGAGCTATGTCTATGTCGAAGACTAGGCATGGATCTGGATTGCTGTGGCTGTGGCATAGGCCAACAGTTGCAGCTCCGATTCAACCCCTAGCCTGGGAACTTCATATGCCATGGGTGCAGCCCTGAAGAAAAAAAAAAAGACTAAAATAAAATAAAATTCAAGTCATGTACTACATGCTATGATTTCCATAGATACTTACATACTAATATCTTATTGACCTAAGTTTTTGAGTTAAAATTATTATCTTAGAATTTATATTTTCTAGATACTTTTTTTTTTTTTTTTTTTTTGCTTTGCTTTTTAGGGCCGTACCCGTGGCATATAGTGGTTCCCAAGGTAGCGGTCACATTGGAGCTACAGCTTCCGGCCTATACCACAGCCACAGCAACGTGGGATCTGAGCCGTGTCTGCCACCTATGCCACAGCTCATGGCAACACCAGGTCCTTAACCCAATGAGCGAGGCTAGGGATCCAACCCACATTCTCATGGATCCTAGTTGGGTTTGTTTACCACAGAGCCACGAAGGGAACTCCAGTTTTCTCAGTTCTTAATGTAAGATAGGTGTCTCTTTTTTAACTATATTTTTCCTGCTATGTAAATAATGAAATTAGAGAAATTTTTGAAAAAATAAAGCAAAACACTAAGAGGAAAATCTTCTAAATTACTATTGCCTACAAGATAATTATTATTAACATTTAAACTTTTTTCTCCATCACCCATCCCTACTCTGTTAATATTTGTATTTCCCTCTTCCCTTCACCACTCAACAAATAATTAGTAAAAACTATTTTGTAACCTTTTTTTACATTATAGTACACTGAATTTCTAGTAACATTGGCGTTTTTTTTAATGTTGAAAAGAGCATTACTTTTTTTTAAACTTTGTGTTCTTTGACCTGTAGTATTCGTTCAACTAAAGAAGTTGTTGAACAATCATGTGTTATATGCTATGCTGAGAAAAACAGATACAAGCTTGCTTAGTATATATTTCTGCCTGTTGGTACTGGACTGGATTTATATTTTGTCTATAATAGATTAAAATAAGATCAGTGTCTTCAGTAAGTAAGTTCCCTTGGATAGAGTTTAAAATTGGCAGACTTTTATAGAACTTCACTCACAATTGCAGTCTGTAGACAATGATGTAGCATAATTTCAGCCTATTTGAGGATATGCTCAAGGCATAATAACTAGTTAATTTTCTTTATATTTGCCAAGACAATTCTTTAGGTATTAATAAAGTATAAAAATCTTAAAATTCAAAGATAAGGAGTATCTTTTAGTAGTTGAAAAATATTTTAATTTCAGATGGATGAGAAGATTTAAGTTCTACTCTGAAAATATTTTGCTTTTGTTTCATAGATTAAGAGCAGGATTATGTGATCGCTGTGCAGTAACTGAAGAACATATGCGGAAGAAACAGCAAGAGTTTGAAAATATCCGGCAGCAGAATCTTAAACTTATCACAGAGCTTAGTGAGTTTCCTTTCTTTCTTTATTAAGATTTAAAGCATAGTGTGCTATTATTAAAAGCTACTGTTAAATTGGTTATAATCTGATAGATTGTTTACATACATTTTTCTTTATTTAGGCAAAAAGTCATGTCCTTTTCTTCCTTTTTATAGATTTAATCTTATGCTTATTTTAATAAGAAATAGAGTACAGAAAGGTTGTACAAATACTGTCCACATGAGCCTTAAAGTCTCACCAACTATAAGACAAAAGAGAGAAAAGATAAAAGAAGCAGATTTCCTTTGGATATGTCCATATTTGCCTCTAGTTTTATGTTTATTTCATGTAATTTGACTCTTTATATTTGGTATAAGTTAAATACAAAGCAGATGATTTAGTGTCCTACAAAAAAAGTGTTTACTTTTTTAGATTGTTACTAATATTTTTGGACATATTATTACAAGTATGCCTTTTTCAGTTCATTCTTCTTCCCATTTGATGTAGAATTTTCTTACATTTATCCTCTTTTCAAAACTAATTCCATTTAATTGTATTTTTTTCTATTATATTGCTGTCCTCTGGTTACTCGTGCAAGAATATATGAACATATGCTCATTATTTTAAAAAGAGATAGAAAGAACATAGTCTTATTCTGCTCCCAGAGGTAACTACTATTAGCAATCTAATAAATACCTTTCCAGGTCCAGGTTTATCTGTCTGTCTGCCTGTGTCCCTCATTTTACCCCCTCTTCTCTTTTCTCTTTTAAATTTTAATGAGATCATGTCATAATGACTTCTTTTTTTTTTTGTCTTTTTTTGTCTTTTTTTGCTATTTCTTTGGGCCGCTCCTGCGGCATATGGAGGTTCCCAGGCTAGGGGTCGAATCGGAGCTGTAGCCACCAGCCTACGCCAGAGGCACAGCAACGCAGGATCCGAGCCGCGTCTGCAACCTACAGCACAGCTCACGGCAACGCCGGATCGTTAACCCACTGAGCAAGGGCAGGGACCGAACCCGCAACCTCATGGTTCCTAGTCGGATTCTTAACCACTGCGCCACGACGGGAACTCCCTCATAATGACTTCTTATTCAGACGTGTTATTTTATTTTAGACTATGTAAGTCTTTACATGTTTACATATTTAGATCTGTAGTTTATATGTATGAATGAATGCATGTGTTTAGGAATATAAGAATATAATCAATGAATAGAAAACTGTTACCCTTCAGTAGACACAGTTGATATCCATAATTATATGCACTTGAAGTAATCTCTAATAATGTCTATACATCTAATTGTCATGTTTCTAGCAATTTTAACCAAGCCAAAAAATAGCCAAAAACTCAACAAACAAAAAACCCAGGTGTTAAGGAGTAAGACAGCATTTTTTTCAGGGCTGCATTCTGTAGATGTCATTTATTTACCCATTTTCATTGATGAACACCTCAGTGTTTTGTTTGAGTGTTTGAGAATGTCCATCCCTATGTCCTCTTTAGTTTTGGACAAAAATATATTAATTGACAGTATCTAATTCAGAGGGTAAAGAATGATACCTTTTTAAAATTAGCATTCTCTTCACTACTATTGAGGCCAAGTATCTTTTCACATAATCTTCAGTTTGCATTTCTTTCGGTGAATGGTTTGAATATCCTTTGTCTAATTTTCAGATAGATAAAACACTTCATGAGTTCATGTTGAAAGTTCAAATTCAAGATTGTAGAGCTTTTTGTAATCTCTTCTCTAATAACATCAATATCTCCTTTCTTCTACACTAAGAATTGTAATTCTCAAGAACATTGGGATGATAGAATTAAAATATCCCCTGACTACTTTCTTTTTCAATCTCATGTTACAAGCACAGTAGTCTCAAAATAATTCCTCTAACAATACCCCCAATGAAATTACTGAAAAGGTCAAGAAAACTAATTTTACATTAAAATGAGCAACAGGAAAATCATCAAGGTCAAATCCTGAACAGAGTTATAATATGAATAAAAATACTAAAGGCTTCATGTTTAGGAATTTTTGGTGTTTCTATATATTGTTGCTACTTTCTTCTTGTCCTACCTTTTCTTTCTTTTTTGTTTTTATTTTTCCCTGTTAATGTGTTTTTAGGATATTGTTTCTCTTCTTATTTCATTTTTATTTTATCTTTTATGGCTTTTTTTTTTAAACTCAGTATTTTTTTGGCCACATATGTGGCATGTGGAAGTTCCCTGGCCAGGTATCACCCTAGTAACCTGAGCTGCATCAGTGTCAATGCTGGATACTTAACCTCTAGGCAACCAGGGAACTCCAACTCTGTTTCTGTTCTTTCTGAACAACCTTGAAGTTTTAACATGCTTCCTAAAATATAAATTATTTCTGAATAATACAACTTTAAAACACTTTCACTTCGATCATCTCCATCTTCACTTACATGCTGTTTATGCGCAGTATTTCATTTTTGGTTTGTTTTGGGTTTTTGTTGTTGTGTTTGGTAGCTCTGCAATTTAGAAACTTTTAAAAAATTTACCCTATTCAGAGTTCCCATTGTGGCTCAGCGGATGAAGAACCTAACTAGTAGCCATGAGAATGTGGGTCCAATCCTGGCCCTGCTCAGTGGGCTAAGGATCCGGTGTTGCTGTGAGCTGCAGTGTAGGTCACATATGTGGCTTAGATCTGGTGTTGCAGTGGCATAGGCTGGCATCTGCATCTCCAATTGGACCCCTAGCCTGGGAACTTCCATTGGCTGTAAAAAATTACCTTGTTCAGTTTTTAAAAGATTTACCTATGTGTTTATCAGTGTCTTTGCTTCCTATTGCTTTCTGCATCTCACTTTGCATCTGGGATTATTATCTTTTCTGATATTCATTCTTTAGAATTTCCTTTAGAGAGTATTTGTTGGTTCTAAACTGTCAGGTTTTTTGTTTGTTTTTGTCTTTTTAGGGCCGCACTTGCGGCATATGGAGGCTCCCAGGCTAGAGGTCTAATCAGAGCTACAGCCGCTGGCCTATGCCAGAGCCACAGCAACGCCAGATCCAAGCTGTGTCTGTGACCTACACCACAGCACACGGCAACATCAGATCCTTAACCCACTGAGCAAGGCCAGGAATCGAACCCACAGCTTCATGGTTCCTAGTTGGATTCGTTTCCACTGCACCACAATGGGAACTCCTAAACTGTCGGTTTTTTATCCTCAATGTTTTAACTCTTATTTTTGTAAGGCTATTTTACAGGGTAACAGTTATTTTTTTTCTGGCTACTATTAAGATTTTTTTCTTGGTATTTTATAGTTTTAGTACAATTTCAGTAGGTTTTAAGGAAAAAAATCTGCTTAGTATGCATCATAGGATCTATTGAATCCCATCTTTAATCATATCTTTAAAACCATCAGCTACTAGGTCTTCAAATATTATGTCTTCTTCCTTCTCCCTAATTGAGAGTTATGATGAGACCTTGGAATTTGATCTTTTGTGCCTATTTTAACATCTCTTTTCTATTTTTCATGCCCTATTTCTTTCTGCTGCATTCTAGGTAATTTCTCTTATTATACATTTCAGTTATTATTCTTTAGTTCTGTTACACTAAGTTATTTTATTTCAGTAACCAAATTATTCATTCTAAAAAATTCTATTTGGTTCTTTTTCTTTCAGGGGACAGTAGTGGTATACCTGTGGCTTATGTAAGTTCCCAGGCCAGGGAGCAAATCCAGGCTGCAGCTGCCACCTACAAACCACAACTGTGGCAATGCCAGATCCTTGACCCACTGTGCCACAGTGGGAACTCCCTATTTGGTTTTTTTTCAAATCCACATAGTCTTTTTTTTTTTCAGTGAAAATTTTCTTTTTTTGTCTTTTAGAGGTTCCCAGGCTAAGGGTCAAATCAGAGCTGAAGCTGCTGGCCTATACCACAACCACACCAGCTCAGGATTGGAGCCGCATCTGCCACCCACACCACAGCTCATGCAATGCCGGATCCTTAACCCACTGAGCAAGGCCAAGGATCGAACCTGCATCCTCACAGATGCTAGTCAGATTAATTTCTGCTGAGCCATGATGGGAACTCCCTGAAATTTTTTTAAAATATAGAAAACTAAGGAGAATAGTAAAAAATCCTCATAACAGTTGCTCATGTTTTGCTGTATTTTCTTCATTTCTTTTCAAACTGAAATATTTTAATGTGAATTACATGCATCAGGACATTTCTCCTCTAAATACTTAGATCATTTATACCTAACCACAGTAACCACCCCTTACCTACTAAAGATTACCAATAATTTTGTCTAATATTTCCTAATAGCCAATCCATATTCCTGTTTTTAATGTCCCTTTTAAGGTAGTTTGTAACAGTTTTGTTGAAGACTTGCCAAACCCAAACCATACATTGCATTTGCCTTCTTTCAATATGGAATAGCTCCCTTCCTATTTTTTTCTTTTATGACATTGACTTCTTGAAGAAGTAGAGTCATTTTCCTAAAATTTCTGGGTTTTTCTTATCATTTTCTTGTTTCTTCATTTCCTGTAAAATAGAAATTGGATCTGAAGGCTTGATTATGTCCAGAACAAACATTTTTGACAGCAGTACTTCATAGGTAAAACTGTCTGCTTTATATTGCATCACATCAGGATATAGATATTGTAACATTATTCCATTCTTAGGGATTGATGGCCAAATTTCTCCATTATAGAATTGTATTTTCCCTTAGTACCACCAAGTATTCTGATTTGGGAGGATGGATGTATGATACTGTGAAATCTTGCAAAAATACAGTTCTACCTCAGTCTTTAGTGGTTTTAGTATCCATTGGGGATTTTGCCCAAATCAGTTGTTTAATTAGAGATTACAAAAAATAATAATCCATTTCTGTTATTCTTTCTACATTTATCAGCTGGCATTCTTCTATAAACAAGAATTCTCCCCCCATCAACTGGAGCTCTTGCTTACCTTGGAATATAGTTCCTACTAGAAAAGCATGATACATCTTTTTTTTTTTTTTTTTTTTTTTATTTTATTTTCCCACTGTACAGCAAGGGGGTCAGGTTATCCTTACATGTATACATTACAATTACAGTTTTTCCCCCACCATTTCTTCTGTTGCAACATGAGTATCTAGACATAGTTCTCAATGCTATTCAGCGGGATCTCCTTGTAAATCTATTCTAGGTTGTGTCTGATAAGCCCAAGCTCCCGATCCCTCCCACTCCCTCCCCCTCCCATCAGGCAACCACAAGTCTCTTCTCCAAGTCCATGATTTTCTCTTCTGAGGAGATGTTCATTTGTGCTGGATATTAGATTCCAGTTATAAGTGATATCATATGGTATTTGTCTTTGTCTTTCTGGCTCATTTCACTCAGTATGAGATTCTCTAGTTCCATCCATGTTGCTGCAAATGGCATGATGTCATCCTTTTTTATGGCTGAGTAGTATTCCATTGTGTATATATACCACATCTTCCGAATCCAATCATCTGTCGATGGACATTTGGATTGTTTCCATGTCCTGGCTATTGTGAATAGTGCTGCAATGAACATGCGGGTGCATGTGTCTCTTTTAAGTAGAGCTTTGTCCAGATAGATGCCCAAGAGTGGGATTGCAGGGTCATATGGAAGTTCTATGTATAGATTTCTAAGGTATCTCCAGACTGTTCTCCATAGTGGCTGTACCAGTTTACATTCCCACCAGCAGTGCAGGAGGGTTCCCTTTTCTCCACAGCCCCTCCAGCACTTGTTATTTGTGGATTTATTAATGATGGCCATTCTGACTGGTGTGAGGTGGTATCTCATGGTAGTTTTGATTTGCATTTCTCTTATAGTCAGCGATGTTGAGCATTTTTTCATGTGTTTGTTGGCCATCTGTGTAAGCATGATACATCTTAATTTTTCCCTTTAATTGCCTATTTTCAGAGTAAGATCCTATATAATGTTTACCTATAGTGGTGACAGGTGAGCTTTTGTGTGTTGAGTATGCTGTGTTTCATTTTGCTTTTAATAGGATTGAGGCTCTCTCTTTTTTGAGCATAATAGACACATGGAATTTTGTATATTCAGTATGTGTCAAATCAGTTATGTTCATTACTCTTACTGATGCTCAAATTATCTCAATCTTGTGTGCCTACTAATTTTTTGTAATCATTTCTATCATGTTAGTTTTGGGTCTTCAATCTTTTAAATCCTTAAACATTTTATTACTATATGAGATAATTCTGTTACCTGAACTACTTGGGACTCTGTGTTTGAGTTATTTTTTTGATGACTCTAGTGTTAACGTGAATTGGGATCACTTTGGCTCCATTCCAGTAGCTCAGGCTTAAACTGGAAATTTCAAGTTCAGTCCCTCCACCAGTGCTGTTACCAACATCTGCTTGCTTATACTTCTTGGGTTTTAGCTCACAATTTTGTTTTGTTTTTGCTGTTGTGGTGGTGGTGTGGGAGTCCCTTGGATTTCTCTTCATGTATCCAGCTCATTCGTCCTCTCAGTTCCTTTCCTGATTTTTTCAGTAGCCCAAAGGAACTTTTTTTCCTCCTTGGAATTTCACTTAGTATTTTATCTGTCCTGCTTTAACGCCCTTGTACTTTGAGTTGTAAAAAATATGTGTATATAATTTTTTTTCTCTCATTAGACTATACTTTCCTTTAGGTCACTGTCATATCTTAAAGTTTTTTAAGATCCTCCATAGGAGGTTTAGTAATCTCACATATTATAGATAGTCAGTAAATCTTTATTAACTCACTGTAAGAAAATATGTTTAGATTTGTAAATCACTAAATTATTAATGAATTTTTTAATATGATTAACTTTCTTTCTGATAGGTTAATTTTGCTTACTCTAATTTGATCTCTTTGATATATTACTCCTAATAAAATACATGCTTAACCAGTGACATAATATCACAACGTTGATAAAAAATTTTGTGCTGGCAGCAGTAGAAATTATAGCCCAAAATTGAGTTTCTGCTTTGTAAATAAGGATAAATAGGAAAATTTAATCAAGGTATATACAAATAAGGAAATACTGTGTCAATGGATATATTTAAATTACTGATGCCATAATTATTTGTGAAATGTAGAGTATGATTAAGGAAGAAAATTTCCTTGTATGTTTGTTATAAAAATTATACTGATATTCAGTGTCATATTTTATGATCAGATTTATTTCAAGATAAATGACTCACTAAATGGTATTTGAAACTAGTAGGACTGAGTAACCGGATGGAATGCTTTCTTGTCATTAGTATGAATAATTAAACTATACTCCCCAGTACATGAGGTACTTTTTCTTTTTTGCCCAAAAGCATTACATAAAATTATCGGTTAATCATTTACCTGGGACTGGCACAATATGAGGTGTAGTAATCACTACCCAGTAACAAATTAGTTTTGAACAGTAGCATTAACCCTGACTAACATTATGACTTAGAATTTCAAATCCTAATTTCTCCATGATTTTGAAATAATTGAACGAGCCCGGCGTACATCTTAATATAGCTATAATTTGTGCTTTCTTTTCACATTATATTTAAGTGAATGAAAAGAATACTCTACAGGAAGAAAATAAAAAGCTTTCTGAACAGCTGCAGCAGAAAATTGAGTAAGTATTTTTCTTAATTGCAACGGAAAATTGAATGTTTTCTCCCAGTTTCTTTCTTCTTCATTTTACTTAGCTGTGCAAACTATAAAGATAGGTCAAAAGATTTCATTTTTTAAAATTATAAAGTGTTCTGCCACTGAAAATATAAAAACCACTGAGTTTTTGTTTTGGGAGTATATCTGAAGAGTGCATATGCATCTCTTAGGTTAGTGCATGAATATATATATATATATCAATTTAAAGCATTCTAATTTTTATAACTTATAAATAACAAATTATTCAAATAAATTATTTGAAATACTTATATTTTAAATAAATAGTTAGGTTTTGTTATCACCCTTCAGCCCTGTCCCAGAAACATCATAAAAGCCATCTGATTATTTCCTCTTAGACACTTCTCAGGCCTAGAGAACTTCTTCCTTCTTTTCTTCTCCCTTCTCTTCCCATTTCTCTTAATAAAAATAATAACTTTTGGAGTTTCTGTTGTGGTGCAGCAGAAATGAGTCAGACTAATAACCATGAGGTTGCAGGTTCGACCCCTGGCCTCTCTCGTGAGTTAAGGATCCATTGTTGCTGTGAGCTGTGGTTTAGGTCACAGACACAGCTCAGATCCTATGTCGCTGTGGCCGTAGCGTAGTCTGGCAGCTGCAGCTCCAGTCCCACCCTAGCCTAGAAACATCCATATGTTGCAAGTGCAGCTCTGAAAAGACAAAATAATAATAGGAGTTCCCTTAGTGGCTCAGCGGAAATGAATCTGACTAGCATCCATGAGGAGGCAGGTTTGATTCCCTGGCCTCACTTAGTGGATTAAGGATCTGGCATTGCTGTGAGCTGTGGTATAGGCCAGCTAGTACAGCTCCATTTCGACCCCTAGCCTGGGAACCTCCATATGCTGAGGGTGTGGCCTTAAAAAAAAAATGAAAATAATAGTAACTTTCAATTTGTGTACCAATTATTCTTCTTTGTGTCTTGTATTTTTTTTTTTTTTTTTTTTTTTTGGCTTTTTAGGGCTGCACCCTTGGCATATGGAGGTTCCTAGGCTAGGAATCGAATCAGAGCTACAGCTGCTGGCCACAGCCACAGCCACAGCAACACCAAATCCAAGCCACTTCTTCGACCTACACCACAGCTCACAGCAATGCTGGATCCTTAACCCACTGAGTGGGGCCAGAGGTCGAACCTGCAACCTCATGGTTCCTAGTCTGATTCATTTCCGCTGCCCCATGATGGGAACTCCACTTATATCATTTCTAATTCTCACTATGGTTCTTCAAGGTAGTTTTATTATCTCCTCTTTATAGACAAGGAAACCACATGTTAAAAAAGTCAAAAAACCATGTCTCACAATTATTTGATAATAATACATCACTCAGAATCCCATCTTCTGAGTTAAAGGGCTCTCTTCTTTCCATTATTTGACAGTATCTCAAAAAAAAAAATTATCTGTTTTTCTGGGACTAATCTGACCTATGCAGAGCAAAAATATGGCCAGTTCTTAGTTCTCATTTATATAAAGCTTATGTAATATTTTTTAAGAGTTAGGATTCAGGATAGTCTTAATGGTTTACAGGATTTTTAAAGACTTGCATTTGAGGGGACATCTACAAAAACCTTTGGTAAACTATGTAGACGTGACATTATTTTGGCTTGGAGATGCATAAACGCATCTCACAAGTGGAATTAACATGTTTATCATATCAGTATACTTTTAAGTAGTGGATGTCCAATAAGGATTTTGATATTTCTTCCATGTTATCAGTCCACTGAATATTGGTAGCCAAAGAGCATTTTCAGGAGATGAAAAGATAGGAATGAGACGGTGGGATCAGACTGAGGTTATCAAATATGTGTATATGAAAATGTCAGTGCTTTCTGATTTTATTCATGCTGCATATTAATGTGAGACTAGAACATAAATCCACAATCTTTTATATATGATTCCAAAACCTGATTTTTTTTTTGAAATGTGATTGACAACTAGCCTCAGCTCAACTGACAAGATGCTATTTATCATTGTCCTTATTTGTCCCACTTTCTCTGAGCATTCCTATGCATTCCTCTGCAAATATCAATATGCTTAACTGTAGGATGATCTTGGGCTCCACTGGAGGTGTTTTGTAACAAGCTATATATGCTCTGTAGTGCCCTTCATTTTTAAAAAATCTGGATTCTGAATCACATCCAGTTCCAAAGATTTAACATAGTAGTTGTTGACCTACATTAATTTACACTATGTGAAGCAGTTTAGCATATGTAGTGTATGTTATTTGGAACGTATCAGCCCTGATAGTTATGAATACCAATAATACATGATAACTAGTCTGTAGAGGTAAATACAGAATTCATTAGGTGAATGCCTCCAAAACCAAGGTTATAAAGTGAATTGAAACTAGATATATTTAGTACATGCCTTAACAGTGTAGGAGGTAATCTATTGTGTCTTTCTTTCAGTTCTCTCCTAAAATTTAATATAGTTATTCTTATAAGCCAACTTCTTTAACAGCTTACCCTCTTCAAACAAATTTCCTTCTGTTTTCAGTTAGGAAAAAAATAGCAAGTGTTATCTTGTAAGGCAACCTCATTTCCTCTGATTACCTAAACCACTGTAAAATCTGTTTATTTAGTGCCTAAAATTTCCCTGAACTTTAGAAAAAGTACTGTTTAGTTTATACCTTTTCTTGTTAAATGCAGTAATTCTGATTCACCTAAGCTGGGTTTGATGTAACAGATAACCTTTTATAATAAGGCAGTTGGTTTTTGTGACACTATGGTAAAAAATTATTCAGAAAAAAAAAATTTGCTGTTCTTAAGTTCAAAATATATATTCAACTCTACCAGTCACAGAAATCAAATAATTAAATGAGCTGAGTGTTGAGGTTATGACTCATTTTGTTTTGGGAAATGGATGAGCTGGGTCAGTGAAAGTCAAAAGGTCTCTAAACCCTTAAGGGCTATAAAGTTCATTTCATTCAATGCTCTCTTCTTTTGTTGTTGTTGTTGTTGTTCATTTCTTTGTTTTCAGTTTTTTTGTTTGGTTTGGTTTTTGTCTTTTTTTTTTTAGGGCCGCACCTGCAACATATAGAGGTTCCAAGGCTAGGGGTCCAATTGGAGCTACAACTGCTGGTCCAGATCTGAGCTGTGTCTGTGACCTACCCTGCAGCTCATGGCAATGCCGGACCACTTAGCAAGTCCAAGGATCGAACCTGCCCCCTCATGGATACTAGTCGGATTCGTTTCTGCTGAGCCACAATGGGAACTCCCTCAGCACTCTTTTAAATTGAATTCCTTGTATAACTTCTTTATCAAATAGCCATTGTTTGAACACCTCTTATACAAGTTCACTGTCTACCAAGCCTATTTAATTTTATTGAGATGATAACTCTTAGAAAGTGCTAAGTTCTGTTAAAAATCACTGTGGTTTTTTAAAAGTACTGTTTTTTCTGATTTTGCCTTCTGGGACCATTGGAATAAGTTTACCCCCCTTTTACTTAATGGCCCTTAGCATACATGAAGACAAGCTACCAAGGCCCTCCTGAGTCTTAACTGTCTTTAGAGTAAATATCCTCTCTGCATTAACTGTTCCCCCGTGGCATTATTTCAAGATTCATCAAATTACCATTTCTCTTAAATGTTTTGGTTTATCGGTATTTTAACTAACTTGGTCTTATAGGTATAGTCCAACCAGTAAAGCAATACAGCCCCCTCCATTTTTCTGTATCTTTTAACTTCTATTAATGTAGCCAAAACATACATCTGTTACTTACAATTCCTTATTGGGTATCCACTAACTAGAACCTTTAAGTCAAAGTCTTCCTTATCCTCTACTTGTAGACTTTTTATGTTAGTATAAAAATACAAAAATACATGACTTCAGAGTCATGGCTTTATAGTATTTGTTGACAAAACATTATAGCAAAGGAATCTTCACTTTAAGATAAGCACATTATTGATCAGATCTCTTTTTTGGGCATTGCATTACATTTTTTACATACATTATTTTCCACAACTTTCTTAACAAAAAATGAAGCAAGAAAATATAGTACTGTACTTTCTTTATAGATGAGGTAACTGAAGCTCAGAAAGGTTGTCTAATTTACCCAGTGTGACTAGTAAATGTCAGATGCAGGATTTGAATCCATGTTTCTCTTGATTCCAGTGAGGCTTTTATCTTGGATTTGTCCTGTAATATTGCAACCTCTGGAGGGTCTTTCATATGTTGATTTTTTTTTCTACTATGCGTTAAGTTAGCTTTTATTCTCAGTTTTGTGTCTTCCACAAATTTGATGACTGTTCGATCAGTGCCCTGCATCAAAATCAGTAGTAAATGTTGAACAGAACCTGCCTGAGGATGGAGCCCTGGAGTGTACTAGGGCAGGTTTTCCTCATTGATGATAATTCTCTGTATACTGTTTTCAGTCAATTTGGAGTTGTTCTCTATTAGTACCGAATTTGTATTTCCTTTGTATTTGCATTTGTAGTTGAATTATTCATATAATAAACTGGTTCTAAGACAGCAGGGTATCAGACTCACTAGTGTATATTTTTGGAACCCTCATTCCTTTTTTGAAAATCAGAGTGTTTAAACTTGATAGCTATAACTACTTCATTAAATTTAAATTACATTTTAACTGCAAGTGTAAGTTCTTTAGAGGAGGAGAAAAGCCTAAATATTAAAAACCTTTTTATAGATTCATTATGAAGGGAGACCCTGGATCCTGAAGGTCTTTGGGAAAAAAAAAAAACAAAACTGAAATCATTTTGACAGGAATTCAAAGGGAGGCAGTCAGCCTTTTAGAAAGAAAAGTGGAAGGAGAAAGAGAACCAGTGTGCATAATTAACTAAAACCTATGGCGAAAACTTTTAACTTTTCTCAGAAAATCAAAGTGAGTCCTAACACTTTAAAGATGAAACTTGGTTAACACATGAAAGTTGTTTTGTTTTGTTTCCTTTTTCTTTTGTGACAAAAAAAGGACAAAGGAGGACAAAGCCAGCACTTGTTTACGTAGTTTAGCCACCTCTAGTTAGAGCTGGTTTTTGGTGTGTTTTTTTTCCCCCTTTGATAAGCTCTGCTCCTTCTAGATTGACTCTTCCAGGAAATCAATTTCTTCTCGTGACTCATTCATGTTTCAGGTTGAATTTTTATGACTAATAGGCAGGTAGCCTCTGACGTGATTAGTTAAAGCAAGGTCAGATAGATTTCACACTCCATTAATTTGTAAGGAAGGGTTTCTCATATGACTTTAGCTTACTTTTTTCCAGAGTAAGATGGCAGAATTGTAGGTAGAGATTAGATATTAGCTCTAAAGGTTTTACTCAGTATAGAATGTAGGGTTATAGACCACAAATAATATTGATATTATCCAGGAAATTAAGATATAAATCTGTTTTAGGAAAAAGTCTTTGTCTTCTACTTTTTAAAAATCTATTGGTTATAGTTGGTAAAAATTCATTATCCAGGAATAAGTAGTATTATAAATTGATATGAGTATATTAGAGTGGTTTTTCATGTAAAGCCTAAGTGCCTGACAGACTGATAAAAATTTGTGGCAAATAGGTTCCGTAATGGTTTGACGAGGAAAGTCAGTTGAGTTAAAGTGAATTTACTTTACTCAGTGACCATAATTCAGTCCAGGCTTAAGGTGCCTTCAGTCTTGAATAAGGTAAGAACATGTGCCTAGATAGCACAGATTTATTTTTTTAGTGAAATCTGGGAATCTTTCATAGTCATTGATCCATCATATATTAATGAGCATATACCAGTTACCCACTATTGCAGACACTTGTGATGTATTAGTAACCCCCCCCAAAAAAAAGATCCTTATTCTCTTAGAGAATAAGGTAGGTGAGCAGTAGACAAATCAACTATGTACTATGTCAGAGAGCAGTAAATGCTATGGATAAAGTAATAGAGCAGAATAACAAGGAACAGGAATACTAGGGTGTGGGAAGGAGGTTGCAATTTTAAATAACGTGTTCAAGGCAGGTGTTGATGAGACGGTAAAACTCCAGCAAACACTTGAAGATGAGATAATTAGCCATGATATTTGGCAGTGATCATTCCAAGCAGGTGGAAGAGCTAGAGCAAAGACCCTACAGTGGGAGTATGCCCTGTGTGTGTGCGGAGCCTTGAAGAAGTGAGGATGGCTGGCGTAGAATATAATATGAAAGGAGATCAGAGAGGTAATGTAGGAGAGGGGACAATCAGATCACCTAGAAGAACCTTGTGAATAATTAAAAGGACTGTGGCTTGCATTTCCAGTGAAGTGGGAAGATGTGGCATGTTTTAATCAGAAGATTGACATGAGTCATAATATGACTTAAGTTTTAATAGGACTTTTCTGACTGATGTGTTGAGAGTACTATAAGTGAGCCTGGATAGCAGCAGGGGTAGAAACTCAAAAGTGTGAGTCCTACTCATAGTCAGTCAGTATGGACCCATGGTCTCTACCAAGGATAACAGTTATGTCCTGGGAGTCTGGCTGTCAGCATTTAGATTCTGCTTCTGTTACTCACTATTTTAGTAAATGACTTTACTTCTGGTTCCTTATTTTCTCATTTGTGAAATGAGAGTAATAATGATAATACCTGACAGTGCAAACCTGCAACAAATGTTGGTAGTTATTAGTGTTGGTATTATTTATCACCCTGTATTTGTCATTTGCCAAGTCCTGTTGATTCGACTACCACAGTGTTCAACAATGGGCCCTTACTTTCCATACCTATCTTCAGCATTCCAGTTCAAACCCACGGTAGTGCATGCCAGGACTGTTACAGCCATTGCCTCCTTTCTTTCTGTTCCAGTCAATCTTGCGCAGTCTTGCTTGCTGTTAGATTTTCATATTACTTCCATGCTCTAAAACCTTAATCCCCTTCTTCTTGCTTTCTAAATTATGTGCACACTTAGTCATGGCTCTCCTATAAGTACTTCCAGGTTGTCTTTCTCTAACACGGGTACACAGCACTGCCTGCCTTTACTCAACTTGGAGGATCCTCTGCTCATTTTCTCTGCCATTTGAAATTCTTTCAGTTTCACCTCAAATGCCACCAACTACACTTTCTCTTTTAGTGTCTCACAGTAATATTCCCTAGCTGATACTCTCGTCATTTGGGTACTTCTCTAATCCTTGTATTTATATTTTGAACATTAGATCCAAGGAATTCTGTCTCCTTCATACCTGTGTTCTGCTGTAGCTCTATACTAAATGGTTGATGTTTTAATAAATATATTTGTCAAACTAATTTTTTTTTCAACTGTTATTTTCCTCTAGGAATGATCAGCAGCATCAAGCAACTGATGTTGAATCTGAGGAAGACATTATTCCAGATTCACCAATAACAGCTTTTTCATTTCCTGGTGCTAACCGGCTACGAAGAAAGGAGAACCTTCACATCCGATATGTGGAACAAACACAGACTAATGTGGAGCACACTGGGTGTGCAAATGGTGAGGACAGGAGTTGTAGTTTAGTTATCTGGTTCTATAAAAGAAAAAAATATCCGTCTGTTGTTAGTTTTTGTGTTACTTTAATGGAAGGAAGATAGTTATTGCTCAGGTAACTTATGTTACAGCTGTTAGTTTCTGTTAGCAAAGCAACTGGGAAGGGATTTTTTTCAGCCTGTATTATATGTAGATGGGCATTGCTCATCTGAATATGTAAATGCTCAGCAATTTACAAAAGTTAATAGTTTTTTTGTTTAAAAAATATTTGGGACGTTCCCTTCATGGCCCAGGGGTTAATGAACCTGACTAGAATCCATGAGGATGCAGGTTTGATCCCTGGCCTCGCTCAGTGGTTAGGGATCTGGCATTGCTGTGGGCTGTGGTGTAGGTCGCAGACGTAACTTGGATCCCATGTTGCTGTGGCTGTGGTGTAGGCCAGCAGCTATAGCTCCAGTTCCACCCCCAGCCTGGGAACTTCCATATGCCACGGGTGTGGCCCTAAAAAGCAAAAAAAATAAAAGTAAAAAAATAAATTAAAAATATTCATATATGTGTATATATGGGAAATAGAAGGAAAAAAGGTTATTTAACATTCAAGTTCTAGCTACTGTGTGCCAGTTATTATGCTGAGTGATTTGAATATATTACTACTGTATTTAATTTTCATGACAGGTTGTAAGGTAGCTGTTATCCCCTTCGTTTTATAAATGAGGAAAGATTTGCTTTTTAGAGGGATTAAATAACTCACTTAGGGTCGCCTGTCAAGTTAAAATTCAAATACAGATCTTCTTGGCTCTAAACTTCTATACTTATCAGGTCCTACCTATAGCTGCTCCCACTGGTAACTTTTACTGGCTATCTTTGTTATAATATGTAGCAGTTTGTTGGTCAGGCAAGAAATGGCTTTATAATATATCTTATTTGTGACTTATCAATGACTAATTTATAATTCCAGGCCAGTTTACCATTTCTGCTAAATGCTTTGAAACTGACTTTTCATGTAGTCTTAAAATTTATCCTGCAGCATGCTAATACTGCTTATTCCTTTTAATATTGACCTAAAAGTAAATGGTAAAGACTTACCATATTTAACCTAAACTGTTTATAACAAGGACAGTATTAGGGGGAAAGGGTATGCATAGTCCTAGAGATATTTTTATAATACAAATAAATTGTTGACAGTAGCTATACTTTTTTTTAAAAAAATGGTACATCTTAATTGTTGCTACTGGAAAATTGACAGTTTTCCCCCCATTTTATATTAAGCTTTCATCACCATCTAGTGGAAAACAAAAGAACTGTTAAAAATCTTACACATAATTAGGAGCTAAAGTAAAACGTAAAACATGGGTCTAGAATGAACATTTCTGGGCCTTTTAGTCTGTCAGACAGGACATAAATCAATACAGATAATCATCTGCATAATTTAGATCATGTTTAACTCCATCTGAAAGAATATCCAGGAAAGATCAAATCACAGCAATTTTCTTTATTAGGCAAGTCATCTTTTGTATCTCATACAAATGCTTTTGTTTTATTTCTTCATTATATGAGAATAACCTATTTCAGAACTTACTTTATCTATTTTAATCTTGTTCTGATTATTCTTACTTGGAATCTGAAATTTTGGTTTTAAAATATCAGATCACTTTTTAGCCATGCAACTTATTTTAAAACAAATTTAATGACCAGTTAATCCTTTTCTTTCTCTAACCACTCTTGCTTGTTTTGTTTTAAAATATATATATTGTTGTAATTATAATTAGTAAAAGTCTGTTTCCCTTTACTTTCTCCTTCTTTTGGTTTTCTTCCAGTTAAATCCTTAAACAGTGGAATGATTTCTGATAAAGCATGTTTCAGATTTCTTTCCAGAAAATAACTCTAAAACAAAGATACATGATGCAGTATTCATCTCAGATGAACCTACTGATGTGCAACAATACACAAAGGAAAAATGTGTTAAAATATTACAACTCTAGAAGGCTTAGGTCAGAAGAAGCTTATCTGTTCTAGTCCTCTCTCTTCTGCTGTCCTAACTTTGTTTAGTTTCCTAGTGAAACTAAAGGAATAAACTTTTTATTAGAATATTGAAATTATGTCAATAAAATGCGCTTGTAGTGCATTTAGAGATAGTTTTGTATTGGCTTATTTTTCATCATGATTATTTATATATATAATCTCTCCTCTTTTTTCCCTTAGAATTGAGAAAAGTTCCGAAGTCTTCCACTCATCTACAACATAAGCCTAATGAAGGTGAAATTCTAGTGGCCGACACTTGTGATCAGAGCCAGGCTCCAATAGCTAGTAAGCAAGATGCTGAGATTACTGTATAAGTTTAAAATTTGAAGTTATTGGTGGGCAGGAGTGGCCAACCATCTGAATTAGACAATAGTTTAAAATATATTCCATATAATTTTGTTTGTATTATTTGTTCTTTAGCAGTCTTTTTTCTATTAGAAAGTAAAGTTATCCTGTTATTCATATAAATGTCCCTATCCATATAATACATATTGCTAATAATTTTCTTTTTTAAGGGCCACACCTATGACACATGGAGGTTCCCAGGCTAGGGGTCGAATTGGAGCTATAGCTGCAGGCCACAGCCACAGCAACATCAGATCCGAGTCACGTCTCTGACCTACACCACAGATCCTTAACCCACTGAGCAAGGCCAGGGATCAAACCCACAACCTCATGGTTCCTAGTCGGATTCATTTCTGCTGTGCCACAATGGGAACTCCTCTCTTTTTTTTTTTTTTTTTTGTTTGTTTTTGTTTTTATTTTTGTCTTTTTAGGCCTACACCTACAGCATGTGGAGGTTCCCAGCCTAGGGGTCAAAATGGAGCTGCAGCTGATGGCCTACCCCACAGCCACAGCAACACCAGATCCAAGCCACATCTGTGACCTACACCACAACTCATGGCCATGCTGGATCCTTAACCCAGGGATCGAACCTGTGTCCTCTTGGATTCCAGTCAGATTTTGTTTCTGCTGAGCCACGATGGGAATTCCCTCTATCTTTTAAATATTACTGTCCCTGGGAATTCCTGTTGTGGCTCAGTGGGTTACGAACCCAACTAGTATGTGTCCATGAGGAAACAGATTCAATCCACGGCCTCACTAAGTGGGTTAAAGATCTGGCCTTGTTCTGAGCTGTGGTGTAGGTCGAAGATGTGCTTGGATCCAGTGTTGCTGTGACTGTGATGTAGCAGCCCAGTGGCTGCAGCTCTGATTCAGCCCCTAGCCTGGGAACTTCCATATGCCAAAAGTGTGGCCCTAAAAAGGGAGGAAAAAAATTACTGTCCCCAAATGTATGTATGATCCTTGGCCTATTCTCTCATTTTGTGAGAGGAATCTTCACTTATCATTAGTATTCTGCTACCATCTCTATGATAATAAGTCAAATCTGTCTCTTCCTAAGACTTTATTCCTGAATTCTAAACTGCCAGTGTATCTGCTTGCTGTTGAACATCTGTACCTGGATATCCTTCCACTTCAGCATGTCCAAAATTGAAACTTTTCTTGTCAATTATCTTCTCTACCCATCCTTTTATTTATAATCTTGGTGAATGATGTACCTATACCTCTTTGGGTTACCTAAATCAAAAAACTTTGAATTATCATCCTATGTTCCTGCTTCTTCAGCTCTCATATCTAAATAGACTCCAAGTCTTTTTTTTTTTTTTACTTTTTAGGGCTGCACCCTTGGCTTATGGAGGTTCCCAGGCCTAGGGGTCGAATTAGAGCCACAGCTGCTGGCCTGCACCAGAGCCATGGCAATGCAGGAGCTCACAGCAACGCTGGATCCTTAACCCACTAAGCAAGGCCAGGGATCAAACCCTCAGCCTCATTGTTCCTAGTCAGATTCGTTTCTGCTGCTCCACAACGGGAATTCCCAGACTCCAAGTCTTGATTGCACCCCTACAAGTCTGTCGTGCACATTCTTCTGCACCCCCATTGTACTAGTTTAGGCCAGCAGCATCTCTCAGGAGGCTCTCTTAGTGATCTAAATCAATCCCTTGGCCTGTTGGTGACTGCTTCTTTTTCTGTCAACCTATCTGAATTACCTTTTTAGCCCAAATATTGCATCTGTCCTCCATTAAAAGCACTTGGGTGTATCTTCATTGCCTACAGGATAAATTTTAAATTCTTTAGCATAATCTGATCCCTCAACAACCTGTCTGGGCTCATGTTCTACTACTGTTGTATCTTTTGCACTTTGATTTCTAGCAATTGAATCACATGTAGTTCCCTGAATTTACAGTCTTGTTTCACATGGACCCTTACATATACTTAGAATCCTTCTCTCTGCCCCCAGCCAGTTTAATTTGTTTTTCTCTCAAGGGTCAATTTAGGCATCATTTGGCCTTCCTTGTTTTCTCAAGGTAGATTATATAGTCCTTCCTCTGTGTTTATACCACCCCTTTTATGTACCTTTAATGTTTATCATGTTTTATTACAGTTTTCTTTTTACCTTCCTATTTCAACTGTAATAGCCCATGAGTTCCTTGAGGGAAAAAACCTTTTCTTTTTGTATAGTGCCTAGCACAATGCCTGGACATGGTACATGCTTCATAAATACTTGTTGATTTATTGAAACTCTGTATACAAAAAGTTTTATAAAATATTTGAATACGTGATTGTGTTAATGTGTTAGCGGAAAACTTGAAAATCTCTCATAAAGTGTGTTTTCATGAAAGGTTCTATATAAACATGGTTTGATATTTATTCATGCTATGTCTTATGTCACAAGAAATCCATTTAATTATCTTTTTTTTTTTTTTTTTGCTTTTTTTTAGGGCCACACCTGCAGCATATGGAAGTTCCCAGGCTAGGGGTCAAATTGGAACTGCTGCTGCCGGCCTATGGCACAGCTCACTGCAATATCGGAACCTTAACCCACTGAGCAAGGCCAGGGGTAGAACCTGCGTCCTCATAGATACTAGTCAGATTCATAACACTCTGAGCCACAATGGGAATTCCATCTATCTATTTTTTATGATTTTTTTTCTAGTGGCAATAAGAAAAATAATCTACCTGTTGTATTCAGTTCATTTAGGAGAAATAGAAAACCTAGCTGGAAAAGTTTGGCAAGTATAGATGCTAGATAGCTACAACTTATTCCTATGTATAGTAGATATTTTGAACTTTTTACATAGAATTTTAAAAATTGTTCATCTCGTAAAGTGGGCCTTTGAACCTTTTTCTTTTCTTCTTTTTGTTTTTCATAATCCTCATTTCTACAGCTGTATAAATTGTTTGTTTGTTTGTTTTTAACTTAGAAACACATGGAACAAGCAGTTATCCTGGTGATAATTTAGCCACAGTTGTTGCTGAAACACTTGGACTTAGTGTTCAAGAAGAATCTGTAAGTAATTGTTTAGTTTGGTGATAATATGAATTTATTAGTGTCCTTTTAGGTCGGTTTTTAGAGAATTCAGCAAGAGAATTTATTTTATCAAAAGATTATGGGATAAAGGCCTAGAACTAGATTGATATGGCTAAAAAAAGGCCCATTTTTATTATCTACCCCAGGCAATCCCAGAAATCTAGAGTCTTTAGAATTCTTGAGATAGGGAATGTGGGTTGAGTCAGAATTTAGAGAAGTAACGATGACTTAGAGGATTAGGCCAACCCTCTCCCCTCTCCCCCACCCCGCCCCATTTCCTCCTACCCTGGAAGACTTAAACTTTTAGGTTGATTTCATAATCTATTGGATCTTTTCAACATCCTTTAAACTAGGGTTATATTTGAAAAATAGGCTGAATTCTTGGATCTACTGTAGATGCTTTGATTCTGTTCTTAAAAATGCCAATCCATTTAGGCCAGATTCTTAGGGATTGAGTCTGAAATTGACCCTATGATTTTCATTCCAATATTTAGTGCTTCCTTACATTGGGTACATTTACTTTTTTTCTTAATTGATCCCTAAAAAAATGAAAAAATTTGAACTTTAATAGTTTTCCTTTGCTTTAGTCGTCAGTAAATGTATATGTGTGCTTTGGAGCGGGGGGGCACAGCCAGGGCATACAGAAGCTCCTGGGCTGAAGGGTCGTCCTGTGCCACAGCAGTGACAATGCCAGGTTCTTGACCCACTGAGCCACCGGGGAATTTCTCTATGCACTCTTATAAACTTGTCTTGCTTTGAATTCCTAAAAATTGGTTTTTCACTGTATTTGGAAGGGGATGTTATGTTTTGTTTTGTTTTGCTTGTTTGTTTTTTGGTTTGGGGGTGTTGGTCCTTTCTAGTTTTAAATCCATTTATAAGTGATAGTGCGTAGTTTTTAACTTTAGAACTATAAATTTGTTTTAATGGTTTCTAATTCCCTCTAACCCATAAACCTGGCAAGTCAGTAGTTTAGACACCAGATATATTAAGGGAACTGACCTCTGAAGACCTGCTGCTCAAAGTGTGATTCGCACTTGAACAGCATCTGCATCCCTTAGAGTTTGAGATAAAAAATCTCAAACCCAATCCTCAGACCTACTGAAAGATAACTTATAATTTAACAAGATTCCCTAGTTGATTTGTGTGCACATGTGGGAAACACTCCTCTCTAAAGATCCTTTAAAATTCATCTCCTGGGAGTTCAGGAGGCTCAGCAGGTTAAGAACTCAACCAGTATCCATGAGCACTCAGGTTCAGTTCCTGGACTTACTCAGTTGGTTAAGGATCCGGTGTTGCCACAAGCTGCTGTGTAGGTTGCAGACGCGACTCGGATCTGGTGTTCCTGCAGCGTAGACTGGCAGCTGTAGCTCTGTTTGACCCCTAGCTTGGGAATATACTGCAGGTATGGCCCTAAAAAGATAGATAGATAGATAGATAAAATTCATCTCCTGTAAGTAAAAGTAATCTTCACTGTTCCCTTACTCTCATCTAAATAATGTTTTCTGAAATTGGCAACCACCAGTCTGCTTTCTGTCCTTAAAGATTGACCTATTCTGGATAATTCATAAAAGTGGAATCACATATATGGCTTTTGAGTCTGGCTTCTTTCATTTAGCTTTTTTTTTTTTTTTTTTTTTTTTTGTCTTTTTGTCTTTTGTTGTTGTTGTTGTTGTTGCTATTTCTTGGGCCGCTCCCGCGGCATATGGAGGTTCCCAGGCTAGGGGTCGAATCGGAGCTGTAGCCACCGGCCTATGCCAGAACCACAGCAACGCGGGATCCGAGCCGCGTCTGCAACCTACACCACCACCTACAACCTACACCTACTCCCATTTAGCTTATTTTTGAGGTTCATCCACATCATAGCATGTGTCAGTATTTTATTCCTTTTTTTAAAATAAATAATCTGGAAGTTCCCTTCATGGCTCAGTAGTTAACGAACCTGACTAAGCTCCATGAGGATGCGGGTTTGATCCCTGGTCTCCGCTCAGTGGGTTTAGGATCCAGTGTTCACCATGAGCTGTGGTGTAGGTCACAGACACCATTTTGATCCCACATTGCTGTGAGCTGTGGTGTAGGCTAGTAGCTGTAGCTCTGATTCAACCCCTAGCCTGGAAACTTCCATATGCCTCATGTGCAATCCTAAAAAGCAAAAAATAAATAAATAATCATCCTCTGTATTTATATACTTTATATTTTAATATCAAAGGAATCTCGAGGCCCCAGGAGCCCTCTTGGTGATGAGCTCTACCACTGTCTGGAAGGAGATCACAAGAAACAACCTTTTGAGGAATCAAGAAGAAATAGTGAAGATAGTTTAAGGTAATTTGGGGCACTTTGGTAAAAACTTATGAACTATTGGTAAGATTCCACTGCAGTGAGTTCCAAATATTTAAACTATCTCCCTCAACTTGTGATTCTGGTTATATTAATTTTTATTTAAAAGAATATTTCCCCTAGTTTATTACCAGTTGAGGGCTTTTTGCATTATTGTAGCAAGATGGATATTATTTTTAGATTTTTTTTCTTTATTTCTATCAAGCAGTACGTAAGAGGTCTCAGCCTTGTTACCCTGCCTCTTTAAAGTCCAGGCATCCCTTCTGTTGTCTTTTCAAAAACTGGATGTTGTATGAAATTCATCATAAGCTTGGATGAGCTTCCAGGGTGGGGCTACATCTTGTTTTTACTAATTTCAGAACATCCATTAACTAACAGTGCCTCTATTGAGGTGGCATTTTGCTTTTTAAGAGTTTTCAATATTAGATACATGAATCACATTTAATTTGTCATCAAAGTAGCTTATTAAAGTAGGTTTATTACCCCTCTTTTTTACAGTCAATAAAAATGCAGCTCCACAGAGGTTAAATATCTTTTTAAGGCCACAGAACTATTAAATACTAGAACCAGAGCTCTTTCTTACCCATTCCATGTTTTCAAACTTAACCCTAATGCTCTTCCTGCTGCCACAGCTGTCTCTGCTAGAGGCAGGCTGCGCCTTATGTTCACTTCTGTAGTATAGTAATTTTTTTTTCTTGGAGTTACTCATGATAAGATTTTATAACAACAGATGTATTTGAGTCCCCAGTAGGATTTATTAAAATATGATTTTCGTATATAGTAAATTTATTTAAGTAACTTAGGAAGACTATTTATAAATAGGTATATCATGGTATTGAGATAGGTTTGCTAAATAATTTTCCTCTGCTTTTTGTCAGCCAAATAAAGAGAAGCCAGCAATTATACTGTATCTTAAATTTTGGTTAATGGTCTGCCTCTTAAATATGTGGTTAAAATCTTAATATTAATAATTCTGTGTTAGCAGAAGTTTTCTCATTATGCTTGTCTTTTAATTTTTACCCTATTTCTTTAGTAGGAAAAAAGATTTACCACTCTTTTATTTTTTTAGATTTTCAGATTCAATTTCAAAGACTCCTCCTCAAGAAGAACTGACTATTCGGGTGTCATCTCCTGTATTTGGAGCTACCTCTAATATGAAAAGTAGTTTAGGTTTGAATACAAGTTTGTCCCCTTCTCTTTTAGAGAGTGGGAAGAAAAACCATCTGAAAACAGTGCCTTGCAGTAACACTTCTAATTCTAGATTGGAGAAACCTAGATCAAAATCTGAAGATAGTACCCTTTTCACACATCATAGTCTTGGGGCTGAAGCGAACAAGATCACTAACCAGTCATGTAACAAGCCAGTGCTTATAAATAAAAGTATAAGTGAACCCGTAGGTGAACAGAATGATATTGATCACATTAAAGATACTGTTACCGATAAAGATAAACATGTGGTACCCCTGAAATCATTAGGAGGCAGAACCAAAAGGAAGAAAATTGAGGAAGAAAATGAAGATGAAGTAAGCTGCCCCCAAGCCTCTTTTGATAAAGAAAATGCTTTCCCTTTTCCACTGGGTAATCAGTCTTACATGAATGGAGATTATGTGATGGATAAACCTCTGGATCTGTCTGATCGATTTTCGGCTATTCACCGTCAAGAGAAAAGCCAAGGAAGTGAGACCTCTAAAATCAGATTTAGGCAAGTGACTCTTTTTGAGTCTCTGAAGCCCGTTCCAAAAGGCTCTTCCTCAAGCCGTAAGGCCTTGAGCGGGGGCTGTGGGTTAGCCAAAGATTTCCCAGAGGAGCCCTATTTACAGGAGTCTCTTCTCCAATCCCTGAATAAATCTCCAGATAAAACACTGGTGCAAATAAAAGAAGAAAATCCAGTCTTTAAAATCCCTCTACGTCCACGTGAAAGTTTGGAGACAGAGGATCCTTTGGATGACGTGAAGGTTTGCGTTATATGTTCAAAGATTTTGATTAAAATGGTGGTTTGTGAATTCTCCTAGATGCTAATAATTCTTTCTGTTTTAGGGTGCTGGTTCTCATGAGCCAATAAAAATAAAAACCAGGTCAGTCCATGGAGCATGTGAACTTGCGTCAGTTCTTCAGTTAAATCCGTGTAGAATTTCTAAGACAAAGTCTCTACAGAACAACCAAGGTGTGTAAACTGTAACAGTCTATTTTAATGATGTTGGGTACTATAACATGCTATGTACGTTCTTTGGATAGATTGAATTTTTTCTTTGTCTTTCTTTTTTTGCTTTTTAGGGCCACATTAGCGGCATATGGAGGTTCCCAGACTAGGGGTCAAATCAGAGCTACAGCTGACAGGCCTACACCATGGCCACAGCACTGCCAGATCTGAGCTGCATATGCGATCTACACCACAGCTCATGGCAACACTGGATCCTTAACCTATTGAGCAAGGCCAGGGATTGAACCCACAACCTCATGGTTCCTAGTTAGATTCGTTTCTGTTGTGCCATGATGGGCATGATGGGAACTCATTTTTTTCAGAAAAAAACATCCCTGCATATTCCTGTGTTTATAGCACAATTTTTACTGATTTCATTTTGCATGTGATTTTCCTGCACTTCACTTTTTGAAAAAGTAAATTGATAACTTTAATATCTTTTTTTTTTTTTTTTTTTTTTTGTCTTTTTGTTGTTGTTGTTGTTGCTATTTCTTGAGCCGCTCCCGCGGCATATGGAGGTTCCCAGGCTAGGGGTTGAATCGGAGCTGTAGCCACCGGCCTACGCCAGAGCCACAGCAACGCGGGATCCGAGCCACGTCTGCAACCTACACCACAGCTCACGGCAACGCCGGATCGTTAACCCACTGAGCAAGGGCAGGGACCAAACCCGCAACCTCATGGTTCCTAGTCGGATTCATTAACCACTGCGCCACGACGGGAACTCCTAATATCTATTTTTATAGGTGATTTAATAAATTTACTTATGTAGTTATTTCTTATCTTTACAAAAGCTTTAAAAAATTTAAACAATACAGATTTTTATAATATAAAAAGTAGAAATTGCATATTCCTGTGGTACGTGGGTTAAGGATCCAACTACAGCTGCTCAGGTTGCTACAGAGGCATGTGTTCGAACTGGTGCAGTGGGTAAAGGATCAGACATTGCTGCAGCTGTGGTATAGATTACACATGTGGCTCAGATTCAGTCCCTGGCCTGGAACTTCCATCTGCCACGAATGTGGCAAATAAATAAAAAGTGGAAATTTATCATCCAGACTTTGTTTCTCACCTCATAGATAGCCTGTCCTTTTCTTTGCATTTACAGGTATATATCTATAAACATTATAGATTGATGTGGGTTTTTAAATTTCCTGTTTAAAAACATTGTTTGCTCTAATATATATATGATTCTTTTCATAATTTTGCTGTGTTTAAAAAATTCTTTTTGGTTTTTTAGCCACTAAATGTTTTTGTACTTTATATGCAATGTTTTTTCCTGTATTCGTCATTGGAAACTTACTCCTTCATTCTAGGTTTATTTTCCTTTTTCCCTGAAGCACATTCTTTTAGCTATTCTTCCAGTGAGTATAAAAACATTTTTTCACTCTCATTCCTGACTTTTTATTTTTTTGGCTGCGCTTACAGCATGGAGAAGTTCCTAGGCTAGGGATTGAACCCACTTTCTCATGAACACTAGTCAGGTTCGTTACCACTGAGCCATGAAGGCAACTCCCTTATTTTTGAGTTTTAAGAGTTGTTTATACATCCTAGATACAAGTCCGTTAGCAGACATATTATTTGCAGAACTTTCCTGCCATTCTTTGGGTCCCATAATGTTTTTAAAATGATGAGGTTTTTATTTTTGTTTTGTTTTGTTTTGTTTTTTTGGTCTTTTTAGCGCTGCATCCTTGGCATATGGAGGTTCCCAGGCTAGGGATCCAATCGGAGCCTTAGCCAGCTGTCCTTCGCCACAGCAACAGCAACACAGGATCCAAGCTGCATCTGCGACCTACACCACAGCTCATGGCAATGCCGGATCCTTAACCCACTGAGCAAGGCCAGAGATCGAACCCGAATTTTCATGGTTGCTAGTCAGGTTCATTAACTGCTGAGCCACGACAGGAACTCCTAAAGTGATGAGAATTTTTAAAATCCATTTTTGATTGTGTGTTTTTTCTCCTTATCTAAGATGAATCCTTTGAAAATATCCAGTGGAGTATAGATCCAGGAGCAGACCTTTCTCAGTATAAAATGGATATTACCGTCATAGATACAAAGGTAAGTTAGAAAGTAGAAGCAATGCCCTCGTGGTTATTCTAGTGCATTGTTAGTCCCCCTGCTCTCCTTACATACTCTGTGGCCTTGAGATAATCACACACCTCTTACAATCTTCTTTTATTTATTCCGAAAAATAAAAAATACTTATTCCTATTCCATCTTTATGGTATTTTTGAAAGAGTAATGATACTTTCTGACCTTAAAGATACTGGCTAAAAAAATATAGTTTTAAAATACTGCAAAATACTAGTTACATATTTTAAATGATTTTTAATCAAAATAATCTATCATATGCCTTGATTAACTTAAAATAATCTACCATTAAAAACAAATTTTCATTTTCCCAGTTGGCTATTTTTTTAAAATACTGTGTATTTTTTTAAAAATCAAAATGCGTAGCAGAAATAACTTTTTTGGCTTTTATTTAGGTTCTTCATAGTTTGAGAAGTTCTCTTTCACTTGGTAGCATATTAACAGTTGCTGGAGTATTATATATCCATCAAGGAATCAAATTTCACTTATGACCTTTTGTTATTACTATACATTGATGTTCATTTCTGTGAGGCAGGTTGGAGAAGAAGGGAGGCTCCAGGGATTTGGGTAGCACATAACTCTCTGTCCTTTGACAGTAGGTCCTTTTCCTTGGCTTGAGAGAAGGTGCTCATATATTGAAGTTAAAATGTTTTATAGGCAATTAAACCTAAATGTATCTGTATTCCTAAAGGGTAGAAGTAAATATAACTTAATGCTGCTGAAGTGTAGGTATATACTTAAAAATGGTTAAAATGGTAACATTTATGTTGTATATTTTAACCCCTCCCCCCAAAAAGTAAATATAAGACCATAAAAGGATGTTTAAATTTTTTGAATTTTTAAATATTCATTCAGGATGGCAGTCAGTCAAGATTAGCAGGAGGAGAGACATTGGATATGGACTGTACGTTGGTTAGTGAAACTATGCTTTTAAAAATGAAGAAGCAAGAGCAGAAGGGAGAAAAAAGTCCAAGTAAGATTTGATTTTTTTTTTTAATTTTAATACAAATGTAAAGGGAAGTTTGTAGTGATACCATTTCCCTGATGAGCATAAATGACCTCTACCATAAACCTGTATTATTCCCCTGTTCTCATAATACTAGACTTTTCTTAGAAAAGCTTAGTTTCAGTATTTCAGGAAAAAAGTTTGGTAAAAATAATTTTTATTTCCAAAAGAATTCAAATGGTTTCCAGGAATCAGCAAACTACAGCCAGCTGCCAGTTTTGTAAGTAAAGTCTTGCTGGAACCCAGCCTTACTCCCTTGTTTATTTATTGCCTTATGACTGCTCATGTGACACAGCAGCAGAGTTGAGTAGTTTCTGCAGAGATCTTATAGCCCCACAGGCCTGAAATATTTACCTTTTGACCCTTTAAGAAAGTTTCCTGATTCCTGGTTTAGAAAATTTTTTATAAATGGTGTAAAAGAGAATCCTTAGAGTCCTGCTTCAGAAATATGATTTTCCAAAGCAGTTGGATAAGGAAAAAGGGGTGGTGGATTCCACTGAAAAGTATTAGTATAGACTTGCAAATTAGCAGTAAACTAGAATGATAGTGTATATGAGTGACTCTGCCATATTGTATGTCTATAGAAAAGGGGATATGACTAAACTAGGTATCTCCAGCCCTTTGTAGTGAGAAACCATTAATTCTTCACCTAAAGCCTTGATTTTTCTGAAAGAGGTGGGAACAATGGATGGGTGTAGGTTGGCATCACCTTAGTTACATTTCTAACTACAGAAGCATATGACATGAGATAAACTAGACTAGGAATAGTTGGCATTTATCACCTTTTTGTGGTGAAGGGTTAGGACTGGCCACATGAGGATGGGGTGCGAAAAGCAGAGGCATCTTCCAATGATCATATGTTAGAAACTGAGGACATTCAGACTGTGTGCATTTCCTATCTTCTGCTGAATGTTCTCTAGTCTCTTGTCTACCTGCTTGGGACCCAGTACTCAAACAGCCAGTCTTGTCCTTGCTTCTTATGAAACACCTTATCTCTTGCTGCTGCAAATCTGCAGTAAGTGAGAGAAAAGTTAAATAGCCTTTGCCTTAATTGTTTGTTCTTTAGTAATGAATAATTATCCACATAATCAAGTAGCTGGTTGCCTACATTGACAGAATAGTAACTATTAAAAGAAAAAGCTTACAGTGATTTATCATCTTTTCATAGTGAATGACACTTCTTAAGAAAGACTCTTAAGATTTTGCTCTTGGTACCAGCTCCTGATGTTTTGCTCAGCTTTGCAGAAAAGGGAAAAACTAAAGTATGACAATTTTGGCTTCAAATTTATCTAGTTGATCTAAGAAGATAGTTTTCCAAATATACTTGAAACAAGAATCAAATGGAGGTCAAATGAGAACTTAAACTAATGAGTGAAAATAATTTTGCCCAAATAAGTCATCATGGGTACTGCTGCTGCCTAGGAAGTCACTCCAGTAATTCAGAGGATTAGAAGGACAACCATTCTCTTTTATAGTTTATGTGCCTCAGAAATTCAGGAAAAGCTGCTGGGTGGTTCTATCTCGCAGGCTCATGAGTTGTAGGCAGGTGGTGGCTGCAGCTGGAACAGCAGAGGGCTAAACAGATGGGAGAGACAGGCATCTCTCTCCTCATCCAGTTTAGGGCTTCTCCTTATGGCCTTTCTACAAGGGCTAGTTTGAGCTTCCATGTCACAGGAAGACTAGGTTCCCAGGGTGAGCATCTCCAACAAGCAAGGTGGAAGTGCATGGCATGTTCATGATTTGGACTCAGAACTTGCATAGTCACAAAGACCTGACCAGGTTCAAACGAGGACATAGCCAAAACCACTCAATGGTAGGAATGCCAAGACCACATTTTAAGAATAGTAAATGGGATAGGAGACATTTCAACAATGTTGAGAGAGAAAAAAAAAATCTGCACATTTTAAGGTATCTTTTTCATACTTAGAATTGGTTGAAGATGAAACATACCAAAAAAACTCCCAGTTACTGTAATATTTCAGTTCAAAGAATTTTTTTTTTTTATCTCTACCTCTGTGTTAGACTTACTAGGTCCTATGATAGAAAGATCAATAAGAGAGTTCCCCTTGTGGTAATGAGCCCAGCTAGTGTCCATGAAGACACAGGTTCAATCCCTGGCCCCACTCTGTGGGTTGAGGATCCAGCGTTGCCATGAGCTGCAGTGTAGGTCACAGACATGGCTCAGATCTGGCTTTGCTGTGGCTGTGGTATAGGCCAATAGCTGCAGCTCCAATTCAGCCCCTAGCCTGGGAACTTCCTTATGCTGTTATACCATGTGTACAGCCCTAAAAAAAAGGAAAGATCACTAAGAATGTAGTCTCTATCTGCAGGCCTTTTACAGTCAGATGTCAGACCAACAAAACAATAAATCAGTAAATTATTGTAAGTTACAGAATATACATATACAGAATGCTCTGGGAATGCCTAGCACGCTGCCTGGCACATAGAAGTTATTTTTACTTAAAATTTGACCCTTAGAATGAAAAATAAATGTTTAATCTTCAGAAATTATAGAGACACAATTCTGTATCAGGAACTGGAGATAATAGTAAACAGAACAGAAGTACTTACCTCATGGAACAAACAAATACAGTACACTAGGTGATGGTAAATTCTAGAGAAATATAAAATGGGGTGAAGTGCCAGATTCTGTATCTGGGGAGGTGGTAGTTATATAGATTAGTTTTATCAGGCTTCAGTTTTGTCATATTTGTTAGCTGAATCTATTTCTGTTTTTAGTGAACTGGTGTTTTTAAAAATGTGATTATATAATGGAAATATAGTTAGTACTCTGAAGATGAACTTAGCACTTTGCATGTCAAATATGGAATAGAATTCATTATTTTTTAACACTAAAACACCGAGTGTTAATGATAATGCAAGAAAATACTTTTTGCTACCATACTAGAAACATAAGCAGGTAAGCGAAACTCTAGAAATTTTGATGTCAGTTACTTACACACAGTTTATCTTTCACCATTTATTACACTGTATTTTCTGTTCTTCACAGTTCCTTTTGGTAGTATGAATTACATGTGAGCTGGTAGAGAGAAAAAGATTTTTTAATGCTTAAAATGACTAACAAAAACTAGCATTCTCTTCACATGATAAAGGACATTTGAAGGCATAACATAAAGCATTGGTAAATGTGCAGTAACCACCCAGACTGGGCATTTATTCTTGCCTCATACACACCTGAGTTATTTTGTGATCGTCCTACAAATTTCATATTGGTCTACATTGAAAGCAAAAGGCCTGCCCCTTGGCCTAAGCCAGTGCTCTCTTACATAGATGACGAAAGAAAAATGAATGATAGCTTGGAAGATATGTTTGATCGGACTACACATGAAGAGTATGAATCCTGTTTGGCAGATAGCTTCCCTCAAGTAGCAGAAGAAGAGAAGGAATTATCAGCTACTACAAAGAAACCAAACAGTAAGGCAATTTTCTTACTAATTATGTTTTTCTGTTACACTGAGTTTAGTAAATTAAGTCATCATGGTAATTAACAGAGGCATGATGAGGTATCTTAACAATTAAAGTTTCATGTTTCTTGAATAAGTTTTTTTAAAGATAATTTCAAATTAATGGAAGAGTTAAAACAATGGTTCAGAAGGTTCCCCTGTACCTTTCACTCAGTATATAAAAGTTTTGAGGAATTTCTGTCGTGGTGCAATGGAAACAAATCTGACTAGGAACCATGAGGTTGTGGGTTTGATCCCTGGGCTCGCTCAGGGGGTTAAGGATCTGGCATTGCCGTGAGCTGTGGTGTAGGTCGCAGATGTGGCTCGGATCTGATGTTGCTGTGGCTGTATTGTAGGCCAGCGGCTATAGTTCCAACTGGACCCCTAACCTGGGAACCTCCATGTGCCGCAAGTACGGCCCCAAAAAGCAAAAGAAAAGTTTAGGAAAAAAAATCTGTTAAATAATAAATCGATTCTTGTAATTGAAGAAAGTTTTACAGAAAGTTCAGCCCCGTTTTCTGTTTGAATACTTTACTTTCCCAGACAAAGTACTCTTCTTCAGATCTGTTTCATTAGAAGCAGTAATTTATAATGCAGGGTTGCAGTCAAAAGAAGAGAACTTTTGTAGTTCCCATCGTGGCACAGTGGAAACGAATCTGACTCGGAACCATGAGGTTGCGGGTTCGATCCCTGGCCTCGCTCAGTGGGTCAAGGATCTGGCATTGCCATGAGCTGTGGTGTAGGTTACAGACTCAGCTCGGATCTGGCATTGCTGTGGCTCTGGCATAGGCTAGTGGCTACAGCTCTGATTAGACCCCTAGCCCGGGAACCGCCATATGCCACAGGTGCAGCCCTAAAAGGATAAAAGGACCCCCCCCCCAAAAAAGAGTACTTTAAGCGAAACTCTTAGGTAGATAACCTGAATTGAAAATTAGTTAAAATTCTTACTAAATATCTCATTTTCTTACTGTGAATAAAATGGTCAAAATTCTTTTGTTTTGTTGTTGTTCTTGTTTTGCTTTGTAGGGCTGCACCCAAGACGTATGGAAGTTCCCAGACTAGGGGTCAAATCATAGCTGTAACTGCCAGCCTATACCACAGCCATGGCAATGTCAGATCCGAGCCACATCTGTGACCTACACCACAGCTCACACCAATGCCGGATCCTTAACCCACTGAACAAGGCCAGGGATCAAACCACATCCTTGTGGATACTGGTCAGGCTCCTTGCTGCTGACTCACAACAGGAACTCTCAGAATTCTTAATCTAGTGCAAAGATTGTCTTATAATGGCCTAAATGAGTACATCTTCTGCTATGGCAATATTCAAGTCATTGAATATAAATCTCTCTTGATTATATTTTCCATGTGCTTTTTAAAATGACAGCCCTTAGGATGAAACTTTAACCAAAGATATATAACAGCATACTTTTGCTTTCTCAGTCCATGGCGAAAACTTGATCAAGCAAATTTCATAATAAAAATTGACAGCTGTTCAATTCATTTTTTTCCCCTAGAAGAGCCTTTTGCAAATTGATTTCACTTAAAATAATATATATTTTTTATAGGATATGATTCATTTCTATCTTTTTTTTAAGTTGCATTTCATACTGACCATCCCATAGTTTCTTCTTACTTAGCCTTTGTGGTGATGATGCACTATTCTTTTGATCTCTGGCAACTTCTGTTTTCTAGAATATCTTTAAGATTCTGTTTTTCTCACATTTGTTTTCTCTCATGCTTTTATTACTTCTGAAGATAAAACTCCAGATCTACAGCTCTAGTTTGGATTCTTTGATGAATCCCAGTCCTGCATTTCTTAGTATTCCTATGTTTGTGTCTCTTCTACAGCTTAAACTTACCATATCTAAGCAAGTTCCATTTATTTCCTACCAAGTGACCTTTCAGATTTTATTTTTCCCAGTCACCCAGGCATAGAATTTAGAACTTATTGTCCATTTATTTCATTTTTTTGACCCCCATATCACATACTTCTACCGAGTCTTCCCTCCTAGGAAGGGGCAGGTTTCAGGGAGGATATCAAAAGCTTAGTTCTGGACATGTTAGTACTTAACTAGATATTCAAGTGGAGGTGTTTGTAGGCTATTTACATGTGTCAAGTTTAGAGGGGAAATCCATAATTTTTTTAAAAAAATGATTTTAGGGACAGGTGAACAGTTAGTAGACAGAGCTGAAAGCCATGGCACTGAGTAAGAACACCCAAATACTAAAGGTAAATAGAAAAGAGAAGCATTTTAAGTTCTGGCTTCTGGGGAAACTGAGAAGGAGCTACAGCCTGTGAAATAGGAGGAACTTGAGAGTATGTGCCGCCTGGAAGCCAAGTGAGGATATTTCTGTGTATTTATTACTCCCAGCCTGGTCCTCTCTTTTGAACCTCAGACCTAATTCCAGCTATGGATTGGACTAGGCACCTTAAAATCAATAATTTCAATTAGAAATCTTTATTTTTCTACCTAAATTTGATCTTCTTCTGCCTTTCTGGGTCTCATTAAGCCTCAGATACTGTCCTCCCACTTACTAAAGATAGAAATGTGGGAGTCATATTTGACTTTTTTTTAATTTTTATTAGGGTCACACTGGTGGCATATGGAGGTTCCCAGGCTAGGTGGTCGAATCAGAGCTTTAGCTGCCAGCGTACACCACAGCCATAGCAATGTGGGATCCGAGCAGCATCTGTGACCTACACCACAGCTCACGGCAACATCAGATCCTTAACCCACTGAGCAAGGCCAGGGATCAAACCTGCATCCTAGTTGGGTTTGCTAACTGCTGAACCACAATGGGAGCTCCCATATTTGACTTCTTTTTTAACCTCACCTTCACACCCAATCTAATACTTTGGTGGCTCTATCTCTAAAACATATAAAACTTCTCTTAATTTCTGTAACCACTACCCTAGTCTAAACCACTTTTATCTCTACCTGTCTTAGAGCAGGACTCCTCTAACTGGTGTTATATCAGACCAGTAGCTACAAAGAATTAAAAATGATTTTAATTTTTTTAAGTTTTTTTACTGAAATATATTTGATTTATAATGTGTTAATTTCCAGTGTACAGCAGAGTGATTCTGTTTTTTGAATATAAATGTATCCATTGTTTTTCAGATTCTTTTCCATTGTAGGCTATTAAAAGATATTAAGTATAGTTCCCTCTCTTACAATAGGTCCTTGTTTGTTATCTATTTTGTATTTGGCTAGTGTATATATTTTAATCCCAAATTTCCCTCTCCCCCTTCCCTGTGGTAACTATAAGTTTGTTTTCTATGTCTGTGAATCTCTGTTTTGTAAATAAGTTCATTTGTATCATGTTTTAGATTCCACTATAAGCAACATCTATGATATTTGTCTTTGTCTGACTTAACTTCACTTAGTATATTTCTAGGTCCATCCATGTTGCTACAGATGGCATTATTTCATTCTTTTTATGGCTGAGTAATATTCCTGTGTGTGTGTGTGTGGCTCCATCCCACATCTTTTTTTTTTTTTTTTTTTTTTTTTTTTGTCTTTTTTGTCTTTTTGTTGTTGTTGTTATTGTTGCTATTTCTTGGGCTGCTCCCGCGGCATATGGAGGTTCCCAGGCTAGGGGTTGAATCGGAGCTGTAGCCACCGGCCTATGCCAAAGACACAGCAACGCGGGATCCGAGCCGCGTCTGCAACCTACACCACAGCTCACGGCAACGCCGGATCGTTAACCCACTGAGCAAGGGCAGGGACCAAACCCGCAACCTCATGGTTCTTAGTCGGATTCGTTAACCACTTCGCCACGACGGGAACTCCGCCCACATCTTTTTTATCCATTCATCAGTTGATGGACATTTAGGCTGCTTCTATGTCTTTTTGTTTAAGGTTTCCTTTGCTGTACAGAAGCTTTTAAGTTTAATTAGGTCCCATTTGTTTATTTTTATTTCCATTACTCTAGGAGATGGATCTAAAAAAATGTTGCTGCAGTTTATCAGAGTGTTCTGCCTATGTTTTCCTCTAGGAGTTTTATAGTATTCAGCCTTACATTTTAGGTCTTTAATCCATTTTGAGTTTATTACTGTATATGGTGTTAAAGAATGTTCTAATTTCATTCTTTATGCAAGCTGTCCAGTTTTTCCAGCACCAAAAGTGATTTAAGTTAAATTTAAATTGGACTATATTATCTTCTTGCTAAAAAATACTTCAAGGAAAAGAAGATATTTGAATGGCCAGTAAGCACATTAAAAGATGGCCAATATTATTGGACATGAAGGATAGATATAACACTTCACACCCACAGAAATGGTAAAAAGATTGATAACATCTAGCATTAGCAAGGGTGAATCAGAGCAGCTAGAACTCTCATACTTTGCTGGCAGAGTACGAAATTGATTATTCTTTAGAAAACAGTTCAGCAGGGTTTATTTTTGACAGCTTTATTGAGGTTGGTCAATAGAGGCGTTTTTTGTGGGTTTTTTTGCTTTTTAGGGCTGCACCCGCAGCATATGGAGATTCCCAGGCTAGGGATCGAATCAGAGCTACAGCTGCCGTCCTACACCACAGCCACAGCAACACAGGATCCGAGCAGCATCTGTGACCTACACCACAGCTTATGACAACCCACTGAGCAAGGCCAGGGATCACACCCGCGACCTCATGGTTCCTAGTTGGATTTGTTTCCGCTGCACCACGACGGGAACTCCCAAGTTTTTTGTAAAGTTAAGCATACACCTATACTATGACCCAGCAGTTCCACTCCTAGGTATATACCCAAGAAAAATGGAAACATGTTCATGGGCAGATGTGTTCAAGAATGTTCATAGCAGTGCTATTTATAAGAACTCAAACTGAATAAACCCAAATGTCCATCAGCAGGTGAATAAATATAAGTTGTACTCATGATGGAACAAAAAGAAGGGAATTAGTGGGCTCAATAATATGGATTAGTCTCCAAAAGTTGTTGAGCTAAATGAGTGCAAAAGATAATAAAGAATACATACTATGTAATCCCATTAATATGACGTTTTAAAAGAGACATATCTAAGTATGGTGATAGAAATTAGATCACTGATTATGGGGGAGAAGATTTATGCCTCAATAAGGTAGATTCTTTTAAAAAATCTTCAGTGGCTTCCTACTGCACTTACGGTAAAATTCACACTCCTTCTCTTGGCCTCCAGGGCCCATTATGACCTGGTACCTGCCCACCCCCCCGACCCTCATCTTCTCCAACACCTCCCTTTCTTCACTAAATCTCAGCCACACTGACCTCTTACTTAAAAACTTTTTGCCATCTAGGACCCTTACCCACAACATTCCCCACTCCTAAATCTTCTCACGTCTTACTTCTCCTTATTCATCAGTTATTTCCCTCCATGTTCTTCCTCAGATAGTCTCAGCTGTCTGCTTACTTAATGTTTTTTTCCCTCACTGCACTGGAAACTCCATGAGGACTGGAGACCTAGTCTCTCCTGTTTTACATTTTAAGTCCAGATCTTAGCACAGTGCTCAGTAAATTTTTATTTGAACAGATGATAGGATGTAGTTGTTTAGGGCTAGATGATGTGGGACTCAGGTCCATGGGCACTAGTCCTTATTTTGTCACCATTTTCTGATGAAATTTTAAAAACTTTTTATTTCCTAGGAATTCCCATCGGGGCTCAGTGGAAGCAAATCCAACTAGTATCCATGAAGATGCAGGTTCAGTCCCTGGCCTTGCTCAGTGGGTTGGGGATCTGGCATTGCCTTGAGCTGTGGTGTAGGTTGCAGACCCAGCTCAGATCCACAATTGCTATGGCTGTGGTGTAGGCTGGCAGCTACAGCTCAGATTCAACCCCTAGCCTGGGAACCTCCGTATGACGCGAGTGTGGCCCTAAAATGACAAAAAGAAAAAGAAAAAAAAACCTTTTTATTTCCTAGTTATCATCTTACCTTAAAGACACATTATAAAATTCAATAGGACTAATAAGTGATGCAGACTAAAACCTGTCTTGTTCCTGTTGTTTGGTTCCAAATGATAATGGGCATCTGAGTAGTTCTTTTAAAGTCTAAAATACTTTTATAGTTATGATTTTTATCTCTTCACTAGTTCCGAGGTAAGATAATCAGCATTCTCCTTATGCTCATGAAAAAGAAAGAATTTATTATAGAAAATTTAGGGGTTCCCTCCTGGCTCAGCAGGTTGAGGATCCAGTGTTGACACTGCTATGGCCCATTACAGCTGTGGTGTGGATTCAATCCCTGGCCTCTCAATCCCACATGCCAAGAAAAGAGAGAATTTAAACAAATTGCCTAGGGACCTAGAGTACAGAAGCCAATAAAAATAGAAGTTTTGGTACATGTCCCTTCCCCCCCCCAAAAAAAAAAGCTAGTTATTTCTAAATTAGACACTGAATTTGTGGTATGCTTGCTTTGTTTACAGCTCATGGTGATAAACAAGATAAAGTCAAACAGAAAGCATTTGTGGAGCCATACTTTAAAGGTGATGAAAGGTAAGTTGGCCTTGGTTAATACCAGCCATGTGATTAGAAGTACAACAGAGCTGTCTTTGTCAGAATATCTCTGAATTGTTAAAATTGCTACTTAGGTTAAAATAGAATGCATATCATTTAGTTTAATACCAAAACAAAAAATGAAACTTAAGTATAAAAATGCACATTTTTGGAGTTCCCACCATGGCACAGTGGGTTAAGTATCCAACTGCAGCAGCTCAGGTGCCTTGAAGAGGTGTGGGTTCAGACCTCCCCCCACCGCCCCCACAGGTGTGGCCATAAAATTTTTTTTTAAAAAAGGACAGATTTTTAAAATAAGGAAATTTTTTACCACCACTACCCTTTTTTGGACATTGGTGCCAGTTCTTTTCTTTTCTATGCTTTATTATAACATATTTTATTCTTATCCTATTTTGTGAACTTTATTTGAACTCTGGAAATTGATTAAATATTGTAACTTTATTTACTACAGACTTTAGGTGGTGAGCCCTAGGTTGTGCTTCAGAGTTACTTTATGAGAATTTTTACCTTAAAAATATGTAAACATCTTGATATTAAACCATAATGTTACTGCTTTTTATGGAAATATTACAAATTCTATAATGTTCAGTCATGTACTATTCATTCTAGAAGTGAATTAAGGCATAGTAATTCATTCAGAAAACTTTTTATGGTTCTTTTTAACTTACTGGCAAATTTAGTCATTCCAAAGGCAAAATTATCCCTTATACTTTTATTTGTTGGGAATTTAGAAATCTGACATGCCAAGATAAATTTTTATTGGAGTTCCTATTGTGGCTCAGTGATAATGAACCCGGCTAGTATCCCCAGCTGGGATTCAGGTTTGATCCCTGACCTTGCTCATTGGGTTAAGGATCGGTGTTCTCATAAGCTGTGGTGTAGGTCACAGACGTGGCTCAGATCCCTCGTTGCAGTGGCTATGGCATAGGCCAGCAGCTGCAGCTCCAATTCAACCCCTAGGCTGGGAATTTCCATATGCTGTGGGTGAGGCCTTTAAAAAAATACAGGGAGGAGTTCCCATCGTGGCGCAGTGGTTAACGAATCCGACTAGGAACCATGAGGTTGCGGGTTCGATCCCTGCTCTTGCTCAGTGGGTTAACGATCCGGCGTTGCCGTGAGCTGTGGTGTAGGTTGCAGATGCGGCTCGGACCCCGCGTTGCTGTGGCTCTGGCGTAGGCCAGTGGCTACAGCTCCGATTCAACCCCTAGCCTGGGAACCTCCATATGCCGCGGGAGCGGCCAAAGAAATAGCAGCAACAACAACAACAACAACAACAACAACAAAAAAAATACAGGGAAAAAAAAAAGGATAAATTTTTCATGCCTGTGATACTCTAATAGGTAAGAGCTGTTATTTTGTTGATAAGTGATTAATTCCTTTCCTCTGTTTACTAATTTACCAAAGAAATAGTACCATTGCATCTCAAATGTGACTAGAGTGTCTTGTGTGTTTTTGTTGTTTTTTGGGGTTGCTGTTTTTGTTTTTGTTTTTTGGGGCATGGTGTACAGCAGCTTGATGTGGGATCAGAATTCCCAGACCAGGATTGAACACAGGCCACAGCAGTGAAAGTGCCCTGTCCTAACCACTACACCACCAGGGAACTGTTTGTCTTGTTTAAATATCATCATGAATTCACAAATTCAAGTTATGTTTGATGTTTCCATCCATTGTAGTTATCGCCATTATCGATACTCAAATTGTCCCATCTTTGCCCAGTGGAAGCCTCTTTGAATGCACACTATTCTAGTCGGCTTCCAAAGCTCGTTGCTGGTATAAGATGTTCCAGGCTGTCTGGTACACTTCCTGCCATAGGCTGGAATCTGCCATTTCTCCAAGGAGCCCTGGTGGTTTGAGGTGGTTTTTTTTAGTGAGAATGGTATTTAGGCCATAGTCTGCTAGGGTTGCTCACTGCTGCAGTCAGCCATGTTTCTAGACCTTTTTAGGTGGAGAGAGTTGGAAATAAAGTTTTTGTTTCATTTTGGTTCTTTTAAAATAAACTTCATTTGTTCATACTGATAGCTCCAATTCAAGTTCAGGACTATAGGGTTTCTCTGTAACCTCCTCTGTCACATCTGTATCTACTTTCCCACTTAATGAAAATCCCTCTTCTCAGTGCCACCATCATTCCTCATTCAACTTGATTCTATAGAACAGTCTCAGAATAATTCAAACTGTCACCAATAATATGATTTATGAAAATGGTTTAAGTTTTGTGTCTTTTCGTCCTTAAGATACATTCTATTAGAAATGTACAGTCAAGTCACTGTGCTTTCAAGTCACTTAGGATAATTATCTTCTGTGTAGTTATGCTACCAACCCAGTATCCACATTTGTTTTATTTTACTTTTTTTGGAAATTGTTTTTTTCTTTTTTTACAATTAAGGAAATTATGTACCTGATAACAGAGGCTGAAAACAGGGTATATTCAGATAAGTCTACCTTCTATCCTGTCACCTTCATTTTGTTAGCTATTCCTACAGGTAACCATTTGTTTAAAGTTTATGGGAGTTCCCGTCGTGGCGCAGTGGTTAACGAATCCGACTAGGAACCATGAGGTTGCGGGTTTGGTCCCTGGCCTTGCTCAGTGGGTTGGGGATCTGGCATTGCCGTGAACTGTGGTGTAGGTTGCAGACGTGGCTCGGATCCCATGTTGCTGTGGCTCTGGTGTAGGCCAGTGATTACAGCTCCGATTGGACCCCTAGCCTGGGAACCTCTATATGCCGCGGGAGCGGCCCAAGAAATGTCAAAAAGACCAAAAAAAAAAAAAAAAAAAAATAGTTTATGGTTTCCCATCCATTTTAAAAAATAAAAGCAGATTTCTATTTATACATCTTGATATTGATACAGATGTAGATATTTCTTCCCTTATACAAGTGGTAGAATGCTATATATATATATATATATATATATACACACACACACACACACACATACACCTTTCTCTATTTTGCTTTTTTTTTTTTTTTTTGTCTTTTGTCTTTTGTCTTTTTAGGGCCACACTAGCGGCATACGGATGTTCCCAGGCTAGGGGTCTAATCGGAACTGTAGGTGCTGGCCTACATCACAGCCATAGCAACGCCAGATCTGCAACCTACACCACAGCCCACGGCAATGCTGGATCCTTAACCCACTGAGCAGCAAGGCCAGGGATCAAACCCACAACCTCATGGTTCCTGGTTGGATTCGTTTCCACTGGTCCACGACAGGAACTCCTACTTTGATTTTTCATTTAACTATTTGTCCTGGAAATCATTCCTAGTAGTATGCAGTGATATTCTTCATTTTTTTTTTTTTTAATTTCATAGCATTTCATTGTACCATAGCTTATTCTCTAGTGGTGGGCATTTGGGTTTTTTATAGTTATGCTACCATGTATAGTGCTGCAGTGAATAGCCCTGTGCATTCTCTCTCCAAATTTCTGCTTGTGCAGCTTTGGAATAGATTCTTAGAAGACTGCAGAGCAAGAACTGTCATGTCAAATGCTTCATAGTAGAGGTTCACTAACTTTAACAAAAAATATAGTTTTATTTATTCTGAAACCATTACATAGCTGGAGATGCAGGGGGTGTGTAAAGATGTAGAGATGGTACAGAGTTACTAGCAAACCCTGGGAAGATAGGTTGTGTGGTGTTGGGGCAAGACTCTTCGAGAACATTGAGGTGATGCTTGATGTCTACTGCAGCTGTTAGGCTATTAATTGGATTCCCTGCTGCACCTGTACACTACAGAAAGTGAATAGGTAAGATTCAGAGGAAAGGGTATGGCTAAATTCTATTCTATATAAATTTCAGATTCATAAACTATTTGAAAGAATATACAATCATGGCAATATTGTTTTATGTTGTTTCTTAGTCTTCCTTTTTTAATTCCACCAGTTACTCCAGAATTGAGAGTTCTTAGTTTTAAGCACAAAAAGAACTTACAATGTATTTTGAAATAGAGCAGTTAAAACTTTCTTTTGAAAAGAAGTGCTTGCCAACTAGAGGTACATGTGATCAAAAAAGGAGTAGATGTGTTACCCACAAGTCATTTTAAAAATTAGTTTTGGGGAGTTCCCATTGTGGCTCAGCAGTAACGAACCCAGCTAGTATCCATAAGGACGTAGATTTGATCATCCCTGGCCTTGTTCAGTGGGTTAAGGATCCAGCATTGCCATGAGCTATAGGTGTAAGTCACAGATGTGGCTCAGATCTTGCATTGCTGTGGATGTGGTGTAGGCCAGCAGCTGGCTCAGATTCAAACCCTAGGCAGGGAACTTCCATATGCCACAGGTGCGGCCCTTAAAGATTAAAATAAATAAATAAAGAATAGTTTGGGCATGTTTCTGTTATAAACAAATATATGTGATGTCATGTAAGTCTTCATTTACTATCTTGTAAGTTTAGAGTAATTGGGCTTTTTAAAGCAGGATGTATTAATAAAGAAATGTTCCATGCTTCCTGACTGCTTTTTCTTATCAAAGTCCTGCATACCTCACCATTCCGTACCACAGTAGTTTTGACCTTTCCTAGATTTCCAGTGATTCACAATAGGATCTGATCCATTTAAGGACAAGCACAAATGGTAATAGTTCTTAATATTTTGAAGAATTTAAGATGGACAGAAGCAGCAAAAGAAATTTTTGGAGAAAATAGCAAGTGACGTACAAACAAATGAATCTGTTCTTTGGGGAAGATAGGTTAGCCCTGATAGATAGGTTCTTAGTACTAGAAACTGAGTTAACAGAGGCAGTATTCTCTCTCAGTTGTTGTAGAAGACCAATTCCCGATGTTAATAATAACAGTGTTTCTTTTTAATTAGGTTATTTTATATTTTACCTCCCAACCTAATTATTTTCAACCATCCAGAGGTGAAAATAAGAATAGTCGTCTTTTTCAGTTAAAGAAAAATATCCATATAAATACCTGATTAATATTTTAGTGAAGAGGGAATGAAAAAAATACTTGCTTTTCTCATGTACTGAGGAAGCAGTTCAAATAAAATGAATGAATGTTTTGGGATTATTTATCTGGATGCTCACCTTTGCTAATTTAAAACCTAAACCAAAGGTCTTTATAGTAATAGATAATGTAATTCGTTTTTCCCCCAGAGAGACCAGCTTACAAAATTTTCCTCATATTGAGGTGGTTCGGAAAAAAGAAGAGAGAAGAAAATTGCTTGGACACACATGTAAGGAATGTGAAATTGTAAGTACCAATGTAAATACTATCCTTTTGGTTTTTTAAAGTATGGCTTTATAGATCATACATACATGATTTAAAAAACATAAATACAGGGAGTTCCCGTCGTGGCGCAGTGGTTAACGAATCCGACTAGGAACCATGAGGTTGCGGGTTCGGTCCCTGCCCTTGCTCAGTGGGTTAACGATCCGGCATTGCCGTGAGCTGTGGTGTAGGTTGCAGACGCGGCTCGGATCCCGCGTTGCTGTGGCTCTGGCGTAGGCCAGTGGCTACAGCTCCGATTGGACCCCTAGCCTGGGAACCTCCATATGCCGCGGGAGCGGCCCAAGAAATAGCAACAACAACAACAACAACAAAAAGACAAAAAGACAAAAAAAAAAAAAAAAAAAAAAAAAAAAAACATAAATACAACAAAAAACAAAAAACACAAATCATAAAAATATTTGTATCTAGAAGCAAGTTTGAGCCAGGAATAACAGAACGAATACATAAGAGTGTACATATTAGCTGGGATGTAAGAGAGATAAATAGATGAAAATGAAAGCCCTCAATTTTTCCTAGATTCTCTTTCAATGAATCTGGAGCCTAAGCACTAGTTCTTATTTCTAGCTTACGACATTTGTGCCATTCATCTTTTGTATTTTTATGCGTATTTCTTTAAACTTTTTCCCCTTCTATTGTTTCAGCAGAGGCTTTTATAACATACTATTGTGGGGAAATTATTATATTTCAATCAGAAACTTTCCTATAATATTTTTTACTTATTTTTATCATATTTTGCTGTAATTGTTTTTTTACTTTACCAGCAACATTCAGGAAATGAGATAATACTCATAATTGTTTTTTTCTAAACAACTGGTACAACCATAAGCTCTTTTTTTCCCCCAAATTTTCCTTTCCAAACAAAATATGAATAGGCTCTACTTCATCCTTAGAACACAGATATTAGTTTACACAGATATTAGTTTACATTGGGTGTTCTAGACTGTATCCACTTAAGGATATTCTGATTGTCCTAAATAGTCCAGGCAGGTTCTGTGTTTTCTTGAAACATGTTGTTTTTATTTCTTCCCTTGCTGTCCTTTAGCTGTTGGATGCCTGTTTCTATCAGTGTACTTCCCCCTTTTAATTTTTTCATTAACTATGGCCAGAAAATTTGATAACAAAGCACATTGAAGTTAGGTGAGAATAGATTACAGAGCAGGTAAGCATTTGGTGAGAAATAGGCTCTCATTCTCTTAAGAGTGGGAGTGTAACTTGAGATCAGTATTTTGAAAAGCAGTTTGGTATAACAAGCAAAATCTGAATCATGAGTTTTTGTAACACAAATCAAATGTATCATGATTTCTTAACTAAGGAATATGGTCTGTTCTAAGTAAACTTCCAGATTTTAATTATAACTGAAATTGGTACAATTAGAAAAAAAAAAGCTCTTTTGCTTTTTTTAGAGACTTAATTTGCTTTCCTTCTCTCAGGAATCATTTTTGCGCTGTTACCCAATCTCTAAAAACACTATTTCATACATTTTATTTCTTTTTTTTTTTTTTTTTTTGGTTTTTTAAGGTAGAGGGTAAATCTGTTCCCTGTAACTCCCTCATGACTAGGAGTGAAAGTGCCAGCCCCATGTATCTAAATTTAAATATTGCCTATATGCTTACCCTAAAATTTTTCCATTGCCTAGTCCACATGTAGAATATGCAGTACATGTGGATGTGTAATAGTCATCTCAAATTTCACATGTCTAAAAGCAAAGTTTCTACCTCCAATTCTCGAACCTTTCCTCTGAGCCTTCTATATCCATTCTTCTAGTTGTTTAAACCAGAGATTTTGTAGTTGTCCTCTTTTTTTTTTTTTTTTTATGTTAAAAACATATCGGTCAGCAAATCCCATTGATTGTACTTACTTTTTTTTTTTTTTTTGGTCTTTTTTGTCTTTTTGCCATTTCTTGGACTGCTCCTGCGGCATATAGAGGTTCCCAGGCTAGGGGTTGAATTGGAGCTGTAGCTGCCAGCCTACACCACAGCCACAGCAACGCGGGATCTGAGCTGAGTCTGCAACCTACACCACAGTTCACGGCAATGCCGGATCCTTAACTCACTGAGCAAGGCCAGGGATGGAACCCGCAACCTCATGGTTCCTAGTCAGATTTGTTAACCACTGAGCCACAACAGGAACTCCATTGATTGTACTTTCAACACAATAATAGTCTCTTTTTCCAAATGATCTTTTTGGAAGAAAAGTTAAATCATGTCATTCTTCTGTCCAAAATCCTTAAATGGCTTCCTTTCTTAGTAAGAAATGGAGTCAAAGTCCTTATGAAGGACAATAAGCTCACACTCCACTTCCTCTCTAACTTTATCTTCAGTACTCTCCCATTTGATTGCTGTGTTACAGCTACATTTAATGTTCTTTTCAAATATGTTGTAATTTGGTGGCACTGTTTCTCCAGTATTGATTGGTAACCATGGTTCTCTAAAGGCATCCAATCCCAGTTCCCAGGCTAAGGTGACAAATGCTAATATTCATGGCAGTGGGAATGAAGAAAAAGATACCAGGAAAAACAAAGTTTTAGAGATATTACTCTAAAACCTTTAACCTACATAAAAGAAATTTTTCTTTCTTTTTTTTTTTGCCATTTCTTGGGCTGCTCCCTCAGCATATGGAGGTTCCCAGCCTAGGGGTCTAATGGGAGCTGTAGCCGCCAGCCTACACCAGAGCCACAGCAACACGGGATCCAAGCCGCATCTGCAACCTACTCCACAGCTCATGGCAATGCCGGATCCTTAACCCACTAAAAGAAATATTTTGAAAAACTTTACTTTAAAAAAATTCTAGTCCTGAGTCTACCACTTTCACTAGGTGATAACTTTGGTAAATTTATCACTTTGATTTTCAGTTTCTCAAGTGTAAAATGGAATTAGCGGGATTATGCGATCCTGTCATCTGTTCTATTAAACTGTACTGCTTTGTTTTCTTTAGATCTAGAGCTTGCTTAAAGACCTGTATAATTTTCACATAGAAGTTTTCTCTTTGCATGAAATTCAGTTATGATCACAGTTGCAAAAAATAATATGCCTTTGATCGTGGTTGAAAAATATAGTTTAAAGGGGAAGTCATGAAGCCGACAACATTCAAGGCTAAACTTTTATTTTAAATGATTATAGTGATAGGAAAATTACTTCAAAACACATGTTATATCCAAATAACATTTGAGAAACATGCTATTCAGAGTGCAGGCCTCAGCATTTTTGTTGCTGGAATGAGAAAGATGGAGAGTTTGCACCAGTATATAAATCAGTTGTACCACTAAGCACACTGTAAAGTTCAACTGGCTTTTTTTTTTTTTTTGGCCTTTTTTTGTTTGTCTTTTTGCCATTACTTGGGCCGCTCCCACAGCATATGGAGGCTCCCAGGCTAGGGGTTGAATCGCCTTCGCCAGAGCCACAGCAATGCAGGATCCGAGCCTTGTCTGCAACCTACACCACAGCTCACAGCAACGCCGGATCCTTAACCCACTAAGCAAGGCCAGGGATCGAACCCGAAACGTCATGGTTCCTAGTCAGATTCGTTAACCACTGAGCCATGACAGGAACTCCCAGCTTTTTTTTTTTTTTCATTGTGAGATTTTATTGATAAAGGAAGCAGTATCCTGGTTTACATGGTGATACAAGCTCCCTTCTCATATGTGGAGCAAACATTTCACAGACCCACACCAATTATTGTCAGTAATTTACAAATAGTAATTACAGATAGTATTAATTACTAACATTATCAGTGAGAATTCAGTTTCCATATTAGCATGCTGAATACTTTAATAGTTTTCTTAGTTTCTAGTTTATAATCAGTGACACTGCATTCATTATTACTGAGTGGCAATCTTACCAGTTTTATTATCAGTATTATGCAGATTTCCCAGCAGAAGAGAGAGAAAAGAAGTTGGCTTCTTGCTCAAGACACCGATTTCGCTACATTCCACCCAGCACACCAGAGAATTTCTGGGAAGTTGGTTTTCCTTCCACTCAGACTTGTATGGAAAGAGGTAAGAGATTATAACATTTTGAAAAAAAAAAAATTAATACTGTATATACCCAAGTCTAAACATTAAACTTTTTCTCCATGATTCTCTGTAGGTTGGGTGCCAGTTTTGTGACAAATACAATATCCTAAAGATAAAAGACTTAACCTCTTCAAATAATTTCATTGGAATCATATTGTTTATAAGCACTCCAGTGGGATTGTGTATGCATTATCTTGGTTTATCGTTCAAATTTCAGAAAGTAATTTTTTTATCCTATCAAAATGACTTTTAATAACTTTACAAAAGTTGCCGAAGTTAATATTGTTGAAAAGCATTTTAATTTTTTCTAAAGTGACTACTCTGAACTTTAGATGTCAAAACCTCACTTATCCAGAGTGCTGGTTATTTATAAATCATATTTGAGTAAAAAGGAAGACTTAACATGCAACTAGCTCCTTCGAATATAGTACTTACATTTCATGTAATCTGAGAACGTGTGCAGCTTTAAAGCTCCAGATATTTAGTGTTAATAGTTTTTCCAAAAGATACAAAGTCTCTTACAGCTATTACCATGCTTCCTGTTTTCTCTTCTTGGATGTGATGTCTATTCCTGGTCATCAGAAACAATTAGGCAGTCTGGATTGTCCTGTGTTGGCACCCCCAGCATGGCCTAGGGGATATAAGAGAGCACAGTCTTCCCCTGAAAACTACATGATTTGAGACACCTCAGGAGAACCATACAGTCTGAAGAGTACAGGGACATGTCATCTCATCAAATAGCTACTGCAGAAAGTCTTTTTTTTTTTTTTTTTTTTTTGTCTTTTTTTGTTGTTGTTGTTGTTGCTATTTCTTGGGCCGCTCCCGTGGCATATGGAGGTTCCCAGGCTAGGGGTTGAATCGGAGCTGTAGCCACCGGCCTACGCCAGAGCCACAGCAATGCGGGATCCGAGCCGCGTCTGCAGCCTACACCACAGCTCACGGCAACGCCGGATCGTTAACCCACTGAGCAAGGGCAGGGACCGAACCCGCAACCTCATGGTTCCTAGTCGGATTCGTTAACCACTGCGCCACGACGGGAACTCCAGAAAGTCTTTTTGATAAGCACCTGAATTTATCATAATGGTAAAAAGTTCATGATTAGCCATTTGTCCACATTTGCAACCAGAGAGAGGCAGAAGAGCAAAGTACTTAAGAGGTCTGATTCTGGAGTTAGATCTTGCTCGGGCAGGGCCCCAGCTCTATTTCCTAGCTTTGGAAACTCATATAACCTCCCTCAGTCTCCATTAGCCCAGCTGTGAAATAGGCATAATAGAAGCTACTGCAGAGGAATAGGAGAGTTATACTAGATAATGTATATAAGCACATTTAATAAATGTTTGCTATTGATTTTTTAGTATAAATGAGGAAAATCATGCATTGGCACAACCAACTAATAATAGAATCATGTAAAGTTTAGAAGGCATTAAATGAGACCGATGTTTACTGGATATGTGCTGAAAAGATCACGTCACAAATATAGTTTTCTAAATTTGTGATTTATTTTTAAGGTTACATTAAGGAAGATCTTGATCCTTGTCCTCGTCCAAAAAGACGGCAGCCTTACAATGCGATATTTTCTCCGAAAGGCAAAGAGCAGAAGACATGAATACTGAAGCAGAGGAGGGAGGGCAGTTTTCTTTTTAGTTATTTAAAGTTGGGATTAAACATTGATTTTTTTGATCTTTTGTAAACTGATTTATAAATCATTTTTCTATTGAAAATGTTTTTAAATGGCGTCCACCACACAGCCAACTATTTAAAATGTGGATAAACTCATGTTGTATTTCCTTGCTTTTGCACCTTTAAAATAAGGTGCTTTCATTTTTGCACTCTAACTTAAGAGTCGTTTATTACTTTATTTGGTAATATGCAATTACAGTTTTGAAAATAAGAGAGTTGTAGTCTGATTTGTTGCCTTTTCAGGTCTTTTAATGCTTCTTCCCTTGGCATTCATATTCAGCAGTGACTTTGTGTTAATCATTACAGATTTTTATTCTCTTGTTTTTATGTAAGTCATTACAATATCTGGCATTTAAGTCTTTTTTTGATCGGCAATGTCTTTGCATCTCCAGGACACAGGTTCACTCCCCAGCCCAGCACAATGGGTTAAAGGATCTGGTGTTGCTGCAGCTGCTTCTTAGGTCACAGCTGTGTCTTGATCTGATCCCTGGCCTGGGAACATACGCTGGGCGGGAAGGGAGGGTGAAGCTAAATTTTAATAGACTTTTTCACTTTCTAGCTTCTCCCTTTCACAGACTTGAAATGAGGTACTATTCTGTAATGAATTCCTTTCTAAGTGGCTACAAATAACTTTCTTTCCTTTGTTATGTGCTATAAATTAACACCACCTGATTATATTCCAGCTTTTCACATTATTCCAGCTCTTCACATGTTTTCTTTTTCATATTTTTCCTGGTGCAAGATTTCAAGCTGAATTGGTTGAGTTCTTCTCTATCCATGTGTTCAAGTTCAGTTATTATATTGTTTCTCTGAATTGACTAATGTTATGAACTTCCAGTATGGCAGCAAAATAGAATTCCCTATTTAGCAACTTTCTGCTCCTCTGGGGCTTAGCATCTGAGTCATCAAGATGAGCGACCACATTTGTGTCACTTTTTTAGTGTCATTTTGTTTATCAGTGTCTTGTGTACTCCCTTCATCCATATCTTGACAGTATTATATAAGGAGTATATTAATACACTGAGTGGAATACCTCACTAAAATCTAAATAACCTTACAGATATAATCTTTCCTTCTGAGTTTTTAAAAATCTTTTAGTCTCGTCTTCCTCATTGAATAAGTTTCTCATGTGGATAAATGACATCAGGTTTATGTTTTCACAGAGGATTGGAAAAGAAATCACTTATATTTATACCTATTATATGTCAGGCCCTCTTTGTAAATTGGTTCTGAATGTAAGTCTCAAAAATTTTTTTTCCAACAGCCCTATCATAACTTCAATTCAGCACTTTTCTTTCCTCTCCAAATTGTTTATCCTTTATTTGATTCTTGTTTTCTGCTGGCGGTCAGCTAATCTCCCTCAAATGATAGCACCACTTCATTGGTCACTTACTGTATGCCAGGAACCATGTTACACTCTTCACATAGAGTTTTCTCTTTAATCTTCATATAATCTTGTCAATTTATGTATCAGCTTAACATTAAGCTGCAAAAGATAAATCCAAAAAAACAGATTAAACAACAAATGACTAGTTTTATCTTTCTCACTTTAAGCCTGGAGGTCAGCAGTCCAGGTCCCCATGGACACAGATTTCTTTTAGCTCTTTCATACTTTGTATGTGATCATCATCCTTGTGGCTATTTAAAAGTTGTGCCACCTCTAGCATCATGTCCATGTTCTAGGCAGGAATAACGGGGGAAAAAAAAAAGCACGTATCATTTGTCCCTCTTTAAAAATTTTTTCAGAAGGCCCTTCCCAGTATCTTTCCCTATTTCAATGGGCAGAATTGTCACTTGGCTACCTCTACCTCTAATTACAGATGAAATTAGAGTTCTAGAGAGTTTCAGGTTGCCTGTCAGCTTTCTGAAGTTGAAGACCTGTGATTTAAACTTTGAAAGCATGCAGAACCTCTGTCAGCACTTAACATAGGATTAACACCTTTCTTGCCTTTAACAGGCATTCTCATTAAACCACTGAAAACCTAAGGTTGTCAGAGGCAGCAGTTTGAATGATTTAATCATGGATACCCAAATAAATATACAGAGGATATGATACCTTAAAAACAAATGAAGCAGAAAAATATTCCCTAACACCTTTCATATACTGGAAAATTTCTCAAAGGCCAACTGGAAAAGCAAATGTTAGTAGGCTTAATGTATTTAGTAACTCAGTTTAAATTACATCAAGCACATATTTAAAAACTCAGGAGTTTCTGCTGTGGCACAAGGGGATCGGCAGTGTCTCTGCAGTGCCAGGACACAGGTTCAATCCCCAAACCAGCACAGTGGGTAAAAGGGCCCAGCTGTGGGCCCTGTGACTCAGTTCTGATCTCTGGCCCTGGAACATCATATGCTTCCGGGTGGCCAAAAAGGCCGAGGGGCGGGGAGTGGGGCTGGGAAGTAAAAACTATAGGGAGCATTCCTAGGCCCTCTAAAACAACTCTGAAAGACTGCAGAGGAGTTCCCGTCGTGGCGCAGTGGTTAACGAATCCGACTAGGAACCTTGAGGTTGTGGGTTCGGTCCCTGCCCTTGCTCAGTGGGTTAACGATCCAGCGTTGCCGTGAGCTGTGGTGTAGGTTGCAGACGCGGCTCGGACCCCGCGTTGCTGTGGCTCTGGCGTAGGCCGGTGGCTACAGCTCCGATTCGACCCCTAGCGTGGGAACCTCCATATGCTGCGGGAGCGGCCCAAGAAATAGCAAAAAGACAAAAAAAAAAAAAAAAAAAAAAGACTGCAGAGATTCTTCCCCAGATTGTCTTTAATTCATGATTTCATTCCCAAAAAACGAACAGTGCTATACAAACCAAGTAACACTAGTACATTTACTTAATATTTATCAAGCACTTTATCTTTACCAAGTGTAATACAAATACAGCAAATCAGAATCAGGCAAAATTTGACAAACTTTTTTCCAAAAGGGCAAAGTTTTTTTTTTCTTTTTAAAGAACACACCTGAGAATCTTAATCAGTTATTCCTGACATGTTAATAAGCATGAGTTTAATTTTGAAATGTGCCACTTCAGAAATAAGCATTTACAATAGAATTTAGAATTTCACCATTCAGCTGTCTAATCCTGGCAAGCCTAGCAGTTTTGAGACATCCCCAAACCTTTCTCTTTGTTGAGTTGATGCTATTAGAATGGTTCCTTAGAAAAGTGCAGCATCCTTGAATTCATTAGCATGCACTTAAGGAATCAGTGAAGCAGTTGTCTGCTATCAACAGCAGAGGCCACAAGAGAGCTATTTTTGGAGAATAAGTGGAAACTAGGACCTGAATATGCCGTGGGAATGGCCCAAGAAATCGCAAAAAAAAAAAAAAAAAATCACCTGGAGGATTTATGAAATCAGATTGCTGGGCTCCAAAGTGGGAAGGGGCAAAAATTTACATTCTTCACATGTTCCCAGGTGATGCCAATGCTGTGGTCCAAGAACCACAAGTACCTAATCATAAAAGTCACCCAAATGTATGATAAATAAAGATTCTTGGGCTCCTCTTGTAGGAATTTTGATTCAGTTGTAGCCTAAGCATTTCAAGTTCCCAGATTATTAGTATGAGGCAAATCTAAGAAAAACTGCTTAAGACAAAAGGGAAAACTAATAGCAACATGTTTATGCTTTCAAGCATCTCCTGACGAAAAATACTTGGTTGTGTAGTAATGCATTAATTTATAAATCATCAAGCAGCCATATACATAAATCGAATTTTTTGGGTTGGGGGGCAAGGGGCAGTCAACAGAACCAGGTGTGCATTAAAGTTTAGTAATATTCCAAGCATGTAAATATTACAAGTTTAGTAATATTCCAAGACATTCCAAGAATATCTGGGCCAAGGAGCTCCTGCTGTGTGTGGCACAGTGGATTAGAATCTGCTGCTGCTTGGGTCTCTCAGGAGGCATAGGTTTGATCACTGGCCAAGTGCAGTGAGTTAAGGATCTCGTATTGCTGCAGCTGTGACATATGTTGCAGCTGCAGCTTGGATTCAGTCCTTAGCCTGGGAACCTCAATATGCAAAATATCTGGGCCAAGATAGTGGCAGTAGTAATGCGAAAGAAGAAACTGAAGTGGCCACTTGATGACTATTACATACCAGAACTGTGGCAGCTGAGGGAAGACACGAAGAGGAATATGACAGTTTCTCCTCAGTGAGCAGATAACCAACACAGGACTAACAAGGAACATAGCAAAGGAAGAATCAATTGGACGACAGCTCCCACTGGAAATAGGAAGAGACTCTTGTTCCCATTCATCATTTGTAATTGTAAAACTCTTATGTAGGAATAAATTCACATCTGTAATTCTAAAGTGAACTTTTACATACTAAAGAATGCAGCAACAATGACACAGTGGACATTTGCCCAACAAAAGCAGTTTATTAAATCACAAGCCAGACTAATGTCCAGGGCAGTAACAATTGGCCTAGAGTACCTTTCTAAGGCATGTCCTTCATGTACATTATGTTCTACTCAAATTCAAGGGTGCCCATTATCCAGTTGAAGATTTACCTGAAAGATTTTTCTTTTGTATTTACCCTTCTATTTATCTATTCATGCAGATAATCATTCATCTGTACCAACTCTGGGCCCTTTAGTGTCCTTTAACATTTCCAAAGGTTGGCAGGAACTAATGAGATGAAACCCAGATCAATCTTAGACCGTGCTGGGCTGCACCCTGCAGGCCTTTCAAGCCTTGTAAGTTGCCCAGGCTCTAGACTGAAGGAAGAACCCAGAGGCGGAGGCAGATACAGTTCTATCAGAGAATCCTACACAAAATTCTAGTCCAAAACAAAGGGCCACCGGTACTGTGTAGGACAGATGACAGCCATGGCAGCAATCCTAGCTACTTAGGGGAGGAGGCTACCATTTATAGGGGGAATTGACCTCAGGTCGGCTCATCTGTTACCAGGGGAACTAGTAACTGGGGCAGGTCCCTCACAGCCCCTCAGGTTAACAACCATCAGGAGGGCAGATGTTTTCCTTTAATAAACTAGCAGGTGAAGCTGTTCTTGCCTCAAGACTAAAACAATCACTAGCAGAGTCAGAGGACAAGCACATTTGTGTGAGTAGGGTGTAAGGGAAGCAGGGGATGTACAAAGAGCAAGACAACAGCCATCTTGAGTGACCCGACCATACCCTTCATCCCACATACCCTGCACAACCCCTTTTTTGGTCCACACTCTTCCATGACATCCCCGGGGTTATATATGTAGTGGTGCCCCACAACCAAATACCACAAATGCAATAGAGACAACAGCAGCTAAAGAGTATCAGAAGTCCAAGAGGTGGGCAAACTGGAGGTGCTCATCAGGTCAAACTTTCATGGAACCCCAGAGGCACAGTGGCATCTCGCTGTAATCCCAGCAATCAAACTCCTATGGCCACCACTGTTATCCAGTCCACTCAGACTAGGGACGAAATATAAAATGTGGAACAAGCACAATACAGAGAAGATCATGACCATTAAGCAAAATGCAAGAAGAGCATTCTGAGATAATACCACCCCTGTGGCCATGTCCTGGCCTGCGTACATACCCCTGGTTCACCATCAGTCCTTACAGCTGAGGCCGGATGCTGGAGAGATAGTATAACCGACCACAGGTTAATACAATGGTACCTTTCTCTGGTAGGGGGCCTGGATTACTTTAGAAGGTTTAGGTGGGACTGAGTATTACACAGATGAAATCTATAAGTCCCTTAATACTCCTATTCCCTAAGGGCAGCAAATGCCCACCGCCAGGGACTTACCTGCTGGTCCCAGGGCCATTTTATAATGTATCCCCCGGGGGTAGATCCTGTGGCAAAGGCAAAAGTTATTGTCCTGACCAATAGCTGGCAATGGTCCTTCAGTGGTCAACAGGTGAACTCCAATTGCGCTGACTCCATGCTTCTGGGTTGACATAGTGACAGTTGCTCCTGGGATATGTTACATGCTGAGAGAGAGAACAGTTTTCTGTCTCAACTGTTATTTAAGCAGTCCATTCATAGCCCAGCAGCAGTGGGGCAGTAGGGATATACCAATGTATTTTTAATCAGCCCATTCCTGAACTTCAGGGCCAGTAAAGTAGGTTCCTCGGTCACTATCGATGTCCATGGGGAGAGTGGGAGGCTTATGTCATGCACAGCTGTTCTACACCCCAGATGCGGGGATTGTGAGTTGCTTGACAACTCAGGTAGGCATTTTGTAATGTCTTCCACCTGTTGCAATGCCTTGTGGACAGCAAAGAGCTGTTGTTCCATCACACTATATTATTACTCTGCCCCCTTCCATAGCTGGGACCAGAAGCCCAAGAGTACTCATTACTTTGCTGCTATCGCAGGCCCCAGTCAAACCCTTCTGGATAACTGGGCACATCCAATTCACAAGCCTGCCGCTGAGTTAATATCCCTAAAGCCTATCTCTTTAATTGTTCAGGAGTGGTGGGTCAGGAGCATGCTTTTCTTACCCAACCAGTAACACCCAAGCATTTGATAGATAATCCAGGCCCATGCATTCTGTCTGTATTCACCAGCCATCACTCTGCAGTCAGAAGAGCCACAAGCACAGGGCTGCTACTTTTAAAGTGAAAAGATACTCTGAGGTTAACAGGATGTCATCAATAGAACATGAGAAAGGCATCTCTCATGGCAATCAGCTGCCACAGGGCCCTACATGCTGGTACACAGGCACCTCAGGATTTCTCCCGCAACATTCCATTCCCCATCCTTATTTCCCAACATCTCGGGGCTCCTGGGAGTTTCCTCTGCCTCCCTCCTGGCTGGGTCACCAACAGTTAGGTTGTACCCCACAGGCCTACAAGCCTTGTAGTTGCCCAGCCCCAAAACTAACAAAAAGAGCCTGGAAACAACAACAAAGACATTACTGACTGATTGGACAGGAAAATCTTACATGTCCAAAAAGAACCTAGAGAAACACACACACCCCCACGGGGTGAGTGGGTGGGCGGGTAGTTGGGTGGGTGGATAGGCGACAGCAGCAATCTTCACTACTTAGGGGAGGAGATTACCATTTATAGGTGGAATTGACCTGGTGGCTCATCAGTTACCAGGGAAACTAGCAGTTGGGGCAGTAACAACCCTCAAAAGGGCAGATGTTTTTCTTTAAAAAACTGGCAGGTAGAGCCGTTCTAGCCATGAGGGAGCAAGCACACTCATGTGAGAAAGATGTAAGTGAAGCAGGGGCTGTTCAAGCACTGGATGTACAAAGAGCAAGAGAACAGCAATCTTGAGTGGCTTGACCATATAGACCATTGATCTATTTTGATAAGCTATTTGAGAGAAAAAAGCAGACTTAAAATAAGGGTGATATGGATTTTCAGTGATCCAGGTAACAGCCTAACAAACCCAAGTCAGCAATCCCTGGAAAAAGAGTAAGGCAAGTTAGGGAAAGCCTCTAAATTAGAGAAGGGTATTCGGTTTTCAGGTGGGATGAATTAGAGAAAGAGCATCCCTGAATATCACAGAGAGCTGCTGAAGCAACAATGGCTGGAGAGACTAAGGTTAGAGAGAGAGAAGATAATCTATATGGGGAAAGAACCTGAAAAAGAATGGATGTGTGTATATGTATGACTGAATCACTTTGCTGTCCAGCAGAAATGATCACAGCATTGTAAATCAACTATATTTCAATAAAACTAAGAGGAAAAAAAAAAGCAAAGACTCCAAAAGGAGAGCTGAATTCTGCCAATGTATTTCCCTGGGGAAAGAAGCTGAGCAATCCAGGCTTCACCAGCCCAAGGGTCACTACCAGGGAAGGGAAAGCCGTGCTGGGAGTGTCCCCAGGCTGCACTGACAGAGTGGGCGAACTGAAAAGTCTTATTCAGTTTCCCCTCAAGATGTTAGTCAAATGCTGATGTTATACAGGATGGAGACTAAAAAGCTATGCTAAAAACCTTAGGGTAAGTGATTAATCATAAATTTCATGTATATTTTATCACCATCAGAAAAAAAAACAAACTTTTTTTTTAACAGTTTTCAACAGCCCCACTGTACTAAAAGGACCAACAATAACTTTCAGGACTTACCCTCTTAGGTGAAACTAACTTACCAGATTAACTACCAGACTCAACTGAAAGGCCTGGCAGGCTATGACATAGAAACAGGGGCTATTTTGTTAGGGGCTGTTAGGGCCTTGCTGAGATCAGAAGTGAGGAGTTGAGCTCAGAAATACCTGGGGAAGAGGTTTCCAAACAGAACAGCAACAGAAAGGCCATGAGGCAGAAGCACATTAGCATGTTGAGTCCTCATCCGAAGGAGAGAGAAGCACGGGACCTGGTGGGTGAGGTGGACAGGAAGAAATGCAAGGGCAAGGTGATGCAGTGCCTGGTGACCAGAAAGGATTGGGTTTAGTCTGCATGATACGGGGAACCGTGAGGGAAGGGAATGTGGTCTGACCTGGACTGGTAAAAAAGAATTATTCAAGCTGATGTGAGAAAGGGCAGTGATGACAGGGTGGGGCAGAGGGAGTAAAAGTGGGAGCAGAGATACTTAGATTCTTGCAGCTGTCCTGTGAAAGATGGTATTTTAGTTTAAGAGGGTAGCAGTGGAGTTGGTTATCTGAAGGTCAAGCATCAGGATTCACTGGGTGATTTTAAGGTGTCTAAGGGAAAATGAAGAGTTAGGAATCACTCCAAAGTTTCTGGCTTGTGCAGCTAGTGAATGAGGAAGAAGCAGATCAGCAGTGGAGCAACAGGGATTTACTTTGAACACGTTAAGATTGAGATGCGGAGTTCCCTTTGTGGCTCAGTGGTAACAAAGCCAACTGATATCCATGAGGATGCAGGTTCCATTCCTGGCCCCACTCAGTGGATTAAGGACCGGGCACTGCTGTGAGCTGTGGTGTAGGTCACAGATGCAGCTCATATCCCGCACTGCTGTGGGCGGCATAGGCCGGCATCTGAAGCTCTGGTTTGACCCCTAGCCTGGGAACTTCCATATGCCAAGGCACAGCTTCCTAAAAAGACGTGCTCGTGTGCACACTCTCCCTCTCTATGTATATTTACCTTAATGAGATGTATGTATATATATATATATATATATATAGAGAGAGAGAGAGAGAGAGAGAGAGATGCTTTGCAGGATTTCAAGTAGAGACATTAGGTAGACAACAAAATATGTGACTCTGAAGTTCAGAGGAGAGGCCAAGAAGGTGATTTCAACTTGGAACTCCAACCTCTAGATGCCATTTGAAGCAACTGGCTTGCATGAGACCACCAAGCTTATATTATAGATATAAAAGAGGTCTGGAAGCTTGAATTAGATTAGGGTTAAATGGGAGTTCCCATCGTAGCTCAGCGGTTGTTGAACTGACTAGTATCCATGAGGACACGGGTTTGATCCCTGGCCTCACTCAGTGAGTTAAGGGTCCGGTGTTGCCCTGAGCTGTGGTGTAGGTCACAGATGCAGCTCCAATCCAGCATTGCTGTGGCTGTGATGTAGGCTGGCAGCTACAGCTCCAATTTGACCCCTAGCCTGGGAACCTCCATATACCACAGGTGTGGCCCTAAAAAAAATTAAAGTTAAATGAAATTGTACGCATACAAATTCTGAGAAGAGCTGATTGCAATTTGGGCTTCTAGTAACAGAGATACTGGGTTTCAGGGCATGTTGGCATCTTGATGGTCCTTTAGAGCAGGTGGCCAATCAGTGATAAGTACAGCCTCCTTGGACTTTCCTGTCAGGGAGTTTGCGTTAGTAAGGGGGGAAGATTAGGACTATGAAGGTGGTCTACCTGGGGCAGGCTGAGCTTTGGAGGTGCTTCCCAACCATGGAGCCTCACAGTTCAAGGGTCAGGATCCCTAAAGGTCTGGCCTCTCTACATTTGCTCTAGACTGCACCAGAATGTGATGGACAACAGGGTCCTGCAAAGCAGACTTCACTAAACACAATTTTTTGTTGTTGTTTTGTTTGCTTTTTAGGGCCACATTGAGGCATACGGAAGTCCCAGGCTAGGGGTCAAATCGGAAGTACAGCTGCTAGCCTACACCACAGCCACAGCAACACAGGATCCCAGACCCACTGAGCAAGGCCAGGGATTGAACCCTCATCTTCATGGATACTAGTCTGGTTGGTTTCCACTGAGCCACGATGGGAACTCACAGACACAGTTTTCAAAAGGCTGTTTGAGTGCAGTCTGGTCAGTCACCCTTGTTTGGGTGGAGATGACAAGATGAGTCACAGTCACACACTGCTGATCTGGTCACCATTCCTTCTCCATTACATCCATGTGTGTGTCTACCTTTACTCTAACTCTAGTGTGTATAGACATGACTGTTTAACTCTCAAGAAAAAACTGCGTTTCCTTTCCTTCCAAGTTCTCAAACAGGATTTCACTGTGGCCTCCACGTCCTGTTAGCTCACTTGACAGGGTTTGTTGGGCATCTCCAGGGATCCACAGAAAAACCTGCCCATGGAATAATAGCAATCATAAGGCCAGATGGTGGTGCCAGGATGGAAGACATCTAAGAGGACAAGCTTGGTGACACACACGACAGCAAAAGAGGGACAAAGTTTCTGGCATTGGATTAGATTTAGTTGGCAATACTAGGAGTCATGCTTCCTGTGTTTTTTTAATTTTTTTCTTTCATGCCCACACCTGCAGCATATGGAGGTTTCCAGGCTAGGGGTCAAATCAGAGCTATAGCTGCTGGCCTATGGCATAGCCACACCAGATCTGAGCCACATCTTTGATCTACACCACAGTCATGGCAATGCCATATCTGAGCTGCACCTGCAACCTACACTATAGCTCACAGCAACACCAGATCCTTAACCCACTGAGTGAGGCCAGGGATGGAATCTGCATCCTCATGGACACTATGTCAGGCTCTTAACCCACTGAGTTACAAGATGAACCCCACTTCCTGTTTTCTAATGCTTGTTATTGAAACAGTTACTGGAGCAGCACTGAATCATCTCCATAAACAGGGCCTTTCTGCACTTGTACATTACCCTGTAATCAAACACCCTCCCCACCAGTCTCCAACACACCCTCTCCTATGCAGCTGCTCTCACTGTGGGTCAGGCCAATGACAAGGTACCATGTTAAGGCCATCAATGGTGCATGGCACTTCTGCACAGAGGCACACTAAGAGGAGGCAGGGGCTTACTCAATCCCTGTTTTAAGGCAGCTTTGGGTGTGAATTCATTAAGCTTGAAAAAGGAGCACCAAGAGAATGAGCAGCAGGAAGGATATTCAGAGCCCAATACAGTGTCTTAAATGTGGAAAGATTTAACAATGTTTGTTGAATTAATAAACGATAAGTGAGATTGAGAACCAGAAAAACTTGCTAGGCTCTGCCAACACTTCACTGTAAGTCTCTGCATTTTGGGGTTTTGGCTCCCCACCTGTACAATGAGAAGACTGGCTTAACAATATGACCTCTGAAATTCCACCCAGTTTCATTAGCTTCTCTCAATTATATGATTACCATCTTTCAGGAGGGCAGACTGGAGAGCAGTTAAAAGCATGGCCTTCAGGTGACCTCCTGGGGCTACAGGTCCACAGTGCAGCACCTGTTGCTCCAAGCTCCACACTCCTGCACCATCAGTCTGACTTTTTCTTCTCTGCCATTGTGCCTACCCCATTGCAGGCTGGGAAATCCTTGAATCCTTCTAAAGGTTGGCTTTTGGAGAAGTGGACACCTTGATTTGGGGTTGGGGGAAGCTTGGCCTTCAGAGCCAGGCAAACCAGGGCAGGAGTTCCAACTCTGTCACTTAGAGTAGGACATGGCCAGTGCACTCAAATTATCCAAGCTTTCTGCACCTGCAAGTAACAAGGTTATTGTGGGATTGAATGAGATACTACAAAACATGCTACAGAGCCTGGCACATAGTAACTATTCAATTACAGACCATTGTCATCATTATTGTCGGTACTGTATTCAGTGGTGATGATATCAGGAAGAAAGCCTCTTGGAGAAGAATTTGAGCTGAGCCTTAATAACTAAGTAGGTTTTAGGGAGACCAGGGGAGGAAAGTGGGAGAGGGGGATTCATAAAGGGAAAGGGTCACATGCAGGCAGCAGAACAGGAGGAGTGTTAGAGGCAGTGGTGGGGATGACAAGAAGAAGGAAATTACCCGAGTAGGGACATCACAGCCCAGAGAGCACACATGGGCGCTTAAGTTAGGATCCCTAAGGAAAACTGCACAAAGGTGGCTCCGTGACCCCAATACTCCTTCTAACCCCCCTGGATCCTCTCCACATTTTAATGTTCAAACTCTGGAGGAGAGAGAGAGCAGGTGTTACTTCTAGGTCATTAAGTCATTTCAAATACTATCATTTTTGAAGAGTGAGTTTAATTTAATTCTATAAATTTTATTCCATAGATATTAATTGACCACTACTTATTTGCTCATTTTGAAGGCAGCAGACTAGAGGCAGAAGTAGAAAAGCCTTTCCAGGCCCAGATGAAAGCCAAAAGACTGAATTAATACTTTTAGAAAAATACCTACAAAGGGATTTTTCCAAAACGTGCACAACCTTGTTTCATAATTCAGGCCTTGAAAGAGAAGCCAGTTTGCCTGTCTGCAGATGCAGCACACAGAAGGCTGATAGCTCAGCTCATAGGTATGCATTTCAGGTACAAGGTGTCTGCTGGGCAGCACCACCTGTCCCCCAACTTACTCTCCCAGGCACCCCATTTGTTCCAGACAAGAGGAGTAGCCAGGTTAACCTGACACAGCTGCTGAATTTTCCAAAGATGCTCCCCAGCACACCTCACCCTCTCTCTGCATAGAGAACAGATGAAATCCTCCTTCACTGGGAACACTACAGTGGGAGGTGCACTGAGGAGATTCCCCCCACCCACCCCACCAAAAAAAAAAAAAAAATACTAGAACATGACCTACTTAATGTCCAAACACCTCCAAAGGAAAACGATGTGGAAATGCTAGAAACATGAGTATCTGTGAAATCAGCTGTGTAAATGAAGATGTACAGCATTGTTCTATTTGTTTTTTGACAATGTATTCACTGCCTGTTCTTCATTCATTAGAGACTGAGACAAAAACCTATGGCCTTGGTCTCACGGGGAGATAAACCACTGCTGCGTGGCTTTAGTCTCCCTCCTAATTTACCTGCAGGAGCTCTAGAATCATTCCCATTTACCTGGGATCCTAATGAAATGCTCCCCATCACAGAATTACTCTTCATGGTCAGGTTTCCTACAGAACTCCAGGAGGCTCCTGATCAAATAGAAACTGACCCCCCCCTTTTCTTCTGCTTTTTAGGGCCACACCTGCAGCACATAGAAGTTCCCAGACTAGGGGTCAAATCAGAGCTGCAGCTGCCGGCCTACAACACAGCCACAGCAATGTGGGATCCAAGCCATGTTTGCAACCTACACCAAAGCTCATGTCAGCGCCGGATCCTTAACACACTGAGCAAGGCCAGGGATCGAACCTGCCTCCTCATGGATACTAGTCAGGTTCTTAACCCACTGAGCCACAACAAGAACTCCCACAACTGAAAACTTTCATGGTCATTCTCACCTGGGCAGCAATTCATTTCTCAGGTAACCAGCTACCATGTTGGAAAAGGAGAACAGGGTCTTGAGGAAGGGTTTTCTGGAAAGTGAAATGTTGAGGAGCAGAGGGAAGAGTCCAAGGTAAAATGTACTCCCCATAGAGCAGAGAGACCAGGCACTGCCCAGGAAAGGCAGCAAAGTAACTCTGGGCACCCCAGAGTTTGTTCCTTTGGGTTCCTAGAGTTGTATGTACCTGCAGTGATCACAGCAATGATGGTGGCGGGCCTGCTCTCCCAGATCTGTTCTTTAAAGCTACACTGCACAGCAGGGACCCCTCTTGAGTGGCCTTGGCTATCAGCTGTAGCAACGTTGAATCCTTAACCACTATGACACTCAGAACTTCCTATTTTCATAATTTTTCAGAGGAATTAATGAATATTTAAAATAGCTCACTTTTAACTTCTAATATAGGAAGTATCAATCTATATAATCCATTTAACCAAAGCATAATTTTTAAGTTGAAAGGGGTCCTGGAGTTCCTACTGTGGCTCAGTGGATTAAGGATCCAGCATGGCCACAGCTGTGGCTTAGGTCACAGCTGTGGCTTGAAATTGATCCTTGGTCTGGGAACTTTCATGTGCCTGGGGCATGACTGAAAAAGGGGTAAAAAGGGGGCTCCTGATACCCAAAATGTGAAGAACTGCAGGTCTGGTGGGGAGAGGATGTACTTTGGGTTGAATGAACTGAGGCGCCAGTCATGACTCTGCTACTTATTAGCTGTGTGACCAGGTGAGGACCACGTGGCTGGTCCTCAGGTTTTTTGTGGGTTTTTTGTTTTTTTTTTAACATATGTAAGATAGCAAACCAATCCTCCCTCATAAACTTATTAAGAACATAAAGTAATATGCTTCCTATCTGGCACACAGTAGGAACTAAAAAATAAGAAAAAAATTAAGAAAACTATTTCCTATAAAAAGATTTTATTTCCAGGATATGAGACTTCTGTCTTAGCAGATCTAAAGTCATAATCTTTTTAATGCTTTGAGCATCATCTGTTAGACAATTTCAAGACCTCTAAGAAAGGAAATCTCTTTATATGAGATTTTAGGAGCTAGAGGGCCATTAAGGGCTGCACGGCTCAGGGTCAGAGCTGCATATTAATTCATTGACATGCAAAGAACAAAATGTCTGCTCTATAAATTGGTGTGGGGAAGATGAAGGGCAGGAAGACGAGAAAGGGAAGAAAATCTGTTTTAGAGGGAAAAAATATTTGGGTGAGTACATCCAAGCAGATATATAGGAAAAGGGTGATGATGTGAAGTATCTGACATTCTGAGAATAATTTTTAGCATCCCATATGAGAACTGAAAGTTTGGCCTGGAGTTTTCTTGGACTTAGGCTTTTTAAAGAAAATGTTATGCTTATGATTAACATTCTTTTAATGTAAATTTTAATAAGTGTGGATTCACATGGGCAGTTGTGAGAAATAATAGATCTCACAAACACTTCACCAGGTACCCACAATGGTAACATCTTGCAAAACTATAATCCAATATACCATCCACCCATCTTAGTCAGATCTCCCCAGTTTCACCTGTACACCTCTGTGTGTGTGTGTGTGTGTGTGTGTGTGTGTGTGTGTGTGTGTTTAATTAGTTCTATAGAGTCATGCACATGTTCAGGTAAGTACCAGTCAACTGGTAACCAAAAATTTTTTTCCATTTCTAAAATTTCCTCATTGCAAAAGTGTTGAGTAGATGGAATTATATAGGAACATTTGGGGATTGGCTTTTATTCAAGCAGCATAATATATCCAACTGGTTGCATGCATCAATACTTCATTCCTTTTTATTGCTGACTGCTGTTTCACGGTGTGGATGTACCGCAGTTTGTTTATCCTGTTGAAAGAGATCCAGGTTCTTTCCAGTTTGGGGCTATTATAAATAAAGCTGCTATGAACATTCACATACTGATTTTTGTGTGAATACACATTTTCATTTCCCTGAGAAAATGCCCACGGGTGTCATTACTGGATCATATTAGGTAATAGCATGATTTGTTTTACAAGAAACTGCCAAATTGTTCAGAATGGCTGTAGCTTTTACATTCTCAGCAGCAATGCATGAGTGATCAGTTTCTCTACATCCTTGCCAGCATTTCATGTTGTCACTATTTTTTTACTTTAGCCACTCTGATAGATATGTAATAATATCTCATTATGGTTTTAATTTGCATCTCCCTGAAGGCTAATGATGCTGAACATCTTTTGATGTGGTTATTTGCCATCTGTATATCATCTGTATTCAGAAATGTCTCTTTATATCTTTTGCCCATTTTTTTCTGATTAGATTTTTTTAACTGTTGAAAATAGTTTATATTGAAGTGGAAACCTGCTTACTTGTGTCAATAGAAACCCATCTTGCAAAATTTATTTAAACAGAAGTTAGCTTTACCCCACAGCAATTTCAGAGGGGCTAAGGGTTTTTTATAGCCACCTGTGAGTACCAGTTTATAAGATAGGGTTAGATGAAAATGAAGCATTGATGCAACCACTATGGAAAACAGTATGGATGTTCCTCAGAAAATTAAATATAGAACTACCATATGATCCAATAATCCTACTACTGGGCATATATCCAGACAACACTACAACTCAAAAAGAGACATGCACCCCTATGTTCACTGCAGCACTATACACAATACCCAAGACATGGAAACAACCTAAATGTCCATTGACAGATGAATGGATTAAGAAGATGTACATATTATATATATGATGAAATACTACTACTCAGCCATAAAAAATAACAAAATAATGCCATGTGCAGCAACATGGATGCACCTAGAGATTCTCATATCAACTGAAATCAGAAAGAAAAAGACAAATACCATATGATATCACTTACATGTAGAATCTAAAATATAGCACAAATGAACCTGTCTACAGAACAGGAACAGATTCACAGGCATGGTTGCCAAAGGGACGGGGGGGAGGAAGTGAGATGGTTGGGTTTGGTAGATGCCAACTATTACATTTAGAATTGATAAGCAATGAGAAGACGTTCCCATTGTAACTCAGCAATAATGAGCCCGACTAGTATCCATGAGGATGTGGGTTGGATCCCTGGCCTCACTCCATGGGTTAAGGATCTGGTGTTGCAGTGAGCTATAGAGTAGATCGCAGACACGGCTCGGATCCCATGTTGCTGTTGCTGTGGCTGTGGTGTAGGCCAGCAGCTGTAGTTCTGATTCGACTCTGAGCCTGCAAACTTCCATATGCCATGGGTACGGCCCTAAAAAGCAAGAAAAAAAAAAAAAAAAAAAGATAAGCAATGAGGTCCTGCCGTATAGCACAGGGAACTGTATCCAATCTCTTGTGATAGAATATGATGCAGGATATGAGAAAAAGAATGTATATATGTGTGTATGTGTATGACTGGGTCACTTTGCTGTATAGAAGAAATTGGCACATTACAAATCAACTATACTTAAACTTCTTTAAAAAGGAAGTAAATAAAGCAACTCAATTCCCCAGATCCTTAGGATTCCCACCCCTCCTTGGGGATAAGATTCACACTCACATACACACACTCTCTCCTCCCACAGACCTGCTAATTCATACCCATTTCTTCTAGCAAAAGGGTGCCAAGTCCAGCAGGATCTGCCCTCGGATGAAGAGGTGGACTGAAGTGGTTTGTTTCAGAGCAGAGCATCTGTCCTTGCTGTCCCACAGTGGTGTCTTGAGGATCACCTGGGCACAAGTGAGGGTTGATAACTGGCTCAGTCTCTAGACCTGGGTGGAGAACAGACTCAGCTTTCGGAGAGTCATATGGCCAGCGGGTGTGGGCAAGAGTTAAGGAGTGGACTGAAAAATGCTTCTAAGCTGGGAGTTTGGAGAAAAGGAACTGGAGAGCAGACAGCGTGGAGGAAGGTGGCTATTGTATAAGTACCATCTGACCTTAGTCAGCAATCCCAACATTTCAGTCCTCTGCCCCTACCTTCCTTATCAAGGCACTTAACATATCAGCACTGGCCAGCCCTCCACAACTTGGAAAGCTTTTTTAAGCCTGACAAAAGAGTTGAAAAGTTTATCTGGAAGTGCTCTTCATTTCAAGCTTTGATTCCACTGTCTGCACATCCTCTGATGTCACATAAAAAGATTCATTACGCTAACCTTGCCCTGCTGAACACAGCTCCACCACTTGCTCAGAGAAACCAAAGATGTCTGTTTTCTCCTTCAGAAAAACAAAACAAAACTTTCCCATTTTCATTTTCTTTTCTGTTCCTTTTAGAAGACAAGTCAACAAGGAAACACACTGACTGGTCGGTCATGTTATTTTTAAATAAATTTTTAATAGCAAATAAATTTGTTCCATCTGGAAAAAAGCCGATGGCATTTTCAGCAACAAGGCTCAAATGAGGGTGAATTATTTCAAAATTTTTTCAAGTTTATTCAGATCCACATCACACTGGTCACTCAGTGTCAGTGGCACTTCCTGACCCTGAGGAGGGACCAAGCCCTTGGCTGCTCTTCCCATCCCTTGAGGCCACTTGCCTCTCACAATATCAAAGACCTTTTGCTCACCACACCCCCACCCCTCTAAGGTTTCTGCCAAGAGTTTCTGGGTGGCTGTAAGGGGTAAGGGGGGACACTGTGGGTCATACTGTGGTGGTAGCTGACACTGAACCTAACCCAGCCACTGGCAAAGGCATCAGATGGCATCATGCCTCAGCCGCCATACTTTTGACTTCTCTGAGTGTTGTTCCCAAAGCACACAGCTTCTCGTTTGAGAAGAGGGAGCAGAAACAGCCAGCAAGCATTTAGGGAGAGCAGAGAAAAGATGGTCCTGGGGCCCCATTTTGACCCATACAGCTCTCATCTGCTCTTCAGGGGCTCCAGAATTAAAGACATCCATAGAAAGGAAAGCACAGTTATTTGTACACCTACGGTTGTAGCAGTATAATTCATGGCAGACAAAAAGTGGAAACAACCAAGTGTTCCTAAATGTATGAATGGATAAATAAAATGTGGTGTATAACTCTAGGTGGGAATGAAAATTGGTACAGCCACTATGAAAACATTATGGCGATTCCTTAAAAAAAAAAAAAAAATAGAGCTACCATCCAGCAATCCTACTCCTGGGCACATATCTGGAAAAGATGAGAACTCCAATTTGAAAAGATAACATGTACCCCAATGTTCACAACAGCACTATTTACAACAGCCAACACATGAAAACAACCCTGTGCCCATTCACACATGAATGGATAAAGACATGTGGTACACACACACTGGAATATTACTCAGCCATAAAAAAGAATGAAATATTGCTACTTTCAGAAACATGGATGGATCTAGAGAATATTATATTAGTAAAGTAAGAGAGAAAGACAAATATATATCATTTATATGTAGAATCTAAAAAATAATACAAATGAATCTATATACAAAACAGAAACAGACAGACAGAGAAAACAAATTTATGGTTACCAAAGCAGAAAGGGTGAGAGAGAGACTTAGGAGTAAGGGACTAACAGATACAAACTACTATACATAAAATATAAAAGCCTCAAGGATTTACTGCATAGCACAGGGAACTATATTCAACATCTTATAATAACCTATAGTGGAAAATAACATGAAATATATATATATGTGTGTGTGTGTATATATATATATATATATATATATATAACTGAATCACCTTGCAGTACACTTGAAACACATTATAAGTCAACTATGCTTCAGTTAAAAAATGTGGGAAGTTCCCATCATGGCTCAGCGATAATGAACCCAACTAGTATCCATGAAGATGTGGGTTTGATCCTAGGCCTCACTCAGTGGGTTAAGGATCCAGCGTTGCAGTGAGCTGTGATGTAGGTCGCAGATGCAACTAGGATCCTGCATTGCTGTGGCTGAGGCGTAGGCCAGCAGCTGTAGCTCTGATTAGATCCCTAGCCTGGGAACCTCCATATGCCTCGGGTGCATCCTAAAAAGCAAAAAAAAAAAAAAAAAAAAAAAAAAAAAAAAAGTGTGGGGTATATATACAATAGGATATTATTCAGCAAGAAAAGGGCAATTCTGACACATGCTACAACATGAATGAACCTTGAAGACATAGCGCTGAATGAAGTAAGACAGACACAAAATATCAAATATTGCATGAATCCACTCCTGTAAGGTAACTAGAAAAGTTAAACGTGCAGAAACTACAAGTAGAATAGAGATTACCAGAGACTGGGAAAGTGGGGACTAGGAAGTTGTTTAAGGTTAAGGGCATGATGAAAAGAAGTTCTAGAGGTGGATGGTGCTGGTTGTAACAACAATGCAAAACGTACCTAATGCCCCTGAACTGTACACTTAAAAATGGTTACAATGGGGGACCGTGAGGAGATTATGTTGACATACCAAAGACAAACACCGTATTTCACTTCTACCTGGAATCTAAAAAACAAAACACATGAACAAACAAAAGAAAATCAAACTCACAGAGAACAGACTGGTAGTTGCCAGAGAGAAAGGGAGTTGGGTGAAATGAATAAAGGGAGTCAAGAGGTATAAATAAACTTCCAGGTATAAGTCATAAGTAATACATAGCATGGTGACAACAGTCAAAAATATTGTATTGCATATTTGAAAGTTGCTAAGTCTTTTTCTTAATTCTATGAAGTATAGTTGATTTATGATGTTCTGTTAATTTCTGCTCTACAAAAAAGTAATTCAGTTATACCTCTCTCTCTCTCTCTCTCCATATATATATATATATATATATATATATACATACACGCACACAGACATTCTTCTTCATATTCTTTTCCATTTGGTTTATCACAGGATATTGAACATAGTTCCCTGTGCTATACAGTAGGACCTTGTTGTTTACCCAGTCTATATATAATAGTTTGCATCTGCTAATCCCAAACTCCCAATCCTTCCCTTCCCCATCCCTCTCCCCCTTGGCAACCACAAGTCTGTTTCTCTAAGTCTGTGAGTCTGTTTGTTTCATAGCTAAGATCATTTGTGTCATATTTTAAATTCCACATATAAATGACATCATATGGTATTTGTCCTAAGAAAGTAAGTCTTAAAATCACTTTTTTTGGTAAGCTTTTTCATATCAAGAAAAAAAAAATGTCACTTTGGTGACAGATGGTAACTAGACTTATTGTGGAGATCATTTTATAATGTATGCATATGTTGAATTATTATGTTGCACATCTGAAACTAATATAACATTGTATGTTAATTGTACTTAAATTTAAAAAATAAAAATAAAAAATTATCTTAAAAAACAAAAACATAAAAATTAAAATTAAAAACTGCAGTTCCCAGGAGTTCCCGTCATGGCGCAGCAGAAACAAATCCAACTAGAAACCATAAGGTTGCGGGTTTGATCCTTGGCCTTGCTCAGTGGGTTAACGATCCGGCGTTGCCAGGAGCTGTGGTGTAGGTCACAGACACGGCTTGGATCCTGTGTTGCTGTGGCTCTGGCATAGGCCAGCAGCTACAGCTCTGATTATACACCTAGCCTGGGAACCTCCATGTGCCCCAGGTGCGGCCCTCAAAAGACGAAAGACAAAACAAAAAAACAAAACAAAACACCTGGAGTTCCCAGTGTGGCTCAGTGGTAACGAACTAGACTAGTATCCATGAGGTTTCAGGTTCGATCCCTGGCCTCACTCAGTAGGTTAAGGATCCGGCATTGCCATGAGCTGTGGTGTAGACAGCAGATGTAGCTTGAATCTGGCATTGGGGCTGTGGCGTAAGCCAACAGGTACAGCTCTGATTCGACCTCTACCCTGGGAACTTACACGTAACGTGGTTGTGGCCCTAAAAAGACCAAAAAAAAAAAAAAATTAAAAACTAAAAATAGTAGTTCCCACTGTGACACAATGGGATCAGTAGCATCTCTGCAGCGCCAGGACACAAGTTCGATCACCGGTCCAGCACAGTGGTCTAAAGGACCTATCGTTGCTACAGCTGAAGCTTAGGTCACAAATGCGGTTCAGATCTGAACCCTGGTCTTGGAACCCCATATGCTGTGGGGTAGCCAAAAATGAAAAAAAAGAAAGAAAAATAGGAAATAACAGTATTCCTCAATACAAACAGATACCTACATATACCAATTCCCACAAGAGAAATATATCACAGAAAAAGAAAACATGGCTAAAATGGTAAATTGTTATGTATATTCTACCACAATTTTTTAAAAAGGAAAGAAGAGATGTTTGTGCTTTTCACTGCCTCTAGGTCCTTTTCTAAAGGAAGGCTTCTGAGTATCATAGTTGTTAGGTGAGGCAATAGTTAGTGACTAAACTACCCAGTAATGTGCTGGTAAATGTTTAACAACTGGCTCTCGAACAAGAACAAAAAATACCTGTGTGCAAATACTGGTACATAAGTTTATTACAAATTTTACTGATATAAAGGATGTGAGTCACCCAATTTACTATTACTTCTACTACTACTAATAAAACGTAAAACACTCTTTATTTTAAATTCCACATAGCAATTGATTATTACAGAACAATATCTCTGACTTTTGCTGAACTCTTGTGTTTGCAGCCAATGATGGTTGCAACTGATGAACAAGTACAGTTCTGCCAGGAATGCTGGTTGATATTTTCATGTATCTTAATGACTAAGACAAAAATGAAAAGACAAATCATTTGTTAATGATTTAAGCAATTTGTTTTGATGAATCAGATGATAGTTTTTGAATACTGGAAGAATATTTCCTCAATTTTTTGTGTTCTTCATAATATAACAGCTACAGGCACAACACACTTTTAAGCTTAGTTTACACTTGGTGTAAATACTCCTACTGTGGCTGATTTTCATCTATCAATGTGAAGTCATTTGAAGGCAGTGACAACCATTGTAAATACATAGATTGTATCAGATACACAGATGGTATAGTAAAATAATTAGAATGTGATGAGTTTTAGTATGTTTTAAATATAATTTATTCAGCTGTAAATTTATATAACTTAATTTTTTTGTCCTTTTTTTTTTTAAGGCCACACCTGCAGCACACAGAGGCTGACAGGCTAGGAGTCAAATCAGAGCTGTAGCTGCAGGCCACAGCCACAGCCACAGCCACAGCAACACCAGATCCAAGCCTCGTCTGCGAACTACACCACAGCTCACGGCAATGCTGGATCCTTAACCCACTGACTGAGGCCAGGGACTGAATCTGTATGGTCATGGATACTAATCAGATTCATTTCCGCTAAGCCACGACAGGAACCTCCTAACATAATTTTTAAAATAACTGTTTAGCAAAATTCCTGAAAATTTAGCAATTGCCTCTCACAGGCCTGTACACATGTTTGGCAAGCCATGAAGGAACCTGTTTTTCTACAGCATTATGGAACCATGGAGTAGCTGCCCACCTCTAACTCAATCCCAGGAAGTAGAGAAATCAGGGGCTCCTGTCACACTGGAACTCACGACTCTTCTTTCTCTGTTAGTTTTGTGCATCCATAGATCTTGTTGCTTTGTGGTGCAGCATCCTCTGTACAATATTTCTCAGAGAATCCATTTTCTTCTCCATGTTTCCTCTGTGGCTCACTTTGGTGTTGTAACTTGTTTGTTTCTATTTCCCTGTTCCTTTCACTCTCATTGCAGTCTGGCTGTCCTGCAGGTGTCCCCCTTTCCTTTTTCCATCAGATTTTCAGCTGCCATTTTCTACGGTTTTCACCTATCTTCCTTCTCTTCTTTTTCTATCATAGGAGAGGCTTATATTTTTAAAAGGGGCCACAGGAATCTGTGTCTATCAAGCCATGAGGAAACCTACAGCAGACTCAACCTTCTGGGGGAATTTTATTCCTAATTTTCTGATGTTCAATGCTGCATTTTATTTTTATTATTATTTTTTCTTTTTATGGCTGCACCTGTGGCATATTAAGTGCCCAGGCTAGGGGTTGAATCGGAGCTGTAGCTGCCAGCCTACCTACAGCCACAGTAACGCCAGATTTGAGCTGCATTTGCAACCTACACCACAGCTTAGCAATGCTGAATCCTTAACCAACTGAGCAAGTCCAGGGATCAAACCCACATCTCCACAGACACTATGTCAGGTTATTAATCCACTGAGCCACAAGAACGCCAATGCTGCATTTTAATGAACTAAACATTGAGATGGGGGAACTCTACAGGATGTATCTTAAATGAGATCCTTAGGTGGCTGACCATTAAATGGGATTTCATTAGTGAGAAAAACATAGCAAAGGAGGAACTGGTGGAAAAGGTGACCCCAAGGGAACATCAATGACCCCACTAGCCCCTGCACTCCAAGAATGTGAGCTGATCTCTGCTCAATTCAGGGTCCAACAGGAAGTCTCTATGGACTCTTTGGCCTTAAAAGAGTTGAGGGGGGATTGAGGGTTGCGGGGCAGGGAGACCAGCTCTCCCATGTGGTCCCTACACCTAGACCTGCCCTGCTGTTATTCCTGCCCATTTTCACACACAGCACTCTGCAGCTGCAACCTTCTCACAGAGCTGCAGGTAGGAAATGAGATGCAATAACCTGGCCTCTTATCTCCAGCCCTATGTGGAAATTTATCTGTCTACCTCCCCCCACCATGAGTTCAGCACATGAAGGGTCTACACAGCAGTTCGCCTGTGCTCTTTTCTCCTAGTTCCCCGCCTTCCAAAATGTTAACAACAGACTCTCTAGGAAAAAGGCCCTGGTTTGAGGATTTGCCAACTTCCATGGTGAACACATTTCTATTTTTTTTTTTCTAGTGACACCCATGGCATATGGAAGTTCCCAGGCCAGGGATCCAATCTGAACCACAGCTGTGACCTATGACATAACTGCACCAACACTGGATCCTTAACCCACTGTGCCAGGCTGGGGATCAAACCAGCGCCTCCACAGAGGCAAGCCAGATCTTTAACCCACTGCACCTTAGTGGGAACTCCCTGAACACACACTTTTACCATGGTTGATTTTAAGTTACTGAACATGGAGTTGAGAAGACATGCCCATGGTGGGCTCTCAGGAACTGTATCCTGAGGTCACTAGTTATTGATGGCCCAAGCCCAACTTTCAGAATTTAAAATCCTGTCTCAAAAACCCAACTCTTACAACAGAAACCTTGACTTTCAAGACTTTCCTTCTTGCTATGCATATATCTTATCTATTTTAGAACTCAGAGTTAAGACTTTGTCTCTTTGTCAGCTCTCTCCTGAGGGCAGAGCATCTAGGATCCTACCCCTCTCTCCCCAGCAGTATGAGAAAGCCAATAGGTACAAGAAAGCCTGGAGAATTATTATATCAAATCAATTATTCAATCAAAATATTATCCATTACCCACTTACAACTTTTTTTTAGTGTTTGAAATTAGCAACTGTACTGCTGATAGAGACTACACTAAGAAATTTGTATCAAACTTGGTATGAAATTAAAGGAAAGGCCAGCCACTAAGCCCTCTCTGTGAATGAAGGAAGGAGGGAGGGAGAGGAGAAGAGAGGAGGGAAACAGAGGGAGGGGAAGTAGGGGACAAGAGAAGAAGAAAATTCCTAGAGTTACCAAAAATGTGGTATTTTTGTTCACATTTGACACATCAATGGTTTCAGTAAATGTACTTGCTAAGAACAACCAAACCTCATTTGAAGCTATCATTAAGATGAAGGAATCAGAGCTCTTGAAGGCAAGGCCCAGGTCCCCAGGGGCCCTCCCTAACCCCCACCAGGGGCTCTGCAGCTCTTAGCCACTGGGGGAATGGCAGTCAAAGCTCAGTTCTTGTCCCCACTGCCTCCCGCTTCCCTGCTCCTCCTGCTACTTGAGGGCAGAGTTTTGTACTCCACAGTGGGAGAAGCTAGGGTGCAGATGCTCTGGTCCTTTGACGCCTGACCCTAAGTTCCCACCTGGAAAATGCAAGGTAGAGAATCTTAAATATCAGGACTATCTTTTGATAGCTTGCGAATTGTTTTCTTTCCCCTCCTCACTCTGACAGATGGTAGATTGTCTGAGGTACCTCAAAGTGTCTTTCACTTAAAACAGTGAGAAATCATTAAAAGTGAAAAGTGACAAAGACAAGTTCCAATTAACCTAACCACCTAATCCTTCTGGAGCCTGGGGAAAGTAGAGCCTCAAGCCCAGGGATTTCTCTACTAGTTGTGTTTGTAAGAGTGGCTTAGCATCTCTCAGCTGAGGTTCCCTCATCTGTAAGTGGAAATGATGCTTACACCATAAGGTCAATATAAGGAGTAAGTGACATTTTATGTAAAAGGGTGATTTGAAAATTAGAGGGGCTTGTGTTTTGTTTGTACCCTTTGATTTTTCCCTTCTCCAATGCCCCCTATTTTAGTCCTCTTTCTACAAATATCAGCAACATAATGTATATGCTTCCAGGCTTTTCTTCAAGGAGTTGCCCATAGAAAAGATATCTATGTGTGTATATGTTTTTATATGGCTTAAACAATTTTTTATGTCAGTATATTTAGGTCCACCTCATTTTAGAAAACTGCAGCATATTTTCCACAAAAAGTGTGTACAAGATCCTGCTGTATAGCACAGGGAAGTATATCTAGTTACTTGTGATGGAACATGATGGAGGATAATGTGAGAAAAAGAATATATATGTATATACATATACACACACACATATATGTATGTATCACTGGGTACTTAGTGTACAGCAGAAATTGACAGAACAATGTAAATCACCTATAATAGAAAAAATAAAAATCCTTTAAAAAAAAGGTGTACAATTATCTATTTAGCTATTCCTGTTTTTAATGAATATTTCTATTATTTTGAATTTCTCACTGGTTTTTCTTCTTGCTTTTTAGGGCCGTACCCACTACATATGAAAGTTCCCAAACTCGGGGTCAAATTGGAGCTACAGCCACCGGCTTACACCACAGCTCACAGCAACGTGGTATCTTTAACCCACTGAGCTAGGCCAGGGATCGAACCCACATCCTCATGGATACTAGTCATTTCCACTGAGCCACAACAGGAACTCCCTTAATTTCTCACTGTTAAAAATAACATTACATGAAGAAGATCTTTGTAGGTGCTTCCTTTGGTACATGGTTCAAGTCTCTCTCTGGGGCAGCTATTAACAATAGAACTTCAGGGTGATGGGTTATACAAAGTGACTCTTAAGTGGCTGTACTCACACCCAGCTGTGCATGACTATAATTTGAATTTCCTCCATTAAAATGAGGTTAAGCATCAATTTATATAAATCTTGACCACTTTTATTATTTCTTCTGTGAATTCCCGGTTTAGACCTTGGTCCATTTTCAATAGTATATTTTTTTTCTTTCTTTAAATGATGTGTTAATTCTAATCATTTGCGTTTTGTTGTTGTTGCTTGTCAAAACCAGAGTTCTATAGAGACCACTGTTATCATTACTCAACATTGATTCTTCTCAAAGACAGAGATGCATTTTGTTTACCTTTGTAACTTCAGCATAAAGCTAGAACTGCCCTCCATGAGTGTTAATGGACTGAATTATTGAAAGAGCCATTTCTGGAGTTTCCGCTGTGCCACAGCAGGATCAGCAGCAGTGCCAGGATGCAGGTTCGATCCCTAGCCCAGCACAGTGGGCTAAAAGACACAGCGTTGCCAGAGCTGATGTAGGCAACAGATCTGATGAGATCACTGCCCTGGAAACTCCACATGCCATAGGGCAGCCAAAAAAGGAAAAAAAGAAACAGCCATTTCTGTTTTTTTGAAATCATACAAGTTTTGACAGAAATCATCTAAAACAGGACTTGGTTAAGCAGGTTTTGAAGTGCAAAAAGGTCAGACAAGAACCCAAGGTCACACAAAGACATACTCACTGCAGGAAGCAGCTATCACCTGGGGGCTGGGGTTAGTGGAACCTGGAGCCAAAGAGAGGCTAGGCTGGTGCTGGTGTCTCTAAAGTGGGTGCCAGGGAAGGAAACCTGGTAACTGGAACTTCAGGCTTCTGGAATCAACCATGGCTGCCAAGGTGAAGACTCTGCTGCGGAGACCATAAGCACTATAAGAAAGAGCAAGTGCCTTCTCCCCCTCCTGCCCTCCAGCACCCCCTATGGCAGGACTGAGTATAGCAGAGGTTGAGCTAATGGTTTAACTGAAACATTTCTAATAAATCAGGGTATTTTTCCTATGGCTGAAGATGCTAAAGGCTACTCTTTGATGACTTCCTCCCTCTTTTTACATTGCCTGAAAATTATCAGAGGAAATGGGAGTGTGGCACGTGAGTATCAGGGGTCTGAGATGCTTGGAGCCCTGCCTGTTGGAGGTCACCCCCATCCATCCCAGCCTGGCCTTTCTGAGTGGACCTGGCAGAGCACTCCTGCCACTGGCAGCAGGGAATCACATGCACATCCACACCAAGAAATATGCTATCACACTACTGGCCAGGGGCAGGAGAAATTGGAGAGCACATAGTCTGTGGCTCATACCTCATACCTGGGATGCTAGAGAGAAGGTGCAGAGAGGTCCTCTACGGCTCTAGGAGGCAGGAGTGCCTGGCACATCCTGCTGTGATTTGGGACAAACACCCCACATTTGCCTCAGTGGATTTAATGACAAGGAGAAACAGAGTACTTCCTTATTCAAAGACACACTGATTGGGGAGTTCCTGTCGTGACGCAGCAGTCACAAATCCGACTAGAACCATGAGTTTGTGGCCTTGCTCCATGGGTTAAGGATCCAGCACTGCCGTGAGCTGTGTTGTAGGTCGAAAACTAGGCTCAGATCTGGTGTGACTGTGGTATAGGCCAGCAGCTTCAGCTCCAGTTAGACCCCTATCCTGGGAACCTTCACATGATGCAGGTGCAGCCCTAAAAAGCAAAAAAAAAAAAAAAAAGAAAAAAAAAAAGAAAAGAAATATTCATTATGCTGAGGTATGAAGACTTTCCTGTTAGTAAGACTGATTAACTCCCTGACCCAAATTGATATGATTTGTTTGTGTTTTTCTTTTTAAGCCGGAATCTAAATGAAGCTTATTTTTTGCATGCCTCTTGAGCTGATGTTGAAGAGTTATGACCTATCTATCACATTGCTCCAGACAGGTAGATGGCATTGCCACATGGCTCAGGAGAGGATAAACTTCTACTACTTCACCAAGAGTAACCATCTGCAGACACTCAGCTCTGATTCCCCCAGGAGAAAGGCAAGAGTAGATGGAGTAGAGGTTATACTAATGTCTTATCTTAGCTGCCATGCCTTTCCAAATGCTTTGTCTCTCTTGCTCATGCCAAGGCAAGAGGCACCCTTCAGCACTGACATCGGGAGAATCCACCTGGGGGCTACAGTGAAGGACAGTGCTGACTCCTGTTCCCACTCCAGTTCTCTTTTCAACATGCCGTTTCCCCTCAGACCACCTGGGAATAGAATATGCTTTCCTGCTGGCCCCTGGCTACCTAGCACCCCTACCTCCAACACCAGCCCCACCTTAAGATAAGGTCTTCTTCCTGGGCAGAGTTTTATGCTCCAGACCATTCCCTCACTCCCAATGAACTGTAACCAGTTTCCTATCTCAGTCTACTAGGGCTCTGCTCTCTGTTTCCCAAAGGCTTGACTCGAAAGGCAGGGGAGACAGGAGGCACTGCAACTCCATGCACAACAAAAATCAGAGGTGGAGCCCTTCTTTAGATCATGGTGAACACCACCAAATTCTCTGGACCTACATAACAAGCCAGCACTGTGATTACTCCCTAAGTGCAGACAGTGAGTGGATCACTGATGGGCATTGTGCTATAGCAGCTGGGAGAGGCAGCACCAGGAATACCTGCGGGCACTATCAATCACAATGGATGCAAACAAGAATCAGAGTACAATGGGTAGGATCAGCCTTCTGTATGCAGAAGCCAGCACTTCAGAGTTGTAAACATGGGTCAGCAACTCTGCCAAATATAATCAGGAGACAAGAGCACCTCTCCTGTGGATTAAGAAACATAAGTGTCTCTAGAGTTTAGGACCAGTGCACCCTGAAGACTGGAACTTTTTAAAAAATCACCTATTTTAGCACTTTGTGACTAATGTCCTGTTAGAAGGATGGTGCTCTGCATGAATTTCAGAATCGAAAGAGGAAGCCAAAGAGTAACTATCACTTGGTATTTATCCTGTGCTGCAAACACAGGTCACTGGATAAAATAAAAGCCAATGTTTACAGTACACTTACTGTATTGGCCAGGCCAGAGGTAAGTAAGCTTTATATCCATGTTCTCATTTAATCTTCACAAGCACATGATGAGATAGGCTTATCTATCAGCCTTCTGTGAGTTTGATTACTAGGAATCAGTCTCCCAAAGCCTTATTTGCTCTGGAGGATCTGATGCTACTGAGCATCTGATCTTACAAAGCGAAGAGTTGGGGACTTGGTGAATCCACCAACATAGAGCCACCCTGAGGGTGCCAAGCTGAAACAGATGGCTGGACTCTCTTAAATTTCTTGATTACCAAAGAGATCATCTGTTCCAGCCCTTGGTTGACCTGGACAGCTAATCAAAGTCATGCTGTCCTTGCAAGATGAGAGGCTCCAAATGTGCAAAACCCAGATTGGAACAGAGACATGATATGGAGTTCAAACAGGCCAGTCTCTGCAGAAACCCAAACTGTTTCCATCATATGCTTTACTTTCAAGGACTGAAAATTAGAAATCAGAATGCATTCCACTAGAGACAAGTGATCTGTCTCAAATAGTCCTTGTAAGGGACAAAAGCGGATGTGGGGTAGGAAATGCCTTGGCAAGGATTCTTTTTTGTTTTTTTGCTTGTTAGGGCTGCGCCTGCAGCATGTGGAGGTTCCCAGGCTAGGAGTCAAATTGGACCTGTAGCTGCCAGCCTACACCACAGCCACAGCAACGCCAGAACCAAGCTGTGTCTGCAACCTACACCACAGCTCATGGCAACGTCAGATCCTTAACCCACTGAGCAAGGCCAGGGATCGAACCCAAAACCTCACAGTTCCTAGTCCTAGTCAAATTCATTTCCACTGCACCACAAAAGGAATTCCTTGGTAAGGATTCTAACTGCCCAGGAAAGGAGAGGAATCTCCACTCAAAAAAAAAAAAAAAAAAAAAAAAAGGCAGCTTCTTGATGAAGATTCGAAAACTGACCTGTTGATATTATAATCTTATTGCAAAGTGTAAATACCTAAAAGGAGAGAATTGGGAGTTCCCATCATGGCTCAGTGGAAACAAACCTGACTAGTATCCATGGGTTGGATGTGGGTTCTATCCCTGGGCTTGCTGCAAGCTGTGGTATAGGTTGCAGACGCAGCTCAGATCCCACGTTGCTGTGGCTGTGGTGGAGGCCAGCAGCTACAGCTCTGATTCGGCCCCTAGCCTGGGAACTTCCACATGCCACAGGCATGACCCTAAAATGACCAAAAAAATTAAAAAATAAAAAATAAATAAAAGGAGAGAATCATCATTCTGACATTATACAGCTTTCAACCTAATTTCAGTCAGAGCTGATGACTCCTGAGCTGATTACCTGTGACATGTGGAACACCTGTCTGCTGCCCTCACATAATCGAAAGCAGCAGGAGCAGGAGGGGCTGGCGTGCTGTTACTGAACTAAGATGAAAGTGGTTGTTGAAGTGTATCTGGTTTGGCAATTAGATGCTTTATTGTAGCTTTCGAATGTAAAGCCAGACCCAGCAACTTTCTTTGATAATGAAATATTCCTACTTTCTTCCAGACCTTGATATTGATCTAAGAGGTATATGCTTATAGTAACAAAAGTATAAAATATGGAAACCAAAGATCAGAGAAAGCTTGTAAAGAGTATATACCTATGACCTGAAAGGTAGTGAGACAGCATCCAAATACATACATATGGACCCCAAGATACAGTATCCACATGGACATTATTTTTAAAATATTAAATGTATATACATTTATATTTATACATATTTAGTGTGTGTGTATGTGTATATACACATTTTTTTTTAATACTTGTCTCCTTGAAGTTCATAATGATGTAGTATGCTGGGGTCCCCACTCATTCATCCCCCCTTCTCCACAATCAGGTAAGATTATAAACAATGAGCATAGGATTTGTGATATTTTAGTTTAAGGATGTAGGGAATGGTACAAAAGGGCATCCACTTCTAAGACTGTGTCTCAGCACACAGAAACAGAACAGTTCCAACAACGACTCCAACTGTCTCTTTCAATCAAGCCGAGCATGGTGATCTGTCCGCACCCCAGTGTGATCAGAACATCTAGCCCTTCCAGCTCCCCATGGCTATGTGGTCAGAAAACATCGATCAATCTGACCAAAAGCTACAGCCAAAGTAATTCTTAAGAATTTTCCTATCACAATTATTTTAAGAAGCAGTTTCAGAAGGATATAACAAATTGAAAGTTTGGATGAGTCTGTGAACCAGTGAAAATAATTTATAGTCAGGAAATGGTTTTTCTAATTTTACATTTTTAAGTTCTTTTTTTTCCTGATTATTAAAGTAATACAGCTCACTGCAGAAAATACAATAAAACATAAAGGAGAAAAAAAAAAGAATCACCAATAACCCTCCTTCCACCTTGCCTGTGAACACCTTTTTCAATCTAAAGCTAAAAGAATCTGGAGCTACATGGATCAAGAAATGTCCTTAAGGAGTTCCCATCGTGGCGTAGTGGTTAACAAATCCGACTAAGAACCATAAGGTTGCAGGTTCGATCCCTGGCCTTGCTCAGTGGGTTAAGGATCCGGCTTTGCCGTGAGCTGTGGTATAGGTTGCAGACTCGGATCGGAACCTGAGTTGCTGTGGCTCTGGCATAGGCTGGTGGCTACAGCTCCGATTAGACCCCTAGCCTGGGAACCTCCGTATGCCGCGGGAAGCGGCCCTAGAAAAGACAAAAAAAAAAAAAAAAGAAAAAAGAAAAGAAACGTCCTTAAGTGTTTTGGTGTCTGCCCTTCATTCCAAGAGTTTCTCATCCACAGTCCCAACACCCATGTTGACCCTTCCTGGGCCAGCTGCAGTCTTGGGCAGAACTGGGAGCCCCAATAAATGAATGTCCAGGGTCCCCAAGGGGCCTTCTGTCTATACAGTTTCAATCTGCTCCCAGGAATCAGAACTCAGGAAACAGCACTTGTTTCACACAATTGGGCTAAGTATAAACACCCATTGTCTTAAACTCATTCACACTAAGATGTAAATAAGGTCTGTTTGATGTTTCCTCAAGGAGAGAGAGGGCTGTCTCAGAACTCCATTTGAATTAGGAAGCAGGGTGGCATGAAAGACAGTCCTCATTCTGGAATGAGCCATTCTAATGACAGGCAACCCTTCTTTTTAGTGACTCTTTTAAAGCCTAAATGGATCCTGTCATAACCTGAAACACACAACACAGCTATCTTTGCTTTTATTTATTTATTTATTTATTTATTTACTTATTTATTTTTAGGGCCACATCTGCAGCATATGGAAGTTCCCAGGCTAGGGATCAAATCAGAGCTGTAGCTGCTGGCCTACACCACAGCCACAGCAATGAGGGATTCAAGCCAAGTCTGCCACCTACACCACAGCTCCTGGCAATGCCGGATCCTTAACCCACTGAGCAAGGCCAGATATCAAACCCAAGTCCTCTTGGATACTTATCAGATTCATTAACCACCGAGCCACGACAGGAACTCCCATGGCTATTCTTTGAACAAAAGCCTCCTAAATGGGCTTGTCCTCCAGTGAACTGGGGCTATGGTAAGTACCTCTATCACCTGGGAGAGCTGGCCTGACACACAAAAATCAAATCACAGACATCATTTCTTTTCTATCCTCTTCTCCTTTGAAAACAGCCTTTCCAAAATTCCCGTGGTGGCTCGGTGGTAATAAACCTGACTAGCATCCACGAGGATGCGGGTTTGATCCCTGGCCCTACTCAGTGGGTTAAGGATCCTGCATTGCCATGAGCTGTGGTGCAGATCACAGACACGGATTGGATCCTGTGTTGCTGTGGTATAGGCTAGCAGCTGCAACTCGGATTCAACCCCCAGCGAGGGAACTTTTTTAAGGTAAAAAGTAAAAAGCAGAGGGAAAGGAGGGAGGGAGGAAGGGAAGAAGGGGAGAAAGAAGGGAAACAGCCTCTGTCTCACATTTCCCAACAGTTCAAATGAATTTAAAGTAGGAGGGAGCCCTGTCAGGCCAAGCTGTCCAGTTTCACATGAGAATTTCTCATCTTTCCATAGCTCACGGTTTGTTTTCATGTTTGAATTAGACATGGCTTTGGGGTCATTGAACCCCAAATTGACTAAATCCCTTAAATTATCTTTGAGAAAGAGTTATCCTGTATATTTACTAAATAAAATTATCTAGTGTGTTCTTTCAGATTCTTTTACACTGAACAAATTCCCTTGTTTCTTGGGAATTCTTTGATGTCCCAAAAGCTTCTGGCACATTTTACATGAGACTTTTCTAGGTTCTTCTTCCTTAGAAACAGGAAGTTGACAAAAAGCCCCAAACATTTATTTTATTTCCCAAAATTGGGATGGTAGATGTCCAATAGGTTCTAAAAATAGTAAAAAGCCCTTCAACATGAATTTGATCTTTATCAAAAGATTCAATGGATTTAAATTTTGTCTGAAATTTGTCCAATATCCACCGAGTTAGGTTTGGAGACATCTTTGTACTCAATTTTCTAGGCCCTGAAAATATTACACCTGGAAAATTGTTTTGTTTCTCTTCCTTGATGGGATAAGTAATTGTAATAACACAAACATCCTTGACAGTAAAAACTCACTGTCATTGAACCATCCTATCTTTCTTTTATAACAGGAATTGGCATATTATCATCCATGCACCTTGTTGCCTGTTTTTTGTTTGTTTGTTTTTTGTCTTTTTGCCTTTTCTAGGGCCGCTTCAGCAGCATATGGACATTCCCAGGGGTCTAATCGGAGAGTAGCCACCGGCCTAGGCCAGAGCCACAGCAACTCGGGATCCAAGCCAAAGTCTATAACCTACACCACAGCTCATGGCAATGCCAGATCCTTAACCCACTGAGCAAGGCCATGGATCGAACCTGCAACCTCATGGTTCCTAGTCGGATTTGTTAACCACTGCGCCACAACAGGAACTCCTTGTTTTTTTGTTTTTGTTTTGTTTTTTTTTTTTTGGTTGTTTTTGTTTTTTTAATAATTTGTTGAGGCGAAATTCACATAACAGAAAATTATTTAGTACATTCACAGTGTTGTGCAACCACCATCTCCATATAGTTCCAAAACATTTCCATCATTTCAAAGTAAAATCCTGTACCCATTAAGCAATGTCTCCCCTTTTCCTCCTCCTCCCAGGCCCTCGAAACCACCTCACCTATTTGTGTTCTGTCTCTTTGGATTTATTTACTCTGGAGGTTTCACATAAATGAAATCACACAACATACAGCCTTTTGCATCTGGCTTCTTTCATTTAGCATAATGGTTTTCAGGTTTGTCCACATTACAGCATGTGTCAGTTCTTTATTCCTTTCCATGACTGAAAGTCATTCTTTTTTATGTATATGTAAAGATTTGTTTATCCACTCTTGGACACTTGAGCTATTTCCACTATTTAGTTATTGTGAATAGTGCTCCTACAAAACTACGTGTATATTTACTTGTTTGGATCCCTGTTTTCGATTATTTGGGGCATATACCTAGGAGAAGAACTGCTGTGTTGTATGGTAATTTTATAATTTGGAGGAACTGTCAAATTGTTTTCCACAGTGGCTACACCATTTTACCAGTTTTTATTTACACACACCATATTATTCCCACCAGCAAGGTATGAGGGTTGCAATTTCTCCACATCCTCATCAGCATTTGTTTTCCTTTTCTTAAAACAAAACAAAACAAAACAAAACAAAACTGCTATAGCCATCGTGGTGTCATTACCTGTTTTTGTGAATAAAGTTTTATTAGGACATAGCTATGCCTATTCCTTTACATGTGGCTCCTTTTGCTACAATGGCAGAAACTGTATGGCTCCCATACCTAAAATATTCACTCTCTGGCTCTTAGAGAAAAAGTTTGCTGAACTCTTTTTTTAGAAGATTAGCCCTTCTTTGTTCTATCATTTTATTTCACAGCTCTCAAAATAAGACCAAACAATATCACTATGACCTTGGGTGAGTTAGCTTATTTTTAGTCTTAAATTTCCTCATCTATAAAAAAATAGGGTAGGACTAGGTGATTTCCAAGTTCTCTTTTGGAACGTTATAATAATCTGAAAAACTATGATATTTCCAAAATAGGTATTTAATTTGCAGTTAATAATACTTCCTTATGTAGTCTGTAACTTGCTCAGCTATCTTCTGGCTTAAATCGATGCTTTCCTCTACTATCTCTTTGATCTATTCCTTATACCAACAGAGAACAGCAGCCAAGCCCAGCTCAGGTTGTTCTTTCTTCATACCAGTTGCAATGATTTGGTAGGGCTGTTTAGGAATATAAGAACAAACTACCCCAGGGAAATGCCCGGCTCCTCTAGTGAAGAGAGAAGGAATCATGTCAGAACAGAAGGAGGCATTGACAGGTTCTTAATTTAAAACCAAGTCCTCTTTCTCCAGCTCCTCAACCTGGTGAGGAGGCGGCAGGAAGAAAATGAAGGGAAAGAAAGGGAGTGAGAACAGGTTATTTAACAACACTTGACCGAAGGAACTGAAGTTGAGCATCTCATGCCGATAATCCATTCCCCAGAATACAAGCCCAGAGGAGGACCAGGGAACTTAGGCAGACACCTCAGTCTGAACTTCTCCAGCAAAGTTGGGTGTGGACAAGCTCATCTTCAAAATGGAGAAATGGAAATTAAGGGCCTGGCCTGTACTCACCGCAGGAAGTCTTTGCAGAACAAGGATGAGACCCAGATGTCCAGACTCCAATCCTGGCAAAGGAGGACCCAGGGCAGCGTTTGCTGAAGAGAGAAAAGCAGAGGTTTTGACCCACTTGAGCGGCGGAAATGTTACAGCAGCTGCTCAGCAGCCCTGATGCACGCAGTGTATCAGCTCTAGAGACAGCCCTGGGGCTGTAGTGTACCAGCTCCAACAGCTCTGTGGCTGCAGTGGATCAGCTCTTTCACCTGGAGAAAAACCAAAAGAGCACTCGGAGCATTGGAGAACTCAGGTTTATTATGCCGGCGGGCTCAGAGGAGAATGCTCTCCGGGGTCTGACCCCGGAAGAAGGGTTTCACAAGGCTTTTATGGGCTACCTCTTCCCCGTCCATGCTTGGCTGGTCGGACCAGAGTGAGGTCAGGCAAGGTAGTAGATGCGGAAACAAGTTTACAGAAGCAAATGCGTGGGGGAGGGTGGTTGGGGCAGTTGGCTGGGCTTTGCTTAGTCATCATGGCTGGGGGGTCTCTCCTTCCTACAGGGAGATTTTCTCCCACAGCAACGCAGCAGAGTGGAATGCGGGGTGCAGGGAGGAGTGTTCTGTGGGTTTGACCAGAATCGACATCGCCTGTCTTGGTCAGGAAGGACCCACCTGTCCTTAGGTAACGGTAAAACACACCAGGGCACTTCTTTCGTGCTTCGCCGTTTCACTTGCACACAGGGTGTCGCGTGGAAAGGCCTCACATGCAGCATGAAATGGCCAGGCCACCGGCCTCAGCTCCACAGAAGCGCCGCGCACGCACCTCAATCCAAGATGGCGGCGTGCAGAAGCGCTGCTCAGGGCCCTGCTCTGTGGAGCCTGAGCAGCGCTCGCGAGAACGCAACCCCCCTCCCCGTCCCCCCCCACCCCCCGTCCCCACTGACAAGAGCCTCACCACAGCCTTGTGTGGGCTGTGCTCTAGCTCACAGTCCTTCTCCATTACTTGATCAAAGAATACACCCATCCTTTGCCTCTGAACCCAGCTCAGTCTGAGTTTATAGGTGTGAAAGACACTGGGCAGAAAGACCCCTCTTGGGATCTGAATTGAAAGGGTGGGTAACAAAAGTCTTTGTGTTCTCCAGCTTTTTGTTTTTTGTTTTTTTCTTTTTATGGACGTTCCCAGGCTAGGGGTCAAATCTTGGAGCTACAGCTGCTGGCCTATGCTTCAGCCACAGCAATATGGGATCCAAGGCTCATCTGCAACCTACACCACAGTTCACAGCAACACCAGATCCCTAACCCACTGAGCGAGGTCAGGGATCAAACCTGCATCCTCATGGATCCTAGTTGGTTGGGTTCGTTAACCACTGAGCCACAAAGGGAACTCCTCTACAGCTTTATTAAGCTTTATTATTTATGATTTTCAAATAAAAATAGCATAGGAGTTCCCCTTGTGGTGCAGTGGAAACTCATCCGACTAGTATCCACGAGGGTATGGGTTTGATCTTTGGTCTCTCTCAGTAGGTCAAGTATTTGGTGAGTTGTCGTGAGCTGCAGTGTAGGTTGCAGACACAGCTTGGAGCCCACACTGCTGTGGCTGTGGTGTAGACCAGCAGCGGTAGCTCTGGTTCGACCTCTTGCCAGGAAACTTCCATATGCCGTGGGTGTCCTCCTAAAGAGAAAAAAAAAAAAAAGCATATATAACATACATAATACATTTTTTTTTCTTTTTAGGTGTAAGATGTGATTTAATACATGTATCTGTCATGAAATGATTACCACGACCAAGTTCATTAACACATCCATCATCTCACAGTAACATTTTTTTTCCAAAGTTCATTTTTAGAATCCAAGGTCACCTGCTACCTATGATATGCACCCTGAATCTCTGGCTGGTTCCACCCTGCTCCTCCCCACATTTTGCACAGGCTGTTTCCTCTGTTGGAAAGTGTAGGTCCTAGTCTCTGGCCAATTTCTACAGACCTCTCAAGACCCACGTTAAATGCCACCTCTTCCAGAAAGTCTTCCCCTAACTTCATACTTTCTCTCTTTTACCATAGCATGGATTGTACTGAACATGCTTCCCCTAGTAACTCCTTCCTTCACAGCTAGTCTGTGAGACTCTGGGGGACAGGCACTGGCTCTTCTATCTCTGCCTCCCTCCCTTTAGCTCCAAGCCAGCCCGCAGCAGGCACTCAATGAATGACGGGATGAAGAAATGAATGAATGAAGTGCCTTCCTTCATTCCATAGCTGAGCCCTGCCTGCTGCAGCTCCTCTGTACCTCAGAAATCCCTTCCTTTGTAGTGGGGATGCCTCTCCCTCTGAGAGCTGTCTCCCGAGGCCCCCACCTTACCTAATGCACAGGGGTTCAGCACCCCTCCCTGCTGGGTATTCTCACCATGGGTGCTTTTTGCAAGAGAGTAGAGTTTTGTCCCCATTACACTGCTGAGCTGGGAGCCAACACTGTCCTCATCTGGCTTTTCCTACCTCTGCTAAATGGTCACCACCTGCTCTGTCTATCAACTAGAAACATAGGCAGAATTCTTTCCCTGAGTTTTCACACCCACCAGTCACCAAATCCATATGGTGATTTCAATAATTTCCCTTCAATTCTCAATAATTTCCCTTCAATTCTCCCTCAATCACCTGACATAGAAGAGGCCACAGATGAAAGGGGGAGACAATCTCCTGACTGCTCCTCCTGCATACATCTATCCCCTCACCCGGCATCTGCACTTGTCTCTATTTTGCCCTTCCCTGCACACCTCCCTGGCTCAAAACACCTTCCCAATTCTCCCACTGCCAGCATAGCCACGTGCCTCTCTGCATGTACCTGTAGTATGGCTTCATCCCTAGTTACATGTAAACTCCCAGAGGGCAGCTTTCTGTGTGCTTCACTCACCTCTGTATCCCTAACAGCTCATACAGCGATTGGCAAGAGAAATGCTTTTAACATGAACATCTTTATGAACTGGATCATTGGCCTTAGGTAGGCATTATCGCTGTGGAAGTTCAGGGGGCAAAAGAAGTAAAACACTCACACTGAATTCCTACCTTGGGCCAGCTGAGGTCAGCCACGTATCTGCTAATTTCACATGTGAAACAACCTCATAACAAGCCCACCCAGACCTGGTATTGGTCATGGAAGCTGAGGGGGCTGAAAGGGTTGCTGGATGATGGTAGCAGCTGGAAGTGAGGGGAGGGCAGTAGCCAGTGATAAAGGGGCACCCAGGCAACACTTGGTAGAAATCCTGTACTCCTAGTCCTGTCTGCTGTGCGGTGATCACCAAGCAGGAGCCCCTTCTCACTCTGGCAGTGCACATCCATGTCTCCCTCCTGGCTGACCCCTTGTGAGAAGCATCATGGTACAATGGAAGAGCCATAAGGAACTGGACTCAAATCTCAGCTCAGCTGTTGCTAGCTCTGTGATCCCAAGCAAGTTACTTAACCTCTCTGGTCTTTAGATTCCTTTCCCCCAAAACAGAAATTTTTAAAAATTTAGCACAGGATTATTCATTCCTAGAACAAATATTGTGTTCAGTCCTCATTTATATCATCTCTGATCTAGCAATGGGAATACAATATCTTCCAAAATAATACATACTTAAATATTAGTTTCTTCACCTTTGCTATTTATTCCCTAGTCAAAAGTACAGAATCCTTAGAGAAACCCCCTCCATTCCTTCTTTCCTCCAGTGCACAGTATTTTGTCCTCCAAGTAAAGATCCTCTAATAGTAATAGTAACACCTAACATTGACCAGGTACTTACTATGAGCTAAGCATTATTGGAAGTACTTATATACATATTTACTAACTTAGTGATCACAACGCAGATTGGTTTTACAAATAAGAAAAAAAGGCACAGAGAAGCTAGGGAATTTGTCAAGGTCACACAGTTAGTGAATGATGAAGCTGGGATTTGAACACAGGCACCCCAGTTCAAGTCCAAGGCCTGAGCCAATACATTAGAGGTTATACATTTTAGCCTCTCTGGGTACCATGTCTTCAGAGCTGTCTCTCTCTTCCCCATCCCTTCTTTTCTTTTCTCTCTTCCCCTCAGCTGAAGAACTGGAGGTCACTTAGGTGACATGCTCAAAGTCACACAACTCCTTGTGGCATTTATCCTGACTCCCATTCCTGTGCCCTTCCTATGACACTGAGCAACACAAGATGATCAGTATGAAGTCAAATGTCTAAATTTTTTAAATTTTTTATAAGGATTTTTTTTTTCCATTATAGCTGGTTTACAGTGCTCTGTCAATTTTCTACTGTACAGCAAGGTGACCCAGTCACACATACATGTATACACTCTTTTTCTCACATTATCATGCTCCATCATAAATGCCAGGCATAGTTCCCAGTGCTACACAGCAGGATCTCATTGCTTACCAAATGTCTAAAACTAATTACTATTTTGAGTAAATAATTTATATGGCTTTCTCTCCCAGTTATACAAATCATTTGAAGGTATCAGATCTGAAGATTAAAAAAAAAATTCCATTAGATCCCACTATGTATCTTTTACTTTAATTAATACTGATCTGAAATGCCTGCTTTGTTTTTACTAATGTTGTTTGAATTTCCGCCCCTATAAATATTTGCACTGTTGTCTTAGTTTTAATTAGTTTCTGATGTTTTCCTTGGACTGGTTTTGTGATGGGATAGGAGTGGAGTATTTATAGTCTGATTTACCATCTGTGAAGCTCTGCATCCCCAAACTACTGTAGCCCCAGCTCAGAGACGACATTGATGTACAGTCAAAACAAGCCCAGGGTGTTCATGAACAAGGCAGTGCTCTGTCTCAGCTGCCAAATGACCCTGATGCACCCAGAGACAGCCATCGCATGGGTGATATTACAAACAAGGCTCCACCGAATCTTCCAGAACTTTGCCCTTGAACTGACACAAGGTCACCATAATCCAGAACCTAATTCCAGGAAGAATTTGTTCTTGGATCAAGGGGGTACTGAACCCAGGGAAGATAAGAGAGTGAATAGATGCTACTGAGAAACTGGGGCATAAGTCTACAGAGCCTGGTGAGGTGATAAACGAGACCTTGTAGGAAAAACACTATTTGCAGAAAGAAGAATTTCCCAGCTCACCTGTGTGAATCAATGAACTCTTCTGAGTTGTGATTTTCTTGGTTGTAAAATGAGGGTGATCATCTTGCTGATCACCCAGTGAACATATGAGGACATTAGGTAAATGAGATCAATTTAAAAACTATAAAATACTCTAGACATATGATGAATTGTATTATTGCTATTCTGTGCCGTGTATACAAAGGACATGGAAGTTCCACTGGAAGAACATATACAACAGTGATTCCCATTAAAGTGCACCGGAAAGAACAATGCAATTCATTATGAGACTTCTATTGCATTTTAAATTCAGGGGAAGAGGAGTTCCCGTCGTGGCACAGTGGTTAATGAATCTGACTAGGAACAATGTGGTTGCGGGTTCAATCCCTGGCCTTGCTCAGTGGGTTCAGGGTCTGGCATTGCTGTGAGCTGTGGTGTGGGTCGCAGATGCGGCTCAGATCCCACGTTGCTGTGGCTCTGGCATAGGCCGGCAGCTACAGCTCTGTTTGGATTCCTAGCTTGGGAACCTCCATATGCCACAGGAAAGGGCAAAAAGACCAAAAAAATAAAAATAAAAATAAATAAAAAATAAATAAACTCAGGGGAAGAGAAACAGCTTTGCAAGCCTAAGGTAACAAAAACACAGAAAGGCAGTGTTAGATGGGAACTTGACATCCACAAGGGCCCAGAGTCCAGGCACAAGGAGGGTGAGGCAAGTGAAATATGCAGCCTGGGAAGAGCTGACTTCTCCATGTGCACAGGGGAGACCAGAAGCAGTCACTGGGCTGCTCCCCCAGGTAAGGGGAGCTTGATGCCAAGGCAAATGTCAGTGGCTGCTACATCATGAACTGTGTCCCCCAAGTGCATGGGCTGAAGCCCTAACCCCATATATGACAACATTTAGAAATAGGGTCTTCAGGAGGAAATTAAGGTTAAATGAGGTCATAAGGGTGGGGCCCTAACCTAATAGGATTGGTCACTTTATACAAAGAAGAGATCCCTCTCTCTCTCTCTCTCTCTCTCTCTCTCTCTCTCGTCCCCGCCCCATTTCTCTTTGTCTCTCTCCCCTTCCTCTCTCCATCTCTCCCTCATAGGAAAGGCCATATGAGGACAAAGTAGCCAGCTATCTGCAAGCCAGGAAGAGAGGTCTCACCGGAAACCAAGCCCTGCTGGAATCTTGATCTTGGACTTTGCAGTCTCCAGTGGTTTCTCTTGTTTAAGCTACCCGATCTGTGATGTTTTGTTATGGCAGGCGTAAGAGACTAAGACAGTGAGAATAGCTTTATTTTCATTTTACAATTAAAAAAAAAATCAAGTTTTCTTTGAGATCTATTAATCTCTGCAATTTCCACCCACATACTCAATGAAAATGAAAAAAAAAAAAGTTTCAATGGAAAAGTCTTATTGGGTACCCTTTTTTTCATTTTTTAAATTACAGTTGATTTACAATGTTGTGCCAATTTCTGCTGTACAGCAAAGTGACCCAGGCATTCATACATATACACTCCCTTTCTTTTTTTCTTTTTTTGTCTTTTTGTCTTTTTAGTGCTGCACCCGCGGCATATGGAGGTTCCCACGCTAGGGGTTGAATCAGAGCTGTAGCTGCTGGCCTACACCACAGCCACAGCAGCGCTGGTTCTGAGCCGCATCTGCAACCTACCCCACAGCTCACAGCAACGCTGGATCCTTAACCCACTGAGCAAGGCCAGAATTGAACCGGTGTCCTCATGGATACTAGTCAAGTTCGTTAACCACTGAACCACAACGGGAACTCCCCCTTTCTTATATTATCTTCCATCATGGTCTATCTTATTTGGTACCCTTTTGTCTCAAGATGATAGCCTGGAGAAAAAGTGTAATTTCACAGCAAATTCTGCCCATCAATTCTTATCAGATTCCATCTGCTCTTTTAAGAGTTCAGAAAATCACTGGGCGCCAGGGTTGCAAAGATCTTAAGTATTACTCTCCAGTCGTCCACCTAAGTTTCGATTTTATTCCCATAGTTGGAAAGGCTAAACACTCACATGTTGGTTTTTGACCACCTGAGAGCATATCCTGGCTGCTATATTTCTTGGCTGTGGAAACCGAAGAAACTTAAAAAATCTCCAAGTCCTAGTTTCCTCATCTGTAAAATGCACATATTATTAATAATAACAAATCTACCTCGGGCTTCTTGTAAAGAAGAAATGAAATAACATACCCCAGTGTAATCTCTGGCACCTAGTAAGTGCCCAGTTAAGATTAACTATTAAGATCAATCTTAGAAAAGTCAGATATACAATACAAAATACTGGAGTTCCTGTTGTGGCCCAGCAGATTAAAAACCTGACATACTGCCCTTGAGGATGCGGTTTGATCCCAGGCCTGGCTCAGTGGGTTAGGGATCCAGCATTACTGCAAGCTGCAGCATTGATAACAGATGCAGCTTGGATCCGATGCTGCTGGCAGCTGCAGCTCTGATTCAACCCCTAGCTTGGGAACTTCCATATGCTCCAGGTGCCATGGCCTTAAAAAGGGAAAATAAATAAATTAAATGAAATAGAAAACATTCTGCAAGCAAGTTAAAGCTAGACCTCCCACTGGGTGTCACCCCTGGCACTCTATACCCACCAAGTAGTCAGCTATTGCTCTGTAAAGCCAATTAATCAAGTATTTATCAGAGTGAGGGGAGGGAAAGGTATTAAAGGAGAATGACGATAAAATCCATTTAAAGAAATCCAATTCGCTAAATCCTTTCACTCATAAATCCTTTCACTCAGGACGATGTACTTACTGCCGTTCAAAAACCTTACTCCTATGATTTTGAAGGGAATGTCAACAGAGAGACTTGCATGGAGCAGGCCCCTCCCCAGACTGGAGTATGGGTGACTCTGGGGGGCTGCGGGGATGGGGGGGGACACCCATGGCCACAGGAAACAAATATGGTCCACCTTCCTCAGACCCTGATTTAATGAATGCAAATGTCTGCATGCCTTCTTAAAAGTCAAAATATGGTACTTCAAAGAACTTTCTGGCATGCCTTATTCCATTTCCAGGTGTGCCTCCATTTGGGCAGGGGCTGTAAACTCTGCTCTGGGGTGGGGGTGGGGGGTGTTTGCGGTTCGGGCTAGAGGAAGAGCCTATACCAGGAGGCACTTCTCGCCTGGATTATCCCAGCTGTTTCCTCCTTTCCAGCAAGCCAATCGGGCACAGCCCATCCTTCCAGAGGAAATACCTTCAACCCGTCTCTTTGGCCTAGGGGGTGAAGTCCACGTTTCTTTAACTTGACACGAGACAGCCTCGTAAGCCTTTGAGATCCGCGGGCTCCCCACATACCGCACTCCCTCCCCCGCTTCGACCCCTCGACCCTGGGATCTCTGGCCTCCATCGAGCCAGCCCTGTGCCGTCACTCTCGCCTCCGGCGCCTCTGCCAGGCTGCCTCGCCCCCCAACCTTGGCTCGACTCCGACATCTCATTCTAAATCCCTTCCAGTGCTCTGCTTTCCCCACCCCCACCACACCACGGAGGTCGGAACACAGAACAAGTTTTACACGCTAAATACTGTCTATTTAGCCACCAGTGGCAATGGCTCAAATTAGCATTGAACTGGCTGTCAGGATGGCGACTACAATTTTGTTCTCATTTCCTTTTCTAATTTGCGGAGAAATTTTCTTCATGATGATGAACTGCTCTTTTGAAACGAAATCTCAGCAGATTTTATTTCCAAGCGGAATTAAAACAGGAAGTGAGACTCCACTGTGACAAAAGTTACATTTAGAAACCAAAGTGTCCTCATCTCCTGGCTCCCCAGGGGCAGAATGACTCCCCAGGGCTCCCAGCTGGGACTCCCGTGAAATTCATTTCAAGAGGTTCTGGCTGGCGTTTATTTCACTCCAAGACCTGAGCAAAACGTCGCAGGGTTTTAAATGCCAAAGAAAGTCCCTCTAGACTCTCAATGAGATCGTGGGAAGCCAGGGGCTGCAAGAGAGCCAGGCTGGGGGCCAACTGAAGCTTAGAAAACCCGAAAGTGTTTCTTTCATTGAAAAAAAAAAATCCTTTTGTGGAGGAAGTCCTGTGTGCCCAAGCAAGTTCTGACTTCACTAAAACAGCTGAGCTAAGCTCTGCCAGCCTCTTCCAGAAAGAGGGAGAAGCCTGTCTTCTCTCCGCACCGGGGCCCAGTGAATTGACAATGAACTCTGTTCCTCTTGTAAATAACAAACCCAACTCTATTCACGTTTACCCCAATTTCTTAGTAGGGACCAAAACTTCTGTCATGACATCACTGGTTCCCAAATGCTGCTGCTTCTGGTTTTGTCCGATTTTGTTCATTTATTTTGTTGTTTTGTTTTTCCCACAGCTGGCAGTGAACAAGGATCAATAAATTAGTGAGCAGGGAAAAAGAAATCGACAAACCGTCCTGAGAACACAGGAGTCTGCCAAAGCCAACAGAGAAGGCTGTGAGACAGAGCAGTTTTCTCCCATTCTTATAAATATGCAATCACTTTATCCGGTCCCTGGACTCTACAGCAGCTCATTCATTTTTGTTGTTGTTTTTGTTTTGTCATTCATTCATTCATCCATTCATCTAACAGTTTTTGAGCTGTTACTGCATTGGAAGTCATCCATTATCACAACTTTAATGGTCCTTAAACTTTAGTGTCTCACAGTCACCCTGTGACTTGCTAAAATACAAATAGCTAGACCAGAACCCCTGAGTTTCAAATTGCAATTGCGTAGCAATGAAGTGGGGCCCTGGAACTTGCACTTCTTAAAAATTCCCAGTTGGTACAGATGTTACTGGCCCCAGGAGTTCACTCTGAAAAGCACTTCATGTATATATGGGCCACCAAATCCTTTGGATGCCCAGAATGTAGAAGATGCTCAATAAATATTCATTAAGGTGAATTGAAGCTGCTTTGAGAAAATCCTGGGCTCTGAGATAACAGATTGGTTTGTACAAACATTGACACATTTTCCCAGCTGAGATAGAGACACAGTGGGCAAGAACAAATTTACAAAGCAGGGTGCTCTGGTTTATAGACCAAAGGTTAGGTTGAGGAGAGTGTATTCTACAGCTGACTTATTGGTGAACTGACACAGATGTGGACACCTCAGTGATTATTAAGTAAAAACAGAAAAATCATTTTTATCATCTTTACCACGTGCCCCTGCAGTCACCTCCTTCTTTTCCTCCTTCCCTCTTCCACCTTTTTCCCCCTATCTAGCCCTCCCCCCACTTCTCTTCCATCTCTACAAGGCTATCAGCTAATATTTGCATGCATACTTTGAGTTCTTGGAAGAGGAAACTGTATTGTTGCCAAATGATATAAATATTTTCTCTCTGTTCTTTAAGGAGATAGACAGGGCAATATTATCATCCCCCCAAAATTGTCCTCTTTATAACATCTTGCTTATCATACTTTAGAGTAAACAAAAAGCCCAATTTTTTTATGACCTCGAAGTCCATAATCTAAGGTGATTTGTGGTGTGGGTTCGCCCGTTGGCTATTTTATTTTTTGTTTTTTAAAAAATTTGTGCATATAAAACGTGTGCATATAAAATAAGTAGGAAAAGAGCAATTTAGACATAAAATATGTCAATGATAACTGCAGAGAAGGCATGTAGAACAATGGCAAGAATACAAGTGAGGATTCGTCCAATGTTTCAAAGCCCCTGGGTTCTCCTAGGACATAATGTATGCCAAAAAAGAAACAAAAGTTGCCTAACTTAATAATTCAGGATTGATGACTGATAGGTGGCAAATTGGTTATGGATGATATGGAAAAGCCATTTATTTTCTTAGGAATGAGCTTTTGATTCAATGGAGCTTCAAATAATACTTATTCTCTTGAACAGAAGACTGGGAAGATTTTAATAATGACTGGGAAGATTTTAGTAAAACTTGAACTGTGGTGCTATGGGTTAAGAACAAGATTACAGTGGCTTGAGTAGCTGCAGAGGCATGGGTTCAATCCTGGCCTGGAGCAGTGGGTTAAGGATCCCATTGCTGCAGCTGTGGCATAGGTCACAGCTGTGGCTGGGATTCGATCCCTGGCCTGGGAACTTCCATATGCCCAGGTTTGGCCATTAAAAAGACAAAAAAAAAAAAGAGAGAGAGAGAGAACGGGAGACATGAACGTGTCTCAATGTAGAACAGCTTCCAACACATATTTCTTCCAACATATATTTATGTTATATATGATTTATCCATCCCCTACCTTCCAATTTTATATAGGTTAAAATCTAGTTAAAATAAGTATTAAGAGCAGTCTAAGAGAAGGGAAGGAGCACTGGAATATCACAAACTGATATCCAGGGGGAGGTGAGGAGAGGGCACTGTTGCTAGGCAACTGACTTCAATCCCAGCAGCTGCCAACTCAGCTCTGCAAGGGTCTCCTTTCCCTCCCTCCCCTCTTTCATCCCCTCCTTTCCTCACCTGATAGAGTCAAGGAAAAGATCACCTGGGAGGGTGGGAGTGAGGAGTGAGAGGTTTACTGAGCAAATCTCACATCTGGGACAAAGCTATGATCTGGTTTCTAAAACGCATTACAGATTGAAATTTATTTTCCTCTTTTGGAGAAAACATGCTGGCATTAAGTTGAGGTTGTGACATGCTCATTTTGCTATCAAAGACTTGAGATCTGAAAGGTCCTCCAGAGAGGAGTAGCCATGTTTTTGAAACAAATTATCCCCTGATGAGACGCTCATAACAGAATCTGGAATCAGATGGGGGCTTCAGGGTAGGAATGGTACGTTCTGCTTTGGTTTTTGAGATGATCGTGGGATATCCACATATTTATGTCTGAGAAGGGTGGGACTGGAGGCAACTGAACTGTCTGAAGCGAAGACCTACATTTACGGGTCGTCAGCTGGTTATAAGTGGAGGTTGAAGCCCAGACGGCAGACCAATCGCAGCCGAGGGATGGTAGTTTGAGAAGAGAAGTAGCCGCAGGAAGACATGCCAGGCAAGGATGCAGACAATGAGCAGCTGGAGAGGTAGGAGGTGAAGGAGGAAAGTCAGGACAGGAACCATGCAGTGTTTTGAGGAGGAAGTGAGGACAGGGCAAATGCCAAGGAGAGGTTGAGGAAGATGTGCCAAGAGGACCTAGCACAAGTTAGCCATAGGTGATTGTGGTGGGTCGGTGAGTTCTGTCCCCCTTGTGCCTGGAGTGATGAGGCCCCGGTCGGCCAGTTTGGTCAAGTCACTTAACTTCTGTGGGTCTCTGGTGGCTCATCTATAAACTGGGCATGATAACAAGCTCCTTCAGGACAATTCTGAAGATCACTAAAAAAGGTTCTCAGTGTCTTGATATCTTCATGCCTTCTGTCTTCATCGTCCCTCACCCGGTTCTCATCCTCAGAGCTCATCTGACAATCTCCTGCCTCCCGTGTCATTTGAGCCTCTCTCTGCAAGTTCCTCTATATTTAAATTTATTGTGAATACCTTATTCTGAGGCAAGCATTTGTGACAGCAGAGTGCTGCTCTGCTTCCCCCATCCTGTACTTCCCAACTCTCCTGTCAAAGCACAATCCCCCCCACCCCAGATCTCAGTTCTTCCTTCCAACTTGATGTGTCTTCTGTGGATGTTGATGGAGCAAATGAAGTAAAAGTCTTCCTTGAGACAAACTGTCCTTTGAGTGATGTTAAGTGACCCTTCAGTTTTCTCCACCAAAAGGATGCATGGTTGCTAGGAAACCAACAGCAGGTGTTAACCAAACCTCACATGAAAAAGCTCCCAATCTAAAGCACTGTAATTATATTCAGAAGGATTTTTAGCTGCTGTTTCATTATAATCTTTCAAAACTTTAGCTTAAAAAATATTTATTGAACCTGTACACGCAAGTGTAACAGAGAAGAACAAACCTGCCTCCATATTGGATCTATTCCTTTAGTTCCAACCTTTGTGCTCTGGTGCCTGTGCTTGGTCATGCTGGCTCTGCACCTTTTGTAAAAGAATGTTGCCTATAGCTTGAAATATACAGGATAGCCCATTCTCAAGGTTCTGACCTTTAAAGATATAACACTTTTCTATTAAAAACTTGCAGAACAGAGAATAATATTTGTTTTGCTAGAAGTAGGAACTTTGTGACCACACCTGCGTGAACAGCTGCAAGAACAATGGGATTCTGGCATCAGAAAGTTTGCAACAACAAACCATACCCCCTTCCCTTTTAGTATAAAAGAAGCCTGACTTCTAATAGGGGTAAAATTGTTCTTTGGGACACTAGTCTACCATCTTCTTGAGCTGCTGGCTTTCTGAATAAATTTGCTATTCTTTGCCCCATCAACTTCTCTCTTGACTCACTGTCCTGTCATGCATCAAGCAGTATGAGCTTAGGCTCTGTAACACAAGGAACTTGCAAAGCACAAACCTGGCCATGGCGTTCCTTAACTCGAAAGGCTTTGGTGGCCTCCCACCCACAAAAGGATGTCAAAACTGCTTATTCTGACTTAAAAAGTCAGCCTCGTATTATAACATTCCCTAGTCCAGCCTCGCTTGGCCGCTATTCACTCTTCCACTCAATCTCTTGGGTCTTCCTGAAATCCCACTCTGCTCTTGCAGTGACTTGCCATTCTTCAAAACCTCACTTAAAAGATACTATTAAGTCCAGATAGAATGAATTGCTCATTCCTGTTCATTGATGATTTCAGGTGTGCATCCCTTCATTCAACAAAGAGTTTTGTCTGCTATGTACCGAGCATATCTGGTTTGCCTTCTTTCTATAGGTCTGTAATTGTGCTATGCCTGCCTCTATCATAAGGATTTCCCATTGCTGACAAAACTACAGCAACTGGTAATTCTTTGATTTCACAAATTATGGTCCTGACTTAATAAATACATAGTCGAGAATTTTAAAATTTAAAAAGCCCCTAATAATTATCCCAGAGTAGTTTTTAAAAAATTATATACGCTCTGTTACCCAATGATGCTTAGCACAGCCATAGGAGATGTCCTTCTACAGTCAGGCTTTGTTCAAGTTTTATTAAATTTAAGTTTCCCCAGGCTTCTACCCAATAGGGTAAGTATTGTTTGAAGCTCTGAGGAATAAAAAACTCATTCCTAAGGAAATAAATGGCTTCTCCACATGAGCCATAAACAATTCGCCAGCTATTAGCCATCAATCCTGAATTATTAAGATAGCCAACTTGTGTTTTTCTTTTGACACATGCTTAAAATTCTCTCTAAATCTCTGTGCATAAACAAGCCTCAGTTAATGCAGCCCTTGCACTTTCCCTGCTGCCACTGGAACAAAACATCTGATGGTGTAGTGCATCTTTGAAAAGTCTCCACTCTGCCTCCTTTATAGATGTTCCCTTGAGTTGCAGTACATTTCCCAGCATGAGCCTAAATTATAACCAGTTGTATTGCCAGAGTCAAGTGAAAAAAGCAGAAATTTGAGTATTTTGGAGGGAATTTAATATTGGAAATTCAATATATAAGTGATGAAAGAGTGGAAAAGCCAAACAGATTAGCAACATCTGGGAGCTGCTAAGGCTGAGAGGGCAAAGGCAGTAGAGGATGAGGATGAAGCCTGGAAATGGGAACTACCTGGCAAAAGCCAGTACCAGAGAGAAGGAAAATCTATAACCAAAGACATCGCCCAAGATGGAGAGAGAAGGGAAAAAGCACCATGGCCTCTACCCTTTTCCCCCAATCTTCCAGGAGCTTCCATTGGCCAAAGAGAAGTTGCATCAAGCCAGAGGCAAGGAACCTGAGAATGGAATTCCCTGAAATAGCAGATAAGAGCAGGGGAGAGGCAGGGGATGGGCGTGACAGCAAACAGGAACACAATCCATGCCTTTGAGCCCTAGAGGTGAAGCTCTGGCACACCAAGTGTTGCCCACTTCTGACTCAGGCACCTTCACAGACCTCCTCAGAATCACACAGGCAACAAGCCCTAGATAACTAGGTATAAGTAGGTATTGAAAGGCATCCCCATCATGGCTCAGTGGTTAATGAAACTGACTAAGATCCATGAGGACGCCGGTTCAATCCCTGGCCTCACTCAGTGGGTTAAGGATCCATCGTTGCCGTAAGCTGTGGTGTACGTCGCAGACGTGGCTCAGATCTGGCCTTGCTATAGGCTGGCAGCTACAGCTCCAATTCGAGCCTTAGCCTAGGAACCTCTATATGCCTTGCGTATGGCCCTAAAAAGACAAGAGACAAAAAATAAATAAATAACTAGGTACTGACAAACATGCTGCCTCTCTTCTCCAGGAGGGCTGGCCAACTTTTGGAAAATACCAACCTAAGTTTTGTTTTCCTAAGTTTTTTTTTTTTTGGCCATGCTGCAGCATGTAGAAGTTCCCAGTCCCAGGATCAAACCTGCACCATGGCAGCAGACACCTCAGAATCCTTAACCTGCTGAACCACCAGGGAACTCCCTTAATTAAATTTTAAAAATACTTTTCCATGAGAGTTCCCATTGTGGCTCAGTGGGTTAAGAACTCAACTAACATCCATGAGGATGCAGGTTTGATCCCTGGCCTCTCCCGGCAAATTAAGGATCCAGCATTGCCACACCTTGCAGCATAGGTCATGGCTCAGATCTGGTATGGTGGCTGTGGCATAGGCTGGCAACTACAGCTCCAGTTCAATCCCTAGCCTGGGAACTTCCATATGGCACGGCATGAAAAAAAATACTTTTCTAAAGTAGAAATTAAGACCTCTGCATTATGATCATGTCTCATGTTTATGTTTCAATGGGTTTTCCAAAGTTTATCTCCAATGAATATCTTTTTTCAACCTTAATATTCAAATATCTGCTCCAAAATAGTCCTATTTTTGTCACATTAACTCCCTAGAGGCTTTTCTTGGTTTCTTTCTATGTTTAGGGGAACTTTCAAGACCATGTTGAGAGCTTTAGGCAAATTTAAGTAATCTCCTTTAAATTAGAAAGAAACTGCAGGATTCCTTTGCTAGGCTGAGCCCCAGTCATCTGAAACTCATTTGCCCAAAACATTTAGTATGTACTCCTGGGAAATTCTGTGCATGCTGAGAAGATCTGAACCAGGTAGTGTAAGAGAAATCTGCTAAAAATCACCTAGAATAACAGAAAGCAATAGAAAAAAATCAGATTTCTATTCAAACTAAACAGGACTATTAAAAGCATGTTAACTTTTGGAAACTGTAATCTTCAGAAACTTTTGTCGGAATCCCTGCTGTGGTGAAGCAGGTTAAAATTCCGACTGCAACAGAACACTGTAAATCAGCTATAATGGAAAAAATACAAATCATTATTAAAAAATGAATTCTGACTGCGGAGCCTTGGGTCACTGCGGAGTCACAGATTTGATTCCCAGCCCAGTTCCATGGGTTAAAGGATCTGGCATTGCCATAGCTGTGGCTCAGATTTAGTCCCTGGCCTGGGAACTTCCATGTGCCCTAGGTGTGGTCATAAAAATTTTAAAAAAGAAACTCTCGTCTATACTTAAATCACAATATACAACCTCTTCACTATTTTACAACCATCTTATTAATTTTTTTGAACAGCTCATAACTCCAACATCTGACGATAACCTTTGATGCCTACCTTGTATGAAGATGTGTGCATGCGCGCGCGCGCGCATGTGTGTGTGTGTAAAGCAACCTTGTGGATGTACCACGACTGCAGTTTTATATCCTGATTTTTATCACGTATCATTTTATTTTGAGGATTTTCCCATACTTTAATTTTCCACATTTAAAATATCATTTTAGGGAGTTCCCGTTGCAGCTCAATGGATTAAGAACCTGACATAGGGAGTTCCCGTCATGAATAAGCGGTAACAAACCCGACTAGTATCCATAAAGATTCAGGTTCAATCCCTTGTCTCACTCAGTGGATTAAGGATCTGGTGTTACTGTGAGCTGTGGTGTAGGTCACAGATGTAGCTCGGATCCCATGTTGCTGTGGCTGTGGTGTAGGCTGGCAGCTACAGCTCCAATTCGACTCCTAGCCTGGGACTTCCATATGCCGCAGGTGAGGCCCCAAAAAAGGCAAAAAGCAAAAACAAAAACAAAAATTAATCACAAAAATAAAAAAATCATTTTAATTAGCTCAAAATCTATTGAATGGCTGCACTATAATTTATTAAATTATTTCCCTTTTGTTAGATCTTTAGGAACCATGTTGCCACTTATGCCTTGACAAGCTGATATGAAAAGACTGGTTTTTCCATCTATAAAGAGGAAGTAACATCATCCTGAAAGAAGCTGGCATTTCCTCTTCTCTGCCTTTAATTATTTCTTAGCTGTCTTTCGTTTCACACTAACATACTAACTGCATTTGAAGGCTTCTCTTTTTGTTATACTGAAGACTAGGAGTGAGAAAAGAGGCCACCACCTAGGGGAACTTGACTAAAGGTGTGAATAATTATTAAATTATTTTATGGAATATTTTAATGGAATTATTAATTACTAAATGGATAATTACTTGTAATGGATAATTATTAAAGTGATGACTTGGAAGAAGATAAGCTTTGTTCTTGTTCTTTATAGATTGCTGACATATTTAAGAACATATATACCTATTTATTTATATATATATATATATACATATGTGTGTATATATACATCTATAGATGTATATTTATATATAGGCACATATGTATAAATATATACATTTAGATGCTTAGAGACCCTGGTTAAGTGAGTGATGAATTATGAGTGCCACAGAAGGCTATGATTAAGGGCCTGATTTATTTGGACCTATTTGCTTTCCTTGTTCCTTTTGTATTTGTTTGTAGATATCAGTGATTTGGAGCAAGATTGGCCTGGCAAAGAAGCGCACTGAAAACTATCTTATTAATAAGCACATTTATACTTTTGCTATATTTATACTTTACCTTGTATATTTACACTACACCTTGTATATTTACATACTGATAGAAAAACAAGAATTATGACAAAAACATAGGACTGTTGTGAGGATTAAATGAGATGACGTATGAAGAATTCAGCTCAATGCCTGGTTAATAGAATGCTATTAGCATCTGCACCCTTATCTTCATCTGAATAGGGCTTCATAGCTTACAAAGAATTTTCACACACATTTGCTCTTTTTTTTTTTTTTGCTTTTTAGGGCTGCACCTACGACATAGGGAGGTTCCCAGGCTAGGGGTCAAATCAGAGCTACAGCTGCCGGCCTATGCCACAGCCACAGCAACACCAGATCTGAGCTGCATCTGTGACCTACACCACAGCTCATGGCAAGGCTGGATCCTTAACCTGCTGAGCAAGGCCAGGGATGGAACCCGCAACCTTTCGGTTCCTAGTTGGATTTGTTTCCACTGCACCACAACAGGAACTCCCACATTTGCTCTTTTAGTTGGCACAACAATTCAGAAGGTAGGCAAGGATGTGGATCTTTTTTGTCTCAAAGTCCTTCTACCCTGCGACTCATGATGGTGACTTACTCATCTGCTGAGGGCCGTTGAAATGTTCTTGCTGGACTCAATTATTATTGACTATGACTTTGGCAAAAGCAGACGGAATGAGTGGAAAAACCTGGCAAACTATTCTGGCAGAGACAAAGGATTCAGACTCTCTTCGAATGAACTGTTTGATTTAGGCAAATTCCTTAAATCACCGTCAGTATTTGGCTAGTGTCAATAATAATGATAATAATACCATTGCACTCTTGAAGCTAGGCTTAATGTTAGAAGCACAAAAGAAGATAAAGCAGTCAAAATTACACCTTTTTAGGAGTTCCCGTCCTGGCTCAGTGGTTAACGAATCCGACTAGGAACCATGAGGTTGCGGGTTCGGTCCCTGCCCTTGCTCAGTGGGTTAAGGATCTGGAGTTGCCGTGAGCTGTGGTGTAGCTCACAGATTCGGCTCAGATCCCAAGTTGCTGTGGCTCTGGTGTCGGCCGGCAGCTACAGCTCTGATTTGACCCTTAGCCTGGGAACCTCCATATGCCGCAGGAGTGGCCCAAGAAATGGCAAAAAGACAAAAAAAAGAAAAAAGAAAAACAGAAAATGTTCCGACAAGAGCTTTCTAAATAACAGTGCACTTACTAATTGGATATAAGCGTCTCCACATTTCTTTGGAGAGTCTGCTATGGGCATGGTTAGCACCTTCTTCTTTCTGCTGGATCTGCTTTCAGGTCAGGTGTACAGGGAGCCTTAAAACTGTTCCTAACACAGATCTATACTATTTTTAAACACCCATCTCGAAGCAAAAAAGTTGGAGGGGAGTTAATATTGGGGAAAAAAAACCCCAAGGGACTAGCCATAATTCAGTGAGAGTCTGGCTGAAAAGTTGCATCCCAGGTCAAGGTCATGGCTCCTAGAAAGAATTGAAAAGCCCAGGGGCTTCAGAGTCAATGGTTTGGCACTTATGAGTGTTCCAGGTCAAGCTTAGTGTTTACATGGTTCATCAATTTGTTTTTCAAGAGCTGCCCCAAAGTCAGCAGGGATAATCAATTCTAACCACTGGGCAATCAAATAGTCAGCAGACATCCCATGAGGGTGCGAAGGAAGAAGGCAAGACATACCATTTGATTGTCCTAATCCTTTAAGAACCAGTCATGACAGAACCAATCATTCTGATCTCCCACTGCTGCCTATTAGCACTCAACCATTAACTGACTCAACATGTGTTCCCCTCATTTCCAAAATATTTTTATAGTCACAACTGAAAAGCAATCTCTTAGGCTCATTAAGTGCTGGGATGGGAACTGTAACGCAAGTACATCAGCAGAAGGACATATACCTTTTCCAAGTGGGTGGGTCAGGCAAAGAACAAAATAGGAGGGCTCCTTAAGTCACAGACCCAGATTTCCAGGCTGGTGGAAAGTTTTCAGGGACTACAAAGAGAGAAAGAGAAATGATAGTTGGACAGTGTAAAACTATGTTAGGAAAGATGTGGCTGTCAGTTGCCTAAAACAGATCACCAAACTAGCACAGAGAAAACATGGAGCAGGAATGAGACTTGCATGATCCAAATAGCTTCTTCAAGACTCCCTCTGCTACAAACAGACCATCTGATAAATTCTTGATCTGTTGGGACATTTTTGTCTCAGGATATAGAGGAAGCAAGGAAATCAGCTGCCACACTGGACTCAAGTCTGGGAACCAGAAGCAAGCAGGGATATGAAAGGGTGGAGTCCTGGAGAATTAAGCCAGTGTTTCACTTTCATCCTTGTTGACTTCACACACACACACACACACACACACACACACACACACACACACACACAGAGAGATATCCAAAAGTTTATCAGAAAGCTGCATACAATGAATGATGTCTGTAATTTGCTTCAAAATTATCTCATAACAGCAGGAAGTGGGTGGAGGGTGGTAGGTGCAGGTACAGAAGAAAACAGGATTGTCTTTGAGTTGATCATTGTTGAAACTAGGTGACTAATCCTCTGGGGTTCACGACACTACTCTCTCTATTTGTATATGCTTGACAATACCCATAATAGTAAGTAAAACAAAACAATATATGATATTCCAAAGCAAAAATAAAACCCCTAAAAGGAAGAATAACCTAAAGATATGAAAAGCTTTCAAAAAAACAGCTGGAGTTCCTGTTGTGGCTCAGCGGGTTAAGAATCTGACTAGTATCCATGAGGATGCCAGTCTGATCCCTGGCCTCACTCAGTGGCTTAAAGAATCTGGCATTGCCGCAGCTGCAGCATAGGTCACAGATGCGGCTCCAATCTAGGGTTGCTGTGGCTGTGGCCTGCAGCTGCAGCCCCAGTTCAACCCCCTAGCCCGGGAACTTCCACATGCCAGAGGTGCAGCCCTAAAAAAGGAAAAAAAAAAAAAAAAAGAGAGAGAGAGAGAGAGAAACACTCAGAGATCCCTGATGCACAGTGGGTTAAGGATCTGGCACTGTCACTGAAGCAGCTCATGTCGCCACTGTGGCACAGGTTCAATTCCTGGCCTGGGAACTTCTACATGCTGTGGGTGCCAACCCCCCCACCCCGAAAAAGAAACAGTCTATTGACAGAGGCGAAAACAATCCCATTTCGGGAGAAAGCATGTTTTTGGAGTGTGGGGTGGGGAGATAGTATCAAAAACTGTGTGACTCAACTAGGAGCCACTTGGAAATGCATGGAAGCATTTTTACTTGTTCTAATGCTGGGTGTGGTGCTGGTTCTCAGGGGTGGAAGGCCGGGGATGCCAAAAGTCCTTTAACCTGAGGACCACAGAATTGTTCCCCTAATGCCAGTAGTGCCCCCACTGAACAGAACTGATGAAACCAAAGTGACAAAGTGGACACCAAGGAACTCTTCTATTAACCTGATCTGAAAAGCACATGGCCCACAAATGAGAAGGATAAATAGTAAGGGATGAATGGGTTTGATCCTTGGCCTCACTCAACAGGTTGGGGATCCACCGATGCTATGAGCTGTAGTGTAAGTCACAGATGTGCTCGGATTGGATCCCGAATTGCTGTGGCTCTGGCGTAGGCCAGCAGCTACAGCTCTGATTCAACCTCTAGCCTGGGAACTTCCATATGCTGCCGGTTCGGCCCTAAAAACCAAAAAGAAAAAGAAAAAAAAATCCAATTTTCTCTGGCACTCACGAGCCACATGCCCAGAGTTTGTCTCCTCCCCCCATTTCCAGACTTAGATGGAATACTCCCTACAGGACATAAGATCTGGCATCTCAAATGGCTACTAGCCACCTAGGAGTGTGGAGGAGTTAATGCTCTGAGGGTAGCATTTGACTAATGGGAGATGGGAGAAAGCCAAGCAGATAAATTCCCCCTTCTTCCATCCCTTCCCGGAATTGGTGCAAGACACCATTTCTCCAGTTCAGCCAATGAGAAGACCTCCAAGTAGCCAGTGGACACACCTTCTATGCCTCTTCTAGGTTTGTCATGAACGAGGCTTAATCTGCTATCACCTTGTGTTACCTCCCGTTTTTCCTCACCTCACATCCCTTTTCTTATTCTCAATGCCCTGGGTTTGCACCACCCAAATAAAAAAGATCAGTTCTTAAAAAAATAAAATAAAATAAAATAAAAATAAAGACCCATATAGAATTGTAAGAAAAGGTTCAAGAAAGTTAAGGATTGAACAAGAGGACATTTGCCAAGATTCAAAAGTCGACATCATATTGAGGTAGAATAAGAATATAATCTTTGCAGGTTTCGGAAAGAGGGCTGAGCTTCCTATAATCCAGAAAGGAAGCATCACCAAGAACTTAGGCCCACAACCCAAGGAGGCTGTGCTTGCACCACTCCTTCTGGAAGACTCAACCCTTGCCTCAGGATCTGGGAGGCATCCTGTTCCCATTCAGGAAAATCTACTAAAAGGCAAGCCCGTGGCTCCAGCAGTGGGTGAACAAGCCTGACCTCTGGAAACAAAGTTCCTGGTCTGGCCTCTCACACTGTGGATCACGTCCTCATTTCAAAGAACTCCTGGTCTGATTTGGAGAAACAAGACACACTGAAACATAATTTTGAATGTCGGAGTTCCCATCTTGGCTCAGTGGTTAATGAACCTGACTAGTATCCATGAGGACGAGGGTTCAATCCCTGGCCTTGCTCAGTGGGTTAAGGATCTGGTGTTGCCATGAGCTGTGGTGTAGGTCGTAGACGCGGCTCACATGCTGAGTTGCTGTGGCTGTGGTGTAGGCTGGCAGCTACAGCTCCAATTCAATCCCTAGCCTGGGAACCTCCATATGCCTCAGGTATAGCCCTAAAAAGACAAAAGACAAAAGACAAAAAAAAATTCTGAGTGTCAAAAAACATCATGTGCTATCACTTACATGTGGAATCTAAAAAAAAAGATGCAAATGAACTTATTTGCAGAACAGAAACAGATTCACTGACTTTGAAAAAGTAATGGTTACCCAAGGGGACAGGTTGCGGAGAGAGGGGGACCTGGAGGTTTGAGATGGAAATGTTGTAAAATTGGGTTGTGATGACGGTTGTACAATTATAACTTTTAAAAATGAAAAAAAACAAAAAACAAAAAACTCACCATATCAGCAGGTTAAGGACCCGTCATTGTCTGTGGGTTTGATCACTGGCCTTGCTCAGAGAGTGAAGGACCCAGTGTGGACATAAGCTGAGGCATAAGTCACAGATGCAGCTCTGATTCAACCCCTGGCCTGGGAACTTCCATATGCTGCAGATGTGGCTGTAAAAAGAAAAAACAAAACAAAAACAAAAAACCCCAACCAAACAAATTAGATTAAGTCTTAAATGAGTTGCATAGATGGTTCACCACAAGGAAGGGTATAGCCGTGGCTGGAGTCAGCAGGGAGTGAAACAAAGGGGGTGTAATCCTCATCTTAAAAGAGGGGCTAGTTTTGAATAAGCATTAAAAAAAAGAGAGCATGCAATTGCAGAAAAGTGCAGAATCACAAGGGGAGCAGGGAAGAAAACTTAAAAAGGCCTCATCCTTGGACCATGTCTTGACCTAGAACCTAGGCACCCTAGCAACGTGCCTGGCGGGCATGTGTGTGAACTCTGGCCTTCCTGTCTCGCTCAGCCCTGAGCTCTCTCTGGGCTCCGGAATTCCGTGGTGCACCAGCCTCTGACTGCTGAGGCCCCTGAGTTTTTCCTGTTCTCTGGCCTCAGATCTCTCAGATCTCTTTTGGCCAGTTGCCACAGTGCCTCGGCCTGATACAAGGAAGTGCCACTGGTCGCCCGTGGATAAACGGCTCAGATACCATCCCAAGAAAGGGAAGGAGCACAGCGTTTTACCTGAGAGGGAACTGCAATCATAATCTTTGGGTGTTTCATGTAGTCAAATCCAGAAGAAAATCTGTCCCCAAATGCTCTCTTTTCCTCTCTAGGCTTCAATGTGTACCTTTTTGGTTGTTCATTTTTTTTATTTTCTAAAAATCAGTACCAAACCTGACAGAGAAATTCACTTAACTGCATCATGAATGATAGACTGGAACATCTGAATAATATTGACTAAAACAGGGGTAACAGATGATATCTGGCATCGGCTTCGAATGCATTGATCTTGTGTTTTCCAGAGCAAGATGGCAGAATAGGAAGATCCTGAGCTCACCTGCCCCTGACGGACGCGCCAAACCTACAACTACATAAAGAACGACTGTCATGAAAATAACTTGAAGACTAGCAGAAACAACTTTCTACAACTAAAGACATACAGAAAAAGCCAATGATTTAGGTATGAGGGGCAGAGATGCGGTCTAGTCAGAAGCCACACCCCCAGGTGGGAGGGGTATCGCAACTGAGGAAGTCCCCCAGCAGGAGGGGACTTGCCCTGGGAAGATGAGCCCCCATAACACCAGGCTTTGAACACCAGAGAGCTTCTGTCTGGAAGAGCTGGAGGCCAGTGGGAAATTGAGACCCTGCTCTTGAAGGGCTGGCACACGAACTCACAAACTCACTTGCTCTGAGTCCCAGCGCAGAGGTAGCAGCTTGGAAAGTTCCTGGGTCAGATGAGAAAGTGGTTGATTGACTAGTTTAGGGTATGTGCTAGATAGGAGGAGGTCTGGAAGGAACTTTCTCTGGGTTCCAAGTGCTGGCAGGCGCCATTTAAAAAATTCCCCTTCCAGAGTTCCCATTGTGGCTCAGTGATAACAAGCCAGACTAATATCTATGAGGATGCAGGTTTGATTCCTGGTCTTGCTGAGTGGGTTCAGGAACCAGCATTGCCGTGAGTTGGTCACAGACAAGGCTCGAATCTGGCGTTGCTGTGGCTGTGGCTGTAGGCTGGCAGTTGCAGCTCCGATTTGACCCCTAGCCTGGGAACTTCCATACACCACACCTGCAGCCCTAAAAAGACAAAAATAAATTAATTAATTAAATAATGAATTAAAAATTCTCCTTCCACCTAGCTGGCCTGGTGCTGGCGGGTGCCATATCTGTCACTACCCATCAAACTAGCTAACATCGTGCATCCAGTCCCGGTGTTCCCCTGGGGACCAGCCCTGCCCAACCTGCCCAGCCTTGCTGGCCCCTCCAAAGTGGCTTCCACCCTGTCCCACCTAGCAGGCTGCCTGGATGGCCCCAGCGCCTGCTCCAGGGAGGGGCTACTGATCTGGGGGTCTGCCCTGAACACCAATACACCTGACAGTCACAGCCAGGCCTTGCAACACTGGGGGCTGGGCCTGCATTGCACCACTCCTCCCACAGTTGTGATAGGACTTCTTCGCCAGCGCAGCTGGGAAGCAGCCCAGCCCACCAGTGCACCTGCAGCAATTACGGCCCAACCACAACAGGGGGGCACACACAGTCCACACAGGGGATACCACAGGGGAACATCTGGCTCTGATGCCCAGGGGATGTAGAGCCAGAGGACCCCACAGTATACCTTCTACCTAAGACCACTCTTTCAAGACCTGGAGATGTAGCTAATAAACTTAATACATAGAAAAAAAACCACAGAGAGTTAGGTAAAAGAGTTTGAAGACAAAGGGATACCTTCTAAACAAAAGAACAAGTTGAAACTTCAGAAAAAAAATCACTAAATGCAACATAGATAAGCAACTTAGATAAAAATTTGTTCAAAGAAATAGCCATAAAGATGCTCACCAAACTCGGGATAAGAATAGATGAACTCAGTGAGAACTTCAACAAAGATAGAAAATAGAGGAGTTCCCGCTGTGGCACAGCGGGATTAGCAGCGTCTTGGGCGTGCTGGGATGCTGGTTCAATCCCCAGCCCAGCACAGTGGATTAAGGATCTGGTGTGGCCACAGCTATGGCTTAGGTCACAACTGCAGTTTGGATCTGATCCCTGGTCTGGGAACTCTGTATACCGTGGGGTGGCCAAAAAAAGAAAAAAAAAAGATAACAGACAAAAGAACCAGGAGTTCCCACTGCGGTGCAGCAGATTAAGGCTCCAACATTGTCTCTGCAGTGGCTCAGATCACTGCTGAGGTGTGGGGTTTATCCCCGGCCTAGTGCAGTGGGTTAAGGATTCCATATTGCCACAGCCGTGGCATAGGTCACAGCTGCAACTCGAATTTGATCCTGGCTGGAGAATTTCTGCATGCTGCAGGTGCAGCCAAAAAAACCCAAAATTTAAAGAAAGAATTTCAAAAGCAGCAACAGAAAAACAACGAGTTACATACAAGAGAACCCCTGTAGACTATCAGCTGATTTTTCAGCAGAAACTTTTCAGGCCAGAAAGGACAGGCACCATACATTCAAAGTCCTGAAAGGAAAATATTTACAACTAAGGAAACACTACTTGACAAGGTTATTATTCAGAACCGAAAGAGAGTTCCCCAGACAAGCAAAAGCTAAAAGAATTCATCACCACTAAACTGGCCTTACAAGAAATGTCGAAGGAACTTTAAACAGAAACGAAAGGGGCATGATCAGAAACAAGAAAATTATGAAAGGAAAAAGGCAAACATATAGTAAAGGTAGTATGAATGTCAAAGACAAAAGTAGTAAAATCATCTCTATCTAAAGTGATTAGCTAGTGACGTGTAAAATTTAAAAGGTGTGAGATACGATGTCAAAAACATAAAATGTTTGTGGGAGGGGTAAAAATGTAGCGCTTTTAGAAGGTGCTCAAAATTAAGTAACGTTTTATGTATTTTATATATATATATACATCAACTGCTATATACATAGGTTGTTTTATGTGAACTTCATGTAATCACAAACCAAAAGCCTCTAAAAAATAAAAAGAAAGGAACACCACCATAACACTAAAGAAAGTCATCAAATCACAAGGGAAGAGAACAAGAGGAGTAAGGAATAGAGAAGAACTATAAAAAACAATCAAAAAACAATTAAAATGGCAATACATAACATACCTATGGATGATTACTTTAAATGTGAATGGACTAAAGTCTTCCAATGAAAAGACTGTTTATTTATTTATGGCTGAATAAATAAACACTAATTTGAAAAGATATCTGCACTCTCATGTTCATTGATTGACAATCGCCAAGATAGGGACACAACTTATCATCAATAGATGAATAAGGAAGATGTGTTATATATAAATTCATAAATGGAATATTGAAATTGATTTATTACAATGAACTCTTTCCATTTGAGACACTGTGGACCTAAGGGTATTATGCTAAGTGAAGTAAGTCAGAGACAGAATGACAAATACTGTATGATCTCACTTATATGCAAAGTCTAAGAAACAAAACAAATGAATACACAAAACAAAACAGAAACTGACTCATAGATACAGGGAACAAACCGGTGGTCAACATGGAGAACGAGTGGGAGGTTGGCTGAAACAGGTGAAGGAGATTAATAGGTATAAACTCTCAATTATAAAATAAGTGGCACAGTGGAAATGAATCCCTACTAGTATCCATGAGGGTGTGGGTTCGATCCCTAGCCTCGACCAGTGGGTTGGGGATCCGGCATTGCTGTGAGCTGTGGTGTAGGTCACAGAGGGGGCTCGGATCTGGAGTTGCTATGGCTGTGGTATAGGCCAGCAGCTACAGCCCCGATTGGACTCCTAGCCTGGGAACCTCCATATGCCAGGGGTGTGGCCCTAAAAAGAAAAAGCAAAAGAAGAAGTAAGTCACTGGCATGTGATGTCCAGCATAGGGAATGTAGTCAATAATACTGTATACTTCATGTAAGATGGCTAAACAGCAAGGTCCCACTGTGCAGCACAGGAACTATATTCAATATCCCATGATAAACCATAATGGAAAAGAATATGAAAAAGGATATATATGTGTATAATCTCTTTGCAGTACAATAGAAATTGACACAACACTGTAAATCAACTGTACTTCAATGAAATTTTAAAAAATAATATTGTGATAATTTTGTGTGGTGACGGATGGTTACTAGACTTACTGTGGTGATCCATTTGTAATGGACATAAATGTTGAAACACTAAGTTGTACACCTGAGGCTAATATAATATTGGATGTCACCTATATTTCAATTAAAAAAAAAAAAAAACAACAGTCCAGCCAGAAAGACAACTGAAGTACATGGAGAAAATACTATACACGTTTTTATTTTTTTTAATTTAATTTAATTTAATTTTTGCTTTTTAAGGCCACACCCACAGCAAATGAAAGTTCCCAGGCTAGGGGTTGAATCAGAGCTATAGCTGCTGGCCTATACCACTGAGTGAGGCCAGGGACCAAACCCACATCCTCATGGATACTAGTCAGATTCATTTCTGCCCACAATGGGAACTCCCTATACAAGTTTTTAAATGGGGGACTTCTGTCACACAAAGTCCTATTTACATATAGTTATTTTATAATTTAAATAAATGTTTAATTTATTTTTTTAAAAAGACATTGATTTATCAACTTCACCAAGAGCTGGTAAATCTAGATAAGCCATGACACAAACTATGACCAAAAGAAAAACTGACTGTATAATTCATGTATAGGCTGGGGCTGTAATACTCATGATAGCCTGAAATAAATTACCCTGTTCCTTCTAAATGATTTGTATTACTACATACTTCATACACTTTTTTGCCTTAATTAAGTTACTGACATTCACAGTCCTGTAATTATGAAAACAATTTTGTTTCTTCTAAAAATCGGAAACTGTATTTCCTAGTAAAACGCTCAAGTAAACACAAATTACGACAGGGTTGGCTACCTAACAAAAATGCACGGAAATACAGTGCCTGTGGATGCAGTGAGGGCAGGCAGTCCACTGCTTTTTCTTTTTTCACTGGCTCTGACAGCACCATGTTTGGGTTTGTGGGTTGGTGCTTATCTGAAATCATGTTGACACAGGCATGAATGTTCTGAATTTTTGAAGGATAAGGATGTGTGTGTGTGTGTGTGTGTGTGTGTGTGTGTGTGTGTGTGTGTGTATCTGGGGTTGTTATTGCTATGCTTGCTGGAGTACATTTCTCTTAATGAAGAGCTTTTGAGAGGCTATAAAAATTTCACAACACAGATACTTGATAACAACAGCATGTTTTCCTTGGGAAAAACAACTGGCAACTCAAAGCAGTTGATGCTGTTTATGTACAACTGCTGGGTGAAGAAAACACTCCGAGGGGAAAACTAGAGAGTTTCTATGAAGACAGGTTTCTAGACAGTTTCTAGGAAGACCACAGCTTGGACACATCACTTTTAAAGTACTGGAAACTGAGCTTTTACGAAAGCTGTACTCAGCTCTTTATGATGAAATTTCAGTTTTATTCTGTTCCATATTTTAGTAGATTCAAAATTGCTAATACCAGCATAAACTGATAAAGGGATTTCTTCTGAACACTGAGCTAGGAAGAATACTTTTCTTTCCCATAGAGTCCAGAAGATTCTAGCACAGCATCTTCTACATTAAAGGTTCTTCCAATAATTACTCAAATGTCTGTTGATTGATCATTATGCAAAAAGCAGATCAAAGACAAATATTAAAATGAATTACAGGAGTTCCTCTTGTGGCTCAGTGGTAAATAACCCAGCTGGAATCCATGAGGATTCAGGTTCAATCCCTGGAATCGTTCAGTGGGTTAAGGATCTGGCACTGCTTCGAGCTGTGGTGTAGGCTGGCAGCCTACAGCTCTAATTCACCCCCTAGCCTGGGAACTTTCATACATTGCAGGTGCGGCTCTAAAAAGAAAAAAAAATTATGAAGCTCAGGTTTATTCAAAACCCAAGCACATGGACTTTTACTCATTGAAAGCGAGTGCGCTTCTAAAATCTTATTCTGGTTTCTTAACATTCTTCAGCTGTGTTTGGAGAATACGTCAATTCATCTTTGCCTAGTGAACATTGATTCTAAGAAACATAAGTGACAAATATAGTGTTATTTAATTTTTTTTTCTTTTTAGGCAGCACCTGCAGCATGTGGAAGTTCCCAGGCTAGGGATGGAATCGGAGGTGCAGCTGCTGGCCTACACCACAGCTCACAGCAACACCAGATATTTAACCCATTGAGAAAAGCCAGGGATCCAACCCGAGTCTTCATGGATACTAATCGGGTTCTTAACCCATTGAGCCACAAGGGGAACTCCATAATGTTATTTTCATGTAACATAAAAATATGTGAAGAATTTTGAACGTTAGATACATATCACTAACACGTGACATCAGCTCCTGCTGGACCACTGGCTGCAGGAAGCAGATGAACAAACCAGGACAGATGTGCAGCCTCCCCTGGCCAGGCTGGGAAGACATTCCTCAAGGATGTTGTCTGTGATCCAGCTGTTTGGCCAGCAGCATGACATAGCCAGCAGGTTACTTCTGGACCCCAGCCTGCTGAGTCTCTCCCCCTGTTGACTGTGCTGAGTCTCTCCGCCTGTTGACTGAGCCAGGATGACAACTGCAAGCATACCCTGAAGGTGTAGCAGTTAAAAGTACTTTATCTTTTAAAAAAGTATAAAACAAAACCCCTCAAAACCACAAATAGTTTTATCAAACAGGCTGTTTAAAACCATTTTCCTTTATCTGCTTGTCCCAAAGTGAAAGAACAGAAACAGTCAAAAGTCCATTACGTGTCCCCGCCTGCTCCATTCTGAACCCCAGTGCTAATTGTTTCAATGGTCCAGAATTTGCCGTCCTCAAAAACGGACACTTGTAACAGGTGCACCACTTCTGACACCAAATGAGGGCTTTCTTCCTCCGCATCAACCAATTTTCCAGCTCTCCTCACGCCAGCTGGGTGTCCTCCATTCCATTCCATTCTGAGACTAAGTGACACTGAATTAGTGCAGACCCCACAGGTTTAAAACCTCAGTCCCAAAAAACTGCCCCACTGCCCCCTGCCCCACTTCAGATGCTGGCCGTTAAGTCCCAGGTTGTCACTGGTACTTCTGACCAACCAGTCATAAATTTGGAGGTTCTTACAGCCCCTTCCTCAGGTTGGATAACTCACGAGAATGGTTCACAGAACTCACATATACTCTTGACTTACTATTTCTGGTGCGTTACAAAGACTTCAACTCAGGAACCGCCAATGGAAGAGAAGCATAGGGAAGGGTGTGGGGGAGGGAGGCAGAGCTTCCGTGCCCTCTCTGGGGGTGCTGCCCTCCCAACCCCATCATATGGTCACCAACCTAGCAGCTCTCCAAAACCAATGTTTAGAGATTTTTAGAGAGGTTTCATTGCATAGGTGTGATTGATTAAACCATTAACCATTGGTGGTTGAACTCAATCTCTAATCCATGTTTTCACCCATAGGTCCAAACCTCTAATCATGGCATAGCATTTCGGCAGACTAGCCTCATCCTGAAGCTACCTGGGGACCAGCCAAGAGAAACCTAGTTAGAATAAAAGAGGCTCCTATCCAGAGAACTGTGAGGGATGTAGGAGCTATGTGTCAGGAACTGGTGACAAAAACCAAATACCTGTATTTCTTTCTTTTTTCTTTTCCTTTTTGTCTTTCTAGGGCCATTCCCACAGCATATGGAAGTTCCCAGGCTAGGGGTCGAATCAGAGCTGCAGCTGCAGGCCTATACCACAGCCATAGCTATGCCAGATCTGAGCCACGTCTACGACCTATACCACAGCTCACAGCAATGCCAGATCCTTAACCCACTGAGCAAGGCCAGGGATCGAACCAGCATCCTCATGGATACTAGTCAGGTTCATTACCGCTGAGCCACAATGGGAACTCCCAAATATCAATATTTCTTATTGTAATCACAAAAAGTCTGTCACATTTATTGATTTAGTACAGAGAGGAACAAATCCCACTACTTCCTTCTCTCTGTGATACCTAGTCTCATTTGGAAAGCTTGATGATAGGTGGAAGCTAGCCATGAGAAATGGTTTTGTGTTAGGGGGCATTACTTTCTTGAAGTCTCCTTCAGCTTCCTTTCCCTTCTGTTTCTTGTGGGCAAGTTATCTGTCGATTTGTCGTCAAGCAAAAAGCAGATCAAAGATGGGTACTAAAAATGGGAAAGGCTTATTCAAACCCCAAGTACAAGGAGTTTAGCTCATTTAAAGCTACCTTTGGTCCACAGATCAAGACTGCTTTTCTCACTACTGCTGGTCTTCCTGTTGGTCACCAGCTCCTGGGGGTTCAGCTAGGAGAATGTATGGACCTTTGGCCACAGGAAAGTAGAATTCAGACCCTGATGGGCCCAGCAAAGTAGGGATACCTACCTATTAAGAATGAAACAGGATGGTACCGGCACTATGAAGAACAGTTTGGAGATACCTTAGAAATCTATACATAGAACCACCCTATGACCCCGCAATCCCACTCTTGGGCATACATCCAGACAAAAGTTTCCTTAAAAAAGACACATGAACCCACATGTTCATTGCAGCACTATTCACAATAGCCAAGACATGGAAAAAACCTAAATGTCCATCAACAGACAATTGGATTAGGAAGATGTGGTATATATACACAGTGGAATACTACTCAGCCATAAAAAAGAACAACATAATGCCATTTGCAGCAACGTGGATGGAACTAGAGACTCTCATACTGAGTGAAATAAGTCAGAAAGACAAAGACAAATACCATATGATATCACTTATAACTAGAACCTAATATACAGCACAAATGAACATTTCCACAGAAAAGAAAATCATGCACTTGGAGAATAGACTTGTGGCTGCCCAGGGGGAGAGGGAGGGAGTGGGAGGGATTGGGAGCTTGGGGTTATCAGATGCAAACTATTGCTCTTGGAACGGATTTACAATGAGATCCTGCTGTGTAGCATTGAGAACTATGTCTAGATACTTACATTGCAACACAACAATGGGAGTAAAAAAAATGTATACATGTATGTGTAACTTGGTCCCCATGCTGTACAGTGAAAAAAATAAATTAAAAAAAAAAAAAGAATGAAGCAGGAGAAGATGCCTCGACCTATAATTATTTTTACAGAAACACGGAAGTCTCCTCCCTTCCTTCTCTTCCCCTCCTTTGCCCCCACATTCACCAAAATGACTCCTAGATTCTCACCTAAAAGTGGTTATTTTTGAATTTTATATGATAGTAACTTCTTTTTTTTTTCTTTTGGCCACGCTTCTGGAATGTGGAATTTCCCCAGGCCAGGGTTCAAACCTGTGCCACAGCAGCGACCTGAGCTGCTAGGTGACAACAGAGGGTCCTTAACCTGCTCTGCCACAAGAGACCTGTGTATGATAGTAGCTTCTAGAGAATCTAGTCATATAATCACATGTACATTTGGGGATACCCTTGTCTCAGAGTCTCTGAAATACTTCTAATGACAAGAGGAGTTTCCTCTTCTAGGTTTTCAAGATAATGTGAGTTTTAGGCTTAGGTTATTGGTTCCCACCTGACGTGTCAGTGAGAACCGGAGGAACCCGAAGTGAAAGACCCCAGAACAGAGGTAGGCTTTGAACCTTAGCAGGGCTGGGAACATTCCAAGAGCAGATGTCATAGTCCTTCCCCAAGACTGCCACCCCTCCCCTAAAAATATACCATGAGAAATAAAGCAATTGTACAGCCAGGGCTGAGGCCTTCCGCAACTCCAGGGGGCGCCACTCATGAGAAAACAGTGTGAGTGGCCCTCTGGCGCCAGGCAGATCCAGGCTTCTGAGAACAAGAATGCTTTTTTCCACAAAAAAAAGACCTCACCACAGGGAGCTTCCTGGGAGAAGGGTTATTTCCTGTCATGGAGCTGGAAGCCACCCTGTGAACCTGAGAGGATGTGACTGTTGGGAAATATGACTTCATTCTGTTCCTCATGCACCCGGAGCCCTCCCTGAGGGCCTGTCCTTGTACTCTGGAAACAGCCCAAGCTTTGGAATGTGGAATTCTGAAGAAGACTGGTTCTGCTACTTGAGGGCTGTGTGGCCTTGGCTCAATTACCTGTCCTCTCTAAACCCGGGTTTCTCATCTGTCTGGTGAGTTACCAGTATCTAACACTTGGAGTCATCACCCTACAGAAGAGAATTCTACGGTTCCTGGTGGTTCTGGGTCTGGGGGTGTGGTGTTGGGGAAGGGGAGAAAAGGAGAAAGGCCAAGATAGGCTGATTTGATTTATATGAGAAAGAACAGAGAGTTGCTAGAGGAAGAAGGAAAAATCCATTGGAAAAGGATGAGAAAAAGGAGAGAGAGGAGACCAGAGCCAAAGGAGTCTGGGCTGGGAGATAATTTGGGAGAGGGTGGAGGAAAGGAGGAGAGAGATTCATGGTTCATAAGTGAACTATATTTACAGAGAGACCATTGGGGGACTTTGGGTAATTATTAAATTCTCCTTTAGCATTTTTAGAGCTAACTCCATTGAGTAAGCAAACAGTTTGATCAAAGAGGTTGTTGAAAACCATTTCCTTCACCGGCTTATCCAAAAGTGAACCAAGAAGAGAAACACCCAGAAGCCTGTTAAATGGTCATCCCTTCCTTGGCTCCATTCTCACTCTCAGCTATAAAACTCCAGCAGGTCAAAGACTCTAACACACACCACAGCCCCGGGCCCCTGGGGCGCGTCTGTTGGCGCAGGGAAGACGCCAATCTGATGTGTCACCGAATTTATCGTCTTCTGCAGTGTTTCCAGTTTTCCAAAGAAAGTCGAGAGCGAAACAGAGCCTCTTTTGACTTCGCTATCATGCCATGAGTCCCATGAGGTGTGATGCGGAGCTGAGCACTTCCTGGGAACCTTGCTGATGAGCCATAAACCTTCTAGAAACATCTACACAGAGCTCATTTATGTCATTCAAAGCTTCCTAAATCCAAAAGAAACCTCATAAAAAGTCAGCGAAACCACTCATGCATTTTAAGACATTTCCTGATCTTTTATACTAGCAATAATAAAATGCAATAAAAGATACCTTGGAGCAAAGGAAATGTTTTGTGTTTGTACCTGTAGGCAGGTGATATTTTGCACTGTGAATGGACAGGTTTTAAGTTTTTTTTTGTTTGTTTTTGTTTTTTTGCTTTTTAGGGCCGCACCTGAGGCATATGGAAGTTCCCAGGCTAAGCGTCAAATCGGCGCTACCAGCTGCTGGCCTACCCCACAGCCACAGCAACTCTGGATCCAAGCCAAGTCTGTGACCTACACCACAGCTCATAGCAACACCGGAACCTTAACCCACTGAGCAAAGCCAAGGATCAAACCTACATCCCTGTGGTTACTAGCTGGATTCATTTCCACTGAGCCACAGTGGGAACTCCCAGGTTTTAACATCTGATGCAAGTGTTTGAACACTTGTATTATAAAAACTTCCTTCTTTTTTCTGTCCTATAATAGTCACTTGTTCAGTGGTTTCCAAAGAGAAACGAGGCAGTTTTATATATGACATATTTGGAAATAGAGGAATTCATGGGCTGAACCATTGGTTATGTAATTTTTTAGTTGTAGAAACTATTTCCATTTGATTTCTTTGTGTGATTTTTGTGTATCCTCGTAAAATTGAGAGACAAATAAAGGAGAGAAATCAGTACATTTTGCGTCCCTCTTACTATCCAACTTCTCACACCCATCTCATTTTTATTGCGCTGCAGAATGTTGTAGTTCACTTAAGCTCCGCCCCCACGTATGGTGCACAGAATGAATTGCATCCCTTTTATTTCTGTTGGGAGCAAAAAAAGCAAGTCACTTGACCATGAAACTGACATGCTCCCAATGGGGTTGGAGTTGCATTTAGATTAAGGAAGCCTTCCACTCAGTGATCTTTCCACGTGACAGGGACAGAAGGACAGGAAACTGACATGTACGCCCCAGCTCTACAGAGCACAAAGCACCTATTCCCACACTTTTAAAAGATTTACTCCAGGATAAGCTGCAAGTACAAACATTCACCAAAATTCCTCCCGCCCCCACTTTATTCTCAGAAAAATGAGCTTTTGTAAATGTGCAGTCACGGCACCTGGAGATATTTTCAAAGGGAACAGCCAGGGAGTTCCCTTAGTGGCTCAGCGGTTAACAAACCTGACTAGGATCCATGAGGTTGTGGGTTCGATCCCTGGCCTAACTCAGTAGGTTAAGGATCCAGCATTGCCTTGAGCTGTGGTATAGGTTGCAGAGACACGACTTGGATTCCAAGTTGCTGTGGCTGTGGTGTAGACTGGCAGCTGCAGCTCCAATTCGACCCCTAGCCTGGAACCTTCCATATGCCAGAGGTGCAGCCCTAAAAAGCAAAAAAAAAAAAGGGGGGGGACAGCAGAAATGGCATTCCCACCTATATATTTCAGGGGCAACTTTCACACCACCTAAAATAAATAATGATGTATTTTTCCTGAATAGAAAATAACGGTAGTGCAAAACATTTAAGAACACGAAAAAGAGGTGAGTTAAAATACAATCACAGAATCCTAAAATTTTTGGTGTAAATCTTTTTAGGCTGCTTCTATGCATGTTTTTCTATATATATATATATACATACATATATATGTATATATATATATGTATCTCCATATTCCATTAAAAATTACTCTCCATTTGCTTGATAAATTGAATATTTTAAAATAATTTCTATTTTTTTCCATTATAGCTGGTTTACAGTGTTCTGTCAATTTTCTACTATACAGTCAAGTGACCCAGTCATTCATACGTACGTACATTCTTTTTCTCACATTATCCTCCATCATGCTCCATCAGATAAATTGGATATTTAACTATATAACATGAATATATTACCACTTCATCAAATATTATTTCATATCAGTACTTGATATGACTATATTATAAATGGCTATAAATGGCTATATAATGTCTTACAGGGTGGTGCTATGATTTATTTAACCAATTTAAATTAACCCCAATTGCTGGATATTAATCCCAATTTTCTGCTACTCAAATCAGTACTTCATGAAGTGTCTTTGTATACAGATCTTGGCAAACCTCAGCAATAAATTCTTTGGCACAAATTTAGGGATGTTGAAATCCTGAGTCACAAAGCATGCCCATTTTAAAGGTTTCTGACATGCAACTTTTCAGTCTTTCTAGTCTGGCCAATATTTCAGTTTACTCTAACAAAAATACTTTGCCAATTCGATAAAAGGGAAATGTTACTTCAGAGTGGTTTTACTATGAATTTCTATGATTCCTAATGGGATTGAAGGGTTTTGTCTCCTGTTTATTAGTCATTTTCTTTTTCTTTTTGTTTTTAGTATTTATATCCTTTCCCTACTTAAAAAAAAAAAACTGTCTTTTTCTTACTGACCTAGAAGACCTCTTCAAATATTAAAGACAGTAACCCTTTGTAAAATATATTGACAAGTTTTTGTGGCTTTCCATTTGCCTTAATTCTACTTATGATTTTTTTTTTTGATGTACAGAAATGTTTCATTTTTAGGCAGTAGAAAAATCAGTCTTCTCCCTTATACTTGCTGACTTTGGCTGTATAAGCTTAGAAAAGCTTTCTAAGTCCCACAGCATTTTGTCAATAAAGCATAATCAGCCTTGTGATAGTTCATTTAGTTAGGATAAAAGGTATAAATAGTAACTGAAGACTGGGACCAGCTCTTATGCTTACTTCCCCCTTAAATGTCCTGTTTTTAGTAGATCACAAGCCATTCACTAAAAATGTATTTTAAATAAGCACCTACTACATTCCAGGATTTTTTTTTTGTTTTTTTTGTTTTGTTTTGTTTTTAGGGCTGCACCCTCAGCATATAGAAATTCTCAGGCTATGGGTTGAATCGAAGTTGCAGCTGCCGGTCTATACCACAGCCACAGCGATGCCAGATCTGAGCCATATCTGCAACCTACACCACAGCTCAGGGCAATGCCAGATGCCTGACCCACTGAGCAAGGCCAGGGGTCAAAATCCCATCCTGATGGATACTAGTTGGATTCATTTCCACTGCGCCACAGCAGGAACTCCCCAGGATTATTAAATATGGATGAGATAGACACTGGACACAACTGCTTTTTCATGAGTTCCACCAGCACACACTGAATAATTAACACACAAACAGTGCCAAGACCAGGACAGAAAATTTGATAGTGACAAATCAAAAAAAACTCCCTGTCCCTTGAGAAATTTATAGCTCAGTATACATTTGAGGGATTAGAGAGAGTTAAGATTTAAAGGGACAGATAAATAACTGCCATACAAGGAAGAAAGTATAAGTATCTTGTGAGATGGGAGAAAATTCAGTGCTCAGAGTTCACATAAAAAACAATCAGGGAGGGTCTGTGGAGAAAGGGCATTTGAAGCGAGCCTTCCAGGTTAAGATGAAGGAGAGAACACTGTCCCAAAGAGAAGAGGAAGCAGGAACATTAGACTTAGTTTCTCTCTCCAGTGTTATTTTAAAAAAAAAAATGGTACTCAGCCAAATGGGCCTGTAATCAACCCACAATGCCAAGTGGAGGGGCTCAATGAGGACTTCAAGAGAAAGAGCCTTTTTTTTTTTTTTTTTTTTTTTTTTTTTTTTTTTTTTGTGGTCTCACCTGCAGCATGTGGAAGTTCCCAGGCTAGAGGTCGAACCTGCACCACAGCAGCAACCTGAGCCCCTGCAGTGACAACACCAGATCCTTCACCCACTGAGCCACCAGGGGACTCTGAAAGAGCATTTCTTTATGCTGTCTTTTGCATTTACATTTTGCTTGTGGAATTTTTTGCTGTACAGTTTTTTTTTTTTCTTATGTAGTTAAATCTTGGATGGTGTGACAGATTGTATTTCCCTGGGAAGGCTGCACCAATATATCTCCCACTGCATATGATCCTCTTAGAATGTGACCATAGGCGTTCCCATTGTGGTTCAGTGGGTTAAGACCCAGGCACAGCATACATGAAGATGCAGGTTCGATCCCTGGTCTTGCTCCATAGGTTAAGGGTCCTGCGTTGCTACAAGCTGCAGTTTAGGTTGCAGACGTGGATTGGATCCTGTGTTGCCATGGTTGTGGCATATGCCCCAGCTGAAGCTCTGATTCGACCCCTAGCCTGGGAACTTTCATACACCACAGGTGTGGCCCTAAAAAGAAAAAAAGGAATGTGACCTTAACAGGCTTCGTGGAAAGTTGGAGTCTGTGTTCTCTGCCTTTGTATCTGGGTGGGTCTTCATAACTGCCCCAACTAATAGAAAGTAGGAGAAGTGCTGCTGCATGACGCCCAAGGCTATGTCCTAAATGGCCGTCCTAATTGGCTTTCCTTCTCTCTTGGAACACTTGCTTTCTGAACCCAGCCACCACATTGCGAGGAAGCCCAGGCCACATAGAGAGGCTGGATGTGTGTGTTCTTACCAACAGCCCCACCTAGATTCCTGGTCAACAGCCAGATGAGTGAGCACAGCGGAGTTGAAGCTCCTGTTGAATTTATATCTTGAGATGATTATTGTGGCTTCTGGAGACTTAATAAAGGGGCGGGTGGAGAGACTACAGGCCAAAAATGGAAGCAGGAAGACCAGATAGGAGGCTATGCAGCAACAATCCAGGACAGAGGTGGTGCGGTTTGGGTTAGGGTTATACCAGGAGAGTAGAGGAGAAGTAATCCTATTTGGGAAATGTTTTGAAGGTAGAGCTGATGGGATTTGCTGATGGATTGGTGGGAGTTGGACGAGAAAGAGAGGAGTAACTATGTCTAGACTTTTAGCCTGAGCAAGTAGGTTTTGGGGAAGTAATGGCATCATCTATTGAGATGAGGGCAGCTGAGAGAAGGGCAACTTCACAGGGCAGGGTAGGTCAATAGTTGGATCTGAGGCATGTTCTATGAGAAGGCTGATTGACATCCAAGTGGAAAAGCTAAAGACACAGTGGGATATGTGAGTCTAGAGCTCAGAGAGAAGCCTAAGCTGAAGATGTAAACCTGGGAATCCATGGCACATAGATGGTGTTCCAAACACAACTGCTGTATAAGAAATGACCCCAGGAGTTCCCGTCGTGGCGCAGCAGAAACAAACCCGACTAGGAACCATGAGGTTGCGGGTTCAGTCCCCGGTCTCGCTCAGTGGGTTAAGGCCCTGGAGTTGCCACGAGCTGTGGTGTAGTTTGCAGATGCGGCTCAGATATGATGTTGCTGTGGCTCTGGTGTAGGCTGGCAGCTGTAGCTCTGATTCCACCCCTAGCCTGGGAACCTCCACATGCCGCGAGTGCAGCCCTAAAAAGCAAAAAAAAAAAAAAAAAAAAAAGACCCCAAAACTTAGCTTAAACCTAAGCCTAAAGCTATCACATTTACCCATCAACTTTTTTTTTTTTTTTTGTCTTTTTTAGGGCAGCACCCGCGGCATATGGGATTCCCAGGCTAGGGGTCTAATCAGAGCTACAGCTGCCGCACGGCCACAGCAACTCAGGATCACAAGTCGCATCTGCAACCTACACCACAGCTCACGGCAATGCCGGATCCTTAACCCACTGAGCGAGGCCAGGGATGGAACCCGCAACCTCATGGTTCCTAGTCAGATTCGTTTCTGCTGCACCACAATGGGAACTCCTCATTTACCCATCCATTTGTGGGTTAGAAATTTAGGGCAAGGCACAGCAGGAATGTTTAGTCTCTACTCCACAATTTCTGAGCCTCAGCTTGGAAGACTCAGGGCTGGAGGCAACATGATAGCTGGGGCTGCAGTCACCTGGAAGCATCTTTACTCACAAATCTGGCAGTTGAGGCTGGCTATTCACTGGGGCCTCAGCAGGGGGTGTCAACTGGCACACTTGGAGGGGCCTCCCCAAGCAGCTTGGGCTTCCTTACAGCATGGCAGCCCTGATGCCATGGGCGGGTGGACTATTTACACGGTAGTTCAGGGCTCCAAAAGTGAGTATACCACTGAATAAGGTGGAGGCGGCATCATCTTCCCTAGCCTTGGAAGTCATGCAGTTTTGTTTCCACCTCATTTTCTGGGCTATTAGAGAGTTACAGCCTGCCTAGATTCAAGGTGGGATGGGAAGAGTGATGAATAAGATCCCTTCTCTCCATGGAAAGAGCAAAGACCACATTGTAGAAGAGTATAGCGGATGGAGATGTTGTGGCCAATGCTACAAAACACAATGTGCTACACATGGTACTGATGTAGGGCCTTGTCATTGGAAGTGATCATTTAGAAACTGAGTGCAGACAGAGAAAAGAGGTCCTGGATGAAGCCCTAGGCCTCAACATTTAGAGATTAGGAGGAGGAGCCAGGGGGCAGAGGAAGGCTGGAGCAAATGCCATCTCTTGCCGTGGCTGCCACTTTCTGCTGAAACTCCTTAGGGAACAGGGTCAGAACATGTTCTTGCATCAGCATCAGCTGCAAGCCAGGGCCAGAACCAGCCCTTCCCAAGTGGGCATTGCCTGGGAGCTCAGCTGAGCACAACTCCTCAGCCCCACCAAGATGGTCCAACAGTCAGTACCTTTGGGTCCTGCAGATGCTCAATCTCCCACAAGGCAGGGTAGAGAGGATGGTGGACTTAGGCCCCTCCTCTTAGGAGGGGACCCCCCAGGCCAAGAAAACCCACTTTTTTTTTCTTTTTCCTTTTATAGCCACACCGGCAGCATATGGAAGTTCCTAGGCTAGGAGCCAGCCTACACAACCACAGCAACACCAGATCCAAGCCATATCTGTGACCTACACTGCATTTTGCAGCAACACACTGAGCAAGGCCAGGGATTGAACTGGCATCCTCACAGACACTATGTCAGGTTCTTAACCTGCTGAGCCACAATGGGAACTCTAATCCCACCCTTCTTCAAGAGCTAAAGAATCCTCCAATTTACTCAACTCTGAAGAAAATTTAACATCCATACAGCAGCATCTGGAGTTTAGATTTAACTTGACTTCAGTTTTCTCTAAGAATATTGGGTGAATTTTGCCTTACATCTTAAAGAATTACCTAAACTAAGACAGTCCACCTCCAGGAAACTGAACTGCCAGAAATTCTCTAAAAGGCAGGTCCCAGGAGACAATACAAAAGATTTAAGTTCCTCTTCACAAAGAGTCTGCTATCATAGTTGAAATAAACAATCTATGCATTGGAGTTGGAAATTCTGTTATTATATAAATGTCTTGCAAAGGTAGGTCTGACCTCTATGGAGATTTATAAAGAATGAGGCACAGGCTGTTCCTTTAACTTTATACTTGCTCATGCAAATGATGCCCTATTACACCCAGTAATGCTTAACTACTAAGTTAAAAACAACTACATAGCAATTTGGACCACTCCAGGGTCCCCTCACTATTTTGTGGTTTTATGCAATTTGTATATTGTATACAAGAAGACATGACCTGGAGCGGACGGCAAGAAATGTGTAATTAGAAACACTTCCCAAGGAAATTACAGCGACAAGTGAAGGCTTGAGGAGTTCCACGGGAGCCTGGAGCTGCAGATATTCATTATAGGTACTTGAGAGGCTCAGCTGCCCCGCTGAAAACCGTTTCTAATTGCTGTGAGGCTGGATGCAGGCGTGGAGGACAGCCCAGAGCCAGAAATGGTATCTATGGCAACACAACGCTCCATTTTTAAACTTTTCATTGCATAAAAAGAAATTACTTAGGTTTTTTTTTTTCTTTTCCCCTCTTTTCCTTCCTACCAATTTCAGAGTTATACCAGCAGGGATTACCCTCTAGGTCTAAAATCTCCTGGGAACTAATGACTAGCTGGGTTAAGTGCTTTTTGCTTTCCCTCCAGCCTTATCAGCTCCAGCTGGTCATTAATTACTGCACCGGGAAGCATTTTCCAATCAAATTATTGTTTATTCAAAACAAAAGAAAATGAACTCCTGTTGTTGTCAACAATTATCAACTCTCCCTGAGAGTCTAAATAGGAATAGTGGAGGTTTTACATTTAAGGAGTGTTCCTCTGGGGGGGATCATTTAGGAAGACACAGCGAAGTTGCCTAGTGTCCTGTCAAGGATGGTTTTCTGTGGGAGGGGAGGATGCTGACCCCCAAGCAGCAAGACCCAGGAAGATTATATAGCCACCACCCTGGGTCCCCAGTCATTCTTCTCCTTTTTTTTTTTTTTTTTGGCCATGCCCAAGGTATTCGGAAGTTCCGGGCCTGGGATCCAACCTGCACCATGGCTGTAACCAGAGCCATAGTGACAACACTGGATTCTTAACCTGCTGAGCCACCAGGGAACTCCCAAGTTATTCTTCTTTGTTAGTGTCCATCTAACCTTGCGGTTAGGCCAAATGCCCCAAATGCTTCTACGGGAGTCTAAGGGGGAAAGATTGCTTTCCTGAGCCGTGAATAAGTGAGGTCTGCGTGCCCATAATAACCGCCCTTCCTGGGAAGGGACAGCATGTCCATGAGTTACACATACGATTGTGTGTAATGCCCCCCAACCCCACCCCAAAGAGAGTTCAATCATTATCCCTGTTTCACAGATGGGGAAACTAAGACCCAGAAAGGTTAACTTGGCCAAGATCCACAACAGCCTGGAAAACAGCCGAGCCCATACTTGATTCCTAGTCTTTCCATCAGTGACTTTGCTCTTTAACTTTTTCTTTTTTTTTTTTTTTTTTGTCTTTTTGCTATTTCTTGGGCCGCTCCCTCGGCATATGGAGGTTCCCAGGCTAGGGGTCTAATCGGAGCTGCAGCCACCAGCCTATGCCAGAGCCACAGCAACGTGGGATCCGAGCCACGTCTGCGACCTACACCACAGCTCACGGCAACGCCGGATCGTTAACCCACTAAGCAAGGGCAGGGACCGAACCCGCATCCTCATGGTTCCTAGTCGGATTCGTTAACCACTGCTCCACGACGGGAACTCCTGCTCTTTAACTTTTTCTTGTGCTAAAACACACATATCATAAAAACTACCACCTTAACCACGTTTAAGTATGCAGTACAATTACATGTAGAATGGATACGCAATGAGGTCCTACCGTACAGCACAAGGAACTATATCCAATCTCTTGGAATTGAACATGATAGAAGATAGTTTGAGAAAAATAATTGTGTGTGTGTGTGTGTTTGTGTGTGTATGACTGGGTCAATATGCTGTACGGCAGAAATGGACACAACGATGTATAAGTGTGCATTAACAATGGCATTAAGCACATTCACACTCTTGTGCAGCTGTCACCACTATCCATCTCTTTTCATCTTGCAAAACCGAAATGCGTATCCATTACACAAAAGCTCCCCATTCCCCTCTCCTGCAGCCCCTGGCAACCACCATTCTACTTTCTGTCTCTCTGAATTTGACTACTCAAGACAGGTGAATCAGACCTGGCGTAACTGTCTTTTTGTGCTGGCGTATTTCACTTAGCATGTCTTCAAGGTGCATCCACGTTATAGCCTGTGTCATAATCTCCTTGCTTTCTAAGGTTGAATAACATTCCATCACATGGATACACCACATTTTTTTGTCCATCCACCCATGGAAGGACACTTAGGTTGCCTCCACCTTTTGGCTATTGTGAATATGCTGCTGTGTTCAACTCCTAACCACTAAGACACACTGGGACTTGCAGAGACTCTTATAGGAAGGCACACAGCATGGGCTGCCTGGCACGCCCCAACCTGGGCGAAGTACCATGTGGCCCATCACCCTACTGGAGAAGGGGCTATCTCACAGGCAGAGAAGAATGATGCCCGAGGCCAAAACCTCCTACAGGTGGGCCGATTGGAGAGCCATAGCCCTACTCTGGCACCTCTGATGAACAACTTAGATGACTGATGCCAGTGTGTTTCCCTGAGCCTTAAGTTCTGGGAAAAATAAGGTTCTTCAAATCCAAACTGCTCAGTCTAGACTTGACTTTGGGATTCCCCAGCTGGACCAAGTGTGCCCTGCGACTCCACCGCCAGTCCCTGCTGGCTTCTCCACTCAGCTGGGCGTGAGTGGGGTCCCCTCCCGAGGTTACCACCCTAGCGGTTTTGGAAATGTGAGGGACATTTCTGGTTGTCAGAAAGATCTGTCTGGGGGACACTACTGATAGTTAACATGTGGGGCCAGGGTCGAGAGGTGCCTGCCATGTGTGAGGGAGTCACCCACAACAAAGAACTGTCCCGCATCCTGAATCACTGCCAAATGTCTCATTAAAACATCTTGTAAGCAAAAAACCTCATTAGAATCATCTAGGCCTAAAACCTAATTACATTCTACAAATGAACACAGAGTCATCTTGCATGGTTTCTACATGCACCAGATTTCCCAGGAATGCAACTTTGAGTAAATTGAGGGAGACTGTATTTATTATTATTATTATTATTGCCATGTCTAAGGCATGTGCAAGTTCCCAGGCCTGAGATCAAACCCATGCCAAAGTGCTTAATGTGCTTAATGCCATTGTTAATGCACACTTATACATCGTTGTGTCCATTTCTGCTGTACAGCATATTGACCCAGTCATACACACACACACACACACACACACACACACACAACACCGGATCCTTAACCTACTGAGCCACCAGTGAACCCTGAGATTGTTTTTTTTTCTATTTGGAAATTTACCTAGAGTTATTCATTACTTTGGAAAATCACGGCAATGTCACTCCTAGCATTTGAGTTCCAAAAAAAGTATACACAACTTTATCAGTTGCCTTTGAATCGCCACATGCAACAAGAGGCTACTTTTGGGGAACTTACACCCCACAGGAGGGACCTACGTCCACCACCCCTGACCCTGAGTTAAGCCTTCTGGTGCAGTCCTGCCTCAGAATTTATATATTGATGCATACATTCTATTTTTGTAAATTTCTGTTTTTATTTCTTCTTTCACACCCAGGGCATAATATTACTTTTATTTTTAAAATTTATGTGTATTGGTTGATTACGTTAGACCACAAATCCTCATGTGGAACTCTTGTGGCCACATGTGTTTCAGAACTGAGAATTTTCCAGATTTTATAAAAGCACTATGGTGCACCTACAACATGTTACATAACCCCTCAGTGAGGCCTAGGGCAGCATCTTAACAAGCACACATATTTCGATAGCAGAGCATATAAACAGACATAGAGGGGGATGAATTAAGTCTAAGTATAGCTTCAGATCAGCTCAAGGCAGGTTTTGATGACAAAATTTAAAAATCACCTTCAGATTTTCAAAGCATTTTGGATTCTGGATAAGCGACGACAACAGTGGCCCTCTATCTGTGGCTCTTACTTAGAGATGATACAATGAAGGGGGCAGTTTAAGAATGAGGCACTGAGAGTTCCCATCATGGCGCAGCGGAAGCAAATCCAACTAGGAACCATGAGGTTAGGGGTTCAATCCCTGGCCTTGCTCAGTGGGTTAAGGATCTGGTGTTGCCATGAGCTGTGGTGTAGGTCACAGGCAAGGCTAGGATCTGGCCTTGCTGTGGCTGTGGCGTAGGACGGCTGGCTACAGCTCTGATTGGACACCTAGCCTGGGAACCTCTATGTGCCTCAAGTGTGGCCCTAAAAAGACAAAAGACAAAAGAAAAAAAAAAAAAAGAATGAGGCACTGGATCTGAGTCTTTGAGCTTGGCTCCACTCACATCTCACAGTCGGTCTTTGGAGGGGCGGGTTCCACTTGAAGTCCTTCCTTCCCAATCCCTCATTGGGGACCAAGTGTATGTGACCTGGTTATTTTCTTTTCTGTCAATAGCTCCTGGACCTTTACGATTTAATTTTGTCAGGTGGCCGCCAACACACATGAGGCCCCAGCGGTATTTGACCACATCTGACAGCTGCCCCAGGCAGGGGTGCATAGATGCTCTGTGAGCCCCTCTCCCTCCACTCTTATACCCAAAGATAAGCTGGTCTCTCCACATGAACTTTTTCCCCCTTGTCCTCTAGGTGAGGGATTCCATCTAAAAACCCCAGGTTAAATGTCATCTATTTATGGGACTTCCCCAACGCGTCCCAAAAGCATTTGTCACTCCCTCAGGCCAGATCTGTAACTCTTTGTATGTTCATTCATTCCAAAAACGTATTTTTTTGAGGACTTACTATGTGCCAATGACTGGACTGGGCTGAAGAATGTGGACCCCTATGACCTTGGATTTCATGTCTCCCAAGGCCCTGCTCAGGACGTAAGACACCCGTCAGCTTCTTGGCCTTGCCAGTGGAGTGAAGGTTCCCTCCGGCCCCTCTCCCAGAACAATTCTGTTCCCACAGAGACAGGAAATCACATTTCTAGGGCAGCTACTTGATGTGCCAAACACTCTGCAAAGCTGTTCTCTTCAGAAAGGAGATACTTGCTGTTGTGCCCAGGAGACAAAGTCCCAGGATAAATGCGCTGTGTCTTTCTAGAATTTTAATTTCACTCAAAGATATGGGAGGGAAAGTTAATTACTGTAAGGTAAGGAATTTAAAACATTATTTTTACATTAAATCAATTGTGGATGTACCATGGAGCAGAATACTAAATTAACGTACACTGTTCTTAATTTACTATTTGAAGAGGTCATACATGTTCATGAAGCAAACCTTGAAAGATATAAAGGAGTTTTGAATGAAAATTCATCCTTCTCGGGAGGTTAATGAACCCGACTAGGAATCATGAGGTTTTGGGTTGGATCCCTGGCCTCACTCAGAGGGTTAAGGATCTGGCATTGCCATGACCTGTGGTGTAGGTTGCAGATGCGGCTTGGATCTGGAATTGCTGTGGCTGTGGTGTAGGCCAGCAGATACAGGCTCCGATTCCATCCATAGCCTGGGAACTTCCATATGCCGCGGGTACGGCCCTAAAAAGACCAAAGACGAAAAAAAAAGAAAATTTATCTTTCTGTTTTCCAACCACCTGGCTTCACTTTTCAAGAGACCAACCATCATTCCCAGATTCCTGGGACGCATCTGCACATAGTACAAGTACCTATGTATGAGGGTTGTTGGGGTTTTTTTAAAATATAATGAGCATAAAATACACACTGCCCTGCAACTTGCTTTTTTTCAGATAAGCTACATCTTGGAGACCCTTTCATAAATATTCATAATGTTACTTCATTCTTTTAACAACAATTTTTCACTATAGGGATGTGCCAGAATTTTAACCAGCCCTACAATGGTTATTTCCAATACTTTCCCAGGTCAAACAACGTGACAACAAATATAACCCTGAACAGTCTTCATGGGCACATGTGTAAGTGTATCTGTAGGACCAATTCCTAGAAGTGGGCCACAGGGCATACTGTGTGGTCCACTTGTCCTCTGAAGAACTCTCACCATCTACACGGCACCAAAGCATCTGTTTCCTGATCCCTTAGAAATGCGCAATAGACAATAATGTGTTCTCAAACTTTCTGACCTTGGCCAGTCTGGTAGGTGAAAACTTGTCTCTCATTGGAGTTTTTATTTTTTTATTTGCTTTTCCTAAATTATGAAGGAGGTTGAGGTTTCTTTTTAATGTTCAAGACTCATTTGTATTTCTTATTCTGGGAACTGTTTCTTCATATCATTTGTCCATGGTTCTACTAGGATGTTAGCTTCTTTTCTTGTCAATATTTAGGATTTCTTGGAGTTCCTGTCATGGTGCAGCAGAAATGAATCCGACTAGTAACCATGAGGTTGCGGGTTTGATCCCTGGCCTCGCTCAGTGGTTAAGGATCCGGTGTTGCCATGAGCTGTGGGGTAGGTAGCAAACGTGGCTCAGATCTGTTGTCACCATGGCTGTGGCATAGGCCAGCAGCTACGGCTACAATTCAACCCCTAGCCTAGGAACTTCCATATGCCATGGGTGCAGCCCTAAAAACACCAAAAAAAAAAAAAAAAAAAAAAAAAAAAAAGATTTAGGATTTCTTTAAATATTACGGAAGCGTCCCTTTTGTGATGTAGACTGCAAATACTTCCCTCCAGTATGATTGTCTTTTGGTTAGTTTGGTTCCCTCCTCTTACCCACCCCCAATCCCACCCCATATAGTCATTTGTTTTATATAAATCACATATACATATATATATATTGTGTGTGTGTGTGTATATATATATATATATATATGATTTACCTTTGCTTTTATAGCTTCTGGGTTTTATGTCATATTTAGAAGGCTTTCCTCCTATCTGAGGTGATTTTCAAAATATTCTCTCATTAATTCATTCCACAAAAAATTTATTAAGTTCTGACTCTACACCAAGCACGGCTTTAGGTGTTGGAGATACAGTACTGAATGAGGCAAACTCTGAGTACATGTTCTGAGTTCTTTTGCTAAGGTCTTTAGCTCTTTTCTTAATATTTTTATGACTTCATTCTGTGCATTTAAATCTTTCTTCCATCAGAAATGTAATCTGGTGTAAACTGTGAGGGATCTATTTTTTTCCCAACTGGCAACCCAGTCAATCCCAAGATCACCAGCTAAATAATTTATCTCTTCTTTACTGATCTGAAATGTCAACTTTATCTTGGGCTAAATCCTCACAGCTCACACATTTTTATGCTAAAAAGAACACTGCAAATAAATGTCCCGGTTCCAGCTTCATCAACAGACCCCTCAGGCTGTTAGTCTCCTCTTTCTTGTCTTCAGGAGCACTTGGTAGGAAGTCTGGGTATAATTAATGTCTTTTTCTCCTCTTTAATCTTGACAATAGTAACCTCCAAGGTAGAGAGTGTGTCTCCTTTTTTTGTTTGTTTGTTTAATCTTTTCTAGGGCCACACCTGCGGCATATGGAGGTTTCCAGGCTAGGGGTCTAATCAGAGCTGTAGCCACCAGCCTATGCCACAGCCACAGCAACGCCAGATCTGAGCTGCGTCTGGTACCTACACCACAGCTCATGGTAACGCCAGATCCTCAATCCACTGAGCAAGGCCAGGGATCAAACCCAAAACCTCATGGTTCCTAGTAGGATTCGTTTCTGCTGCGCCACGACGGTAACTCCAAAACCTTTCTGTTTTCATCTTCTGGCACTTCCCTTCTTCTGCGAAGAATCACCCATCCATCTGCATGCATGCCTTTTAGTCAAGATGAGAGGTCCAGAGAGTTCCTGTCATGGCTCAGGATCCACGAGAATGCAGGTTCAATCCTTGGCCTCATTCAGTGGGTTAAAGATCCGACGTTTCTGTGAGCTGTGGTGGCAGCAGCTGCAGCTCCCATTCCACCCCTAGCCTGGAACCTCCATATGCTGCAGGTACAGCCCTAAACAGGTTAAAAAAAAAAAAAGAAAGAAAGATGAGAGGTCCAGGGCCTGCTCCACACAAGCTCTGTCAATCAATGTTTCTTTGAAAATTTGAAATGGAAACCTGAAGGCTCCAGGCTCTGTAGGTTACAAAGGTGGGACTCTTCCAGGGGCTGCGTTTCCTGCCCAATGGACTAGAGGAACAGAACCTGCAGAGGAAGGTGAAGGTGATGGAGCCTGAACCAGGCACTGGAGAAGGTTAGGGGGCAAGAAAAGGCAGGCCGCCAGGCTTTCACATCCGCGGTTCTCCATGTGTGCGGGCTCCCGACACATTCCTGTTTCTGTGTGTTCCTTGAGACCTGACTATAGCCTCAGATCAATTCTCCTTAAGCTGCTTTGACTTGGGTTTCTGTCACCAGCAATAAAAGGGGTCCTAGAAAATGGCTGGAATGAGCCTGGTCCTGGAGTGGTTTCTCTCCGTTACCTCACGAAAGGGAGCCAGGATGCTGCCTCAGCCCTGAACTGTGTCTCAAAGGTCAAATGGAGTGCATGATTATGGCCAGTGTAGGGGGCTCCAGAGACCAGTGTCCTCAGTCAGTCACCATGTAAGGAGGGTTGTGACCGCTACTTCTCTTTGCATCTGATTAAGTCATGAGTTAGAAAAAGGAGACCTTCTTTCTCCACTGGCCACTTACAGTGTGATGGCGTCAGACAGGAACTCGTGCCACAACGTAGCCAGTGTCTTACCCTCTCATCTGTTCTCCCCTGACCCCAGGACACTTTTGGTTCTTTCAGGAATTACAGCTGCCCCCCAGGCTGGAAATCTGGAAGCCAGTTTCTCCTCAAAGCCTCTTGCCCTTGACCCTTCTTTTCCATTCTCACTGCCAATTCCAAGTGTTAACCGCCTCAGGCCCAAACTGCTGTAATAGAGTCCTAACATCATTATCCCCATGCCTTTACATGGCCTGAAGTGCCCTATCTCACATGTACACAAGAGTTCAAGTTCAAATATCACCTCTGTGGGGCCTCTCTGACCCCTATGATTCGGTCCTTTCATGGGATGCAGATATTCACCCTAAAATGTTACAGAAGGAATTCTCCAGGGATTAGCTGTGTGACCGCAAGCATGACCTCATGCTTAACTTTTTTAAGCCTCTGTTTCTTTCTTTCTTTGATTTTTTTTTTTTTTTTTTTTTTTGTCTTTTTGCTATTTCTTTGGGCCGCTCCCTCGGCACATGGAGGTTCCCAGGATAGGGGTCACATTGGAGCTGTAGCCGCCGGGCCTACGCCAGAGCCACAGCAACGCGGGATCCAAGCCAAGTCTTCGACCTACACCACAGCTCACGGCAACGCCGGATTGTTAACCCACTGAGCAAGGGCAGGGACCGAACCCGCAACCTCATGGTTCCTAGTTGGATTTGTTAACCACTAGCCATGGATTCGAGCCATGATGGGAACTCCAATTTCCATGATTTTAAATGTCAAACTACTATGTTGTACACTGGAAACTAAGATAATATTGTATGTCAACTATATGTCAATTTAAAATGCAATAAAAATGGCATGTTAAGGGATAAATGATTGATCTGATATTAAAAAGTATTTCTTGATCAAGTTCTATGTTTTATGGAGTTAACCACTGTGCCACGACGGGAACTCCTTTTTTTTTTTTTTTTTTTTTTTAGGGCTACACTGGCAGCATATGGAAGCTCCGAAGCCAGGGGTCAAATTGGAGCTGCAGCTGCAGACCTACGCCACAGCCACAGCAATGTCAGACCCAACCCACATCTTTGACCCATGACACAGCTTGTGGCAATGCCAGAGCCTTAACCCAGGAGTGAGGCGAGGGATGGAACCTACATCCTCATGGATAGTCAGGTTCTTAACCCACTGAGCCTCAACAGCAACTCTGGCCTGTTTCTTTGTATATCAAACAGGATAAACAGCTGGGCTGTGGTGAGAATTCAATCAAACTAGTAGGTAGAAATGACCACTTCAAGTGTTTGCACATAAAAGGTACCCCTCCCTTGTTCCCTTTGCTCTCTTTCCCCTGTTTTCTCTGCTGACTGTTAACTCTTTGAAGCCTAGGACCTTGCTTTACCGGGTGCCCTGCAGACAGCAAGGCATAAAGCAGGAGGTCAATGCATGCTGAATGAAGAAATACAGAAATGGAAGAATGAAGAAAATACCCTCTCCCCCATTAAGACTCTGTTCAACCCCATGTGCACATTTGCCAAATTAAAACTCCTTCAGTGTGGCTTTCAACACACGTGTCACATCTTGTCTAAAAATCACCTACGGCCCTCTAGTTCCCAGAAGTTCAAATTCCTTTCTTTAGATTCAGGGCCCCTCGTGATCTGCCCCTAAATATTGTTTTTCAGAGTTATTTCCCATTATTCACTGCTACAGTCTTTTTTTTTTAAGTTTTTTGTTTGTTTTTTGCATTTTACAGCCACACCTGTGGTACATGGAAGTTCCCAGACTAAGGGTTGAACTGGAGCTGAAGCTGTCTGCCTACACCACAGCCACTGCCACGCCAGATCCGAGCTGTATATGTGACCTACACCACAGCTCATGGCAATGCCGGATCCTTAACCCGCTGAGCGAGGCCAGGGATTGAACCCACGTCCCCATGGATACTAGTTGGGTCCTCATGGATACTAGTCGGGTTTGTTACTGCTGAGCCACAGTGGGAACTCCCTACAGTCCTTTTAATGTCGCTGTTCTGGAGGTCTCTGCATTGCCAACCCCACAAAAAGTCCTTTCTCTTCTGATCCCTGTCTTTGCACCTTTGCTTAGACTTGGTTTTCTTATTAAAATGCACTTTCTTCTCTCTAACTAACCACCTCCTACCCATCTGTGACACAGAGGGCTTGTTGCTTCCTAATATTTCTAAAGAAATTGAAAAATGCCCCCAATAATTCCACCATTTAACACTTGGGCATATTTTCTTCCAAGCTTTATTTCTATGCATTTTTAAATGTTTTTAAAAGTATTAACTGGGAAACAGTTTCTGTAACGACCACACACTTATTTCTACTTACATAAGCAAAAAGAAGGAAATAAAAATCACCATAACCCTTCTGTCCTAACCAGTGATTCAACCTCTGGTCACATGAAGTCTTCAGGCATCTATTAGTATTTAAAACAATTCCATTCATTTTTTTTTCACAAAGTTGAGGTACTGTGATCCATCTAGTTTCTACTCTGCTTCATTTCGTAAGCCTTGTTTAAGAGAACACTTTTCATGTCATTAAGAAAGCTTGGTAGAGTTCCCAGTGTGGCACCGTGGAAACAAATCCAGCTAGTAACCATGAGGTTGCAGGTTCAATCCCTGGCCTTGCTCAGTGGGTTAAGGATCTAGTGTTGCCGTGAGCTGTGGTGTAGTTCACAGACGTGGCTTGGATCTGGCGTTGCTGTGGCTGTGGCTGTGGCTGGCAGCTATAGCTCTGATTTGACCCCTGGCCTGGGAACCTCCATATGCCGTGAGTGCAGCCCTGAAAAGCAAAAAAAAAAAAAAAAAAGAAAAAGAAAAAAAGAAAAGGCTCAGTAAAGAAAACTTCTTGAAAAATAGAAGCACAATATCCCATTGTTTGAGTAAACCGTAATTTAGTTTTTCCATTGCTCCACATTTAGGGTTTCTTTTTGCAAGTTTTCCTTATTTTAAACAATGCTACACTGAATATTTTTATGCATAAATGTTTGATCTTGTCTCTCAAGAGCTCCTTGGGATTATTACAGACAGTAACTACATTTCTTGAGCGCTTACCCTGTACCACGCCTGAACTTTTACTGCACTGAATCCTCCTAACAATGCTATGAGGTAGATACTATCATTCCCATTTCACAGATGGCAAAACTGAAGCACGAAGGGCAACAGGCTCCACACACTCCAAGCCATGTTAGCAGGGCCAAAATTTAATCTGGCCAGTCTGACTCCCAAACCCATGCTGCTCTCAATCCTGAACTTTTTTTTTTTTTTTTTTTTTTTGTCTTTTGTCTTTTTTAGGGCTGAACCCAAGGCACATGGAGGTTCCCAGGCTAGGGGTCAAATCGGATCTATAGCTGCCAGCTATACCACAGTCACAGCAACGCAGGACCTGAGCGATGTCTGCAACATACACCGCAGCTCACAGCAACTCCAGATCCTTAACCCACTGATAGAGGCCAGGGATCGAACCTACAACCTCGTGGTTTCTAGTTGGATTCGTTTCCACTGCACCACGACAGGAACTCCTCAATCACGAACTTTTTAAGGCTCTTGATATCTTTGTCAAATGACTTTCCAGAAAAGTTGTTCCAATCTACCCCAGCAGTACATGTGTCCATCACTCTTAGTTCTCCTTTCAAGTAACTGGTAAGCATTTGCATTTCAGTTTCTGTGAGCTCTCTCTTCATGTCGTTTGCCCATCTAAGAGGGATGGTTACCATGGACCAGTGATTAGCAGCTGAATTTCCCAGTGGCAGGCAAAGTGGTGATGTTTTCCCCCATAATCTGGCCACATTCATTCCACTCTGATGTGAGAGGGACCTGAACACATGCAAACCTTATGAAATAATGCTTTCCTACTGGGAGATATGGAGCCTTCTAGGCCTGTTGATGTGGGCACAGTTTAGAGGAGCCTTCATCTGGAACCAGTGCCTGCAGCCACAGGCAAGCTGCATGTTCAGAAGCTACCTCCTAAACATAAGAAGTGCTTTCCTCATGGGACGTGAGCTGGTTATTCATACACACTGGTATAATTTCCAAAAAATAAAACCAAGTGAATTTTGGAGCAATAAAATTTTGCTAAAATTCAAGTATAAAAGCAATACAATGAGGAAAATGCATTGATTTTCTTTAAAATGCCAATATCATAAAAATTCTGCAATTGGATTTTGGGGGGCATTAGGGGCCATGAACAATTCCCTTTTAGAAGACTGAGGACATCTCATCAACGTACCTGAAATGGTGGGTTTTTTGGGTTTTTTTTGTTTTGTTTTGTTTTGTTTTGTTTTTGGCCACCTTGCAATATATGGAGTCACCAGGTCAGGGACCAGAGCCATGGCAGGATCCTTAACCCACTGTGCCAGGCCAGGTATAGAACCTGTGTCCCAGCACTCCAAAGTCGCCACCAATCCCATTGTTCCACAGTGGGAACTCCATGAAATGTATTTTCTTAACACAGTTCTGATGCCGGCTTTCTTCTGGGGCAGTTAATGCCTTTGGCCTTGGACTGAGAAGTCCATGGCTCACCTGATCAGCATGCTTCCCTGGGGTTCCTTGTATAATGAAATTCACACCCACCATTCACAAGCACCCGCTATGTGTTAGACACTCGCAAGGCAGTCTGTAAGTGTCTTGGCTCTAATCTGCACAATAACTGTGCGAGATAGACAGGGTTTGCTCCAGCCTTGAGCCGAAGAAGCTGAAGCCCAGAGGTTACACATTAGTGGGAGAGCTGGGAATCTGAAAACCCAAACCTGGGCCTGCTGGCTGCACCCCTCTCATAGAGGGCTTGTGAAGGGACCGTTCATTATGAATGGCAAGCCCTCCTCCTTCACAATTGGCTGGGCTGCACGCAAGGGAGAATTCTGGCAGATCAGAGGAAATTTGAAGGGTAAAGGCATTTGCACTGTTGTTTTGGATATCGACTAGAAAAACACTGTGAAGGGTACCTGGCACATGTCTCCCTAGACTGACAGCTATCGAAATCCATTCTTGCCTTGAGCTGTTGTCCTTGATAAATTAGTAGCACATGCTTACGTGACTGTTCATGCAGTCCTGTGGCCATGTCCTATTGCCTATTTTTTCTCAGCTTCTCATACAAGTTATCATAGTCTGAAGGCCCTACATCATGCTAGGCAGTTACTGTGGTAAAATATCCTTCTTCTTCTTTCCTCCACATAAGGTAAAGGGTCTGCAGACAAAAGGCTCCTGTTTGGGCCTCTGGTTGAACAGTATCAGGGGCTGCTGGCACCAATCACTTAGGGATGGGCAGGTTCTCAAACTGGAAAAGGAGACTCAGAGGATGGCACCATGGCAAGTATCAGAAACTCCATTTCCCCTGGGCAGCTTCCGCCGTGTAGGGAGAGGAGAGGGTCCCAGATGGGTGGTGCTGGGGGCTAAGGTTGAAATAGCCCCTGCTCTGGGAGGTGTGCTGGAGGTGGGTTGAACCCTGTGCATTTAGCTTTCTCTCTCTCTCTTTAAAAAGATGTGATGTATTTTAGAGACAATTTTGCCATGACTTTTTCTGCTATTAGCTTGAGGGCTCCAGAAGAGGATCATATCCTGTTCTCTTCAGTACTCTCAGAGCCTAAGCCAGAACCTAGCATGGGATTGGCATTTAGGAAATCTTGAGATGCATATGACAAGTCAGGTACATGCTATTAGCTGCTAAATGTGGCTATCTATTACCTGAATTTCTCCATTTAATATCCTGAGCTGGTAGTCAAGCCTTATCTAAATGTTGTATCCAGTCTCAGATATCCCGGAGAAATTACAGAAGGACATTAAAATATCTATGCCAAACTGTGGAGGGGGAAACAGTAACCCCCCCCCCATCAATTTCGCTCCCCTTTTCCCAGAACAACAGAAGTGATCAAGAGTCCTCATGGAGAAGGTGAATTTCAAGGAGAACAGTTGGGGCATTAATGACTGCTTCTTGGACAGTCTCCATTTCTAGTCTTGGAAAAATCTAACTTTCATTCGATTAAGGAAAGTAGCAGGTTTCTCACCAGCACTATGCCTATATTTTATGCCTATAAAAAGCAGGCAGCAGCCTGCATTTTTAGGGAACATGCACTAAAATAATCTATTCTGAACTGGAGCTGACATCTGAAGCTTCTCATATTCCAACCTGCCTGGCAGGAGTAGTGAAAACTACAAAAACCTAGAACCTAAAACATCCTGGACTTTTTAGGTTCACCTTCTATATTTTGCATTTTTCTAATAATAGCTACCTACTTCAGATACTCCGCTCCTTACATCATTATACTATCTCTAAACCTCACTTCTCTGCAGGGTAAAATATTACTAAACCTATCTTTACAGATCAGGCACCCAATACAAAACTTTTGTACTTTTCCCAAGCATGAGTCCCCAAGGTCATAAGCTTATAAGGGCCTAAGCTGGCATCAAAACCCTTTGTTACTGACACTTAGGTCAGATGGCTTCTGCTATGAGTGATAGCCACTGTCATCTCTAAGCTAATTTTCAGACTTCTAAGTCTACTAAATTATTGTTTTAAGGGTCAGTGATTACTTGCAAGTTCTTTTTCTTTTTTTTTTAAGTTGACTCTCATATGTGTCCATCAAAACAGTTTGTGCATGCAATTACAGTTTTCAGAATGGGTGCTTGGAAGAGGCAAGCAAAATGAAAGTAAATGGAAAAAAAAAAAAACCAAACCTTGGCAAACCAGTAAAAATTACACTTCAAGCTTTAGTCCTCTACGTCTGCAGTCCACGAGGAATTTGCAGAATTTCCTTTTCCTAAACGGTCCTTCCTTGCTTCCCTCATTCCCCAGGTCATCTTAAATCCTGGCTCTTGCCTGACACCTACCCTCAAATAAAAAGCTCCCTTTTCACACCATAATCACCTTGACAGTCCCAGTCAGATTGCTCCTTCAATCACTTAATCAAAGTCTGCCTTATAATTTTACTTAAATGTGTCCTGAGGTTTGGTTTTCATGACTTTCAGTGTCAAGGGCACAAGGGCTAAAGGTTACATTTCTTCTTATCCTCTTTGTAGGAAGATAGTGTAAGAAGCTTGTGTAGCAAGAAGTTCCTGGGCTAGGGGTGAATAGGAGCTATAGCTGCCAGGCAACCCTACAACCACAGCAATACTGGATTCAAGCCGCATCTACGACCTACGCCCCAGCTTGCGGCAATGCTGAATCCTAAACCCGCTGAGCAAAGCCAGGGATCGAACCCATATCCTCACAGACAGTATATTGGGTTCTTAATCCACTGGCCACAACGGGAACTCCCAATAACAGACATTTTTTAAAGTACGTTCAAGTTTATAAAATGTTTCTCAAGCAACCTCATTTGTACCTCAGAATAACCCAGAGGAAACTGGCTTGGAGAAGTTAAGAGACTTACTCTTGAAATTCAGATCCCCTTCCCCCAAAGCCTGTTTTATTTCCATTATAGCTGACTCTCAAATATGAATGTGAGATTAATTATGGAGACAGGCCCCTCCCCCCCATAAAACATCCTCACCAGCAGAGGGCGTGAGAATATGGATGGGTCTTGGAGTCAGATCTGCATACTGGCCCAGCCACGTTAGGAGCTGGTGAACTTGGGTAAATGGTTTAATTTTTCTGAGCCTCATCTGTACTCTGTTGATGATAATCTCTCTCACATCCCCCATTGGAGAGTTGTCATAAGAATTAGAAATATTCTGTGGCTAGCACATATTAGGTGAACAGTAAATTGTATCTCTTCTGATCTCCATAAAAAGATTACAGGAACAGTTTGGAGGTTAAATCGATATTAATTCTTGTTTGATGTTTTAATAAATATTTGAAATTAGTTTGCATACTTCACCCTAAAAATAGCCTAAGGGTTGCATCAAATGGGCAAGGAAATGAATATTGATAAAAATTTTAATATCCAATGCTAGCAAGAGTGACGAAGCAAATTAGAACAACTTTTCTGGATAGAAAGCCTTAAAAACATATGTCCTTTGCCCCAGCATCTATTTAACCTGATAGACTAATATTGGATGGTAGCAAGATTTAGACAAACAAAGGATGTCATCACTACTCTTTATAACAGCAAAAGAGGAAACAACCTAAATGTTCAATATAGGGCACAGGCTTAATAATTAGATTCTCCATCAAATCGAACACTGTGCAGTCACTAAAATGATGCTGTAGAAGAATATCCTAAAAGGAAAGATAATCATAACACAGCAGCAAAAATCACAAGACACAAACAGACCGCTTTCACTTTTGTTTAAAAATACACACAGGACAGACACCAAAATTGTAATAGTTATTTCCATAGGAGATGAGATTGTTAATGATGCTCCCCCCCTTCTCTTTGCTTATCTTACTCTCTAAATGTTCTGTAATTAACATGTATCATTTTTATAATTAAAAAAATCATTTTTTCTGTTACACATGCAGAGCTGGTGTTTTATTTAACACTGCCTGCTAGGACAACCAGAGCAGTGGTCAGGTAAATTAAGTTAGCTATAATAAAGCAGCTTGGAAGTTTCAAGCAGTTAAACAGAGTAATTAAAATCCTAATGAAATAACACAGAGCTGGTCACTTAGCTGCAGTAAGGCTGCTATAAATAGACACTGGGTTCCACCTTTCAAAAGGTCTAAAAATGGCATAAAATAAAAAAATGAACAATTGTTCATGTAAAGGGTCATGTGTCATGCTTGTCCTAAGCAATTGTAACCTGAACACACCCGTATCTCATCCTCTGAGCTGGATGCCTGTCTCTGGAAGGGTGTATTTGCTCTACATTACTCAGTTTACTTTCCTAAACTTGAAATGGAGTGGAATTTCAATGCAAAGTTACCTATTAGCTCCAAGGCTAAATTTAAACCTTTAATTAAATTAATCCCTTGATCTTAACCATATTGTCTCTCCCTCGAAAAAGTGTAGAGGAGAGGTTTCTTAGACATCACAGAACTCAAGCAGTGTGACAATTGTTTCTATTGTGTTTGGTAGGTCACCCAAACCAAATAGGAGAATCTGAACGTGTTTTCAGATGGCTCATGGTAACCTACCCTCCCGCTCCCACTCCAGGACAGGCATTTGTTGGGGTGAGGCTGGGGTACAATATACTGTGAGTCCTCCCAGATCTAGCGTTGCAGCTCTGGAAGGCTCATCACGTCCTTGGACAGGTACCCATATTAATAGAAGGTATGGTAGGTGCCAAGCGGATGTTTATGAAATAAATGACAGAAAGTAACTGTGCCTATTGTTTCCAGTTTATATGGAAGAAAAAGATGACAAGTGGAAAAGGGTGTGAGGCCATCTTAGCTTACCTTGGTCTTCATGGAAAACGGAGTACGTTTCTGGGCCAAAGTAGAAATTTATGTGAGCCTTTGCTAAGAAAGAGATGAGAAGTGACAGCACCATCAAATGGTGTCAGTTGGTCTGGCCACATGGATGACGTTCGTGCGCCTGGGCTCTTACGCATCCCGGGGTGTGCATTTGTATCAGGGACTGCATCTTCAGTCTGAGAATGAATGAGACACAAACTCAACAGTTACCAACAGCTTTAAGGTGGGACTGTCCACATAGTTACACTGCCCTACCCGCATAACTATTAACAAAGACTATTTCTCTGGGCCCAACTGCAGCGCGGAATACAGTAAACAAGCTCGAGGGCCAAATCTCTGAGTCGCTCCAATTAATTGTTCTTCAGACCCTCAACCCTCCGGGGCCCACATCCTCACGCAGTGACTCAAGGGGTTCTGCTCGCGCCCCCAATTCCCAATCCAAGAGGGGCGGGGAAACGTGCTCGCCACCCTTACCTGGGCGCGCGCCCTGGGAGCCACCAATTCTCCCCGCAGGAAGCTCCGACTACCTTGACCGCCCTTCCGACCCCCGCCCCGCCACCCTCTTGGCTTTCCCTTCCTCCTTCTCTTTTTCCTCCTCCTCCGGCCCCCGCCTTCTGCCGCCTGTCTCTGCGGCCGCCGCCTGCGGCTTTGTTTTCCTCCCAGGTTTCATTCCCCACACGTGATACTGTTTTTGCAAAGAGCTCTTCGGAGCGCGAGCGCGGGGCGCGCGCACCTATAAATACGGACACTGGGGCCCGTGAGCCGGAGACCTCGCGGGCGGGGAAGGCCTGGGACCGAATGCTCAGGCTGCTCGCGGGCGGGCAGACGGCCAGGGAGTCAGCGAGCCAGCGAGCCGCGCGCGTGGGCCGGGGCGGCGGCGCCCCGCGCCGGAGCACCGAGGGGTGAGCATGGCCCGCCCGCTGGGGGGCCGGGCCGCAGCGCACGCCGCCCGCGCCCCGCGCCCTGCCCAGCCCGGGTCACCGGCGCTCGCGCCCGCCGCTTAGCACTCGGGCGCCGCTCGCTTCTCGGGGCATCGCGGAAATATCGCCGCAGACGGACACAATGGCGGCGACTGCCGCCACCACGGCCGCCACCGCCGGCACGGCTGTCCGCAGCAGCGGCAGCAGCAGCAGCAGCAGCGCCGGCACCGACGCCACGGGCACCAGCAGATTGCCGCAGCCGCCGCCGCAGCCGCCCCAGCCCGCGGCCGCCGCGCCGGCCCAGCCGCGGCAGCCGCCGCCCGACCCACCCAGGAAGCCACGCATGGACCCTCGGCGCCGCCAGGCTGCCCTCTCCTTCCTCACCAATATCTCTTTAGACGGACGGCCGCCGCTGCAAGATGAGGAGTGGGCTGGCAGCGAGGAGAGCGGTGGGGTCAAGCCCGGAGCCGGCAGCGCCTGCGGCGCGAGGACTCGGCTCAGTCTGCTCGCCGCCGCCGAGCGGGGCGGCTGCAGCGCGCTTGCAGTGGCGGGCACAGCGGCGGCATTGGCAGCTGGATCCGGCCCCTACCTCCCGCCGCCGTCGCCGCTGCCGCCCCTGGTCCCTGGCGGCTACGCGACCGCGCTCGGCCCTGGGGCGTCCCGAGGGTTCGCGAGCTCCCTGGGCGCGGGCCGGGCGTCGGGAGAGCAACTGCAGCTGCCCCGGCCCGCGCTTCTCGCCGCCTGCGTTCAGCCGCCGCTGCCCAACGGGCCCGGGGGCGCCGGGCAGGAGGAGTTGGAGGAGGACGATGCCTTTACCAGCGTGCAGGTGCCGGCGGCCGCCTTCTTGGGCTCCGGGACTCCCGGGAGTGGGAGCGGCAGTCGAGGCCGCCTCAACTCGTTCACTCAGGGAATCCTGCCCATCGCCTTCTCCAGGCAGACTTCGCAGAACTATTGCTCTCTGGAGCAGCCGGGCCAGGGAGGCAGCACCAGCGCCTTTGAACAGCTGCAGAGGTCCCGGTGAGTAACCTGGACGCCGCCGCGCGCGCCTTATCTCGCGTCCCTCCCGGCCGGCTCTGTGCTGCGGGACACGGGTCGTTCCCACTTTCCCGCGCCCCGCCGGATCCCAGGGCTTCTGGCGCGAATTCCAAACTACAAGGGTACGCGGAAGAGGGATGGTCTCCGGGGAGTGTGTGTGTTCACACGTGTGTGCACGAGCCAGGCATTCACAGAGCCAAAGCAGAGGCACCATGCTCAGGCAGTGGGTCTCTGGATTTAGGGCTTAAGGGCGCCCATTGAAAAGCGGCACCAAAACCTCCCATTACAAGGAGAGCACGGACTTCCAGGAACCCAATCCGGACCCAGAGACGCTCTCTCCCACGCCAGGCAAGGCTAGGCGGGGCGAAAAGTGGAGCAGTGGGTCCGGCCAGCGGCAGAGCGGCGCGTGTGAGCCTGAACTTGTCGCGAACACGCCGTGAATTCCTCCTGAGAAGTTGTGCCTGCGCTCAAAGTATTTCAGTCCCAGGGAATGTGTCCCAGGGAAACCCTTTGCTTTTCCAAGAGAAGGCAAACCCTTCTTAGGTTTCTTTGAACCAGGATGGGGCACAGGGAAGAAATAGGGTTTGAGGCTTCTTTTTTCCATTCCAAGATGAATTTGCTGAAATTAGTGAAAAGGTGATTGTGTTTGCTCGCTGAAGTCCCCTGCAGGTATCCTGCATCTTAGCAACAATATGAAATATTGGACATTTGCTTATTGTTCTGGAAATAGCTGGAGCTTGTCTCTGCTAGTTCCAGAGACCCCTTGGGAGTTAGGTCTGTGTGAGACAGTGGGACTGTTGGTTGGGAGAGAGTGAGGAAGTGTAGGCCTGTTCTCTGGTTGGGAGCATCTTGACTTGTCACCTAGGAAGCCCACCTGTGAAGTTAGTAGTAATCTAGAGGCTCCCATGGTTCAGTTATTTGAGCCTCCTGGGGCCTCAGTTTCCCCTCTGGCATGGGACCTTGCCAACATGTTGCAGGCCTCAAGACCAGAAGGGAGAACCTTTCTGTTACAGCTTCTTCCTCTAATGCTCATCTGAACACTTACTGGCCTAAGTAAGAAGGTGGCCTGTTGGAAAACTTAACACACACACACCCCCGCCCCTGCCCCGCCATGGACAGAAGGGGAAGAGCAAACAGGGCTCCTCCAGAATTTTGTTCTCAGTCTTCTTTCTTCCCAAGTGGTGAAATCAAGACCCTGCTCCGTGTGTCACATTCTAGTGCAAACGCACACGGGCAGCCTTCTGACTGAGAGGATGATTAGCGACACTGGGCCCAGGTGACAATCTGGGCCTGGCCTTTCTTGTCAGAGCATGCATCTCTCCATTAGCGGGCCAGCGCACAGGAGGGGAGGGGCATCCCTTCCTTTCTGGGCAAGTTGTGTGGCCTCAGCAGTTTCTGGGCAGCTTGACATCACACACTGGCTCCTAATGACTATAGTTTGAGCATAAGCCCAGCTTGTCCAGCGGGTTCGGACAGGAGCGGTAATAAACATGCATGTTATTCTAAGCCAGTGTTCAAGACTGGCCTGTGCCTCCTGGTAGACAGACGTGCTCCTTTGCACAGAGCAGCTGGAGATCAAAATACTTCATACTTTGTCTCCAAGAATCTCATTTCAGAGGACATGGGGAATCTTGTGTTAGTATTTCTAATCCCAAAATTAGCCAGATTTAATCTCTGATCCTATAAATCTGAACCCTTTGAATGCTTTATTGGTTCTCCCCAACTCACACATTAAGATGAGTTAGTCAGTGCTTCGTTACCTGACAGTCACATTCATCTCACTGATTTGGAATTATTCATATCTGGCAAGTTGACAGGCATTTAAAAGAATTCCAGCTGTCAACAGAAACAGCATCAAATTTAATGCACAGAGAGGAAGTAAGTGGGTAAAACAGGGATTTAAGAAAGGCCTTGAAGAGCTAGCATGGCCACTACTCATGTAGTGGCCAGGAACTTGAAGTCTCCTAGGACAGTTTCTTTTCTGCACTGCCCTACTTTCAAGAATTTTGTCAGAAGAGGAGTTCCTGTTGTGGCACAGTGGAAATGAATCTGACTAGGAAACATGAGGTTGCAGGTTCAACCCCTGGTCTTCCTCGGTGGGTTAAGGATCTGGCGTAGCCACGAGCTGTGGTGTAGGCCGGCAGCCATAGCGCTGATTAGACTCCTAGCCTGGGAACCTCCATATGCTGCAGGTGCAGCCCTAAAAAGACGAAAAAAAAGAATTTTGTCAGAAGAGTATTGCTTTTATGATCATTAAGAGTCCTTTCACCTGCCTAGGTGAATTGCGATCTAGAGAATAGACTCATTTGAATAAGGCCCAGGACCAACCTAAAGAATGTCAGTTGCTTTCCTGGTGTACCTCCCTTTAAGAAACAGCTAGCCTGGGTGGTGCCATATACAATTTCATAGAAGTTTTCCTGGGAGCTTCCAACCAGCCCTCCCCCTGCAAGGCCTCTCTTGGGTTGAGACCTGGACTGGTGCTGGGTCTGTGGTCTCATCTATACTGGGGAAAAAAATGTGAGTCAAACAGGGGATGGCCAACCAGAGTAAGGCAGGGGTGGGGGTGGACTTCTCTCCTGACATCATCACCTCCCTGCTTTGTGACTGCAGGCAAGTCACCACACTGTTCCAGCTGTAAGCCACCTGACCCTTCTGGGTTTTAGAAATCTGAAGAGGACTTTGTTCTCCTCCACAGTAAGCAAACCCAAGTTACAGTTGAGCCATCTTTCCAGCTACACGCATTATGAGGCAGCCAAAGCTGCAGTCCCGGGCCAGGTCTGGCCAGGATGCTCACCCAAGGCTCCTACCAGGGCCTGAGGCGAGTGGCCCGCGGTTCACCCACTGCTCTCCTCTTTATAGTCACAAAGTTGTCACATTGCGGGTGAACTCAGAAGGGAAAATACACCCGAAGCCTGGTCACTGCTGGCAAGTGCCCAGCGAGGGCAGTGAGTTCAAATGTGACTCTTTGCCCTCCAGGAAGGGCGGGGGAAGCCACAGCCTGGCTCTGCACTGTGTCCCCATGGCCATCCCAGGGAACCCCGCCTGCCTGGATTTTTTTTCCCCTGGGAAGAAGAGTTGTTAGGTGGGGAGAGGACCAAGGGCAGGTGGCCTTTGAACATAGGCGAGGCCAGGTGAGGTGACACAGTGTAGATCAGGAATGCCAAACTGGTACCCTGTACCCCTGGGCCTGCCCCTTCCCTGGCACGTCCCTGGCTTCAGTTTCCTTATGGGACGAAAGCACTGGGACAGATGACCGCTGTGCTCTCCCAGGCCCAGGGCCCCAGGCACCCTAGCCCCATGACTGCTGCAGAGACTGGGCATCTAGCCTGGGTGCAAGTGGATAACTTAAACACAGCGTCAAATGCGGAGGTAGGCTGAGTTTCTCCCATGTGGCTACAGTTGGCAGGATGGCACTGCTGGGTGAAGGAACAGGTTTTCCCGGGTGCAAGGGAGAACTTTAAAAGACTGGTTCCCTCTGGCAGCAGAAGTGTCCCAGCTGGCCTGCCCACTCTGGGAGGCCATCCAGGCTGGAAGCCACTGCTCCTGGGGTGGCCCGGCCCCTGGCACCACCACCCCATCAAGGAAGTGAACTGTGGTCCCTCCACAGTTGCCAAAGGGCCTTCAGATTTACAGAATGCTTTTGTACAAGTTGATTTCAGCCCCCAGACATCGTAGAGGGACAGGAATCCCAGGTCACAGAGTGGGCAGAGGATGACCTCAGAGGTTTTATTATCTGTCAGGTAGGCTGTGGAGGAAATGCTAGTTTGGAGACCTAAGGCCTAGTATTATTTATTCAACCACCGTGAACATAATGAATATCCATTATGAGACGCCACTGTCGGTTCCGGGAGGTGTAGACATGAAACCTCGTCCCCGTCTGTGTTGGGAGAAGCATATAAATGGGCTGGTTTTTCCAGCGATGAGAGTTGGTTAAAGGTGAGTCCATTGTTGAGCGCCCCCCCCCCCCCCCCACTGTGGGACTGGGCTCCGTGCCTTGAGCAGTATTTGCACTTAACTACTGTGTCCCAGGTGTTATTCTAAGCACTGTCTGAAGATCAAGCGAGTTCATGTTTATAACAGTCCTTAGGCAGCATCACCTCCATTCTGAAGCACAGAGAGGTTAAGTTACTGGCCTAGGGTCCCTCAGCCTGTCCATGGGAGCAGGGTTTGAACCCAGGCAGTCTGGCTCTAGGGTCTTACCCACTTCTCTCTGGTCCACTGGGCTTTGAGTCAGACGTGTAAATGCCTGTTCAACTGGCTTCAGCTGAACTGGGCTGAAGGTGGCCTAAGTGACCTCTCAGGGCACCGCTCACCCTGTGGTTCCTTATTTAGGCGTCTGCCTCTGTGTCACTCGGGGAGGACCTCTGTGTGAGAGGACCCAGAGGATAGTCCAGGGTGGACAGCATTCCGTGACTGCAGCAATCCAGTCCTACCTGGTTTCTGCCTGCCTGCCCCCACCCCCTCGGTCACACCTAAATTCCTGTCACCTTTGTTACCTCTTTAGAGCATCTGTGCTTTCCCTGCCTTACACGGTTTATTCACAGGGAGATGGAAGAGGAGCCAGAACCTGGCAGCCCTAGGAAGTGGGTTTGTGGCCCTGGTTCTGCCACTCTCTTTGTGATGAGATTCCCATCAGTGAAATGGGAAGAACAACAATACCTCCTTCCTGGGCGTGTTTCCTTTCTTTCGACTGTCTGTATCTTCTCAGCATCGCCCTTTCCCCCAGCCCAGGGGTCGGCAGACTGTGGCCTGTGAGCTGTTAATAAATAAGATTTTTCTGGGAAACAGCCACGCCTGTTCACTTCTGTTATTGTCTTTGGTGGCCCTTTTGCTATCAGAAGAGAGCTGGGCAGAGAGCACATAGCCCCGCTGGGCCTGAACTCTTTGTTTAGATTCCTTACAGAAATGTGTGTGACCTCTGCCCCGCCCAGGTCTCTGTCCCCAAAGCTGTGTGCTGTTCCCCTGGTTCCTCCCTGTCCTTGTCTCCTGGATGCTCCTAGCTTCTGTTTGGAGCCGTCATCCCATCTCCCCGGCTGACAGGAGGATCTTTCTGAAACCCACATCTGATCGGGGCAGATTAATTAATTAATTTATTTATTTATATTTGTCTTTTTAGGGCTGCACCCACAGTATAGGGAGGTTCCCAGGCTAGGGGTTGAATGGGAGCTGTAGCTGCCAGCCTGTTGCACAGTGACAGTAACACCAGGTCCGAGCCGAGTCTGCAACCTACACCACATGTCACGCCAATGCTGGATCCTTAACCCACTGAGCAAGGCCAGGTATCAAACCTGCGTCCTCATGGATACTAGTTGGATTCGTTTCTACTGAGCCACAATGGAAACTCCCGATCAGGGCAGTTTTAAATTGCTTGTCGTTCATGTGCAGCTGCCCCCGCTGCATCCTTGTGTGCCTGTCATCTCTGTGCTATGCTGGCTTTGCAAATGGCACATGGGCTGTGGCATCACCATGGAAAGGGTTCCTAGCAGATGTCCCTTCCTCCTTTTTGGACCCATCACCCCGCAGCACCCCAGGGTATGACACACCCAGCTGGGGGGTCACCTTCTTTCTTCCCTGTTGGTCTGTGGGCACCTGCCTCTGGCCCCTTGCTGGTTGGGGACTTGCTAGTGATAGGCCTGGGGCTGCCCCCCAACTCTCTAGGTCTTTCATTTTAACCATCTGTCACTTCTGACCTTTTACTTGATAAAGCAGCCAGCCTACCACGTCCTTCCTCAGTCCGGCAGCGACGAAACTCTCTCCTTAAATGTTTCACTAGGGAGTTCCTGTTGTGGCCCAGAAGGTTGCAAACCTGACTCATATCCATGAGGATGCAGGTTCAAACCCTGGCCTTGCTCAGTGGGTTAAGGATCAGGCATTACTGTGAGCTGTAGCATAGGTGGCATATGTGGCTCAGATCCCGTGTTGCTGTGGCTGTGGTGTAGGCTGGCAGCTGTAGCTCCGATTCAACACCTGGACTGCGACTATAAAAAGCAAAACAAACAAAAAGTTTCACTGTAGTCACATTGGCTGGTCCCTCTCCCTAGAATGGGGGGGCAGGACCTGTAGCATTCTGAGCCCTTCCCACATGCATTGTTTTGTTTTATTTTACGGCAATCCTGTGACACAGGGATTATACCCATTTTAGAGCTATGGATACTAAGGATGGGGGGAGGTGGTAAGGAACCTTGCCTAAGGCCTTGTAACCAGAATCTAGAGCTAGAATTTGAGCTCTGGGTTTCTGCTAGAGCCAGGAGTGTGTTGGACCGGCTCCTATGACTCAGTAGGTTCGGGATGACCAGGGAATCTGATCTGGTAACCTGGAGTCATTGACCTTGGGAGTATTTACACCACAAGAATCAACCAATTTGACAAGCCAGGGTTTTGCTTTTTTCCTTCTAGGGAGCTGGTTTGTCAGCATGTATACCCTGGCCTTACCACACCTCGCTTTGTTCTCTTCTCCCCCTGGGGGGCGCTGTGCAACATGTCGCCATCAAAGTGCCGAAAACCAGACGTTTTTATCAGATTTTGTTCCTTCACATTATTCTGGAAATCTCCCAAAGGGTCCGCCACCCATTTGCCTTCAAAAAATATCTTACATTTCCCTTCCCCTGCCAAGTTTTGACCTGCGTACAATTTAAACTCCAAACTTTTCAGACACCGTGGGGTTCAAACAGTCTGCTTAGTATTATCTGTAGGCATCACAAAATCATTAGCTGTTACTCTCCTTTACAGACTGTGTAATGTATTTTCATTTTTGTTTGGTTTTTTAAAAGTCTCTGAGAACATACAGTCAATCAGAGTCTGTTTTTGTTCCCCTTTTTGTTTGTGTTAGCATTTTGGATAACTGCACACTGGTTTATATTTAACGGGGTTATCATTAATGTGGTTTGGGGTTTACTGCTGCACATTTGGTCACAAAGACAAAAGCTTGGAAACAGCGTACAAATACTAGAAGTTTAGGACTCAGAATATTTGAATAACATGTGTGCATGAAAGAGGCCAGTCTTATCCCTGATATAAAGGCTAAGGATGTACTTAAAACTAAGATTAATTCCATGACAAATAGATGACAAACCATTCAAGAAGAGACAAAATAGTTGAGAATGCCAAAGATGTTTGTCTGCCTGGCACATTAATTTTTATTTTAAAGCAGTTTACTCACTGACCCAATGATTTATAAAGCAAAATGTCTACCTTGATCATCTTAGGAAGGGGTGGGGGCATGTGAAAGACTGGAAGACATGCAAAGTCTATGATGTTTTGCTTAAGGACTAAAATTGGCATGTTGTCGGGGGTGGGGGGGGGCGGAATGAGCAAAATAAGTGAAGGGAATGAAGAGGGGCAAGTTTCCATGATTTTATTTTTTTATTTTATTTTTTATTTTTTTATTTTTATGTCTTTTTGCCATTTCTAGGGCTGCACCCAAGGCATATGGAGGTTCCCAGGCTAGGGGTCGAAGCGGAGCTGTAGATTCTGGCCTACGCCAGAGCCACAGCAACACGGGATCTGAGCCGTTCTGCGACCTACACCACAGCTCACAGCAACACCAGATCCTTAACCCACTGAGCAAGGCCAGGGATCGGACTGCAACCTCATGGTTCCTAGTCAGATTTGTTAACCACTAGCCATGGATCCGAGCTATGATGAGAACTCCAGTTTCCATGATTTTAAATGTCAAACTACTATGTTGTGCACTGGAAACTAAGATAATGTTGTATGTCAACTATATTTCAATTTAAAATACAATAAAAAATGGCACGTTAGGGGATAAATGATTGATCTGATATTAAAAAGTATTTCTTGATCAAGTTCTATGTTTTATGGAGTTGAGAAAAGTTTGCTCTTGGAGGAAGAGTCGTGAGGAAAGAAGATGAGATTACCAATTCCCAGGTGATTGTGTGAGTAATTGAAGGATTCAGTTTTTCCATCACAAGACTGATCATTAAGGTCTCCTTGTTTGGGGCTTTACAGTTTACAGAGTGCTTTCAGATATATTAAGTTGTTTTCAAAAAGGCCATGTGATAGTTATTTAATAGAATAGAAAGTCAAGACCATGAAGAATTAGGTAACACATCCATGGTCATGTATCTCCCATACAGAGCAGAGCTAGAGTTTCAAAATCTGTGTTTTCTGATTCCAAGTTGAGAGGTTTTTTGTTGTTTTGTTTTTGTCTTTTTGGGCTGCACCTGTAGCACCTGGAAGTTCCCAAGCTAGGGGTTGAATTGGAGCTGCAGCTGCTGGCCTACACCACAGCTGCAGCAATGCTGGATCCCGAGCCGCGTCTGTGACCTGTGCTGCAGCTCGTGGCGATGCCGGATCCTTAACCCACTGATCGAGGCCAGGGATCGAACCAACATCATCATGGATACTAATCAGGTTCTTAAGCCCCTGAGCCACAACGGGAACTCCCCGAGTCAAGAGTTTTAAAACGAACAGAAGACCCTAATGTAGTGGTATTACTTAAGAAGAACGGGAGTTCCCGTTGTGGCTCAGTGGTTAACGAATCTGACGAGGAACCATGAGGTTGCAGGTTCAATCCCTGGCCTTGCTCAGTGGGTTAAGGATCTGGCATTGCCATGAGCTGTGGTGTAGGTTGCAGATGCGGCTCAGATCCCGCATTGCTGTGGCTCTGGTGTAGGCCGATGGCTACAGCTCCATTTGGACCCCTAGCCTGGGAACCTCCATATGCCGTGGGAGTTCCCAAGAAATGGCAAAAAGACAAAAAAAAAAAAAAAGAAGAAGAAGAAGAACAAAGAACTCTATTAAGTGCTGTGTAGCATTTTATTCTCCTTCCTGTCCCCAGTCTTCTGCTTGTATGTTAGTTAACCTCAAGAGAACAAAAATGCTGGGGTCTCATCCATTTCAGACCTATGGGCTCAAGTCAATCAAGGTCAGAATGTTAAAGTACAAAGAAATATTGTGCTGTATTTCTGGCCAGCCAGAGCCTTCCCGTCAAGCAAGAATACTGATTTTCATGTGATAACCTCCTGGGACAGGCCCACAGGGAGCCCCGGTGTGAGGCCCAAGTTGTGGAAAATTTTCCAATACTGCCAGCCCTCTCCAAATAATAAATTTGGTGTCAGTTCCTCCTTTTCTGCACCCCCGCTGCTCAGCCGTCTTTCCAGCTTTTTGGGGGAACGTATTCAAGAGTGGAGAGACCAGCCTTGGAGTCAGACAACTCTGCCACGTTGTGGCACTTTGGGGGGCGCTCATTTAACCTTCCTGAGCCTCCACATCCTTCTTTATAGGACAGGGATAGTAATTCCTGCCCATTTGGGGTGTTGTGAGCATGAATGAGAAGCAGCTCAGATTCTGAGTTGCTGTGGCTGTGGCCTAGGCCTGTAGCTGCAGCTTCAGTTCGACCCCCAGCCTGGGAACTTCCGTATGCTATGGGCATAGCCCTAAAAAGAAAAAAAAAATCTTTATTGATAAAAAAATACTAATCATCGTCTGAGCCCTTAGCAAGTTGTAATCTTTTTGCTGGTAGTGCGTGTCAGATATTGAAAGAATGATCAAAATGACAGAGACCCGAATTGAGCCAATGCTATGGAAAAATAATGCTGATAGACTTGCTTAATTGATACAGGGTTGCCACCAACCTTCATTTTTTTTTTTCTTTTAAAAAACAAGTATCTTGGAGTTCCGTCGTGGTGCAGTGGTTAACGAATCTGACTAGGAATCATGAGGTTGCAGGTTCGGTCCCTGCCCTTGCTCGGTGGGTTAAAGGATCTGGTGTTGCCGTGAGCTGTGGTGCAGGTTGCAGACGTGGCTCGGATCCCACACTGCTGTGGCTCTGGCGTAGGCTGGCGGCTACAGCTCCGATTAGTCCCCTAGCCTGAGAACCTCCATATGCCACCGGAGTGGCCCAAGAAATGGCAAAAAGACAAAAAAATAAAATTAAAAAAATAAAAAACAAGTATCTGCAAAGTATAATAAAATGAAGCACAATAAAATGAGCTATGCCCATAGAGTCTTTGCCTCATGATTAGTTAAGATGGAGTCACATTGGAGTCGGTAGGCCCTAAAGCTCATGACTGGTGTTTTCATAAGAAGCCCACAGAACACAGGGACAGAGAAGAGAGCACCTTGTGAAGACAGAAACAGATTGGAGTGGTGCATCCACAAGCCAAGGGAGGCCAAGGGTAGCAGGCAGCCACTGGCAGCAGGAAGACCCTCCTAAAGCCTCCAGAAGGAACCAGACCTGCTGACCCCTTGATTTTGCCTTTTTTTTTTCCTAAGTCTTTTTAGGGCCTCACCTGTGGCATATGGAAGCTACACCACAGCCACAGCAACACCAGGTCCTTAACCCACGGAACAGGGCCAGGGATCGAACCCATGTCCTCATGGATATTAGTTGGGTCCCATACCGCTGAGCCACAATGGGAACTCCTGACGCCTTGATTTTGGACTTCTAGCCTCCCAAACTGTGAGAGAATAAATTTATATTTTTGAAGTCCCCTAGGAGTTCCTTCTGTGGGACAGCAGGTTAAGATCTGACATTGCCGCAGCTGTGGAGTAGGTCAGAGCTGCAGCTTGGATCTGATCCCTGGTCCTGGAACTTCTATATGCCACAGGTGTGGCCGAAAAAAGAAGTCACCCGGTTTGTGATAGTTTGTTACAGCAGCTGTGGGAAGCACCTGCATGGTGGCATCTCAGAGTTAGACTTGCATCCTGTTCTCTGCTGCCATGCACCAGCCATCCTCTCCTTGGCCAATGGGAGTGGGCAGTTGTTCCAATACAGAGCCTGAAGGGGAGAGTCTGGAGGTTGCTGAGGCACCGTGGAATTTGGAGGGAAAAAACCTAAACCCCCTGCTGAATGATTCTGTTTCTGTTGACTCCTTGGAAGAACTGTAGATGGTTGTTCTCAGAAGGTGGTCCCTGGACCAGCAGCTCCAGCCCCATCAGGAGCTTGTTAGAAATGTGGTTCCTGCATCAGGAACCCTGGGGCTGAGGCCAGGCAGTCTGTCTTTACAGGCCCTCAAGATGTTCCACGTTTGGGAACTGCTGCAGACAAAGCCTCATATGTCTCAAGCTTTATTGTACCTCCCAGAAGATGTAAACAGGGTCTGGTGTTACAAGAAGTATTTTTCTTTCACTTTAAGACATTTATTCTCGCACAAATCAGTAGAAGGCACTTCCTGGATGCAGGGCTCTGCTGAGAGCCCAGGTCATTCAGGTTTGAGATCCTTTTAGGTTCACCCGTCCTTTTGTGCCCCCCTGACAGTGACACCATTGATCTGAAGAACATCTTCCAGACACCGTTCCTGCGAGTTCCCATCTCATCAGCCTTCCCTGCCTCCTTGCGTCTAGTGGGTCTCTGCTCTCATTTGTGTCCTAAAACATTTTAGGTTGACCTTTATTTTATGGTCTTGGCAGTTGTTTCATCAAGCCTTCACAGATTTGTCGAAAGCCTACAGCCACGTGCCACAGACTGGGGCACCCAGGAGATGGGGTCCCAGATCTCAGAGTCTAGTGTGGGAGACAATGGGCAAAAGGAAAATATAAGGGCAACTGAGGAACAGCACACACGGAATAGATTCTGAAAAATGCTACGAGGGAGTTGTTGACGTCTGTGAACATCTGTTGGAGACAGTGGTCAGGAAAGGCCTTTCTGGAGTTGCCATTGTGGCTCCGCAGAAACGAATCGGACTAGTATCCCTGAGGATGCAGGTTCAATCCCTGGCCTTGCTCAGTGGGTTAAGGACCCAGTGTTGCCATGAGCCTGTGGTGTAGGTCGCAGACACAGCTCCAGTGTGGCGTGGCTGCGGTGTAGGTCAGCAGCTACAGCTCCAATTAGACCCCTAACCTGGGAACCTCCATATGCTGCATGTGGGACCCTATAAAGATGAAAAGAAAGTAGAAAGAAGGAAAGGCAGGCCTTTCTGAGGAAGATGAGAAAGCAGTTGATCACCTAAGATGGGACATGGGTGCAAACACTGGAAACCAGGTGTCCTAGGACCCTGGGATGGGCATGTGCTGGATGTGTTTAAGGAAGAGAAAGCCCAGATAGGTGGAGCATGGGGAACTCGGGGCAGCAGGGAGCTGAGGCCCCAGAAGTGGGCAGGGCCACATGTGCAGCCTGAATCTCTGAGGAATCCACCCCCTTCTCCCCCCGGCCTCCCCCCCAGTCTACCGTGCCTTGTAGAACAGTGGGAAGTTCCCACTGCATTATAAGTTGGAAGCTGCAGCGGAGTTACCATGGGGGGGCATTGTGCTCTGGCTTAACATTTTAGGGCCCCACTGAGGGGCGGCGTGGTTTGGAGGGGGATTGAAAGTGGATTGAAGGAGGCTAGGCATGGACATGTGGAGACATTTGTGAGCCCCTCGCCCCTGGGTGAGTGTCTTGGACTAGGGTGGAGATGCCAAGGGGGTGATTGACCCCAGATGCATTTTGGAGACAGGCTTAACAGAACTCATGTGTGACTGGCACTATCCCTGCCAGCAGGGAGCTTAGGTCCCGCTGGAGAGAGACTCTTGAAAAATCCCCGCCCCCAAGTGTAGGACTGTGGCTGTGGTGCGTGGACAGAGGGGAGGTCTTGGTCCTTTGGAGCCTGTGATGGGCACATGGTGGATCTCACCTGCTCGTGGTGGGGCGGGCTGGCTTCGGGTGGTGTCTAAAGATGAAGACGTGTGGGGCCAGCCTGGGCAGAGTCCCTGGTGGGAAGAAGCAGGAGCCCTGGAGGAGGTGGATGGAGGGCTAGCAGCCGTGTGTCTGGAGCACAGAGAGGGGGGGAAATAAGAGCCATGTTGAGGCTTTCGATCTTCATCAGGAGAGAGGCGGGATGCCAGGTGGAATCAGGGTGAGACCTGTGTTTGGGAATGATTGTGCCGGTTGGCAATATGGAAAACCAGTTAGGTGAGGGAAGCCGTGGATGGGAGGAGACTAGGATTTGTTGCTTCAGTCTGGGACGGAGGTGGTGGCAACTTGAACTAGAGTGATGGTGGTGGGGGTGGGGGAAAGGGGGCGATTCCCCAGAGATTTAGGATGCAGTGGGGTGGACTGGGAGATGCATTGGCTGCAGGGGGAGGGGGTGGAGACGGAAACATCAGGGGAGGACCCCACCCCTCCAGGACTAATTTGATGGCAGAGCCATCTCTACGACAGGGAGGAGGGTGTGGGCAGGATCCAGTGCTAAAGATTTAAGAATATTTCCTAGAAGAAAAGTTACAGACCTGAAGATGACCTTGTTTCTTCTCATTGTTTTCTTTTCCGTAATCTCGTGCAAAGTAAAGACTTTCCAAATAGCTCAAGGTGAGATATAGTCATAAATAACTTTTTGCATGGGGATGTGTACATTTTCTTTTTTCCTCCCAGTGTGGAGAATGGTATTTCTGTTTAAAGAGAGTTCAAGTTTTATGCTCATCATCAACTCTTTTGGTCTAAAAATCCTGTTACTTTTTAAGGTAAACGTTGAGTGTGTCAATTTAAAAAAAAAAAAACATACCCCACATGTCTTATTCATTTAATTTCAGTTAAAGGCATGTAATTTCTTTTTATTAAAGAAAAAAAGACCCTTGAGTGAGATCGTGAGTTTTTTTTCAAACAATTCCTGGTTCAACTTGTATGTATTTGCAGCTAATTACCAGGTGTTGAAGTCTGATCTCAAGTGTGAAGAATAAAGGTATGTTCTCCAAGAGAAAAAAAAAGATGCCTTTGTAGAGCTGCATAGTGTTCTGCTGCAGTAACTAAACAAATACCCCACATCCAGTGATTTCCTACTTCCTCAGTGATACAAGGTGAGGCCAGGATGCCGTCTTAATATTCTAGCAGCAGTCGCATCTTTTTCTTGTTTTATGGATGTTTTTTCGTAATAATGGTGTGTTTATTTTTTATTTTTTTATTTTGTCCTTTTTAGGGCTGCACCTGTGCATATGGAAGTTCCCAGGCTAGGGGTGGAATTGAAGCTGCAGCTGCAGCAACTCGGGATCCAAGCTGCACATGTGACCTCTACTGCAGCTCACAGCAATGCTGGATCCTTAAGCCACTGAGCAAGGTCAGGGATCAGACCCCCATCCTCACGGATACTAGCTGGGTTCTGAACCTGCTCAGCCACAACAAGAACTCCTAATGGTGTGTTTATTGAACACTAGCTTTATGTGCTGCAGAGCCATGTGGCAATCGCTTCACATCTGAGATCTGCCATTTCTGAAATGTGACCATTCTCTAATCTCCAGGAGCCTCAGTTCTCATCTGCAAAGAGTTTGGGAGATATTAATAGTCAGATAGCTCACAGCAGGACAGCCAGGATCAAATCCGATGATTTCTCTAAAGCACTTTGCTCTGGCGCATAGTTCTCCATAAATATCTGATGCAATCATTCTATCCCATCTACTCTGCTGGTCTCTGCACCTTTCATAGGGGCTGAAGCTTCCGTCACTACGTAAATGAGGGCTTGAACCCTGGGGAGTTTACTTTTCTCTCCAAGTCCAGTAGACCTCAACAGAGCTGGGATCCTGTCTAACCCAGTATCTTACTGGTGTCACTGAGCCTGATCGCCTTTCTCATGTGTAACGTTGTATCTAAACAAATTTTGGGAACTTCCTGAGCCAAGCACCTTCCGTTTTAGGATCCTGATGGTTTTTGTGTGTGTGTGTGTGTGTGTGTGTCTTGCACTTGTCTAAGAATATGCACAGATGTTTGTGTCAGTTATCTGACATGTTTGACCATGGGTGTGTCAATAGGGAGCTGCTTGCTGTGTGTATAGAGTGACTATACCAGGTTCCTTACCTGACTCTATTTGCTCCGAACACAAGGGAACCACTGAAGCCAGGAAGATTGGGAGAGATGGGAATGGTATGTTTTAATCCACTCCTCCCATCTAGAGATACCCTCCCTGCAAACTGTATTTCACAGCACTGGAAAGAATTTAGCCAGTGGAGTTTTATTAAGAGGTGCAACATTTGTTATAACGTAACTAGCTCTTTGGAGCCAGGAAAAGAAAAGTCAAGACTGAAATACAAGGGAATGGGTAAGGTACGTGCTGATTGGTGAAATCTGGAATTTTTTTTGAAAGTGTATTTACATGGGAGTTCAGCTTTGATTTTGTATTGTCACAAATTGTTACCAGATGCTTGCCTTTCAGGCAGACTCCCCAGCTAATCCGAGAGTGTGAGTTGGAAAACACATCACTTTGCCATTTGGAATGCTGATTGATATTTTAGAAGTTTCTCTTTGTGTTCAAAGGGAAAATCATGCATGTTACGGGCCTAGCAAACAGAACTTTTTATAAATGGCAATTAACAGAAGATGCCCAAGGGAGGAAGTCTCCAGTTTCTTTTTATAACCCTGGCAGAGGGGATCGAGGTGACATTTTATTAGTATTGGCATCTCCCTCTTGCCCTGGGAGCTCGTTCAGCCATATCCAGAGCCAGTAGCATCACTTCTGAGTCTACTCCAGCCGCAGGTCAGAGGAGAAGCATAAGAGCCCTGGTATCTGGGGCAGCCAGCCTCGCGTGGTCTCCCCGTGGCAGGACCCCATGCTCACGGAGGGGCTCCCACCGTTGCCCCTGAGGCTTTCCAAAAGGGACTCTTTGTTTTGAGTCTTGCTTCAGTCTCAGCGGTGTTCCCATCTCCTGGCGGCCGTTTTTCCTGCTGCCGTTGGAATGACTCATGAAGTGAGTCTTGAGTAGCCTGACACCTCTGCCACGTTCCTCGCATGCTTTCTGAAAGGTGCCTCTATGCAGGAACATGTGCCGGTTTTCCTATCTGAATTGCTGGAGAGTCTCCCGGGCGACCTGCAGAGAGCTAAGTCCGGATTCTGGCTCCATACCCTGGATGCCATCAGGCTTGGTGAGCATCACCCCCAGAGGCTCAGCCTGGAAGAGGGGACAGTCAGAGCTGGCTCGTTGGAGGATCCCAGGAGTGGAGTGGGGTGGGGTTGCCTGGAGCAGAAGGGGGCTCCCCAGATAGGCCTTGGTATTTTCTACAGCAGCCAGGCTGTAGACTTTCAGGGGGAGAGAAGGGACCCTGAGGAGGTCCAGAGCCGTGAGTGCCGTGGAATGAAAGGATGAGAGCCCTTGACCCGCTCGCTGGGGCTAATATTGGCCAAAGGCTTCTGGGCTGTGAATGGAAACCCAGAGGTGCTGAGACTGAGCACCAAGTACTTCAGCGTTTCCTCTTTAGAGCTCAGGTTTGTCTTCCTGGGTTGGCCGCTTCTTCTCCAAGGGAGTGAGTTTGTATTCTAAAACTTTTTGAGAGTTCCCGTTGTCGCACAGTAGGATCAGTGGCATCGCTGGAGCTCTGGGAGGCAGGTTCAGTCCCCAGCCCAGCACATTGGGTTGTTTGGATCTGATCCCTGATCTGGGAATTCCTTATGCTGCGGGGCAGCCAAAAATAGGGAGAAAAAAAAAGGAAGTCATATTTAAAAATAAAAACTTAAGAGTTCCTGTCATGGCTCAGCGGAAACAAATCTGACTAGGAACCATGAGGATGCAGGTTCGATCCCTGTCCTTGCTCAGTGGGTTAAGGATCTGGTGTTGCCATGAGCTGTGGTGTAGGTTGCAGACGCAGCTTGGATCTGACGTTGCTGTGGCTGTGGTGTAAGACAGCGACTACAGCTCCAATTGGACCCCTAGCCTGGGAACCTCCATATGCCTCAGTTGTGGCCCTAAAAAAACAAAAAAATTAAAAAATGAAAACAAAAACTTTTAGCTTATATGGTGGTACATAGTTACGTTCTGTGAAGTCGCTGTGAACCCTGAGTGAGCAGCAAACACTGAAACAGTGACCCGTTGCTCGCAGGGTGGGGGAAACTGCGAGCCTCTGTTCACGTTTTCATCATCCAGTCAATACATAACCTGATTTTACATGTGTTCCTATTTGAAGATACCTTATTTAATAAATATTGTTAATTCGTTAGCACTGATCTCACAACCAACAGTAACTCATGTTCTAGATGAAGCTTCTTTCTCACAGGTTTTCCCTGTTGGTCACAAACTAGACAGCCCTTCAGCCCTTGGCCTGGGTGGAGGTAGGGTTTTAAGTCAAGAAATAACCAACACAAGCAGGACAATGCAAAAAATGTGGCACTAAAAGTACCTCAGAAAGGATACTTGTTTGCCGTATGAGACCTGGAACAAGAGGACCTGGTCTCCTCTTGTCACCTCAGCTGTTCACCATCCCCATCCCCCAGCCCTGACTCCAGCTCTGCATATGCACTTGTTCACAAATGACTGCAAAAGTGCTATAGGTATCGGTTTGGGGTTGCAAATAAATATTAGCAAGGATGCAAATCAATACAAAGGAGGCAGATTTGCAGCTACAGAATCTGCCAGTAATAAGACTTACCTGTACTTTATTTAGGTATAAGTACATGCCATGTGGTGGAGGCTTCCCAAGCCTGGGCTGCCTTGGGAGGAGTCTGTTTTCTGCTTTACAGACGCCTGTACCATCCATCTCATCATCCCCAGTGACACCTTGAGTGGGGTGCTGTTACTGTCTTCCCTTCGGTGAGGAGAAAACCAAGGACCAGGAATTCCCGTTGTGGCTCAGCAGGTTCTTAACTGACTAGTATCCATGAGGATGGGGATTTGATCCCCGGCCTTGCTCAGTGGGATAAGGATCCGGCGTTGCAGTTAACTGTGGTATAGGTCGCAGCCACAGCTCAGATCTGACGTTGCTATGATTGTGGTATAGGCTGAGAGCTGCAGCTCTGATTTGACCTCAAGCCTGGAAACTTCCATATGGGTGTGGCCCTAAAAAGCAAAAAAGAGGAGTTCCCGATGTGGCTCGGCAGAAATGAAACTGACTAGCATCCATGAGGATCCAGGTTCCATCCCTGGCCTCACTCAGTGGGTTAAGGATCCTGCATTGCCATGAGCTGGGGTGTAGGCTAGCAGCTGCAGCTCCGATGTGACCCCTAGCTTGGGAACCTCCATATGCCACGGGGGTGGCCCTATAAAGCCAAAAAAAAAAAAAAAAAAAGAGAGAGAGAGAGAAAGAAAGAAAAAAAAGAAAACCAAGGACCAGAAGGCAGATGTGACTCAGGGTCCCAGCAGAAAATGGAGTCTGGCCATTTTCTTCCCACTCTGCTGTGCAGGCAGGTGCAGTTACCAGATAGGACCAGTGCTTTGAAGAGCAGGATGTGAATGCTGACATCATAGTTTAATGCCCTTGAAAAAGTTATCTTCCTAGTAATTTCTTTGTGATTTAATTAGATAAAGGCAGTGTAGCATTGTGACTAAGGGCATACATTCTAGGACCAGATGGGTTTGAATCCTGGCTTTGCTACTCTCTACATGCGTGACTTTGGGCAGTTTCTAAATAAAGTACAACCTTTTCTGGCTTTTGGTTTCCTCATTTGCAAAATAAAGGTAGTATTCACACCCAGTGTGTGTGGTTAATATGAGAATTTGGAGAAAGTTAATGCACATTCAGTGCTTAGACCCCTGCCTGCCTTAGACACTCTTGCATCAGCTGAGATTATTCCTTAGCTGATGGGTGCTCGGGACCTGAGTGTTGAGTCATCAGCGATGGCTCTTAAATTAGGCAAGTGGTAAAGTATGGTTGTAACTGCACGGCCCAGAGCCAAGAAGAGATTTTGCAATTTTCCAGTCCTTTTGATCCATGTGGGTTACACAGTTCAGACCTGGAAAATCGGTTTTAGAGCTTTGTTTATCCAGTTTGACTGTCAGCAGTCAGCAGATTAAACAGACTTTTGTCAAGTCCCTGCCATTTTTGATGAGTGGACAGCTAATCAGATGAGCAAATATTAACAGGCACCTGCTGGGTGCCTGGCACCCTGCTGGGTTGAACAGTCCCTGCCTGTGACCATTCAGGTAACAGAAGACAAGAATCTGAGCTGTCACAAGGGAGAACATAATTAAGGCATGTGAAGAGCAAATTTCCGTGTTACCCTCAAACCTCTGTCTTTACAGCTACACAAGGGTATTTAAAACTGCCACTTTGGAGTTCCCGTCATGGCTCAGTGGTTAACAAATCCGACTAGGAACCATGAGGTTGCGGGTTCGATCCCTGGCCTTGCTCAGTGACCCACTGGTTAAGGATCTGGCATTGCCATGAGCTGTGGTGTAGGTTGCAGACGTGGCTCAGATCCCGAGTTGCGGTGGCTATGGCTCCGATTAGACCCTTAGCCTGGGAACCTCTATATGCCGTGGAATCCTGGCTCTAGAAAAGGTAAAAAGACAAATAATAATAATAATAATAAAACTGCCACTTTGCGTTCCCTTCCCTCTGTGACTCAGCAGCTGGTACAGATGTTAGTCAGAAGCAGTCATGTGCCCCACAGGGTTGGGAAAATCAGATCATGGGGAGGGTTCTGAACTGGAGTCAGCCCAGAACCCATCAGACATCTATCCATTTATCTTTCTTTCTCTCTCTCTCCCTCCCTTCCTTTGTTCCTTTCTTTCTTGCCGCACCCTCGGCATATGGAGGTTCCCAGGCTAGGGGTTGAGTCAGTGTTGTGGCTGCCAGCCTATGCCACAGCCACAGCAACGCCAGATCCAAGCCCTGTCTGCAACCTACACCACAGCTCATGGCAATGCTGGCTCCTTAACCCACTGAGCGAGGCCAGGAATTGAACCTGTGTCCTCATGGATACTAGCTGAGCCACAACAGGAACTCCATGCATGTACCTTTTTAAGCAGACCCCAGGCAGCCCACCCATCTCCTCAGTAATGCCTTTCATGTCACCAGCAGAAGAAAAAGGATGCAGCATTATTTCTGTATCCGTATAATTTTGATATTATAGTAATTTGGAATATTGGTTCTTTATTCCCCTCTGGAAGCCCCACTCTTGGGCAGTCATCTTACTTTCTGCATTTCTTCCCTCTTTCCACGGACCTGGGTCTCACAGTTGATGGGCACAAAATTAATCCTTTTGGGGGAGGATGCTTCAGTTAGGAGCAAGGATATAGGGCAGCGGACTCTGAGAGCAATGTGGGACTTTCTGTTTGCTTTCTAGAAACAGAGTTTGGAACTTTCCAGCCCTGGGAGCAGCGTGGGTGGGGGTGGGCGATGTGGTGAGGTGGGACTTTCTGTTACCTGCTTATAATTGCACACCTAAATTCGTATTTGTCTTTGTATCTAATATTAAACTTTGCTTTGCCTATCCTGCTTGTGTGCCTAAGTTTGCCAGACTTCTCTTGTTAAGAAACTCCTCTATTTCCTTAAAGGGAAAGGACACCTTTTTTATAATTGAGTGTTTTGTGACATGTTTCAAGTAGACCTTTTTCCCTGGATGGTTGTTTTTTTTTTTTTTTTCCTACTGTATACACAGTTTATCAGTGAACAAGTGATTCTTTCTTCCATGTCAGTGTTTATTCAGCCCGAGGCGTTGGTGCAAGATACTTTGCTAAATAGATTCCAGTCAGATGATCCTGGCTGTGTAAGCTTATAAAAGACATCTGTTGGAAGTTTAAAAAATAAATAATTAAAACACAGGCACAGACCGAAAAAAAAAAAAAAGTTGGTTGCTCCTAGTAAGATTAAAATTAGTCTGCTGTTCCAGAGGGTCTTTATATTTTCCTCAAAAAAAAATTATGACTCCCCCCCCCCCCCAGTTCATCTCATCATAAAAATCTAGGTAGAGAAAATGATAAAAATTTGACTTTTTTTTTTTAACTTACCATCAATTTACACCATTCAAATAGCGAAACCTGGCACTAGGATTCTTTTATGGTTCTGGAGAATTGTCAGGTAATTCTTATCTGTGGATACTTTGAAATTACCTAAATAAGAGGAGATTCTCCCCAGCAAGGACTTTCAGTAGGTTGTGTGGATTTCCAGATAGCTGTTAGGATAGGAGGTGCATTACTAGAGTCTTAAATTGAGGAAGAGACATAGACAAAACCTTCTTCCAGTTTTCTTTTGCAAGACCCTCTGCCCCAAGTGCAATGCCAAGTGCATGACGTGCAGAGCTGTGGACGGCTGTGCTACCCCATGCTGTCATCTGCACTGCCCATTTGTCCCACCACCCTTCCAGGGAGGCCCTCAGGTCCATGCATTTTCTGACATCATTACAGCAGAAGACCCAGCGGGGTGGGGCAGGGTTGGGGGGGGGAGTGGGTGTGGGCATCCCCCCCAAATGCTTCCCAAATGTCCTCTGTAGGGGCCATGTGTCCTCTCTGGACATCATCTGAGACCCCTTGTTGGCGGAGGCCCCTTCTAAATATGAACAGGCCTGCAGACTGAGATCAAAGGCCTGCTTTGAACATTACCACAAATAAATAAACCACCAACTCTCACTTTACCTGTCATTTCTCACCTTCATACTTCCTCCTGAAACATTTTCCTGGTGCTTTTTGGAAACCCGTGTTTGAGAAAAAGTGTCTCTAAATTAAAGTTGTGTTAAACATGAATGACGTGGCAGAGCCTCCTTGCCTGCCCTGCCCGCTTACATCTCTTGAAAGCGTCCTATCCTAATCTATTTCTTGCTATCGGGGGGGAAAAAAAATGAATGACGTGTAATCTCGTCACTGCTAACATTTTGGTGCACTCACTCCTAGGGTTTGGCTCTATCTTCCCTCCACCTCTCCAGCTGAGAAAAGAGGGGTTTTTGCATGCCAGAAATTGCTCCCTGCATTTATAAACCAAACTGAGTAGAGTGCAAACCCACTGTATTCAAGCTTTGCAGAAATTTATCCTCTTAGCTCTTTCAAAGAGTACAATTCAGTAGGGTTAAACATTCACATTTTTTTTTTGCAATTAATCTCCAGAACCCTTTTCATTTTGCAAAACTGTAACCTCATACCCATTATACAATAACTCCCTACTGCCTCCTCTCCCAGCTCCTGGAAACCACCATTCTACTTAGTGTCTTTATGAATTTGACTGCTCTAGGGTACCCCATGGAAGTGAATCATGTAGTACCTGTCCTTTTATAACTGACTTATTTCACTTAGCATAAAATCCTTATGGTTTGGAGTTCCCTTGTGGCTCAGCAGGTTAAGGATCCGTGTGGTCACTGCAGTGGCTTGGGTCACTGCTATGGTGAGGGTTTGATCTCTGGCCTAGGAACTTTCAGATGCTGCAGGTGCAGCCAAGAAAAAAAGGGAGAAAAAAAACCCCCACAAAACCTTATAATTCATCTATGTTGTAACACATATCAAAATTTCCTTCCTTTTTAAGGCTGGATAATATTCTGTTGTATGTATACACCACATTCTGTTTATCCATTTTCTGTTAATTGACACTTGGGTTATTTCCACCTTTTGACTATTGTGCCCAATTCTGCAGTGAACGTGGGTGTCCATCGCTCTAAACATTTTGCTGTTTTTTTCCCATCTCTCTAGAAGCAATCTCTTTTTTTGAGGTGATTTACAAAAGGAAGGGGAGGGTTGGTTTGAATGCAGTGATTCCTCATCAGACTTGGTGCCTGAAAGTTCACATTTCAGGGGAAATGAGTGATTTCCTGTCTGCTGGAAAGAAGCAATTCTAGGAATTTTTTAATGTGTGTGCAAACAACTGGCCAAGAAATCTCTTGATCATTGGGGTCATCTTATCAACCTTTTGTTCTATTTCTAGCCCTTCCACCTATTTTCTTCAACAATGGAGCCAGTTAATTCTTTACTGCCACCCAGAATACAATCACAACACACATACACACATATACATAGCTATGTCTCTGTGTATCATATGAATGCTTCACTTTTTAAAAATGCAGTATTTTTTCCTTGATAACAAAAAGAAATACTTGTGTGAAACCTTTAGAAAAAAAAAAAAAAAAACAAAAAAACAGGAGTTCCTGTCGTGGCACAGTGGTTAGCGAATCCGACTAGGAACCATGAGGTTGCGGGTTTGGTCCCTGCCCTTGCTCAGTGGGTTGACGATCCGGCATTGCCATGAGCTGTGGTGTAGGTTGTAGACGTGGCTAGGATCCTGCGTTGCTGTGGCTCTGGCGTAGGCTGGCCAGCTACAGCTCTGATTCGACCCCTAGCCTGGGAACCTCCATATGCCATGGGAGTGGCCCAAAGAAATAGCAAAAAGAAAAGAAAAAAAAAAAAACAGAAATTCAAATTACCCATGAACCTATTACCCAGAGATGACCAGTTAATAATGTTTTGGTGTAGGGCATGCACCTGTTTTGGGTGTGTTAGAATCTGTTAACATTGGTTATGGCGTGCATATATATTCTCTCTCTCTCTTTTTTCTTTTTAAGGCTTCACCTGCAGCATACGGAAGTTCCCAGGCTAGGGATCAAATTGGAGCTGCAGCAACCGGCCTACACCACAGCCACTGCAATGCCGGATCTGTGACATCTGTGACCTATGCCACAACTTGCCACAACACCGGATCCTTAACGACTGAGCAAGGCAGAGACCAAACCTGCATCCTCACAGACACTGTGTCGGGTTCTTAACCCACTGAGCCACAACGGGAACTCCTCTCTCTTTTAAAACTAGAGATCAAACTGCACATACTGTTTTGCAAGTTTCCCCTTTTTGCTAAATACATTGTGAACACCCTCCCTTGTCATTAAATCGCATCCTGCACGTGTCTGTTATGAGAGCTTATTGAATTCTTTCCGTAGTGTCAGCCGTCAGAGGATCCTGCAGGGTCTTTGTCAAGCACAGTTTCTCTGCCTGTGATCTTAACAGAGGAGGAAGCATGACGTTTCCCTCATTTTAAAGTAGAAAAGGCAAAGAGTAGAGAAGTTATTTCTGAATGACTGAACCAGGGCACGGGAAGCTGAAATAGAAACCAGATCACTCCCTCACTGCCTGGTGCTTGATTCACTTGATAAAACTAATCTTAAGATCACTATCAGCGGAAATTATTTTCCCTAATCTCCTGGGAGTGTGCTTCCATATTTTTATGTTTGCTTAACGGTAATTTCAATTCCATGTCTATTTTTTTTTTCCACTTAAAAAACTAAAACTTTCCATGCTTCTTTGGGACACTTCCTGGATCTTTCCCCTCACATGTCTAGAAATGGGGCCACAAATAGAGCCTGGGACCGCCCCCCACTCCCCCACTGAGAATCCGAGAGCTCAGGATGGTCCAGCTGCAGGCTGATTTTTTTCCAAAAGCTGTTGGGAATATTCAGGGTCTGTTCTATTTAACAGATGCCTCCAGTTTTGCAGTTATATTAGCTCATTCAAAAAACACTTAAAAAAGCTCAAAAGATTCCATCCTTAGGAAGCTCATATGGGATAGAGTCTATTAGTTATAACGTGTATAGTGTTCCTTTGGGGCTGTTTGGGGGTTTTGAAGAGCTGATTATCCTGGCTTGTTCCATAATTCAACAGATATTTATTGTGCACCTAATATGAGTTAGTCCTGGATTTAGGAGCCCTGAGTTACCTAAAAGAGCTAGACAGGAAAATCCACCAGGATGGCTGGAGGGCTGTGATGACAATGGGACAATGTCCAGGATGCCATGGGAACAACAAGGGGCTCCACCTGCAGAGAGGGGTGACATGGGAGGAGGGAGGGGCTGCTCCACATCAGGGCCCCAGCTGCCCACATGTGTCCTGGAGGGCTTGGCAGGTGGCTTTGCCTCCTTGGAGGAAAGGGTGCTTTTGGGGTGGGGAAGGAGACCGGGGACCTGGGCACACAGGGGCTTGTGCCCTTCCATTCATCTCCATGCTCAAAAGCAGCAGCCAGGTTCCCATAAACATTGGAGCTGAGCTGGCAGCCCTCTGGGTGACACCTGTGGCTGTGTGGGAAGCTCCTGCAAGGCCTCTGTTCCTTTCACACCTGAGCCCCCTCAGGGACACCCAAGGGCAACCCTGGGAGGGGGAGGCATCTGAAGGGGTTGAGGCCAGTTTGCCCTTTCAGAGTTCAAAAAACAAACAGAAAGAAGCCAGGCAGGGAACTGGAACAGATATTTGCCCACCCATGTTCATAGCAGCATTATTCACAAGAGCCAAATTTTGGAAGTAGCCCAAGTGTCCAGCAATGAATGCGAGTCAACAAAATGAGGTGTATAGTTTCATGCAGCTTTGAAAGGAAGTTCTGACCCATGCAACATGGATAAATTATACTAAGTGAAAAAGGACAAATACTGTATGATTCCACTTAGATGAGGTACATAGAAGAATCAAACCCACAGAGACAGAAAGGAGAAGGCTGGTTTCCAAGGGGGATGGGGGAGTCGAGAGTTAGTGTTTAATGAGTACAGAGTTTAGGTGGGAGGGCAGTGATATAGTTGTGTAAGAATGAATTTAATGCCAGTAAATTGTGCACTTCAGAATAGTTAAAATGGTAAATTTTATGTATATTTTATAATAATTTTTTTATGGCCACACCCAGGAAATATGGAAGTTCCTGGGGCAGGGATTGAATCCGAGCCACAGCTGCAATACCTGCAGTTGCAGCAACGCTGGATCCTTAAATCTCCTGCACCACAGTGGGAACTCCAAAAGAAGGGTTTCTTAATGGGGACAAAAGAAAAACAACAACCCAGGCCTTAGGGCAAAGCTGTGTCGCAGGATAGGGCTCACAGCTGAACCTGGAAGAAGGGTCCCCAGCCCCTCCACGTCTGGAGGCCCCCCCCACCAGGTGTCCATGGTACCTCATCTTTTCTAGACTCCAGTCACCTGAAGGCCTGATCTAATATTAAACACATTAACCCAAGTCCGTGAGGAAAACTCAGTCATTTATTTACTTTTTTTTTTAACCATTTCTTGGGCTGCTCCCGCAGCATATGGAGGTTCCCAGGCTAGGGGTCTAATCACAGCTGTAGCTGCCAGCCTACGCCAGAGCCACAGCAACATGGGATCCAAGCCACATCTGCAACCTACACCACAGCTCACGGCAACGCCAGATCCTTAACCCACTGAGCGAGGCCAGGGATCGAACCCGCAACCTCGTGGTTCCTAGTCGGATTAGTTAACCACTGAGCCACGACGGGAACTCCGAAAACTCAGTCATTTCTAACATTCATGGGGGCTTAGAGTTCCAAGAGTGAACTCCCTGGCCCAATCCAAAGTTCCAAAGGTAATTTTTTTGAAACCCACCATGCCTACCTCATTGGTCAAGCTGTCATATTTCTTCAGCAAGATAGCTGTCATTTGAAAAGAAACCTTGAAATTGAAGCTGAAAGAGCTTTCTTTCAAACCTAGCAGAAGCAGTTAGAGCTTCACTTTGTTTGAAACACATGTCTGGAGAGCTCATCAGAATTTGAAAGGACCATGGGTCCTATGCTCACATAAGTGCAGGAGGAGGTTTAAATCAGCCTGTGACCTGCAGAGACTCTCCAGAGACTCCTTTGAAACCTATTGGTCTCCCCTGATTGGAGCTGGCCACCTCCTGGGGTCACAGACCTCTGCGGGGCAGGTGGCTCCTGCCTGCGAGTGGCAGTGGCCTCAATGGGGAAGCCAGTCCCGGATTGAGGCGGGGGGCAGAATCCCTGAGCACCCTCCATCCCTCCCAGCTCCCCTCTGGAAGACGGCCCTACTCCTTCCTCTGTAATGATGCGAGCGGCTAGATCTGGAAGAGATTCGAGAATGAAGCTCCTTTGCAAAGTACCACCTTACACTACGCAGTATGAAAATTGCCCTTTTCCTTATCTACCACGTACCAGCTGGCTCTGGGCCCTCAGACAAGTTACATACCATGTTGGAACCTCATTTTCTCCATCTGTGAAATGGGAGTCAAAGTACTGCTCACCTGACAGGGGGGTTGTGAGAATTAAATGCAGAGAGTATCTATAAAGCCCTTGGCTGGCTCGGGATGTAATGATCACAGAATGGGAGAAAAATGGTAACTAGGGTCTGCCAGCCTTGTGGTCTGGTTTCGATGTCCTTCCTGAGAGCCTGGGTGCTGTTTGAGGGCCTGTCTCAGCACGTGCAGGATGAGTATCCTCTTTCTTCCACACTTTTGCTCTGGCCTCTGCTGGGGTTGGGGGACACAGGCTTGCCAGTCTTAGGCTCTGTATTTCTGGGACCCAGGACCACACACCCAAGCCTTCTTGGGCAGCGTGTTGATGGGCCTTGGGTCGGTTTCTGCCCCTTGTGCTTTTTATTGTCTAAGCACAGAGGCCAGACCGCTGGGTTTTTATGAACCTGCAAAAGTGGGCTCTTGATGATTATTAGGAGGCATTAAATCTTGGCACCAGTTTCATAGGTACAGTCCAGATTCAGAGTGAGCCTCATGTGTCCTGATGTTTGAAAGGCTTGTCAAAGGACACATGTCAAAATCCAGGAACAGAGTCTCCCGGACTAAGCAGGGAGCAGTTTGAAGGGCTGCTTTGCATGGTAGAGAAACAAAGACCACCTTTTAAGCTTCATTGATACTTGTTGCTGCAAAGATGGGAAGAGCCCACTGGAGATGAGCGGGCGGTGTTGAACATTAACTGGGGCTCCTGTTGGGGCTTTGTTAACACATGGTCTGTGAGGCCGGGCTGTGCGTGGTCTCCCCGCCTGGATGAGTGATCGCCAAGGTCCATCCCAGCGCTGACACCCAGGAAGCCTCCTATGAATTGCCTCATGGCCCTGCCTCCTAGTTCCCCTAGCGCTTCGAACACATCTATCAGTGTGCTCTCCTTTTTTGTCATCTCTTAAGGTGTCTCCTTGCCAGATTGTCCTTGAAGGCAGGGACTGTGCACTCTGCATTCTTGCTTCCCCAGCACCTTCTCAAGGGTTCTTAGTAAATGAGGGATGGACATGTGAATGAATGATAGTTTATAACTCAGGCGAGCTTGGTCCCAGGTGGTGGAGGGGCAGTTGTGTTGAACCCTTCCGCGGTATACATGCTCTCCTTTCCTCTGCCCTGTGTATTTTTTTTTTTTTTGTCTTTTTGTTTTTTCTGGGGTCGTACCCATGGCATATGGAGGTTCCCAGGCTAGGGGTCAAATCGGAGCTGTAGCTGCCAGCCTACACCATAGCCTCAGCAACACCCAGATCTGAGCCGCGTCTGCGACCTACACCACAGCTCATGGCACGGCCAGATCCTTAACCCACTGAGCAAGGCCAGGGATCAAACCTGCAACCTCATGGTTCCTAGGCAGATTCGCTTCCACTGAGCCACGATGGTAACTCCTGCCCTGTGTATTTTGATTTATGCCTCCATTTCTTTTTCTTTTCTTTCCTCTTTTTTTTTTTTTGCTTTTCTTTCTTTTTTTTTTTTTTTTTTTGCTTTTTAGGGCCACACCTGCAGCATATGGAAGTTCTCAAGCTAGGGGTCAAATCAGAGCTCCAGCCAGGCTACATCACAGCCACAGCAACGAGGGATCCAAGCTGAGTCTGTGACCTACACCACAGCTCACGTCAATGCTGGATCCTTAACCCACTGAGCAAGGCCAGGGATCAAACCCACATCCTCATGGATACTAGTTGGGTTCTCTTCCTCTGAGCCATGAAGGGAACTCCCCATGCCTCTATTTCTTGGTAATGTTTTTACAAAGTCCTTCCCTTTTACTCTTTCCTTTCCTTTCGATAGATCAAAGTGTTATTTCCTGCTGCCGTCTCTAGGAATCCACCCAAATTTCAGAGAGCGCCCTCATCTGTGCTTTCAAGTTGCTTTGACTGTCATCCCTCAGCTTCTTCCAAGATTCCTGCCACCCAGTGAAACCCTAGCCGCCTTGACCCCCATCAAGCGGAGCAAAGGCTCCACGGAGACTCACCAGGCACCCACTTTCTACATGCACCTTTCCTGGGATCTGGTTCCCCCATGATCCCATCAGCCTTGCCTTCCTGCCCAATGAGGCACAGCCCAGAGCTCTCTTGTGTTCTAAGCTCTGACCTGGGAGTATCTGATCGAAGTCTGCAAGTTTCAGAGCTGTGTTTGCCCTGTCTCCATACTAGGTCATGAACCACCCAGAACAGGGACCAAGTCTTACATTTCTTTACTCTTCTTTGCGTCCCTAACATGTAGAATTGTGAGTATTTGTGTATCTGTGCTGATGACAGTGATAATGGTAACAGTGACAACTTGCTTAAGTCCTGTAATAGAGACAGAACTGGATCTGGAACTTGGCTCTGTCACTCCAGCTACCCCTGCTAGCATCATTCTTTACCTGAAAACAGTGGTTTCTAATCTTTCCTTGGGGTCGCATGGATTCTCTTTTAGAAAAGAAAGAAAATGGACACACACACACACACTTACCCTTACTTTGCATCTGATTTTAAAGGTGCACAGAATCCCTCGGAAGTCCAGGGACCCCAGTTTAAGGATCCTGCCCTAAGAAATGACACTGTTGATTGTCCATAGGAAAATAAGATGGCAACTGATTGCATTTATTTTAGTTCATCACTTTGTAACACTGGTCGAAAACCATATAGCCTCCACCTTGGAGATTGTTTAGAATATATTATTTGTGGTGTATGTAAACAATGGAATACTACTCAGCCACGAAGAAAAGAGAAAAGTTGCTGTTTGCAACAACATAAACCTGGAGGTTATTGTCTTTAGTGACATAAGTCAGACAGAAAGACAAATACTGTGTGATACCACTTATAAGTGGATCAAAAAAATGAAATAGGAGTTCCTGATGTGGCACAGTGGGTTAAGAATCCCACTGCAGGGGCTTGGGTTGCTGTAGGGGTGTGGATTTGATACCCACCCTGGTACAGTGGGTTAAAGGATCCGGTGTTGCCAAAGCTGTGGTGTAGGTCACCACTGTGGCTTGGATTCGGTCCCTGGCCCAAGAATTTCCATATGCTGTGGGTGTAGCCATTAAAAGAAATTAAAAAATAAAAACGAAACAAATGAATGTTAACAAAACAGAAACAGACTCACAGATAATAGAGAACAAACTCATAGTTATCAGTGGGGAGAGGGAAGGGGGAGGGGGCAAAATAGGAGTAAGGGCCTAAGGACCAAACTGTAACACATAAAAAGGGGTTCCCATTGTGGCTCAGTGGGATGCAGGTTTGATCCCTCGCCTTGCTCAGTGGGTTAAGGATCTGGTGTTGCCACAAGCTTCAGCGTAGGTCACAGATGTGGCATGGATCTGGGGTTGCTCTGTCTGTGGCGTAGGCCGGCAGAGGCAGCTCTAATTCGACCCCTGCCCTGGGAACTTCCATGGGCCGCAGGTACAGCTGTAATAAGAAAAAAAAAGTTGCAAGGATATATTGTAGAGTACAGGGAATATAGCCAATATTTTATAACAACATTAAGTGGAATATGATCTATAAAAATATTGAATCTCTATGTTGTACACTTGAAACTAGTATAATATTGTGAATCAACTATACTGCAATAAAACTTTTGATTAAAAAAGAATATATTATTCTTCGTAACAATCACATGTTATCACAGAAAAGTCCTGGCATAGAGAGCTACTCAGACTTCTGTGTTAGACTTTTGCCAAAATATCCAATAAGTGGTTGAATTCACATGACATCTAAGTGAATATTCCTGTGGTTTTCGGTGCAGCTCTCATGCTGCCAATTCACTTTAGAAACCTTTCCTGAACAACGTGGTAATTAGAACTGCGGTTGCTAATTAGGTAGATGGTGAGGCCAGTGAGTTAATAATGTATTTTCAAAGGACCCCTCACAGGCTGTTAAAAAATTAAACTACCTCCCCAGATGCTGACGTGTGGAGAGTTCCCATTGTGGCTCAACGGTAATGAACCCTACTAGTATCCATGAGGACCTGGGTTCTATCCCTGGCCTCCCTCAGTGGGTTAAAGATCTGGCCTTGCCATGAGCTGCGGTGTAAGTCGCAGATGTGGCTCAAGTCTGCAGCTCTGATTTGACCCCTAGCCTGGGAACTTGCTTATCCCGCAGGTGTGGCCATTAAAAAAAAAAAAAAAATTGTATTATTCAGTGGTTTTTGGTGTATTCACAAAGCTGTGCAACCATCACCACTCTAATTTTAGAACGTTTTCATCATCCTAAAAAGAAACCTGTGGCCAAGCAGTCACTCCCCATTCCTCCCACCCCCACACCCCCAGGCAACCACTTATCTTCTGCCTCTGTGGAGTTCATGGAATTGGAACCATACACTGTGTGGTCTTTTGTGACTGTCTTCTTTCACTTTGCCTAATGTGTTCAAGGTTTGTACATTTTGTAGCATGTATCAGTACCTCATTCTTTTTTGTGACCGAAAAATCCTGTATTTTATTCATCCATCATCAGTTGATGGAATTCAGGTTGTTTGCACATTCTGGCTATTATAAATAATGCTTCTGTGAACATTCATGTGCTTTTGGTGTGAGTGTGCTTTCATGTCTCGTGGATTATATCTAGGATTGTAATTGCCAGACATATGGGGTGATCCTATGCTTAACATTTTGAGGTATAATTCATATGTGTATGTATTATACACATATGTGTAGTTGTATATAAAGTACTTCAAACTGCAGTAAAATACCAACTCAGTAGTGTTCTATAGCAAACACTATTATGCTGGTGACTCAGTACATTCATTTCGCATTAATTAACTTACGCTGCCAGAGTAAGTTGATTTTGTGCAGCTGAGCTTCACCTGCCGTATCTATTTCATTGAAGTGGGTCCTGAGATGTTTAAAAATGGTTACCTTAGGAACCTACTTAGCTGATCATCAATTGGGATTATGTCCGCAGTGTGCCACCAAGACCCAAAGAAATAAGCTAGAAACTGAGCTTGACCTCAGGCTAGAAATGTCATCCCTGACCCCTGGTCTCAGATTTGCTTGTACATCAGAATAGCTTCCTTTAATAGTGACTGAGTTATACATTTGAATGTGAAAATTTACTTATAAAATTTATAATTTTTCTCATCTGTTTTATATCTGGCAAATAGATGTAAGATTTAGTTTTGGGGAAAAAAATTCTGCTGCCCAAAAGAAGTTTGACCATCAGTGATCTGTCATCCCGGAGGTCCCAGCCATCACTGGGACCTCATTCCTGATGTGGTTTGGGGCTCTGCTGGTTTGTCCAGGGGTCTCAGAAAAGTCCCTCCGGGCAGGGTTAACCAGACTCCCTGGAACAGTTGAGATCTATCCTTGCCCTTTGTGGGCCAGCTTCGGTGACAGATGGTTGTCCATGATGCATTTAAGGATTTATTGAGCACCTCCTAGGACAAGGTAATGTGTCAGAAGGGAAGACAAAGTTACCTCTTCAAAGTATTTGCCGTCAGGTTGGTGACACAGGGTGTAAAATAAGAATAAAATCTGGAGTTCCCGTTGTGGCTCAGTGGTTAACAAATCCAACTAGGAACCTGAGGTTGCAGGTTCGATTCCTGGCCTTGCTCAGTGGGTTAAGGATCCGGCATTGCCGTGAGCTGTGGTATAGGTTGCAGACACGGATCGGATCAGATCCTGTGTTGCTGTGGCTCTGGCGTAGGCCAGTGGCTGCAGCTCCGATTAAACTCCTAGCCTGGGAACCTCCATATGCCGCAGGAGCAGCCCTAGAAAAGGCAAAAAAATAAAAAATAAAATAAAGTTAGAATAAAATCAGTCATTCTACAACTGTCTAGATATCAATATTTCCGTGTAATAAGGTAAAGGCACCAGATGTTGTTGGCGTTCAGAAAATATCAGAGATGGCTTCGCAGAGCAGGTGACACTGCACGGCCTTAGGAGGATGGTAGGTTTTGGGGGCGGAGGATAAGGAACAGGTGAAGCAGATTCTGAGTTTTCATTGGATCTAAGATTTGGTCACCTCTGGGGTCTCCCTTACCCCTGAAGTCCCTTCTGAGGCCAACAATTCAGTGGTGCCCAGTCCCCATCAGTTTTGATGAAGGGGATAAACCTCAGTGACCAAGGAGAAATAAGGCATTTTTTTAAAGGCTTCCAAAAAGGAATGAGATCATGTGGGCCCCTCGGTAGGAAAAGGGATGCTGATGCCTAAAGCTGGGGAGACAAGGGAGCATCAATCTTCATTTCCACAAGCTGTGATCGACCGTGGGCCATGGCTAATCGGAAAAACCAGAAAATAAAGATTGATGAAACCCCATCAATCCCAAATTTGCTATAAATAATTGCGTGCTGTTTCTGAGCTGTCAGAAATCATTTCTATGGGAGGCCCTTTGGAACAGAGAAAGGTCAAGCTGGAAACCAAGGGAGAAACTCAGGGGAGCAATTCTGCTGGAAGGCAGCCTCTGAAAGGTTCGGTGGAAGCAACCAGCCCTGCCTGACTCTGCTGGTTCTAATTAAATCATCTCTCATTGACATCTCAGCTCTTCAAGCCTGGGGAGCCAGGGAGAGGAGTTCTCCTCTGGGGCAGGAATTGGCTTCCTCTGGTCCATCTCCAGTCTTGGTGCCACAGACCTCTGAACTGTGGACACCAGGGTCCCCGTTTTGCCTTCTAAGTGAATGTGTACCTGGCTTAGACTGTCTTCAGCACGTAAAGGCATTTTGGCAAAGCAGCAGCTAAGTCCTACTAGCAACTGGCAAAGAAAGTCGAGGTCACCCATGCTTGGACTACTGTCAGTGTGGACTGTTTAAGAGAAGGCCCTATGGAGTTCCCACTGTGGTGCAATGGAATTGGCAGTGTCTTGGGAGCACGGGGATGCAGGTTAGATCCCTGGCCTGGCCCGGTGGGTTAAACATCTGGCATTGCTGTAACTGCGGCTTAGGTTGCAGCTACAGCTTAGATCTGATCCCTGGCCCAGGAATTCCATATGCTGCCAGAAGCCGAAAGAGAGAGAGAGAGAGAGAGAGACAGAGAGAGAGACAGAGAGAGAGAGAGAGACAGAGAGAGAGAGACAGAGAGAGAGACAGAGAGACAGAGAGAGAGAGACAGAGAGAGAGAGAGAGAGACCCCATCCTGATTACAAAGAAGAGAGTCCAGGATGATACACGCTTCCTGAAGAGGCTGGAGATGAGTGGAGGCCATGGGTCCATCCACCAAGACACAGAAGGCTCAGAACAGGTTGCAGTCAGCCTCCTGAGGTCTAAGGAATCACCTCCAGACTGTGGTGCCTGCCCTTTGCTCCGCTAGCAGGCCCTGCAGGGGCTGCTACACCTCCTTTGTTTTTCTTCTTTTTTTTTTTTTTGGTCTTTTTGCCTTTTCTAGTCCCGATTCTGCGGCATATGGAGGTTCCCAGGCTAGGGGTCACATTGGAGCTGTAGCCACCAGCCTACACCAGAGCCACAGCAACGCGGGATCCCAGCCGCGTCTGCCACCCACACCACAGTTCACGGCAATGCCGGATCCTCAACCCACTGAGCAAGGCCAGGAATCAAACCTGCAACCTCATGGTTCCTAGTCAGATCCGTCAACCACTGAGCCACGGCGGGAACTCCCCTCCTTTGCTTTTCTGATGTCAAAAGGAAACCTTGAATGAATGCAAACCCTAGTGCACCCACAACTGTGGTGCACACGTAGGTTCTATTGCACCATGGTGCCAGCCCCCAGCCCACCCATCTGTGTGTTCACTTGTCCCTTGGGGTCCTGGCAGCTCCTCCTAGGACCGACCTCACCCATCTGACTGGGGGCACTGTCTGGGTCCAGGCTCCTGTTGGGCTCCTCCCCTGACTTGGCTTCAGGGAATTCCTCTCTGTCTGGCAAAACCTCGTGTTCCATCCTGTTCAGCTCCCGCAAGGCATGTGTGTCGGTCCCTCCTGCGTTTACCCTTGAACCTCCCTCGCTCGTTGGGTTCCTCCTTCCCCAGGAAGTCTCCCAGGTAAGTCCTGGTTCTCCTTTGAGCTCACATGTGTCCTCCTGCCTCTCGCACACTCCACACCTGGTCTGAGGGCTGGGAATATAGCTCAGTGGTAGAGCCTATGCTTTGCATTCACACCTGGTCTGTCCTGCCTTAAACTCGGGGCCCAGCTGCTGGATTCCCAGCCACTCTCCCCACCTGGCTCAGGGCACCCTTTCCACAGAAATACCTTGATTTGATTCCTTGGATTCTGGTGCCGACATACGTGAGAGCAAACGTGAGCTGGACTGTTTCTGTTCAGTCAAAAAGACTCTTTCCTTTCCAGGATGAAGCCGATTCTTTTATTTTGCATGATTTTCCATTGTTCATGTCTCCTTTCTACCCTCACCCTCTCCTGGCCTGGCCCCTCCCTTGTTACCCTCTGTGGGTATCCAGCGTGTTCTATGGCAAGAGCACCGTCATCTATCTCATCAACCTTTCTGGGTCCTGATTTTTTTTTTTCAGTCAACACACCTTCTTTTGCTTCTGCTCTAATGGCCATTTGGCCAACTGGCTCCCTCCAGCTGCAGGGCCCATCCCTTCCCTCCAGGATGAGGCTGAGGGGGTATGAGAATGTGGCATTGTCAGCTCATGACCCTGGCCCAGCCCCTCTATTTCCTGATACTCCAGGAACACCCCAGGAGACAGGGAGATGACTTTGAGATGGCCATGTGTGCTGTGTCTGCTCTGTCTCCTGACCTCCCTGCCCTGTCCCTTTGTCAGGAGTTTGAACTTGTTCCCAGAGGGCTTCATTGTGGACCTTCAAATTAGAGAATGAGGGAGTTCCCGTCATGGCTCAGCGGAAATGAATCCAAGTAGTATCCGTGAGGATGTGAGTTCGATCCCTGGCCTCACTCAGTGGATTAAGGATCCAGCATTGCTGTGAACTGTGGTGTAGGTTGCAGTCATGGCTCAGATCTGGCATGGCTGTGGCTGTGGCTATGCCAGCAGCTGTAGCTCTGATTCAACCCCTAGCCTGGGAACTTCCATATGCCATAAGTGCAGCCAAAAACAAAAAAATAAAATAAAAAATAAGGAATGACCTGATGGAGAGGGTGTTTTGGAAGATCCGCAGGCCGTGGTGGGAACCTGGGGAGTGAAAACCTGGTTAGTTCTTAAATCCTGCCAACAAGTCTGTCTCTGCACAGCCCTCAACGCTAAGATGACCTCACACCTGGGTTTTCTAGGATTTAGCCAGTCTGATGAGAACCTTGAAACAAAAGTAGACTCAAGGAAGCTGAGGGCCTCCGTATTCTCTGTATTCTCCATAAATATTTGGAGTTGCTGGAGTTCCCGTCGTGGCGCAGTGGTTAACGAATCCGACTAGGAACCATGAGGTTGCGGGTTCGGTCCCTGCCCTTGCTCAGTGGGTTAACGATCCGGCGTTGTCGTGAGCTGTGGTGTAGATTGCAGACACGGCTCGGATCCCGCGTTGCTGTGGCTCTGGCGTAGGCCGGTGGCTACAGCTCCGATTCAACCCGTAGCCTGGGAACCTCCATATGCCGCAGGAGCGGCCCAAGAAATAGCAACAACAACAACAACAAAAAAGACAAAAAGACAAAAAAAAAAAAATATATATATATATATATATTTGGAGTTGCTTTCTTGACACGTCTGTACACATGTAGAAACAAGGACTAAATATGTTTACAAATAACTGAAATGTATCCTGCAACTAGCCCTGCAGTGTTACAGGTATTTTGTTTTCTTCCCCCTTTGTGTTAATTTCTTTCACAACTAGAACTATTTTATCTGTTTATCCTCTATCTTCCTAATCATAAATTTAAACTCCACGAGGGAGGGACAGTGTTTATCTTATCTCTGTGGTATCTCAGCATCCGGCCTACTGCTTGATATTTGATAGACCATTCATAAGAAAATGTGTGCAAAAATAGGAAGAAAATGTCTGAGTATTTTTTCATTTTTTTTAAGTTTTATTGAAGTATAGTTGATTTACAATGTTGCAATAATTTCTGCTGTGCCACGAGGTGATTCAGTTTTATATGTACACACATCTATTCTCTTTCAGGTTCTTTTCCCACAGAGATTATCACAGAATATTGGGTAGAGTTCTCTGTGCTATACAGCAGGTCCGCATTTGCCAGTCATTCCATAGACCTCAGTGTGCATATGCCAATACCAAACCCCCAGTCCATTCCCCCCACCCCCAAACCTGTCCCCTTTGGTGATCATAAGGTTTTCAAAGTCTGTGAGTCTGTTTCTGTTCTGCAAATAAGTACATTTGTATCCTCTTTTAGTTCCAAATATAAGTGATTTTTTTTTCATATAGAAACAAATCCATTTGAACAAGCGGATTGGCAACTCTTGGCATATTGGTTTCAGTTTGATTTCTTGCCTGATTCATCAGCTGGAGGCTCTCAAATGTAGCGGGACTCAGAATCATTTCCAAACATTTTGTCTGTTTCTTGATCTAAGCAGCCTTTCTTTTCTTAAAGAGGATCTGTTTTCCTTCCTTTTCGAGGAAGACTACGCTGACCTGCTGGGAGCTGGGAGCTATGTCCATTCTTATCTTCAGGCTGAAGCCAGGGCCATTTTTGCTTTAAGACTCTGTAGCTTCTGTGAAGAGGTGACAGCTGACTTTTCTCTCTTCATCTGTGAACACATATGTGTTGGTGTAAAAACAGTTTGCTTTTTCAGGGAACGCAATCTGATTTGACATCTGCTGCAGGGACATCTGGAATGTTGGCTTTAGACTTTGTCAAATCATGACCAAAGTTATCATAACTTAATTGCTGAAGCAGGAGGTCAAGCTCCCGGTGCTGTGGCCTCAAGAAGTTGAAGCTGTGTCAGAGAACTGAAGGAAAGAAGAGGGGGATGCTGGAGATGCATTTGACTTTGAGAGAGCCTGGCATTTGAAAACCAGCATTTTCACAAAAGATGTTATCAAGGAGAGGTTGGATATTTAGAGGTTCTTCTCTTTAGGGCTTTTTGAAGTAGTAGGCTCCCACTCGTACTCTGTATTTATGTCTACAAGTAGGTGTGGAAGTAGGAACGAGTCTTAAAGGACAGACACCAAACTCTGAGAGGATGCTCTCTGGGCCCTGGGGTTTCCCTGTCATTTCCTCAGTTTCTACTTCAGATGTTTCCTGATTTGAATTTTTTTACAGTCACCAAAGCATGGGGTAAAAAAAATCCATTTGGAAAAATGAATGTGTAATAAACTCAAGCAGAAGAAATCCATTTTAAACGAATCTCATCTTCAGGGAGTATGCGTTGTGGCTCAGTGGGCTATGAGCCTGACTAGTATCCACGAGGATGCAGGTTCAATCCCTGGCCTTGCTCAGTGGGTTAAGGAGCCTACGTTGCCATGAGTTTCCAGTGTAGGTCGCACACACAGCTCAGATCTGGCGTTGCTGTGGCTGCGGTGTAAGCCGGCTGCTGCAGCTCTGATTCGACCCCTAGCCTGAGAACTTCCATATGCTGTAGGCGTGGCCCTAAAAAGCAAAAATAAATATGTAAATAAATAAACAGATCATGGCTGCTACGTGTGAACGGCTCAGCTGTGCTGGGGGCAGGGTCCCTTCTACCCCCCGATCTCCCACCCTCAGGATAAGGGTCTCCTCTCTCCACTACTTTTTGCTGTCGTGGGGTGTAGGGAAGCTTTCTGAGGATGATTTCTGGACTTCTGGTGATCAGACTGCAACCTTGTCTATGAAACAGAGAGGGCCCTATAATAATTGCTCATAGAAAAGCCTTGAGTGGAAGGTTGGGCGCTCGCTGGGAAAAATCCCCAAACACCCACCTGCGGGTGATGGAGCTCATTAGTTTATTCAGCTGGCCTTGATCCCTTGATCGAGAACCTGCTGTTTGCTGAGCACACTCCATCCCTGCGGCCATGGCTACGCAGGTGAAGAGGGCACAGTCCCTCCCTGAGCAGCTCGCTGGCTGGAGGGTTGAGTTTTGTCTGCGGGAGGGAGGGAGGTGGTCTGTGGGAGAAAGACCCAAGTGACAGAGCAGATAAATTACAAGTGTGTGGTTGTCTCGTGACTATCGGAAGGTGTTATTTTTATGGTTGGAGGTTTGGTTTGGGGTTTGGGGGTCATGACAACTGTCTGAGAGGACCTGCAGTAATTATGACCTCAGCTTGCCCATCTCTGTGTAATTGAGGGGCCTATGGTGCCCTCACTTCCCTCACTCGTGAACAGGTAACCCTGCCATCCCTGGCCTGACGCCCCTTCCATGGGGAGAACCAGAGCCATAGAGCTAAATTACCTTTTATGAGGACAGTGATGCTTGGCCCAGATGGTCAGGCAGGGCCCGTTCTTACTCTCAAAGTTTGTGTTTTTCTCCCAGAGATTTTTTGATGTTCCCTGGGTGCAGCCAGGGTGGAGAGCATTGCTCCAACCTGATTTTCTTTTTGACAGCGGTGTTTCAGCCGAGGGTCATCTTCCTCGTCCCGTGTTCCTAACTCACAGGCCAAGCTGTCCCCTTTGGTGCCTGCTGCCTGACGGATTTCAAGCCAAGTTGCTGCCCCAGGGCACCCCATGAGGTGATTGTCCTAGATGGTGCAGCTGAACCCTGGATGAACCTGCCCTGGCCTCTCTGGTCAGCAGGGAAATGAGTGAGCTCAGAGTCCAGCTTCGGGGAGACTCTGCTGACATAACTACCACGGTGACCAGTGCTGGGTCCCAGAAGCACTTGGTGATGTGTGCTGATTACCATTAGACGTAATCATAAATGGATTCATTTGGTCCAAGTAGGTGTATCCAGATGGGAAATCGTCATGAATTAGCCTCTCCTTGCCTTGGCACACTCCAGCATTCGAAGGGTAATATATTTTTTTTTAACTTTTTAAATTTTTTTTGTTTTTAGGGCCCAGGCTAGGGGTCTAATCGGATTACAGCTGCCGACCTATGTCACAGCTCATGGCAATGCCGATCCTTAACCCACTGAGCAAGGCCAGGGATCAAACCCACAACCTCATGGTTCCTAGTCAGATTCATTTCCACTGCGCCACAATGGGAACTCCTCAAAGGGTAGTATTCTAAAATGAGTCTGGGGGCTTTGGGGAAGGTGACTTGCATATGCGCATTGAATGTGAACCACATTGGCCTCAGAAGTATCTGTGGCCGGTGTGGAGAGGCCCAAACTGTAATTGTCAGAGAAGGTGGGGAACCCGAAAGTCTGAGGACTCAGTCTTCTATTTGGTGATGTCAGCGCTTAATGCTTGGGTTCTTACTGCATGTCTGCTTGGTTAATAAGGGGGCATGCTCTTTTGGTCCAAGGCTAAGTATTCCTCATCAGTCATTAAAATACGCAGAGACCTCTGCTTGTTAGCTGCGCCTGATGGTAAGGAGTCTGCACAGTAATGCACTTGGTTTAGGAGGCAGATTGCAAGATGAAAAGTGTCTGGTGAAGGTTGGCCACCTGCCCTTAGGCTTCCCTTCCATAGCGAGCTTTCTGAGGATAGAAGGCAAGGGACGGGGTTGGGGGGGGTTAACCACGTGGCTTGGAAGGGTCTAGCAGCGTGTCAGGGGCAGAGATGAGCTACCCGCCCCGCCCCGGGGCATGTCCTTAGGACAGGAAGGGCAGCATCACATCTTCATTTTCCTAGTGCCTGGTGACCATTTCTCTACAGTGATCCATGGTAGTTGTTTCCAAGCTCTGTATGTGCATCCCAAGGAATATATTGCTTGATTTTCTTCAGGAGGAAGAGAAGTGCATCTGCTGAATTTAAAGGAACAGGTGGGCCTTTGGGTTTTGGATTCTTTTCCCTTTAAGGAATCCAAGCCTTAAGTGCCTCTGTGTGAGAGAGAGAATCTACACCTGTTCAACTCATGAAGAGAATATTAAATGTACTGGCTTTTAAAAAAACAAATCCTAGGCGTTCCTGTTGTGTCTCAGCCCATTAAGAACCCAACTAGTGTCCATGAGGATGTGGGTTCGATCCCTGGCCTTGCTCAGTGGGTTAAGGATCCAGCGTTGATTCAAGGTCACAGATGTGGCTCGGATCCAGCATTGCTGTGGCTATGGTATAGACCGGCAGCTGCAGCTTCTGTTGAGCACCTATCCTGGGAACTTCCATATGCCACAGGTACAGCCCTAAATAGAAAAAAAAAATTTGAATTGAAAAAAGCACAGGAGTTCCCATCGTGGCACAGTGGTTAACGAATCTGACTAGGAACCGTGAGGTTGTAGGTTCGATCCCTGGCCTCGCTCAGTGGGTCAGGGATCCAGCATTGCCGTGAGCTGTGGTGTAGGTTACAGATGAGGCTCGGATCCCGCGTTGCTGTGGCTCTGGCATAGGCCGGTGGTTACAGCTCCGATTCGACCCCTAGCCTGGGAACCTCCATATGCCGTGGTTGCGGCCCAAGAAAAGACCAAAAAAAAAAAAAAAAAAAAAAAGGCACAAACAAATCCTAGCACTCACAGGGGACCTGCACAGGCAGGTCCTGCTTTCTAATGAATTGGCCACCTCTCAAATCCCTACTTATAAAATCAGTTCCCCACCTCCTGAGGTAAGACCGGTATCTCCCCACAGCCCTTGCCTCCAGACTGGCTGATGGCTGGAAATCTAGCAACATTACGGAAATGGAACTTCAGTGTTAAATTCATTGCAGAGTGAAACTACAGATCTTGCAAAAGGTCTGGCATGTCATGAAGACACTGAAGGTGATACAACTCTTGGTTCTTGATTGTGGACAAACGAGGGTCATTGGAGAGAAAAGCAGGGAGGTGTATGCTGAGTATTTTAGAAAGGACTGGAATATCAAAAGAGGAAGATAGGCTCTGAGAAAATCAATGAAGCCCTCAAGTAGTTTGCGAAAATGACCTTTCTGATTGTCTTATTAAAAATAAAGCATGAAGCAAAAAGGTTATCAGTGCAGATGGTCAGAAAGACTACACACAGGAGCAAAAAAACGTTCATTTTTTAGAACATGGTTTTCATTGTATATTCTTGACCTAAATGTTGTCAAATGAATACAAAATCGGCATATCTTTCTAATTTTAGTCTCATTTTTCCAAGATAAAGGCTTGGATTTTTTTTTTTTCTTATCCACTCCAACTCCTCATCCAATTCATTTGCGATGAAATGATGATCCTTGTTCAAAGAGATCAACTGTAAATTTACCAAGAACCACCCCATGTGGTCCCTGTATCAGATTTTCTTAATTAACTAGGAACTATTCATATTTCAATCTGGCAAAAGAAACTAGAATAAGGAGGTTTTAGCAGGTGGTTTTCAATTCTTCAGCAGCTGGGAAGAGTTCATGTTTTGCCTAATTGTGCCCTGATATATATTCTCACTGGTCTCTAAGAAACTCTCCCAGGGGAATAATGTCTTCCTTGTTTCTAGCTCCTTTTGAAATCATGGTCCTCTAGAGACTGTACATGTTTTATGGTCTCCTAATAATTTTTAGATTGTATTTAATAGGGTTTTCAAATTTAGTATTTATCAGCTCACCTGGTTCAGATCACTGATATCTGAATACTTAACCATATTAGCGAGTGCTCTAGAAAAAGTGCAAAAGAGGAAGCCGCAGGAGAAAAAGCCTCCATCACTCTCCTGATCATCACCAAGCAGCCCTAGGACCGGGGAGAAAACTCAGGATTCAGCAAAAGACAAGATGGGCTTGGGGTTCAGAATACTGGCTGGTAATATGGCAGCCTCTTAAAGACACCTTTTGTCTGATTTTTGATCAGATGGTCTTTATTTTTTAGAACAGCTTTAGATTTACAGAAATGACTGATCCATTTCCACAATACAGTTTTAACTCCTAGACTTCTTCCTTATCTCTGCAGACGTCGTCTCATCTCCCAGAGATCGTCCTTGGAGACCCTGGAAGACATTGAGGAGAACGCCCCTCTACGGAGGTAAGTTTTGGGGTTGCATTTATGTGGATGTGAATGACCTGCAATACAAGGTGCAACCAAAAGTTTGATTTTTTTTTTTTATAAGTTCTTGATCTACAAAATTAAATTTTAAGAATGATGATCTGGGAATTCCCTTTGTGGCTCAGAGCTAACAAACTCCACTATTATCCATGAGGACTTAGGGTTCCATCCCTGGCCCTGCTTGGTGGGTTAAGGCTCCAGCATTGCCATGAGCTGTGGTGTAGGTTGAATATGTGGCTAGGATCCTGAGTTGCTGTGGCTGTGGAGGAGGCCAGTGGTACAGCTCCAGTTGGACCCCTAGCCTGGGAACCTCCATATGCCAAAGGTGCAGCCCTAAAAAGACCAAAAAAAAAAAAAAAAAAGGAAATAAATAAAAACAATTATCTGCTCTCTCCAACCTCGGTTTGGAAACTCCAACCCTCTGAAACATTAGAACTAGGATACTATGAAATCCCAATCATGTATCAGAATAACCCGGTTTGCATGTGAATTCAAGTGCTATTACCCTTGCATTTTAAAACTGCTGCTTGGAGTTCCCAGCGTGGCGCAGTAGTTAATGAACCTGACTAGGAACCATGAGGTTTCGGGTTCGATCCCTGGCCTCGCTCAGTGGGTTAAGGATCTGGCGTTGCCATGAGCTGTGGTGTAGATCAAAGATGTGGCTAAGATCCTGCGTTGCTCTCACTCTGGTGTAGGCCAGCGGCTATAGCTCTGATTAGACCCCTAGCCTGGGAACCTCCACATGCTGCAGGTGCCCAAGAAAAGACAAAAACAAACAAACAAAAAAAACCCTGCTTCTTGATGAAGAAGCAGCAGCATTGCCCCTGCCTTCCCTTGGCAGTGACACAGTCAGTATAGCCCCTCACTTCATTAGCAGATGCCTGCAATGTTCCTCCAGCACTAGGTTCTGGAAAACTCAATTAGAACAGCCAGGAGTGCTCCTTTGGGGCTGAAAGCAGTCCATTTCTCCCTCCGGATTAGAAAAGTGCTTTCGAGGCATCTTTTTGGGGTGACCGCAATTGCTGAGCTGGGTGTTGCCTCTCGCTGCATTTCTCATTCCTCTAATCCTGCACCTCCGTCTCCCTGGCCCACCGCATCTTCCTTAGTCCTCACTGCAGCCCCAGCCAGACTTGCCAATGTGAGGACTCCTCCCCATGACTTCACAGGGATGTATGGCAGGCTGCAGGGGGCACCAAGGGAGGGCCTCTCATCCCCTCACACCAGTTCCTCTGGGAACCCACATCTGCACCCCTGGTGCTTTGACCGCTGGCCAGCCCTCGCCAGTGCCTGGCCTCTCTCTTTGAGCCTTGGAGGGTTCTGATGTGGAGGGAGGCATCTTGTCCTGGAGCCAGCACCTTCCCAGTCTGGAGCTTCACCCCTAGGTCACGGGTCATGGCCACAGAGCACCTGGATGAAGGGTGGAGCATAGAGACGCCTGCTATCTGCTCGAAAGCATCAGTGACTGTGCATCTGGTCACCGATCTCATTTCAAAGAGACTGTCGGGGAGTTCCCTTTGTGGCTCCATGAGGATGTGGGTTTGATCCCTGGCCTCTCTCAGTGGGTTAAGGATCCAGCATTGCCGTGAGCTGTGGTATAGGTTGCAGACGCGACTTGGATCCAGCATTGCTGTGGCTGTGGCGTAGACCAGCAGCTGTAACTCCAATTTGAGCCCTAACCTGGGAACTTCCATATACCGAGGGTGCGGCCCTAAAAAGCAAGCAAGCAAGCAAACAAACAAAAACCAAAGAGGCAGTCCAATTTCCATTTCTGAAGTCTTGAAAATGGCCATAGCCTCTGGGACCATCTTAGGCTGCGTGGTGTGTGGCTGTGTGGTCCACGTAGCCCAGGTGCAAGTGCAGTCCTAACAGCCCCTAAATAATCAGCGATTATGGGAGAGAAACGTGCTCATGTGGCACAGAGTGGCTTTGGCACTTAAACACAGAGAACAGATCTGCAAAGTCCTTGGTGTTTGGAGAGTCTGGGAGGGGCCATGGTCATTGAAGCAGTGTGGTAGCTGTGACCAAGGAAACCAGGTTTAAAAAAAATGTTACTGCCTCAGGGATTCCAGGTGGTGAAGAGGGGCCGGAGGAGGAGCTGGGCACTGTGTTCCTAGTCAAGTGCCCCATCACCCCTGTGCCCTCCTCTCGGTTATCCACCCAGGCTGGTCCTCTGCCCTCTACCCCTCAGCCCAAATGAGCAGAGAGAAAAACGACTTATCTGTCTGGACCATAGCTTTATCTGACCCCTACTTAGAGAACACTCTACTTAATTTCCAACAAATCTCTTGTAAACTTAAGGTTTAAAAAAGAAGTCAGGGAGTTCCCGTCGTGGCGCAGTGGTTAATGAATCCGACTAGGAACCATGAGGTTGCGGGTTCGGTCCCTGCCCTTTCTCAGTGGGTTAACGATCCGGCGTTGCTGTGAGCTGTGGTGTAGGTTGTAGACACGGCTCGGATCCAGCGTTGCTGTGGCTCTGGCATAGACCGGTGGCTGCAGCTCCAATTCGACCCCTAGCCTGGGAACCTCCATATGCCGCGGGAGCGGCCCAAGAAATAGCAAAAAGACAAAAAAAAAAAAAAAAAAAAAAAAAAAAAAAGTCAGGGAGTTCCTACTATGGCACAGTGGGATCAGTGGTGTCTCTGCAGCACCAGGACACAGGTTCAGTCCCTGGCCCAGGACATTGGGTTGAAGGATCTGGCATTGCCACAGGTGCTACATAGGTCAAAACAGTGGCTCAAATTCAGTTCCTGGCCTGAAAACTCCATGTGCTGTGGGGGACAAAAAAGAAGTTAGGAATCAAGGGAGTTGAGCAGTTGAAGAAGTCTTCATTTTCCTTAATGAGCTTTTTCTTACTAAAAAATTCTGAAACTTTAAAAAACTCGAAAAGAAATTTATGATACTGCAGAAACACACTCACAAAACAAGCTTATGGTTACCAAAGGGGAAAGGGGGTGGGGAGGAATAAATTAGGAATTTGGGGAACTACTGTATATGAAATAAACAACAGGGAGTTTCCATCATGGCTCAGTGATGACGACCCCAACTAGTATCCATGAGGATGAGGGTTCGATCCCTAGCCTTACTCAGTGGGTTAAGGATCCGCCGTCCCATGAGCGGTGGTGTAGGTTGCAGATGTGGCTCAGATCCTGAGTTGCTGTGGCTGTGGTGTAGGCCAGCAGCTGTAGCTCTGATTTGACTCCTGGACTGGGAACTTCCATGTGCCATGGGTGTGCTCCTAAAAAAAATAAAAGAAAAAAATAAACAACAAGGAGTTCCTGTCGTGGTGCAATGGTTAACGAATCTGACTAGGAACCATAAGGTTTCGGATTCCATCCCTGGCCTTGCTCAGTGGGTTAACGATCCGGCATTGCCGTGAGCTGTGGTGTAGGTCACAGACGCAGCTCGGATCCCACATTGCTGTGGCTCTGGTGTAGGCCGGTGGCCACAGCTCCGATTAGACCCCTAGCCTGGGGACCTCCATATGCCATGGGAGCGGCACTAGAAAAGGCAAAAAAAGGCAAAATAAATTAAATAAATACATAAAAGTTTAAAAAATAAAATAAACAACAAGGTCCTGCTGCATAGCACAAGGAACTATATTCAATATCCTGTAATACATTAAATCATAATGAAACAGAATATGCATGTGTAGACTGTATAGCGGGATCATCTGGCTGTACACCAGAAACGACCACAATGTTGTAAATCGACTCTACTTCCATAAAAATCCTGATATTTACTTAGAAACGTACTTTCCTAAGGAATAAAAGTAGCAGAAGGGGTGTTGGTTTGGAAGTCAGGGGACTTGAATTCTTGGCCTCATTCTTCTACCTGGTTCCGTGGCTTTGGAAATTCACTTCCCTGTTCTGGGGCCTCGGTTTTCCCACCTGTAGGGTGGGAGGGGCAAATCAGCTGATCTCTAAGGTCTTTTCAGCTCCCCAGTTCTGTGAAATGAATATACCATCATGACGCCGAAGTGTGTTGTGAACTGTGGGGGCGGAAGACTATTAGCCCAACTTGCTTTTAAACGCAGCACATAGAACATACTGCTCCTAGGCATCTATTAAAAACCTTTTGCATAATTAAGTGTATCCTGTAATCAGTGCTAACAGGAAAGAGCTAATCTTTCATTAAATTAGTTTTTAATTTAATTCTATCCTAATTTAATTTTGCGTCACTGAAAATGTATGGTTTTAAATGGGTATTTACACGTTAGTGCAGGCAGCTTTGAAATGAATTCCTCCTTTACTTAACCTGCCACAACCTGAGTGCTTAGCCTTTCCAGTTTCCTTGGCAATTGTTGCTAATGCCACAGTTCTCTTAAAGCGTTTCTTAGATGGAGGTGGTGGTAGCCAAATGCTTTAAAAAGTGCAGGACAGGGAGTTCCCGTCATGGCGCAGTGGTTAGCCAATCTGACTAGGAACCATGAGGTTGCAGGTTCTATCCCTGGCCTTGCTCAGTGGGTTAAGGATCCGGCGTTACCATGAGCTGTGGTGTAGGTCGCAGATGCAGCTCGAATCTGGTGTTTCTGTGGCTGTGGTGTAGGCTGGCAGCAACAGCTCTGCTTAGACCCCTAGCCTGGGAACCTCCATATGCCATGGGTGTGGCCCTAGAAAAGACAAAAAGACAAAATAAATAAAAAGTGCAGGACAACAAACAGCTTGCTGATCAGTAGCGTATGCAGTTAGTATCGGGTGCTGATAATGAAATAAAGCTCCTCCGTTATCTTTTTAAAAGTCTTTTCTCTTGCACATCACACTTTGTAAGTTAGTTTCTGTGTGTCCACCTTGAACTCGCAGAAATGAGCAATTGCAGTGCGAGGGTTTTACACTGGGGAGTTTTCCACTTTGCCTGGTGGTTACCTGGTATCCTAGAAGTTAAAGACGTAGGATGGCTCTGTTTGGTGTCCAGAAAAACCTCAGTTAAGCTGCAGCAAATGTGGCAGCTGTCACCACCTGCTGCCCCAGTTTCCAGCGTGTCTGGGTGGATGGGTCGCGCTGCTGTACCATTAAGTAATTACTGGTGCCTACAGCCACCTGTGCCCCTTTTGCCGACTTCCGGTTTCAACAGCAGGTTGGGAGATTTTGTGCCCAAACCAGAGGGCAACAGCACCTCTCTCTGCAGGTATGGAGGCAGAGAGCAGCTCAGGGTCATAGGAAGTTATCCTCACGGTCTAACTCTTGGCCCATGGCCCTCAGACTGGCAGACCCAGGAAGCTCTGCAGTTGGGGGGAAGTGGGGTGAGGGTGTAAAGACACTTATGAACACTTGGCCCTGTCCAGAAACCAGTGGAAACCATACCTTCATGCCTTTAAAGATTCTCCTCTCTCCAGTGACTGCATATTTCTAGAACCTTCTACTATATTGGGGACCTTAGGTGGCCTGCAGTCTGGAGGTAGACCTGAGGCAGTTTGGGATGCTGGGTCTGCTTGCAGAGAGCTGCCCCCAAAAGGCAGAGTGAGGCTGTATCCCCTTGGACCCCAAGAAGGCTAAATCTGGGTTTAGAAGCTTCAAGCGGGGGAAGGGGATTGGTGGGTGCTGTTCTCTATTCAAACCCTTTCTGAGGTCCCCAGGAAGCATCTATGAAATGTCCTCAGGCAGGGCTCTATTTAAAACCAAGGATTCAGGGTCCTTAATAAGTGCTGCAGGTTTAAAAATAGAGGAGGCAGAAGTTCCCATCATGGCTCAGTGGAAACAAATCGACTAGCATCCATGAGAACACAGGTTGGATCCCTGGCCTTGCTCCGTGGGTTAAGGATCCAGTGTTACCATGAGCTGTGGTGTAGGTTGCAGATGTGGTTTGGATCTGGCGTGGCTCTGGCGTAGGCCAGTGGTTGTAGCTTCGATTAGACCCCCTAGCCTGGCAACCTCTGTATGCCATTGGTGTGGCCCTAAAAAGACCAAAAAAAAAAAAAAAAAAAAAGAGAGAGAGAGAGAGAGAATAGAGGAGGCAAATAGTAACAAAATTTGCATCCTTTTTAGTCAAAGCTCTTAATGATCACAACATTTGAAACACATATGTGAATACTTACATGTGGGGAGTTCCTGTTGTGGCTCAGTGGGTTAAGAACCCAACTAGTATCCATGAGGATTCGGGTTCAACCCCCGGCCTTGCTCAGTGGGTTAAAGATATGGTATTGCTGCAAGCTGTGATGGAGTCATAGATGTGACTCGGATCTGGCGTTGCTATGGCTGTGGTGTAGGTCCAAAGCTACAGCTCCGGTTCGACCCCTAGCATGGGAACCTCCATATGCTGCATGTGTGGCCCTAAAAAGCAAAAAAAAAAAAAAAAAAATTAGCATTCTCTGGGAAAAAGCTTCTAGGAAGACTGGCTCTTTCTAAAGGGTAGGTGAGAGGGTTGGGGGCAGGGGATGTACACCCTGAGGTCTAGACCAGGGCTAGCCCCCAATTTCCCTTGAGTGGGAGGCTTTTGTGAAGGGTGAAGATTGGAGTTGCCAGGCAGGTCTGTGATGCTGCCTATTCCTTAATCCTTTGCCTCCAATTTGCCCCCCACCCAGCCTGCCCTCAGCTGTACCTCCTCGTTGAGTTAATCTTGTTACTCTCTTACCTGAAGCCTCAAAATTCAGAACTGATTGAATTCAAGTGATGGCCCTGCCCAGACCCCAGTGTGGCTTTGGGAAGCCAGGGACTCCTTCTCAAGAACTCACACTCTGAAGCATCAGGCTTCAGGCATCCACATCCACTGGCAGGAACCAGCCCTTGGGGGTTCTTGGCCAGAAAGGTTTAAGTAAACAAAAAATGTAAGTAGCAGAAACCCAGGTGGAAAAGTGCTTGCTCCCTTTCTCAAGACAAGACCAAACTTCAGATTCTCATTTGTTGGGATTTTTGCTTTTTCCTAGTTATGATTGCCTTTGTTTTTCTTAGAATTGGCCAGATAACTCTGAGAAATATATACACAAGTAAGATCTTTTCAGCCTGTAACCTGTTTAGTCACTCTTATAGTGCAAGTGTATGTCAAATATTCTAGGAAAAATTAATTTGAATCCAAGTCATTTTTTTTTTCTTTTTTGGCCTCCCCACAGCATATGGAGTTCCTAGGCCAAGGATCAGATTTGAGCTTCAGTTGCAACCTATGACTTTGCTGTCATAGGTTGCAGCTGTGACTTTGCCGGATCCTTAACCAGCTGTGCCTGGCCACAGACTGAACCCGAGTCCTGGTGCTGCAGAGATGCCACTGATCCCATTGGAGTTCCCGTCATGGCTTAGTGGTTAACGAATCTGACTAGGAACCATGACGTTGTGGGTTTGATCCCTGGCCTCGTTCAATAGGTTAAGGATCCGGCACTGCCGTGAGCTGTGGTGTAGGTTGAAGACGTGGCTCAGATCTGGCATTGCTGTGGCTGTGGCGTAGGCTGGCAGCTACAGCTCCAATTAGACCCCTAGCCTGGGAACTTCCGTATGCTGTGGGTGTGGCCCTAGAAAAGACAAAAGAATAATAATAATAATAATAAATAAATTTTTAAAAATAAAATAAAATTTATCTTTAAAAAAAAAGAAGACGACGAAGACAGCCATTAGCTGGGTCTCTGAGTCCTATTCAAAGTAAAGCTGCGACTTCCATGCATAGCCAGGTTGAGAACTGAGGAAACTGTCCAGGTAGTTCAGGCCAGAGTCCTGCTACTGAAGAAAAATGACTCAGGGATGTTTTTAAACTGAATTTTCCAGTGTTTTCTCCCCCTCTGAATTCTTTAAATTTACAGTTTTCTCTTCCCAGTACCTGTGTGGATACAAGAGGATTCTTTTTAAGATGACAAGAACGAATAATATCTTTGGAATGCATGTAGGTTATGTTATTGTATCTAGAGGAAAACCATTTTCATGAGCTGACGCTTCAGAGACCCATATAAATTATTATCAGGATTATCAAGGAAGTTGTCCGTCATTGCGTTTTTTTGCTTTTCTTTAAAGCTTCCTTGCTTCCAGCCATGTTGTATCGTCCTCGTTATCCTTGGGGTGACTCAGACCATTTGCCTGGTCTTTCCTTCCTGTCTTTGTGTGGAGATGTCTCAGCTGTCCAGGCAACTGACTGTGTTTTTCGAAATGGCTTTATTTTTCAGATGTCGAACTCTCTCAGGTTCCCCCAGACCAAAGAACTTTAAGAAGATTCATTTTATCAAGAACATGCGGCAGCACGACACCAGGAATGGCAGGTACATGCTAACAAGAGCAGCTTCCGTTCTCCCTGCTGCAGGAGGGGTGGTTCCCCCAGGGAAGGCAGGAGGGGACTCTTTGAATGGCCAGACCTCACAGGGTCAAGCCCACTGTCCAGCTGAACAGGATCTGGAGTTACTATTGTCGCTTAGTGGGTTAAGAACCCAACTGGTATCCATGAGTATGCGGATTCAATCCCTGGCTTCACTCAGTGGGTTAAGGATCCGATGAGCTGTGGTATAGGTCACAGACGTGGTTCAGATCTGGCATTACTGCGGCTGTGGCATATGCTGGCAGCTGCAGCTCCAATTCAACTCCTAGTCTGGGAATTTCCATATGTCTTGGGTGCGGCCCTAAAAAAAAAAAAAAAAAAAGATGAATGGGATCACATGTAACCCTCCTGAACAGACTGCTCTTTCCACCCCACTCCAACCAGAATCATCCAAAGAAGTCTGAACAGCACTTTCTAAAGGCAGCCAAAGGCTTGGTGAGATTTTTAGGCTAACTTAAATGGAAATTTTAATAATACTGAAATATATACACTTTTATTATGAAACTTTGCACAGGAAAACTGTTGAGTATTTCATTTGTTTTTTTGTTGTTTTTTTCCGCCTTTTTCTGCTTTGTTGGGTTTTGGTGTGTTCTGGTCAGTAAATATCTCGCTACATCTGCACCTGAAGTCGGGCTTGTCTCCCTGATGATTTTCGTTGCAGAAAGGGGAATCGTATATGGTATTTGTCTTTCTCTTTCTGACTTATGTCCCTTGGTATGAGAATCTCTAGTTGCATCCATGTTGCTACAAGTGGAATTATTTGTTCTTTTTTTATAGCTGAGTAGTATTCCATTGTATGCAGAAATTGGCCCAACATTGTAAATCAACTATATTTTAAGAAAGAAAGAAAGACAAATCACAACTTTGTCAACAAATTCATCCTGGGCACTGATTCAGAGTCCTAGACCTGCTTACGTCTGGAGCATGTGTTTCTCCAGCAAAGAGCTGCTGTTTTGGAAAGTGCTGTGAAATGAAAATTATGATTGAAGTGTGGGTGACCTTGGTATTAAAACTGTCCTGATGACAGGTAGAGATGAATTCTCATTGCCAGCATTGCTTGGGATTGAATGGCTAAATCTGTTCGTGGTAGCCCCACGGCCATGCTGGGAACAGGGCTTCAGGACCTCTCGGGGTCCCCTGATGCTCTGATACCCCCTGGGGTGGCTCCCTCCGCTGACCTGTGCTCTGGATCATAGTCTCCCTTGAATGGGAGTTAGAGACACATCCCAGGGCAGAGTTTCTGCCACAGACCACTGCTTTGATCTCCTCCTGATTTACAGAAGATCCTGTGTCCCACCCCGCCCCCCGCCCGCCCCAATCCTCTCTCATCTACATCAAATGAAAACTGCTAAAAAGTTAGACTCATGATGTGATTAAGGCCCAGCATGGCTATAATTTGGAGTAAAATACACTGTACTACCACTCTACCACCACTAACTCTAAGAATTACAGTGTTTAAAGACTTGTTTTCTAGACGTTTATACTTTTTAAACCTCACTTGACTAGAGAACATAATTTTATAGTTATTCGATGGCTTCAGAGTGGCAAGATTGAGCTCTCCCGCAAAATAGTTTTTATGCGGTCAGCTTGTATTCCTATTTTAAGTACAGGGCTTTTTGCGAAAATGAACCCAACTGTCATCCGTAAAATAAAATACTCTGAGTTTCTTTCTCTCACCCTGACTTTCACTGTCAGAGTCACTGTGCCTCATTCACTTAACTTTTAACCACTGTGTTTTTCTTTTTTCTTGTGGCCTTTACTTATGGAGTCCAAATTGTACTTGTGCCATTTTCAGTATCATTATTCATCATGTATATTGGTGTTTTTGTCCATGGTCTCTTTAACTGTAAAATAAACATAGAAAGCCTTGAATTCCTATGTAAAATCAATGACCAAGCCAAAAAGTGGCCAAATTCATAGTAACTTCTTAATGTTGTCGAGGATACAGAGTCAGGTAGTCACCTGGCATGGTTCATAGTGAGAGACTGTAGGTAATAAAAGATTCGGGCTAAATGGGCATGCCACTGCATAGTATATCATGAAGCCGCCTTCCCGGGCACACCCTTGACCCAGGAACAATGTAAACAGCCTGTAACGCATGCAATTGCTGCAGTTTTGCTGGGGAATTTTCAGAGAGAGCCAGGAGAGACTGTTACCTTTGTCTGAAGATCTGAGAACTGGAACTTAGGGCAGAAAAGCAAGCGCTCAGCACAGGCTGCAGGGATGGCCAGTTGTACCTTCCCAGGTGAGAACTGCTTTTTCGGGGCCACAGAAGATGAAAGGACTGGAGGTAGTCTCCTCACTCCTGCTGGTTGATTTATTAGCAGGGCTGCACTGTTCTCAGATGAAAGAGAGAACTCAGGAGGGTGCCAGGAAGAAACTTCAATTTCTGAAGTGACAGAAGGAAATTGTGGTCAAGAGCTAATGCAGGGAGGAGGGGGCCCAGCCTTTCAAGAGGGGAGAGGAGGCTCCCCCCACCAGCCAGGCAGCAGGTGGGAGGTTGTCCTGCTGGAGGTGGCCAGAGATGGACAGGGTGAGCCCAGTGCACCAGTGGTGTGTAGGAGGGGGCCTGTGTGTGCTCTCAGAAGGGTGGGACTGGGGTGACAGCTAGGGGGGTCTCCTATTCCTCCACCTTGGGCATGAGAGGCACAAACATGACGACACACCCAAGGGGACATTCCTGCAGCCGGTGCTAGAGCCACTCATTTCAGCTTTGCCTTCCCTGTTAGGAGGAATGAGGCTTTGCAGAGAAGCCTGAAGATGTTTGTTAAAGAACTTGAAGCTCTGGGAGTTCCCGTCGTGGCTCAGTGGTTAAGGAATCTGGCTAGGAACCATGAGGTGGCAGGTTCGATCCCTGGCCTTGCTCAGTGGATTGGGATCCAACATTGCCGTGAGCTGTGGTGTGGGTCGCAGACGCAGCTCGGATCCCACGTTGCTGTGGCTCTGGCGTAGACCGGCAGCTACAGCTCCGATTGAACCCCTAGCCTGGGAACCTCCATAAGCCACGAGTATGGCTCTAGAAAAAGAAAAAAAAAAAAGAACTTGAAGGTCTGGATTGAGGACAGAGTGAGTACTGGTGGGTTACCTCTTCCCAAACTGGAGCAGAGAGACTGAAAGGGGGCTTGCTTAGCCACATCCCCCCTCACCCCCGCCACCCCCAGGCCCAGAGCAGGCACTCTCCGGCTGGCCAGGCTCATCCCTGCTCCAGCCCCAACTTCTGCCCCACTCAGCTCCACCCAGCTCTGGGGTCTCCTTGTGACCAGCACAGTCCAGCCTCTCAGACAGCAGGCTGAACCCCAGACCCACTCGCTGTTCTGGACCCAAAGACCTTGGTGTCTTGACTCCTCCGACCCCAGGTCTGCAGACCATGGGGCAGAGGCACGGTGTCAAGGGGGACTTGGGCTCCAGTCCCAACAAGGACTAGAGCGCAGGGCGTGAAATGAGTATGAGTGTTGGACAAGATTCCAGCGTGACCTGACTGAGAGGTTTTTTTTTTTTTTTTTGCCTTTTGTTGTTGTTGTTGCTATTTCTTGGGCCGCTCCCGCGGCATATGGAGGTTCCCAGGCTAGGGGTCCAATCGGAGCTGTAGCCACCGGCCTACGCCAGAGCCACAGCAATGCGGGATCCGAGCCGCGTCTGCAACCTACACCACAGCTCACGGCAACGCCGGATCGTTAACCCACTGAGCAAGGGCAGGGACCGAACCCGCAACCTCATGGTTCCTAGTCGGATTCGTTAACCACTGCGCCACGGCGGGAACTCCTGACTGAGAGTTTTAAGCAAGATTTGAGATAGGAAAAAATATGTATATATAAATATAAAAACTGAGAGCCAAATACAATAAAAGACAATACTTCTGTCATTCAGAAAACAAAAAGTCCAAGTTAACTTCATGATCTGTAATATTAAGGAAGCTGCTTAGAAATAAGCCTCGGGGACAAAAAAAAGAAGATGAAGAAGAAATAAGCCTCGGGGTTTCACTGGCCCTGTGTTCACCCACTTCACTTAGTGACATTAAACAAATTCCAGCTGCCTGTGAAGCCAGCCTCTTCTGTAGAGGGTGCGGCCCCGATGGAGGATGGCGTCTGTGTTAAGTGGAAACTGTCTTCCTCTGGAGCTGGCGTGTTCTGGGAGGCTGGCATTGGGGACTGGCTAGAAAGCTTTGTGTCGGATCAAGAGCAGAGAACCACGCCAAGAGCATTTGGGACTCAGGCCGCAGGCTCTCAGGCAGGAGGAGCAAAAAAGGATGGAGCCGGACAAGGACTACAGACCCCATGATGGGAACTTCGCCTCCACTGTTAAAACCAGGCAGTGTGGTGGGTCCCTCACTGGCCTGTGGTGTTTTCTCTCCCAGCAGGTAGGAAAGTGGTGAGGGGAGCTGGCACCCTCTTATTCTACTTCTGCTTTAACACGAAGACAGGTTGGTGATGGGACTGTGTGGGACTTGACAGTTATGAAAAGAAAGCAGTGTTTGGGTTTTAGGAAGACAGATCTCAGAATGTTCAGACTCAGAAGCAGATTCTTGTGACTGCATCCTATTGCCTAAAGAGATTATAACATTAAGAGTATCATAAAGTGGAGTTCCTGTTGTGGCGCAGTGGAGAAGAGTCCGACTAGGAACCACGAGGTTTCGGGTTCGATCCCTGGCCTTGCTCAGTGGGTTAAGGATCTGGCATTGCCATGAGCTGTGGTGTAGGTCACAGATGTGGCTCGGATCTGACGTTGCAGTGGCTGTGGTGTAGGCTGGCAGCTACAGCTCCAATTAGACTCCTAAGCTGGGAACTTCCATATGCTGCAGATGTGGCCCTAAAAAGCAAAAAAAAAAAAAGAGTATCATAAAGTGATAATGGGTAACATCACTGAGTGCTTGAGTGAGTGCTTCCTGGGTACCCAGACTCTTAAGTACTTTATAGGCTTTATTTCGTTAACTTATTTTAGTGGGTACTTGTTAAAGTATACTAAAGGAGAGACCTCTTATTTTTTCTTCAAGTTTTATTGGGCTATAATTGACGTACAGCACTGTGTAAGTTTAAGACATATAGCATAATGATTTGACTTACAACATCATGAAATAATTACTCCATTAAGTTTAATAAACATCCATCCTCTCATATAGATTCAAAATATAAGAGTTCCCTGGTGGCCTAGTGGTTAGGATTCAGCGTTTTCACCACTGAGGCCCAGGGTTCAATCCCTGGTCTGGGAACTGAGATCCCACTTCGAGCTGCTGCAAAAAATTAATATTTAACTAATTTTAATTAATTTATTTGAAAATTAGTATTTAATTTTCAAATAAATTAAAAAAGAAGAAAAGGAAAAGAAACAAATTTGTGATGGAAACTCCCAGCATCCACTCTTGACAGCTTTCATCCATAATGTTCAGCAGGGTTAATTACATTCATCACACTGCACATTCCGTCCTAGTACTTATTTAGGTTTATACCATTTAACCGCTTTCATCCAACTACCCTTCCCCCATCCAAGGGCCCCCTACCCCCTAGAGAGACCTTTTAGATGAGTTCAGTCTTTAGGACTCTATTTCAAGGAATGGAGAGACTTAGAAATACAAATAATCCTTCAAACAGCCTCATGAAGAAGGGATTACCGTGGTTGTGTTAGGCAGAATAAATGCCCCCAGACATGTCCCTGTCATGTTCTCAGGACCTGTGAATGTGTCACTTACGTGGCAAAGGGCACTTAAAAGTCGTAGATGAAGTTGGTGTTGCTCATCAGCTGCTCTTGAGATCGCAGTGTTATCCTGGATTATCTGGGTGGGCCCAGTGTAATCACAAGGGTCCTTAAAAGTGGAAGGAGGAGGCAGGAAGAGTCAGTGTCAGAGTGACAGGATGGGACGGGATGGGATATGAGAAAGACTCAGATGTCCATCACTGGCTTTGAAGGTGGAGGAAAGGGCCACGAGCCAAGGACTGTAGCAGCCCCAAAGCTGGAAAACGCAAGAAAATTTTCAAGTCTCTGGTGGGAAAGAGCTCCAACACCTTGATTTTAGCCCTGTGAGACCCTTTGCAGAGTTCTGACCTCCAGAATTGTTAGATAATTTTGTGTCGTTTTAAGACCCTAACTTTTTGGTAATTACTGCAGCCATAGGAAGTGAAAACACCCATTATCCTGGTTTACAACTAGAGCACATGACTAGAAGGTGGGGGGCCTGGTAGGAATGCAGATTCCAAAGCTCATCTCATAATTGAAGTGGGGAGGGGTGAGAAATGAAGGTCCAGATGCTGTAAGGCAGCATATTGTGGTGGATTTTCAGAAAACTCTGTTGAATTTTGATGTTTTAAAAATTATCTGTTAAAAGCCAATGACTAAGGAATAGCTTGAGCAAACTTTTAAGATTAATTTAAAAAAAAAAAAAGAAAATTGGGACATTCATACATTGCTTGTGGGCATGTAAAGTGGTACAGCCACTATGGCAGATAGTTTGGTGGAAAACAGTTAACTCAAAAAGTTAAACATAGGAGTTCCCATCATGGCTCAGTGGTTAACGAATCCGACTAGGAACTATGAGGTTGTGGGTTTGATCCCTGGCCTTGCTCAGTGGGTTGGGGATCTGGCGTTGCTGTGAGCTGTGATGTAGGTCACAGACATGGTGCAGATCCCAAGTTGCTGTGACTCCAGTGTAGGCCGGCAGCTATGGCTCTGATTCAACCCCCAGCCTGGAAACCTCCATGTGCCGCAGGTACAGCCCTAGAAAAGACAAAAAAAAAAAAAAAAAAAAAAAAAGTTAAACATAAAGGAGTTTGCCCTGTGGCACAGTAGGTTAAAAAAACCTACTGCACTAGCTCCAGTTACTATGGCGGTGCAGGTTCTATCCCTGGACTGGTGCAATGGGTTAAAGGATCCAGTGTTGCTACAGCTGCGACATAGGTCAAAACTTGGATTCAGTCCCTGGCCCGGGAACTTCCATATGCCACAGGTGCAGCCATTAAAAAAAAAAAAAAGTTGAACATAAAATTAGCGTATGATCCAGCAATTGCATTGGTAGGTATACTTAAAAGAACTGAAAAGAGGAATTCAAGCAGATATTTTCACACCAGTGTTCATGGTGGCATCATTCTCAGTAGCCAAAAGGAGGCAACAACCCAGGTGTCTATCAGCAGATTATGAATAAACAGAAGTGGTGTCTACATACGGAGGAATATTACTAGCTATAAAAAAAGAACAAACTGCTGATACATACTACAGTATGTATAAACCCTGAGAAATGTTATGCTGATGGAAATAAGTCAGACACAAAGGGCCAGACACAAATGTATGATTCTCTTTATACAAAATATCCAGAATAGGTAAATCTATAGAGATAGAAAATAGACTAGAGGTTACCAAGGCCTGGAGGTAAGGAACAGAGTTTCCGTTTGGGGCAGTTGAAAAGCTTTGGAAACAGTGGTTATTGTTGCACTGCATTCTGTGTGTACGTCTTGGCACTGAATTATACACCTAAGAATGGTTAAATGGCGTATTTTATATTACATCTGTCTTCCCATGATAAAATAAAACACTGATGATAGCCATGGAGCTTTTAAAACCATATTCAGAAAAGGGAGGGAAGGGACGGTAAACTTCTTGGAGCTGATTGTACAGAGACAGAGCAGAGTCAGCTGCTGGGCTGGCATTAGCTTCGTTAACCATTGAACGAAGAAATGGGGACTGAACAAAGCCAGGTGTTGGGCACACACAGGTCCTCAGCAAGACGCGAGCACCCAGCAGGTCCTTAGCAAGTGTTTGTGAAATAAATGAATACAGAGGCCTTACATTTTAAGTGAGTTTCAGTCATTAGGACTATATCTGGGAATGGAAAGAATTTGTGATCTTTAAATACAAATGATTATGAAGTGCCGTGGAGAAAAAAGTTCCGAATTGAGTACCAGGCACACATGGCCTTTAAAAAGTCAAAAAGAGGAGTTTCTACTGTGGCATAGTGGGCTTAGGATCCGGCATTGCCATATCTGTGGCTCAGATTTGATCCCTGGCCTAGAAGCTTCCATTTTTCTGCGGACGTGGCTGAAAAAAGTCAAAAAGAAACGGAGATGATAGCAGAGGATAAGCCCGAAAAATCGTAACCAGCAAGCCTAGTGCGGATTGCTGGCAGAGTTTCGGAATGGACTGCTGCTAAACAGATGGTTTGCATGCTTTCAGAAAAGAGCGGAGGTGGCCACGGTCAACATGGCTTCAACTGAGAAAGAGTCAAGTTAACTTCTTCTTATTGATGGAATAACGAGGCTAGTACATTAGAGGACCTCCACGATGACACTTCCTGATTTCAGCAAAACATTAGCCTGTTCCTCGTAATAGCATCTCCCAGGGATGCTGGGTGACCAGCTGGGGAGCCTGGTCACAGCTGAAGCTGGTAAACCAATCTCTGTCAGCCAGAAGGGGAGCGTGAGAGGACCAGCACGTGCTCTTCCCTTGAGCATCATCTCTGCAGCTCGAAGGCCAGTAAACCTTGTCATGGACGACGTGGAAGACCAAAAGCAGCAGGACCAGGAGACCGTGTTCCAGAGAGAAGGCTCAGTTCTTTCAACAGCTCCCTGAGGTTAAGCTTAGCAGGGATAAATGTAACTTTTGGAGGCAGATAATCAACTACAGTACAGGAAAAAGACTTCAGAAGTTCATGGGAAAACTATCTTGGACTCTAGACGAACAGTGTGCTCCCTAGAGGCTGACAGTGTGAAGTCACAGAGCCACAGCAACGCCAGATCCGAGCTGCGTCTTCGACCTACACCACAACTCACGGCAACGCCAGATCCTTATCCCATCGAGTGAGGCCAGGGATCCAACCCGCAACTTCATGGTTCCTAGTCGGATGCGTTTCCACTGCGCCATCACGGGAACTCCTGCAGTACATTTTATACTAGTTTTCTTTGCCTCTTTAAGTATCGGTCCTGCTTGAGGAGAGTCAAGTTCTTGGCAGAAGTTGTGAATTTCAGTTGTAACAAAGACGTTTTAAGTAGAGGAGCACATTCTGGTTTTGTAACTGCCTTCGAGAATGTAGAAGTGTCACATTTATATTCTGTTGACTGATCTGCTTCATGGAATTACACACTAGTTGGGGAGACAGACAATAGGCAAGTATATGTGTCCTCTGAGAGATGGGATAGAAAGCTACGTGGGGCGGGGCATTGATGGGGCAAGAGGCTTCCCTGATGGGGAGACCTGTGAGCAGACATTCCCAGCGGGGAAGAGCATTCAGGGGTGGATGGATCAGCAGCTGCCAGGGCTGGAATGTAAGGAGTGTGCGCGAGGAACTGTAGGAAAACCGAATAGGTGGATTCATCAGAGAGAGAGGGAGAACAAGATGTGCCTCACCCCCCCATCCCCTGCCCCCCGAAGTCCTGGGAAGGTGGCTTGTGAAGACGTCTGCTTTCACTGTGCAGGAGGTGGGAGCCATGGAGGGTGCTCAGCAGAGGATCGACGTGAACTGCTTGCCTTTGAACAGGAGCACTCTGGCCAACCAGCCATCAAGGGCAAGCATCACAAGTGCTCTTTGGTAACTTTATTCTTATAGAAAATTAGAGGAGGGTGTCTATTGGGTATTATCTTCTAAAAATGAATTAATTTTGATATGAATTTCAAAAAATGACGTAGAGGAATTCCCTTGGAGGCTCAGTAGTTAACAAATCTGACTAGGAAGCATGAGGTTGCGGGTTCGATCCCTGGCCTTGCTCAGTGGGTTGGGAATCTGGCGTTGCCATGAGCTGTGGTATAGGTCGCAGACGGGGCTCGGATCTGCCATTGCTGTGGCTGTGGTGTAGGCCAGTGGCTACAGCTCCGATTAGACCTCTAGCCTGGGAACCTCCATATGCTGCGGGAGCGACCCTAGAAAAGGCAAAAAGGAAAAAAAAAAACGACGTAGAGTCTTTCACATTAAACTCTTGACACATGTATGAGCAAACTTTTTGTCATGAAAGAGAGGGGACCAGGGCCCTGTGACACAGTGTCTGCAGTGGGCCCTTGAGCATCCTGAAGATGGTGGCTGGGGACAGGGAGCTGCCACTTTGTAGAGAAGAGCTGGTTACCGGTCCCGCTGATCTGTGTCTTCACCCTGAGCCCCGCTGTCTGCTGGGTGAGGACGTTACCAGAAATGAAGACAGACCTTGGTCCTCAGGGAGGAGATGCCCTTGAAAATGACAAACGTCATGAGGCCAGCTGGTGCCAACAGAGAGCTGCTTGCTGGCCAGATAGAACTGGATCATCGGAACGAGGTGAACATGAAGACCAGCCAATGGCCAGAGAGTGGCCCTCATTGTCCTTTGGAAGAGGACTTCTCTGGGCACTTGCAGCTCTCAAGGTGCAAAAACATTTGTTCTCGAGAGCGATGGGAGACAAGGGCCCTGGTTTCAAGTGGGCAGCACCCTCCCCACAGGGATTATTTCGCATCCTTTTGAAGTCATCTGGTTTTCGAATGTCAGCCAGGTACACAAGCGGTGGTGGCCACGTCCCCGGGCAGTGCCCCCTCCTGGATCAGCTTCAGGAATCGTTGTATTCCGAACAGAGAAATTCTCTTCACAGTGAGTGGACTGGGCTGTCTTGTCCCTTGACAGGGATTTTCAAAGATGTGGAGATGAGAGTGGACAGAGAAGCAAGCTGCTGTGTTGGCTCTTTCAAGTGTGAACTCAGTAGGAAAAACAAAAACATAAAAGATTTCAGCACCTTTTATCTGCTTCGTAACGTAAGATGGTTTTTTTAAAAAAAAAAAAAGTGCAATAACAAGGCAAGTCATATCCTTTTGATTTTATATAGAAAATTTTGGAGCGAACGGGGGAAATGGGTAATAACTACATAACGATCTTGTTTGTCATCTCATCAGTTCCAATCTGTCAGCTTAGTTTCATTTGAAAAATGAGTTGGAGGAAGTGGCACGTTTTAAAAAACAAAAGAGCTACTGACAAGCTTTGGACAGGCCTTCTAGAAAGAAGAAATATGTCATCGCCTTTTCCCCATGAAATGATCCAGTCTGATAGATGTCGAGCATCCTCTGTGAGGTCCGTGCCACATCTGCCTTCTCCCAGAGCTTTTGTTCTTTCTTCAAAGACTCCATTCCCCCAGCAGCAGGAGGCTGGCAGGAAAACATCTTTATCTGCATCATCATCGGTGTCTATAACCAGTTGTCAGCAAAACCTCAGTCCTGAAGGACAGCGACTTCAGGCTGAAGGACCTCAGACTGAAGGAGCCTTTAACAACCCCCAAACCTCGCCAAGATTCCTGGGCTCAGCTTCTCCTGCCACCAAAGTGTCCCCCAGAGCCGATCTCACACATTGCTGTCCCTCTGCTTCTTCCTTGGTGCTGTGAGCCATAGGAGGAGAGGAGGAGCAGGGGCCACAGACCCTTATGTTAGCTTTTTTTTTTTTTTTTTTTTTTTTTTTTCCGGTCTTTTGTCTTTTTAGGGCCACATCCACAGCATATGGAGATTCCCCGGCTAGGGGTCCAATCGGAGCTGTAGCCTCTGGCTTGCGTCAGAGCCACAGCAATGCCAGACCCGAGCCATGTCTGCGACCCACACCACAGCTCATGGCAATGCCGAATCCTTAACCCACTGAGCAAGGCCAGGGATTGAACCCGCACCCTCATGGTTCCTAGTTGGATTCTTTTCCACTGCACCAGGATGGGAGCTCCTTTTTTGGGTTTTGTTTTGTTTTTTGTTTTTTTGTTTTGTTTTGTTTTGGTCTGCATGAGGCTTTTAAGAGAAATTATTTCCAATCATAAGCGACCATGCTTGGTGCTTCTGGTGTGCAGATGAACATTGCTGAAAAGCTCTTGGCCTGAGAATGCTGGTCGCCCCTTTTCTAACCAGTGCAATTTCCAGGAAATAAAATGAGTCACAGAAGAAAAGGATGAAGGGCTGGGGAGAACTTTCTCTTGGTGGTTACATTTCAACTCCCTGGTTGGTGAGAGGGCCCTAGGAGCCTGGGGGGAGACCAGACCTTGGTCCCCCCCAGCGGTACATGGCAGCTGGGGAGAAGCCATCATTAGGGCTGCAGATGGCTCAGGGCTGGGGCCACATTCAGGACACAGCTACTTGAGCTGTGCTGGGAGAGCAAAGATGAGGGGACTTCCTAACCTCTGTGCCACTAGGCTCAGCTTTAACACCTCCTATCTCCTTGTTATGGGCTGGATGGGGTCCCCCCCCCAAATTCTTATGCTGACCCCCAATCTTAGAATATGACCTCATTTGGAAATAGAGTTGTGACCGGTGTAATTGGTTGAGATGAGATGAGATTGTGCCAGGGCGAGGGGGGTCCCTAATCTATAATCTGACTGGTGTCCTGATAAAAGGGGGAATCTTGGAGACAGACATGCACATGCAGAGATCTCCTCGTGGCCTTGTAAGGGCTGGTGTCATGCTGCCCCAGGCCAGGGAGTGCCCAGAACCTGGAAGAGGTGCCAGAAACAGATCCTGCCCTCAGAGGAAGCCTGGTCTCGAAACCCTGGGCTCTGGAACTGTTCGAAGATTGACTTCTGTTGACTGAGCCATTGCCCCGGAGCATGGCATGTGGCACCTTGTCACCTCAGCCCCTCCCACTCGCACGCTCCCTTGGCCTCTGTCACCACAGTCATGAGGGCCCCTAAGCTCAGGTCCTGATCTGCTGAATTATTTACAGTAACTGCTTGGTTAAGAGAGGAGGTTAGTAAACAGTGGAAAAAACACGTATGTAGGTTAAACACTGTGCTTTAATTTAAGGCATGTTGGCCGTCACCTGTTCCACAGCTTCTGCTGCCTGGTCCTTTTCTACCCCCGGGGCTCGATGAACAGAACCTGTGGCATCGACCTCACACATCACCCTTCCCACCCATGGTTGCCGGGTCCAGTTGGATTCTTGAAAGTGACCCAAGAAACTAAGTGCAGAATCTTTTTGGATTTTCACAATCTTTTCCTTATCTCTTTTTTTTTTTCTTTTTACTGCTGTACCTGCAGCATATGGAAGTTCCTAGGCCAGGAGTCAGATGAGAGCTGCAGCTACCAGCCTACACCACAGCCACAGTAGCACGGGATCCAAGCCGAATCTGTGACCTGCTGCAGCTTAAGGCAACACTGTATCCCTTAACCCACTGCGTGAGGCCAGGGATCGAACCCACATCCTCACAGAGACAACAACAGGTTTTTATCCACTGAGCCACAAAGGGAATTCCCCTTTCCTTATCTTCTATAGATGTCTCACCCTTACCTATTTCAACTGCAGGTTTTCTTAGTGACTTGCCTTGTTTGAAAAAATTTTAAAGCAGTCACTGCTATTTTTTTTTTAAATACAAAACAACCTTTCTTTCTTTTTTGTGTTCATGTATCAATAGTTTGTGCAATCTTTAATAAACATGGAGAAGTGTAACTAACAAATACAACTGGCACAAACAGGTGAGAGGCTTCCAGACCTGATCTTTTCAAGTATACAGCTCAGTGTGGGCATCTTAGAGAGCAGCCTGCCAGCCTGAGCTTTGGGTGTGCTGCAGGTGTTGGTCAAAGTGATTTCATGGAGGGGAGGGGAGACCCTAGTTGATCAGGTAGGGGAGGTCGGCGAAGAGAGACTTAGTTCCTCCAGTTGGCCTTCTGCTCCCCCACCCCGAGCCTGGACTCAAGCCAACACCTCTGCCAGCATATCTTCTCCTTGTTGCCTGTTGCCCCTTCACCCTAAGGTTAGTCAGTGTAGCTGTCACTTCCTCCAGGAAGCCCACCAGGCCTCCCTCAGTCTAGTTTAACTGTGCCTCTGATGTGCTCGGTAGCGCCCCTACTCCCCAGTCGGGGGAGTGACATCCCTGGGTACCTGTCTTCTACCCAACCCTAAGCTTTGTGGGGATGAGCCCTTGCCTGTATCACACGGCAGCGGGTCCCTGGCACCGAGCACAATGTCTGGCACAGAGTACGTGCTCTGAAAATATCTGTGGAAGGGAGGGAGGAGGAGAGGAAGATCCTATAACTTGTTTCCCAGAAGTCTTCCCTCACTCCCTGGACTGTAGGACCAGGTACACCTCAGCAGGTAGAGGGGGCCGCACTGTCGTTGCGGTGACTTAGCAGTAACGGAGGGGATCGTGGAGATAGTGATGGTGTTGGCAACACGATGAGAAGACTCACGCCTCCCCGATGCTTATGCCTCCGTCCTGTGTTAGTGGGCTACTCAGCATAGAACTTCACATGCATTCTCCCACCTAATTTGTGCCAGCTCTGTGTCCCCCAGGCTCCCTGGCTTGACGCTCTGTGTGGCCTCAGAAGGCACCACGTTGGTCTGTTTCTCTTCATCCTGGGCTCTGTGTTCCCTGTTCTCACCTGTCAGGATCCCACCCCTCCACCCACCTGTCCTGGGCTCCAGCTCTTGCTCGGGTTTCTAGTTCGTTCAGCTCCTTCCCTCCTCCCAGCTCCCCAGACTGGAATCGTGGCACTGAGCAGCATGGGGCCCAGAAAGTGGCTGAGGGCCAGCTATATTCACTCTCTGGGACTGCCTTGCAAAGTGCCACAAACAGGCTGCTTAAAAGAACAAAAATGGGAGTTTCTGTTGTGGCTCAGAGGTAACGAACCCACCTAGTGTCCATGAGGATGCAGGTTCCAGTCCTGGCCCCACTCAGTGGGTTAAGGATCCAGCATTGCCTTGAGCTGCAATGTAGGTTGCAGATGTGGCTCAAATCCTGAGTTGCTGTGGCTGTGGCATAGGCCTGCAGCTGTACCTCCGATTAAACTCCCTAGCCTGGGAACTTCTGTGTGCCGGGGATGCAGCCCTAAAAGAAAGAAAGAGGGGGGGGAGGGGGAGAGAGAGAGAGAGAGAGAAAGAAAGAAAGAAACAAACAAACAAATACACACTACCACCACAACAAAAATGCATCCCTGCGAAGTTCTGGAGACCAGGAGTCAAGGTGTCAGCAGGGCCACGCGCCCTCTGAAGCCTCTAGGGAGGGATCATCTTTTGCCTCTTCGAGCATCTGCTGGCAGTTCTTGGCATCCATGAGTTTTGGCTGCGCTACTCCAGTCCCTGCCTCCATCATCATGTGGCCTCTTCTCTGTGTTCAACTGGGCGTCTCCGGTCTCTCTCCTTATGAAATCCAGCCTTTGGACCTAGGGCCCACCCTTATCCATTATGACTTCATTCTAACTGATGACATCGGCAAAGACTGTATTTCCAAATAGGGCCACATCCGCAGGGGCCGGGATTAGGACATCAGCATGTATCCTGTGGGAAACACGATTCAGCCTGCAACACCAGCATTGTTAAGTGTGTTCATTCTTGCTTCCTGGGCCTGTCATGTAAGGGGATGAAATACGGGGTTTGAGAATGCATTTCTACATGTGTGTCCAGGTACCTAACACAGACCCCTGGGCCACATTCATGTAGCACTCTTCTCACCCACCACTGCTGCAAATGTGATTTTCTTTGCTCTAACTTTTGAAGTTGGTCACTTGTTTTTCAAGTCCTTAAGTGAGTATCTTGGCTATCATGGAATATTCCACCTGGAAGAGATCAAAACGTCATACAGCCAACAGAGGCTCCCCAGGGTTCTGGAACTAGAACAAGAGGCCAGTTTTTGGCATAAAAGAGAGCATTGAAGGATCCTGGATGGTGTTAGACGTTGTCTGGTGGAACAGTGTCAGCACGGGGCTGAAGGGTTGGAAGCAGATGCAGGGAAAGGGCTCCATGGTCCCGTATCAGCCGTGAGCCCCCTTGGGCACCTTCACGCTCTTACAAGCACTCTGGTATCTCACGGGCCAAGGGTGCCTTTGGAAGCTACGTGGCCTGAAGCTGTTAAGCTCCCTCATACCAGAAACACTTTCCTAAGCCTGGAAATGAAGCTCCAGAAAGAAAAAGACCCTGTTCCAAGAGCAGAGCCTGCTCAGCCCTTCTCGGAAAACACTGTGCATCAAGAGAGAGCCCTGCCCGCCTGAGCTGCAGCCCTAGGGAGCTCTTCCTCCTGCTGTTTTTTTCCCTTCTGGCAGATGTTTGTATGGAAATGTGATCTTTAATTCCTTAAAGACCCATCTCCCTGGAGTTAATTCCTCTTTTGAAGTCCTAATCTTTTGTGTAATGCTTTCTGGTCATCTTGACTCCTAGTGAAGTGTTATATGTTACAGATGGGGAATTCTGCGGGCTTTCTGCATGACATTTGGGCACAGAAGACGATAACTATAGCGGCGGAGGGAAAAACATGGTGAATTTCCAAAGCCCACTGGAAATGGAGTTTGGCCGTCCTAATGTCATTCCTGACAACGAGCATCTGATTTCATTCTTCCACAAATATACTCAAAGGAGGCACACAAATCTGATTTTCTTCTTGAGCATCTCAGTTATGATGGATGTTCCCCTGATGCTTGGGAAGAACAAAGCTGCAAATTCATGTGAACCCCTCTGGCTTCTGGACACAGCAGTTGGTCCCGCTGGACCCATCTTGAGATTCTCGCTCTTTGAAGGCGCTAGTGCAGGAAACAGTCACAAACTTGACACTTGTTGATACATGTCTGCTCCTGCTAAGAATTCAAGTCCCTCCCAACTCCAAAGCTGTTTCAGGAAACATGTAGGATGTATTCTTGGGAGCTCCGTTGGCTCCTTTCAGCTCCCCAGGGCATGGACAGCCGCAGACCTGTTGCAGAGCTGCTGTGCAGGTCTCTGCAAGGATTCCTCCTCTGGCCCCTGCAGAGAGTGGGAGTCTGGGCGTGGTTGGACCCAAGAAGGAAAGAAAAGTGCCCCAAGTGTGGTCTTCCTTCCTCCCCTCCTCCGCCCTTCCTCCCCTCCTCCGCCCCCTCTCCCCCAGCTGCTTGAGAATGGCCAACCAAAGGATCAACTCTCCTGGAATCCTTGGCAACCGTCCACCTTGTAGTTGCTAAACTTGACCTGTGTTTTAGAGTAAGGCTTTTTTTTTTCCTGAATGAGACCCATGCTCCCAGCCTCTCCTTCACCTCAAAGGTGAGGACCACACAGCGTGAGCACCCGATTCAAGTCACGTGCCCTTCGCCAATGGGCACATTGTGGTTGAAATTTTGGAAAGAAAGCTTACATATTACATGCATTTATATCCTATCCTTCCCCTTAGTCTATTAAAAATGTCCAGGGAGGGAGTTCCCATCGTGGCTCAGTGGTTAACAAATCCGACTAGGAACCATGTGGTTGCGGGTTCGATCCCTGGCCTCACTCAGTGGGTTAAGGACAAGGATCCGGGCATTGCCAGGAGCTGCGGTGTAGGTCGCAGACGCGGCTCGGATCCAGTGTTGCTGTGGCTGTGGCGTAGGCTGGTGGCTACAGCTCCGATTGGACCCCTAGCCTAGGAACTTCCATGTTGCCGCGGGAAGCAGCCCTAGAAAAGGCAAAAAGAGAAAAGAAAAAAAAAAATGTCCAGGGAGTTCTCATTGTGGCTCAGCAGGTTACAAACCCAACTAGTATCCATGAGGACTCGGGTTCAATCCCTGACCTTGCTCAGTGGGTTAAGGATCCGGCATCGCCTGTGGTGTAGGTTGCAGATGCGGCTCAGATCTGCTATTGCTGTGGCTGTGGCGTGGGCCTGCAGCTGTAGCTCCGATCCGACCCCTAGCTTGGGAACCTCCATATGCCGCAGGTGCACCCATTGAAGAAAAAAAAAAATTCCTCAGACCATCACACCTGCTCCTGCATCACCTTTGTCACTTGACTCACTCATGCCTCACCCATCAAAGCATTTAGAATCTGGTACCTAATTAACAATAGGTGTGAGCTATTGTCATGTGTGCCTAAGTAAATTTACTTGGCACTACAGTGGCAGCTCTGCTCTTGTCTCTGTGAGAGCTGGTGTCCAGCTGGGTGGTGTGTCCAAAGTGTATTTAATCCTTGGCCCTTTGCCCTTCAGGCCTGGGAGGCCTCCCCTGGACATGGTGCTTCTGTCCTTGGAGCTGTGACCAGGGTCTGGGTCTGTAATACCTGATGATAAACATCTCCCTGGAGAGAGGAGAGACATACGTCTGTGTGCATGTCACACCTCATGACAGGCCACATGTGCCATCCTTCAACTGTCCTTGCAGGCCTCTTAGCAGGCCTGTGCATTTTATATTTTTTGTCTTTTGTCTTTTTAGAGCCACACCCATGGCACCCTGGAGGTTCCCAGGCTAGGGGTCGAATTGGAGCTGTAGCTGCTGGCCTACACCACAGCCACAGCAAGGCCTGTGTATTTGAGCACAGAGGTCTGAAGAGGTTCTGAATCCACCAACTCTGGTGAGAAAGCTTACCTCAACCCCAGAAGGCAGTTCCCAGTAAAGATCGTGACTATTTAGTGAGTGCTTATTACTTGGCTGAAACTGTTCTGAAAGCTCTCCCATAAGGGGATTCATTTACTCTACAGCATTCAATAAGATAGCTCCTAATTGTATCCTGTGGTTTTAGATAAGGGCACTAAAGAATTCGCGAGCTGCCTCAGGTCAGACAGAGGTGACAGAGCTGGGATTTGAAGCTGGGATGTAGCATTGGTCCTGCCTTCCCAGTGATGGGTACCCAAGTGCTGCTCTGAAGCTCAGCATTGCCCAGACTTCATTTCGGGGTGGGGCTACCATATACAAAACCCTCAGACTGTCTAGAAGAGGAGAGCAGCAAATGCTTAGCAAATGCAGTGCCTTTATGACCAGGGTACTCCTGGAAATGGAAATACGGAGTAGAGGCGGCACCAACAAGGGGATGAGTAACTCAGTGAAAGGGGAAGAAATGCCTCCTGGGGAGGTGACTTTTGAGCTGGGTTTTGATGATTAAATAGGAGTTCACCTAGCATACCTAGTAGGACACAACAGTCAAAAGAAATAGCATGCTAAGGACAGATATCTGAAACAGCGAGGTTTTTTAAAGGTGGGGGTATTTCAAGTACTTGAGCAGGGATGTGATAAAATGCAGGGGGAAATATTGTGTGTGTTAAGATCTGAGAGGCAGAAAGCGCCAGAAGACAAAGGGCCTGGTTCACCATTGGCAGGAAACCTGACTTAATCCTAAGCATGTAGGCAATTTAATATCGTAGTTTTAAAACAAGGTCAGAATACTCAAACCTTGATGCAGTTAGTACTGCTGGCTTTCTCCTGGTTTTACTTTTATAACTATTAAAGGAAAAACTGACAAAAGTCGGGAAGCTCTGTATCTGAAGTGTGTGGCCATCATGCTAAAAAATGTTGGTTTTTAATCTCCTTCACTGTTTCTCCATTTTTTCATCAACAAGAGGAGGGCAAAAATTATCCTCAGCTGCCAGAATAAGTGCATTTGAGAGGTTTTTTTTAATGTTTTTTTAAGTGCTTTTGATTGCATAAGAGCTTCATGTAGAACCGTTTCCAGTGGTATCTTTATAGCAAGAACGGAGGCTAAGACGGATTATGTAATTGTCCCCTCCATTTATTCTCAGAACCTAACACGCTGCCAGCATATAAAAATCCCTAATGATCCCAATGGCATCTGAGTGTCTTTCCTGCTCACGGTTTCTGGCGCTCTTGCTCTTGCTTTGTTTACTGCAAAGTAGAAACTGATGGTTTAAATGCAGCATGACGGTTCAGCCAGCCTTGGGCAGCCAGGACTCATCGCCCCGCCTGCTCTGTCTTGCACGTGCCGCCCACAGCCGGCAGTGGATTCCCATGTGCTCCTCAGAGACCCTCGCCCGAGCCTCACTGTGTTAACATTTGAATCGGGAGAGGCAGGCACACTTCTGCTGCGCTGAGCTTGCATTTTGCAAGGAGAGCAGAACACCATCTGTTAGAGGAGGTGGCGGGAGTGTGCAAATGCGGCTGTGAATTCCATGAATGCTTAATTGCTGTAGAATTTTATTTTTAGTTTAAAAGCTTTTGCATTTAGTTTGTTTGTTATTTGTTCTTTATTTTTTTTTTTTAGAATAGTCCTTATCAGTGGCAGAAGATCCTTCTGTAGTATATTTTCAGTGCTGCCATATCGCGACAGTGCCCAAGTTGGGTATGTATATGCATGCTTGCTTTGTAGTTCTCTGGGTGAAAACATCTGACACTATGTATACACTGTGGCCACCCTTTCCATTTCAAAGAATGTGCCTTGCTTTGACCCTGCAAATTCAGTATTTGTATATTTGAAAGAAACAAAATGCCATTTTCTTTTCAGCCAGAAAGCTTCCTTGTTATTGGGGGGGTGTGCACATGTGCACATGCCCTTGAACACACATGTGTGCGAGAGTGCACATATGTGCGCATGTGCCTGCATGTGTGTCCTTACCACATTGCCTGATGTTCGAAACATGCATTTTGTCACCTCTTCCAATACCGTAAAGCAAGAGCAATTTGGGGCCCACCCATCTCGCAGGGCCTCACTGACTTCTGGAGAAAGGTAGGTCAGGAAAGACTCAGACAAACCATGCGGCCATCCTGTCTCCTTGCGTCTTGGGCTTGGGGCTGGACATGGACCTGCAACCTGGAGCAAACATCCAAGCAAAAAAGCGGTATCAGGAACAGACCTGTGTGATCAGCCACAGGCCAGGGGAATGCACACCTTTCTCAATCAATGAGCCTCTCCTTTTGCCCTGAAAAGAAGTAGGTAAGTGAAGCACGGACCTGGCAAACCCCCCTCCTCGTTCTTTGTCCGCAAACTCTGGGCTCTTTCTCCCCCTGCGTCTGACTCACTCACCTGTCGCGTGTTCACTGTGTCCATGGTTTGTCATCAGGGAGCTGCTGGTATTTGGGGCAGGACAGTTCCCTGCAAAGGATGCCGGGAGCATTGTAGGAGGTCGGAGGTCAGCTCCGTTTCTGCAGACTAAATGCTGGGGTTGCCCTCTGATCATCGTAGCAATGACACACGACCACTGCCCCTTAGGGTGGCAGTATGGCCCCTGGTGCTGATCCACCATTTAGTCCTCTTCCACCACTTTCCACAGGCTCTGCCTGGCCAGCCCCGGTCACCATGACCTTTGCTCCCTGCCACAGACCTGTCAGACTCTCGGCCTGTTAAACTCATTGTAGTCCTTATTTTTACACCAGGGAATAGAACATAGTCCTTCGTTATTCATGGAATGCTGACTCAGTCATTTATGCCATGTGTGCCTTAAAGAGCGGGCATCATCATACGGTTTATTGAGCACTTACTCTGTGCCAGTCCTCTTCCCTCTCTGCGTGCTTATGACAGCCTTGCAGGGAAGGTGCTGTAAAAAATGGGACAGCAAATCCTGCAGTTCAGAGGTTCCAGGACCACCTGGGTAGGGCCAGCGGGCTGTCTTAAGTGACTCCTACTCTACCAAATAGAGTGAAAAAAAAAAAAAAAAAACTTTATCTTTTCAACCTGCTTCAGCCCCAGGTCTGGCTGCCCCTGAGGGCAGGCTCATTTCTTGCAGACAGAAGCTGGTAGCAGCTCATGGACCTGTGTGTCACCCAGAAGGCCAGTTCATTGCTCTATTTACAAGTAGTGGCCCTAGGGCTTAGAATGTCTTGAGTGTGACCGGCCGGTGGGCGCACTTGCAGGGGATATGAAACTTCAGTGGGATGCTGACCGCGGGTAGGTCTTCTCACAGCCAGGACTTGCCTGGGCTTTGCGCTTCCAGCTTTATTTTTCTGGGCTTCCTGGATCTTTTCTCTTTTTCTTTTTTTTTTTTTTGTTTGTTTGTTTGTTTGTTTGTTTTTGTCCTTCCCCACAGCATATGGAGTTCCTGGGCCAGGGATCAGATCTCAGCCACAGTTGCAGCCTCTGTAACAGTTGTGGCAATGCCAGATCCTTTAACCCACTGTGCTGGGCCAGGAGTCGAACCTGTATCCTGGTGCTGCAGAGGCACCACTGATCCCGTTGTGCCACAGTGGGAACTCCCCTTGCTGACTTTTCTGATTAATGTATTCTGTCCTTAGCTATGTTCCATTCTTTGATTTACTGAGCGCTTACTGTGTAACTAGGTCCAGGGGGTAAAGGTAGTAAAAGGATGGACCTTGTTCCTGTCCTTCTGGAACTTGCAACCAAGAGGGGAGAAACACACATATTTCACAGGGAACTGATAATGACCTATTGAAAAGGCTTAAAATGTTCAGTCAGGTGACTGCCAGATCTTTCTAGCCAAGGACTCATTCGGTTTCTCTAACACAATCTGGCTTCTCCATGCTTTCACTTTTGAAGTGTTCGGGTTGTTTCATTCATGGAAGGTGATCTTGTTTCCAGGTCCTGGGGCCCCTCACTATGGTACCCAAGTACTTGTCTCTATTTTGTAAATAAAACCACTGATCTTCCAGAGTTAAGGTCTCAGATATCAACACTGGGCCAGTGTTGTCTCTGCTGTGACTCAGGTCACTGCTGTGGCGCAGGTTCAATCCCTGGCCCAGGAACTTCCCATGCCATGGGCACGGCCTAAATAAAGAAATCAGTAACTTGCAGGTGTACAGCATTATAGCTCCACATCTGTATGTACCACAGAGTGACCGCCACCGTGAGGCTAGTGACCATCCCCACATCTGACCCTTTTACTCATTTCACTCACCCCAACCCCCTCCTCCCCTAGTAACCAGTGATCTGATCTCTGTATCTGTGAGTTTGTTTTATTTTGTTTGTTCATTTGTTTCATTTTGTTTTGATTCCACAAATGAGTAAAATCATTCATTGTTTGTCTTTCTCCATCTAACGTATTTCACTTGGTATAATAACTTCAAGGTCAATTTATGTTGTCACAAGTAGCAAGATTTTTTGTGACTGTGTGTAGTATTCCTCTGTGTGTGTGTGTGTGTGTGTGTGTGTGTGTGTATACCACACATTTATCCATTCATCCATCTCTGCTTCTGTATCTTGGCTGTTGTAAATAATGCTGCAGTGAACATAGGGGTGCACATAGCTTTTTGAATTAGTGTTTTCATGTTCTCCAGATAGATACCCAGAAGTGGAACTGCTGGGTCAAATGGCAGTTCTATTCTTAATTTTTTTAGGAACCTCCGTACAGTTTTCCGTGATGGTGGCACCAATTTGCCTTCCTACCAGCTATATACAAGGCAAGGATTCTCTTTTCTCCACATCGTCTCTAACATGTGTTATTCCTTTTCTTTTTGATAATAGCCATTCCAACAGGTTGGACGTGATATCTTTTTTTGAGTTGTGTTTCCCTAATAATTAGCAATGTCGAACATCTTGTGCCTTCTGACCATTTATATGTCTTTGGGAAAATGTCTATTTATATCCCCTGCCCAGTTTTTTTTTTTTTTTTTTGGTCTTTAGGGCCACACCCGCAGCATCTGGAGGTTCCCAGGCTAGGGGTCAAATCAGAGCTGTAGCTGCTGGGCTACACCACAGCCACAGCAACACCCCTGCCCAATTTTTTTTTTAATGATTTTTATTTTTTCCATCATAGCTGGTTTATAGTAGTCTGTCAATTTTCTGCTGTACACCCTGCCCAATTTTTAATCGGGTTTTTTGTTTCTGGATTGTATGAATTCTTTATATATTCTAGCAGAACGAGAATTTGAACTGAAGTCTGTCCAGCCTAGGGCTTTCCATGACTCACTCTGGCTCCCAAGCTCCATAATCACAGAAACCCGTCTGTGAAATGGAGTTTTCACGATATCTGCCTCCTAGAAGTTAATTGAGGTTCACAGGTTCCCTGCGTATGGGACCCAACATAGCCCCGGCACACAGAGAGAGACAGGTGGGTCCCTCCTGTCGAGGCCCCTAGATTCCTTATAGCAAACGAGATGTGGGGGGGTCCATGTGAAGAACTTGGAGACTTGGAGCTTTTCATGTGGGCAAATCCCATACCATCTGCGAGCCTGGGCTTGGTCCTCTCTAGAATGGGGGTGGCAGTTTTCTACCTGTGCCCTTAATTTGAGCATCACTGCATTTTATGCAAAGCCCATAGGAATGCATCGTAACTTAAATTACCTGGGAAGACATCACCCAAACCGTCTCTGTTTGACCCCCTTGTGGAAATAAGTGGCCATTCCCATTTTGAACACCTCAGGGAGGTGCTAGCTGGCAGCTGGGGTGGGGGGACATGGGAGGGTTGGGGGGTGTTTCTGTCAGAGCCTGGGTCTCCTCCCACTGCTGGGATGGCCTGGTGTGTTTCAGGAGGCTGTTTCATAGGATGTGTCAGCTCTTCTGCTGGATGGCCCCAGATAAAGAAGCAAAACCAGTGTGTGGGATCCCAGGGCATCCATCACCTTTTATATCCTAGACATGAATAAACTCAGACACACCACCCTCCTTCCCATTTTATAGGTAAGGAAACCGTAGCACAAAGGGGTTAATTTTCTGTAACAAAACACATAATCAGGTCCTTCATAACCCTCAACAGAGAAAACAACATGCCTCTTTCTACAGTCTATCCTCCTTAAGTTCTTATATGAAACTCTGAGCACCATTTAAAATATTGTAATTGTGTGGAGTTCCCGTTGTGGCTCATTGGTTAACAAATCCGACTAGAAACCATGAGGTTGCGGGTTCAATCCCTGGCCTTGCTCAGTGGGTTAAGGATCCGACATTGCCGTGAGCTGTGGTGTAGGTCGCAGACAAGGCTCCGATCCCGCGTTGCTGTGGCTCTGGCATAGGTCGGTGGCTACAGCTCCAATTGGACCCCTAGCCTGGGAACCTCCATATGCCATGGGTGTGGCCCTAACAAAAAAGACAAAAATAAAATAAAATATTGTAATTGTATCAGGATTAAGAAGAGTTCTGCTTATGCTTAAAATAGGTCAACAACAAGGACCTGTTGTAGAGCACAGGGAACTATATTCAGTGTCTTCTAATAACCTATAATGAAGAGAATCTGAAAAAGTATACATATTCATGTGTGTGTGTGTGTATCTGATTCACTTTTCTGTACACCTGAAGCTAACACACCATTGTAAATTAAATTAACTATACACCACAGCCACAGCAACTCTGGATCCAAGCCATGTCTACGATCTACACTGCAGCTCACAGCAGTGCTGTATCCTTAACTCACTGAGTGTGGCTAGGGATGGAACCCGCAACCTCATGGTTCCTAGTCGGATTCGTTTCCTCTGTGTCACTGTTTTTGAAATTTTTTAAGGAGCAGACATCCTATTTATAAATAACTGCCACATCATAATTATGATTTTTTAAAAAACTAATTGGGAAACAGCTGTGCCCAAATAAAGAAATATGTATCCTACAAATTCTATGCATATAAATTTTAAAGAAAAAATAGCCCATGTAACTAATACTTTTCCACTGTAGAAAATTACTTTTATGCTAAAGTTCTGCCTGTGGCCTGGACATAAGTCATAGAATGTCAGGGATGGACAGGACTTTAGAGATGACAAGATTTGGCCTCCCTGCCTCATAGCTCAGGCCCCTGAGTAAAGGAGAGGGGGGTGACACTCACCCACACCCCCAGCAGACCCAGCCACCTCCCAGCCCAGGACTCTGGCCGCCCCGGCCTGCTGACTTTGTGGTTTCCAGCTCCCATATTTTCTGCTGTACTCATGCACGTGGACTAGGCCACATGTGCCTGATTATTCCAGACCAGCAGAACCCTCCCCCCGCCCCGCCAAAGGGGATAATGTACAGTTCCAACTGCAGCGCGAGAAAGTTTTCAAAACAGGAAACTCAAAAGTTCATCCGCTGTGTACTTGAACCTCCTTAACATGGAAAGCATCTATCAGGATGGCCTTATCTCTTTCCGGTTTTGTTTTCTGGCTGCTCGTCCTGCACTGGAGCTTCCCAAGTCCTGCTCTCCTATCTTGGTTTGCCCTCCCTCCCACCCTGCCCCCAAAGCTTTGTTCTTGGCCTTAAATGGAACGGAACACTTGCTTTGGCTCCTGCCATTAGTCGATGAGAGCCGACAGTACAGTCTTAGGAGAGGTTTTTATGACCATCCACCATTTATTCCAACATGCATGAGTTGGGTCATTTCTTCTGCACCTTGTGGGTATGGGGCCCCGCTGGAGGCTGGGAGGGTGCAGGCATGACTAAGACCTGCAGCCAGCCATGGGAACCACCAAACCAAGACAACCAGGGAGCCCCACACAGGCGCTAAGAGCACTTTAACTGCCCCAAATCTTTTTTTTTTTTTTTTTTTTTTTTTTTTTTTTTTTTTTTTTTGTCTTTTTGCCTTTTCTAGGGCCGCTTCCCAAGGCATATGGAGATTCCCAGGCTAGGGGTCTAATCAGAGCTGTAACCACCAGCCTACGCCAGAGTCAGAGCAACGCCAGATCTGAGCCGCGTCTGCAACCTACACCACAGCTCACGGCAACACCGGATCCTTAACCCACTGAGCAAGGCCAGGGATGGAACCCACAACCTCATGGTTCCTAGTCGGATTCGTTAACCACTGCGCCACAACGGGAACTCCCTAACTGCCCCAGATCTTTGTCAACATCCACATTGACTGTAAAGCTACAGTTTACAGTAAAAGCCAGGTGTGTGCTTTGTGAAGTCCCTCTATCTCCACCTACCCCTCCAAGTACATTGCCACCCCTTCCTGCCTCCTGTGTAGACATTCAGGTGCTGACCCTGCAGAGCAGACTGCACTCATTCACCACACAAAGTCTGTGGAACCCACTACATTCTAGGCAGCATCTAGAGATCAGTGGTGAACAGGAACATGCCCTGTTCCTCCCACAGCTCACCCTCTAATGGAAGGCGTCAGAAGCAAGCTAGTAAACTAGCTGAGCAGTAAATAAAAGAGCAAACAATCCAGTCCCACGCATTGTGCAGCCAGAGCACAGGGAAATGAGTTGGATGAATCCAGAGGGATGAGGAGGAGGGCTCCCTACAGAAGGTGGCCCTTTAGCTAGATTGCAAGAGGCTGGTGGCAGTGGCAGAGGCAGGGGTAGGGCGGGCAGGCTGGCTGTAGGCTCTGCTCTGGGGCCAGCCGACCCCACAGAGGTCGTCCTGGGAGGGCTCATGCCCAGTGTGTCCCCTGCACCATCAGCACATCAGGACTGGGCTTGCTGGCTCCAGACCAGCAACACGCAGGTGGCTCTGGCTGACAGGTGTGCATCTGGGTGACACGGAACACCATCTGCCACAGGAGGGTCACCTCCCAGGGACCCGGTGGCTGCGGTGCTGGGTGGTGACCTTCTAAAGGCTTTGGAGATGGCCGGTTTACACTGCAGCCTAGGCTTCTCCAAGGGTAAGCCCTAGGCATCTCTGGGCGGAGCCTTGGCTGGACAGTGCTCTCTGTCATTCTCCCACGTGGCTGTTTATTGCCTGCAGAATAGGAAGTTGTGTGGAGAGAGAGGATCTGGGCATGTTCTCCAGGTGTCCATGCAGTGCAGACCCTCAGTGCAGACCCCGGCCGTGTGCTCGTGACAGTGAAGGGCTGCTCGCTCGAGTCTCCTCTCACCTTCCCAGCCGCACCCAGGCTGACTCACAGGTGCCACCAGGAAGCAGTTCCAGGGCTGGGAAGGGTCTTCTGCTGTCTTCACCCTACACGTGCAAATAAGTGTGCTGAGCAGTTACGTTGGAGGATTATTGTGCACAGCATGAAACAGACGTGATTGGTGACAGGGCTTTTTATAGTTAAGTACGTTTTTTCTTAATACACTTTCTTATTTCTCAAAATATCGTTTGAAACGTCTTTTTTTTTTTTTTTTTTTTTTTTTTAGGGCTGCACCCGAGGCATATGGAAGTTCCCAGGCTAGGGGTCAAATCAAAGCTGCAGCTGCCAGCCTACACCACAGCCACAGCAACCTCAGATCCAATTCATGTCTGCAACGTACACTGCAGCTTGTGGCAATGACAGCCCCTTAACCCACTCAGTGGGGCCAGGGATTGAACCTGCGTCCTCATGGATACTAGTCGGGTTCGTTACCACTGAGCCACAATGGGAACTCCGTCATTTGATACTTCTAATCACTGTCCTTTGTCCCCACTCTTTCCCTGAGGGAATTCAGAGTGGTGCCTGTCACATGAACCCACAGGTCCTGTGATGGGCCTGGAGGGGCCCAGGCAGGGTGGGGTACACTCAGACCACAGGCTCCTCACTGATGGCTGGCGTGGCAGGGAGTGGACTTGGGGTTGTTCACAGACAATCCTGGAAAGACAACCCGGTATAGACACTGAGGAACAGCTGGGAGCCCGTGCAGCACACCCCAGGGCTTCTCCTGTTGACATGCTACTGTTGATACCTCTGCCCAGCGTCCCCCTAGTCATTGCCAGGGATGGATGGCCCTTCCTAAGAACAGGCCTCCTGGCTGAGGTCAATGATCAGAAACAACTTCCCAGGGTGTGGAAGGCCCCCCTGGACATAAGGGCATTGTGGCTGTTCTCCTCAGGGGGTCCCCAGCTAATTCATGAAAGGGCATCTGACATGGACATCTGGCCAGCTAACACCAGGTGCTGGGAGCTCCAGAGATAGACTTTCAAAACTCCAAGGAACTTGGAGACTGTCTAGCCCTGAGGCTTGCAGACTTCTCTTTTAGCTGAAGAAACCATTCTTCCAACACAGGTTTGCACAGAACATCAATAAATAAACCCTGAACCTCAGGGTTATTCCAGAAAAGTGGGAACAGGGACAAGAGGCCCACTCATGTCCACTCCATTCCTCTTGGCCATAGCGTCCAGCGCATCCGTGAGTCAGGTAGAATTTGAGTCCCAGCAAATGAACTAACCTTTCTGGCCCTGGGCTTACTTGTCTAAAAAATTGGCTATATTACAGTAGAAAATTGATAGACACTGTAAACCAGCTATAATGAAAAAAATACAAATCATTACATGTTTTTTAAAATAAAAAAATTAAAAATTGGCTATAATGTCAGCCTCGGCATTTTGAGAGCATTAGGTAGAAAAATACATACGAACGCTCCGAGCACCCCATCAGCCTGCAGCATATACTCATTAAATGTTAACTTTGGCAGTGTGTTCGTCTGGTTGCTGAGCTACTTAATCACCCTTTAGATCTGCCCCAACACAGCAAATCTCAGCCCCGTTCCTAATGGGTTAGCCAGTGAGTGTTTCTACAAACCTAAGGGATTCATCTTCAGATCTGCTTTTCCTTGGTCTTTAAATTGTTTTCCCCAATGGTACATGCTAATTTTTAGAAATCTGGAAAGTACAAAAAATAGAAGGAAGATAAAATTTACTGAGCCCCATCGCAGAGCCATCGTTAACGTTTTGGTCTATTTCCTTCCAGTCTTTTTTTTTTCTCCCTCTCGTACATGTGCTCGTGTGGAATATGACAAGATGATTGTTTTGTTTTGATCTTTCTTGCTGGTGGAAAGAGTCTCTGCCAGATCCCACCTTTCAAAACAAGCTTTGGAAGCTGGTTGCCGAGAAGAGGAACAGATGTTGCCTGTCTTTTTCACTATAACTGTAACATCAAACCTTTCCCATAGCTGTAAACACTCTTCTCAGATTAAGCTTGTAAATTATGCCATTTTCTGGGAAGAGTCCCAGCCTAAAACCAGCATCTCTTCTCTCCACCGACCCTTGCCAAGGCCTGGCTGAGTCTTTTTGCCTTTTATCCACATTAGTCACTGCCTTCTCTTTTCTAGCGTGGATTTGTGGTTTGGCTTGGTGACCCTCCATTTATAAAATGAATTGCAAGCAACGTGCTTGCCTTTCCTAGGTAGGCAGGCCCCACTTGATTAACAGCCCCTCCGCCCTTCAAGGACCACCGCCCTCCTCACGCGCCTCAGCCCTCACCCCATCCTCTGGGCAGCTGCGCCATTGCCATGGGACCAGGCGTGGAAAATCTGGGAGCTGTAAAGGAATCTGTGGGTTCAGAAGTAGAGAGGAAATTGTGAAAAACAGGAACAGCTTGGGAGGAAGGCTCCTGGAGTCCTAAGAAGGAAGAGGAGGCTCAGAGAGAGCGGTGGAAATAATGCAAACATGACCTCCTTTCTGATGTTACAGTGTCAGCCCCAAACTGGGAAACCACAAGAAACCCAACTTTCTCTTATTTCTTGACCTCTTCCACCCTCTGACCCAGTGCTCCTACAGCCACAGCTCCTGCTTGTGCTGTTGGGCTAGTTCTGTTATATTGAGGGCCGAAAGGGCACTGTGTAGGCTCATCGCTGTTAGAACATCGTGTCTGTGGGAACATGCATGTTGCGCTCCAGAGGGCCGACTCAAGAGCTTTTGGATAAGAACCCACTAGTGAGTGAGAGATGCAGGCCTTGCATTGAGGACCAGTCCCAGGTTTGTCCTTGTGCATCAGGGGGGTGAAATGGGTGCCCATAGGCTCTTATTTCCTGAAACATATGGTCATCAGTAGGTATTTCTGTATGTATGGATCCAACCAGAAGGAATAATGAACCCAGTTAACTTGTGACTCAGGGCTATGTAAAAGAACCAAGTTAGTGATTTCAACAAAAAATAAAAAAGTTTCTGAAGGTGGGTATAGTTACAAACCCATTTAGGTAACCATACCTGATTGAATGACAGTCACTCGGTTAGTTTTACTCAATGTATCAGACGGTGTGATGAAGAAAAGGGCTTCCCAGTGCAGCCCAACGTATCTCTCGGGGGCATGTTTTAAAATAGTGGTTTCCACGTGGCGTTTCTGTCCTTAGCTTTCTGGCATTGGGGCATTTCAGATGAGGTCATCCTTTTGGGTCCATTTCCTGAGTTGATCATTTTGTGACGGGAGAACAGCTTCTTCTATTCTTAGAGAGGGCCTTCAAGCCGAAATGCTGCCTGCCTGGCTCCCAGCCCATCCTCCCCTTCCTCCCCTCCCATTCCCCCTGCCCCCCCCCCCCCAAAAAAACACATCTCTTTTCATTGTGGAAAATTGCACATTCACAAATTGTGTTTCTTTCCTCACACCAAGCAAATTTCCACAGAGAGGCAGATTCAGGAATGATCTCATGGATGAATCATGCGATTACCCCGCTGTTTATAGGCGCTGCCTTTAGACAAAGATTTTGGTGTTAGCTGCGTTAAGGTCCCTTCATTGTCTTTCACTTACCCTAAGGGGGTGGAGGGGTGGTTTATCAATGAAGTGCTGAGTGTGAGAGGGGCTGGACTTTAGACTGAAAGCTGCTTTGATTTTGCTTTTTCCTGTCAGTTCTGGGCCCTGTTCCACGGGCTGTGATGTTATAACATTCTGCTCTGAGACAAGGAAGCAGAGCCAGTCCAAGATGGCACCATGTTGGAAGAGGCGACAAACAGGACCTCTTAGGCTATGGTTGAGTTCCAGTGGATGTGTAACCTCTTTTTTTTTTGCTTTTCTAGGGCCGCACTTGAGGCATGTGGAGGTTCCCAGGCTAGGGGTCCAATCACAGCTACAGCCGCCAGCCTACGCCACAGCCACAGCAACATCAGATCCAAGCCTCATCTGTGATTTACACCACAGCTCACGGCAACGCCGGATCCTTAACCCACTGAGCAAGGCCAGGGATCAAACCCACAATCTCATGGTTCCTAGTCAGATTCTTTTCCGCTGCGCCACAGTGGGAACTCTAGATGTGTAATCTCTTAATTAAAATTAGCTCACAAGTGGTATTTTCTTTCCTAATACAGCGCTCAAGTTTTGCCTTCTACGCAGCAAATCTCTCTCCCTTTTCTTTTTGAAGGATCTGGAAATCCTGTTAATATTTAATTGGCTTTTAAATTATTTACATCTCAAAGTATTCAATCAACTGTGGTCCTTTAAAGAGCAAATGCCCAGTGGAGCTCCAAGCCAGCATTCCAGTGTCTTGAGTTTAGAGCACCCTGAGTGGAATGACCCGGGTAGAAGTCAGGTCATCCCCATCTTGGAAGTAGAAAGCCCTGGAAACTACTTAATTGATCCCACACCCACGCTTTTCCCATCTACTTCCCAGGTGTTAAGTATGTAAATTGTATTTTTTTTTTAATTAAGACCAATATTGGTTCATATGCTCCCTAAAGAAAGGGACTTATTTAAATTTTTGGTTATCAAATAGGGAATCTTGTCTGATCAGTTCATGTGTTATGGCCCAGTGAGCTTTAGAAAAGGAGATGAAAGACCATTTGGGGAGTTCCCATCCAGGCTCACTGGGTTAAGAACCCAACTAATACCCATGAGGATGTGGGTTCGATCCCTGGCCTTGCTCACTGGCGTTGCCGTGAGCTGTGGTATAGGTCACAGATGCAGCTCAGATCTGGCGTTGCTATGGCTATAACATATGTCGGCAGCTGCAGCTCCAATTTGACTCCTAGCCTGGAAACTTCCATATGCCATAGGTTCGGCCCTAAAAAGACCAAAAAAAAAAAAAAAAAAAAAAAAAAAAAAGATCATTTTGTCTGTTACACAAGATGAAATCAGGAGTTGGCCATTGTGTGGTTAATAGCAACCTGGGCAACCCCCGTTGGGCACCAGGATATCTAGAGAGGCCATCTGCTCTGACCAGATGACTCCACCGTTGTGAAATCATGTGCATTCATGGCCGTGAGAACCAAAACTAAGATAGTGGTCCAGGGGGTTTCCAACCATGATGTTACGGGCTTTTATAAGAGCGCTGTGTTAAATAAATAACTTCCAGTGCTATCCTGTGAAGGATGGGTTTACACCCCCAGAAGAACCAACCTAGATTTCCACTCCTTGCTTAAGGGTGTGACTGCTGATTGGGTGGCTGTGTCCCCCAAAGCATTTTCATCTTCTGCTTTCATCTCCCTCTTCTCCCCAACCCACTTGCTCCCCAACCTCATCGGCCACATGTTGTAAAAAAATCTTTGTGCTGAGTTTTCAAAGCCTGTTTGTGGCTACAGCCTCTGCAAAAGTTAACCAACTTGAATAGAATGAGAAATGAGCTCTCACAGCTAAAGGAGTCCAAGTTGCAGTGTCACCCAGGCCTGTGGAAGAAAAGGAATCATATCTTTGCATTGTCCACGGTTTTATTAACCAGGGGTCTCCTAGCATATCTGCCCAAATGAGATTTTCTTCTATGATCTGATTGACCCTGTTTGTCTCTGAGTGCAAATGACAGCATTTAAACCTTAATGCATGCTGCATGCAATTTTGGGCAATATCCACATCTGGTATTTGAACTTGCCTTCATTCCATTTTTAGAAGGAGGTAGAACATAAATAAATTAATGTTTGAACTCCAGAGGTATCTGGGGGAAAAAAATCTTCTAGGCTTTTCAAAGAAACAGAAAAGTCCAACTTCAGTTTGCTTTTAATTACTTTCAGCTGCAGCTCTGTTATCCAGCACAATCTCCTGGTCCTGGAGGGTTAATGCTGGCATTTGAGCCAAAGAGATATTTCTATTTCCATGCACCATTTTAATGAGAATTCAGAAGGATGATCTTAGAAAGAAAACATCAAGAATTCATCACTACTCCTCTGGGACTTGTGCTTAATTCTTTTTCACTGGCGTTTCTAAAAAGATTCTCTTTGGGTGAACCAGCAACACCAATGAGAATTCCTTTCTGTAGTCGACTCCAGTCCTTGGCTTCCAGAACATTGGGGCATTGAGAACACGCATCTCTTGCTTGCTTTACACTCACAGGTAAGGCCTGAGCCGTTACCTTGTGTGTAAATTACGTGCCGCAATATGAAGTTGCTGTTCATGTAGATCAAAACAAACAACAGCAAAGTCATATGGTTCTCGTTAATGTCATCCCTCAGGGCCCCCGGGGGACACCAAAATCCACAGATGCTCAAGTCCCTTATATAAAATTACATAGTAGGAGTTCCCATCATGGCTCAGTGGTTAACAAATCCGATTAGGAACCATGAGGTTGCAGGTTCAATCCCTGGCCTTGCTCAGTGGGTTAATGATCCGGCGTTGCCTGTGAGCTGGGGTGTAGGTGGAAGACGCAGCTCAGATCCCACGTTGCTGTGGCTCTGGCGTAGGCCGGCAGCTACAGCTCTGATTTGACCCCTAGCCTGGGAACCTCCATATGCCGAGGGAGCAGCCCTAGAAAAGGCAAAAAACACACACACACACAAAAAAAAGACATGGTATTTGTATATAATCTACACACATCCTCTTTGTACTTCAGATCGTCTTTTAGTTGCTTATAATACCTAATGCAGTGTAAATGCTATGTAAACAGTTGCACATTCACCACAAATTCAAGTTTTACTTTTTGAAACTGTCCGGAATTTTTTTTCCGCATAATTTTTATCCGAGGTTGATTGAATCCATGGATGCGGAACTTGTGGATACGAAGGGCCAACTGTATACAGTTTCAGCAATTCTTACGAGAACACTTAGCTAAGGCCCCTAGAGAAATTTGTCAGCCTCTTTGTGAAAGATGTCCTTTTTCGTTTCCAAGAGTCTCAATAGAAGCTGTTAAAGGGACTGGCATTATTGACATAGATGAGATGTGTTTCATTTTCCATGAACACGTGGCTGTGCGAGCGGATGTATGTACACGGGCGCCCTTAATTCAGTTCCACCAAAACAGCAAACCCGAAGTTAGTGACAACCTCTTCCTGAATCTGAAGCAGAAAAAATAGAAATGTGTGTGCCCTCAGTCACCACCACGAAGCAGTCAATTTTCTAGAGCAGTCATGATATTTATAACCACGTCAGTGAAATTTCTGAAGTGGAAATGTAGCCAATACCCGCTTGGCTACAAGCAGTTAGTGTTCCAGCTTCAGTGTGCAAGAAGTGTAGCATTTTTTTTTTTTTAAAGTTTACATAATATATGGAGTTCCCCTCGTGGCTCAGTGGAAACGAATCTGGCTAGCATCCATGAGGACGCAGCTTTGATCCCTGGGCTTGACCAGTAGGTTAAGGATCTGACACTGCCGTGAGCTGTGGTGTAGGTCGCAGATGTGGCTCGGATCTGGCTTTGCTGTGATTGCGGTGTAGGCCAGCCACTACAGTTCTGATCAGACCCCTAGCCTAGGAACCTCCACATGCTGCTCTAAAAAAAAAGAAAAAAGAGACCAAAAAAAAAAAAAAAGTTTACATATTATAAATCATATAAACTCCCTTATACAAGGCTGGAGGGAAGCTCAGACTTAGTTATTCCCTGGGCACCACCTGCTCCTCCCCTCCAGGTTGCACAAAGGACCTAGAATGCCATGAACTTGGGAGCCCCTGCTGCGTATTGTCCATTAGTGCGCTCTGGCACTGCCGAAACTTCATGGCCCCTGTCCCCATGGCCCCTCGGGGTAAAGGGATGTGCAGCTCTGTGTCTCATGTAGAATGTGAATTTTTATCACAGCCAGGAGCCCTGTTCCTGGGGTGCTGGTGGCGTGCATAGCATGGATCCTCTGTGATCATGGACCCCACAGTCCTCATTTCCTCCCCACCGAGGGTGGTCCTGCTATACTGGCTCCACCCACAGGCCCTGCCCCTCTCCCGCCCGTGCTGGGGCTCCCAGTGTGGTCTCTCCTTCTGTGAGCTGGGGCCTGGGATGGAAACATCCCTGAGGCAGTGGGCAGATGGGGCCAGGCCACTGTGGGAAGGTTCCTTAGTTGTCCAGTACAGTAGCCACTAGCCACATATGGCTATTCACATTTTAACTCAAATTCACCAAAATTAGCAATGCAGTTCCACCTCAAGCACCACATGCGGCTCGTGGCTGCCCTGTGGGTCAGCTCAGATGGAGGTTTCCATCCCTCCAGAGGGTTCTGTTGGACTATAATGAGTCAGGCCACCTCTGCTGGTAGAAGCTTCTTTAGGCACCTTTACACATCAGACACTGACTGTGTCCACAGGCTACAGACAGGGATTGAGACTCTGTCCCTGCCTGCAGCCAGCACTCCATCCAGGAGTATTCCTTCCCCTCCCCACACACACACCCACCTTCAGCATACAGAGTTTCCCAAGTCAGGGGATCAAACTTGAGCCTCAGCAGTGACAATGCCAGATCCTTAATCCACTAAGCCACCAGAGAACTCCCAGGAACACTCTTACTAGGGGCCTGTTTTATTTTATTTCATTTCATTTTGGCCACGCCCACGGCATGCAGAAGTTCCTGGTCCAAGGATCGAACCGGAGACACAGCAGTGACAAGAGCCAAGGCAGTGACAATACCAGGTCCTTTAACTGCTAGACCACCAGGGAACTCCAATAGGGGCCTGTTTTAATATTCCTTATCTCTTTTGATCTTCTCTCCCCATAAAGATATTCCCTGCTTCTGTATTAGTTTCAGTCCTAAATAACATTCTCAATCTGGGTGAAGTAGAAACAAGGAGACAGTTGTTCGGGAGCTGGGAATTTGTGGCATGTGCTCGCTCAGTTAGGTTTTGGCAAAGCAGGAAGTCCACGGAAGCATGCTGTGGATCCTTTAGCAAAACTCCACGCTCTGCTTCTTTGTACCAGCTCACCTCCTGGTCTTCCACCATTGGGCCCCTCCATCCTTTCCCACCACCGCTATTTTTGCCTCCTCAACTTGTTCAGGTTCTTGCTCTGTAGGCGTTTCCCTTTGTTTGTGCCCTGATGTCATCATCTCCATCCTTCATTGTTTGAGGAGGTCTTTTGAGAGCTGCCTGGATCAGCTACTTAGGAGTTGAGGTTTCAGGGCCCATGGTCTCTGGGGATCTATGGTCCTGAGGTTCTGGCAGCCTTGCTGAGCCCTGCTCTGCTCTGGCCCTTTTGATCCTTCCAGCTTCAGATTTGAGATCAGTAACTGGAATGCAGGTCTCTGTTGGCACAGCATGTTTATGAAGCGAAGTGACTTAAATCACCCTGGACCCCAGAGCCCTCAGTGAGTGTGGTCCCCAGCAGAGGCGGAGGAGGAGCTCAGACATCCCCAGAGCACTGCTCTTGCTCAGAACATTTTTAGAGCTCTCCATGGGGTAATTTGCACCTTCTAACGAAGGCTTTGCAATTCTATGGAGTTCCCACCGTGGCTCAATGGTGGCAGATCCAACTAGTATCCATGAGGATACTAGTTTGGGTTTGATCGCTGGATACTAGTTTGGGTTTGATACTAGTTTGGGATACTAGTTTGGGTTTGATCGCTGGCCTCACATAGTGGTTAAGGATCTGGCATTGCCGTGAGCTGTGGCGTAGGTCACAGCCACGGCTCGGACGTTGCGTTGCTGTGTCTGTGGTATATAGGCCGGCAGTGGCAGCTCCTATTCGACCCCTAGCTTGGGAACTTCCATATACCAAACCCTAAAAAAAGACCCCCCCCCAAAAAAAACCCCAAAACCAGACAATTCTATGAGTTACTGTCCCGTTCTGAATTATCCTTCAGGGTGAGTTTGATGTTTGAAAGCACCTGAAGAGGGGGGACACTGATTAAAGTAATAAGTGTTGACGGTTAAAAAAATTAAATACACACACACACACACACACACACACACACACTCACATACATTCACCTGCACTGGATAATATATAAAGTCTGAAGATTGGGATGGGTCGGTTATGTTTTTCTCCTGCATGACCTTAGTGTTGATTCCAAAAGGGGCTCCAGAGACACTTTGAGCTTGGCAGAGCCATGGCCTCCCAAGGAGACTCCCTTAGAGTACTTGGAGTTCCCATCGTGCTGACTGGGGAGATGTCAGTAACCCATTGGCCTCTGAGCCTGGCTCTCATGTTCAGGCTCTCTGTTTGGTTGCATGTCATTTCTATCACATGAGTGTTGCTGAGAAGCCACAAAGGAGGGACAAAGAATGGGTCCCTTCAGGCAGGGCCTCTTTCTGGGAGTATGACCGTGCTGTCCCATCAGTCAACATCTCTGTGGCTCTTTGGGTGCAACCAGAAGCATTTTTTTCTTTGGCTTATCCCCGCCAGGGATGTGAAGTTGGATGGAGGGAGACAATCAGCGGGAGCCGTGAGCTTGAAAGACATCGTCGGCCTGGAAGGCGTGGAGCTGGGTGCAGACGGGAAGGTAAGGCTGCCTGACTTCTAGGCCACGAGTCTGTGTGATCCCCGGGGGGGCGGTGGTCAGGAAGCAAAGGCTGTGTGATGGACCATGACCGTGCTCGTGGTGTAGGGAACGGGGTGCGGGGCGCGTTTCGGTGTGCGTGACACCAGCCCGTCCCCACTCCCCAGCCTGCAGGTGGGGTAAAGAGCAGCACAGCAAGAGAGTTCCCATCATGGCTCAGTGGTTAACGAATCCAATTAAGAAGCATGAGGTTTCCGGTTCGATCCGTGGCCTCACTCAGTGTGTCAAGGATCCAGCATTGCTGTGAGCTGTGGTGTAGGTTGCAAACGTGGCTCGGATCCCACATTGCTGTGGCTGTGGTGTAGGCCAGCAGTTACAGCTCCGATTCGACCCCTAGCCTGGGAACCTCCATATGCCCTGGGAGCAGCCCTAGAAAAGGCAAAAATATCAAAAGGAAAAAAAAAAAAAAGAGCAGCACAGCGACTTCTCCATTTCTTTACAATGGGATGCGCAGTCCTGACCAGTGCTGTGTTCCCCTCTCATCCTCAGGGATACGTACCCAGACCCCTGTGGATGCTGGAAACCTTGGGGAGGACAGAGCCCTATGTATACCATTGTCCCCTATACCTACCTCTGATACATTTAATTTATAAATTAGGCACAGTAAGAATATCCTAGTTGCCAGCATCACTACTTTGTGCTTTGGGGCCATTGTTAAGTAAAATATGTCACTCAAACACAAGCCCTGCGACACGGCGATAGAGACCTACGTGCCTAAGGGGTGGGATGAGCTGGACAAAGGGATGATTCTCGTCGCGGGCAGGACGTACTCCTCTGAACGCGCACCGTTGAAAACTTACGATTTATTTCTGAAATTTTCGATTTAATATTTTTGGACCCTGAGTATCTGAAACTGTGGGTTTCCTTTATCACATGCACGCATGCATGTTCTGAGATGGAGCGGCGGGTGGCTTGAACATGTGTGGACTGAGGGTGGTGGCATGTCGCATTCCCACTACTAGGCAGTGTTGTTGGTGTCTCCTGGTCCTGAGAGCCTAAGGGTCCCTCGGCCTTAGCTGTCACATTCCCGCCCCACATCCATAGTTCACTGCGCTGCTGGGTTGGAATCTGAGGAGTGAAGTTTGAAATAGGAAGTTGACCTTTTTGTGCTGGATCCGGGCCGTCTCCGTCCACCCTCCCAAAGCCTGTTTATGGAGACAACGCAAGGTGTCTCCGGGAACGTCATTCCAGTGTGGTTTGCTTGTAGGTGAAGCTGCCAGGGTGGCAAATGACCTCCCTGTCACCCCTCCTGCAGAACAGCTAGTCACTGCCGTGCCTGAATGGCATCGGCCCTGAGTGCACACATAGGTGCGTGGGTCGTGTTTCCCCAAATAGGTGAAAGAGACACGTGCTATGTCTTCATTCGTGAAGCCCGAGTGTTCACAGAGGCAGGGGGAGGGTGCAGTAAAATGAGCATCAGAGACACAGCATCTACCAGAGGAACACAGGAGGAAACAGTCCCTGGTCAGACTTTTGGGGCCTGATGTTCTAGAATTCTGCACTTGGTGGTTTATAAGGAGTTCTACACACAATATATGCCTCCTGTGTTAGACAAACCTCAGCAACTCCTGACATGGTACCTTGTTATCAGATACACTCATCTCAGCCCCACAGCCAGAATATTCAAGCCAAGTGGGATAGATTAAAATTGTGGATGGCCTCAGGTCAGTTGAGTTTAGGTTTTGGCACAAATGAGTGCCAAAACAAATTTCATCTTTCGGATCTCCTTGGATTTTAGAATTGCAGCCGTGAGAATGTGGATCTAAACTGGGCATGGCAACACAGCTTGGTCAAAAGGCAAACCTAACACTGCCTGGGATTATTCACTGGCCCATGTTTGTCTTCCCTTTTCAGACTGTTTCTTATACCCAGTTTCTGTTACCCACGAATGCCTTTGGAACACGAAGGAACACCTTAGACTCCACGTCCTCCTTCTCCCAGCTCCGTACCCTGAGCCACCGAAGCCTCTCCATAGGACGGGCGAGTAGCACCCAGGGGAGCCTGGACACAGGTAAGCTGGGACCTGGCTGGTGTAGGTAGTGGCGGCAGGAAGCACCTGGGTCGACAATGTGGACCAGGTCTCCCCGTATGTGTCAGAGGACAGCTTATCCTGCAGGTGACATGACTTTGGGGCTGCCTGACTTCAGGCCACGCAGGCTCACAGCCAGGCCACTGGGCAAGCTTGCTCATGAGAAGCCTCAGTTGCCAGCCCCTAAGTTCCTATGAGGAGCAGCACCCGGGCCACCTGGCGGAGATGGCTGGACGCCCCAGCCTCTCTCCACCATTCAGTGCCACGTCGCTCCGATTACCTGGTTCTCACCTGCATTTTCATAGTGAAGTTAGGCCTTTCTTCAGAGGTTTGGGGTGTAAACGCAGGATCAGGTGTGAGAACTTTTATGATCCTTACAGTGGCTGAGCTTCTCAGCAGACAGAAGACTTGGATGCTTCCAGCTTTACCTGCACAAGCCTGTGTGAGAATTGACACAGGGAGGAAAATGCTTTATGAGGCAGGATTATTTCTACTCTCAGAGAAATTTCAGGTGAAGTTCCTTAGGCCTGTCCAGGGGCTGAGATCAGAAGCCCCGTCCTGATGTTCCCGGCCGCCTCTGGTCATTGACTGATGTTTGCATTGGTGTCCGCTCTGGTCTGGGTGCATCGGACCCCGTAGCCTGCCCAGAACCATTTACACCAAATGCACTTCTCATGAGGGACGGCTTGAGGTTCATGTGAACTACAGGTTTAGAAAATGAGCCTTTTCTGTGCCGCATTTTGTAATCAGTGTTCATGGCATCTTTCATGCTTGTGAGGTGTTATGGTCTTTCAGGTCAGGGAAATGAATGCATAATTTTCTAAAATTGAAAAAAAAAAAACTGTCAGAGATTAAGTGTTTGGTGAGCCCCTTTGGCGAGGGGGCGGGGGGGAACACACCAGTGGCACGCAGAGGCGTCTGCTGACCATCAGAGAGAGCAGTGGGACTGAGCTCAGGGACCTGAAGCCAGTCTTTCTTCACTTGAATGTTGCACTAGGCAATCACCCAGCCGCTGCTGCCTCATTATCACCTTGCATGTGATCCTTAGGTAGTGACCTGGGAGACTTCATGGACTATGACCCTAATCTCCTGGATGACCCCCAGTGGCCTTGCGGCAAGCACAAGCGAGTTCTGATCTTCCCTTCATACATGGTGAGTAGCAGTGGAGGGTGGTCAGGCAGCTGATCCCTCAGCCTCCTCAGAGAACTTGCATCCTCGCCTCAATGGACAGCGGCTCTTCCTGGGCTTGGGGGTTTGTCCAAACACTGCCCTGCCTGGCTTTTCTTGAGGATCTGCCAGTGTGGCTCATTCAGGGAAGGACCTGCACCTGCATCTCATCCAGGATTCTTCCCACTACCTGGCCAGGGGACATCCCTTCAGAGGGTTGAGAACCCTGAGTCGTCCATGTCTGCAAAAGCTGCCAGGTCAGGAGGCAGGTCACCTCTGAGGTTATGTGTGCATGGACCCCACTAGGCAGGGGAGGACCAACCACGCCCATCACTAGCAGTGCTAAGTTCAAGTTCAGCTGTTTGGAGTTCCTTGGTGACTGTGGGCCTCTGCACACACTCTGAGCAAACATCTGGCACTGGGCTCTGGATGACAGAATCATCTCCTGGGAAAGTGAAAGTAGGACAATGTGGGTGTAAAATGTAAAACCTTTCCTTGCCGTTTTTATTTCACGGGCTCTTCCTGTTTTTCCCTTTGGGTAATTCTGGTTTCTGCTTTTGGCTGACCACCGTTTCCCACCACTCTGGCCGCTGTTTCTTCAGACACCAGTAGGGCCTGTATACTTTCACCGGGCAGACTTGCCCTGACGTGGAGGTGGGCAGAGCCCGGGCTGCTGCGGGAGGAGGGAAGCTGGGCTTTCAGAAAATCCTGCTGCACCAGGCCCATCACACACACCATCCGCTGACCCAGGATGCCCCCCACTGCCCCTCTGACCCCCACCAGACTCAGACGGGTGGGCACATCCGGCTCTGGTTCCCTTGCTCTCCACCCCCCACCCCCCGCCCCACCCCACACCCTGGGCTGATGTCAGAAGCTATGGCCCAGGAATGAGCAGAGGGTCCTTTTTCTGTTCTAGGCTCTTGGGACTGCAGAGGCAAATGGGGCCCAACCCCATGCACTCAAAGGCCATCGGAGCCCTCCCTTTAAGCTTAGCATTCTCAGCATTGGGACCCCAGCCCCCAGCCTCTCTCCTCACTGAGCATTTGGCAAGTAGCTACCATCAGAGAAACACCAGGCAGATCTCAGGCCTTCACTGATTATTTTCAACATACGTCCTCTTGCAATTTGGCAGATGGCTCAGAGATCATTCTAAAATCCATATTGAGTCTGAATGAATTGCCAAAGACAATGTCTCGAAAATTGCCCTGGCTCCTCTCTCTTCCATCCTTAGTCTCCAGCTCCTAACCCTGAAAAACAACAACAAAAAAAAAAAAACATCCATGTAGAGTTTTTTCCCCCACCTGTGACCTGTTAGATTAGTTACTTTCTAAAAACTAAGGCTCATTCATATAAGCTGGCACATAACAAGTGTCCAGTAAATGACCAGAATCCTTGCCCGGATGTCATGGAGGGAACAACTAAAAGGTCGCGACTTGGGTAACAGGGAAGAATCTTTGTGTTATTTATTGCTTTATTTATTAACATTCACTCTATATATTAAGTAATTCGGGCAGGAAACTGTGGCTCAGGGAGTCTGAGTGAGGCTTCACAGTTGACAGACAGGAAGTGGGGGGCTGAGGCTCGAACTCCAAGCTTAGTGCCTTTCTTATTGTGCCTCTGACTCTGCATCCCTCCGCAGACAGTGGCAGAACCCCTGACCTTAGGGTAGGACGTGAAAATGATTCTCTGGGTCAACAACTTAAATTTCTGGGTAATCAAGAGAATGAGAAGGGGCGCTGTTTTTGACTGGCATTGAGGTTTGGTGGGAACTCTTCTGCAGACCTGTTTTGTCTGGTGATAACTAACCTCTCCTTATATAGGCCTGCTGTCTGGCCAGTGTGGCTTGGTGTTTTGTTTTGTTTTTTTTTCTTTCTTTAAATGATTTAATTGCGAGCTTCGAGGTTCTGGGCTGGAGTCTATATGTGCGCGCCTGTGCACAGGGATCATTTTTCCTCCTCGGACGGTGCACTTGATGACCTGCCAGGTCAGCGTATATGTCCTACCCTACTGGTTTTATGATCCCAAGTGGGTCATTTTTCAGTTCCCCACATTGAGTCTGTAGCCTGTGCTTCCTGTCATAGTCCATTTTTCAGAGAATGAAATTGCCCATGAACTACATTTGCCTGGTCAGCTTCGTAAGACCTACGTCTTCTCCTCCGGCCACAGATATTGGTGCTTGGATAAAACGTGGGCCGTCCACTTTTCAGCACTGAGGTATGTGTCGTGGGCTATAAAGTGCCTCACACTGGCTCCCAGAGGCTTCCTGTCTAGAAGCAGACATGGATTCTAGGTTCTTTCCCATGCGTTTTTGCACTGAAATTGCAGGAGCAAGAGTGAGAGTGGGGGTTTTGCTTGCTTTATTTGTGTGTTGAGTAACAGGGATAGAATTTGTCCATCCAACCAGTATTGACTGAGGCCCTGCTGTGCCAGGCCAGGAGCTTCCTTATACGTAGCAGAGGACAGACAGACCAGCCGCAGCGCCCATTCTCCTCAATGGTGTAGTGAGTGGGGAAGTCGGTGAACAGTAGGCAAGTCCCTGTAGTAAGAAGGGTGAGGAAGGAACTTTCTTACAAAAATGAGAAGGAGGGATTCCTGTTGTGGCTCAGTGGATTAAGAACCCAACACAGTGTCTGTAAGGATGCAGGTTCAATCCCTGGAGTTGCTCAGTGTTGGCCACAAGCTGAGGTGTAGGTTACAGAGGCAGCTCGGATCCTGTGTTGCTGTGGCTATAATATACACTGGCAGCTGCAGCTCCAATTCAACTCCTAGTCTGGGAACTTCCACTGCCACAGGTGTAGCCTTAAAAAGAAAAAACAATGGAAAGGAGTTTCCTTGTGGCATAGTGGGTTAAGGACCTAGCATTGTCATTGCAGCAGCTCATGTCACTGCAGTGGTATGGGTTTGATTCCTGACCCCGGGAACTTCTGTACACTGTGGGCACAGCCAAAAAAAAAAAGTGGTGAGAAATGACAGGGAGGGTTAGAGGTTAGAGGTGGGCTTCCAGGAAGGCTGGCCTGAGGAGGTGGCATCAAAAGTGAACACAGGGTTGAGAAGGAGCAGACCTGCTAGGCCTTGGGAGGGAGACCCCGTGTGCAAGAGCACAAAGTGTGCAGAAGGTTGACTTTGTGTAAAATGAATAGTTTTAATGGTAACAGTCACTGCCCTACACACACACACACACACACACACACACACACACACACGGGCAAATCCATAGACTGATGATCCCAAGAAACTCTCTCTGCTAACTTGACCCCATGCACAAGGAGTCACACTTGTGCACAGGTGCTAGCTACCAACATGGACAGAGGGAGTTACAGGGTTACCTGACCCAAGTGGTCAAAGGCCCTTCTTGAGGGTCTGGGGCACATCTTGGCTTAAGGGTGGGTGGGAGGTGCTCAGCCCAGACATGGCAGGGCGCCTCCTGCAGGCAGGTGTTGGCCCTGTGAGAAGCCAGGGCAGCCCTGCTCCTCCACCCCTCCCCTGGGCTCCCTGCTAACGCCTTTGCCTGGAGTTTGGAGACGGGAGCTGGCAGGTTCCTCATAGGCTGACTGTGTGAGCTGCACCCCCGCCACCCCCTAAATACCATCCTCCGAGGCCTCTGGGGTCCTGCTGCCACATGCCTGTCTCTGCTAGGCCCCCAGGGCTGTTTGGGTTCAGCCAGCCCAACAGAGGCCCAGGTCTGAGAAGCCACGGCTGTTGCCCTGGGTTTGGGGGGTGGGTCTCATATGCCTGTGGAATTTCAAGGTCTGAGGTGTTGGTGTGGCCTCAACAGAATCAAGCAACTTTACCAGTGATGAGCTTCGTCTTTTTATCTTGTCAAATCCTGCAGCAGCCATTTTTTCCCTCTTTTTATGTTGATATAATTTATATTTAGTTACATGTATCCATTTTAAGTATACAGTTCCATGCATTTCGTATTCTCCATTCTGATCAACGTGTAGTGCACTTTCTGTGCCCTTAGAAAGTTCTCTCCTGTCCATCCTGTTCTGCCTCCCACCCACTCGCAGCAAAGTCAACTGCTGTTCTGACTTGTCACCCAAGATTGGTTTTGCCTCTGAAACTTCATAAAAATGGAACCATAGGGAGTTCCTGTCGTGGCTCAGTGGTTAATGAATCCGACTAGGAACCATGAGGTTGCGGGTTCGATCCCTGCCCTTGCTCAGTGGGTTAAGGATCTGGCATTGCCATGAGCTGTGGTGTATGTTGCAGACGCGGCTCGGATCCCGCGTTGCTGTGGCTCTGGCTTAGGCCGGTGGCTACGGCTCCAATTGGACCGCTAGCCTGGGAACCTCCATATGCCGCGGGAGTGGCCCAAGAAACGGCAAAAAGATGAAAAAAAAAAAAAATGGAACCATATACTATGTGCTTTTTTAAAAATCTGTCTTCAGGAGTTCCCCATGTGGCTCAGAGGATTACAAACCCGATTAGTATCCACAAGGATGCAGGTTCCATCCCTGCTCTCCCTGAGTGGGTTAAGGATCCGGCGTTGCCGTGAGTTGTGGTATAGGTTGCAGATGCAGCCTGGATCCCACATTGCTGTGGCTGTGGTATAGGCCGGCAGCTACAGCTCTGATTCATCCCCTAGCCTGGGAACATCCATGTGCCAAGGTGCAGCCCTGAAAAGCCAAAAAAAAAAAAAAATTCGTCTTCTTTCACACAACTTCCTATCTGTGAGATTCACTCATGTTGCGTGCGTCCGTGGTTTTTTTACATTGCCGAGTAGCTTTCCGTTGTATGGACATACCATCGTTTGCCCATCTCCTATTGATGGACACTTGTGTTGTTTCCAGTGGAGGGATATCGTGATTATTGCTGCTGTGAACATTCACATACACATCTTTTTGTGGATGTATGTTTACATTTTTCTTGGGTAAATACCTATCAGTGGACTTTCTGGGCCATAGCGGAGGTGATGTTAACCATCCAGGGTGTAGTTGAAGGTATATTTTCGTTCACCTTTGTTCTCGGTAAATGATAACAAAGGCCACTCATGGCCACCACTGGGATGGGCCTTAAAGTGGGAGAGTGCCAGAGGTGAACATGTCCCCCAAGGCTCAGAAAGAAGCCTGTTATTTGCAAGGTTTAAGTGGCACCCCTTGGAGACCCGGCCCGGTGTTCCAAGTTAGTTGTATTTTTTAACTTTGAAACTTTGATCCAAGCAAGTCACTCCCAGTTATTAGCCTCTGAGAAAGGGCAAAGGAGAGGTTTTGAACCTTCCCTCCAAAAAAAAAAAAAAAAAAAAAAAAAAACCCTGGGGCAGCTATGGAAATCAAATTGCCACTGTCCCCATAATGTTTCTAGACGGTGACCACAGAACATAAAAGTATGTCGAGCCTCCGGGGTACAAGCAGGTTCTTGTCGGGCCTGAGCTTAATGATGGTTTCTCAGTGTTTGGCGGGCGGAAGGCCTCCGTCAGAACTGGTGCTGCCTGCTCTGTGCGCCTCCTGGCTTGTAATTAAATTTTCACTAGAGCGTAGTTATTTATCATCAGAACCTGGCAGCTGAAGTTAGTGGTGTTTCTCCCTCCCCTTATGGGTGTGAAAAGCAATTAAGAGAAGAAGGTAAGTGAACGATCGGATGGAGGGGATGGCAACAAAATTAACATTCTTTGAATGGATTTCTGGATCCTTTTCCTTGTCTCAGGAAGAAATCCCTCTGGTACTGTTTCGACATTAGAAAGAAAGCCGACTCACAACCTTTACGCTATCTATAGGTGCCTGAGTCTCAAGAGGACATCCCTTGGCGTGATGTCCATGATAAAATGCCTGGTCTCTAATTTTCTTAATGGTACCGTCTAAGTACTTAGAGAAAAGCCCCTTCTGCAGTTCCCTGGTGGCTCAGTGGGTTAAGGATCTGGTGTTGTCACGACTGTGGCTCTGGTTATAGCTGTGGCGTGAGATCAGTCACAGGCCTGGGAACTTCTGCAAGCTGCAGGTGTGGTAAAAAAGAAAACAAGAACAAAAAAAACCTTCTTCCATCTCAGCATCTCTCCAGTGTTGGGGGAATATATCTTAGAACTTAGTTTTTCATTACAGTGTGAGATGCTGAGCAGAAGGAAATAGAAGACAATAAAATGAAGATTAATCCAGGCTACTGTGTGATTGGAGCCTGGATTCTCTCTCTCTCTCTCTTTTTTTTTTTTTTTTAATTGAAAACTGTCTGGATGATGTAGGCACTTAATTACTCGTCTGCAGGTGGATTGATTGAGAAGCTAAAGCAGCTTGAGCCCCAGGAGACCCTCCCTTGCAAGGCTCTTTCCAGGCCTGCAGGTTTCTAGGTGCATGAAGCTTATTCAATTTGAGAGTCCTCCTTTAAAACAGCAATGCAGCATTACAAAAACACCATTGCTGGGCCTCTCTGAAGATTTGAACGGGGCCTGGAACTTCTCTAGCTCAGAGTATCCTCTGCTGGGGGAGCAGTGACTCTTTGAGGCCTGCTAGCTTTTGGTGTAAATGCTACAGTGAAATGCCTGATTGCGTCATGGTAGGTTTTGTTTTCTGTTTTGTGTTGGTGTGTTGGAAAGTGTCTGATCACGGTTTTATGGGATATAATTCACAAGTACAAGTCACCTCTTCAAATGTACAATTCAGTGGTTTCTTAGTATACTCGCCAAATTGTACAACCGTCACCACTCAATTTTTTTTTTAAACATTATAGAAATTCCTCAGATTTTTATTTTTTTTATTTTTTTATTTTTTATTTTGTCTTTTTGCCATTTTCTTGGGCCGCTCTCACGGCATATGGAGTTCCCAGGTTAGGGGTCCAATCGGAGCTATAGCCACTGGCCTGCACCAGAGCCACGGAAACACCAGATCCGAGCCGCGTCTGCAACCTACACCACAGCTCACGGCAACGCCGGATCATTAACCCACTGAGCAAGGGCAGGGACCAAACCCGCAACCTCATGGTTCCTAGTCGGATTCGTTAACCACTGCACCATGACGGGAACTCCTGTCACCACTCAATTTTAAGGCATTTTCGTCATCCCAGCATGAGGCTCCGTGGTCTTAACCACCTCCTAGGAAGCCACTGACATACTTTCCGTCTCTGTAGACGTACCTGTTGTGGACATTTCACAAAGATGGAATCACACACCATGTGGTCTTTTGTGCCTGGCCTCTTAGTATAACGTTTTCAAGGTTCATCCATGTGGTTACATGCCTTACTATTGTGGAAGGTTTTTAACTTTTTTTTTTAATCCTATGAAAATAATATAAAATGAAACCGTGCTTCACATGTGACCCAAGATGTTGCCGCATCTGCTTCCTTGCTGTGTATTTGTCTCAGAGCTTCAGTGATGGCTTTGTGATTTTTTTCACCCTGACGCTGCACGCACAGTTCATCAGCTTGCACTCTGAGACCACCCTTTAAGAAGCATGTGTTTAAAAATGCGTCCAAATGCCATCTGGGTATGTGTGACCTCGGGGCCACCTCCCACCAGTGTCATCTCGGGTGGGTAGACCCCTGTTCCAGAAGTTTCTGTAGTACCTGGTAAACATCTGACCCCGTCGCTGAAACTTGGAACGTGCTCTGCACACCTGGTCAGCCCCCGAGTGGTGTCATCCCAAAGCAAAGCAACAGATCCCACGTGCATCTCTTCCATCTGCAAAGCATTTCCTTTCGGTGAGAGAACCTGCAAGAGCTGCCGGCCTGAGTGCAAGGGAGGAGGTTAGATGCAGGAGTCTGTGTTTGAAATCCGAGGGATAGAAACTAGAGCAACAAACCCAGCCTCAGGCCACGCAGGCCGTCTGCCCGTACCTGTCTTGTGATTTACTGTTTTCTTAGGGAGAAAGAGTAAGCATAGGACAGTCAAAATGGCCAGTGGTGTGTGGTTAGATTGATTTCATCAAGGCTCCGCTTACCTTAGCAAGATAGCGCGTCTGCTTGCCGGTGCCCAGCTGGGCTCAGAGCCCTGAGGGGCATGGGACAGGTGCAGTGGAAGCCAGGGAGCCCCTCTTGTGTGGTGGCTCTTGGTGCTGGAGGAGTGGCAGGTGTCACTCTTGTACCCCTCCTCTGTGTCACAGGCCAGGAACACAAGCCTTGGAGGGGCTCCCTGCTGCTTCCATGTAGCCCTGTGACAAGAGCCCAGCTCCTGTGGAGTGTTCTGTCCCCAGGGGGCTCCCCTGACCCAGGATATGAGTCTATGCTAACATGTATTCGGAGCTGCTCTGAGAAGTCCCAGGGAGATTTGGGGGTGGAAGGAAAGGGAGCCTTACCAGCCCCCATGTGGAAGCACCATCTCAGTTATTTCTGTAGGAGTCAGACCAGCAACCTGTTAGTCGGAGCCCCTTATTCTTATCAAGCATTGTCACTGGGGCATAGGCGACTCCCCATCCACACCTGCTGACTCCCTTTCCCCCTTGCTTGCCGCCACCCACCTCTGTTGCACCCAGCCCCACCTGAGGGGCCTTCACTTTAGGGCATTCTGGTGCCATGGGCCAGAAATGGGCCCAAGTTCTGTTCCGTGGGGGCTCCCTCCCTTCTCTTGTGATGAGTCGAGCCTTTATTAGTTTTTGTAAAAAGCCAGAGGTGTCTCAGTGTCTCCGCCATAGGTGCGGTAGACTCTTCCAGTTGGAGAACTAGGTGCTGGTCTTAGCATCGCTTCCCGTTGTCTCAGAAGGGATGCAGGGCATCAGCCTCCTCACTGGGCCTTCCTAATTCTACCTCCATCTCTGGAAGGGCAGGCTGGGCAGGGCTCCTTTCTGACTTGCATCTCCTTAGACCTTCTGCGTGTTTTATGGTCTCCTCCTCCCAGCTGACCTCCCTCTTCCCCTCTCTGCAGCTGCGCACACACAGCTTCCCTGCAGCCAGGCAGCTGCAAGAAGGTGCATTTACACCATCTCTCACCCCTTTGGCAAAATACAAGTGCCGAGAATGGAGCTGCCTGCCCCTCGCACAGCCTGGCCCAGCTGTCACCCACACAGTGTCCTGCCTCTGGAAAATCCCATGGCCTGGAATTTGGTGGCACTGAACGCAGGGGTCACTTGGTCTGTCCCAGACCAGAAGGGGACCACAGCCCATTTATGAGCACATCTATTCGTAGGGATGTGAGTGCACTGGCAGAACCCTGGTGTTGTGACTTGTGAGTCTTTTTTTTTTCCTTTGTGTTTTTTGAGAGCCGCACCTGCAGCATATGGAGGCTCCCAGACTAGGGATCGAATTAGAGCTGTAGCCACCAGCCTACACCACAGCCACAGCAACGCAGGATCTGAGCCACATCTGCGACGTACACCACAGCTCACGGCAACACCAGATCCTTAACCCACCAAGTGAGCCCAGGGATCAAACCCATATCCTCATGGATACTAGTCGGGCTCATTACCGCTGAGCCACGACGGGAAGTCCTGTTACGAGTCTTTATAAACCATGCAATCAGACTGACAGGGAACTGGAACAAAGCGTGCCCCCCCTTTTACTTCTTCTCTCAAGTTAGAACGAGTGAGTGGCTGGGGGCCCACTGAACCCATTCCTGCAGCTCAGCCTCTGGCACTGCCTCCTCAGCTCACCCCGATCCCTGGGAAGACAACCACTGTCTCGGCCGGTGGGGAGGGAACGTGGGGAGGTCCAGCCTCTAAAGGATGTCGTAAGGCTCCCTCCAGACATATAGGACCACACAGGAAGTCATGGCCACTATGTTCCAGAAAGTGTGTCCTAGAGGGAACCAGCGCTGAGGACAACGGGGACTGTCATCCCCCTGGAAGTTGCCTGAGGGGTGATTCTTCCTGTTTGTGGCACCTGGCCCGTGCTGGCTGGGGTGAAACAGTGGCCTTCAGTGTAGCATATGTGCAAGGCCCTGCCGAGCAAGGCCTGGGAGGAGATCATCACTTTGAAGGCCCCCCCCCCCAGCCACTTGGATCGTGTGCCCTGAAGAGCCCCACACATCTGGTGCCCTATGGTTGCCCACGTAAAGCACACGACAGAGAAGCCAGGTAAATAAATTGAGGCCCAGAGAGCCTGAGCCGCATGCAGTACTGTCCAGATACCGAGTAGCAGAGCTGGGGTTTAAACACAGGGGTCTGGCTCCAGAGTCTGGATCTTCCCACGCTGAGCTGCAGCTCAGAGAAGCAGAGATAAGAGCAAGACTGAGAGAAAGCTTGGAGTTCCTGTTGTGGCTCAGTGGGTTAAGGACCTGGCGTTATCTCTGTGAGAATGTGGGTTCAATTCCTGACCTTGCTTAGTAGGTTAAGGATCCAGCGTTCCTACAAGCCGCGGATGCAGCTCAGATCCGGTGTTGCTTGGCTGTGGCACAGGCCGGCAGCTGCAGCTCCCATTCTACCCCTGGCCCAGGAACTTCCATATGCCGCATGTGCAGCCAGGTGAAGGAGCGAGGGCAGAACGAAAGGGCCCCCTCAGACCAAGGCGAGGGCCAGCACCTACTGCCTGGGACAGAGTGGGGGCCTCGCAGTTGGGGCATCATCCTGGGAGGAAGAGCCGGGATCAGAGGCTACACACTGGCACCAGCAGGAGCAGGCACCACTACTGTGGGTGGAATTGTGTCCCCAAAAAGAATGGCACAAGTCTAGCCCCCAGTACCTCGGAATGTGACCTGTGCATAGGTTGTTTGCAGAGCTAGGATGAGGCTGCTTATAAAAATAAGAGCATCTTCTGCAAGGTCTGGGCTCAGAAGTGGGCTGAGCCCTTCTTGTCCCACCTCCAGGGCTGCAAGCTGAGCTGTGTTGTTGATGCTCACGGGGTCCTTTGAAAGCTAGGACTGGTCAAGCAGTGGTGTGGGAAGACCCCCAGTGCTGCAGTGAACTGATGACATGGGTACCTTTAGGGGAAGTAGAGCTCTGTCCTCATCCCAAGTCCTGCCAGTGGGGTTCTGTCACAATAGTGGTAAGTGCCATCAATGAAAACCATGTATACATCAGTTACGGTTCAATTACAAAGCACAGCTTCCACTCAAGCTAGTTTCCAAAGAAAGGGATTTATTACAGGGTACTAAACAGCTTATAGAACCACCTGGGAAGCTGACAAAACAGCCGAAGTTGGGATTTCAGGAATTATCCCCAAACCATACTGCAGAACCAGGTCGCCAGGGGAATCCATACCAGCTGTCAGCTCTGGGTCTAAGAGTGCAGCCACCTCCAGCACCTGCTCCTGCTGTGGGCATTAGATCCCTGCTGCCCTGCTGTGCTCTACACCTGACAGTGGAAGCCAGGATTCTAGGACTCCTGCCAAGACTCTTGGCAGCAGAAACAATAGAAATGCAGCCTCTGCTTCAGCTCTGCTCTCTGACACCAGTGCATCGGACGGAAGGAACTGGAATCGTATTTGGAATCCTAGCTGCAAAGGAGTCGGGAAGTACAGGAAGGCATCCGTGAAGGGGTTGGATGTCCAGGCCATAGTGTGTAATGGAGGAGAGTCACTGGGGTTGAGGGAAGATGATCCTGCAGAAGTGGCATTGCAAGCCAGGCAAGGAGGATCCGATTCACAGAAAAGTCACCTGGGCAACATCTCGGGGCCGAGAGCGGGCCCCGCCCTCAAACACTGACTCAGTGGGACTGGAGCCCAGCCCAGTTTGCTGCCTTCTCCCCTGTTGTGTTCTCTGTAAGATTCGCCAGGGTCCTTTAGGCGCATGATGTTCTCTGTGTTTGATCTTTGAGATAAACCCATGAAGAAGCCCATCAGGTATTCTTATCTCATACATAGAAGAGGAAGGCGAAACTCAGAGAGGTTAAGCTGCTTTCTCCTGACTCACTGGAGGTGGAGCCGCCAGCCACCATGGCAGCCCTTTCTACCTGCCAGCTGCCTGGAGCTGCTCCCTGCTGCTGCTAAGTGCTGCTCTTTCAGTCTGATTAAGACCTGGAAAGCAGTGCTCCCTGCCTCAGTGGGTGCAAGCCCCATCACCTCTCTGACCCTCTGTTTCCTCATCTGTAAGGTCAGATGCTGGAAGGCACTTGCAAACTCCTCTTTTGGCAATGGGAGCCTCCTTTCAAGAAAAGTGTTGCAGAGTTCCCATTGTGGCTCAGCAGGTTAAGAACTCAACTAGTATCCATGAGGATGAGGGTTCAGGCCAGGGCCTTGCACAGTGGGTTAACGATCTGGAGTTGCCATGAGCTGCAGCATAAGCTCGCAGATGCGGCTCAGACCCCGTGTTGCTGTGGCATAGGCTGGCAGCTGCAGCTCCAATTCAACCCCTAGCCTGGGAACCTCCATATGCCGTGGTGCAGCCCTGAAAAAGAACAGAGAGAGAGAAGTATTGCATGAATCTACATTTAAGACAGAAAAGCAGCACTGCTGTGTTCACGGCAGGTAGGGATGTGACCCCCAACAAAAGCTGGCGCCTCTTTCTTTGAACTATCTGACATTGCTGCAGACCTTGGGACTCTCATCTGCAGAGGAAGAGCAGGAGGGGCCGTGTCTGGGAGGTCAGGATGTGGGGAGGGGTGGGAAAGAGGGTGGGGGGCTGGGTGCGTAGGAAATAGACGAATTGGCTGATTGGCCAATAGGCCAGCTTGAGGTAAACGTGTTAGAAGTGGTCCCCCGTTCTGCTGCCTCTTTCCTAAATGAAAAATCTTACATCCTCTTCCACCCAGAGGAGACGTTTGAGATGACAGGCATGTCTTAGAGGGCTGCCCCAGGGAAGGCGTCCACTCTTCTGACCTTGGCAGTAAAATGTGTGCACCCCCTTCACTGCCCAGCAGAGCCGCACTGCACATGTCCACACACGGCAGTTGCACGGCTTTGTGACCACTTCCCTGCCCCTCCCCAGCGTGTCGCGTGTACACGTGGCAGCTACCAGGGTGAACGTTTCCTGGGCCAGCTGAGGGAGAGCCTTCCTGGTTAGACCAGAAAAACCACACGTCTGAGGAAGAAGTCGTGGCAGTGCACCTACCGAGTCCACTTCTGTCCAGAATTTGGGAAAACTCTGAACAAGCTTGATGGAATTGTGTGAGTTAATACAGCTGTGGTTTGCCCTTATTCACCAGAGAAGCCACGAAGGTGCCGCTGAGATCAGAGTGAATTTGGACATGCAGGCTGTTTGCCTGCTCTTGGTTATAAAGTGACCCAGAGGCATACCCTGTGCCTGTTCTGAAACTGTGTCCAACCCAGCATCCTCTGGATGTTACAGAAAGCCACCAACTTTTTTTTTTCTTTCTTTTATCTTTTTAGGGCCACACCTGCGGCATATGGAAGTTCCCAGGCTAGGGGTTGAATCAGAGCTACAGCTGTTGGCCTACACCAAAGCTCACGGCAATGCCGGATCCTTAACCTGCTGAGCGAGGCCAGGGATCAAACCCGAAACCTCATGGATACTAGTTGGGTTCGTTAACCACTGAGCCATGACGGGAACTCTGAAAGCCACCAACTTTTGTTATAGCCGTGGAGGAAATCGTGGACACGACTTCTGGAAAAGGCTGGGCACTCTCCTGAGAAAAGGCTGGCAGCGACATCCACAGGAATCAGCCTTATCATTTGTGCTTTCTTCTTTCTCTGGCTTTTCCTGACAAAGGTTATCACCTGTAACCAGCCAGGACAGGCATTACATGTTGTCACAGCCCTTGGACACTCCTGTGTAGGTGGGATAAGATTAACCTGGTGAGGGAATTCCCTAGTGGCTCAGCAAGTTAAGGATTTGGTGTCGTCCCTGCTGTGGCAAGGGTTCGATCCCTGGCCTGGGAACTTCCATGTGCCATAGACATGGCCAAAAAAAGATTAACCTAGTGAGATCCAGCCAGACTGTTTAATTCAGAGTTAACAGTGTAAGGTGCAGAGAAGCAAGAGAGATTGAGGTAAGCAGAGAAGGCTACAAGGAGCCAGTCTTTAACAATGGATGGAATTAGGAAGGGGAAGACGAAGAGGGGAAACCTCGAGGTTCAAAGGACTGTTAATAATGGCTAATGTTAGGAGTTCCCACCGTGGTGCAATGAGATCATCGGCATCTTGGGAGCGTTGGGACAAGAGTTCAATCCCCAGCCCAGAACAGTGGGTTAAGGATACGGCATTGCCACAGCTGCAGCTCAGATCGTGACTTCAGCTCAGATCTGATCCCTGGCCCGGGAACTTCATACCTGCGGGACAGCCAGAAATGAAGAAAAACAATAATGATAATAGCTAACATGATATACCTGCATTGGAGTATTATCCAAGCTTAGGAAGAGTGGGGATTCTGATACATGATACAATCTGGATAAACCTTGAGGATATGATGCTCGATGAAGTAAGCCAGACACAGAAGGACAAATTCTGTGTGACTGTAGAGACAGAAAGTTGAATGGTGGTTTCCAGGAGGAGCTGAGGGGAGGGAATGGGGAGTCGGTGTTTCATAGGGACCGAGCTTCACTTGTGCAAGATGACACCTGTGTCTGGAGGTGGGTGGTGGTGATGGTTGTACAACAGGATGAATACACTTAATAACACTGAACTGCACACTTTGAAACAGTTAAAATGGTAAATTTTTGTCATGTATTTTTCCTCACTTAAGAAAATAAATTTAAAAGCTAAGAGCTAACATTTGTCACGAAGTTGGTGTATACCGAGCATTGCACAGAGATTTCTCATGTAGTTCTTGAAATAGCCGTATGAGGTCGGCGCCGTTGCTGTTTTCTTCGGATAAATGTGAACAGGTTGGGGTCATTAAATACACCGTACCTCCCACAGCCAGACACAACTAGTGGTGGTCCAGTGAGGATTGTACCCGGACCTGTACGAGTCCAGATCACACTGTGTGAAGAACCGACTGGCATGCAGGCCTTGAAAGAGGACCCCCCGCCCCCCCAGCAGGCACTGACTCCTGGAGGCTGGAGTTTCTGACTGTCACGGGGTCCTGTGGATGGCCGGGGTTTCCATCCCCCTCCAGAGGCCCTGCCCAGCCAGGCTCCTGCATCTAGCAGAGCCCTGGAGGTGGCTCCTGTCTGGGTTCCCCATTGCTGGGAGTGTTTGCATGTGAAGGTCCGCTGTTCCTTGCACACAATGATCACCCGTGACCTGTAGTTTAAGGAGTAACCTGTCACCCAATCTGTTACAGACCACAGTCATTGACTATGTGAAGCCCTCGGATCTCAAGAAAGACATGAACGAGACTTTCAAGGAGAAGTTTCCTCACATTAAGTTAACACTCAGCAAAATAAGGAGGTACGTGAGGAGGGGAGGTATGTGAGCTTTGCCGCAGGCCCCTCCCATTCTGCACTAAGCCCATGCTTTGTACAATGCATCTTCCTTTTGTTCTGGGCAAGTGAAACGTGGCCACATTCAGCAATAAGAGGCTCGTTTGATGCTGGCTGACTGGTGCCTGGAGGCGAGAGAGCTGCAGAGGCTGGACAGTGGTAGAGCCTTTGACAGGAACTGAGAAGGATCTAGGCAGGGACAGTTCCTTATGCAGGAATCTTTGCATACAATCTGTGGCTCCCAGTTTAGTAAGATTTATGTTAGGGAGAACTCAGGTTAGGATAGGATAGTTCCTGCTTTCTCAAAGGCAGGCAAAAATGAAGAGTTCGCATCCTAGAGTTTGAGGTGACTCTTTACCCACAGTCGTCCACCTAGAGGTGACAGCCAAGCCCTATCTGTCAGCAAACAGCCAAAGCAAAGTCAGCAAGATTTTAGGGTGTGTGTGTGTGTGTGTGTGTGGAGAGAGAGAGAGAGTGGGGGTTAGGCTATATGCAGACATGGTGTTGGAATATGTGCCAGCCTTCACACGTGGGTATCCCAGTCCTGATTTGGTTCCGGCAAGTTCCTAGCCAAAGAGGTGAGGGAAGACTGTCTTCGCATTTTGTTGGCTGGCAGCTTTCCTAAGAAGGCCATCGCTGTACTCTTAACCTGTCCCCTCTTCTGCCATAGTTAGCGACCACATTGGGACCGGGTACCAAGTGCCTAATTTACCTCAGGAGCTGTTTCTCCAGAATGACCCTCATTTCCCTCTGTCACTGTGGATGAGCCCACTCCTAGTTTCCAGACCCTCAGGCATCCACTCGGGTTCCCCCTGGTCCTGGGGCCACATGGTCTATGCGGCTTGACCAACAGAGAAGGGTCCTAAGCCCCAGCGACGGAAGTCTGTGGCCACGTGAAATGTAACTCTGTCACTCTTAGGGCTTGAATCCCATTCCATGTCGCCCTTCTGGGAATGAGACAGAGAAGATGCTCTCAAGACAGGCCATCTTTTTTTGAGGGGGGGTCCCCTGAAAGTCCAGCTTCTAACCAGACTCTTCCCTCCTTCCCATCTCTCTCTAGCCTGAAGCGAGAGATGAGGAAGCTTGCCCAGGAGGACTGTGGCTTCGAGGAGCCCACGGTGGCCATGGCCTTTGTCTACTTTGAGAAGCTCGCCCTCAAGGGAAAGCTAAACAAACAGAACCGGAAGCTTTGTGCCGGGGCGTGCGTGCTCTTAGCAGCCAAAATCGGAAGCGACCTCAAAAAACATGAAGTCAAGCATTTAATTGACGTAAGTGGGCTGGGTCCCAGTGGCTGCAGAGGAGAGCCTGCTGGTAACTCTGCCCCGGGAGAAGTTCTGAGTCCTGGTACCAGCAAAGGGCTGAGGCCAGCCCTTCTGAAGGGGACATCAGACTCCACATCTCAGGGATGGGATGTCAACATAGGAACTTTGGGGTGACAGTCCGTAAAAGGGGCCCCACCACACCACGGGGGCCTTGTGGGGAAGCTGCAGGGTCAGCCAGGTCCCAAGGTGTCAAAGCATCAAAATACAGAAAATAAAAGACATGATTAATACAATGGCCCATGTGTCTAGCTGTGCAGCTGTCTTTTTAAAATTTTTTTATTTTTTTAATAGCTGCACCTGCAGCATATGGACATTCCCAGGCTAGGGGTCAGACGGGAGCCACAGCCACAGCAACACAGGATCTGAGCCGCATCTGCAACCTACACCACAGCTCATGGTAATGCCAGATCCTTAACCCACTTCGTGAGGCCAGGGATCAGACCCATATCCCCATGGACACCATGTTGGGTTCTTAACCCACTGAACCACAGTGGGAGCACCAAGATGTCTCTCTCGCTTTTTTTTTTTTTTTTTTTTTTTTGTCTTTTACGGCTGCACCTGTGGCATAGGGAAGTTCCCAGGCTAGGTGTTGAATCAGAGCTGCAGCTGCTGGCCTCCGCCACAGCCACAGCAATGCAGGATCCAAGCTGTGTCTATGACCTACACCACAGCGCACAGCAACGCCAGATGCTTAACCCACTGAGTGGGGCCAGGGATCAAACCCGCATCATCATGGATACTAGTCAGGTTCGTTACCGCTGAGCCACAATGGGAACTCCCAAGATTTTTCTTTTTAATTAAACAAAAGCTGAGTTTAAGCCAGAGCCGAATGTATTCTAGCAAAAGTGAGGCCTTCCCTACCCACCCTTACCCCAATTTTTCTCCATTCCTGCTCTGGCAGCCCCTGCAGCTGGCAGGGACCAAGAAGCAGTGCAGGAACCCACCCCTGGGGTGTGGGCTCAGCCAGTCAGATACACACAAGCTGTGTGATCCTCTGAAAGGGAGGCAACCTCACCAGCACTTGGTTCTCGAGCATAAGATGAAAGACCCAAACTACATATAACCAGCTCGTCCAACCCTGAACTTACCACGTGGTTATTTTTGTTGTGGATGATCTGCTATGTTACTAGTCTTACATCTAAGCTCAAATAAGAAGATTTTGAGTCTCTGCTGTCTGAATCTCAGCATTGCAGTTCACTGCCCATGTCACTTTGGACAAATTACTTAACCTCTTGACCCTGCCTTCTCATCTGTAAAATGGAGAGAAATGTTACACTGACCTTGTAAGATTATTGAGAGATTAAATGAAGTCGCAGGATGTCCCTCAGGCTTCTGGCAGACTGTCAGTCCTCAGGCAGGTGTGATTGTGATTCCCTCTCCACCAGAACTGGGAGCAAGAAACAACAGGTCCCTCCCTTTATTCCTCCACTGTCTAGCCCGAAACAGGTTTCTCTGTAAACACTCACTGACTGATGGGTACAGAGGTTACCTGTGGAGAAGACCTAGGATTTCTATTTCAGAGCTAAAATGGTTTTGGTTTTCATTCCGTTGCAGAAACTGGAAGAGAAGTTCCGGCTGAATAGACGAGAACTGATTGCCTTTGAATTCCCAGTGTTGGTGGCCTTGGAATTTGCCCTCCATCTGCCAGAGCACGAAGTCATGCCCCATTACAGACGCCTGGTCCAGAGCTCCTAGCCCAGGCCTCCCGGGGGGGCCAGGGACGACGTCCTCTGAGCTCAGTGGGGCAGCACTGACTACTGGAAATGCAGGAGTAGAACTCAACACAGCAAATGTTTTTCCTCTCGACCTGTTTTTGTGTAGAAGCAAGACTGGAAACTTTTCAGGGAGCCTTCAGTCTGGCCAGCCTTGCTGCGCCCTGAACTGTTCACTGCTCAGCAAAGAAGGGGAGACCCACGCAGAAGACGGCTCTCCCATCTCGCCACTCGCAAGATTTCCTAGCTGGCACCGCCCAGGCTTCCTCGAGGCCACACACAGACCTTGCAGGAATGGTCCAGGGACTTCTCTACAGACCCATTCCACCTTGGAGTGTGAAGGCCGAGAGCAGAGCGAGGAAGAGAATGTGCAGACGTTGGGGGAAAGCTTCTAAAAGATACTTTCACTGCATCAAAAGAGCGTGCCAATCTATTTTTGTATCCGCTGTCGAAAGTGCACTTTCCCCCTGGGGGCGGATGAGCGAGGGTGAGCGTGTGTGTGTCTGAGATGCCGCATCAGCCCTCCACCTCCAGGGCCAGCCCCACCCACTACAGAACTGACCTCAGCCAGGGGTCAGGAGCCAGGCTGACCTTCAGCAATTATTCCAGACCATCTCTGGGTAACAGTCACTCCGTACCAGATTGACATCGTCTGCCCTTAGAAAATGACACGGTTTCTGTTACTGCTCTTGCCACCATTGGGACGAAGAAGACAGTTCTCACTGTCGGATGGACTGTGGGGAACGGCGTGGCATATGGCACTCTGTCCCTTTCCACTGTCTCGCCCTGTGTGTACATCGAACCTGCACACTTCCCCCCTTGTGGAGATGCTGGGGTTGGGCTCCGTGGTGTGCATTCCTGTGCTCTATGTTAGAGTGCATCATGGGCACATTTATTGTGCTATATATAGACATATACATATATATAAAGCATTTTATAAAATCCAGAATAGGGGAAAGGCACATGATTATTGTTTTGAGGCTTTGACAACTGGGACAAACTGCGTCTTGAGCTGTGGTTGAGTCCATCAAAGAGGCAGCAACTCTTATTGCCACGTCCCCAGGGCTGTTCGTGCAGTTTTAATTATAACTTGTACCGATTTGCTGGGATGACCCAAAAGGAGGCACCTTACCATGCTGTCACCTTGTAGCTGCGAGAGGTGCCCGCTGGGGTTCACCAGACTGACAGAAACCTGTGGCCCTGTAAAAAGAATTAAAATATTTTAGTGTTTCTATAGCCATGTATGTGTATGTGTAGACACGGAAGTGTTACCTGTCACCTGTTGCCCTGCATTACGGATTCGCCTGCCACCCTCCCCTCCTGGATTTCACACACAGACTCAGAGTTTCTCCGTCACCCCCAAGAACAGGTGACGGGGGAAAGGAGCATACCCAGCTTTAGTTAACAGGGCTTGAAAGAGTCTGACAGTCACAGGTGGGAGGAATTCAAGGAGTGTCTGGGGCGAGCAAGCAAGATGCTTGCCTTCTGCAGAGTCGTAGACAGAACAGAGTTGAGTCCTAAATATTTTACTGAGAACTATCCGGAGCTGGCTTCAGTTGCACGGTGATCCTGTTGAAGGGTTTGATGTACCTGATCTCTTTGGCTCCATAGATTATTACAATGTAGGAGGCACCTGTTTATGAGGCAAATTTGAAAGGAAGCACAGAGTGTGCAAAGCATCTCCATCACCCAAATGGAGAATGCGCTTGGCCTCTGCTGCTGCCTTTCGCCTGCAGTTCCCTGATGAGCCCTTGGGTTCCCAGCCCACTCAGCTCCCTGGTGAGTGCCTGGCAGGTGACGAGCCTTCCTGAGAAGCAGGGCCGCTGGCACCTAGAAATTTCCTGCAGAGCTCCCCACTGTCCATCTGTCTTGAGTCTCCTGCCAAGCTATGGGGACATGGGATGGGTGACACAGGCCACCAGCCCAGATGTGGGGAAGGCAGGATCCTGTATCCTTCCTGTGTCTGAAAATGAGGCTAAGTTTCTTCGATTTGAGGCAGTTTGGTGTTTAGCATTTATGAGGTGGACTTAAGCTGTGGGTCTATTTTCTTTTAAAGATTTATCTTAATTTAAAAGTCTGTTTTGGGAGTTCCCATTGTGGCTCAGCAGTAATGAACCCGACAAGTATTCATGAGGACACTGGTTCGATCCCTGGCCTTACTCACTGGGTTAAGGATCCGGTGTTTCGGAGAGCTGCAGTGTAGTTCACAGACGAGGCTCAGATCTGGCATTGCTGTTGCTGTGGTGTAGACCAGCAACTACAGCTCCGATTCAACCCCTGCCCTAGGATCTTCCATATGCCTCAGGTGTGGCCCTAAAAAGAAAAAAAAAAAAATTCTTCAATTCTTTTTGTCATGCACCCAGCAGGCCTTTTTTGCACTCCCCTTACCCTGCACAAACCACTCGGTAGCACCAGTCCTGCCTTGCTGATGTGGGAACAGGAGAGGTTGGAGGTGCGTATCCCCTTCATTCCCCTAACAGCACCCCTGCTGCTGAATTCCTTGGCTTTCCCAGGCATGTCCAGTTTGGGGCTGAATGGCCAGATCTCATGATCCAACCCCCTACCCCCACTCCGTAACACTTCTACCCTGAAGCCTCCCTGCTTCCCTTGCCATCTGCAAAAGCAGAGGAAGGGTAGGCTGGAGCAAATCAGGTTTGACCCAGGTAGTTGTATTACGTGTTAATTGTGTTCACTGTCCAGTGATGGAAGAAGTCCTTCAAAGAGAGAGGTTTGGGAGCATCCAGGGGCTGGATCCTAGGGGAGTTTATCTCTGAGGGGCTGTCGGGACCATCTGGTTAAGGACAGGGCTGGCCGGGTCACGGCAGGTCAAGGGCTGAGAGCTGAACCAGGGAGGAAACATCAAAACTATAAATCTGGAGTCACACATTGTCAACACCAACTTAAAAGTGGCTTCCAGGAAAGCAAACTACAAGGTAGAACCAGGCAAAGCGGTATAAAAGAAGCTAAGCTGATAATGGAAGTTGGAATGGTCCTCTTACTGCCAAAGGAACCCCAAGCAGAATGTGAGAGGGACGGCCCCCACCGCGTAAAGGGCCATGCAGACTTCTAAGCGGATATTCCAGAAAGTCTGCGAACACAGGGCCAGCAGAGCCATGAAGATGCAGCTGGCCAGGATGGCGCTCACCTATGCTAACCATCTCACATAGAAAGTCACCAGAGCTGCTCCTGCCAGGACAAGGGAGATTCTGCCTTGGGGACAACTTGCAGCTTCACTCTGTGGTATACTGACTCTGCCCACAGCCTCACCTGTTTGAAGAGCCGGGCCTCACCTCCAACAACGAAACAGCTGGCTTCTCTACAAGGGCCGATTAGCTCTGCTGCAGAAAATGGAGACGTCTGAGATACCTGCAGCCACGACTAGTGCCCAGTGAGCATTCAGTGGGTATGTGATGAAGAGGAGATAAGTGAAGTGATATCAATGCTAGGATGGTTAAAAAAAAAATGCCTGGACAGGGAGTTCCCATTGTGGTTCAGAAGTAATGAACCCAGCTAGTATCCATGAGGATGTAGGTTTGATCCCTGGTCTCACTTAGTGGGTTAAGGATCCAGCATTGCTGTGAACTGTGGTGCAGGTCGAAGACGTGGCTGGGATCCAGCGTTGCTGTGGCTGTGGTACAGACCCGAAGCTACAGCTCTGATTAGACCCCTATCCTGGGATCTTCCATATGCTGCAGGTGAGGCCCTAAAAAAAAAAAAAAACAAACAAACAAACAAACAAACAAAATAACCTGGGAGTCTCTCCCACTTGGAGGCTTGCCACTAAACAGCTCTCCTTAACTTCTCTTTGTCATTCAAATCCACTGGCTGGGACATGGTGCCAGGATGAAGTCCCTGGATTTTCAAGGACTCCACTGCTCTCAAAAGGACAGTGTGATGGTGACAGGGACAGAGGCCTTGCCTCCGCCAGCTCTGTGTGACCTCTTCACACAGCGAGCTGGAAGGAAAAGACTCAAATGTTCCCTTTGGCTCAGGCAGTTGTTTAAATGGGGTTTCACTCTCAGTGGCCAAGGGAGGGGAGTTGGGTGTGAAGGGAGGCGTGGTTCCTTCAAACTCCTCCCCCACGGGTCCTGGTTGGAACTCGATGAAGATGTGTATGTCAGTGTTTGTTTGCTAAGGGCAAGCCATTGCTGGTCAGGCCACCAAAAAATCAGCTCACTGCAGGAGCCAAGAATCTCTCATTTCACTGAAGAGCCTGGGATGTCTCAGTCTCTGAAATGTCTATGGAACAGCAGGAGCCTCGTGCACACTCCAGGATGGACTTGGCCTTCCCAGCAGTTTGCTGCCCAGGTCATAGGACCCAGGAGCTGCTGGGGGCACCACTGCCCTGGGCCTTACAGGGGCCTTGGCTCCTCTGGTTTGTTCAGCGCCTACTGGTCTGGGATGGGTGTGAGGTGGGCAACACCCAGAGACAACCCATAACAGGGGAGGGGCTGAGGCAGAAGGGTCGTGAAAATGACCCGGGAATCACCTCAGGGGAGTGTGGCGAGGTTTCTCGTCCTGTCAGGGTCTCGGAGGCCTCATCTACAAGTTCAGGGTTATGGGAAGTAGATGGCATCACCCAGGAGAGGGACTTGCACCCCATCTGGAGCATCATAGTCACTCACAATCGTGATTTCACAGCCAGGTATTCAAATCACCCCCCCAACCCAGCCCAACCCACCTCCTGGACTCTTGGGCCTTCCCGCTCTGTCACTCCAATGTGGCCAGACTCCCCAGCTCTGACCCTGCTCACTTGGGTCCCCTATCACTCGCATGGGGAGGACAGACTACCATGGGATCTGAGAGCCAGGGATGTGAGGTCTCAGCCTCCCTCTAATCCTCACGCCTGCCCCCCGCCAGCCCAGGACCTCGGGGATGTCACGGACCTTGTGTGCCTGCCTTCCCTTCTGTGAAACGAGGCCAGTGCAATCCCTCCACTAGAGGCTCCCTGTGCAGATTCTCTGTGATGCCTCAGGAGCAAAGCCTTTTGGGCAACACGCTGCATAGCCCACCGTATGCCTCCATGTAGGCCATGGTGCTGGGCCCTCCCCATCCCGCCTCTCTCCAGCTCCTGTCAAGTGCATCACGCCCTTGAGGCTGACCAGGGATCCCTCTTTAAGTCTGCATATCTCCTCTCCCACAGCAGCCTGAGAGAGTCCAGGAGGCAGGGCCGAGCTCCCTAAGGCCACCATTGTCTGCACAAGGCTGACCTGTACCAAGTGACCCAGCCTCTCAGAACCAGGGGAGGAGGGGCCCCTGGACAGTCAGCTGCCCCCACTCCCCCCATGGCTGGAGCTCAGCCGGGGCAGAGACTGGTTTTCCTGGAGCAAGTGTCTGCTCAGGGGAGAGGCTCAGATTGCTCAGATTGGATCCACCGAGAGGAGGACCATGCCAGGCTCTCTTGCTGTGTGATGCGTTCTCCCCAACTTTTTTTTTCTTCATTTTTTAAAGTTTTATTGAGGTATAGTTGACTTACGATGTTGTGATCATTTCTGCTGTACAACGTGATTCGCTCATCCATGTACAGACATCCATTCTTTTTCAAATTCTTTCCCATATAGATTAGCACTGAATCTTTGGTACAGGTCTCTGTGCTGTACAGCAGGTCCCCGTTGGCCAGTCATTCCATAGACCAGAGTGTGCCTATGCCAGGCCCAAACCAGTTTTCCCAAAACGTAATGGCTTCAAATAATTCTGCTGTATCTTACGGTTTTGAGGTCAGGAATTCACGAAGGCTCTGATGCTTCTACAGCACGTGGCGTTGACTGTGATCACTTGATGGCACTCAGCTGGCAGATGGACTGATCCTGAAGGGTCTAGGACATCTCCCTTCACAGGTCTGGTGGCCTGGGGGGATGGGGGCAGGGCCTGGAAGGCTGGGTGCAGCAGGGACTCTCTTCAGGCTCCTATACCTGGTCTCTCCAGCACGGCTGCCTCAGGGCAGCTCCGGATTCCCAGAGGCTATTCCAGATCGAGGCAGAGGCAGCAAGACTGCTTTCAACCCGGCCTTAGAAGTCACGTAGCAGTGCTCCTATCACCTCCTCCTGGCAGCAAACACGTCACAGAGCTAGCCCAGATTCAACAGCGAGAGACAGGAACAGCAAGGGGTATAAACGCCACAGTGGAGCAAGGCGTGGGGAGGGGGGCGCCCTCTCAATACTCAACAGCCCCGTAGGGCTGGTGGCCACCCTACGGGACAGGGCAGGTCTAGAAGGAGGAGTTGGGTGGCCCTCCCTCTGCAGGCTAAGTGGCTTGGTTGCTGGTAGAAGTCTGGGCCTGTGTTTAAGATGCAAGAACTCCCTCCCCGAGGGAGTCCTGCAATACCAACGCTGAAGAGAAAGAAAGGCAAATTACCAAGAAAATAAATGCTTTATTTTTCCCTCATATCCATAGCATATTAGTAATGATACACAATCACACAGAACCTTGCCTCTCTTGACAGAAAGCATATTCTTTTTTTTTTTTTTTTTTTTTTACTTTTTGCCTTTTCTAGGGCCGCACCAGCGGCATACGGAGGTTCCCAGGCTAGGGGTCTAATCGCAGCCATGCAGCCGGCCTACACCAGAGCCACAGCAACACAGGATCCAGGCCGAATCTGTGACCTACACCACAGCTCATGGCAACGCCGGATCCTTAACCCACCAAGCAAGGCCAGGGATCGAACCTGCATCCTCACGGTTCCTAGTCAGATTCGTTAACCACTGTGCCACGATGGGAACTCCAAAGCATATTCTTTATTTGGACAAATTTTAAAAACGAAACACCCTGGCCTTGACCTGTGGCCAGCAAGCACATGACCCAGACAGGACATGACCAAATACATCTTTTCAGGTAAAAAGGGAGTGCTGGGGTTACCCAGGGATGCCCCTCCCGGGGGCTGGGGGCCCAGAGAGCCATAGAAAACAAGAGCTAAAGAGACTGCAGCCATCTGGATCAGCGCCTTGATTTACAGACCTCTGGGCACCTTCTGCATTCAGGGCTGAGCATGTGAATATGGGCATAAGAGGGGGTGGTTAAAGCCTGAAGGAAAAAAAGCCCAAGGAGAAGTGGAAGCTGAAGGAAACAGGAGGAGATACTGAAGAAACACCTTATCCTCTGCCTCCTGCTGGTGTCAAATTAAGAAATGATCTGAGATTTTTAAAACAATGGGATTCTGGGGCACAGTTTTTAAAACCCACACAAACACAAACAAAAAATTCTTGCTAGAGACTCTTTAAAAAAATAAGTCTAGGAGTTCTCGGTGTGGCTCAGTGGGTTAAAAACCCGACCAGTATCCATGAGGATGCAGGTTTGATCCCTGGCCTTGTTCAGTAGGTTAAGGATCTGACGTGTAGGTCACAGACAGCTCAGATGTAGGTCGGCAGCTGCAGCTCAGAATCGCCCCCTCGCCTGGGAACCTGCATATGCTACAGGTGTGGCCCCTAAAAAAAAAGGTCTACAACTTTACAGCAAAAGTTTAGAGGTCAGTCCTGCGGGAACAGGGGATGGGGCTTGTTAATGGCGCATGGCTCTTTCCAGTCTTAGGAACCTCCAGTTGCTCAATGATGTTCGGAAAAGATACATAACATGACATTTGAACAGATGCCACTTTCCGTAAACAGAGAACTGGTCTCAGTTGTACAGACAGGGTTTTGTGGGAACAAAAGAACAAGGAAAATTTTAAACCCAGATTTTCTGTTTGATCCTCAGGAGAACGTGAGACATCTCAGACTAGGGAAAAAAGCAAAGTGACATGTAGAAAGGTCATTCTGAACATTTTTACCTTAAATGACAAGGAGAGACCAGGAAAAGACAAGGAAATGAATTTAAGATACTCAAAGTCCAAATATACGGATCCATTCATTTTCTGCTTCTTTTTTCAACAACTTGAGAAAACCTGCAGGAAGAATGGCCTGACTGAGCTGACCTTCGTCTTCAGAGGGCTGAGAATGGACAAGCCTTGTTCCCCAGATGCTGGAGAAGGTCCTTCATCACCCATACGGGTGTCCAACATGGTGGGGCCTGGGGCCTCCCTGCACAAGACTCCTTGGACCTCATTACCTTCTACGTCTCAAAATGACCAAAACCGACACCTGCAGAGTAGTAAGGTATTCAGAAAACTTATTATAAGCAGGGCCATTTGGAGCTAAACATTCTTTTCTTAAACCTCCACTGCGGGTTCAGAACAAATGACCATTTCGTGCCAATTCATTTCTCTTGACTCCCATCAAGGCGAAGTGTAGAGTTTTGATCCAATTTTTAATCTGGCCTGAAAAAACATATTTCAGTGTTCCATGATTTGAAACCTCCTCTGAGACAGCAGGGGATTGAGTGGATTATGACTGTACATATGTGTATGTTTACATATTTGTGTCTGTTTCATTCATCAGAACTTACTAATCCTATTCCCTCTGGCAATCATGAGTACCAAGTCAACCTCATGGTAGGCAAAAAAGGGTGTGCACAATCCGACCCAACACACAACCACAAAACGGCTCCAGCACTCACTCAGGAGAAACAGTCCATGCCAACATCTTACTTGGCCCAGAACTCCCATTTACGCCCATTTACCCCCACCCCCGCTACCCCCCAGTGGAAGCCCCCTTGAGGAATTCTCTCTGTACCCCTAAGGGGGTGAGTGTGGGGGTTCTAGCCAAGCCAGCATGACAGCAAGAAAAGGACGGCCCCAGAGGAGTCTCCAAGGACATAAAGTCCCAAACCAAAACCCAAAATGCAACACAATACCTTTGGGCTCACTACCAGGTAGCTTGTTGGGCGAAGGCCTGGCCAGTAATCGGGGTGGGTGGGGCCATCCCCAGGCGGGCGAAAGCCTGCATCTGTTTCTGCACAACTGGGAGCAGCAAGGGCAGCAGGACTGGGGGAGCCTCTCAACACAGTCCAGTCTCTGCAGTAGCCCAGAGACGCCCAGAAAGAGTTCTTGACGCAGTGAGCAGCAGGGCCTCACCGTCCTTGCTTTTCTTCTTTCTACTGCCCCGATGGGGCACTCCGAAGCCCAGGGCTGTGTCCTCCAGCTGCAGCCGAGGAGTCCTCTTCCGTGTTCAGGAGCCTCTCTGCTCTGAAAACACCAGCAAGGCCTCTCCAAGTCCACCCAGCAGGAGGCTGCAAGAAACAGCAAGGGGTCAGCTTTCTCCCTTCCTGGAGCCTCCATGGATGCACTGAGTTGCCTGGCATCCACTTACCACAAGGGCCAGCGATGCCCATCATCCTTGCCACTGAGCTGCTTGCCACACACACATACCCTGCCCCATCTGGAGATCAGGCCCAGGGACCACCCAGTCGTCCCCTGCAAACTTCAGCTCTGTAGGGGGAGGGCAGTGGGCTGCAAGGTGGGTTGTGATTCCTCCCCTCTGGGAAGAAGGTAACGTGTCCCAACCATCCTGACCAGGTGACGGTGACTGCCCCTCAGGTAATGCTCTCTGGCAGAAATATAGGAAGGCTTCCCACAGAGCTACCTGGTGCTTTTTGCTATAGAGGGGTGACAGATTTAAAATCAGGCAGGTCTCCATAATCTTAAAATTAGTAAGCTGGAGATCTCTGAATCCTTTTATTTAGACCAACAGAACATTTAAAGACAAAATATAAATGGGGAGTGAATTTCCCACCAGAGCCATAAGAAATATGGTCAGTGATTTGAAAAATGAAAAAAATAGCAGGAGAACGGAAGACTGAGAAAACGAAGAGGTGGATGTTTTGACATGCCTGAAATGTAGCATATCCAAAGGTCCGCACATTTGCTATTTTAAACTTCTCAGTACACAACCTAGTGTCTGTCTGAATTAGTGTCATTCTTATCAAAAACTTTTTTAGGGTCTTTTTTTTTTTTAGGGCCACACCCACGACATATGGAGGTTCCCAGGCTAGGGGTCGAATCAGAGCTACAGCTCTCAGCCTACGCCAAAGCCGCAGCAATGCCAGATCCAAGCCACATCTGCGACTTACACCACAGCTCACGGCAACATTCGCATCCTTACCCCACTGAGCGAGGTCAGGGATTGAACCTGCATCCTCATGGATGCTAGTCAGATTTGCTTCCACTGAGCCATGACAGAAACTCCTCAAAAGCATTTTTAGGGAGTTCCCGTCGTGGCGCAGTGGTTAACGAATCCGACTAGGAACCATGAGGTTGTGGGTTTGGTCCCTGCCCTTGCTCAGTGGGTTAACGATCCGGCGTTGCCGTGAGCTGTGGTGTAGGTTGCAGACGCGGCTCGGATCCTGCGTTGCTGTGGCTCTGGCGTAGGCTGGCGGCCACAGCTCCGATTCAACCCCTAGCCTGGGAACCTCCATATGCCGCGGGAGCGGCCCAAGAAATAGCAAAAAGACAAAAAAAAAAAAAAAAAGGCATTTTTAAGGCCTGGTCTGGGCCATGAGCAAGGGATTGTGCTGCAGGTCCCCAATGATGAAATGCTTTCATTTAAAGATGCCAACAGCCCTCTCAATTCCACCTTCTTCTTCCTTTTCTCTCCCATTTATGCACCCAGGAGCCCACTGCTCCAATACACCCACACACGATACACATTTTTAGGCTATGGCGCCTCCATATTTCTAACATATATCTGGAGGTACCAAATGTATGAAACACACATTGGCTGTGCATATCCTATTCCCAGAGAAAAATGTCACCTCTGTGGGTGACTCAGACATAAAGATAACTTGTACCGTGGACTGCTTCCAGTATGGGAGCGAACTGACTACATGTGAGAACAGAAAAACAATACGCAATCACTTGTGATGGAACATGATGGAGGATAATGTGAGGAAAAATAATGTATATATATGTATAACTGGGTCACTTTGCTGTACAGCAGAAATTGACAGAACACTGTAAATCAACTATAATAATAAAAAAAAAATTTGGAGTTCCCATTGTGGCACACCAGAAACGAATGCAACTAGGAACCATGAGGTTGTGGGTTCAATCCCTGGCCTCGATCAGTGGGTTAAGGATCCAGCATTCCATGAGCTGTGGTATAGGTCTCAGACATAGCTTGGATCTGGCACTGCTGTGGCTGTGGCATAGGCTAAGAGCTGTAGCTCTGATTCGACCCCTAGCCTGGGAACCTCCATATGCTGCAGGTATGGCCCTAAAAAAAAGGCAAAAAAAAAAAATTTTTTTTTTGAAGTTTAGAAAATTGGGGAAAAAAAAAAGAAAAAAAGAAAAACAATAAGCAGAGTTCAAATTGCACTTCGGTGTTTTTAGCTAGGCAGAACTGGGCGTGTTGCTTTCCTCAGCTGTCCCTGGGGAGACAGTCTCATCTCACAGTCTCTGTGAGGCTTAAAGGACGTACTTGAAGCAACTGACCCCTGTGTGTGGCCTATAATGGACAAGCAATAAAATACTATCCTTTCCTCATCCACTACTGGCCCAGGGCAGCGATCCCTTCCTCGGCGGCCCTCGCAGCTGGCTGGCTTTCCCAGCTCTGCTTGAAAACTTCCTGTGAAGCACACATCCTGCTCTGCAAAGCTAGCTGTAGCTGTGGGATGTGGGCAAGCCGCTGCGGGCATCTTATTCGTGGCGGGTCCCTGGCACGTGGTTCCTCCTGCAACAGGAAGTCCTGCCTCATACTGACCCCACAGCAGCTTCCTATAACCTCACCAATGAGACCACGTTCTGCTTTTCAGAGCCACAGAGAACAAGTCCACGCCCGCCCCCCATCACCACCTGTCAACCCCGGAGAGTGGAAAAATGCCCTGAACCCCACCATCTCCTCTCTCAGATGATGTCAGGCCTCTTCCTGGGTGGAGGCAGAGAGAGGCACTAGTCAAGCAGCCAGACACTGGGATGTGGGCAGGAAGGATGACACCCCCCCTCCGCCCCCACCAGCCTGCTAAAAACCAGGGAGGAGAGGAGAGGGGTACGAGGGAGACATCTGCCTGATAACTTAAGCTCCAAGCTGGAACATACATTCCTCTTTCCTACAGGAGAATTATCAGTAGTAACTGGAGTTCCTGTCGTGACTCAGCAGGTTAAGAACTCGACAGAGTGTCCATGAGGATGCAAGTTCGATCCCTGGCCTTGCTCAGTGTGTTAAGGATCTGGCATTGCCCCAAGCTGCGGCGTAGGTCACAGATATAGCTCCGACCCCTCGTTGCTGTGGCTGTGGCGTATGCTGGCAGCTGCAGCTCCAATTCGACCACTAGCCTGGGAACTTCCATATGCTGCGGGTGCAGCCTCAAAAAGAAAAAGAAACAGTGGCAATAAGCCGCTGGATTCTAACCCACACGGAACTCATAAGAATGTAACTGAGGTTCATGCTGACGTTAGGAACCAAATACATTTCTGAGGACTTTCCTAGGGTTATAATCATCATTTTATAGGACTGTTTCTGGGAGGCACTGGGGTCCAAGTTCCAAAAGACCACATTATGAAACATGACCCTTCTGTGCTTATCCCCGGTCTAGCTCAGGGACACAGATGCTGGCGGGTCCTACGGCCTCTTCTCTTTGGATGAAGAGGGAACTGGGAAGAGGAAGCCATTCGTTTCGTTCACAGGCTCCCCCTGAAGACCCAGCTTTCCCTTCTAAGCCAATCTGCTGTTTCCTTGCACATCCCTTAAGGAATGCACACACCATCTTCTTAAACCCCTGGCAAGCGCAGTCATCGTGACCTGATACAAGATCTGTACAAAACGTTGGCTTTGGAAGAGTTTTAGTTCTGCAGTGTAGCCGAGGGCTTGGTCACTCCATTAATCCTCCTTAATCAGCCAGGGAGAAGAACAAGGTATAAACTGGCTCTTTGCCACCCTCACTCCCACAGCCTTAGAACAATGCTGAGCCATAATAACCTTGCATTTTCATCCCTTTGGCTTAGTGATTTAATGAAACACCAAGCGGCTTAGGGAATGCTGACATGAAAACAAACCTGGTTCCGTTTACTCTTAAGAGAGTCAGGGAGGTGAGCTTTGATGCTGTTTTCTAAACAGCGGGAGACACTGACATGGGGTGCAGGAATCTTAATAGCATTACAACTGTTTAAGGCAGAGCTTTCCTGAACTGTTTGCAAATCTTGTAATCCCCATCATTCCTGAAATGAACAAACTTCACGTAACTAAGACATAAACATCAGATTGCAGAGTGGAGCCAGCCAGAAATAGTCATCGCTCGCTTCTCTTCCAGGGGGTTATTTTCAGCACCTCTCCTGCTCTTTTCTCTCAACAAGAGCCAAAGGCCCCATCTCAATTTATTATTGTGATGACTCAATGAATTCCTATGGAACCCACCAGATGGACGGCAGAAACTGTATCCTTTTCCCGGCCTAGCACTTAACTCAACACCCAATAAATATTTGCTCAGTGAGTGATGGAATTCTTATACCTGCTCCCTCTTGTCCCATCTAGATTCCAAACTATTTTTGTTTTTCTCTCTTTTCCTCACCAAAACTAATGTACCATTCCCTTGGGGACTTGAGTGACACTTCAAAATCTGATCAATTACTCTGTGCTGAAAGGTAATGAGCATAGTTATTGAGAAGGTCCTTCTCAGCATTTCAAAGAGGAGGTTTCCCATTTTTAATTCAAATGGAAAACTGATAAGACGAGGTGGTTGTAAATGCATTTCAGGGTGTGTTGGGCGGAAGTTCTTTCCTCACCCCTATATTCACTCTTTCCACAAAAAGACTTGGGCAGTGTCTGAGCAGTCCTCTAAAAGTTAAAGGCAGAGACACCTTTATTCAGAGATGATTTAAGATCATTTTCTAAAGGCTCTCAGTGTTAGTGAGGCTTGGGCTAGGATCAAACGCAAGTGATGCTCATGCGTGTACCCCAGGATCAAGGGCAGGCTCAGTGAATGATGGACAAAGGCGAGAAGCTGATCTCGAAATCCTACAAACAAAGAGGTCATGTTTTGGTTATTCCTGTCTCTCCTTGTACCTCAACTATCCCACAGAGAAGAGTGACTCTCCTCTTCTAAAGAGGATTCAAAGAGGAAGCCCTCACAACCAATTCTTCTCAACCGGAACACTGCCCACAGTTTAGGATTTTTGTTTGTTTGTTTTCCATGTGTTGAATCCTCTTTGCTGAAATTTTGGAATAGAGGTAATTCATCTGGATATACACCTTAATTGATTAAAAAATGAATAACTATTAATCTGGATACTGAAATTACTGGACGTGCAACAGATATTCAAATCCTGGGCTTTGATCATTAAAAACAAGAGAATTAGCTGGACAAGAGCAGTTGCATTTAATTAAAGGCTTTACAAGTTGACCAATGTTGGGGGCTTAGGTTTATCACTTTTCTCAGGTACAGGATTTAGAAGGCTGGCACCTGTTGATTCAGCAAGCATTTAGTGCCAGGCAGTGACATGAAGGTGAATGAAACAGCCCCTTCCTGGGGAGCTCCAGAGGCAGGTAGGTGGGGAGAGTGCACCTGTCATGCCCTGTGGTACATGCTGATGGCTGGTACACAGAACGGGTAGGAGGGGCTGCTGAGGATTTGACCTTGGAGCTGATCCAAATCTCTAATGAGGAGATAAGCCAGTTCCTTAAGAGCTTGATGAAATTTCAAATGGCATTTTCTCCACTAACCATCACAAACCTTTAGATCCGTAAATTCCCAACTGGGGTGATTCTGCCCCCAAAGGGAGCCTGGACCATGTCTGGAGACATTTTGGGTTGTTACAACTGAGAGGAGGCTACAGGCATCTAGTGAGGTGAGGCTCAGGTTTGCTGCTTAAAATCCTACCAGGCACAGGACAGCCCCTCACCACAGAGAATTATCAGACCCCAAACATCAACAGTGCTGAAGGTGAAAACCCTACTTTAGATGATGAGCTATTTTGCGCATCTAAGCTATTGCCCATCCAAGAAGGTGGACAATGACTTGTGCCCTCCTAGATGGTGACCTTGCTGGGGTCTTGGACTGTGCCTGTTGCCTCAGAGCTCAGCAAGCATTTCTTGTACAGTGAATGAACACACAAGCAAAGGGAGGCAAGGACGTTGGCTGACACAGGGTCCCCCAGCCTCAGCCAGCCTGCAGTGGCAGCAGCCGTGCTGACTCGAGCCATGCCCACGTGAAGGGGCAGCCTTTTCCACCCCAGCAGCTTCTGCCATGTGGAAGTGCAGGCCCAGCTTAATAGCTGTTTCATATTTTTTCTTTTTTCCATTATAGAGCCGCACCTGCAGCATCTGGAAGTTCCCAGGCTAGCAGTCGAACCAGGGCTGTTAGCAGCCAGCCTATACCACAGCCAGGCCATGCCAGATCCAAGCCACATCTGTGACCTAAGCTGCAGCTTGTGGCAATGCCATATCCTGAACCCACTGAGCAAGGCCAGGGATCAAACCCACATCTTCAGTGGATTAGTCAGGTTCTTAATCCACTGAGCCACAATGGGAACTCCCATATTTTCAAAGAATCTGGAAATCTGGACTTTTAAGGGGAAATCACCTGAGTTCTCAATGTTGACTAATTTGAAATTTGAAAATCAAAAAAGAAGAAACAATAACACTACAGGCAAACACAGTAGGTCCAAACAGAACAGGCCTGCAGCCCTGCCTTTTGTGACTTCTGATCAGTTTCAGCCCCCTCTGGACAGAGACCAGCCACGGATCCCTGCCCAGGATCTGAGAGCTGGTTCTCCAGTTGTAGCTTGAGCACACCCAGCATGTGGACAATGCAGACCAGCTCTGTGCAAAAGACAGGAAATCTGAAACACAGTCCGACACTCCTCTTCGGGTGGTTCACTTTGCGGTTGGAAAATTCTTTGAGGCTGAAAACACACCACCCTTAAACTCAAAAGTTCTCAAAAATCAGGAAATTCCAAAGTCAAGGTCCCTTTTGCAATAATCACACATGCTGTTTCCTTGATTTGGGTACACGCAGCCCTTCTTTCCATCTTGTTCAGGGCATACCATGAAGTTCACAGGATGTGGCACAGCCTGGAGACACAGCCTCGCACGGACAGCTGCTGTGACCTTCAGACCAGTCACATCCTCCATGCTGGAGAGCATCTCATGCCTATTTCTACACTCAGGTCAACACCTGGGGTTTGCTTCTTTGTTTGTTTTTAGTTTCCTCTAAATTATGTACAATTTCAACCTTATTGATGAGGTTTATTTGTAAGAAAGAAAAATACTGTCAAGAACTGAGTTGAGGAGTTCCTGCCATGGCACAGTGGAATCTGACTGCAGTGGGTTGGGTCGCTACAGAGGTGCCAGTTTGATCTCTGGCCCAGTGCAGTGGGTTAAAGGATCTGGTATTGCCACAACTACGGCTTGGACTCAATCCCTGGCCCAGGAACTTCCATATGCCAACGGAGCAGCCATTAAAAAAAACAAACAAACAAACAAACAAAAAAACGAGGCATTCCCATTGTGGCTCCACAGAAGTGAACCCAACTAGTATCCATGAGGATACAGGTTCAATCCCTGGTCTCGCTCAGTGGATTAAGGATCCAGCATTGCCATGAGTTATGGCGTAGGTCACAGACGTGGCTCTGATCTGGCATTGCTGTGGCTGTGGTGTGGGCCGGCAGCTGTAGCTCCAATTTGACCCCTAGCCTGGGAACTTCCATGTGCCACAAGTGTGCCACTAAAAAGCAAAAAATAAAAATAAAAAAAATAATTGAGATGATCACTATGAAGGTAAGATACAGACATTTGGGGAGAGTCTCAAGGCTGCACCAAAATATCTTGATGGTTGGGTTTGGAAGGTCAGCCTGCCCACCATTTGTGCCCTGCCTTCCCAGAAGGACAGGTGCAATGGAAGAAGGAGGGGGGAGAACTAGCACCTGCCCATATCCCCAGCTCCAGTTCCAAATCATTAAGTCTCACCATTAGCATCTCCCGCTCCTCCATCCTTCCCTGCCTTCCTGGGGCCGGAGGGACCAAATCCTCTTCCACCCACAGCCTAGCTAAGCCTCTCCCTTCTGCATAAGGTCTAGTTTCAAGCCAATTCCCAGGGCCTCCTGCTCACCCCAGCCTCTCTCTCCCCTCATCTTCACCTCCATTGTGCAAACAGTTACTATCCTATCGAACAAATTATGATTTCTCGTTCTGAAAACTCCTTGAGGCCCTGGATAATGTCTTATGCTTCTTAATGACTTCCCTATGCTTTGCATACAGCAGTCACTCAAATATTTTTAGTTGACTCATAGAATTATAGCTTACACTATTAGAAACCTGCGGCAATGAGATCTTTTCCCTAAAAATGTTCCACTGGACATTCTTAGCTCACTGTCAGCCCCTGAACAAGAAAGAGCTATGGCAGTATCCCCGGTAAGGATCCTTCTACTGCTGCTGAATCAACTGGATTCTCTTTATAAAAGATCAGACTAGTGGGAAGAGAAACATGTGGCCAATTTGTCTTCATCTCCCTATGACACATTCTACTCACACATTATCTACACTGATGGTAGGTCCTCAGCGTTTCCTCATACATTTCTAAGGCAGTGTGTGGAGTTTATGGGATCTTGGATACACACAGACCTGTGTATGAATCCTGGGCCAGTTACCAAGTAGCTCTAAAATCTTGGGACCATCAATTAAATGTCTCTGAATTTCGCTTCCTCCTCTTTAAAATGGGGCTAACTTGGAGGGTTGTTGTGAAAGTCAATGCGATAATACTAATATGAATATGTTTGAAATATAGTAGCTGCTCAATAAATGGTTGGATGAAACAGAGGAACTGGGAGGAGGAAAGAAAAGAGGAGAGTGTAGGAGTATTTCTCAATTTTTCTTTTTCTTCCATTTTTCTTCTTGGAGCAAGAAATGCCCTCATTAGGTGCTCCTGAGAGAGGCTGAAAATCGCATTCACTGAACCCTTCAAGCAAAAAGATTCATTTCTGTCAGTCTGGATGGTTTAGATTTGGACCTGCCCCTCTAGCAAGGAAATGAGCCAACAATAGACATTCTAGGAGCAACGACTTTTCACTTGTATCCAAGAGATTTTCCTGGCACATATTAGGACCCAGGAAATATATGTTGAACAAAGCCCTTCCGGCCCAAAGTCACCTCTTGGACTTCTTCAGCATGGTACTGCCCAGAGCCTGTCCTATCCTCTCGTTTATCCTGCAAGAACCTCATACTGATTGATGTTAAAAATTACACCTTTGTGTGTGTGTGTGTGTGTGTGTGTGTGTGTGTGTGTGTGCGTGTGTGTGTGTGGCTATGACAGCACCGGGGGACTATTCTGGGAGAGGGGAGCCTGGCCACATGGGCACCAGGGCCGGCCCCCACCAACACAGCACTGCAGTTTTTGAGCAAACAGGTGACAATTCTGCAGGTCTCATGTGCAAACAAAGGCAAAAATTGGGGTTGGGGGGAGTCAACCCTTAGGATTACCCTCATCCCAAGCATGAGGAAAAAATACTGATTTTCTACAACTATGCCTTATTTGAGCAAAGATGGGCAATAACATGCTTTTCTTACCATGATGCTGGTAACAACCTATAAAAACCTATTCCAAAACTTGTCTGTGTTTCAATTCTGGAGTGCCATTCCGGGGGCAGGGGGCTGGCAGGGAAGGCCTGCCAAACAATATATCCAAACTGGCATGGAAGTAAGCATTATCTTTAAGTGGCCCTAGGCTTGGTTTTAATTAATTAATTTATTTTTCCTTTTTATGGCCACACCTGCAGCATATGGAAGTTCCTGAGCTAAGGGTCAAATCAGAACTGAAGCTGCCAGCCTACCCCACAGCCACAGCAATGCCAGATCTTTAATCCACTGATCAAGGCCAGGGCTCGAACCTGCATCTTCACAGACACCGGTCAGGTTCTTAACCCACTGAGCCACAATGGGAACGCCTTTGTTTTGAAAACAGAGGTTAGGAGACCAGTACGTAGCAACAGCAACTATGAACTAGTCTCCATCATGTGCTGCGTGAGTGACTTAGGCCAGGCAGTAGGAGCCGTGGTCACAGGGGAGGGACACTGTGTGTCACCAGGCCAGCAGCCTGCAGGCCAGGTGAAGACTTGGCAAGGACTAACCCCTTCTCGCGTGGCTGAGAGGCTCATCTTGCTCGACAAGCACCACTCGGTGTGGTTTCCCTCTGCAGACGATGGAGCCCACCTCACTCGGCAAGGCCAACCCAGACCAAGAGTCTACTGTTCTCAACATTGAACCACACTGGTATGACTTATGGCAAGTGGAGAGAGTGGAAACAAAGGAGAGCCAACCTTAACTTTTCACTCCATGCGTTTCTGTCCTGTCCTGAATGTCTCACCAATAGCATGCACTACGATATAATCCTAAAATACCTAAGTATGTACCCTCAAACAAAGTGTACCCACTGATAAGGGGAGCGACAGCAGCCTTAACAGTTTATTATTATTATTATAATTATTATTATTTGTCTTTTTGCCTTTTCTAGGGCCACTCCCGCGGCATATGGAGGTTCCCAGGCTAGGGATCTAATCAGAGCTGTAGCCACTGGCCTAGGCCAGAGCCACAGCAAGGCGGGAGCTGAGCTGCATCTTCGACCTACACCACAGCTCATGGCAATGCCGGATCCCTAACCCACCGAACAAAGGCAGGGATTAAACCCAAAACCTCATGGTTCCTAGTGGGACTCGTTAACCACTGCGCCACAACGGGAACTCCAAACAGTTTAAACTCACCGTCTCTCCCCACCTTGCCTTCGCCTTCCCTGAAGATGATGACCACAACCCCTGGTGATGATCACATCAGTCGGCTGGAATATTAGCAAGCCGGAGCAGGTGGAAGTCTGAACGTGGTCAGCTCGCCGATGGGCGGAATCTGTATGGGGAGTTCAGGGGCAAAATCCTATCTTCCACACAGCAGATCGAGGAATGCTTTGCTCAAAATCCTCTGCTCACTTCCCTTCTTCACTCAGGATAAAGCCGCACCCTCACAATGGCCTTTAAGACCCCGCAGGGCCAGCCACCAACTCTCTCTCCAGCGTCACCTCCTATTAGTCTCCCCTATCAACCTGCTCCGGCCACACTGCTCCCTGAGCAGCCCAAACATATGCCCACCTCAGGGCCTTTGCACTTGCTCTTCTCCTTGAAGTCCCCAGGGCTCACCCACCCAATTTCCTTCAGGTCTCTGCTCAAATATAGGAGGGAGAGGCAGTGCTGTATTTGAGCAAATGGCTGAGGGCATTCTAAACAAGGAGGGATGTGGAGCTGGCTTACGAGAAAATGAACTGAAGTATCAAAGGGGAAAAACACAAACATAGTTACAGTTATAGCTACAGTTACATGCACATATAATTGATGGTTCACCAGTAGTGGCTACTGCTGTGTGGGTGAGTGGCTGAAAGGTGTCCTGGTGAGGCTCTGTTTCCTGCTCTGGGTGCTGCCTGTAGTAGGTATGGGATATTCAGTTTGTGAAAACATTCATGATATATGCATTCTTCTGAATGTATATTCATATGTCCCTAAAATATATACCCCAAACGCACAACCTTTCTTCAACTTTTGAGAGCAGATATCAGTATCCCAAGGAAATCCAAACAACTAATTTGCTTCTTCTCTCTTTGCAAAAAAGACTTACCATCCCACGGTGCCCCTGGTCAGGATGGTATCAAACAGCAATATCGATAAAGCAGCCGTGATCACCTGCAGAAATAATGTCAACAAAAGGTCAGCAGAGCAGCAGGAGCTCGGTAACCTTCTCTAAAGCCATTTTTCACAAGCTCAGTTGGCGCTAATTCAGATCCCAGACATCAGACGTCTCCCCACTTTTGTATCTTTTTCCCCACACACTTCCTAGCCTCCTGAACTTAGCAGAAAATGCTAAGTCCTAGCCTATTTTGAGGTGAGAATCTTTGAAGAGACATTTAACTTCTGAACTCTCCAAAAGAGGAGTCACAGAGCCAGCATCTCAGTCATCTCTCCAGGGCAGGGGCACAGCAAGAAGCCCTGTTTCCATCTTGTCTCAGCTGCACAAAAACCATCCCCAAGGTCAGAAGTACTCATTCACCTGTTCCCAGATACGCCAGCTAAAAACCTAGCCCTCAACCTGCCTTTGCCTACAGCACCATCTCTCGCTCTGTCAAACGCCCCTGTCTTGCTGGCTCATGACATACAGTCCTGGAAACCAGGTGTATCCTAAGGGAGGGGCCAATGAAATTATTTTTTATTTTTTATTTTACTTTTTTTATTTTTTGCTTTTTCAGGGCTACACCCGCGGCATATGGAAGTTTCCAGGCTAGGGATCGAATTGGAGCTACAGCTGCTGGCCTGTGCCACAGTCACAGCAACTCCAGATCCAAGCCTCATCGGTGACCTATACCACAGCTCTTGGCAATGCTGGATCCTCAACCAACTGAGCAGGGCCAGGGATCGAGCCCACGTCCTCATGGATACTAGTTGGGTTTGTTACTGCCAAGCCACAACGGGAACTCTGAAATCATTAATTAATTGTTTGCGAAATAATCTAGAGGCCAAAGGAGAGGGAAGAGGTTACCCCCCATGTCTCGGAGCTAGAAATTACAGAAAAGTCTCTTGAGAATGGCAGGAACAGGACTCAGACTCCTGAGCAGCCTCTAAACAGTCGGCACAAAGAGTGATTATGAACCAAAGACCCAATGTTGGCAATGCTTGGAATGTCTGTTCAGGAAAGATGTTTTTTTCCAGAACCCTGCATTCCAGAACGCACAACAGCTTCCACCAGGAAGGTCACCCCAAGGACTTGCTTCCTTGCCATGAGAAGAGAGCAGCAACTGACTCAGGATGGGTCACTCAGGCTGGATGCCCGTGGAGATGTCAATGGCCATTTCTCTCATGGGGACGTCATATCCTGCCTTGGAGTCCTCTTCAGGTCCCAAGCTCAGAACAAGGCAGCAAGCAGATGTTCAGTATGTGGAATGAATCTCATCTTCATTCATTTGCCATCTCAGAAACAAACAAACAAAAGTCTGGAAATATAAACCAGGAACCTTTGGTCTGAACACTCTGTGAGATCTTAGAACCATTGTAGCAGTTTATTCATTTGAAGTCACTTTCTGTTCGCTTCCCTTTTTTGATGCGCCACAACAAAAACCCTGACAACAAAAAAAAGGACCTGTGGTGTCTTCGGGAACAAAAAAGAAGTGAGAGCAGGGTCAAAGAGACAATTGCACAGTTGAACACGAAGGATGAGAGGAAACGGATTTCTCAAAGGGAAAACTCAGTGGTGGCTTTTATCTTAAAAAGCAGCTCTTCTTCCCAACCTCCTTTCTCCTTGTTTGACATCCTACGTAGGACTTATGCATCTATGGTCATAAATGAAGTGGGCCTAAAATTCTATTATCTTGCAAAGCAACTGTCTGATCCGGGAGACAAGGTTATACAAACCACATGAATTCATTCATCAGTTTCACTGCCTCTTTTCCTACAAAGGATAAAGACGGCCCTTACTGTGGTCTTCACTCTGGTCTGACCACAAGGCGGGATCCAAGCCACATCTGCGACCTACACCACAGATCATGGCAATGCAGGATCCTTAACCCACTGAGCGAGGCCAGGGATGGAACCTGCATTCTCATGGATATTAGTCGGGTTCATTACCACTGAGCTACAACGGGAACTCCATTTCTTGCATTTTGTTTCCCCCCTTTCTTTTTCTGGTCTGAACCCAAATTACTCTCATTAATTCCTCTTTACTTTTGCAACTTCTTGGGTATTTCCTGGGGTGGTGCCAACAGAGATTTCTTTCTTGGAATTGCTCAAAGGCCTTCATTCTGCTAATGGAGGTTGGTGATGACAGCTTGGCGTTAATGGAACTCGCAACATTTCTGAAGCCCTCTTTAACCCTTCACCATTGTCCTCATCTCCTTTGCCCTTTTGGACCAGCTCTCCTCTTTCTTTCCAACTTTATTGGCGAATACTTGACAAACGTAACTGTATATATTTCAAGTGTACAACAGGATGATTTGATACACATGTACAGCCATGGTCTTCTCTGACTGGCTTCTCCGATGGCCTCTCTTCTATGACTTTCAGGCTCATCCGGGGAGCCGTCACCTCCCCCATGCACTATAACAGTCACAGCCGAGGACTTGTGCCACTGTGCCTCTGCGGGTTTCTTCGGCTTCGAAGACATCTTGTGTGCCCTGAGATAGACAGCGGGCCTGCTTATTCCAATTACTGCACCTTTTGCCAAGACAAACACCTCTGGAAAATGTCAAACCAGCCCCGACTTGAAAAATAAGGTTGGGTTGGTAGTCAGACCGGTGCCTTTCCACCTGCTGCTTCCTGGAGACGCCTGCGCGATCCCTGCTTTCTCCTGGGCTCCTCTTTCAAACGTCTCTGAAGTTTTCTCTCTCAACGAGCAAATTCGCCGCTAGCTGAGACACTCAGTGAAACTTCACAAAGAAGTTCGTCTTATTTCTGTAGGGAATTTATTTATTTATTTATTTATTCGTCTTTTTAGGGCCACACCTGCAGCCTATGGACGTTTCCAGGCTAGGGGTCTAATCAGAGCTGCAGCTGCCGGTCTACACCACAGCCATAGTAATGCTAGATCCAAGCTACATCTGTGACTGACACCACAGCTCATGGCAATGCTGGATCCTTAACCTCACTGGGCCAGATCAGGGATTGAACTCCCATCCTTGTGGATACTAGTCAGGTTCGTTTCCACTGAGCCACAATGGGAACTCCCTGTGTAGCGAATTTATAGTGGACTTACACGTTCCGGAGAGCTACTGAAGAGTTAGATCAATCACTTTTTAACCTATTTCCAAAAGAGGCCTCAGTTCCTTAGGCTTCTCTGCTTTCTTCCAGCACTGGCCCCAGCAGTCAGCTCTCTTTTTGGAAACACTTCCCCCACGCTCCACCCCCACCCTCAACCCCACCCCTGTGTGTGTGCGCGCATGACACAGTCACCAAAGTTCTACCACTTCACAAGTCACTGTATAAAGTGGACAAGTAGCAGCCAACAATGCTTCACTGAGGGACAGACACTGGGCAGGTGGGCAACCTGACTTACCCACTAAGTGACATCCACCCACACATCCACCTCACCATGTACGAGCTTCAAATTCATGCCTTGTCCAAATGACAGATTTCCATATGCCATGGGCCACCAAGGCTACTCAAGAACACTGGAAAGTATGAATGATAAATCTGTTTGTGCCAACAGTCCACTCCACTTCTTTTTTTTTCTTTTTAGGGCCACACCCATGGCATATGGAAGTTCCCAGGGAGGGGTAGAATTGGAGCCGTAGCCGCTGGCCTGCACCACAGCCACAGAAATGCCAGACCCAAGCCACATCTTCGACCTACACCAAAGCTCACAGCAACGCTAGATCCTTAACCCACTGAATGATGCCAGGAATTGAAGCTGCATCCTCACAAATAATAGATTCTTAACCCTCTTGACCCACAATGGGAATGTTGGGAGTCAGTGTTATTAGGTATAGAGTTTGAGGTTGATGAAAAAATTCTGGACATGGAGTTCCTGCCGTGGCCCAATGGGATTGGCAGCATCTTGGAATCGAGGACGTAGGCTCAATCCCTGGCCCAGCACAGTGGGTTAAGGATCTGGCGCTGCCAAAGCTGCAGGTTAGGCTGCAACTGCAGCTCGGATCTGATCCCCGGCCTGGGAACTCCACATGCCACAGGGTGGCCAAAAAAGAAAAAACTAATTCTGGAAATGGATGTCAGTAAAAGCCTAATTATTATTATTATTATTATTATTTTTAACCTTTAAAACGGCAAAAATGTGCTCATGAGAAAGAAGACTCCAAGTTACTCTTGGGACTTGCCATTCAAGAGCGGGAAGTAGCAGCCATTTCTGCCAATTGTTGTTCTCGCTTTCAAAGAGCGTTTTTAAAAGTACAAATGTTTCCCCAAAGAAGAAAGAGCCCTGTGGTCTGAGGAATGTCTCCCTTATGCAGCACATGCAGACCTGAATGACAAACACCAGAACCTGCCACAGTCCAGGCTGCCAACAACAGCAGAACTCAATACATTGTGTCAACGGCGGGGCTTTGAACTTCCTGGCTTTGTCAACGGATGTCACAACCTCTGTGTTATTTAAACAGATTTTGGTATTTAAAGCAGATCAGGTTTGTTTTTTAAACATTCATTTCGATCCTGAGACAAATTTCCTGTTTGTTTAAGGGAAAATAAAGAGAGACGGTTGTCAGTGGGAACTTGCCAGAAAGTCATGTATTTGGGAGAGAATCGGAGAGGTAGCTTTGTTGTTTGGTACTATTTTGATGCTGCTGTTGTTGTTTAAATACATAAAACTTAAGGGAAAAGTGACCAATGGCAGCGTGTATACAGGGTCCTTTACTGTAATTGCCCCAGTTTCAGCCATGCACCTCCCACGTAAACTGGTTATAGTTTTCAAACACTGTTTCATGCCATCATCTTGCCTTTGCTCAGCAAGTTCTCTCTGCCTGGAATCATTTCACTGGCCGCCTCAAACAATTCCAACTCACCTTTTGAAAATCCACTTTTAGAAAACTTTCCCTGAGCCTGGCCTCCATCCCCATATCCGAGGGGATCAGCAGCTTCTTCCAGGGGCTTCCGTAATCACTTATCATTGTACAAGCCAAACTCTACTGAAATGGGGGTCTCCCGAACCAGGGTGTGAACTGGTCATCTTTGTATGTTCGGGGCACACAACAGAGACTTGTATATGGTTAGTGCCTGAAACATTTTATGGAAATGCTCTGGATCATCAGAGCTGGTGATATAACCCCCAAGGTCACCAGATTATTTTTAAATCTCTTCTCATATATGAAGGACAGTTGGAACCTAGACCTGAGAATGGGGAGAATTTCTTCAATCAATTACCTCGATGGGCCTCTGCAGAGAAGATCTGAGACTGGCCCTCTGGTTCCAAGACCAAAAATGTCAGGGAAGATTCTGACTGGCACCTGAACCAACTGACTGTGGCCTGGGATACAGAGTCATGGGAGAACATGGAAGCTCATCCTTGAAGTCCATGGTTGGAAAGGGGGAAGGAACGTTTCTTTGGAGGAAGGTAGGGAAAGTGCTGGGCAGACAGGACAGATGTTTCTCTACCCTTGCCATCAACACCACCTGGGAGCTTGTAGGAAATGCAGAATCCCAGCCCCCACCCCACCCCCAGGCTTAGCGAACAACATCTACCATGGAACAGACCCCCAGGTGAGATGCATGCACATACAGAGCTCTGCCCCACACCTGCCAGCTCCAGCACTGTCTCAAGAACTACTCCATCCAGGTGGTACTGTGGCATCTCCAGGCAAGGGCAGGATCCAGCTTTCTCACAGCGGCAGAGCTGGAGCTCGTGGCAGACTGTACTGGAATCCCTCTGTGCCACAGACTCATATATGAATGTTGCTAACCCAGGTGACTGTTATTCTTTCAGGTGAAAGAGGAAACCTCATGAAAACATTTACTCTGAGAGCAGGCTTTCTTTTTTTCCAGGACCAAGGAAACTATTCCAAATCCACTAGACAGAAACCACAGCTATGGCTGAGAACTCTGTGTGGGGTTTTAAAAACATTGAATTAATTTATTCAACAGCAATCCTATGATTTAATCCAGGATCAGTGTAATTATTATTATTATTCGTCTATTTAGGGCTGCACCCATGGCATATGGAATTTCGCAGGCTAGGAGTCGAATCAGAGCTGTAGCTGCCGGCCTACACCACAGCCACAGCAATGCAGGATCTGAGCTATGTTTGTGACCTACACCACAGATCATGGCAATGCTGGATCCTTAACCCACTGAGCAAGGCCAGGGATCGAACCCGAACCCTCATGGATACTAGTCAGGTTCCTTACCGCTGAGCCACGACGGGAACTCCATTAATGATAAATATTGGGCTAAGCTCTAGGCATAGCTATTAATAGCATCTGGGATCACCTCATTAAAATATACAGTGAGCCACGATTTCTATCAAAACACAGCATTTATAATAAGCACAATGGGACTGACAATACAGATGAGGAACAAAAAGAGATGAGAGTCATGTGAGGGAAGGATAAATTCTAAACCAAGAGAAACCTCGGGTGACTTTTAACAAACTCCTACATTTTAGAGAAGAAGAAATAATAGAACGTAATTAGGAAAAGCAGTGACATGAATATCTAGTTCATAGAAGGTAAGAGAAAAAGTACCCAAAATTTAAAGAGGGCAGAGAAAATGATGTGACTGACAGACTTGATTTCCAAAGTATAGGAACAGCTCATACATCTTCATAACAACAACAACAACAAAAACAAAACCCAATTTAAAAAACTGGCAGAAGACCTAAAGAGACATTTTTCCAAAGAAGACATGCAGATAGCCAACAGGTACATGACTAATTTGCTCGGCATGGCTAATTATTAGAGAAACACAAATCAAGACTACAATGAGGTACCACCTCACACTGGTCAGAATGGCCATCATTTAAAAGTCTACAAATAACAGCTGCTAGAGATGGTGTGGAGAAAAGGGAACCTTCCTACACTGGTGGGAATGTAAACTGGTAGAGCCACTATGGAAAACAATATGGAGGTTCCTTAAAAAAACTAAAAATAGAGTTGCCATTTGAGCCAGCAATCCTGCTCTGGAAACAAAACTATAATTACAAAAGAGATTTGCACCCCTATGTTCACAACAGCACTATTTGCAATAGCCAAGACATGGAAGCAACTTAAATGTCCACTGACAGATGACTAGATAAAGAAGACGTGGTATATTTTTACAATGGAATTATTACTCACCCATAAAAAAGAAGGAAATAATGCCATTTGCAGGAAAATGGATGGACCTAGAGATTCTCATACTAAGTGAAGTACGAACTTTAAAACCTATGGTGCTAACTGAATCTGGTAATTTTAAATTCTTCTTGACATTAGAATGGCAATGGTTTCTCCACACACCAAGGAAAAGCTCATTCTTTTCAATTAATAAGCGTGAACATTAACTGCTCGACACACATTTCACACAATCCCTGCAATATTTCTGCAAAGTTATACAACTACTCCCATTTTACAGATGAGAAAATTGATACATACAGAAGCTAAGGAATTTTTCCAAGGTTACAGTGCTGCAGAGTGGGATTCTTATTTTGCTTTCTGGCTCCAAAATACTGGGTTATTTGTCACTACTGTCTGCTGACAGCTCTTCCTTGCCTGGAATATGATAGGTCACTCTACAAATTTCTGCTGAATAAATTTGCTGAATCTTCACACAGAGCAACCAGAAAAAAATTTTTCTCAAGGAAAAGAAAAACCTCCTAAGAGGCATGAGTATGGCAACTGGGTCAAGCATAATATAATTCTCAGAGTGAAGAGTCAACCACCTGAGCACACTTGAGGAAAATAAGAGTAACCATGACAGGCTTCACAGAAGATGTGTCGGGACTTGATCAGACCTGAGTGGTTCACATGGTGTAACGTAGGCGCCAGGGCGGGTACACTTCATTGGAAGAGGTCCCTATTATTCATTGGGCTGAGAACTGGGTTGGTTTTTTTCCTTCAAGTGAGAGTAAGAGACGTCCTCCTAACTTCAGGCCTTTTGTTCCCACCTTAGAAATCCCACCGAGAGCAACATCAGCACTCCTGTTCCAAACTGCCAAATGTTAGGCCACACCATTCAGAGCTTTTGACTTCTCTCTGTGTGCCCTTAAAATGCTAGGATTTGGGGAGTTCCCGTTGTGGCTCAGCAGAAAGGAATCCAACTAGTATCCATGAGGATGGGGTTTGATCCCCTGGCCTCACTCAGTAGGTTAAGCATCCGGGGTTGCTGTGAGCTGTGCTGTAGGTCGCAGACCTGGCTCAGACCCTGTGTTGCTGTGGCTGTGGTGTAGGACGGCAGCTGTAGCTCCAATTGGACCCCTATCCTGGGAACTTCCATATGCTGCTGGTGCAGCCCTAAAAAGTAAAAAAAAAACAAAAAAAAAAAACAAAAAAAAAAACCAACCCCACCCCCCAAAAAACAAACGCAGTCTACCAGGCAATTCATTGTTGACTGAAAAAGACCTTTGTTGATGCATATTTGACTAACGGACTGGCTATTTGAGTATCACATAAACAAGCACAACCTGCTTATACTTAACTGTCTGGCCTTACCATCAGATGAGGACTACTGATGGATAAATAAAACATCAGAAATCTTAACCTGGAGCTCTTGCTGTGGCGCAATGGGATCGGCAGCGTCTCTGCAGCACCAGGACACAGGTTTGATCCCCGGCCCGGCACAGCGGGCTAAGGGATCAGTCATTGCCGCAGCGGCGGCGTAGGTCACAACTGTGGTTTAGATCTGATCCCTAACCTGGGAACTCCATATTCCGAGGGGCAGCCAAAAAAGACAAAGGAAATCTTAATCTAAAGATTGTCTGGGTCGGATCAAAGTGCCACTGTAGAGTCAGGAGGGAAAAAGCAAGTTTAGACGAATTTTTGTAAGAGAGACATTTTTTTTTTCTTTTTTTAAAGCAATTTTTATTGTAGTTGATTTACAGTATTCTGTCAGTTTCTGCTGCACAGGAAAGTGACCTGGTTATACATGTATACATTTTTTCTCATGTGATCTTCCATCATGTTCTATCACAAGTAATTGAATCTAATTCCCTGTGCTATATACAGCAGCACCTCATTGCCTATCCACTCCAAATCCAATAGTTTGCATCTACTAACCCTAAACTCCTCGTCCATCCCATATCCTCCATCTCCCCCTCAGCAACCCCAAGTTTGTAGAGAGACATTTTAAAGAGGAACAAATGAGCAAACGGCTGTTTATACAAACTCCACTTTGGAGATAAAACAGGAGAACAAGTGTGAGTGGGATCCAGACGGGAGAGGGGTACCTGGGACCCCTGCCCCCCCGGGGGTGGGGGTCGGGGGCAGGCCACCAAGCCCAATGGAGAGATGAGCTCTTTTCACAAAACGGCACCACATAAATATCTACTAAGTCTTTCCAATCCACATGCCATTTCTTTTTTTTTTTTTTTTTTTCCCTTTTTTGGCCACATCCAAGGTATATGGAAATTCCTGGACCAGGGATCAAATCTGGGCAGCAGCTATGACCTACGCCACAGCTGTGGCAATACTGGATCCTTAACCTACTGTGCCACAGCAGGAACGCCTCCTTTCTATTATGTGCCAAAACTTAGCTTCCCCATAATGAAATTCTGCTCCTTCAGATCTCCCCAGTGTGTTTCATTTTATTAGCTCATTCTCTAATGACACAGGCAGTTGGTTCTGCCCATGGCCTGCCCTCTGGTTTGGGCATGTGCAGGCTGTGAAGTGCTCCGCTAACTACCTTCCCTCTGCACACACCTCAGGGGCCTCAGTGCTAGGGAGTGGGATAGAGGACCTTCATAAGGAAAAGGGGACTCAAACATATAAAGAAAGGAGTAGTACATGACAAGAGCATTACTGCAGTGGGAGGTACGTCGAAAGATACATGCAGAACTGCATCTTCTATTTCTGACCTGAGTGCGCAAACCCTGCAAACACATGAAAATAGGATCAGTGCATTTAAGCACTGGCTTGGCCCTCAATTATTCAATGCTATCTTAACAAGGAACCAAGGACCTATCACTTCATTTCCCCCTTCCCACCAGGTGGAGAGTGTATAAACCTTCCCAATTAACTGGCCTTTGTGCTGCAAAAAATCACTTGCATTTAGGTGCTATACATTATCTTGGATACCAACAGCATTCGCCTAAACCTTGCAGTCAGAACACTTTAACAGAAATTCAGAGTATTTCCTTAGTAAATGAGCTAAAGCGAATTCATCCGGGTCAAAAGTTGTGAAACCCAGAATCGTGATCATATTTTTGCAGTACAGAACATTGCGATGATCAATGGCACTAAAAATAGCCCAGAGAAAAATGAGGAGTTCGTAATCGGAAACAAGAAAAACAACAACCTTATCCAAAATAGCAAAATGTCCATTAGCATCAGTCACTTCCCTAAGAATTATTTTGACAATTGGAAACGGAATTTAAATTTTTTTCCTTCAACCCCAAACTGTATTTCCCCTCCCATGTGTCCTCTGGGAAAACCGTGTCTATAAACGACTAATTCCCAGATAACTAGCTTCTCACTGCCTGTTTCCATACAGCTCAGCAAACACAGAGTGGCTCCTGAACTTGCCATTTCACGTTCCTGTCGCTTCCACAGTGATGTCATGGAAAGACATGGACAAGTTCTTGTCGCCCAGCGAGAGCCTGTAAAGGAAATTATGCTGCTGCCTCTGGGTTTTAATTTTCCATGAAAAATTATTCCCATTGCCCTTAGCCGCTTTGACTGTGAAAAGGAAAAATGATTTAATTAGAAAACAGTCCTAATTAGATTTTGTAAGCACACTCTTTCAACATAAAAGTTACATTACAGCACAGCTTCATTGGGTTTAATCATTTGTTCTCCAGAATACATCAAGGTGCTGAAAAACAGCTGGAGGAAGAAAATAAAAGGAGTACAACACTGCTGCCCAGCAAATTATCCGTTTAAATGAGCTTTTAAATGTGACAGAAAGAAGGAGTGAAAAATCTTAAGACGCTGAGAAAATGGGAAGAAATGCAAATAGTGAACTGAAGGGAGTAGCCCTTCTCTGACGGTCTTTTTCCATCGAGCAAGTGCAGAAAGCCAGCAACGGGCTCTCCACACCCAACAGATGGTGAAGATGATGCAGATGAATAAGAAGAAGATGATGATGATAAAGGAAAAGAAGTAACATTGCATATACTAAAACCAGCATGATACAGAGAGGGATGATATGCTAATGCCTGAAGCAGTCAGTATTATTTGCAAACATGGGAGGTGGGGGATGTCAACTAAATTTAGTGCAGTGGTCATTCTGCAATATACACAAATATCAAATCATTATATGATATACCTTTAATACAATGTTATATGGCAATTATATCTCTATAAAACTGGGGGAAACGAAGTAAGAAAAATCATGGAGTAGGAGGCAGAACATGGAGGAGAGCCAACAATCTCTCTGTCAGCATAGGCTTGACACAGTGAGAGTGAAATGTGTTGGGGATCATGGCTGTACCTCCAGAATTTGTCTGTCATCTGTTAGTGTGTGTGTGTGTGTGTGTGTGTGTGTGTGTGTGTACACACCAGAAACTAAATCTAAGTCTGACTCCAGAACCTGAAAGATTTATTTACTTTTCCCCGCCTTAGAAGTTCAAGCTTGATTCCATGTCAAGCTCTGGAACTTCCTTGGAAATAATATCTAAAAAAAAATTAAGGGAGGAAAAAATGATGTTATTTAGAAATCATGAAATCTGTGTGATTCCATCCTAACATACAATAAGCTTCTTCTTTTTCCTTCTTTTTAAAATTTCCACCAAAAACTGCAAGAGTTTCACTCAGGGTCATGGGAGATATTTGAAAATGCCCAATATCCAACCCTCACAGCAACTTCTGAGGACACGTTTACAAGTTCATCCTATACTTAAAACAGGTGTGACTTTTATCTAGTAAACTCACATAGCCAAGTCTCCTTCTTGGTTCAATACGTGGCAAGAGGTCAAGAGAAAAGTCAACACGTCGCTGGAAGAAGAGAGGCATTGCCATGCATCTGAGACCTGGCCAAACAGCCTGAGAGAGAGGTGACTGAAACTCAGAGAAAATTCCTACCCACTCAAGCGTTCTTCTTAAAGATAAATCAAATGGAGACTGAAACTCACCAGCAGAATCTTCTCCACTCTTTCAAGAAAAACTCCTAAACAGGAACCGCAGTTCAGGACTGCGGTCCTCTTACTACACAAGGAGGTGTTGTTATGGAGACAGCTTTGCAGGCTCCCTGGCAATCTCAGTGTATAATTAAGGCTAGTGATCCCAGAACAGCCAGAAGGTGGTCTCCATGGAGACCAACAAACACACATTTCCACAGGCACAGCAACTGTTCCGAATCAATGACTCTTTACATAGGTTTAACAACATTATGAATGGTACATCAATGGCTTCTTTTGTTAGACAATGTCTGATTAAATGCCCTGTGAGAGAGCCTGTTCTCCTGCAAGCTGAATTCTGAGAAGTGTCTAGAGGAGGCAGTTCCCAACTCAATTCACAACCTAGAACTAGTGAATACAAATGGAAAATCCTGACTCAGGAAATCGCTGGTTGATCTGGTGGAAGAATTAAACCAGTGACGGTGGAGCCAAGGAGGGCCTGCCAACGGCTGGCACTCACCAGTCCATGGCTGCCTACATTATTCAACCCTCTTGGGAAGGTAGACATTATTATTAAACTTGTTTTCAGATGAGAAAATGAAGCACACCCCTAGAAAGTGGCTGAGCCGAGAATCAGGCGAAGGTACAATTAAGTCTTGGCTGGGGTTTAAGGGACTTTACACGATGCTCTGGGTCCTCATGGCATCTTGTGACTCCCTAGCTGTCCCACATAGATTATCTCATATTTTTTGCTTTTATCTTGAAATGCTGAGGACTCAGGTGGGTTCTAGAATTTTCTAATTGTGCAATATTTTACCCCTTGTTCCTTGCCTCCTTGCTCTACTGCCAAGCCATCCACACACTCCAGGATAGAAGACTCACAGAAGACCACATTTCAGAAGGCTGCCCCAGCTACCACCCGGACTGAGTGAGCAGCATTCTAGGCTAAGGAGCAATGGGAAGGGAAATCCCGTTCCATTAGCATAACTGTGCCTGTACAAACTCTACATCAAAACAGGGACAAACATTCCAATTAACCACTTAAGGCATTTCTATGTAATCTTCTCTATCTCTGCTGATAGAGACGGAATTAGGTCAGATTGAGAGTGCTTTTATACTTTATTCTGATTGAGTCTATTAAAACCTTTTTAAATCTGGCAAATGCTTTATTATGTAGGCACTGATAATTAATGATATGGTTCCTAGCAGATCATCCTTATATCCTACAACTGAATGTAAATGCCATAGCATTTAGTCTTAAATATCAGATAGAGTTAACACTGTCAAAGCTTATTCAAATCATAATATTTTTGAGCAATGTTCATATATTTTCTACTCCAGATTCCTTGCTTTCTGGGTGAAAAAAAATAGAAGGGTTCAGTGCATAGTGATTAAAGCCAAATATTCTTTCCTTTCCTAAATCCCCTGAAAGCCCAGCCTCTCTACCATGTGACTGGTTGAGAGTTTTTATCATGGATGGACATTGGATTTTGTCAAATAACTTTTCTGTACCTATTGATGTGACCATGTATTTTTGATTAATATGCTATATTAAATTAATCTTCACATATTGCATTCCTGGGATAAATCTCACTTGATTACAGTGTATAATCCTCCCTGTGTGTTACCCAATTTGGTTTGCTAATATTTTGTTAAAGATCTGTGTTCATGAGGAATATTGGTCTGTCGTGTCTTAGAATTTTTTGTCTGGCTTTAGTATCAGGGTAACACCCTTTACAGACTAAATTGGGAGTTATTCCCTCTTCCTCTATTTTCTAAAACAATTTGTAACGAAAAAATACTTCTTTTTAAAATATGTGATAGAATTCATCAGTAAAGCCAACTGGGCCTGGGCTTTTCTTCATGAAAAGATTTTTAAATTATTACTTACATTTATTTACCTTTTATGAATATATTCAGATTTTCTCTTTATTCTTGAGTCAATTTTCTTAATTTGTTCCTTTGGGGAATTTGTCCACTTTATCTAAATTGTCTATTTGCTCGCATAAAACTATACAATGCTTTTGTAGAGGATCAATGATACATAGGATCAGTAGTGATGTCCCTTCTTTCATTTCTAATTTTGATTATTTGTATAGCTTCTTTCTTATTTTCTTCATCAGTCTAGCTAGAGGTTGGTCAATTTTGTTGATTTTTCAAAGAACCAACAATTGATTTTCTCTATTGCTTTTCTGTTTTCTATTTCATTAATTTCCACCTTAAACTTTATCATAGCCTTCCTTTTGCTCACTTTGGGTTTATTTTGATCCTCTTTTTTCTTGTTTTTTAAGGTGGAGGCTTATGTTATTGATTTGAGACCTTTTTTCTTTTCTACTACATTCTGGGCTCTGTTGTACTTGACAAGAAGTCATCCACTAATCATAATTTTTTTACCTAAACTTCTTTCTTCTTCTGGAATTCTTATTATACATATAATGTTGTCCCACAGGCCTCTGGGCCTCTGTTGATATTTATTCAATGAAAAAAAAAAAAAAAACCCACAAAACTTTGTTCTTTAGATTGAATAATTTCTTTTGCTCTACCTTCCAGTTCACTTATTCTATCTTCTGCTATCTCAAATATGCTGTTGGATACCTCTAAAGAATTTTTCATTTCATTTTAGTTATTGTACTTTTCAACTCTAGAATTTCCATTAGGTTATTTATTTAAAAATCATTTCTACCTCTCTGAGATTCTGCATTCATTGAGTCTTTAAAAAAAAAATTATTTAAGCATAGTTTCCTTTATATGTCCAAACATATTGAAATAGCTGCTTTGTAGTCTTTTTCTGCTAAGTCTTACATCTGAGGACAGACACCTAAACACAATTCCTATTGACTAATTCCTTTCCTGTGCATGGATGGTGCTTTATTGTTGCTCTGAATGCCCTCTTTTTTTCACTGAATACTGAACATTTTAGATAATATAGCAACTCTGGATTCTGACTTTTTCCCAGAGAATTTTTGTTGCTGTTGTTTTGCTTGTTTAGTAATTTCCTTGGACTAAGTCTGTGAAATATGTCTCCCATGTAAGATACGGGTGCTCAGGTCTTCACTCAATTTTGTTTCTTGCTTTTATTTTTAAGCATGCCTTTCTAGGGGTCATCCCCACATCTGCATAGCTTAGTGTTCTGGCAAAGACTAGCTTTGAGCCAGAAAGGCTTCTTTCTGCTTCTGAGTCTGTGTGTGGGCTGCAGAACATATTCAAACTTCAGACTGTTTTCATGTACGCCCTGGCTTCTCGTTCTGCTGGCTCTCTCACACCTCCTCTGTGAGTGCACACAGGCTCTATTGGCCAGAGATGTGTGGGTGTGTGGCACACTCCATCGCTGCTGCTCATGCATAGAGACTAAGGTCAACCTGGCATTTAAGGCAAGCTAGCAAGTCCCTGATGGCTGTTACATCTCCCAGAACTATTAAGTCCCCAGCTAGACCATTGCTCCATTGCTTGCCCCAAAGAGGACGGAAAACTAAAGCCAGGGAGCTACTGGCTCTTCCTGTTCATTCAGCACTGACAGGGCCACTTCACCCAACCATACTTCAAACAGAGCAAGCCTCTTCTGAAAGCAGCCGCAAGCCTGTCAGTTTTCACAGCCTGCCCTGCTCGGGTTGAAATATCATACTTACAGAGATGAGGAGGAGGGAGTGAGAGCAACCCTAGGCAAGAAGCTCTACAAGCTCATGCTATTCCTACCCCAAAATGTAGTAGTTTGGATGAACAAATGTGTCTTAGTTTGTTGTGTGCTTTTGATCAATTTTTAGAGAGCTGAAATGTATATCATTGACAGTCTTTTTCCAGCTTTCTAGCTGCTTTTCAGGGAGATGATTTAACAACCTCCTCATTCTGTCATGCTCTAAGTTAGTATCTCAGCCACTCTTTACATTCTGTTGGAATGCGTATTACTAAGGCTTTTAGAAAGTAGACCATGCAGATGAAAACATCACTGTGAAATCTTACTTTCAAATAAAAGTGTGTTTGTTTTTGCTTTATGGGAGAAAAAAAAAATCAACCAACAAACATAAATATGGCTAAAGGCCAAGTTTAAATGATTACTTCATTAGATTAAATTAATTAAGAAACAATGCCCCAGGGCCCTATAACTTGACTCCTTTATAGACGTTAGAGATGAAATGCTCCACTAGAAGGAAACTAGTCCCAAAACACTGTAGTTAAGACTGTGCACCTACAGCTGCCTTTTCCGCTCCTTTTTATTTTCCCACCTCTCTATCTTATGCTTCAACCGTGGTCAATCAGTTACATGCCGGGCGTTTTTATAATAGTCCCTTTTTTGAAGGGTCCATCAAAGTTCCCCAATGTGGCCATTTGTCTGTTTTTCTTTTTCTATTGTCTCTGACAGGCTGAGAGCTTCTGGGAAAGTCACGGAAGCTCTAGATATCCTCACAGCCCCCAGAAAGGAAGAGGAGAAGTGTGCGCATGCAAAGAGGAATCCAGTCTCTTTGAACTGAAGAGTTTGGAGGGGTTTTGTTTGTTTGTTTGTTTTTCAAAACCTTCATTTTCAGATGGTGAAATTTAAGGCTCAGAGAAGTTAAGGGGTTTATTCAGGTCACCTTCCAGGAATGTGATAAAAACTGACATGCCATGCTGACAAAACAGGCAGAAGCCCTCAGAAATTGTTACCTGAACGAGCAAAGGATCAAGCTCAGGACCAGCAACTAGAGGTGATTCAGTGAAGACCAACCTGACATTCCATGGGCTCCGAGAACACTGGACACAAAGGCCCTGAGTTGGATTTTTCCCATCCCTCCCCTCTCTCTTACCTTAGCACAGAAAATCCAGGCCGCACACTGCCCTGGGGCCATCAGGCTTTTTAGCTTCACTGTGCTGAACATGAGAAAGAATCCCAAAAATCCACTGGAAAGAGAAAATAAACTTTTGTTAGACTTGCCTTCACATAGCCAGTAACTATTTTCTTTTACACTTTATATTTACCTTTGTACAACTTAGTTTTTAGTTATTATACCACTTCTATCTCATCTCTGTTTTCTAGTGATCTCTGGATAAAAACACCCAAAATTTGGAGTGCCCTTTGTGGTGCAGCGGAAACAAATCCAACTAGTATCCATTAGGATGCAGGTTCAATACCTGGCCTTGCTCAGTGCGCTGGGGATCTGGCGTTGCTGTGAGCTGCCGTGTAGGTCACAGATGCGGCTCGGATCCTGAGTTTATGTCGTTGTGGCGTAGGCTGGCAGCCGTAGCTCCAATTCGAGCCCTGGCCTGGGAACTTCCATATGCTGCGGATTTGGCCCTAAAAAGCAAAAAAAAAAACAAAAAACAAACAAACAAAAAAAAACCCAAACCCAAACCCAAGCTCAACCAAAACTGAAAAACTCATTAAGCTCTACATTGTTAAGGAGCTAGGAGGAGATCATTTCACTGGAGGCAGAGAGTGGGAGATCGCTGGCAAAACCATGTAAGAAAAAAAAAAATCTGGAGTTCCCATCGTGGCTCAGTGGTTAACGAATCCGACTAGGAACCATGAGGTTGCAGGTTTGATCCCTGGCCTTGCTCAGTGGGTTAAGGATCCGGCATTCCCATGAGCTGTGGTGTAGGTCACAGACGTGGCTCGGATCCCGCGTTGCTGCGGCTCTGGCATAGGCCGGTGGCTACGGCTCGATTCACCCCCTAGCCTGGGAACCTCCATATGCAGCGGGAGCGGCCCAAGAAATAGCAAAAAGACAAAAAAAATAATAATAATAAAAAAAATAAAAGAAAAAAAAAATCTGGAGGCAGTATCTTCTGCTCCCTTTTGTATTACATCTGGAGCTTGGTACTTGCCAAGGTAGAGCTTCAACTTTGTTTCAAGCAGAACAGAGTGTCAGGAAAAGATTTCCAAAGAAAAAAAACTTCCCATATGAAGTCAGAGTGTCTGGACTGGCCCCTAGGTTCAAGGTAAGAACTTAGAGGAGGGCTGCATAATAGAAGCCCCCCCAAACCAGGGTGACCTCCACAGAAGCTATGCTTTGGGAATGATGCCTGAACAAGCCCTCGCCCCTCAAGGGAGCCTGAGGCAGGGCAGCATTTGGGGGCTCTCTAGAGGTGTGAACCTCTCAGTACCTCCTCCTTTGTGCTTCCAGTGTGTCAAGTGCCACACTGCGATTTGACCTCTGTTATAGGTGCTGGGTGTAGCTCCCACCCAGATCATGAGTCCAGACAGGCAGAGAGCCCAATCTTGAGCCTAGTATTTTCCCAACAGAGCTGAGAAAGGTGCCTTGGTCACAGCAGATATTACATAAATGCTTAACAGGTGAACTTGGAAGGAGACCGAATCGAACAGACCTAAGGTCAAATTTCATAGAGACGTGAGCCTTCACTTCATTAGGTTAGATTAGTTCACAGCCACATTCTTGGGGCAGAACCAGAAATAGGGATTAGTTTTCCTTTGTGTATATTTCAGCCTGTTTGGCCTAATGACCGGCAAAGGTTGCACAGATTTGCATCTGCAGTCACGGGAGGCTGTGCGGCTCGGGATTAAGATGCTGAATCACTCCTTCGAGGAGCCCCTGTGTAGAAGCAGCAGACTGGAAATGTGGTGACCTGGGGGGCTATTCCCAGCTGTGCTCACCGAGTCATGTAACCTTGACCAAATCCTCATTTCCCCCTTTTTTTCTTGCCTCAGGTTCGGTTCTGTGTTCTTAAAGCAGGACTAAGCACGGTGCTCTTTATGCTGTCTTACGGAAATCAGAGAATTTCAGAACAGAAAGGTTCCCCAGCCCCAAGTCTCACTTTATTAACAAGCAAACTGAGGCATAAGCACAACTGGAGTTCAGGTTTCCTGGCTCTTTTGAAGCTCCCCTTGGCCCCTCAGACCTTACCGAGGAATGTGCTCTTGGCCATGAGTCAGACCGAGATGCTCTGGGTGCCGGTGGCTGTGAGGTGGGGGGAGCGGAGGATGAGGCAGCCAGCCCCCCAGGGCTCCTCTTGGTGGCCTCCAGCCCCACCCCCCCGCAGCCCCAGCTTCACAGGTGCCTGTCCCATCCCCCATCTCTCCTCCCCTCCGGGTCTCTTCTTTCCGCCCCGGCCAGGGGAGGGCACAGATTCACAGTGACCCTTCCATTCCGCACAGACAAAGTCTGCTTGGACTGAGCTACCCCAGGTTTGTGATCCGCACGCTCCTGGAAGCATCCATGACTCTCTTCCATCACCTGACCTGCTGTCAGTGAGTCTTGTCTTTTTCGTTTTAGGGCATATGAAAGTTCCCAAGCTAGGGGTTGGTTGAATTGGAGCTGTAGCCTCCAGCCTGTACCACAGCCACGGCAACACTGGATCCGAGCTGCATCTGTGACCTACATCTCAGCTTGTGGCAACACGGGATCCTTAACCCACTGAGCGAGGCCAGGGATTGAACCCATGTCCTCATGGATACTAGTCCTGTTGGTAACCTGCTGAGCCACAACAGGAACTCAGGTGAGTCATTGCTAATGGCTCATGGGCCCTCTTTCACCTGCCTCTTCCATTCCCAGCTTATCTCCCGCTCACTGTTGAGACAGGTCTTAAAAGCACTGGGAGGACCTGAGAAGTGAAAGAGCCCAGGGCTCTCTGTTGATAGAGTCCGCACTGACCCCTCAGGCCTTCATGAGCCCTTTTGAGTTCCTTCAGAACCTCTGAAGGGGACGCTCTTAGTCTGAGATGTGGTTACATGGAAGACATGAGATGACGTGGGGAAAACCAAGAGGTTCCTTTTTTTTTTTTTTTTTTTTTTTTTTTTTGGTGGCTGTGCCCATGGCATGTGGAAGTTCCTAGGCCAGGGACTGAACCCATGCCACAGTAGCCAAGCCACTGCAGTGACAACGTCGGATCCTTAACCCACTAAACCTCCAGGGAACTCCAAGATGTTCTTAAAAGGGGTAAGCTTGGTACGGGAGCCAGAGGGTCAAACATAATAGAGAGGTAAACCAATTCAAATAAAGATTTCCAAATCTTTTATTTATTTATTTATTTTGTCTTTTCTAGGGCCACACCCGTGGCATATGGAGGCTCCCAGTCTAGGGGTCTAATTGGAGCTGTAGCTGCTGGCATATGCCACAGCCACAGCAATGCCAGATCTGAGCTGCATCTGCAACCTACACCACAGCGCACGGCAACGCCGGATCCTGAACCCACTGAGCAAGGCTAGGGATCAAACCCACTACCTCATGGTTCCTAGTCGGATTCGTTAACCACTGAGCCAGGACAGGAAGTCCCCAAATCTTTTAAATGAAAAAAAAATCCTTGATCTTTCAGAGTTCCCATTGTGGCTCAGTGGTAACAAACCTGACTAGTATCCATGAGGATGTGGGTTCCATCTCTGGCCTTGATCAGCAGGTTAAGGATCTGCCGCTGCCATGAGCTGCAGTGTGGCTGTGGCGTAGGCCTGCAGCTACAGCTCCGATTCGACCCCTAGCCTGGGAAGTTCTATATGCCAAGGGTGTGGCCCTAAAAAGACAAAAAAAAAAAAAAAAAAAGAAAGAAAAGAAAAAAAAGAAACTTGATTTTTCATGTTGGGTTATAAGAAAGTTGCAAATTAAAAGGGGCAGAAATAAATGGAGGCAGAAGGTCACCCCACAAAGCCATCACCACTGAGCAGTGAACTGTATTGTTCTGCTTCAAATAACCAAATCTGCTGGCCTTCCCTCCACACTGAGGTCACCCAAGCCACCAAATACCCAGGCCCAATGGGAAACAAGCCTGCAGGCACCAGAGGCATTGACACTCATGCCACACAATCCCAGGGCAAGTGAAATGGATCGAAATTGAGGAGATTAATTCTGTTAGTGTTTTCCTAAGACTTTTCTGAGGATGATTTTAAAAAAATCATTCAAAGGATCCAATGCAGAAGCAAACTCTGTAATATTGATTTTCTTTTTTTTTTTTTTTTTGTCCTAACAGCAATGAAACAGCACCTTGCTGCCTATCAGCTTTTGGACTCGGTGAATAATCCCAGCTCTACAGAGTACAATCTCTTACCTGTGGGAACAGGAGGTCTGGCTTTTATGTAGCAATTGCTCTTGATCAACTGACATTTTACTTACGGATAATAATAATAATGCCCATCCTTTACTGGGCTGGGCAAAATGCTTAGAGCTTTATGTTACCTTATTGAATATATGCAACCAAAGAAAGAGGTATTATCTTTCTATTGTACAGATGAGAAAACGAAACTAAAGTTTGGGAAAACCAGGATAATTCGCCCAAAGACACAAATTAGCAAAGAGCAAGGCTGGAATTCAACCCAAGTCTGGTCTTTCAAGCCTATCCTTGCTTTGAGACTGTCCTTAGAAGCCTTCCCATTTCTTGGAGTTCCAGTTGTGGCGAAGTGGTTAACGAATCCAACTAGGAACCATGAGGTTGTGGGTTCGATCCCTGGCCTTGCTCAGTGGGTTGAGGATCCGGCATTGCCGTGAGCTGTAGTGTAGGTCGCAGATGCAGCTCAGATTCCGAGTTGCTATGGCTCTGGCGTAGGTTGGCGGCTACAGCTCCAATTGGACCCCTAGCCTGGGAACCTCCACATGCCACAGGAGTGGCCCAAGAAAAGGCAAAAAGACAAAAAAAAAAAAAAAGACTTCCCATTTCTCAGCACAATAAAGTCAAGCAAAGTAGGGGTGGAGGCAGGAAAGAGGAGATGGAGCGGGGATGAACTTCTGTGTATCTAAGTAAGACAAAAAAAAGTATCCAACCAATTGGTCCACATCTCTGATACTTCCCAAAGCCAAATATTAATGATCACTTTGTTGTGCAGCCAACTCCTAGTCATTTCCGAAATCTGTCTGTCAAAATCTGAGAGTTCAATCCAAATTTTCTGGAGGTTGTCCTAATTTAGGAACAAGATAGAGGCCATGGTGGAAGCTGAGAGGGTGATTCTGGATCCAAATCTTCCCTTGAACTGAATCCATTTCATTATTTTTATTTTATTTTATTTCTTTTTAGAGCTGCACCTGTGGCGTATGAAGTTCCCAGGTTAGGGGTCGAATCAGAGTTGCAGCTGCCCGCCACAGCCACAGCCACCCAGGATCCAAGCCACCTCTGTGGTCTATGATGCAGCTTGTGACAGGGCTGGATCCTTAACTCTTGGAGCAAGGCCAGGGATTGAAGCTGCATCCTTATGGATACTATGCTGGGTTCTGAACCTGCTAAGCCACAACAGGAACTCCTTCTTTTTTATATATTGAAGTTCCGTTTAAGCACTGCTTGTGGAGGAAAGAAAAACATGGGAGAATTCTCTGTCTCCTGCAAGTCTGAAAACCACAGCCCTGGCTGAGGAAATTCTTCAGGACAGGGGTCGTGGCAGGTCCCGGGCCGGCCCTGACACCTGAGGATGTTCTCATAACCCTCTGCCGGCGGAAGGGGGCTGTTTCCTCCCTGCCCCTGCCAGCGCTTTCTTCTGCCACTCATTCAGATAATGGGCAGTGACCCTGGACTTCATGAAGACACAGCAGGTGGTGCAGAAACATGCAAGTCCACAGTGCGAGGGCTTTTATGAGTTAGGATTACCTGGCACAGCAGCTGCCGTGGAATCTGTAGAAAGACAGGAATGGGAAGTCCAGGACGCTGAGGAGATCACCTGAAGGGTACAGCAAGGGTGAGATGAGGATCCAGACAGCTCACACTCGCCCTACCCCCAGTTGTCCCCAAACCCAAGGCAAGGGTCTTAATTATGTGTTGAGCTGCCCAGCAGTGAATTCACGCCAGCATTCTAGGGTTTCTGTGTCACTGGCATTGTCTTATTATAATAATATGATGATAACACTATCCATTGAGTGAGAGCCTGTCCTGTGCAGGTGCCTGTGTTAAAAGCTTCCGTACATTGTCTCTTTCAATCCTTTTTTTGGGGGGGTGGGGCCCACATCTGCGGCATATGGAGGTTCCCAGGCTAGGGGTAGAATCAGAGCTGCAGCTACTGCCCTACACCACAGCCATAGCAGGGTGGGATCCGAGCCCCATCTGTGACCTACACCACAGCTCACAGCAACACCAGATCTTTAACCCAGTGATCGAGGCCAGGCATCGAAGCAGTATCCCCATGGATACTAGTCAGGTTCCTTACCACTGAGCCACAATAGGAACTCTGTCTCTTTCAATCCTCATAACAACTCTGGGAAGCTTTGTTATCCTCATTTTAATTGGAGCCCAGAGACGTTAAGAGATTTGTCCTGTGCACACCAGCCACCCCAAGCCCTAAGATCCTTCCTCCTGTTCAGGCAGCCACCCCTGCCCCAAGCACGGCGTAAGACAAAAAGAATCTTTTCTTAGGATTCTTCTATTCTTTTCTGCCTTCTATCTAAAAAAAGATCGTGAATGCATGCCTCTGACATCTCGTTTCATTTTTGTGTTTAATTACCACACAAACAGAGCAAGGGCCAACAGCCCATGCATACTCATTTCAGTTTAAGGTCCAAAGGGTACATTTATTTCTAGTGAAGTAAGTTCATTCTTTTAGTTCCACTTGGTGCAAGAAGGAATAATCACACATATTGGCTGCGTCCCTCTCTGGAATTTGAACTTGGTCACAAACAAGAAGTCAGGAGATTAAAAAAGCAGAAAGCCTTCCAAACATGTCCAGAGAAAAGGAATTAAGCATCTCTACCACCGAGAGCCTAATCCTTCCAAATCTGGAATTTCTGAGATTCTGGAGGTGCCAGACCTTCCACCCCCCACCCTGGGGCCTGGGTGTGTCTCTCAGTCCTGGATGGTCTGGAGCAAGAAAATCTGGTTTTCCTGAATATCCACAGCACTCCACGGGTAGTGGAATATCCTTCATCACTGCATGTATTAATCAAGAGTTTCAGCACAAAAGACACGATATCACCACACTTCCTTGGACTTTAATGATCTCACATGATCCAGCCATTGATTGAGAAGGAAAGATCTGAATATCATTTCTCCGGAGGATTGTTTGGTTTTCCTACCATAACTATTGTTATTTGGTTGGGTGGGTTTGTGCATCTCCTAGGATGTGGTTTTCATGCAGCCCAAAAAAAGGCTAAGAGTTTTTGTTCTCTTCCTGCCCTGGCTCCACTGAATACCATTATCATCTCCTCGGGACCTGTACCAGTGGAGGGACCTTCTAAGCAACATCAGTTCCAGGCGCCCAGCATGAACAACTCCACTGCTTCTAGGGTCCTGCTCCCCCACCCCCCCAGAAGCTACAGCCAAGGTAATCCTGAGCACTGGGTCCTAGCGGGCAGCCCCAGCCCCCAGTCAAGGCGGGTGAAGGATGTCCATAGGAAGGATGTGCTCAGTCGCTTTGGTGGCTGTTGGTTCTTGACTCTTTCCCAACCTCCCTCTCGGTGTGATGGTGTGAAGCGGGCTGAACTGAGCTCCTGGTGCTAGGCCAACCTTGATAGCCCAGCCAGGTCACAGAAGGGTCTGAAGGGCAGTGGAGTGACCAGAGGTAGAGTGGAGGGACGAAGAGAAAGAAAAAAAAAAAAATCACCATTCTAGGGAATTTATCTGTTACATAACAATCTTTACCCAAATCCTTTTAAAAATTGATCCTATATGGAGTTCCCATCGTGGCTCAGTGGTTAACGAATCCGACTAGGAACCATGAGGTTGCAGGTTCGATCCCTGGCCTTGCTCAGTGGGTTAAGGATCCAGCGTAGCCGTGAGCTGTGGTGTAGGTCGAAGATGCAGCTCGGATCCCGCATTGCTGTGGCTCTGGCATAGGCTGGTGGCTATGGCTCCAATTAGACCCCTAGCCTGGGAACCTCCATATGCCATACGGGAGTGGCCCTAGAAAAGGCAAAAAGACAAAAAAACAAACCAACAAACAAAAATTGATCCTATAAATGATTGACAGCAAGAGAGAGAATAGCTCACTCTTTGAGCCATTTCTAAAACCTCCACCATTTCTCACTTCATTGATTCCATGACTGTCTCACCTTCTAGAACCATCGAATTCTTGAGAGCAAGGACTCCGTCACACTCACCACTCGTTTCTGCTGTGTTAGGACCATCTCTGGTAAATAACAAGCACGAAGGAATCAATCTGAAAGGCCTAAACCCCTCTTGCTTGCCCTGGAGAGAATGTTCTACACACTTTCCAGTTGGCTCTGGGGGTCCTCAATCTCAAATTGACTCCCAGTGCTCCCCCTCTGATGCCTTCAGCCTGCCTCATCTTCTACTTCAAAAGAGAGGGTCACTCTAACCTCTAAACAGCCAATGTGAATGACTGGGCTATAAAAGTCGCCCCAAAGATGCTTCACTATGCAGCTGGCTGGTTCCAACCACATGAGAACTAGACCTAAAAGCTAAAAAATGTATAAAAACGCTCAAAAGACAATACTCCTGCACCATCTAGTGCAGAGCTCACACTTTAAGCACAAAGTAAGCAGTTCAAGTGTTGGAAACATGTTTTGCAGCATCCACATGCAGCTTGTGCAAAGAAGTTTGAGCTAAGTCTTCATTCTTGGGCACAGTCAAAATTCTGCTGACTCTCTGAGTGACGGAGTGAATTCCATCTTTCTGAAGATAACGGAGCATGAAATTGCCATGGCCAAATGTGTGGGGCGATCTTATAACAGTCAAGAACAATTGATACTTGAACATCAAGAAAATTTCCTCTCACCAATTTCAGTCCTCAGAACTAGCAGGAAAATGGAAGGGCATTTTGAACTGCAGCGCAAGTTCAATTCCTGGTCCGGGAACTTCCACATGCCGAGGGTGTGGCAACAACAACAAAAAAGGCGCCTTTATATTACTTAATACACATAAAAGTAGGTGTGGTTTTACAGCTTTTCCCTGGGAGGTTCAACTTGGTGCTGGATCTCTGGCTCCTTCTGGAAGGCTGCTGCCAGTTCATGGGCAAGCTCTCACCCAACTTTTTGGGGCCTTTGCAGGAGCCCTGCTATGATGGCTACTGAGGCCCGCAGGACTCCTGACCTCTACTTCTCTGGGGCGTCCTCTCGCTGGGAAGGGGCAGCTAAGCTCCAGTCTCCCTCTGCTACTCACCGACCGCCTCAGCATCACCTTCATCACATCACTTAACTCCTCTGGGCTTCAATTTTCTCATTTGTAAAATGTGGTAGCACCTTAGATAATCACCAAGATTCCTTCCAGCTCTGATCACCACGAATGTCACTAATGAACTAGCTTAACCTCTTAGTTAAAGGCAGAATTCTTCTTTTTTTTTTTTTTTTTAATGGCTCCCCCAACCCCGGCCCTGGCACATGGAAGTTCCCAGGTCAGGGACTAAATCCAGGCCACAGCTATAACACTACACTGCAGCTGGGACAACACTGGATCCTTTAACCCTCTGCGCTGGGCTGGGGATCAAACCCGAGCCTCTGCAGTGACCCAAGCCACTGCAATAAGATTCTTAACCCACTGCGTCACGGCAAGAACTCCCAGAGTGACATCTTTAAATTTTGGATTATTCAATATCCAAATCTGCCAGAAATCACTCAAGGAGAAAATGAACACAGAAACCAAGGAGATCCAGGTACTTTCCAAAGGTTTTTGACAAAATCCTACTTCAAAGGCAGAGGACGTTTCATAGGCTCTGAAACATCTATTGGGCGGCAACCCTCTGGTTGCATGAAGGAATGGTAAAAAGCAGGATTTGAGGGCAGATACCCAGCAGTACAGCTGGTCAGAAACTGTTTAGGGCCAATACCATGGTTTTGTATGATTCGTTGTTTTACAAAGGACAGGTTTTCAATAGATGATCGTGGAGAAGGCACTCAAGAGCAGGCTGTGGGGGCAGACAGAAAATAGCAGGTGTGCTTCAGTGTGGGCAAGGGTGGAAGCAGTCACAGAGAAGAATAATTCAAATTAGGCTTCTGAGACACTGATTCAGATATGTCATGTACAACCTGGAAACATGACCAGAGTCACTACTGACACAGTTCCCTGAGGACAGTAGTTCAAACAGTCTGAAGCAGCTAAAAGCACAAACAAAAAGGGGTTGCTGTTTGGAGCACAGCAGGGAATTAGAAGGGGCTTTAGAAGTAATGCAGCCCGGTTTCCGCTGTGGCACAACAGGATCGGTGGTGTCTTGGGAGCACTGGGACGCAGGTTCGATCCCCACCTTGGCACAGTGGGTTAAGGATCTGGCTTTGCTGCAGCTGTAACTTAGGTTGCAATTGTGATCCAGATCTGATCACTGGCCTGGGAACTCCATATGCCATGGGGCAGCCAAAAAAAAAAGTACATGTGGAGTTCTCCGGTGGCTCAGTGGGTTAAGGATCCAGCATTTTCACTGCTGTGGTGTAGAGTCAATATCTGACACAGGAACTTCTACATACCACAGGCACGGCAAAAAAAAAAAAAAAAAGGTACAAAAGGATATCAAGGAAAATTAGGGAGAATTTGAACTTCTTTACCAAATCTTTAGCACTAGAATTAAAGAGCAATTCTGGAGGCGTGACAAGGGAATTTCAGAAGAGAACAAAGCATTAGTTTATTTAACAGATAATAAACCTCTCTGTACATCCAAGATTGCACTGGATGAAAACATCGACCAAAAATTCAAGAAAGAATAAGGATAGGTTCATGGGCCATAAATCCATAATGGGATACTAAGAACAGTTTCAAGTATGTGGGCCATTCCTAACCTCTGAGCTGGACATCCTGGAAGGCAGCCACATTCTCTTAAAAAAAATTCCCTCAGGAGTTCCCATTGTGGTGCAGTGGAAATGAATCCAACTAGTATCCATGAGGATGTGGGTTCAATCCCTGGCCTCGCTCAGTGGGTTGGGGATCCGGCATTGCCATGAACTGTGGTGTAGGTCACAGATGTGGCTCCAATCCCACATTGCTGTAGCTGTGACGTAGGCCAGCAGCTATAGCTCCAATTCAACTCCTAACCTGGGAACCTCCATATGCCACAGGTGCAGCCCTATAAAGCAAAAAAAAAATTTTTTTTTAATTAAAAAAAAAAAAGTCCCTCAGAGACATAACGGGGGTCAGAGCCCTGGGTTGAATGGGCACATAAGACAAACAGACAAACAAACAAACAAACTATGGTTACCTGTGGGGTGAGATGCCAATGCCAGGAACACCACACTGAAAAACAGAGAGCAGACTGGTGAGGAAAGCGACCTGGCACGGAGAAGACAACATCCACACCCACCTGTTCTACTCGGAGAGAGACTTGCCTAAAGCAACTTATTGGCACTGAATGGTCTCATTCTACCTAAAACTCACCCGTCAGGAATGAAGACTGAGAATCTCTTGCAATGCCTCAGGTTTAGGCAAGAGGGACGGCTCTCCCCTGAGATGGACTCTGAGGGCCCATCAGCCCCCTCTGGGGGTCAGCCGTGCCACTGACGGTTATCCCACTCAGCTAATCCGGAGAGGATCTGCTGGCTCAACAACGTAGGTGCTAAGGGACAATTAGACTGCAACCTAAAAGCTAGCTGTTGAAGTGAGCTAAGTCTATTTGTGAGCTAAATCATAAAATCAACTACATAGAAGGGGAGTTAAATTTCCAAGGAACTAGCCCACAAAAACGATCCTTGCCGCCCACCTTGCATCTGAAAACTACCTGGACCAAGTTGCAGTTGATGCCATGAAGGACGATGCAGGCCATACGGGTGCTTAGCACCCTCCTATCCTCGTCTCTGGAAGCCTGCCCATCTCCCAGTGCTAGCCTACAGCACCTTCACATGGCCCCGAGCCCGCCTTCATTCTGTCATTCACTGAAACTACTGCCATGTACGCAGCCCATTTAGTTGGAGGTTAGGAATGAAACTTTCTATTCAAATATAAGGAGTCCTTTGTTTTTGTTTTTGCTTCTTAGGGCCGAACCCACAGCATATGGAGGGTCGAATCAGAGCTGCAGCTGCCAGCCTACACCACAGCTATAGCAACACCAGATCTGAGCCACGTGAGACCTACACCACAGCTCACAGCAAGGCCAGATCCTTAACCCACTGAGCAAGGCCAGGGATCGAACCTGCATCCTCATGGATACTAGTCGGGTTCCTTACCACTGAGCCACAAGGGGAATTCCCAGAGCATTTCTATATATTTCCTGAATTTTGATTAATCACTTCTAGGTATGTGTGTGGTGGGAAAGTGTTCAAAGGTAAATATAACTTGAAGCCCCCTAGAGCTCTAAGAGTATATACTACCATGTTGCCACATGTAAAAGCTAATGAAGAAATTATACTAATCTAAAAAGCATATCATGCCAGATAGCAGATTTTTAAGTTCAACAAACATTTACTGGGTGTCCAATAAAGGCTAGGTACTGTTCTGTTATGGGCATACAGCTGGGAACAGAAGAGAGCACACTGCTGTGTTCACAGGGCATAAAATGGGAAAATATGAGGAAAATATAATCTCCACAGGCTGAGCTCCAATATATTTACTCTGTCATGAAGTCATACCCTGGAAAGAACACTTGTCATTTCCCTCTCTCTCTCTCTCTCTCTCTCTCTCTCTCTCACACACACACACACACACACACACACACACACACACACACACACACACGCAAATTTCATCTGCAAAATAAAGGGATGGAGTATGAACAGGAATGTTACAGTGATTTTCTTTTTTCTTTTTTTTCTTCAATTTTTAGGGCCACTCTCACGGCATATGGAGATTCCCAGGCTAGGGGTCAAATCAGAGCTACAGCTGCCGGTGTACACCACAGCCACAACAACACAGGATCTGAGCCAGGTCTGCCACCACAGCTCACAGCAACGCCAGATCTAGGGCCAGGGATTGAACCTGCAACCTCATGGTTCCTAGTCGGATTTGTTTTTGCTGCACCACGACAGGAACTCCATAATTTTCTACTTAATAGACAAGGAGAGACTAGTGTCTGCTCACATGGCACTAGGTGTACCACCTACAATATCTATCCCTTCTAGATTGCCTAAATTCCTAAAAATGCAGATCAAAGCCATACCATTTTTAGACGTTCCCTTTCTTTTCTGGCCCCAGAGACAACTTCCTCCTTTATTCCTTCCTTCTTCCCTTCTCGCTGGGGCCTGAGACCTCTATCAATACAGAAATGTCAAAAATCAGGGTCAGGGAGCAAACACATCCTCAAGAAGAGAGGAGGATGTGGCCAAGCAGAGAACTGTCCAGCTACCGGCCCCTCTCAAAGGCTGAGGTGATCGCAGCAGCAGGCAGAGCCCCAGGCTGGCACCCACAGCAACAGCTGCCCCACAGATCTCAGGAGCCCGGGGCCTGTGGGAAGTTGAATCGCAGCCCTGGTTCCGATCTGCACGTCTTCATCACTTGTACTGCAGGAAGACTTGGAAACAGAATTGTGGCTGTAGAGGGGTGTGCAGCAGACTTGGCCAGGAAGCCTGCAGCCCCAGGCTCCCGGCAGGGCATACCCTCCCACGGGTGAAGGAGCTGCGAGAGGAGGGGGCAGGAGAACTAGGCGGGGGTCACAGCGGCTCATCTTTCCCTCCCCTTGTGCCTCTGCTGCATGACTTGGCTGTAAGTTCTGTGGGGGAAAAAGAACTGTCTAAAGTGGTCCGACGTCATGGAAACATTTCAAACACCAAGAGTCTTCTGCATTTTCTTGAAAAGGCAGCTGGTGGGTCTGGGCACAGTGGAACTAATGACTGTTTTCAGCTGAGTACAAAAGAGGCCACAGCTATGTTTGGGTTGAATCCTGCCTTCAGAAAGGCGTTTTCATAAATATTAAGCTATTTGGGAACTTTACCTGCAGGGGGAGAATACAGCTCATGTTGAATGTTTTCAGCTGAGTAACCTCCTCCAGAAATCCCCGTGGCCAAATGCTGTGAGGCACCTCACCACCTTGGTCCTCTGCGCCGACAGTGCATTAGGCAAGGCTGAGTTCCAGACAGCAAACCTCACTGTTTTTCAATTAGGTCCTGCAGCACCCCGGCTGGGATGCTTAGAATTCAAGGATGCTCCCCCCTATTTTACTTAGCAGACAAGTCCTATTCTTTGCTTGGCTTAGGGCAAGGGTACAGATGGAAGTCTACAGACTACACTTAAATATTACAGATCAGGGAGACAGGGGTATGGACCGTGAATCTGGGGTTAATAGATGCAAACTAGTGCATTTGGAATGGATAAGCAATGAGATCTTGCTGCATAGCACTGGGAACTCTATCTAGTCACTTGTAATGGAGCATGACGGAGGATAATGTGAGAAAAAGAATGAATATATGTATGTGTGACTGGGTCACTTTGCTGTACAGTAGAAAACTGACAGATCAGGAGTTCTCATCGTGGCTCAGTGGTTAACGAACCCGACTAGCATCAATGAGCATGAAGGATCCCTGGCCTCACCCAGTGGGTTAAGGATCCGGTGTTGCTGTGAGCTCTGGTGTAGGTGGCAGATGCAGCTTGGATCCTCTATTACTGTGGCTATGGCATAGGCCAGCAGCTACAGGTCTGATTGGACACCTAGCCTGGGAACCTCTATAGGCCACAGGTGTGGCCTTAAAAAAAAAGACAAAAAAAAAAAATTGTCAGAACACTGTAAACCAACTATAATGGAAAAAATGAAAATCATTTAAAAAAAAGTTATAAATCAAGCCTCAAATTTCCTCCTACCTTAAGGAAACCTTCAAAACAACCCAAAGTCCAGATTAATTTTTTAGAATTAACTGGAGTCCTTGGAGCTTCTTTGTCAGAAGGTAGTGGCATAGGGAGATACCCTCTGGCTCCCGGCCCTCAATGCATCCTCTTCTCTTCCCACCCCAGGCAGCATCCTGCACCCCAAGGACCTCATACAACAGGACACATGTGTGTGGACACCTCGGCCTACAAACCCACCCTCCATCCACACCCGTCCCACTTAAGAGCCTTTCTTTGGACACCCACTGGGTCTAGGAATGAGTTAGGAAGACAGATCAAGGGAGGCCTTGACATTAAAAGGAACGAAATACCGGCATTTTTAGCAACTTGGATGGACCTAGAAATTATCATGCTAAGTGAAGTCAGTCAGACAATGAGACACCAACATCAAACGCTATCACTGACATGTGGAGTCTGAAAAAAGAACACAATGAACTTCTTTGCAGAACAGATACTGACTCCCAGACTTTGAAAAACTTACGGTTTCCAAAGGAGACAGTTCGGGGGGTGGGGGGATGCGCTGGGGGTGTGGGATGAAAATCCTATGAAATTGGATTTTTATGATCATTGTACAACTATAAATGTAATAAATTCATTGAGTAATTAAAAAAAAAAAGGGAGGCCTTGGAATCCACATGGGGAGGGGATTCCAGGGTCCCATCTAGAAGGTAGAGTGTAGGCACTTAGCCTACAGCTCAGCATCCCCTGGGAAGAGGCATAGCCCTCGAAGTGTGGGGCTGGACGGAAGACCTTCTTGCCTGGACTAAAGGCATGACTACTATTTAGTTTCCTCAATTCTGATCATCTCATCAATTATTCCACTTGCCCCTATGGCAGACACCCTGGCTCAGATCTCCCCATCAAAATACTATTGGAAAATAAAAATCGGAGTTCCCATTGTGGCTCAGTGGTAACAAACCTGACTAGTATCCATGAGGATTTGGGTTTGATCCTTGGCCTCCATCAGGGGGTTAAGAATCCGGCATTGCCATAAGCTGTGGTGTGGTTTGCAGACGAGGCTCAGATCTGGTGTTGCTGTGGCTGTGATGTAGGCTGGCAGTTGTAGCTCTGATTCAACCCCTGGCCTGGGAACTTCCATATGCTGCAGGTGTGGTCCTAAAAAGCGAAAAAAAAAAAAAAAAAAGAAGGAGAAGAAGAAGAAAGAAAGGGAAAAAAATCCATTAGCTCTAGAATAATATGAATTATTCTTTGAAAATGTTAATTATATTTTACCTGAATAGATAGTTTAAGTACTGCTGGTCAATGTCACTAAGGAATAAGAAAAAAAAAAAGTTAAATACGTGAAATAATAAATATACATATTTACATACACAGAAGTTATTTTCCTCTAATAATAAATTAAATCTATGAACAAGTTACTACATTTATAAATTATCAATAAATAGTATGAAGAGTACTTTATACTCAAAACCATTGCCTGGCTTGTTTCTTAAAAACATTTCCTAGGTTAATACTATCACATACATTTCTATTTGTGGCCAATTATTTCCTACGTGTACATGTGCCACTTTAAAAGCAGTGGTCAGCTCTCTCAGGTCACTGGACTAGCTTCTAGGGCTACCATGTTTGAGAAGTTAAAATACAGACACCCAAATAAATTTGAATTTCAGGTAAAGAATAATGTTTTAGTGTAAGTATATTCCAAATATTGCATGGGACATATTTAAACTAAAAAGAATTATTCACTTCTTATCTGACATTCAAATTTAACTGGGTATCCTGTATTTTATCCAACAACTCTATTGGCTTCTTATTTCAAAAACACTAGTCAGGAATTACTGTCGTGGCTCAGTGGTTAACGAATCTGACTGGGAACCATGAGGTCATGGGTTTGATCCCTGGCCTCACTCAGTGGGTTAAGAATCCAGCGTTGCCATGAGCTGTGGTGTAAGTCGCAGACACAGCTCAGATCCCACATTGCTGAGGCTCTGGTGTAGGCCGGCCCGGTGGCTACAGCTCCGACGGGACCCCTAGCCTGAGAATCTCCATATGCCACCAGTGCGGCCCTAGAAAAGACAAAAAGACAAAAAGACCAAAAAAAAAAAAAAAAAAAAACAACTCATCAAAGAAAAAAATGGTGCCCTAGGGACCTGCTATAGCCCCTGAGAGTATATAAACTTCTCCCAGGAGTCAGTCCCTTCAGATCTTTTCTGTGTGGGCCTCAGGGGGCCCCAAACCTAGAGACCAGCTGACCAACTGAGGACTCTGAACTGGCAGCTCCAGCCCAGTCAAGGCCTGAACTCTTTTTTTTCATTTATATTTACCAACTCTATCCACAGACTGCTCTGAACAAAGGCCTCATTCTACCCCAGAACAGTGATGGTGGAGACTTCTGGGTCTGAGTTAAGAAGCGGGAGTTGCTGTTGTGGCGCAGCAGAAACAAATCCGACTAGGAACCATGAGGCTGAGGGTTTGATCCCTGGCTTCGCTCAGTGGGTTAAGGATCTGGCGTTGCCGTGAGCTGTGGTATAGGTCACAGACTCGGCATGGATCCCGTGTTGCTGTGGCTGTGGTGTAGGCCAGCAGCTGTAGCTCTGACTGGACCCCTAGCCTGGGAACCTCCATATGCCGTGAGTGCGGCCCTAAAAAGCAAAAAAAAAAAAAAAAAAAAGAAGAAGAAGAAGAAGAAGAAGCAGTTGGAGGAGTTCCTGCTGTGGCACAGCTGGTTAAGAATTCAACTGCAGCAGCTCAGGTTGCTGCAGAGGCACGGGTTCAATCCTGGACCAGCACAGTGGGTTAAAGGATCTGGTGTTGCCACAGCTGGGGGGTAGGTCGCAGCTGCAGCTCAAATTCAATGCCTGGCCCAGGAACTTCCACATGCTGCGGGGGTGGCCATAAAAAAAGAAGGCAGGGCTGGAGAAACAAGAATAAAGACTTGTGCCTCTGAGCTAAAGGAAGTGAACTTGGGCCCAAAGCAGCCGGTCACATAATTTTTGTCATCAAAATAGCCACCCCTGAAGGAAGAGGAAAGAGACTTCTAGGCTCCTCCCATGTTGCTGGTGGCTGGCCCACTTTGGGTACAGGGGACCCGGCCTAGAATCGCCCAAGAACACAAGAAAAGGCTTCAGAAGCTAGACCTGCCGCCTTCACTGCACCCTGGACTCATGGAGTTGCGCTGATGAAAGAAACCCACAATACCTTGGGTCTCACCCCTTTCCTTTAACCAAACATCAACTCACCAACTTTAAAAGTTTACCTTAAAGTGGTGGGTTTCTGGGATTTCTGTAGTATCTTATAAGCCCCTGGAAAGGAAGAAGCACAAGTCACTGGCACGTGGCATTCTGCGGAGGGGGCGACCTGTGCCATCTTTTCCCCGTGAGGGTCACCTGAGTGGCCAACGAGGGAGCGATCAACTGCGCTCTGAAGAGTTTCAAGGATGCGCCCTGGATGGATCCACCCCCAACCCCCACCATGCAGTTCACAGGGAGAGGGCTGGGCTGAGAGGGCTCGTGGTCCACAGAAGATACACTTCACAGGAAGTGGGGTTCCTTGATGGTGTGCATGAGAAAGAGAAACATCCAAACCCTGTGTCACAAAGTCAGGGTACAGTTTTCCACCTAAGACTACAGATAGAAAACAGTGAACACAGGATCTGAAATAAAGTAGATGCTTTTATTTCACCTTGTTTAAAGAAAAATTTTTTTGGGGGGGTGTACTGCTGAAAAAGAGGGTTTTGACACAAACTTCTGGATCTCTTCCCACCACTTTAAGAGAAGGCTAATCAGCTCTGCATGAGTCAGATGTGAGCAAGCAGAGCCAGGGATGAGGAGGGGTTCATTAATGTTTGTCATGAGAAAGGGGACACACTATGGGAACTGGAAACGTTTCAGGAATACTCCAAAACAGGAAAATCAAACCAGAAAAATGCCCATTTAATTTTAACCTTGACTCCTTAGATTTAATCTTCCTATTGTCCAAGATCACTGAAAACTAGATATACGATAAGATCTAGGAGTTCCCACTGGGGCTCAGCGGTTAACGAACCCAACTAGTATCCCTGAGGATGCATGGATCAGTGGGCCTCGCTCAGTGGGTTAAGGATCCAGCATTGCTGTGGCTGTGGTGTAAGCCAGCAGCTAAAGCTCCAAGTCGACCCCTAGCCTGGGCACCTCCATATGCCTCGGGTAGAATCCCAAAAAGACAAAGAAAAAAAGAATTGAAACGTTTTATTTATAGTAAGCCTTGACTGTTTAAATAAGAATTACTTGAAAACTTACCTACACAGAAAAAGTGAATTACTGCCCAGAAATATCCATCTGGGTCATACTGTAACACAGGATTTAAAAAAAGAAAAAGGGCTGTTAGTACAGATGAAAAGGATCCAGGGTGGCGCTAAGAAACCCTAAGTATCAATGCACAGTGTTAGCCAGGACTCTGGGGCCCTGGGCCAGTCCTTCCTTATTTCTCACCCTGTTGCCTACGACTTCTTCCTAACAGGGCGCTCTGCCTCCAGCACCTCTTTCCCTCCCACCCTGCCCCCCACCCCGTGCTCCCCAGCACTGCATCACTAAAAGGCAGATCTGATGGTGTCACCTATTGCTTAAAATCATCCAACAGCCCCCCAGGAACCTCAGGATGAAATCCAAACTCAGGCACACAAGAATCCCTACAACAAGCCTCTGTCAACCCAACTAGTCCCATCCACTGCCCGCCCCCCACCCAGAAAAAGAAATCTGGCACCTCCCCCAACACGAACACCTCCCCTGGCCACCAACTCAGTCAAGGAGCTCCCCCCCTTCTTCCTTTCCTCATTTTTTCCATTTATCGCATCTGACACATTCTATTTTACTTATGATCTGTCTGTCTCACCCCACCTTAGATCATCAATTCCAGGAGGGCAGGAATTAGCCTAGGGGTGCGCACATAGTAGGTGCTCAATAAAGCTGAATCGCAGGACACCTGACACTTTCAGGACTCTGTCTGCACCTACCTTCTTCTCCTGGCTCACTCCTCACCCTTCAAGACTTAGGTCCAGGAAGCAGAGCCTGGCTCCAGCCTCAGAAAGGTCTGGGTTACTTTCTAAAATCCCCACTTATTCATTGGCTGGTGACCTTTAGGGCTTCGTTATTCTTTAGCTATGAAATGGAAATAATAACAGCTGCTACCCTTGTGGAATTGTTGTGAGATTAAATAAAATAAGGCACATAAAGCATTGGCATGGAGCCTGGCACACAGCAAGCTCCCTGTAATTGTTAACTATTCCTGCTCTGAGCCTTCCATTCTTCCCAGATGCCTCCCAGGGTCCCACACCTCCCCGGATGGAGCCCTGGCCTCTCCATGTTATAATTATCTGCTTTCCCTCTGCCCCTCCCCTTTGCTCTGACTAGGCTCCTGCCTGGACAATGGCAATTCCCCTTTGTGTCCCCAGAGCCTGGCTCGGTGCCTGACACTTGATGGGGACTTGATAAATGCTGGGGAAAAAAAGGAAGGAAAAAAAGACCCCACAATGAGATGACTCTCAGAGATGGGGGTAGGTCTTTAATGCCTAAGAAAGACACACTCAGGATAACAAAGGGAAAATCACGGTGCAGATGGGCCCTTGGGAGGAGAGGAAAAAAATCAGCTTCGCCTCAGTGTGTGAGGCTGGGGTAGTTGGGGATAGCAGGTTCTCCAAGCCTATACGGAGGGCAGATTGCCCCCATCAGGACCCAAGGGGCCTGAGTTCTGAAGGCCACCCTGCCGCAGCCTTGAGACAAGGCAAACACCTGGCCGAAAGCTTGCTTCCCCATGCCTTTGCCAAGGCCAGGCTTATCCGCTTCTCAAAGGAAGGACTCGGAACTTCTGTTCATCCAAGCAGGTTTCAGAGATACTTGGGAGGCAAAGAAAGTCTACCTGAACTTACCTGAGAGTCATTGAAGGGCAGGCACCCTGCAGCGGCCAGGAGGAAGAGGGCGCTGAGGAGAGGAGATAAAACACGCAGCTTAGCTTCTCAACATCGAAGGGGTCCCAGAGAGCTCGGAGGTTGAAATACACAACCACCCGTTCATCCTGGAAACCCCATTTCCCATGTAGGGTTTTTTGTTTTTTGGGGTTTTTTTTTTTTTTTTTTTTGCTTTTTAGGGCCACACCCATGACATATGGAGGTTCCCAGGCTAGAGGTCCAATCAGAGCTACAGCTGCTGGCCTACACCACAGCCACAGCAACACCAGATCCAAGCCGCATCTGTGACCTACACCACAGCTCATGGCAACGCCGGATGCTTAACCCACTGAGCAAGGGCAGGGATCGAACCCGCAACCTCATGGTTCCTAGTTGGATTCATTTCTGCTACACCACAACGAGGAACTCCCCATGTAGCTTTTGATTATGTGCTCTGCTGTCACCGGAGCAGCAGTGCCTTCTTCCCTGGGGTTCAGCTAACCACCTTCCCAGAGACAGACATTTGCAGGACTGGAGCAAAACCAGAGCTGGCTCACTCGAGAAAAACAGTATATATAAAAGGAGATTTTTTAAACTATAGATCCCCCAAAATACACTCATGGAAAATTGGACAATCAGACAATAAGTTTAGCAATAGGAAAACACCGTGGAAAGCACATTACAATCTTATCGCCTTATCCAAATGATCCTATCATCTCCAATAGTGGGACAGATCATGTGCCTCCTGATATGAGGCAATGAGACGCGCACAGCGTCACTCATCTGCTATTCCTGCCAAATATGCGACAACCTCAACGGAATCATGAGGAAACACTGAGACAAATTCAAATTCAGGGACATTCCACAAAACAGTGGGCTTATACTATTCAAAAATCTGAAGGCAATGAAAAGCTAAGGAACAGTTCTTGATTAAAGGATACAAAAGAGACATGACATCTTTGAGAGAAGCAATGACTATAAAAAACCATATTGGGATAATTCAACAAATTTGAACATGGACTCAATATTATGTAACAGAATTGTTTCAGATGTTAATTTTCTAAATGTCATTATCACACTGTGGTTATACAAGAGTTTGTTATTTTTAGGAGATACACTTTGAAGTATTTATGGGTAGCATCATAATCCCTGCAAATTATTCTCAAATGGTTCAGAAACAAATAAGTAATAAAAAATAAATATGGTCTTATATATTTTATGGGATAGGTATGTAGTATGTATGTATGGGGAGAGAAAGAAAGTAAATGCAAAAAATCTTATCAATGAATGCATTTTTTTTTTAGGGCCACACCTGTGGCATATGGAAGTTTCCAGGCTAGGGGTTTGAATCAGAACTGCGAGAGCTGCAGCCGCCAGCCTACACCACAGCCACAGCAACACAGGATCTGAGCCACCTTTGAAACCTATACCACAGCTTTTGGCAACGCCAGATCCTTAACTCACTGAGCGAGGCCAGGGATCGAACCCCACATCCTCATGGATCCTATTTGGGTTCATTTCCGCTGAGCCACAACAGGAACTCCCAATGAGTGAATTTAGATATAAGGTATACAGGAGTTCATTGTGATATTCTGGCAACTTTTCTATAGGTTTCAATTTTTTTTCCAAAATAAAAATTTCATTAGAAAAAATCTCTCATACATACCAAAATATTTATGAATGAAAGGCTAAGGTGCCACAGATACAGCACTGGGTGGAGCCTTAGGTTGAAAACTGTTGCACCTGGGTGGTAAGTCTAAGTGCTTCATGATACTATTCTGTCTACTTTTATGTCTGTTTAGAAATTTCCATAATAAAAGGTTTTTATTAAATTCTTGCACAAAAGGTAACACTGCCAATCACGGCTATTTTCACATTTTCCCATTCATTGGAAAGTTGATTTGGAGCTACTTGGGGCTTAGAAATCAGTGGGGTTTTATACGGCCTATGGGTTTCCTACCCCCAAATACCGTGGCCTCTAGCCTTTCCCCATCATTCTCTCCTTCTAAAAGAAGGCATCGGAAAACATAACACCCAAACGATCACATGCCCTCCCCTCCTCTTTCCATGTTATGACGCAACAATGTAGGCGGGTTGGGCCTCTTCACTACTGACCATTCCCTTAGGTGGCAAACAGCAAAGGGTCATCAGCATGAATGGAGGCAGTGAAGAGAGCATCTTCACTTTTAGGGCACTTTTTTTTTTGGCCACATTCACAACATATGGAAGTTCCCGGCCCCAGGAATCAAACCCTGACTGCTGCAAAGACGACATCAGCTCCTTAAGCTGATGAGCCACATCGGGAACTCCCTAGGGAACTTTATTATATGACGTCGTAACCAATATACATTCCATATACGTACTGAATTCTCTACTACTTACACATGTAGATGTAGTACACAACAACCTGACATCCATATCCGAAGTCCACTGGCTAATCAATTCTGTCCACAACTCCACCCCCGATAGCCCTCACTGTTGTCATCACACATAACAGGCTAGCATGGCAGCTGGCCCAAGGCAGGAGGACTGGCAGGAGGAAGCCTGGGAGCTGGGGCTGGGGGCCTTGGGAAGGGCAGGACCACACAGGAGATCCTGAAGCTTAGGAAGGTTCTCCACTCCAGCCCGCCCTACTCCTAGAGCCTCGCCAACAGTCCAGGCACACACACAACGGAGTCTCCCTGGCCCGATGGCCAATGGACTCAGAGGCACAGGCTGGGGGCATGGAAGGCGGTTGTCAGGGAAGGTTCTGGGGCTGCACAGCAATACAAAGGTCCAAGGTCGTAGGTGGAGGACAGGAGAACCCTCAGGGCTTTTGTGTCTGCCTGCAGCAGAAAGAAGGCTTTATAGGATGTAGGACGCTTCCCCAGCCACAGGCAAGGACTGTTAGATTCCTTCAAACAGAGGACCCCCTGAGGCTGAAGGGACACCCAGGTGTGAGACGCGCACCCCCACCCTTTCCCATCAAACTTGGCTTTGAGCAACACCTGATTACATCAGGCATGAATGGGTTTTAATGCCTCTCTTTAACACCTGCTAATCTTTTAAACAAGAGAATGAGTCCTGACTGTTTTTTTTCTCCTTCAAGTAGCAGCCTGTAATAAAAGCAAAAAAGGAGCTTGGATGAAAGCCCAGGAATATCTGAAACAAAAAGTCCTAAATCCATGTATCAAAGCATCTCTGCTGGTCTTCTCTCTACGAGACCAAGCTTCTTCACAGCTATTGCCCAGGAGGTAAGAAGTCAAACAACGAGGCACCCAGGTCAGAACTAGCACAGCAGGGGACAGGGACCCGCCAGAGGGTCCAGCCCTGTTGATGTTTCATCGAGGGAAAGTGAGGAGCAGAGTGGGGAACCTGCCCACGGTCACTGTGCTGTGTGGCCCAGGACCATGCATGACACAGATCCCTGGGCTCATGGGCTGGTGCCTTTTCCATCATGGGAAATCTTAAAAACCCCATAAACTGTACATATTATTTTTTAAACTTTAGGTCATTTTCATTTTTCCCATTTTCATTCTTCATCAGTATTGCACAACACTTAGTGACGTTTTGGGCATCAATGGCTGAAATCTAGCACGGGTTGTTTTCCCCTTAGGAATAAAATATTTCAAAAAAAAAAAAAGTAAATTTTAGAATAAGACACAAAATAGGGACATACAAGAGTTTGCAATAAATTCCTCTGTCAACTCTCAAGTGAGAATCGTCAACAGATGGTTCATCATCAAAGTTTAAAATTAGGTTAAATCTATTTTAGAGTTTTGTGGAGTTTTTGGGTTTTTTTTTTTTTTTTCAACTTACCTACAGATCTTTGCAGGTGAAGTTTTCTGTATGAAAATAAAGAGACATAATTAGTCCTTAAAAACCCTTTTTTTTTTCCTTTAAAAGAAAACAGTTATATCAAGAGGCATATAAATTATGAGTGAGTTCATCGGGGGCTTAACAACTTGCTGCACTTCACTATTTATTGAGGCTTTTTCTGCTTGGACCGAATGAAGGATGACTCAGAGGTTCGAGGCTGAGTCACTTCGGCAAAGTGCTCTGGCTGTGTAGTTTTACCACCCTCACCATTAGAATTATGTTTACCCACAGAAAAGCAAAATGATGCCAGGCCCAAGCCTTCAAATACCTGACACACCAGGAAAGTGAAAGCGAGAGGGAGAAATTGATGTACCCTCTGTAGGAAAAGAAATTAAGCTCTTGTTCAACCTCTATTCCAGTCTGTCTCTTTAAATTTTCCTTTCATTAATCCAGCTCTGACTCTGAGCAGTGCTATAAATTCTCTGGTATGATGTGTAAATTAGGAAACAGAAAAAAGGAGAAGGGACATTGGACTCCGCCCTTGGAGAGAAGGAAAAAAGGGAAGATTGGGGAAATCTGAACTTAGCATATAACGCTCCCTGAAATGAAGAAATTCTAGTGTAGACTCTACCTTTTTCTTTTTTTTTTTTAATGGCTGCACCCATGGTATATTAAGTTCCTGTGCCAGGGATTGAATCTGAGTCACAGCTGTGACCGACGTGGCAGCTGCATTGGTCAGATCCTTTAACTCACTGCACCAAGCCAGGGACTGAACTCGAGCCTCCACAACAGGAGCAGCTGCAACCAGATTCTTAACCCATGGCACGACGGTGGGAACTCCTGGGCTCTACCTTTTTATTAGTTAAAGAGAATTAGTCCTTGGCACTTGGGAAGAAAGTTCTAGCAGGGAGAAGCATAGATTTTCCTATATTTGATAGGGAAGATGGTCAGGAATGACAACAGATTAATTCTAGATATTACAGAAGGATTATTTTGCTAATTGAGGACAAATTACAATGTTTTTTTACTCCAGCGTGAAGCATAAACATACTTTTTAAAAATGAAGCACTCAGGAGTTCCCGTTGTGGCTCAGAAGTAACAAACCTGACTGGTATCCATGAGGATGTGGTTTCAATCCCTGACCTCACTCAGTGGGTTAAGGACCCAGTATTGCCCTGAGCTGTGGTGTAGGTCGCAGATGCAGCTCCGATCTGATGTTGCTGTGGCTGTGGTGTAGGCCTGTAGTTTCAGTTCTGATTCAAACCCCTAGTCTATAAACTTCCATGTGCCACGGGTGCAGGCCCTAAAAAGCAAAAAAAAAAAAAAGTGAAGAACTCAAAAGGTACCAACTTTCAGTTACAAAGTAAGCAGGAGTTCTCATTGTGGCTCAGTGGCAACAACTCTGACTAGTATCCATGAGGACACAGGTTCGATTCCTGACCTCGCTCAGTGCGTTAAAGAATCCAGTGTTGCCACAGTTGCAGCCCAGATTCAATCCCTGGCCCAGGAACTTCCATATGCCAAGGGTACAGCCATAGAATTAAGGAAAAAAAACCCACTTGCACATACCTGAAATTAATACAATGTTATATGTCAGTTGTATCTCAATTTTTTTTAAAAGTATAGCGCTGGCAAGAGAAATGTGTTTTGCTGTGAAGGCTGTCTTAAGTGTCCATGTGTGATGAACAACCCAGATGGCATTGTTTTTGTTTGTTTTTTGTTTTTTGTCTTTTTGCCTTTTCTAGGGCCGCACCCGTGGCATATGGAGGTTCCCAGGCTAGGGGTCCAACTGGAGCTGTAGCCACCGGCCTACACCACGGAAACAGCAACGTGGGATCCGAGCAGCATCTGCAACCTACACCACAGCTCACGGCAACGCTGGATCTTTAACCCACTGAGCAAGGGCAGGGACCGAACCCGCAACCTCATGGTTCCTAGTCGGATTCGTTAACCACTGAGCCACGACGGGAACTCCCCAGATGGCATTGTTTCAATGAACACATGATGTCTGTGTACAAAGCATTGGCTCCCATCTTTAGATCCTTTGTTATCTCTTATGTTTTTGCTCTTCTTGGTGGAACCCGCCTCAGCAGAGTCCAAAGGCAAAGCCAACCTTGACTCCACTGCCCCCCAGTGGGGACCCTTATCCCTTCCGTACAGAAAGGATGACACACACAGAGATGACCCGGCTCCCACCTGGAACACTGCGCCCAACGTGGGAAAATACGGTACTAGAAGATTCTGAGCTAAACAGAAACAACATCTCCACGGTCTGGAGGAAGAAGAGCAGAGGACGGGAACGACAGGGCTGCTCCAACTCTTCCCCGGGTAACAAACATTCACCAGCAGCTCTTGGGGGCCGTTAGGGGGTTGACAACCAATCCAGGGCCTGGAGGAGTTCACCCACCCCACAGAGGACAGCACCCTTTTTCTTTTAACCTCCGCTGACTAAAGGAGCCCAGAACTTGAGATAGGCAGAGCAAAAACAAGCAATAAATTCTTTACTGAGCTCCAGTCGCCCAAGCTCCAAAACAACCCAGAAGTGCATGTCAGGGATCCTCCTCCACAGGCCCCTGGTCCCCGAATCACTGGACATCTCATCTCTGGAAGGGTCAGTGCAACTCCTCAGAAGTCATAATAGGGAGTTCCCATCGTGGCGAAGCGGAAACGAATCCGACTGGGAACCACGAGGTTGCAGGTTCGATCCCCGACCTCGTTCAGTGGGTTAAGGATCTGGCATTGCATGAGCTGTGGTGTAGGTTGCAGGCACGTCTCGGATCTGGCGTTGCTGTGGCTGTGGTGTAGGCCGGCGGCTACAGCTCCGATTGGACCTCTAGCCTGGGAACCTCCATATGCCATAGTGCAGCCCTAAAAAAAAAAAAAAAAAAAAAAAAAAAAGGAAGAAAAAAAAGAAGTCATAATAAATAGCTAACCCACCCTCAGGGCTGCTGGGCACCATCCTAAGCACTCGACACATATCAACTCATGTCATTATGGGTTATTGAACAGGCTTGGGTTGTGTGCAACAGATGGGAATGCTGAGGAATAGAGAAATTAAGGAACTTACCCAAGGTCACAGGGTTTCAGCCCAAGCCATCAAGTCCAGACCTTAACCCTTTTAGGCCCTATTCTGCCACAGCCTGCCTGCCTGTCCTGCAGAGACACCCACCAACGCTTTTGGGCCACTAGCCTTCGTTTGCTGCTTCCTCTCTGCCTGGAGTAACCTCTCTCCCTGACCACCCAGAAAATTCCTACCCATTAGCGTGACTGGGCTCAAATCTAGCCCCTGGCCCTTCTAAGCAGACTTACCAGTGGTCAACCCCCCAGTCCACCCACAGGCCTGCTCCAGCCCATAGGACATCCTACATGTCAACAGAACATGTTGACACGTCGGTTCCTCCCTTCAACCTGAGTTCTGGGAGGGTGACAGCTGTGTCTGTCCATGGCTGTAGCTGGTGGTCTAGCAAGATATTTGATCTATAGCACTGACTTCGTAAATGTTGAACGGAAGAACAAATGAATAGCAGTATTCTAATGTTAAACTGCGACAAGTATATCTGCAAGGTAGCATGACTGATTCTATAAGTCACACACTATTATCTCATCAAACTGTGTGTGCATGTGTGCATACATATGTGTGTGTGTGAACGTACACAAAGAACCAGTTATGGGGGGTGACAGTGAACCACAGCTCCAGAGAGAGCTTATTCTTTTAATCTGGGAACAAGGTCATGAGCAGGTCAACGCCATTCTAGGGAAATGGGACACACAACGGACACAAGAGCCCTCGTCCTGAGTCACAGGTAAAGCCTGAGAGGTGGCATCCGAACATGTTCCTCATGACACCTGGTCACTTAGTCAAGGCTCCAGGCTGAATGATCAGGAATGTAAATGTATGAAGAATATGTCATGGCAATCTTCAGCACAGAGCCGATTTTAACTCCAAACTACCGGAAATCACCTATAAATCTACGAACAGGGACCACCCAACACATCATGGAGAAAAAGGAGGCCACACGTAGGGATTCTGACAAATTGATTGAGGGAAAAACAGGATGTACGGTAGGTAGTATTTCTGTAAATATTCTATACATGTCTGAAAGAACAGAGTTGTTTCTTCTAGGAAGGAAGAGCACATTAATGTCTGGAATTTTTTTCCTCCGCTTTTTCTTTTTCTTTTTTTTTTTTTTTTTTTTGTCTTTTCAGGCCTACACCCACGGCATATGGAGGTTCCCAGGCTAGGGGTCGAATCGGAGCTACAGCTGCCAGCCTACACCACAGCCACGGCAATGCCAGATTTGAGCCGCATCTGTGACCATCTGTGACCTCCACCACAGCTCACGGCAATGCCAGATCCTTAACCCACTGAGCAAGGCCAGGGATCGAACCTGCAACCTCATGGTTCCTAGTCGGTTTTGTTTCCACTGCACCATGATGGGAATTCCTGCATTTTCTTTTAGAAATTAAAAAAAAACAATTTTTTTTTTTAATTTTATAGCTGCACCCATGGCATATGGGAGCTCCCAGGCTAGGGACTGAATCTGAGCAGCAGTTGCTACCTACACTACAGTTGCAGTAACACTGGATCCTTTAACACACTACACCGAGCCAGGGATAAAACCCAAGCTTCTGCAATGACCTGAGCTGCTGCATTCGTGCTCTCAACCCATGCACCACAGTGAGAACTCCTCCACTTCACTGTCTACAAGTTATTACATCTTATTACATTCATAAAGGAAAGATTTTTGTAAAAACTAACTAAATCAATCCATAACCCACTCAATTATTCCCTAATTTGCTCTGACAAGAAATGCTGTTGTTTTGTGCAGGTAATGAAATGGAGTTGAAAAGTCACAATATTTTGGTATTCCCCCAGTTCCTTCCAAAGACAAATCCTCTCGGCCTAGAAGTCCGGCACCTGGGCTCTGTTTGATGGGAAGACACTGTAGACCCTGCAGCCCCGTGTCCTATGCTCACCCTCACTATCTGATCCAACTTGGCTATCAGGAAGCAATACCCCTTGGAGGCCATGCCCCTAGAACAGGTGAATCTTCATTTTCAATGCACACACAAAAAAGTATCCATTTTGTGAATAAGAAGACTTCTTTGGGAATGTGAGTGGAACTGAGGTTCAACAGTTCTTGGAACCTCAGTGACTAGTTGTGAATTATTTCAGCACAGCATAAGTTCTGAGAGTCACAGGAAGGGCACCCCCTCCCCTGCACAACTGTAAGAAGTGTGCTACCTGAATGGCTGACTAGCCTCTTTCGACCTCAAATGTTCCAACATTTTGATATGAAATCCTTTGGGGTTTTTTTTGTTTTTTTCTATTTTTGTTGTTTTTTTTTTTTTTACTTTTAGGGCCACACCTGCAGCATATGGAAGTTCCCAGGCTAGGGGTTGAATAGGACCTGCAGTTCCGGCCTACACCACAGCCACAGCCATGCCAGATCTGAGCTGCGCCTGCGACCTACACCACAGCTCACAGCAATGCTGGGTCCTTAAGCCGCTGAGCAAGGCCAGGGATCAAACCCACGTCCTCACGGATACTGGTAGGGTTCTTAACCCACTGAGCCACAAGAGGAACACCACAATTTGATTTCTTTTTTTTTTTTTTTAATACAAAATCATTTGAAATGGGCAGATGTTAGAACAAGAGAACTCTCAAAAGAGGTACCAAACTAAAACTAAAACCACTACCAATAATGTTAAAAATCAGAGCTGATGAGTACGAAGCACCTACTTGTGCCAGAAACGTGTTGGGAGCAACACTTGCCCAACGATTCTTTGAGCGGGTAACGTTCCTCTCTCCTTTCACAGATGGAGACACAGGAGGTAAGAGAAGGTCATCCAACTGGTGGAGGGCAGAGCTGGGATAGGAAAGAAGAGAGGATTTCCCCGGGATGGGTAAAAGCTCCCAGCACCCTGTGGGAAGTTGGCCCTATGTTTCCCTGTGGCACTGGATCCACCTCCGACCCACAGGTCCTGGCTCGGCGCGGGCCAGCAGTTGAGTTTTGTTCAGACCAACAAGCGTCACCATGTCTGCTAGATGAATTGAAGGGATGTCAAAAGATTCTTGAAGTTAGTGACCACTGTCAGACAGTCCGGACTGGAAACAGATGGCAGGAAAAGGCAGACACTAACTTGGGCCATAAATAAAAAGCACATCTTTGAAATTTCAAGCAAGGGAAGTGAAACTATAGTGCCTTTTGCAACCTCATTTACCTCTTTCCGAAAACACTTCTGGTGCCCACAGATGATAACTTCGGCTACGTTATGCAAAGTGAGAAACACGGGAATGGCCTGAAAGAAAACACGAGAGTAAGTGTGAAAATATTTTCTTTGATCTCATAATTACATAATTCTTGATTTGGGCTTAAAAATAAAGATCTGTGGGAACTCTTGGCATCCACCCAGATGCTCCTCTCCAGCAAAAACTCTTCCGCATGGATTAGTGCTCTTGTTCACAGTGTTATGTTTGGTAGAGTGGATGCAGAGGCTCCCCTCCTGGGTTTTCTCATCACACACATTTATTAAGCACCTACTATGTGCCAGGCCACCATGCCAGGTGAAGGGGACACATTCTGTGAACAGGTGGGCACATGATAGGGAGGCTGCCCCTGAGAAGATGAGAATTCTGACCAAATGCACAGAAAGGCCTAAATAGCCTGGTGTGGGGAGATCAGGCCTTCAGGGAGGAAGTGAGGTCCAGAGTCTAAACGGGAACAGAATGGTGAACTTGAGCGAGCCCAGGAAAAGGAGAGAAGGTGGGAGAGGGCTAGAGGCAGAGGAACACACAAGGCCCAGAGGAGAGAGGGAGCCTGCCTCCTCTGGGAACCGGGGGGAACTGATGGGGTGGAACCCTGCGTGGAGGGGCACAGTGGGGGAGAGGACGGTGTGGCCATATTGGGGAATCAGGACCAGCCCAAGAGCCAGGGGAGACGCTGAAACATTGAAAGCTGACAGCGATATGATTTGATCTGCATAGTTACGGGAACTTGGGCTGCTGGGTAGAGAAGAGATGGTTGCCAAGGGCCAGCGGCATAATAAACTGAAAAACCGCTCCCCCCGAAATACACCTGTGTCCTAATCCCTGGACCAGTGAGTGCCACCTCACTTGGTAAGAAAGGGCGTTTGCAAATGTGATTAAGTTCCCGGTCTGAGAAGAGGAACTTACCCTGGATTATCCAGGTGCCGACCCTCGATGCACAAGAGCGTCCTCCTAAGAGAGGGGCAGAGATCTGACACGCACCTCGGAAGAGGCGAAGTGACCCCAGGGGCAGAGCCTGGAGGGAGGCAGCCACAAGCCAGGCAGAAACTGGAAGAGCTGGAGGATTCTCCCCTAGAGCCTCTGTCGGGGGAGCGAGGGGCAGCCCTGCTGGCACACATTGATTTCGGCCCAGTGACACTCACTGCAGACCCCTGGCCTCCAGAACTGCCAGCGGATCACTTTCTGTTGTTTCAAGCCACCCAGGTATGTGGCAATTTGTGACAGCAGCTACAGGAAGCTAAGGTAAGGAATGACAAAACAGGTGCCTGAACTTGGCAGTGAAGGTAAAGGAAAGTGGCCACACCAAGGAAGCGTTTAAGAGACTGAAATGAGGTAAATGTTGGGATAATTGGGATCAACCTGGTACAAAAAGGGGAGGAGGGGGAGATGATGTAAAAAAAATTTAACTCTTCAGTGAGTTCTCAAAATACACAAAGTGGGGAGTTCCCATTGTAGCTCAGTGGTCACGAACCTGACTAGTATCCATGAGGATGCAGGTTCGATCCTGGCCCCTTTCAGGGTTAAGGATTTGGCGTTGCCATGAGCTGTGGTGTAGGTCAAAGATGAGGCTTGGATCCCACGTTGCTCTGGCTGTAGCTCCAATTAGACCCCTAGCCTGGAAATGTCCATCTGCTGCGGGGATCAGCCCTAAAAAGACAAAACAAAAGCAAAAACAAAAACACAGGCTGCTCATTGCTCATTGACTATGCTGGGCTGTCTGCTAAGAACAGCAATCTCTTCTAATTTGATAATCCTGACAAGGTGAAGAGGCGGGATGAAGCAGGGAGGAATTTTGCTCTTGTCTATTGTAGCTCATGATGCTGTTTCCTGGAAAGCAGAAAAAGAGGAAGAATACACATGGGTTTTGGTATCAGCCTGGGCGTCAGGCTCCAGCTCCGCCATCGGCTAGTGGAACAGGGCACGTAGCCAAACGGGCTGCTCCTCTGCAGTATGAGGATAACAATACCGAGGACCTGGAGCTACTGGGAAGGATGGCGCAAGAAAGCTGGAGCGAGGCATGGAAGGCTGTCCGTCTGAAAGGCTACCACGCCCACTCTCAGTGGCCTTGACAGAGGCCCCTAAGCTGGGAAGTTGTTCCAGTTTCAAGGACCCTTAAGTGCGTCTTTAACCAGATGCTGTTGCTCACCCACTTCCAGAGGGATTTATTCTTTATCTTTCGGGAGGATATGTTTTTACCTTGTCTTTAAGACCTTTATAACGTTAGAGCTCTGCCCTATTTCAGTATTTTAACTTGCCATGTTTCATTTCATTCTGAGCTCTTGCCTTATATTTTTCTTGTCTTTTTAAGGTGTTCTACTCTCACTTTTTCATTAGAAGTTCAAATCAAACTTCTTTTAAAATCATATTTTCATTATTTTCCTTTTTGGTCTTTTGTGCTTTTTTATTGCTCTTAAACTTTCATATTTTGAATTGTTTCATGTGTTTTAAAATTATTAAAGAGCTTTTTTTCTAATTGGCTTTATCCATTAGGCTCATATATGGAAAACCTGGGCCCTGGCTCTCTAGGTCTGGCCTTAAGAAAAGAGCACATAAAAGCTTGGTCAGGTTAATCCTATGGTACATGACAATGAAAATGAAAGAGCAGTCTGTATCGTATTTAAGACCTGATGTAAGGGCTGAGATTATGAAACTCTAGACCTTAGAAGGCTCAATTTTCTCAATTATTACCCATGGATAGGTTTAATCTCCCTGGGCCCTACTCTGCTCAGATTCTGGAAAAAGATCTGTCTGTACATATAGAATTGATTTTAATGTTCATTGATAATAGTTACCAATAATGTGTTAAGCACAGGGCTGATCATCTTCATTTGTTCTCTTACCAAAACCATCTCTCAACAACTGCATCAGTGGATGCTGTTCCCCTGATGTACAGACAAGGAAACTGAAGCTTAAACGGATGGGGCAGCGGGCAGCTTACTGGCAAGCTTGCAGCTAGTCCAAGGTATGACGCCATGACACCAACCCACCAACCTAGGGCTCTCTAATGGCAAAGCCCTCACACCCAGCCTCAATGTTACAGGACCCAAATCACAGCAAGCCTCCAGAATAAACGTCCTATGCCTACAGCTGTGCAAAGTCCAATACCAGTGCATGTTCCAAATCCTGCCAGTCTGCTTCCTCCAGCAATAAAACTGGTATGCTCTAAAACGGATGAACTCAGAGTAAACTCTGCGTCACTTTTTAAAGGGATATCTTCCATTTCTACTTTAAAATTTTTAAATCTGATTTTCTCAAGCCATTTTTTCTTCTTCTTCTTTTTTTTTTTTTTTTTTTGATCTTTTTAGGGCTGCACCCATGGCATATGGAGGTTCCTAGGCTAGAGGCTAAATTGGAGTTGTAGCTGCTGGCCTACACTATAGCCATAGCAACACCAGATCTGAGCCCCATCTGAGACCTACACCGCAGCTCATGGCAACACCAGATCCTTAACCCACTAATCGAGGCCAGGGATCGAACCTGCATCCCCATGGATGCTAGTCAGATTCGTTTCCGCTGGGCCATGATGGAAACTCCTAAAGCCATTTTTTCAACTGCGGAGCTAGCAGGCTCTAGAAACAGTAATTCTATTATTGACTTTTATTGGCCTCCACAGAGATCTATCAAAAGCAATACTAAGGCAGTTTGCAACTTTAATTTCTGGTGTTCCTCTGGCCTCTACCTCTGTGTACCAAGCTCCTATCTTATTAGCTCAAGAGACCCCAGTGACTGATTCTTTGAGAAAACCTGCCCTTAATCCTTCTGGGGGGAGGTTTAGCAGGACTCACTTTTTTTTTTTTTCCTTTCTATCTTTTTGCCGTTTCTTGGGCCGCTCCTGCAGCACATGGCGGTTCCCAGGTTTGGAGTCGAATCGGAGCTGTAGCCACCGGCTTACACCAGAGCCACAGCAATGCGGGATCTGAGCCGCGTCTGCAACCTACACCACAGCTCACAGCAACGCCAGATCCTTAACCCACTGAGCAAGGCCAGGGATGGAACCTGCAACCTCATGGTTCCTAGTCGGATTCGTTAACCACTGAGCCACGACGGGAACTCCAGGACTCACTTTTGTGAAATCAGACACAAGTTCTGAGCAATGATAATAGCAATAATAATAGCTCTGGTATACCAAATGCTTATTTTGTGCCAGACTCTGTTCTACATGCTTTTCCATATTGAACCAATAGTAACTCCATGAGGGAGATACTATCAGCATCCCTATTATACAGCTGAGAAAAAGGAGGGATATATTTTGATTCTCTTTTTTAACCTGCCTCTTAATAATCTGAAACCACTCTTAGTCTAGACACTAGCCTGCTGCTAAAGAGAACAGAAAAACAAATCTGTTCTTCCATGTCATCGAGACTCTAGGAAAGGCCTCAATAACGAAAGGTCCAGAGTTCCTGCTGTGGTGCAATGGGATCAGCAGCGTGTCTGGAGCACTGAGACACAGGTTCAATCCCCTGCCCGGCACAGTGGATTAAGGTGTACTCACAACTGTGGCCTGGATCTGATCCCTGGCCCGCAAACTCCATATGCCTCAGGGCAGCCAAAAAAAAAAAAAAAAAAAAGCCCAAGATTAACTACCATGAAGCCCAAATCATCATTTCTGACATAAAATGTAATTGACCAAAATCAACTACACCGTAGTTCAATTCATTTCATTACTCAGGGGCAAAATTTGCAACTAATTTATTCTTAGAGTCCACTCACTTAAAATTCAACATTTTATCCATGTACATCGGAAATTTTTCCCTGGCTGTGAAGAGAAATTGGTAACTATTACTTAAGATTTTTCATTATTCCCATGCTTCCCAGGGTGGAATTTTCAGGCCTTGACTGTTATTTGTTCAGGTGTTGGACAACTGACTTAACATAGTTTTTTTATGAAAAAAAAAAAATCCTGGCTCTGCCCCCAGGCATAGCCTTGGGTCACTCTGCAGGGGTGTGGATGGCTCCTTTAGCCAAACCGTGGGTCAGCTTTTTCATTTTGGTAGAAGAATGTCAATCCTACCTTCAATTTGGGTGATTTTTATTTCTTTTTTATTTTTTGGTCTTTCTGTCTTTTTAGGGCTGCACCTGCGGCACATGGAAGTTCCCAGGCTAGGGGTCGAATCAGAGTTATAGCTGCTGACCTACACCACAGCTCACAGCAATGCCAGATCCTTAACCCGCTGAGCGAGGCCAGGGATCGAACCCGCGACCTCATGGTTCCAGGTTGGATTTGTCTCCACTGAGCCACGATGGGAACTCCTTGGGTGATTTTTAAATATGTGGGTGTGGCCTTTATCTACAATATAGAATAATCACTCTCCAGGCCCTTGCCAAAGAATGTACCTTTGAACTGTTAGCTGCCTAGTTTTTATCAAAACCATGCATGCCAGAAACAAATGTTCCTAAAGGAAGAAAGCCAGATAATTGGAGAGCAGCAGTTTTAGCCCCAGAGAATTGCTCCTGCTCAATGATGCTGTCATCATGCCTCCAAAATGCACTAAGAATCCCAGAAACCACATTATCACTGGGTTTGTTATCAGGACGCTTTTGAAGACCCTAAGTGGCCCAGTCTGCCCTTTAAGAGGAATTGAGAGCAAGGAAGGGCTTTGCTTTTCTTCAGCAACAGCCTGCTTTTATCTTACAAGCACCGAGAGTCTTGTAACGTCTTTATTTGGCTGCAGAAAGATGAGAGCTGAACCCAAGGCCCAAGTGTATTTATTTCATAAAGTACAACAGCACAAAGGTCTGTGTGCTGAGTCTCTCCGTGGCCTCATTTAGCTCTTCTTCCATTACCCTTGACCTAGATTTCTTTTAAATAATACTCATAAGAAATGTTTACATTTGTTGTACAACTAGAAATATAACACAACTCATTGAGTAATTAAAAAAAAAATGTTTATCTTCTTTTCTTTTCTTTTTTTTTTTTTTTTTGTCTTTTTGCTTTTTAGGGCCGCACCCACAGCACATGGAAGTTCCCAGGCTAGGGGTTGAATTGGAGCTGCAGCCGCTGGCCTACACCACAGTCACAGAAACTTGGGATCCAAGCCATATCTGTGACCTACACCATAGCGCATGGCAACACCAGATCCTTAACCCACCGAGCAAGGCTAGGGGTTGAACCCAAATCCTCATGGACACTAGTCAAGTTCATTACTGCTGAGCCATGACGGGAACTCCCATTTTAACCATTTTTAATGTACCATTCTGTGGCATTAAGCCCATTCACAAGGCTGGGCAACCATCACCACCATTCTTCCACAGAACTTTTTTCATCTGAAACCCTGTCCCTATTAAACAAGAATTCCCCATTCTCCCCTCTGCCCAGCACCATTCTACTTTCTGTCTCTATGCTTTGACTACTCTAAGTACTTCATATTAGTAGAGTCATACAGGATTTGTCCTCTTTTTTTTACTGATTTATTTCATTTAACATAATATCATCAAGGTTCATCCATGTTGTAGCATGGGTCAGAATTTCCTTTTTTTTTTTTTTTTTTTTTTTTAAATGGCTGCACCAGAGCCATATGGAAGTTCTCAGGCCAGGGACTGAATCCGAGCCACAGCTGCGACCCAAGCTGCAGCTGCACCAATGCAGAATCTTTTAACCCACGGAGCCTGACTGGATATCAAACCCACACTTTTGCAGCAACCCAGCCACTGCAGTCGGATTATGAAGCCACTGCACTATGGCAGGAACTCCAGAATTTCCTTCCTTTTCAAGGATGACTAATACTCCATTGTCCTGATATACTATTTTGTTTTAGCCATTCATCTGGTGATAAACACTTGGATTGCTTCCATCTTTTGACTTGTGTGAGTAATGCTGCTATGAACATAGGTATACAAAATATGTGTTCATATCCCTGCTTTCAATTTTTTTGGATATATACCCAGAAGTAGAACTGTTGGATCATATAGTAACTCCATTTTTAATTTTTTGAGGAATTGCCACAGTTTTCCATTGCAGTTCTACCATTTTACATTCCCAACAGCAGCGTACAAGGGTTCCAATTTCCCTACATCCTCACCAACACTTGTTATTTTCTGGGGGTTTTTTGGTAACAGTCATCCTAATGGGCATGGAGTGGTACCTCACTATGATTTTGATGTGCATTTTCCTAATGATTACTGATGCTGAGTATCTTTTCAAGAGCTCAGTGGCCCTTTGTACATTCTCTTCGGGGAAATGTCTATTCAAGCCCTTTGCCCATTTTTGCATCAGGTTGTTTGGGTTTTGTTGTTGAATTTTAGGAGATATATATGTGTGTGTGTTTTCTGGATTTTAATCTCTTTTCAGATAAACAATTTGCAAATATTTTCTCCCATTCTGTGGGCTGCGTTTCTACTGTGCTGATGGTGTGCTTTGATGCACCAAAGTTTTCCATCTTGATGAAGTCCAATTTGTCTGCTTTCTCTTTTGTTGCTTGTGTCTTGGTGTTATACCCAAGAAATCACTCCTAAATCCATAGTCATGAAGTTTTCCCCTGGGAGCCCACTTTTAATGGCATCTTATAAGGGTTATGGAAAACAGCTTTAGATGGAGCAAGATGATAACCAACATCCAGAAAAGGGGTTTATTATTGTGCCACAGAGCCCACATCTTAAGTGATCCCTGCAACCGGATTCTGACCACCTTTGGTAAGAAAACATGAAGGAGAAGGAGCACTGCCTCTACTGGGCAATAAGACAGCATTCAGGGAAGGGTCCCCAGCCTGCATCAACACCTACGTCCTTTTCCCTGGGGATGGAGATCCCTTACAGGATACTGGAGCCAAACAAAGCGGAAGGAAACTCACCGGCTCCAGTTTACTTAACTGAGTAATTTTACTCCCCATGAATCGAAATCTCCGTGTGTGCTTCCTCACCAGCACCCCCATCCAATCTCTATTCCTACGTGTTGAACACATGTTATGCTCATGAAGACAGAAACCCTGAAGGGGAATTAGGGAAACCTCAAGGTCAAAGTGATGGGTGAGAAACCCAGCCCATTCTGTCAAGATGCCTCAGTTTAGATTTGCAGAGTCAGGAGTTCCTGTTGTGGCTCAGTGTTAAGGAACCTGACTGGTATCTATGAGGACGTGGGTTTGATCTCTGGCCTCCGAGCAGTAGGTTAAGGATCTGGCATTGCCTTGAGCCACGGTGTAGGTCGCAGATTTGGCTCAGATCCCGAGTTGCTGTGGCTGTGGTGTAGGCCAGCTGCTACAGCTCTGATACAATCCCCAGTCTAGGAATTTCCATACGTCTCGGGTGCGGCCCTAAAAAGCAAAAAAATAAATAAATAGATTTGCAGAGTCTTCCAATAGCTGAAGCTCAGCAAGAAAACAGCCCAGTTGGTATGAGCAGCCAAATCACCAACACTGGGATGGCCCATCCCAGGCAAACTCCTTGATGTGTGAATTTGCACATCTGTTCTTTTTGTTGTTATTACCGGCTGCACATGAAGCTTGTAGAAGTCCGAGCCAGAGATCGAACCCAAGACACCCAGGGGGTTACAGTGACAACGCCAGTTCCTTAACCCGCTGAGCCACACGGGAACTCCTGCCCATCTGTTCTAAATACTCATCCACACAGGCTTTAAGGCAATCCCATCCAGCTGAGAAAGCTTCCCTCGGGAAAACTATAACAAGAGTAATAATGACTGTTTGAAGTTGTCCTGTCCCTCCAAAGACTGACACTTAGGCTGTCAGCCCTCACTACTGTGACCTTCCTCAGGGCAGGACAGCTGGAGAGGCAGAATCGAATCAGCCTGCATAGAAGGGAGAAAAATCAAGCAGTTCCTCTCCTCCCCACTCAATCTTTGGTCATTGCAATTTAGGGAGGAAAGAGGTTGAGCGCTGCAGATGAACCACTACCATTGGACAGGCTTGAATTTGCACCTCTGCTCCCCCTCCACCCCTCCCCACTTTTTAGGGTCACAGGTGCAGCACATGGAAGTTCTCAGGCTAGGGGTTGAATCGGAGCTGCAGCTGCCGGCCTATGCCACAGCCACAGCAACGAGGGATCCAAGCTGCATCTGTGACCTACACCACAGCTCATGGCAACGCCAGATCCTTAACCCACTGAGCGAGGCCAGGGATCCAACACACATCCTCATGGATACTAGTCGGGTTCATTTCTACTGCGTCCCAATGGGGCCTCTTGCACCTGTGCTTTAACATTTACAAGTTGGTGACTTTGGCCAAATAATTTGCATCTCAGTTTCCTCATCTATAAATGGGAGTAATTAAGTCAGACTTCACACGTCATGAGAGTTGACAACAGGAAGGGTTGACAACAGGAAGTGCCTGACACATACCACATACACAAAACCCTGAATATTCATAGTGGCTGTTCCCACGGTGAGCTGTGTGTCTCTCTCGGATTTCTCTTGAAGTTCTTCAAAATCAGGAACCATGTCTTATTCCCCTTCAAGCCCCCAGCAGCAGATTCCCCAATAAATATTTGCCGAATGGAGAGCCCCAAGAGCCATTTTCCCTTAACTCCATTACGCAGTTGTGAGTTTAAGGTGGAAAAATCAATAAAGAACTGTGCCCACCTCATCTTTGCAGAGTTAAATCAGGTTTCTCTCAGGAGTCAAAAAAACAGCTTCAAAGTCTTGTAGGATAAAGGATGCCTTTACGGAGCAGAGCAAGTCCGTAAGCGTTTTGCATAACAATACACCCACGGATTTTAACGGAGCACTTTTCCCCCAGTTCTTTGTGGATTCGTGAAACTGACAGCTTGGCACCAGCATATTGCTGCCTGTGTTCTATCTAACACAAGCTGTACAAGAGTCTTATGTTGAATCCACTCTGTAAATTTGTAAGCAACTATGTGAAAACAAAAAGCTCTGAAAACAAAGAAAAAATGCTGGGTTAAGTTATTTCCCTGAAAAAAAAAACAAAAGCAAAAACAAAAGCAATAAGTTTGTCTCCCTCCTGTCCTTCTACTCTAATCAGGTGTATTTGGTTTGGGGTGGTTCCCCTTCACTCAGAGTCTGAACTGCAGCAGCTTCTTTCTATGAAAGCCGTCTGCGCTCTAGGCCAGGGCCCTCCTCCAAAAAGAAGGTCCTTGCACCAGAATGTCAATCAGCGCATAACGTTCTTCTTCTTCTTCAAAAAAAAAATCACTGTGAACGTGTTTAGTGCCGAGCTTGACATTCATTCTGGTACGATCTTACGAACAGGTAACAGAGAGCTCACAGACTGTCACCGCCTGTGGACCACACTTCGAGAAGCATTGTTCCAGGTTACAGAACTCTCCATCTGCCTGAGATGTACTAGACTGGCATTTACAATGGACTTTTGATGGGGTTCTTTGCCAACTAATCTCCTTATCCCTTCCTTTGGTAAAGCACCCCAGTAATGAGGAGCAGCCTCACCCTTTCCTAGCCTGTGGGTTCATGTGAGGATCCTGCATGACCAGAGCTGGCCAAGTAGCGCTCTGAGTCTCTCCAGTCACGGTGAATGGTTCAGGCAAGTCACCACCCAGGGCCAGCCAATCAGCATAATTCCATCCTGGTTTGCTTTTAGACCTGGGATGGGCAATGGCCCTGACTGATGCAATCAGAATGAATCCTGGAGCTCATGGAGAAGCTACGAGGAAGACAGTCTTGTTCCATTAGACTTAAAGTTGTGAGGATGAGAGCCTGGAATCAACAACACCCATGAGGGGAGAGTCTGGCTGTGAAATGAAGCAAAGACAGAAACTGGATTCCGAGTAGGTCATTGGAACTGCTGGATCAAGCCATTCCTGAAGCAGTTTCTACTCTATGACTTTTCACTAATGTGAACCAGGATATTTCCCTTTGGCTTAGACCAGTTAGAGCACTTTCGAATACTTGCAACCAAAAAGAGTCTCAAGTTATACATGACTGCTATACCCTGGGCTCATTCTAAAATCCACATACATTGATCCTAAAGAAACAAATCTGGAAAGACAAAAGGTGGGGAGTCAGAAGAGCTGCCACTTCCTGGCACTAGAGACAGGTTACCAAGACTTTCCACACCTGAGTTCCTTCCTCTGTTGGGTGATTAACATCTATGGGTGAATCCCATAGAAAGATGCAAAGGAAATCACTCCAGAATCATATAAAAAAGCACTATACAAACAAAAATTATCATTTTTATTAGCTCAACACCTTACTTATTCAAAGTTCAGAATTCTGGCATTCACAACTATCCAAAGCCTACAAAAATGTTTAAAAGCCTTTGTACAACAATGGATTGTTTTTTAAAATCAAATCCTATACTCTGCTCTAGGAGAGGAAGCTCCCTCTGCAGGTCAGAGGGGGTAAAGTGAGACCACAGACTCAGAGGAGCTTGACAGAATCAAGAAAGGTAGCTGAGAGCCAGCCTGACCTCCCGTTCTGGGCTCAGCACCAAGGCGCACTGTGGCTCATTCCTTAGGTCCACCCAGGCTCTTTTCTCCCCCATTGCAAACATCATCCCATCGACTCAAGCTTATGAATCATGAAAGAAGAACGATGATTTAATTTAGAAATTACTTCTATTAATTCTCATTCGCTATTTTGCAACTTTGGACTTGTCCTTACAATACTATTATTATCCAGCAAGGCAGATTTTATTTTTACTGTTTTCATATCTGAGATCTAAGGGGCCTACACAACAACCAACTTCACAGTAAAAGACTAAACTGTTTGAAAATTTTGCATTTTTTTCAAACATCAAAATACAGTCATTTTTTGCTAAATAAAAACAGGGAGTTCCCTGGTGACTCAACGGGTTAAGGATCTGGCATTGTCACAGCTGTACATGGATTGGATCCCTGGCTCAGGAACTTCCATATGCCTGGGGTACAGAAACAGCAGTTAGAATATAAAACGAGGAGTTCCTGTTGTGGCGCAGCAGAAACGAATCTGACTAGTAACCATGAGGTTGCAGGTTCAATCCCTGGCCTTGCTCAGTGGGTTAAGGATCCGGCATTGCCGTGAGCTGTGGTGTAGGTCACAGACACGGCTCAGATCCCACATTGCTATGGCTGTGGCATAGGCTGGCGGCTGTGGCATAGGCTGGCAGCTGTAGCTCCGATTCTACCCCCTAGCCTGGGGACCTCTATATGCCATGAATGCAGCCCTAAAAAGCAAACAAAAAAAAGAAAGAAAGAAAGAAAGAAAGAAAGAAAGAAAGAAAGAAAGAAAGAAAGAAAGAAAGAAAGAAAGAAAGAAAGAAAAGAAAAAAAGGAATGTAAAACAAGAAGAGTTTCTGACTGTTAAGCTGCATTTTGAGTCTTTAATCAATGGTGGTACTTATGGATTCTCTTTCTCTCTCTCTCTCTCTCTCTTTTTTTTTTTTTTTTTGGATACACCTGTAGCATGCGGAAGTTCCCAGGCCAGAGACTGAACCCTCACAACAGCAGTGACAACATAGATCATCAACCTCCTGTGCATCCAGGGAACTCCTTATGGATTCTCTTTTGATGGCAAAAGAACTACATTTTTGGAGTTCCATATAATACATAACGTCAGCTGGAAGAAATGTGGCCTTCACAGCACCCTCCTTTGACGAGCACAATCCTGGGGGCTGGGGTGGGAGGACAGGATGGACATGGGTTTCACTAGCGTCCCTGATTACTGGGCATCAACTCTGTGCCAAGTAAGTGCACCCATGACTAGACCCAGAAGGCCCCAGGCCACGTGACCAATGGGCAGGGTTAGGGTTCCCCAGAAGCAAGGAGCAGACAGGGCCACTCCTCCTTCCCCAAGGACAGGCTGCGTTCACACAGAACAAGCCCCACAAATACCACCAGTCTGTCTTCCCCATCTCCATCAGTGCCTCTCCATCTTATAAAACAAGTCGGCCCTTCCCTGTTCGAGGGTAACTTTCAATTCAGGGAGAGGGGGTTAAAGTCTCCATGCTGCCCTCGGGCCCAAGACTTATTCTCCAGTCTAGCTGTACCATCATTAAAGCTGATGCTTTGTCCCCTACCATCAGAGGTGCAACAAGTTACAAGGCAAAGGACAAGAGGAGGGAGGGCCTGTCTCCCTGCCTCCCCAACCTCCAACACTTACCAGTCTCGACAGGGCTCTGGAACCAGCATAGATGATACCCACAAACAGCAATGAGGCAGGAAGCCATGTCAAAACATCAGATCTGGAAAAAGGAAGAGGCCATACTATTTCTGTCACTTTATGTCCCAAAGACCTCACTGGAAGGTATGAACCTTCCCATGTACCAAATGCAGCACCCATGGTTGTTTAAACGTCCCCAGGTGACTTGTGAAGCGTGATGCGATCTGTATCATTGAGAGGGATGGGGGCTGACCAAGCCATCCTGCCTACAGCCCGTCACTCAGCCAACGACATGGTATCACTGAGCCCACAATCGGGCACAGATGAGCTGGAGACAAAAAAGGCTTCCTGCAGGTTGGGAGAGAGAACCGATCAGACTTTTTTTAAGCAGCAGTGAACATTATTCTTTGAAATTTAAGTAGCCAGAGGCTTTGAACTCATGTCAAATTATTTTTTTTTAATTTTAAAAGGCTATTGACTAGGCAATGTACCAAACAGCTCCATGCAACCACAACGAACAGTGTGAGAGGATGAAATTGAAAAGGGTGCTCGAACTTGAGCTGGGTGGCCATGTGTGGAGCCGCAACCATTAACCTGGAAAGCCAGTTCAGGGAATCTCTAAGGATCTCCAAAGGCGTATTTCTTTGATTCTATCATGGCCACATCAGGAACTGCTTTTTCAACACAGTATAGCATCCTGCTCTCCTCAAAAGCAAAATCCCGGTCTTTATATAGAGAACTGATTACACAGGCTTCCCCCATCAGTTATAAATGTATTCGGTTTGCTAATTCAAGTTCCCGGAGTCATTCGAATAATAAATATAAATTAATGAAACCATCCCAGTGAGATATAACATAATCATCCCAGGTAATTCAATGAACTGCTCTCCTGTGATGGTGCCTGTTCAAGAAATGGTCTTTGTTAATGTTATTAACGTGGGCAGGCACTCTATCCATCATCAGACCTTCCCAGAGAACACGGCAAGAAAATGTTTCTAGTCTCTTAATAAGGTCTTGAACGCTACTTCCTATACACATTCATTCAACCAAAACTCAGAACAACTTGCAAGGTGTTCACACCACCAGGGTTAACATTAACAGGAGCAGCGTCGGTGACATTTTTTGAGCCCTTGCTACGAACCAGGCACTGTGCTGAATGTTTTCTCCCCTGTAATGTTTTTAAAATCTGCACGACAATCTCATGAGGGAAGTGTTGTTATTGTTGTTATTATCACTGTTATTGTTATTATCCCCCTTGTGTAGACGAGGAAACTGAGACACAAAGGGTTTAAGGAATTTGTCTATAGTGAGAAGAACTGGTCACAGCAAAGCCACAACTTGAGTTCAGGTCTGACTCAGGACCTTGCTTTGAACCACCTCTCATACTTCATCCTCAAGGATCTCACCATCTAATGGGAGACAGACACTGACATATAGGTAAGCTACAAACATGACATGATTTTGCTCTGGAAGCAGACCCAGCAACTAATTAGCTGAGGACTATTCTGCTATTACTAGTCCTGCAACAATCATAGACATCTGTACTTCCAACCGAAAAGTGAAGAGAGAATGGAAATGCAGCCTCCATCTTAATGAGCCAGGCTAGGGAGTTCCCCTCATAGCTCAGTGGTAATGAACCCAACCAGTATCCATGAGAATATGAGTTCCATCTCTGGCCTCACTCAGTGGGCTAAGGATCCAGCATTGCAGTGAGCTGAGGTGTAGGTCACAGATGTGGCTCAGATCTGGCGTTAGTTGCTATGGTGCAGCCTGGCAGCTGCAGCGCCAATTTGACCCCTAGCCTGGGAACTTCCATATGCCACAGGTACAGCCCTAAAAATAAAAAAAATAATAATAAGGAGTTCCCGTCAGTGGATAAAAATCTGACTAGGAACCGTGAGGTTGTGTGTTTGATCCCTGGCCTTGTTCAGTGGGTTGAGGATCTGGCGTTGCCATGAACTGTGGTGTAGGTCTCAGATGCAGTTCGGATCTGGCGTTGCTGTGGCTGTGGTGTAGGCCAGCAGCAACAGCTCTGATTGGACCCCTAGCCTGGGAACCTCCACATGCCGCAGATGCGGCCCTGAAAGACAAAAGCCAAAGAAAAAAAAACAAAAAAAAAAAACCCACTAATGGGCCAGGCTAACTGTTCCTCTTCTATGAAAAGGCTTTCCCATTAGACATGAAGGGTCAGGGTCCACAGTGTGCCAGGCACGAGAAGGAAGCCCAGAGCATGACGTGCAGGGAGCGTGAAGAGGCAGGAAGGTGTGCTTGGGGTGAAACAGCGCTGGCCCAGCTGCAGCGGGTACTTTGGCAGGAAGGTCAGTGAGGCCCCAGACATGCATGCTCCACTCCTTCTTAAACAAAGAAAACTCCTGCTGACTCATATACTCCAAGAGACATCAAGGCATCTCAGCAGCCATGGACGTGAAGGAAAGAAAACAAGGCTAGGGAACAGCTTGTATTTTCACCTCTCTGCCCTAACATACAAAGAAATAACTTAAAAAAAATTTGTTTTAAGTATAGCTGATTTACAATGTTGTGCCAATGTCTGCTGTATAGCAAAGTGATGTAGTCATACATATATAAACATTCTTTCTCTCATATTATCTTCCATCATGTTCTATCACAAGAGACTGGATATAGTTCCCTGTGCTGTACAGTAGGACAAAGAAATAACTTTAACCAGAAAAAAATATGTCCAACCAGGTCTAGCTGGACTAAAGAAACTTCTGGGGAAATGCTACAGGGCAGCTATGTGAGCATCAGGCTCCAAACATGGATTATGGCCCAGAACCCAGGCACTGGTGCTCTGCTTCCCCAGGCACTGGTGCTCTGCTTCACTCAGGGCCCGTCTTCAGGGTGGATGGAGCCAGGGCAGCATGTGCCAATGGGGCAAGGCCTGCAGGAGAGGTAGTGGCCACAGAGCCCTTTCTTGCTCCTCTGAGCCTTGATTCTGGTGAGACCAAGGTCCACCTGCACCACACACCAACATAAAGCCACAGCTAGGACTTGCCGTTGTGGCATAGCGGAAACAAATCCGACTAGGAACCATTCAGGTTCGATCCCTGGCCTCGACCAGTGGGTTAAGGATCCAGCATTGCCATGAGCTGTGGTGTAGGTCACAGGCGAGGCTCAGATCTGGCGTTGCTGTGGCTCTGGCATAGGCTGGCAGCTACAGCTCCAATTTGACCCCTAGCCTGGGAACCTCCATATGCCGCGGATGCGGCCCTCAAAAGATAAATAAATAAATAAATAAATAAAGCAAGCAAGCCACTGCTGCAGTTGAGAATGATAAACAGGAATCCCTGGGAAAAACTGCTGCCGAAACAGGTGTAGGTAAGACAAGCAGGAAAGGATGGGGAGAAAAGGAAAAAGGATGAAAAATCGAGAAGGGTTCTGCATTTATACTGTTTCAAAGTATCAAAACTCTCACTCCCCTGAAAAATCAGAGCATATATGTATGTTATATAGATTATGCAAGAAAAGACTCAAAGGAACAATTGCTGATAATCCATACCCAAAGGAAAAACCTTACCAAAAGCTTAGCAAATGCATGCGTATTTATGCATCTTAAATTAAAATAGATTGTTTCGTCAGCACATAATTCCTTGATTTATCTCTTTCAATTAACCCACTAATTATCTAACAGAGAAGGGAACTTCTGCATATATATTAGTGTGTACCCCAACACTCAAACTGTAAGTTCCATAAAGGTAGGAATCATGTTTGTTCTGTTCATATAAATAAATGTAAAATAGTACATGATAAATAAGGCAAAGAAGACTAAGGGACTGTAATATACCATAAGGGCACCCAACCTAGTCAGTGAAGATAGGAAAACCTTCCTCAGATAGGTGATGCTGAGATAAAACCCAAAACTGAACTGGGTACAGGGGGTGGGATGGAGCAGTGGAAGGGATACAATTTTCCAAATATAGCATGTGCAAAGGCCCTGTGGCAGGGAGAAACTGGGAAAAGGTAAGTTCAGCTTGAGCAGATGGAGAGAGAAACCCAGGGATAGGAAGGATGTGATGATCTGATCTACATTTTTGGAAGGACTGCTCTGGCTACAGTATCGAGAAGAGGATGGAATGGGGCTAGGAATGAGAGTGTGGGAGGTCAGGTAGGTAGACACTGCAGTGGTCCAGACAAGAAATGATGGTGATGGAGAGAATGGACCACTTTGAAAAATCAATAGGACTTGGTGATCATTTCCACTGGAGGTTGAGGGATAGAGGACATCAAAGATGACTCCCAGGTTTCCAGTTTGAATAAGGGGATGGACGCTGGTGCACTGAGATAAAACAAACTGGAAGAGGTTTGCCTGGGAAAATCATGAGCTCAGTCTTGAAAATCACAAACACGCAAACAGAGACGTCAAGTGAGGACTGGACATAAGAGTCCAAGAGTCCCTCCCCCATCTCCCCTTCCGTTCTCTGGTGAGCAAGAATACACTATTAAATATGTCTTACCCTTGATTGTCCTGTATTCCCTTATCCCTCAGTTTTAAGTATAAAATTCAAGTATCTTTCCCTTCGGTCCATTATTCACAGCAATAAGAGTCTCTTTGTGCTTCTTTGTGCTTTTGCCATCTCTTAAAGTACTTTTGAAAAATCTTTTTCTTCAACAGGAAATGAAACTATAATCTCAATATCCTAGTGAGGTCTGCTAAAACTAAGGATTCTTTCCTTGGGAGATACAGCAATAAGTAATGGGAATCAGACCAGCTTCTGGGCACTGGAGAGTATAATTTTATAATGTTCACATGGTTGCCCAAATCTTTGGAAATTATAATTAGCGCTCTTCACTCCCAAGGAATGTTCCAGCAGTTAGCTGACTAACTTTAACCAACAGCTCTAAGAGAAGGACAAACTTCACCCATGTCTCTGGGCCAGGGGCTCTAGGGCTGGGTTCATCTAGGGGTCATCTAGGAGTAGGGGCAAGAGGGATGCACAGGTACAGAGCAGGGGTTGTGGGCAGTGGAAAGAATATAGTTAAGCAAACCTTCCTATTTAGGAGGTTTATATCCCTACTTTCAAGCTGAGTTTGCGCTGAGAGCTCAGGGTTTTTAAAATTTATGAAATGGCGATAATAACACTCAGAAGGCAACTGAGAGAATTTCCTAAGAGGACGAATACAGCATGTGGGGCAGCGCATGACATGTTGAAAATAGCGCCACCTCTCCATAAATGTTCTCCTTCTGGCTTTTCCACACATTAACTCCAAGGACAAAGGCCACTAGGAAAGAATGATAGATCCACCCAAATAAAATGGCCCAAAACACCACAAAGACAATTGAAAGATGATTTACAAAGCAGGAAAAATATTGGTAATATATAAACAGGCTGGAGTTTAATATTCCTGATACATAAAGAGTGTTTACAAATCAACAAGAAAAAAAAAAGTCAATGGACAAAAACAGGTAATTTTCTCTTTTCTTTTTCTGTTTGTGTTTCTCTCGCTCACCTCTTTCTCTCTCTACCTCTCTCTCTTTCTCACATACACACACATAAGAAATACAAATGGAAAATAAATATATGAAGTTATTCAATCTACCAAATACAAGAAGAATTCTATTTTATTTTATTATTTGTCTTTTTGCCATTTCTTAGGCCGCTCCTGAGGCATATGAAGGTTCCCAGGCTAGGGGTTTGAATTGGAGCTCTAGCCACTGGCCTGCACCACAGCCACAGCAACACAGGATCCGAGCCATGTCTGTGACCTACAGCACAGCTCACGGCAACGCTGGATCCTTAACCCACTGAGCGACGCCAAGAATTGAACCCTCATCCTCATGGATACTAGTCGGGTTTGTTACTGCTGAGCCACAATGGAACTAACTCCCTGTGCTGGTTTATTTTTGCACTGCCCTGCCTACCATCAAAGGAGGCAAGATAGGGTTAAGTCCTGAGGAGGTCCTGCAGAATCTCGAGTCTCTGCTGTAAGGACCTCTGGGGAAGTGCTAAGCGTGTGTGTAAGTGTGTGTGTGTGTGTGCAAGCGCGCACGTGCGTGTGTGGTGGGGGGAGGGTCTCACAGCAAATCCCAGGCGCCTTTTGAAAGACTATTTGCTAAGGGGTCTGCTTTGAAAATAGCAGTGATTTTTCTTACATGATTTATAAGCACAAATGCTGCATCTTATTTGCATCGTGTACTTTTTGTCTTTTGCTGGTGTACATTCTGCTGTCCCTAAGAACCCTGATGAATAACGCATTTTACAAGAAGCTAACAATAGTCTGTTGGCATGAATCGTAAAACTGTTGTTATTGAGATGAAGGCTAATTAAATTAAATCACTTGTTTTTCAAATAGAGCATGCATTATTGAGGGAACATCTGCTCCCTGAAAACACTCAGTTTATCTATTCCTGGGAGCCTGGTGGGATTCTTGAGCTGAATTCTTGAAAATTCTGCATTATACTGACACCTAGTGACCTAAAAGCAGTTTCCAAACATGAAAATAACATGACCAAGATACTAGGGTTCCTATACTAACTATTGATTGGCATTACCTAAAACAGGTAATGATTGGTAAATTAGGTCATGATTGGCATCACCTAAACCTCAGTAACACACTGGAGTTCCTGCTGTGGTGCAGTGGGTTAACAACCCCATTGCAGTGGCTCAAGTGGCTGCAGAGGCATGGATTCGGTCCCTGGCCGGGTACAGTGTTAAAGCCTACACCACTGCTGCAGCTGCAGCTCAGATTGAGTCCCTAGCCAGGGATTTTCCATATGCCATGGGCGGGGCCATTTAAAAAAAATTAAATAAATAAAATAAAAATTAAAAATCAGTAATACACCTTACAACTGCCAAGTCAATATCTGCTTCACAGTGTACAGGGACTTCTGTATATATTAACTTCCTAATTACAGAACTTGCCGAATTTCATTCTTTTGGTCCATTCCCGGTGAATATGGTCCTCAAAGAGTCTTACTCCCTTTTCTATCCCTCTCCTACCATTCTGAGAGCTTTCTCCTTCTTTACTCCTCCCCTGACTCACAGAGGGCCACACTCCCTCAACAAATCCCAGCCCTAACATGGTAAGGGCCCTCCATGAGCAAAGTAAGGCTTGGTGTCCTGTCTCTCTGTACGTAAGTCCTACAACACTAATGTTACCAGAACCCAAGGACCCTTGATGACAGCTTCTCACAGAGGATAGCTTAGAGCCGGAGGTGGCAAATAAATCTCTTGGGCCAAATCCCACCTGCTGCCTGTCGCTGAAAATAGCATTGCTGTGGCACACAGCCACACCCATCCATTTCCATTGTGCGTGGTGCTCTCTTGCTACAACAGCAGAGTTGAGGAGTTGGGCCAGACTGTATGGCCCACAGAGCCTAAAACATTTACTCACGGGCTCATGTGCTGACCCCTGATTTAGAGTCAGCAGCTTGGGTCCCAAGGTCTGGAACTTCTGAGCTGTGATACCCTCTGGCATCGCACCCCTCCTCTGGGAGGACCAAGGCTGGATGTGCAGCTGCGTGAGCCTTAGGAGACGGATGGCAGGGACTGCACAGAACAGGGACTGCCAGCACTAAGAAATACAGTCCAAAAAAGAACTACAAGCTACCCAGGTCCCCGAGTCAGTGAAGCAGGACAGAAGAGGCATGGATCTCATCTCTAATAGAGATGAGAAAGAAAGAAAACCCAGTACGAGTACCTTGTGTGCAAACAGTGCACGAGGGACTGCAAATCCAAGCTAAGGTGTAAGACAGAACACCTCTGCTCTCAGGTCTGGGTGGGTTTACATTCCATATCGACTTAAGAGGCCAGAAAGGGCTGTACGGACACAGAGTGACACCACAGAGTGGTGAATCTATGATAAATTGTGAGTTCAAAAGATTTCTATGTACTGAGTAGTGCCCGCATGACCTGCAGGGGTCAAAGGCGAAAAAATCCCATCCTAGAGTTCCCGTTGTGGCTCAGTGGGTTAAGAATCCAACACAGTGTCTGTAAGGATGAAGGTTCAATCCCTGGCCTTGCTCAGTGGGTTAAGAATCCGGTGTTGTCATGAGTTGTGGTGTAGGTCACAGATGCGGCTCGGATCCCTCGTTGTCATGGCTGAGGTGTAGGCCTGGCAGCTACAGCTCCAACTCTGACTCCTAGCCTGGGAACCTCCATATGCCACAAGTGTGGCCCTAAAAAAAGAAAAACATCCCGTCCTAAGACAAATACTGCATGGTATCCCTTATATGTGGAAATCTTTTTTTTTTTTTTAGAGCTGCACTCACAGCATATGGAGGTTCCCAGGCTAGGGGTCTAATCGGAGCTACAGCTGCCGGCCTACACCACAGCCACAGCAATGTGGGATCCAAGCCGCGTCTGCGACCTATACCACAGCTCACGGCGATGCCAGATCCTTAACCCACCGAGCAAGGCCAGGGATCGAACCCACAACCTCCTGATTCCTAGTCTGATTCGTTTCCACTGCGCCATGACAGGAACTCCAGAATCTTTTTTTTAAAAAGTCCAATTCATAGAAACAGTAGAAAAGTGGTTGTCAGGAATTGGGGGGAACAGGGAGAGTTTGGTAAAAGGGCACAAACTTTCAGCTACAAGGTGAATCACGTATATTGATTATTCATGGATGACAAATAATGTATCCTATGAGCATCTAATTATAATATGGTGACTTCAGTTGATAACATGGTCTGGATAACTGAAACTTGCTGAGATAGTAGAACTTAAAGAAAAAGATAAGTGATAGATGGGTTCATCAACTAGATGGTAGGAATCTTTCACAATATATACATATAGCAAGTCATTGCATTGTCCATTTTAACTACATTCAAATCTTATTTGCAAATGGTACTTCAATAAATCTGGGAAAAAAAATCCTTCTCTTTTACCATCACTGACCTCCTGGCTCCCCCCAGAGATGCCCCCAATCAGCACACCAGCATCAATCAGATTTATTCACTATTATATGCTACCAGTAGCTCTCAGAATGTCTCCTGGGGAAGTTTTTTGTTGTGTTTTTTTGTTTTTTGTTTGTTTGTTTGTTTGTTTAGGGCCACCCTTGTGACATACGGAAATTCCCAAGCTAGGGGAGCTGCAGCTGAAACCAACATCACAGCCACAACAATACCAGATCCAAGAAGTTCCTGTCATGGCGCAGTGGTTAACAAATCTGACTAGGAACCATGAGGCTGCAGGTTTGATCCCTGGCCTCACTCAGTGGGTTAAGGATCTGGCATCGCCGTGAGCTGTGGTGTAGGTCGCAGACACTGCTCAGATACCAAGTTGTTGTGGCTCTGGCGTAGGCCAGCGGCTACAGCTCTGATTAGACCCCTGGCCTGGGAACCTCTATATGCCAGGGTGCAGCCCTAGAAAAGACAAAAAAACAAAAACAAAAACCAACACCAGATCCGAGCCAAGTCTGCGACCTATGCTGCAGCTCATGGAAACGCCAGATCCTTAACCCACTGAGCAATGCCAGGGATCAAACCCACATCCTCAGGGGTACTAGTCATGTTTTTAACTGGCTGAGCCACAGTGGCAACTCCCCTTCTAGGGAAGTTTTGAAAGTTGGCTTTATTTCCCCCAAAAGTAGTTTCAACATATGTATACTTGTGAAGCAGGGAAGACTATCTCAAACACATGAATGTGAATGCAACTTTGTGAGCAAAGATGACTTTTTATAAAACTACAAGTCACTCAACATGAAGTATCAATACACTGCAATATTATTTGGGAAATTTCAACCACCAGTGACTTTGATGAAGGTGGGCTAGCTCACTTAAAATCCAATCAATAATCAATCATTAAAAAGAAGTACAATCTAATTGGTTGTCTCACTGTTCATTTCCTGAGGGACAGGGCTGAGTTAATTTGGAGGTTTTATATTTACTATGGTTCTCCAGTAAAGACGCTCAATGGAAGACTAAGGGGTGGGGATTGCTTCATCTGTTAGAAATCTCTGGTCACAAAGGTACTATCATATAGGGTTTTTGTTGTTGTTTTGTCTGTTTGTTTGTTTAGGGCTGAGGTGAGGCATATGGAAGGAAGTTCCTGAGCCAGAGGTTGAATCCGAGCTGCAGCTGCCAGCCTACACCAGAGCCCCAGCAACGTGGGATCTGAGCCCCATCTGTGACCTACACCACAGCTCAGGGCAACACTGATTTTAACCCACTGAGTGAGGCCAAGGATTGAACCTGTATCCTCAGGGATGCTAGTCAGGTTCTCAACCCACTGAGCCATGATAGGAAGGCCATGGCATCAGCTTTTTAACTGTGAATTTCTCATACTTGAAAATCTTAAGAGTCAAAGATTGGGAGTTCCCATCGTGGCTCAGTAGTTAATGAATCTGACTAGGAACCATGAAGTTACAGGTTCGATCCCTGGCCTTGCTCAGTGGGTTAAGGATCTGGTATTGCCATGAGCTGTGGTATAGGTCGCAGACATGGCTCGGATCCCATGGTTGTGGTTGTGGTGTAGACCAGAGGCTCCAGCTCCAATTAGACCCCTAGCCTAGGAACCTCCGTATGTCACAGGTGCAGCCCTAGAAAAGACAAAAAGACAAAAAAAAAAAAAACGTCAAAGATTTTCTCTCTTATGTGTAGTGGACAAAAAGTGGCAAGGAGGTTAGAGATTGCTTTCAAAATGTTTTCATTTAAACAAGTAGCCTGGTAATACAGGGGCCAGAAGACGGCACCTAAAGTCTCCAATAAAATCGCACCTGAGTCTGTCCTCAGTGATGGTTCTAGAATCTAATAGAGTGACATGGTCTCACTGTGCTACAGACCTCTGGTCAGTTGAAACAGGTCATAATGTTCTTTGAGGATCACGTTTTGGAAATACAGAGAGCCTTTGGTGCAAGGCTCCAACATCTGCTAGGAAAATCACTTCAATGTTCTACAAAGGCTTGACCACAGCAGGAGCCACTACATAATGACACACTTGTGGCTGGACACCAGCGCTCTCTTTCCCAAGACAGAGGCTTCCAGAACATCATCCAGCAATCGCTCATAACAACTGGTTGCTGGGTAAACATCCTGGAAGGAGAATGATTCCACAGGGTCACTTAGTGGAGTCAATGATGATGTGGCCAGAGGCTGACCGATACAGCAGGTGTGGCCCCTCTGCAGTGTAGGAAACACGGTTCCAGGTCCTAAGACTTGTTTGAGAGGGAATCTGGGATTGTGCTGTGCTCTGGCCTATAAGGACAGTCTAAACGATCTCTCTATGTTATATTCTATCAAGGACTACTTTGGGGCCCACCCTTCAGCCCCATCTTTATAATCCCCACTCCACAACGTCATTGGGGACTCCTAACTGTCTTCCTGCTGCTGTTCCCATTTTTTTTTTTTTGTCTTTTTGTCTTTTTAGGGCCGCACCCGCGGCATATGGAGGGTCCCAGGCCAGGGGTCTATGGGAGCTGTAGCCACCGGCCTACACCACAGCCACAGCAATGCCAGATCCTTAACCCACTGAGCAAGGCCAGGGATGAAACCCGCAACCTCATGGTTCCTAGTCAGATTCGTATCCTCTGTGCCACGACGGGAACTCCTGTTCCCATTTTCAGTAGAGCCCAACCTTTGCTCACTCTGCACAAGGACATAGTCACACAGCAAAGCTGAGTTTCAGTTCTGTAATGACATAATTAGAAAGCCAAGCCCCAGGGGAACAGCAGCCACAGCAAACACAAACACAGCCCAGGCACACATGAAGGAACACTGGGGCTGGGTCTCTGCTGCCAGCTATCTGGTCACACGCCCCTTTGCCAAGAGCCAGTGGGAACTGGAAACCCTGAGCTGTGATGGCAATAATTAAGCACAAGACCCACTACAAACTAAGACACTGGAGTCTTGGATAAGAAGCTTAACTGAGCTGACATCGTGTGGGCAGCGGTGAAACCATCTAAGGGGATAGAGGTGAAAAGGTCTCTAGGACATTCTGCAAGGCGACTAAAAAAGAGTATGATGGCGGCTCTTTCAAGATGCATGGCACCTAGCGTCATGCAAGTTCAAGGGACAGCAGTGTCCAGTGGGTCTCAAACGTCTCAGTCCAGGACCACTTCTTCTGGGAAAAGCATCTCGAGAATCTTTGACTTCACTCAGTTCTACTAGTCGTTCTCCCCACCCAACAAAAAAAATGCGATAACATATGAAGAATTGCATCAACAGATGACTAGATAAACAAAATTCAGTGTACATGTGGTATAGCAACAAAATATGGTGTATATACACCATGGAGTATTATTCAGCCTTAAAAGGAAGGAAATCGACAGAGTTCCCATTGTGGTTCAGTGGTTAACGAACCCGACTAGTAACCATGAGGTTGTGGGTTCGATCCCTGGCCTCACTCAGTGGGTTAAGGATCTGGTGTTGCCATGAGCTCTGGTGTAGGTTGCAGATGCAGCTCCGATCTGGAGTTGCTGTGGCTGTGGTGTAGGCCGGCAGCTACAGCTCTGATTTGACCCCTAATCTAGGAACCTTCATATGCCGCGAGTGCAGCCCTAAAAAGACCAAAAAAAAAAAAAAAAAGGCATGTTTTAAGTATGAACAATGGCATTGCTTTTAAGGGAATGTTTAAAAGATCATGATTGGAGTTCCTACTGTCACACAATGGGATAGGCAGTGTCTCTGCAGTGAAAGGATGAAGGTTTGATCCCCAGCCCAGCAACGCGTGTTAAAGGGTATGGTGTTGCCACATCTGTGGCATAGGTTGCAACTGTGGCTTGGATCTGATCCCTGGCCTGGGGAACTCCATATGTCGAGGGGCAGCAAAAAAGGGGAAGAAAAAAAACAAACCATTCCATCAGAAATTATACGACAATCACAGTAAGGAACACTGTAAGCAGAAGACCCATACTGATCAGCATGGTGGACCCCAGTCCAAAAGCTGACAGCCAATTCTCTTGCTTCTGTTGAGGGATACATTCAGCTATTTAGGAGTCAAAATGCCTAAGGATTTAAATAAATATTAGAACTATCACAGGCCTTGTGAATTCAGGGCTTGTATTTGTTTAAACAAAGACCCAATTCTCCCGAAACTATCCACTATAACAATGGAGTATAAAGTAAGACCTGTGTATGACATCACGTATAAAAATCCCAAAAGCTCCTGTATTTTATCAAGTAGAGGATGCTCTACTATGGAAATGCAAATTATGACTCAATGAACTATTCCTTGGGATTAGTTAAGCATCTTGTATGGAATATTCTTTTTTTTTATTATTTACTGAAGTATAGTGATTTACAATGTTGGTTAATTTCTGCTGTACAGTAAAGTGATCCAGTTATAAATATGTACATATACATACAGAGTAGTACATATATGTAGTTCCCTGTGCTATGCAAGAGGACCTTGTAGTTAATCCATCCTATACATAATAGTTTGCCTCTGCTAATCCCAAACTCCTAATCCTTCCTTTCCCTCCCTCCCTGCCCCTCAGCAAATACAATCTGTTCTGTTTGTGAGTCTGTTTTTGTTTCATAGACATGTTGATTTGTATTGCATTTTATGTTCCACATATAAATGATATTATGTGGTATTTGTCTTTCTCTTTCTGACTTACTTCACTTAGTATGATAATCTCCAGGTCCATCCATGTTGCTGCAGATGGCATTATTTCATTCTTTTTTATGGCTAAGTATATTCCATTGTACATATACCACATATTCTTTACATATATAAATATATATCATTTTTTCTCATACTTGAAATACATATATATATATATATATATATATATATATACACACCACATATTCTTTAACCATTCATCTGTCAATGGACATTTAGGTTGTTTCCATGTCTTGGCTACAGTGAATAGTGCTGCTATGAATATTGTGTGGGATATTCTTTTGGGATGTAGACTATGATATAGTAAGGTCAGGGAAATTAATCCACACCCAAGTTTCCAGGGCCTCTCTTTGTAAAACCTCTTCTTTTTTTTTTTTTTTTTTTTTTTTTTTAGTGGCTACCCCATGGCATATGGAGTTCCCAGGCCAGGGATCAGATTTAAGCCTCAGTGGCACCCTATGCCACAGCTATGGAAACAGATCCTTTAACCCACTGTGCCAGGCTGGCGATCAAAACTGCATCCTGGTGCTGCAGAGATGCTGCCAATCCTGCTGCACCACAGCAGGAACTCCTAAAATCTCTTAATACCAGTATTTTGCTCTCCAGTTATACATTTTTAGGAGAAGCCAAATTATTAATATTTATACTAGGCTTGTTCTCAAAGCTTCTCCAAAGTGCCAAGTCAAGGGATGACTTAGCAATAAAGCAGTTAATCTGATTCATGGAGAAGTTGGGCAGATAATTTGGACTCCAAAGCAAATGACTTGGCCGGATCACTCATTTGGGATGTTTATCTTATTCGTGTAAGCTTGACTTCATTTTCTTTTCATTTCATGCATCATTTCAGGCAAGGCATGGTGTTCTCAAAGAATCATGAGGCTTTATCTAGGTGATGCAGGACTGGATAGCCAATTCCAATTAAAATTTTGGCTGGAGGAGTTCCCGGCGTGGCGCAGTGGTTAAGAATCCGACTAGGAACCATGAGGTTGCGGGTTCGGTCCCTGCCCTTGCTCAGTGGGTTAACGATCCGGCGTTGCCGTGAGCTGTGGTGTAGGTTGCAGACGCGGCTCGGATCCCGCGTTGCTGTGGCTCTGGCGTAGGCCGGTGGCTACAGCTCCAATTCAACCCCTAGCCTGGGAACCTCCATATGCTGCGGGAGCGGCCCAAGAAATAGCAACAACAACAACAAAAACACACACACAAAAAAAAATTTTTGGCTGGACAAAAATGTCGTGATCTCTGACATTTGTTTTAAATGTATTTGAAAAGCTGTCTTAATAGAGTCATAATAACAATGCGTGATCTGAATGGGACCCTGGCAAAATATGAATTGGTCTATAGGTGGGATAATAATATTGTATCAATGTTAATTTTCTCATTTTTATAACTACCATAGTCATGTAAAAGAACATCCTTGCTCTTAGGAAATACATGCTTAATAACTTAGAAGTAAAGAAAATCTGGAGTTTCCATCATGGCTCAGCAGAAACGAAAACTGACTAGCATCCATGAGGACATGGGTTCAATCCCTGGCCTTTCTCAGTGGGTTAAGGATCCAGTGTTGCCGTGAGCTGTGGTGTAGGTCACAGACTTGGCTCAGATCTGGCATAGGTGTGGCTGGGTGTAGGCTGGCAGCTACAGCTCTGATTCAACCTCTGGCCTGGAAACCTCCATATGTCACAGGTGCAGCCCTAAAAAGACCAAAAAAAAAAAAAAAAAAAGAAAGAAAGAAAGAAAAGAAAAAATAAAATCTGCAAATTACTTTCGAGTAATTCAGAAAAAAATTACATATAAACATGTATGTATGTATATATAAAGAGAAATGGTAAGAGAAGCAAGGTAAAATAATAATTGGGGAATCTGAGTAAAGGGTATGGGAATTCTTTTTTTTTTTTTATTTTTTGGCTGCATGCACAGCATATGGAAGTTCCCAAGCCAGTGACTGAACCTGTGCCACAGCAGTGACCCAAGCTGCTGCAGTGACAACACTGGATCCCCAACCTGCCAAGCCATGAAAGAACTCCAGGCATGGGAATTCTTTGTTCTATTTCCAACTTTTCTATAAGCAAGTAATAACTCCAAAATAAAAAATTTACCAACAAAATTTAAAGCTGATTTAATAACTTATTCATAGAGGGCCTATGATCTAAAACTAAGCTAAACTAATATGTATTATAAACTGTATGTCTCAGTTTATTTTAATATTGCATTAGTGGCCTCATTATCCAGGAAAATACTGCTTGAGTTCTATTTGATTATAAAATCATTGGATCTCAGGATTAGAAGGGAATTAAGCGATCAAACTCAAATAACCATCTGTGTTTCCTAATGCAACACCAGAAAAAGTTAAATAATATAAAAGGAAGCAGAGTATGAATCATGAGTCAAGCACAGAAGAGGTGGTTCTACCTTGAACTGCTGTTGATTTCCGCCCAGCCCAGTTTCCATGACGCATGAAGCAAGATTCCACCAATTAAGGTCTGCCACCTGAAAAAGATCAAGGCCAGTGTGAATTTCACAGCATGCCATGAAACGCCATCCAGCTCTGGCAGATCTGTCGATGGACACTTGATCCTTCTTATAAAACTTTCCTCCCACTTTCTCCTAATGGTCATCCCAATTCTCAAGCCCATTTTTCTCAACCTCTATTATTCCTTGAGTCCAGCTGTACCATTCAGTGCTGACACAGATGTTCCTCTCTTCTTATTCCAGATGTTTCCTGAACGACCTCCCCCATAGCCACTTCTCCATTACCTCTGTCCTGATGATTTCCAAATCCCTCTTCTCACCATGAGACGTCCACTCCGATACCCCACCAGCTCCCGATGAAAGCATGTCTAAAACAATACCTTGAACCCCTCCTCCCCATCGTGGTCCTCCTCCCTATATGCCTAATCAGCCAAACCAGAAGGCGAGATGTCATCCTAGCCCTCCACTACCATCACCTCTGTCATCTACTTACAAAATCCTATTGACTTTATCCACATAACATCTCTGAAATCCAAAGCCTTCCCCTCTATCCCTCTACTTAATTCAGACTCTTATCATCTCACACCTGGACCACAGCATCAGTCCCCTAACTGGTCCCCCTCTCTCCAGGGTTGTCTTGTATCATCCATTCTCCACCTCATAGCCAAAGGGTTTCTTCTAAAACATAAACCTGGAGTTCCTGTCACGGTGCATCAGAAACAAATCCGACTAGGAACCATGAGGTTGCAGGTTCGATCCCTGGCCTCGCTCAGTGGATTGAGGATTTGGCATTGCCATGAGTTGTGGTGTAGGTTGCAGATGAGGCTCAGATCTGGCAGTGCTGTTGCTGTGGCATAGGCCAGCAACTGTAGCTCCAATTAGACCCCTAGCCTGGGAAGCTCCATAAGCTGCAGGTGCAGCCCTCAAAAGACCAAAAAAAAAAAAAAAAAAAGAAAGAAAGAAAGAAAATGGAAACCTAATTGTGCTCCTTACTTTAAAAAGAACTGATTCTTCCCTGTGCCTTAAGCAGCAGCTCTCAGCCTCTTTCCTGCCCCAACACACCTGGGGTCTGAAGCTCACGTGAGACACATCTCCTCACATGCAGAGGGGAGGGGGAGCCCAGGTGACAAGATCAACACCTCTCCCTGCCCCACTGCAGGAAGCACGGCAAAACGCCAATGAGTGACGGGTACTATAGACATAACTTTATCCTGTTTCACACTTAGTGCTTTTTTACTTTCAGTGAATCACACATAAATTTCAAAACCTTATATTTACTTATGACTTAAGACACCTCACCTGGGAGGTGATCACACACACCCACATGCTAGGACACAACAATGAAGAACCCCTGGCCTACAGGACAAAGTCACTAGTGTGTGACACACAAGCCTGCCGAAAGTTCCTGTTTGCCAGGGTCAGTTCCTGTCCGTCTGCCGATGGCAGCCACATTCCGGCCACACCCAACAGCCCAACCAACAGATTATTGAATTAAATAATCAAAATAATTAAAAACAAAATGAAATGGCAAGGAACAAATTGAAAAAAAAAATTTCAAAATATATGATGGAAAGGTGGTTGGCATCCTTCAAATATGAAGACTTAATTAAATTAATAAGAAAAATACTAAAACCCTAGTAAAAATAAAAGGGTAAAAGGCAAAAATAGGCAATTCACTGAAAAAAGAGATACAAGCAGATAGCATAAGAAAATGGTCCAACTTTATGGATTATCTAAGAAATGATAAGATAAAACAATGTGATACCATTTTTTGCTCATGAAGTCAACAGAGAGGAAAAAAGTCAACAGTCATGTTTTGCGTACAGTATCATAGGAACTTTCATATACAGTCTGGGTGACAATGTCAATTGGTAAAACTGTTCTGGAAAAGAATTTTTTAATATTCAAGCAGAATACTAAAGAATTTCATGTTCTTTAATTTAAATTTCTTATATAGGAATCTATTCCAAATGGTTAAAAATGTGGCAGATGTGAATGTAAAGAGTATCTGATCACACTGTTGTGTTTATCCCCAAAAATGGGACACAATTTAAATGCCATTAGCCAAATGGCTAAATAAATTACAGTATGTCTAATGAAAATTTCACGCAGTCATTACAAATATTTTAAAGAACATTTGGAGTTCCTGTCGTGGCTCAGTGGTTAACGAATCTGACTAGGAACCATGAGGTTGTGGGTTCGATCCTTAGCCTCGTTCAGTGGGTTAAGGATCTGGCGTTGCTGTGAGCTGTGGTGTAGGTTGCAGACGTGGCTCAGATCCTCCGTTGCTGTGACTCTGATGTAGGCCTGCGACTACAGCTCTGATTAGACCCCTAGCCTGGGAACCTGCATGTGCTGCAGGTGCGACCCTAGAAAAGACCAAAAAAAAAAAAAAGATTTTTAAAGAACATTTAATGAAGCTGGTTGGACCTTCCTACAAATGAATATAAAGAGCATAAAAGATACTCACCCTTGGAATAATGTAGGGTAGGTAAATTTCAAGACAGACAGGACATACTGAAAAAAAAAAAAACCAGATTAATGGATATTTTCATATTAGAATTGATAGACCATATATAATCAAAGAAATCCCTACTAAAGAAACATAAGTAGCAGAAATTTCAAAAAGGCTTTTATTCCTCCCAAAACATCATACACTGGTGTTAACAAAAAAAAAAAAAAAAAAAGAAAAGAAAAGCCTTCCAATTCACACTAAAGAGAGGGGACCTGCTTTTCCCAGGGTCACCAGAAGCCTGACCACCTCTCAGTTGGGGACGGAGCAAAGTGAGACACAGAGCAACTGGGCCAGATGCTGTGGACACTCGACCATTCAACATCTTCCCAGACCCCAGGAGTGCCATGTTGTGACTACAGCAGCTCCAGAAAAAAAACAAAAATGAAACAGACGAACCCCTGGACACAGTCTGTTTTCTTGGAGTACCCACTTTATCTGCTGCCCACTTTACCTAAAAATCCATCTCCTTCTGTGTTTCTCTTCAAGCAAGAACTGCTCCATCCTAGTTTTTCTTTCCTTTGTTTTCCTTCCATTTTTAGGGCTTTGTTTGGTTTTTGCATTCTAAGGATTTAATTTTTCCTAATTCTGCTTAGGTGTCTAACAATTTTTGGTGTGATTTTTAAAGGATTTTTTGTTAATTTTTCTAGTATTTATTATTTATTTATTTATTTCGCTTCTTAGGGCCACACCTGCGGCATATGGAAGTTCCCAGGCTAGGGGTCTAATGGGAGCTGTTGCTGCTGGCCTACACCACAGCCACAGCAATGCCAGATCCGAGCTGAGTCTGCAACCCACACCACAGCTCACGGCAATGCTGGATCCTTAACCCACTGAGCGAGGCCAGGGATCGAACCCACAACCTTATGGTTCCTAGTCAAATTTGTTTGCCGTGTGCCACGACAGGAACTCCTAAGTTTTGGGGTTTTCTTAAGGATTTTTAAAAGCCAACTCAGCTAAGACCAACTTATATTCCTATGACGCCTTTTAATCAAATTTAGAGTACATTATCACTTTGTCCTTTTGGGTGTCTTTTTCTATTTTTTTCTATAATTGAACACGAAGAACTTTTTAAAAGTCTAAGAACCATTAAATGCTTTTAAACAAGGACTCTTCTGATTCTTGGCATGATCTAAAAAGCACAAGAGACTGGTATTGGGGAAATTTACATTTCTATTTTTTCCTTCATGGATTAGTCAACACATAATTCCTCTTGCATGAGCTCCAAAATGCCCTAATTATGGCTCCCTGCCTGTCTATATTTGCTAGGTCTATATATACTAGGAATGGACTTTCATTCTTCTCTGAAGTCTATTTACTCACATCATTCAATATGTTCTTCTCCACTTTTACCTGCTATTTTCTTTGCAAAATGGAGACAGAGAAAGGATTAAGTGAGCCATCTGGCCACGTCCTGCACCGACCATAACAATCATGGAAATAACAAGTGCTCATTTATTGTGTGCTGAGCTTTGTCCTAGATACTGAGGGAGACAGAAAATGCTGAAGCTCTCACCTCACTTTGCTAAAGAATAGTGAACAAAACCATGGGAAAAGAAATCTCTGATAAATGGAATCTAAGTCCTAACCATCTCTCCTTTCAGCAGCCCCTCAAGCCTCTGAAGAGCGTTGCCCAGAGCAAAATGCTATGTGGTAGAAAAACAGGGAGCAGTTCTCAAGGAAAAGAAAGAACAAGGTGGGAGCCTTTGAAAGGAGAGAAGACGTGGACTCTGTCTCTGGGCTAAACACTGTGAGGGGACAGAGAGGTAGCTGCCTGGGCTCTGGACCTGGTTACTGCTGGAACCTCTCACAGGATGGAGGAACAGGCCAGCCCTCAAGGGCCAGGAAAGCCAAACTACTTGCTGTTCAAACTTCAAACAAAAATCAACCATATTTTAAATAATTTAAATAAATGTGCAAGGTGTTTTTTGTTTAGCGATTTTCTTTCTAGAAATAGAAAAGAGCGTGAGGAGAAAACTACACAGAGAAATATGAAAATAAAGAAACTAGCATAGAATCTTTTAAAAACGGGAAGAGCACATCCTCTACTGTAGACACAAAAAATTCTTCACAGAGTTCCCTGGTGGCTCAACAGGTTAAGGACCTGCTTAACCAGCAGTTGTCACTGCTGCGGCTCAGGTAGCAGCTGTGGCATGCATTCGATCCCTGGCCCAGGAACTTCTGTATGCCTCAGGCTCACCCAAAAACAAACAAACAAACAACAACAAAAAAAAAAACTTAACTAACTTAAAAGAAAATTCACTTGGCAGAGACTAGAGGCAGGAGAACCTATGCTGTGCCCATGGCACAGCTCCTTTTCCGTCTGGCTTCCACCTGGCCCACCCTCACCTGCCTTGGCTGCCACAAGGAAGTGAACCTGTCCTGGTTGAAACAATGGCATAATCTAAAATGTACAAAGTCCCTACCCAGAGACCTGTTATCAACCTCTCTCACCCCTACCTGGACCTGTATCTCCTCTCCACCACCTCGATCCCATCCCCTTTCTCTTTCCACAATCTCCTCAACTCTTTGCAGATCTGATTCAGCCCCTAGCCTGGGAACTCCCATAGGCTGCAGGTACAGCCCTTGAAAAAAAGTTTAAGAAAATGCTACCTGCTAATAGTTCTTTTCCAGAGAGCAAGAAGGTTTTGTTTTGTTTTTCCTTAAGCGGGAGTGGGGAGAGAGCAGTAGGACCTTACAGTGGGGGAAGGTGGTTCTAGGCCCCCTATCACCACTTTGGCTTGGTGTCGACCCCAAAATCCTGAACAGGGGTGATGGCCCACCCTAGCTTACAGGGGTCCAACATTTCATTGCATGGTACCAAATCCAAGGCCAGCTTCTCCCTCCTAACAAAACAAAAAAATAGTACCACTGTCTTTTTGTCTCTTCATCAAAAGGGTTTTTATGACATTTACTTTAAATAAAGTTTACATTTTATTTTTTTAAATAGTTCCATAAACAACCCTTGAATATACTGGAAGTGCCTAAAATGGAGACTTAGAAAAAACAGGTTTGGGAATCAGTAATGTACAGTGGAGATGGATTGATATTTTCTATTTAGAGTCTTTTGGAGCCCTGCGGTTTCTGGGGCAGGAGCTGTTTAGAAGAGGAGGTAGGATGTGTGTGATTTCTTCTCCTACTCCTCCTCCTCCTCCTCCTCCTCCTCGGGGGAACAGAAGCCAATTGTTTTTCTTTCCCTAAAAAGTAGCCCACATATCCAAAAAATAAGTTCCTGGCAATTCACCGGTCAAAATGACCAGTTTTCCAAGAGATGTAAAGGATGCACTACAGGACGAGAAACGGGGACAGTACCTCCCAATAATCCTACTTCTAAAAGAGCATGGTACACAGTCGTTTTCTTCTCCATCATCATTAGAAACAAATCAGATAAAAAGCTGGAGGCAGCATCTGTTCCACGTCCGATTTAGGGACTCATCCCCCACCGGCAATTATCACCACCCCGCACCGCTCCCGCCTCACCTTGTTCGTGAGGTAAGAAGCCAGGTAGCAGGTACAAAACGTGAGGCCGACCAGGCACCTCCTCATGCACATCTGCCAATGTGCACCCCTTCCCGGGGACCCCCGGGAACCCCAAAGCCGCCGCGGGAGCCGGCCAACGCCGCTACTGCCAGGACCGCCACGTGGGTGCTAACTCCGCCAATCCGCATGGGGACCGCCTCTTAAAGGGGCCTCCGCTCAGCAAGCTCCCCCCTCCCCCCCGCCCCGTCGGCGGTGGGTAGGGCGGCACCCAGCTGCCCGGGACTGCAGGGGGCAATAAGAGAGGCTACGACAGCCTGTGGAGCAAGCATGGATCTTTGTTACTGCAGAAAAGTAGAAGAGGGGAAAAGAAGCAATTGACAAAACAATTCACAATCTATTACCATTCAAAAAAAAAAAAAAGTGTTTATAGCGCTCTCTGATGGGACCAGAATGTTATTTGTGCTTTACTGAATTTTCCCAATTTTCTACACTGAGTCTGTATTACTTTAGCAAATGACACCCAAAAAAGCTAACAACAAAAGTATTATTTTAAAAGAAGGAAGACTGAGAGTGGAGGAAATATAACGAGTATAGTTTTTTCTGTAGGGGAAGTAAAAAGCCCTTTAAAATGTCCATAAAATAAATTCTTCAAGTACAAGCAAGCACAGCCGCTCTTCGTAGTCTCTAGCGTGGAAAAATTACCCACTTAGGCTTGGGGCCGATAATAGTAAGTATGCACGAAAACATACTGATGGACTTTGTCAGGAACTAGAGGTACAGGTGTCTCCACCTGTAGAAACATACAGATTTTTAGAAATAACCCAAACACCTGGAAACCTTCACTTTTTTAAATCAGTATTCCCAATGTGAAATTGCTTATCAAGCTATATTATCCAATACTAGATATATTGTCTCCACCTAAGACACAATTAAACTAAAAAGTTAGGATTTCCTCTACATTATTTTAGAAAACCTGTTTCAGAGCTAAATAGTCCTTACAAAGAAAATTTTCCCTAATAGAATTTGCTTGAAATTAATGGTTGTTATTTACCTGAGATTTCCCTGAGCTCTTTTAGGAGATGAATAAATTCGATTTGAGCCTTATTATTTCCTAGCTATTGGGTTTTTGTTTTGTTTTGTTTTGTCTTTTTGTCTTTTTAGGGCTGCACCCACGGCATACAGAGGTCCCAGGCTAGGGGTTGAATTGGAGCTGTAGCTGCCAGCCTATGCCAGAGCCACAGCAATGCTGGATCCAAGCCGCATCTGCAACCTATACCACAACTCACAGCCACGCTGGATCCTTAACCCACTGAGTGAGGCCAGGGATCAAAGGGCAACCTCATGGTTCCTGGTCAGATTCGTTAACCCCTGAGCCACCACGGGAACTCCCCTAGTTATTGTTTAACTTGTTTTCTTTGACAAAATTTGTTTAGCAATCAGGAACAACCAGAAGTAAAGAACCACACAAGGGAGTTCCCGTCGTGGCGCAGTGGTTAACGAATCCGACTAGGAACCATGAGGTTGCGGGTTCAGTCCCTGCCCTTGCTTACTGGGTTAACGATCCGGCGTTGCCATGAGCTGTGGTGTAGGTTGCAGAGGCGGCTCGGATCCCGCGTTGCTGTGGCTCTGGTGTAGGCCGGTGGCTACAGCTCCGATTCAACCCCTAGCCTGGGAACCTCCATATGCCGCGGGAGCGGCCCAAGAAATAGCAACAATAACAACAACAAAAAAGACAAAAGACAAAAAAAAAAAAGAACCACACAATAGAAGTTGACATTTGTAGCATAAGTGCTAATAGATCTTGCTAGGGGTATTGGTTTTTCCAAAACTGCATTATTTTGTTCCACAAAATGAACTAAATTAAGGCTGTATAAAATAAAATCATCGGGGCTTACACCAACAAACAAGCTGCTGTATATGACTAAGTTAGACCTTTTATATACAAAAAAAGTTTTAACTACTTTAGTGAGATCTTGAGCTCAAAGGGCCATAGTTAGAAATTTACTTTTTGAAAATTGATCTATAAGTACTCAATTAATGTTTATTGAATTAAAAAAAGAGGGGGTCTTGGATTAAACAATACCTTGTGGGTTCCTCCCCCCCACAAATCTTTCTTAATAATAAATTTTTTGACCACACAATGGAGAATTCTCAAAAATGGCAGAAGCAGCTGCATACATTTTGAAACTCCCTAAATTCCCCTTAAAATGTAATATCAATATCTCTTATGACTATGGATGCAAAAATCCTCAACAAAACACCTAGCAAATAGAATAAAATAGAAATATACACCATGACCAGTGATTTATCTCAGGAAATAAGGTTGGTTTAACATCTGAAAATCAATTAATTTAATACCAATAGAATAAAGGACAAAAATCACACCATCATCTCAGCAGAAACAGATAAGGCATTTGACACAATTCAACACCCTTCTGGGAGTTCCCTGAGGGTCAGACAGTTAGGCCTCTGTGCTTTCACTGTTGTGGCCCAGGTTCAATCCCTGATCTGGGAACTGAGATACCACATTCAAGCTGCTACACAAAACATAAATAAATGAAATAAAATTTCAACACCCTTCCATAACAAAAACACAAGAAGGAGTTCCCACTGTGACTTAGCAGGTTAAGAAACCAATTAGTATCTATGAGGATGCAGGTTTGATCCCCGGCCTCATTCAGTGGGTTAAGGATCCAGTGTTGCCATGAGCTGTGGTATAGGTAGCAAATGCGGCTCGGAGCTAGTCTTGCTGTGGCTGTGGTGTTGGCCAGCAGCTGCAGCTCTGATTCTACCCTTGGCCTGGGGAATTCCATATGCTGAGGATAAGGCCCTAAAAAATAAAAATAAAAAATAAAAAATTCCATTTTGTTTCTCTGCAGTAATTAATAAGCTGATCCTAAAATTGAAATGGAAATTCAAAACAATCTTGAATAAGAAAAAGTTAAAAGACTCATAATTCTTGATCATGTTATCTGTCCAACTATATCTCACAGTTCTTTTTTGCTCCCATGGGAGAAATCCTAGGCAGTCACTAAATATTTGTTGATTGTCTGAAACAGCTGCTTGCAAAATAAACTTAACTGGTTTCAATAATGAAGACTAAAGAACTTTATTTCTGTTCCCTTTAGAGACCAAAGAATCTGCTGATCCCATGTGTTTAAGCAGTGCAAATTCGAGAATAGCTTTGTCTCTGCAGAGTACCAGTGAGTTTATCAACAGAGATGACAGGGATTAAAAACAGGAGCTAAATCTTTTAAACATTGTGCTTATTCCACTGCACAGCAAAATCATCATTACCTCATTCAAGAACTCGCTAGTAAATAACATAGGCCTACAGGCTCATATTGACAAACTGCATTTTTCCTATTAATAATATTTGTTAAATACTGGAGACAGTGTGGAGAAAAGGGAACCCTCCTACACTGCTGGTGGGAATGTAAGTTGGTGCAGCCACTACAGAAAACAGTGTGAAGGTTCCCCAGAAAACGAAACATAGAACTACCATATGATCCAGAAATCCTACTCCTGGGCATGTATTCAGACAAAACTATAATTCAAAAAGGTACATGCACCCCTATGTTTATAGTGGCACTATTCACAATAGCCAAGATGCAAAAACAACCTAAATGTCCATGCATCAGTGAGTGGATAAAGTAGATGTGGTACATATACACAATGGAATACTACTACTCAGCCTTAAAAAAGAACAAAATCTGTAGCAACATAGGTGCTATCATACTAAGTGAACTAAGTCAGAAAGAGAAAGACAAATATCACATGATATCACTTATATATGGAATATAAAATATGACACAGAATAAACCTATCTATGAAACAGAAACAGACTCACAGACAGAGAACAGACTCATGGTTGCCAAAGGTGGTGGGGAGGGATAGACTGGGAGTTTGGGGTTAGTAGAGGCTAACTATTGTATATAGGATGGATAAACAAGGTCTTACTATATAGCATGGGGAATTATATTCAATATCCTGTGATAAACCATAATGGAAAAGAATGCAAAAAAGAACATGTGTATGTATAACTGAATCACTGTGCTGTATAGCAGAAATTAACACAACAGTATAAATCAACTGTACTTCAATAAAAATATTATTTATTAGTGTCAAATTTGTAAATTTCTATCATCCTTTATAGGGAGCACATAGTCGATGGCATCAGCTATATGCCTTAACTGTTGACACACAACCATTACATTGTTAACTCACAAACTCTGTTCTAACCTGAAACTCTGTCTCAAGATGAATAAACATCCCTTGTCCCTTTACCCTGGTCTCTTAAGTTTCCTGACCTCATCCTCACCATTGCTTCACTGTGGCTTCTTCTGATTTGGGAATAACCTGCATCTGCTCTACTCCTAAAACTCTTGAATAGCTTACTCACACAGTCTTTCTGAGGTGAAATCCACTTAACATAAAATGATCATTTTAATGCGTAAAACTCAGGGGCATTGAATAGACTCACAATGTTATGCAACTATCAACAAAACAGGTTCATCACCCCCTAAGAAAACCTCTTACCCATTCAGCAGTCATTCCTCCCCATCCCATTCCCTGCCAACCACCAGTCTGATCTCTGTCTCCACAGACTTACCTATTCTGGATTTTTTTTTCCCTATTCTGGATTTTTCATATAAATGGAATCATACAACATGTGCTTTTTGTATCTGGCTTCTTCCATTTAGCATAATGTTGCCGAGGTTCATCCACATTGTAGCCCATATTAGTACTTCATTCCTGTATTAGTTTCCTTAGCTGCCATAACAAAATACCATAGATTGAAATTTATTTTCTCGCAGTTCTGGAGGCTGGAAGTCCAAGATCAAGGGCAGACAGGGTTGGTTTCCTTCAGAACCTCTCTCCTTGGCTTGCCGGTGGCTGCCTTCTTGCTGCCTCTTCACACGGCTGTCCCTCAGTGAGCACACTCCTCTGGGGTCTCTTCCTTTTCTTATAAGGATACTAGTATATTGAATTAGGGAACCACCCTACTGTCTTCATTTTAACTTACCCACCTTTTTTTTTTTTACCACCTCTTTAAAGACTTTATCTCCAAATATTATTACATTCTGAGGTACTTCAATATATGAATTTGGGGGAGACACATGATTCAACCCATAACAATTGCTATTTATGGCTGAATAATATTTCATTGTATGTATAAACCATATTTTGTTGATCCATTCATCCAGTGACAGGCATTTGGGTGGTTTCCACTTAACATAAAATGATCATTTTAATGCATAAAACTCAGGGGCATTTTGTCTATCATGAACAGTGATTTTTAAAGAACATTCAGGTACAAATATTTGGTTGAGTAGAAGTTTTCAATTCTCATTGAAAATTGGGCTAGGGAGATACCGTCGTGGCTCAGCAGAAACGAATCCTACTAGGAACCATGAGGTCAAGGGTTTGACCCCCGGCCTCGCTCAGTGGGTTAAGGATCTAGCATTGCAGTGAGCTGTGGTGTAGGCGCAGACTCGGCGCAGATCTTGGGTTGCTGTGGCTGTGGCATAGACTGGCAGTTGTAGCTCTGATTAGATCCCTAGCCTGGGAACCTCCATATGCCTGAAAAAAAAGAAAAGAAAAAAAAAAAAGAAAATTTGACTGGAATTACTGGATCATATGGTAATTCTACGTTTAACTTTTTGAAGAATTGCCGCACTGTTTTCCACAGCTCCTGCACCGTTTTCTAATTTACTTGCCATGAACAAAGGCTTTCATCTCTCCACATCCTCACCCACACTTGTCATTTAGCCCACTCTCTCTTTTTAAAAATTTTATGGCGGCACCCATGGCATATGGAAGTTCCCAGGCCAGGGACTGAATCTGAGCCCCTGTAGCAACTCCAGATCCTTTAACCCACTGCAGCAGGCCAGGGATGGAACGTGCATTATAGCAGTAACCCAAGCCACAGCAGTGACAATGCCAAATCCTTAACCCAATGAGCCACAAGAGAACTTCCAGCCCACTACCTCTTAACTCATTAGCTCCATTATGCTCTTTCTCCCACTGAATTTTTTTTCACTCCAGGTTCATCAGAATCTCTTGTTCCTAAGTCATCTTCTTTTTCATTTCCTCCCATAGCCAGTATAAACCACATAATTTGTAATGTGTGATGTTGGGCTCTCTCCCTTTATGTCACCACTGGGCCCTGCATGTGCTTCTGCCATAACATCTTTAAGACTTAATTGTACTTGTGTTTATGACTCCAATGTCGTGAGGACAGGCAGCTATTTTTATCAATATTTGTCATTCCAATGTTAGGCATTTAAGAAAGCATTCAATAAAAATTTGTTGAATACATGATCTAATGCAAACATTTGGGTTCTTAGTTTTACTCTCAACTTCCTCTCCTTTTCTGATATGTCCACCCAAGAGCTTCTCACTGGCACATTTTTGTCATGCACTGTGTCTGGGTCATTTTCTTTCTTCCCTCCTTCCTTCCCTCCTACCTTCCTTCCTTCCTTTGTTCCTTTCTTACCACACTTACAGCATGTGGAAGCTCCCAGGCCAGGGATCAAACCCACGCCACAGCAGCAACCAGACTTTCAGGAGTGAGTTCACTGGATCCTTAACCTGCTGTGCCACCAAAGAACTCAGCCTCTTTCTGATCTGCTCTTTTCCTTTCAATCTGTTTCTTTAGAAATTCTTAGGACATTTAATAGGAAGCTCAAATACCTCCTCTTGATTGATGCTCTCTCCTGTTTCTCTCCTACCCAGAACTGAGAGGTCCATTTAATTTCTGGTTAAATCCACTTCCTCAACTACTTATACCCCGCTTGTAATCCTTTGAATACTAAGAGGGAAACACAATTTCCACATACATTCATTCATACATTAGATAATATTTGCTAACTGATGGGAAGGAGGCAAGGATTGTGTCCTAATGGAAACCCTTAAAGTCTGTATCTCAAGGAATCTCAAGAATTGACAGCTAGGCATCTTGGCTCAGAACTCCAATTTAGGAAGAATGCTGCTATCAGTGTGTGTTTCTAGAAAGTCTTAATGGTCAGCACATATACAATATACAGCCATTCCCCTCCTCAACCCCGGCCCAGCTTGCCTGGGTTCACCGCACGTCAGCTTTGCCATTCATTTGCTTTTAACTTGATAACAGAAAATTTCACATATTGAGGTCATTCTAGCTTAGACATGAGTTACCTTGAATTTTATGCTAACTAAAACAGTCTGCTTAGGAGTTCCCATCATGGCTCAGTGGTGAACGAATCTGACTAGGAACCATGAGGTTGTGGGTTCGATCCCTGGCCTTGCTCACTGGGTTAGGGATCTGGCATTGCTGTGAGCTGTGGTGTAGGTCAAAGACACAGCTTGGATCTGGCATTGCTGTGGCTCTGGCATAGGTCGGTGGCTACAGCTATGATTAGCTCCCTAGCCTGGGAACCTCCACATGCCACGGGTTCTGTCCTAGAAAACACAGAAAGACCAAAAAAAGAAAAGAAAAGAGAATCTTGGAATTCCCATTGTGGTGCAGCCAAAATGAATCCAACTAGGAATCATGTGGTTTTGGGTTCAATCCCTGGCCTGGTTCAGTGCGTCAAGGATCCAGCGTTGTCATGAGCTGTGGTGTAGGTCGCAGATGCGGCTTGGATCTGGCATTGCTGTGGCTCTGGTGTAGGCTGTCAGCTACAGCTCCAATTCGACCCCTAGCCTGGGAACCTCCAGGTGCCGCGGGTGTGGCCTTAAAGAGAGACAAAAAAATTTTTTAAAAATAAAAAATAAAACAGCCTGTTCGTGCCCTATCAAACCTATATTGTACATCTGCTTCACGTATTAAAGAAAAGCGTGCATTGACTGGAAATAAAGTCCATGTTAAAAATAAAGATTAAATGTCTCCCTTCGTGGAAAGCCAATACTGGCACGACTTCATTGATAAGACTCCCTTCCCAGACCAAGGTTGTATATACTGACTCCCTGTGTACCTGCCCATCTAGTTTGTTTGTTTCGAAACTAGAGGAATGTATCTTTGATTTGTTTGATGTTCTTTGTTCTGCTAAGATATAAAACTGTGCTGCAAAACCGTACTTCTCTGGAGAAGTTCCTGATTTATCTAAGAGTTTGTCTTCTGTGCTAGAGTCCTCGGTTTGGCTCAAATAAATCTCTTTTGTACTACTATTATAGGTTGATTATTGATTATTTTCATCCACAGACCACCGGGCAAGTTACTTTACCTCTCTTGTGTCTGTTTCATCATCAGTAAAACAGAGATAATGATTTAATTTATCTCTCAGAATTATTTTGAGAAGTGTTATTGCAGTACTTTGAGCACCGCCTGGATATAATAAATGAGACACAGGAGTTCCCGTCGTGGCGCAGTGGTTAACGAATCTGACTAGGAACCATGAGGTTGTGGGTTCGGTTCCTGGCCTTGCTCAGTGGGTTAAGGATCCGGCGTTGCCGTGAGCTGTGGTGTAGGTTGCTGACGCGGCTCGGATCCCACGTTGCTGTGGCTCTGGCGTAGGCGGGTGGCTACAGCTCCGATTAGACCCCTAGCCTGGGAAACTCCATATGCCGAGGGAGCGGCCCAAGAAAAGGCAAAAAGACAAAAAAAAAAAAAAAAAAAAAAGAAAGAAATGTAATAATGTTTGGCTACTTTTATCCTGCCATGTTATGAAAATCTCGCTACAAAATGTCAACTCAAAACTTCTATGTAGTCCTATTTTTTTTCAATGTTACACAACACACTACAAAACTTGACATGCCACGCCCCGCCTCCTACCGACAACAATAAAAACAAAATCGGACTTCTTCAGTTTCCCATCTCTAAACCTGCCATTCTAGGTCTCCCACACCATCCCAGTTTAGCGGTCACCCGGGAGGAGTTCCTCTGGTGGCACCGCGGACACGAATCCGACTAGGAACCGTGAGGTTGCGGGTTGGATCCATGGTCTCGCTCAGTGGTTCGGGATCCGGAGACACCCTCAGCTGTGGTGTAGGTCGCAGATACAGCTTCGATCTGGCGTGGCTGTGGCGTAGGCCGGCAGCTACAGCTCAGATTAGACTCCTAGACTGGGAACATCCATATGCCTCAGGTGGGGACCTATAAAGACAAAAGACAAAAAAAAAAAAAAAAAAAAAAAAAAGTCAGGGGGAAATAAATGATGAATGAATGGAGAGCTGGCTTGCTTGTTTATTTATAGTCCATACAGTCCAAATCTTGTTTAATGAGACCCAGAAGCCCCCTCGGCGAGCCAGGACACAGGATGGACTGCCCAGAGGAAGCCACGCCCGACACCGCTCCGCGGGGCAACCAAGACAGTGACCACCACCTCCCGGTTGGGAGCAGCAACTGGAAGTGCGGCCCGCCGGGGGCGGGGAAAGGTGACATAAGGCGGAGCCGCGGGCGGCGGCCAATCGGAAGCGAGCGTTCCAGCGAAAAGGGCGGAAGAGAAGAGGTCTAGTTCCGGACGCGGCGGCCGCCGCCGCCATCTGTCACCTCAGCTCCGGCGTCAGCAGCCCGTCGCCCCTGCCCCACCGCCTCTCTCCTCGACGGAAGCTGCTTCCCTGTCCTGCCACCTCTCTGCTCTGTTTCCGTCGCTGTCTTCTTCCCTCACATGGATCTGGTCGGAGTTGCATCCCCTGAGCCCGGGCCCGCAGCGGCCTGGGGACCCAACAAGGTGAGGGGCGGTCGTGGCTGACGTGCCTGCCCTAGTCACCTGGGCTGGTCCTCTCGGAGGGCCCGGAGAGGGTGGCAGGCGCCGGGGCGGCCCCACAGGCGACTCGGAAAGTTCTGGGCAGGACCGGGGCCACCTCGGAAAGGGGGGTGGGGGTGGAAGAGCAGGGACGGGGCGCAGGCTGCCAAGGGCCACCCTGGGAGGTTTGGAGTCTCTCTTTAGTTCGGCACCTTGATTTTTGAGCCTCTGTAGCATATATTTGGGCAGGACTCGCTTAGAGACGCTGACGTGTGAGGGAAAGCAAGTACGAACTTGTTTTTCTTGGGCCAAGTGAGTCAGCCCAATTATACACAGAAAGCCCAACTGAAAGGTGGTTTAGGAAGCTGTTTCCTTAGCTTGGCAAGTGTGGTAATCCTGTTTGGACAGTTTCTTGTTTTTGAGGCAGTAAGAGATCAATCCAGGCGCACCCTCCCTCTTCTTTAGGTTAATCAAGTGTTTTGCTACTGTAAGACTGTTATTTCTACCATCTGCCTGGGCTTTAACGTTTAAGCCTTTTCCTGTAATGGCCAACTGAAATGTTTATTTCACATTACTGGTTTCAGGCTGCTGCTTTTCAGGATACTTTCATTACAAGGGTGAAAAGATTGCCACTTTTCAGAGGATTTGCTTGGAAGCTGAAGTGCTTCAATTGAGATTTTGTGTTCCTCAAAAGAGATTCTGAAGGAAACTAACTTTTTAGCTTCATAGTTGTTCCTTTAAAAATAATGGACGTATAACCACATATTAGTTTAAGGCGTACAGCATAATGATTTTATATATGTATATATTGCAAAATGCTCACCACAATAAGTCAACATACAGGGTTTCAATCTGTGCGTGTTAAGAACTTTTAAGATTTACTCTTACTGGAGTTCCCGTTGTGGCGCAGTGGTTAACGAATCCGACTAGGAACCATGAGGTTGTGGGTTTGATCCCTGCCCTTGCTCAGTGGGTTGGGGATCCGGCGTTGCGGTGGGCTGTGGTGAGCAGGCTGCAGACGCGGCTCGGATCCTGCGTTGCTGTGGCTCTGGCGTAGGCCGGTGGCTACAGCTCCGATTAGATCTCTAGCCTGGGAACCTCCATATGCCGCGGCAGCGGCCCGACAAAAAAAAAAGGTTTACTCTCACCAACTTTCAAATATATGATACAGTGTTAGTTAATTACAGTCACCATGCTGTACATCACTCCCATGACTATTTTGTAACTGAAAGTTTCTACCTATTGACCACTTTTACCCATTTCACTCACTTCTTTACATGCTAACACAGAACATTTGTTCTCTTTAAAGGGTCACTCGTTAATCTTATTAGATCTTCGGACTAGGTCTTAAGAGAAAGTGGGAGGGGGGAAATTAGCTGTTCAGTAAAGGAAATTTTTATGAAAGTTCTCCTACAACCCTAGGGAGATTCTAAGATATTCTGGTGACAAATGTGGGTACATTTATGTGTTACTTTGTGTGTTTTTTTCTACTATGGCCTTGTTTACCGGGGCAAGATCAGTAGACATAAAAGGATGAAATCAGTGCTTTATTAAATTCCTCAATTAAGCATCTGTAAAGCTTGTACAAATGTCAAGTGAGATGAACTTTGCTCAGAATGCCTAATTTCTGTAAAAGTTCCCTTACAAAATTAATTTAGTAATAAAATATTTGATATCAGTGATATTTTCATTTAAGTGTACATCATATGAACTATAAAATTTCATTTTCACCTTTCAGTGAAAATCATCCTGGGATTTATTGCTCTTCTGTTGGGAAGACAGCATCTTCATAGGCAAAACACCACAAGTATCGCTTACTCTTTTCCTTCTCTGACTTCTTAGAAAACTGAAGCAATTATAGATGCATATGTAGAGGAGGTAGAGATTTGAGGAACGTCTTAGAAAATGAAGGAGTGTTAAAGGCCAGCAATTCTCAGAACTTTTCCATCAGGACTTCTTTTCACTCTTAATAACCATTGAGGAATCCAAGATTTTTTTTTTTATGTTGATTAAATCTATTGATATTTGTCATATCAGAAATTAAAGCTGAGATATTGAAAATATTTACTATGTGATGTAAGTCATTATATTAATATAGATAACATTTTTATACTTTATAAAAAAGCTATTTTCCAAAACAATTAGTGTCTTGTGTTTTTGCAAGTCTCTTTAAGGTCTGATTTAATAGAAGACAGCTGGATTCTCATAGCTCTTTTTTTCTTCAGTCTGTTGCAGTACAACAGAAGTCAAATTAGTTGAAGTAATTGAAGATGGGGAATAAGAGCATGGTAGACACACTAAGAACAAACTGAGTTAATCTCTAAAAATGTACATTTATATCCTAAACCTATGGCCTTTGAAAATTTTGGAAAACATAAGAATACACATACACACATTCTAGTAGCCACCACAGGGCTGCCGTCGTATCTGATGGAGACTCTGAAAAACTCCATACTCTTGAGAGAACGAGAGTGAAAAAGATGAAGAATATCTTAGAACTATTCTGAAAGTGATTTTGACTTCTTAGACACCCTAAAAAGGACTTGGGGTCCCCAGTTATAAAATTCCAAACTGCCATTATGGACAAAAGAATTTTAGGGAATATTCCAGGAAGGGCGTATTTTCAAATGGAGGCACAAATGAGGAAGTGTGTAGCTCTTTTGGAAGAAGCTGTAGCAAATGAATTAGTGTTACTCTTTAAGACTGTCAGGGTTGATAAAGGAAAATCTGAGAAATTCACAGCCAAGAGGAGCCTAAGGAGACATGATGACTAAATGTTATATGGTATCCTGAAATAGAAAAGGGACATTAGGGGATAACAGAGGAAATCTGAATGAAGTATGGACTTCAGCTAATAATAATGTATTGGTTCATTAATTGTGACAAGTGTACAGTACTGATGGGGAAAGCTGGGTATGAGATATTTGACAATTCTCTGTACTATCTTTGTGATTGTTCTGTAAATCTGAAAGTACTCTAAAATTGAAAGTTAAAAAAAATGGATTAGTGTTGTATAGACCCATATCACATTTTACAGAGATCCTTGTTTGGAGAAGTTAAATTACCCACTTAAATATTTTGCCTAGATTATGGCTTCTAGGTGAAAGGGAGCAGAAGGGGACCTTCCTGTGGGTTATGGTTCTCTTGACTTACTTCAAGTTGAGGACAGAAGTTTTGTTATGTGCCTCCTTCATGTTTGCTGTTTTTTCACTTGACTCTTTCCCTGTGGTTGTGTGCAGTAAAACCTTAAAAAAAAAAAGTGAGATGGGCAGCTGGGGGCACATCTTTAACAGTAGAAGGAAGGGGGATTGATTTCCCTCTGCTCTGCAGCCAGCCAGGTGTAGGAGAACGGAAGTTGTGAAGACCCCAAGTTGCTGAGTTTAGTGGTGGCAGTTTCGCAGAGGAGAGGAAAACAGGGTGGGTCAGGGGGTCTTCAGGAAACAGGAGTCAAGGAGCTGGTCATGGGCTTCATTTAAAGCAGAGAATGACTAACTGAAGAGGACTGTGTGGGGTTTCCCATCAGATCTTGCTGTGGTGGGGAGTTTATGCTGATGAAGGGCGTAGTGGGAAATGAGTGTGATCTCTATGATAGAGCAAGTTGATGAAGGGCTTTACGTCTCCTTAGATTTATAATTGTTTAACCATTTGGCAGAGTTTCTCTGTTCACAGAAAGTGTTTGACTTACTGAAGAGTTGCAAGATGACAGCAGAGGATTCCCTGCCATGCACCTTGTGGTGCCTATTTGTAGGCGGAGCTCCCAGTACCTTTTCTAAGCCCTCTTCAGGTGGTGAACTACTTGTGCCTGTGGAGGACTGCCCCTGCCTGGCAGCTGTCCCTCAGCCCAGAACATTTTACAGGGAGATTTTGGCTAGGCTACTGGTTTGAAGAGTTTGGATTTGATTGCAGAGTAGATAAGTTGGCAAACTTTCGGAAGTCTTTACCCCCACCCCCAAGGAAATTGCCTCAGCATGAGGTGGCTCAGCTGAGCTGTCAGCGGAGGTTCAGGGAAGTACAGCGCTGGAGTCTAAGGTTCTGAGGAGCAAGGTCAGTGGGAGTGGGCAGTTAGGGTGTCCTGATGCTCTCTGCCGACTCTGCATGTTTTTCTTTCTGGTTCATTGTATCTCGGGAATAGGTAAATCTCTGCCTCAAAGTAACAGTTACTGCCTGTCGTTTTTGCCTCTCTGAGGGATTTTCAGCTGATGTTTAACACCTTAGTAGAATTGACTGACTACTAGCAAGAGACTAGAAGCATCAGAAGTGGGTGGGCAAAGGGGCCAACTGCAAGGTGGAAAGAAGGACTTTAAAATGAGAGGGGTGTAGAAAGGCACCAGAGGAATTCCTGTCATGGCTCAGTGGAAACGAATCTGACGAGGAACCATGAGGCTGCAGGTTTGATCCCTGGCTTCGCTCAGTGAGTTAAGGATCCAGCGTTGCTGGGAGCTGTGGTGTAGGTCGCAGATGTGGCTAAGATCTGGCGTTGGTATGGTTGTGGTGTAGGCTGGCAGCAACAGCTCTGATTAGACCCCTAGCCTGGGAACCTCCATATGCTGCAGGTGTGGCCCTAAAAGGACAAAAGACAAAAAAAAAAAAAAAAGAAAGAAAGAAAGAAAGAAAGAAAGGCACCAGACCTCTACAGCCTAGGGACAACCTGGCAGTTCCATGAAATATCTCCAGGTTTCCTTTTGGCACATGTTATTCAGTAAATACTTGAAGGCCTCTTTATGACTCAAGTTCTATGCTGGACTCAGAATGAGAAGACCCTGCCTTTCAGGGGCTCTTGCTATGTTGTGGCTGACGGCATTTAACTGTCTAACACTGGTATGGGAAGATAAAGCAAAGGACCTAATTTTGTCTGATAAGACTGAGACAACTTTGCTGAAGAGCTGACATATAATTGGAGGAAACAGAGAAGGAAGAAAAATCTCAAAGAAGAGCATGTGTGGCGGGATGAAAATATGCTGTATTTGGGTTTGGGGGGGGCGGGGCAGCAAGGTGGTTAGGGAAGCAGTGTAGCAAAACACTGAGAGTGCAGCCTCTTAAGTCCTCCTGCCTTGGTTCAAATCTCAGCACTTCTATCTACACTGTTATCTTGGATTAAAAAACTTTCTAGGTCTTAGTTTTTGAATCTGTAAAATGGAGGTGACACTGCAATTACTCTGGTATGTATGTGACTTAATCTATCTGAGTTAAGTATGTTTAGCCAAAATGGTGAATATTTCTTTTCCTGGGGGTTTTTTTGTTTGTTTGTTTGGTTGGTTTTTTTGTTTTTTGTTTTTGGTGTTTTTAGGGCCGTAGCCACAGCATGTGGAGGTTTTCAGATTCCCAGGCTAGGGGTCGAATCAGAGCTGTAGCCATTGGCCTACACCACAGCTCACAGCAATGCCAGATCCTTAAACTACTGAGTGATGCCAGGGTTCGAACCTGCGTCCTCATGGATACTGGTGAGATTTGTTTCCACTGAGCCACAATGGGAACTCCATGGTGAATATTTCCATGGTGTCCGTTATGCTACTATTAGTCATGGCAAAATGTGATTGACAATTCTGAGTTAGAGAATATAGTCATTTGCCTTTTGGAACCTGGACTTTGAAACTGATTAGACAAAACATGTCTAGGCTAAGAGGCAGTATTTTATCATCTCTCTAGAGGATACAGAAAGAAGTCAAGAGTTATATGCCCAAAAGATAACCTATATTTTCTTTTTTTGTTATTGTTGTCTTTTTTGCCTTTTCTAGGGTTACTCCCTCGGCATATGGAGATTCCCAGACTAGGGGTCCAATCGGAGCTGCAGCCACTGGCCTACGCCAGAGCCACAGCAACTTGGGATCCAAGCCACGTCTGCAACCTACACCACAGCTCACGGCAACACCGGATCCTTAACCCACTGAGCAAGGTCAGGGATCGAACCTGCAACCTCATCCTGCAACCTCATCGTTCCTAGTCAGATTCATTAAACACTGTGCCACAATGGGAACTCCTGTATTTTCCAAATTACAGAGAGCTTCAAGATTCCAGACCCCAAAATCCTCACTGGGAGAGTGCTCAGTTGCTGACAAGATCTGAGTCAGTGAAAGTCAGGTCACACCTTTTTTTTTTCTTTTTACAATCACACCTGCAGCATGTGAAAGTTCCCAGGCTAGAGGTCAAATTGGAGCTGCACCTGAGGCAAACAACATAGCCATAGCAACACTGGATCCAAGCTGCATCAGCGACCTATGCTGCAGCTTGCAGCAATGCTAGATCCTTAACCTACTGAGCGAGGCCAGGGTTTGAACCCAGATTTTCACAGAGACTAAGTTGGGTCCTTAATCTGATGAGCCACAACGGGAACTCCCACATCACACCTTGAGGAAACCTCCCTGTTGTCTGGCTTTAGACAAGGCTGGAACAATTCTGCAGTAGGCCAGTACAGGTGTGTGCTGGGGCCTGGGTGGATCTTACCAATCTCAGGGTGAGACTAGATAAAACTTGATTCTGATTCACTTAGGCACAAATATAATTATTATTTATCACCCTTACAGTACTCAATTCTAACAGTTTGAACCAAGTAAATCCCTAAACCTCAACATTGTGGAAACTGAGCAAGGGTTACTCACCCAGTTAATCCGTGGGAGTCACTCCAGCAGGCCCTTAGGCCAACTAGCGGGCCTGTACTAGCTAAACGTGATGAAACAGTTTTGTGGTTAAAATGCCATCTTACACTGTATTCTAAATTAGTAAAGGAAGGAGTTTGGACTTTATCCTAAAGGCAGTGGGATACATTAAAACAATAAAAGAGGTTTAAGTAAGGAAAGTGAACCAATCAAATCTGCATTTTAGAAAAAACACTTGCGTGGAGAAAGGAAGTGAGCTTGACTGGAAACAGAAAGATTAGTTAAGAGGCTCTTACAGCCCAGTGATGGGAAGATGCTATCTTGGAAAGGGGATAGAGAGCCGGGCAAGTTCAAGAGGTACTTAGAGATCTTATTCAGTATTAACAGTCTTAATCACTGGACTATCAAATGGAATAATTTGCTGCTGCAAAACAAAGTCTGCTTCCTTAAAAACTAGGAATTGTAAAATAAACCTGTGGTTCATACATATTTCAGGAGAGCTGAGATGATGCTGCTGCCATTGAGGGCCAACTGGCTCCCCACTCTAGAAGGGCCTCACAGAATTTTGCTTTGCTCTAGCATTAAGAATCTATTTCTCAGTTTCTAAAGAAAGTTCAGATATATAGGGTTCGTAGTTTGCCATTGCTATTTTTGTTTTAGCATATTCTAAGATGTCTTGAAAGGGGCTGACGCACAGTTTTTACATGTAGACTTGCTGCTTAAATTAGAAGTAAGTATAATTTCCCAGTGGGCTTTGAATTGTGGTAGTTGGTGTGCCCTGTTCTTATAAGAGAATCTACCAGGAAGCCAAGTTGAAAGCAGAAGACTGCTTGGTGAACATGGGATCTGAACATGGTTCATTACATGAACTCATTGGCTAGTTGGGTGATGCTGGAGTAGCCTGGTATTTCCCCTCAACTGTAAGGACATACAGCCAAGCAGGCCAGAAAGTGCTCGGGTTAGGGGGGGTGGTATTGTCTTTGATTAGATTTGAACTGGGAGATATTTTTACTTTTAAGATGATTTCTGCAAACAGGAAATCATTCCTTTGGAGTTGATTAGACTAGTCTAATTCTCAATAGATAACCTTATTTCCAAGTTTGAGAGGTACCTTAATTTCATTATTAGAAATTGAATTGCCCCCCTTTTTTCTTAATAGTGTCCATGGGCTACCCCTCAAAATACAATATCTTGTTCTTTGTCTGATGTAATGAGTGAACAGTTGGCTAAAGAATTGCAGTTAGAAGAAGAAGCTGCTGCTTTTCCTGAAGTTGCGTAAGTAAAATGCACAAAGACTATTTTATCTCCCAGCTTGTTATAACGGCCTTAGGATTTGATTAGTGATTGTCATGACAAATGATTAAGAAATACATATGGAAAAGCAGTGCAATAGAAAGAGCACCATACTGGGAGTTCACTAATGCTTGGGGTTTGGTCCTGATTTTGTGACTAGTTTTTAGCATCATCTTGGGCAAACCACTCTGTTCCTCTGGGTTTTAGTTATTCCAACAGTTAAACTCTATTATCTCCAAATTAACAAATAATGAAGTAGGGTACAGTTTTGATCAAATGTTTATAGCGTGTCTTTTCATATATATATTATTACTCCTTTGATCAGAACACAGAACAAATGAATTTGGGGTCTGTTTGGTTTTTATTATAGGCCCTTTAGCTTTCTCTTGAAGCTCTTAAGAGAGCTAGTTGGTACTCTCACAGGTGCCTGCTGTTGGTCAGAGGGCAGCTGGGCAGGAAAGTGAATGATTTGGTAAAGTTCTTTCCTATTGTTGCTTCAGTACAGTTTTAAAGTGAAAAGGACACCCCACTTGTAATTGGTAGCATCTCTTTACACAAGCACATTATATTAGTCTATATTGTCTTATTTTGAATAGTGTTGCTGAAGGACCATTTATTACTGGAGAAAACATTGACACCTCCAGCGACCTAATGCTGGCTCAGATGCTACAGATGGAATTTGACAGAGAATATGATGCACAGCTTAGGCGTGAAGAAAAAAAATTCAATGGAGATAGCAAAGGTACTATGACATTATTGTGACAATATTGGGTGGTAGAAAATGCTTGTTATGTGCCCCTAAATAAATCTTCAACTATTTTTGCCTTTTAAGTTTCCATTTCCTTTGAAAATTATCGAAAAGTGCATCCTTATGAAGACAGTGATAGCTCTGAAGATGAGGTTGACTGGCAGGATACTCGTGATGACCCCTACAGACCAGGTACCAGTGATTTTACTTTCTGGGGGCACAGAATGGGGATATAGGAAGACTAACTTTTCTGGTGATTCCTTGTGTTTTATATTTATCTTTGAATCTCACTTGGTAACTTATTATTAGATTCAAATATCTTTTTCAGACAATAGTGAATGCAGCAATTTAGTCTTTGCTATTTTCACATACTTGGCTTGTCTTTATCGCTTTCAGCAAAACCAGTTCCTACTCCCAAAAAGGGTTTTATTGGAAAAGGAAAAGACATCACCACCAAACATGATGAAGTAGTATGTGGGAGAAAGAATACAGCCAGAATGGAAAATGTAAGTTACAGAAAGTATTACTCTGAATTAAAAATTTTATTAGACTAAATTAAAAACATAGGATTCTAAATGCAGTGTTTTAAACTTCTAAAAATATCCTTTGTCCTTTCTAAAGATAATTTTATTTATTTATTTATTTATTTATTTGTTTTTTTGCCATTTCAAGGGTGGATCCCGTGGCATATGGAGATTCCTAGGCTAGAGGTCTAGTCGGAGCTGTAGCTTCCAGCCTACACCACAGCCACAGCCACAGCCATGCGGGATCTGAGTTGCATCCTCGATCTACACCACAGCTCATGACAATGCCAGATCCTTAACCCACCGATCGAGGCCAGGGATTAAACCTGCAACCTCAAGGTTCCTAGTTGGATTCGTTAACCACTGAGCCACGACAGGAACTCTATTTTATTTTTTATTTATTTTTATTTATGTTTGTTCATTTTTTTTAAAGAACTTTATGACATTTATGCTTGTATAACGATCATCATAACCCAGTTTTATAGCATTTCCATCCCAAACACCCATCATATTCCCCCCACCGCCCAATATGTTTGTTAATTTTTATTGCGGTAAAATAAAAAAATCATAACACAAAACTCACCATTTTAGCCATTTTTAAATGTGCAGTTTAGTGGCAGTAAGTATATTTACATTGCTGTACAGGCATCTCCAGAACATTTCATCTTCTCAAACTGAAACTCCGCTCCCGTTAAATAGTAACTCTCCAATTGCCCCTCCTCTAACCCCTGACAACCACCATTGTAGTGTCTCTATGATTTAGTTATTCCATGTACCTTGTGTAAATGAAATCATATAATATTTGTCCTTTTGAGTCTAGCCTTAAAGATATTTTGGATAACAGTACAGCATCACCATGAAAACTCAGCCTCTAACTGAATATATAATGTACCTCAGAATAAAATTCTACAATATTAAGAAAACTGGTTTGATTTACATTAATTCCAAAGCTAAGAAATGATCCTTATGAAAGTAACATTTATTTTTCAGCATCTTATTTTCCATAAAATAACCAAGAAATAGTATCAGTGGTGATTGGGGAATAAGAATGGGAGATCAGGGAGGGGGTGGGAAGAGTTTGGGCTTAGTAGTAAATGTAAACTATTAATTAGTAAATGTTAACTATTACATTTATTTATTTATTTATTTTGTTTTTCGTCTTTTTAGGGCCACACCCTCGGCATATAGAGGTTCCCAGGCTAGGGTTCTAATCAGAGCTATAGCTGCTGGCCTACACCACAGCCGAAGCAATGCCAATCCAAGCTGTGTCTTTGACCTCCACCACAGTTCACGGCAACGTCAGATCCTTAACCCACTGAGTGAGGCCAGGGATTGAACCTGTAACCTCATGGTTCCTAGTCAGATTTGTTTCTACTGTGCCATGATAGGAACTCCAGTAAATGTTAACTATTACATTTAGAATGGATAAAAAACAAGATCCTACTGTATAACACAGGGAACTATATCCAATCTCCTGGGATGGACCATGATGGAAAATAATATAAAAAAAGAGCATGTATATGTATATATATGTATTACTGAGTCACTTTGCTATACAACAGAAATTAGCACAACATTGTAAATCAATTTACGTCAATAATAATAATAATAATAAAGAATGGGAGATAAAAATAGTTCCTACTATGTACCCTGTTACACTTTTAAAAGTTTTTTCTTCCTTTGGGGCTACACTCATGGCATGCAGAAGTTCCTGGACTAGGGATTAACTCCTGCCATATCTGTGACCCCGAGCCGCAACAGTGGCAACGCCGGATCCTTAACCTACTGTGCCACAAAGGAACTCCTAAATTTTTTATCTTATGCCTAAACTACCCCTGCAAAATCAAAACAAAATGTAGTTTTGAAAGATTGGAGAAAAAGAAAAAAAATGTTATTTTTTTCATCCATAAGTATCATGGTTAATATAAAACATTTGGACTTTAGAACACAAATACTTGTTAAGTAAACATTAAATTCTAGAAATAGTCCAGATCTGACTCGAGATAACCCTGTCTAATAGAACTTTCTATGGTGATGGAAATGTTCTACAGTAGCCTTATTGGCAACTGAGCACTTGAAATTTGGGTGATACAACTGAAGCACTGATTTTTTAATTTTACTCAATTTAAATTTAAATATCCACACATGGCTAATGGTTTCTGTATTGGACGTAATGTCATGATGTGGGCATAGCTTGCTGTTTTACCCAACTCTTCAAAGATAATTATGGAATTGTATTTTTTGGGTAAGATTTGGTGCAAAGATAATTATGGAATTGTATTTTTTGGGTAAGATTTGGTGTGATTTCAAAATATAATGTACCCTTTTTGTCTGATGTAAAAGCAAGATACAAAGCATGTGCTAAAATATCTTAGTTTTAAGAGGTGTTGGATGTTCTTTATGCATAGAATAAACCCTCCCTTCCTTTGGGATGCAATTTTTTGAAAAGCTTGTTTCCCTTTCTGCTGGGCTTGGCAGTGAGTTAATTTGTTTTTTCCTATATAATACCTATGTGTTCTGCTTTCATAACACTAATTATCTATTGAGTGGGAAACCTATTTCAAGTAAAGAATAATTTTCTCGTTTTTTGTTTTTACTGTCCCCATTTTAAAAGTATTCAGATGCTGATTTTTCTTCTTTTTGGCAGTTTGCACCTGGGTTTCAGGTAGGAGATGGAATTGGAATGGATTTAAAACTTTCAAACCATGTTTTCAATGCTTTAAAACAACATGCCTACTCAGAAGAACGTCGAAGTGCCCGCCTGCATGAGAAAAAGGAGCATTCTACTGCAGTAAGTATTCTTATTTATTTATTTATTTATTTTTGTCGTTTTGCCATTTCTTGAGTCGCTCTCGCAGCATATGGAGGTTCCCAGGCTAGGGGTCGAATCAGAGCTGTAGCTGCCAGCCTACTCCAGAGCCACAGCAATGCTGGATCCAAGCCGCGTCTGCGACCTACACCACAGCTCACGGCAACGCCGGATCATTAACCCACTGAGCAAGGCTAGGGATGGAACCTGCAACCTCATGGTTCCTAGTCGGATTCATTAACCACTGCGCCACTACAGGAACTCCAGTATTCTTATTTTTATATTATTTTATTTTGTCTTTTCTTTTTCTTTTTTAATTTTAGGGCCACTCACGGCATATGGAGGTGTAGCTTCCGACCTACGCCACAGCCACAGCCACGCCAGATCTGATTCGTGCCTGCAACCTACACCACAGCTCACAGCAACACCGGATCCTCAACCCACTGAGTGAGGCCAGGGATCGAACCTGTGTCCTCATGGATGCTAGTCAGATTTATTTCTGCTGAGCCACAATGGGAACTCCCTTTTTTTTTTTTTTTTTTAATGGAAAGATTCATGTTAGAAAACTTTGTTATTAGGGGGAAAAAAAAAATAAGACAAAACTTCATATTTGATGTTTTTCCACGAGATTGACTTTTCAAATCAAAGATCTAAATAAAACCCAAATAGCTTTGACATTTGACTTTTCAGATTTCAGGAAATGGTTATTAATCACTTATTCAAAATTTTAGTGGTCAAAATTAATTTGGACTGTATAGTTTCCTGTTATGGTATATTTATAATAACTTAATAGTCCATAATGTTTTATACTAACAAAGAGTGTATAACATCTTGAGGATCAGACATTTACAAAAACAAACTACGGATCAATGCACTAGGAGGGGTAATAATTTTGGAGAAAAATTTTGACTGGAGTTCATGTTGTGGCTCAGCGGTAATAAACCTGACTAGTATCCATGAGGATGCAGGTTCAATCCCTGTCCTCACTTAGTGGGTTCAGGATCCGCCGTTACCATGAGCCATGGTATAGGTCACAGACATGACTTGGATCCTGTATTGCTGTGGTATAGGCCGGCACCTATAGCTCCGATTCCACCTCTGGCCTGGAAACTTCCATGTGCTGTCATGCAGCACTAAAAAAGCAAAAAAAAAAAAAAAAAAAAAAAAAAAAATTGACTAAGCTAGTTTCTAACTTTTAATACTCATTTTTTTTAGATATTTACTTTTAAAGATATTAGAGTTATAAGAATGAATTACGTCTTTTGTTTGTTTTTATGGCTATGCCTGCAGCATATGGAAGTTCCCAGGCCAGGGATTAAATCCCAGCTGCAGCTGCAGAAATGCCAGATCCTTTAACCCACTGCACTGGGCCGGGAATCAAGCTGCAGTGACAGCAGCCACCACAGTTGAATAAGAATGAATTGTATCTTGACAGCACTCTTTTAAGAGCCTGTTGTATATACATTTAGGTAAATTAATAATAAAGGTTTTTAAAAGTGTGTATTTTGAATATTAGCTATTAGAAATGGCTCAGAAAATGATGTTTTGTTATTACCAGTCGTTTTTACTTACAGCGCTTTATGTTTTGCAGGAAAAAGCAGTTGATCCTAAAACACGTTTACTTATGTATAAAATGGTCAACTCTGGGATGTTGGAGACAATCACTGGCTGTATTAGCACAGGAAAGGAATCTGTTGTCTTTCATGCATATGGAGGGAGGTAAATGAGTAAAATAAAATACCATCATATCAACAAAAACTTAGCCCCTTCTCCCTGATATTAATGGATTTTCACAAAATCAGAGTTCATTCTGCATGGCAAACAGTAATTTTTCATTTATTATTGTAGGAAGTCTTGGCAATATAGGGATGCATAAAGTTCCGGTGTTACCATATCCTTAACCCGCTGAGTAAGGCCAGGGATCGAACCCGTGACCTCATGGTTCCTAGTCGGATTTGTTTCTGCTGTGCCACCACAGGAACTCCCAAATGCAGTGACATTTAAACTTAGATTTAAATGACACATCTAGTATGCTTGGAGTGTAGTGTGTAAGGGGGAGAGAGGAAGCTGAGAAAGCAGAGGGTAGGCCAGGCAGCACCTTGTAAAGCTGGGGCAAAGAGTGGGAACCAAAGCTTTGATGTGAGTTTCATTCTCAAAAGTTCACTCTGACACCTGTGTGGAAAATGAATTATAGGAGGGCAAAAGAAGCAGCAAGCAATAAGATCAGTTAGAAAGTTATGATAGTAGTTCAAATGAGAGATGGAACAGGTGATAGCGAAGATGAAGAATGGGAGACTGCTGGTGTGTGCTTTGAAGGTGAGAGTGGCCAGTCTGGGCTGTTGGAGTGGATGTGGGACGTGAGAGGATAGATCCTTGGGTAGAGCAGCTGGGTGATGCCATTTATCGAGGCGAGAGCCTGAAGATGGGCAGGTTTAGGGTATGGTTATCAGGAAGTTTGTTTTGGACACGGTAAATCTGAGATGCCTGCTATACATCCAGGTGAGATCAAGTAGGGATGAAATAAATCGGCCTGAAGTTCTGGAGAAAGTCGGGACTGAGGAGGATAGAAATATAGCAGTTATCTGTAGCAAAATATTTAAAGGAAGAGAAAGCAGTTAAGAAGAAAGGATGTTACTTAGAACCAGTCAGAGTATGTACTCTCAACCTTCTGAGGCTACCCGGAGGAGAAGTCTGCTGGGGAAATATGGTTCAGAGGAGGGGGTTGGGAGTTTGAGTCAGATTCTGTCCTCTGGAAATACAGAGTCTTTCTTTTCCAGATTAACAGTACGTCAAATATTTAAAGGTAAATCTTGTCTCTCTTTCCACCCTCTTTTTTTTTTTTTTTTTTTTTTTTTTTGTCTTTTTAGGGCCACACCTGAGGAGGTTCCCAGGCTAGGGGTCCAATCAGAGCTGTAACCGCCAGCCTACACCAGAGCCACAGTAACATGGGATCTGAGCGGTGTCTGTGACCTACCCCACAGCTCACAGCAATGCTGGATCCCTAACCCACTGAGCAAGGCCAAGGATCGAACTTACATCCTCATGGATGCTAGTCGGGTTTGCTAACTGCTGAGCCATGACAGGAGCTCCAACCCTCTCCTTTTTGTTTGCACTGCCACCACCATGATTCAGGCCCTCTCGGTGGCTCACTGTTGCAGAACTTGCATTAGCATCCTAGGTGGGCTCCATACCTCTAGCCTCTCCTGCTCATTCCATCCTGATATTATCGTAGACTTGATCTTCATGAAGTGTGCCAGGCCTTGGGGATTCTTGCTCCCTTTGGGAGTACATCTAGGCTTCTCCCCAAGCAGTCAAGGCTTTCACAAATCTGCCTGCATCCTGTTCCTTCAGCTCTAACTTCTTTCGTTTCTTCTCTCTGGCCCAGTTGTAACTGTGGTATCTGCTATTCCTCAGATATGTTCCCCGCCTCTGCTTTCGTTAATCCTGTGATGGCACCTGTTCAGATCTCCCCCTGTCCTGCCTCTGTTTCAAATGCACCTATGCCAGGAAACCCTGCCTGACCTTCCCAGTCCAAAGGGACCCGTCCTGTTCATGAATTTCATTTATCTTCCCCCACCCCTCCTTGCAGACTCATAGGGCAGGGACCCCTTTACTCACCTTTATATCTGCTGGGAATGAGTTTTTAAAGAGCCATTCTATTTTGTTGCTTTCACTGAGTTTTGCCTCTGAAGCATCCCCGGTAGAGTACACTGTAGTTCTTTATTGCTCCTCAAATTTAAATCCATAGCCATTAAATGAATATTATATTATGGATTGTTGAAAACTGGTTGACAGTTTATTTGAAAGTGTGTTTTATTCAAAAGCTTAAACCTAAGGTTTTATTAAGACATCAAATTTGAAAGCTTTAAAAAGAAAAAAAAGGCTTGACATTTTCAGAGAAGGTTGATCTACTTTCATATCATAAAATCTTTATTTTGAAATTGTTTCATTACTTGGCAACTTACACTGACTTCATGTTTATTTCTTCCATTTAGCATTGAGAATGAAAAGGAAGATACTAAAGTTATACCTACAGAATGTGCCATCAAGGTATTTAAAACAACCCTTAATGAGTTTAAGAATCGTGACAAGTATATTAAAGATGATTTCAGGTTTAAAGATCGCTTCAGTAAACTAAATCCACGTAAGATCATCCGCATGTGGGCAGAAAAAGAAATGCACAATCTCACAAGGTAAAGAAAATCATTGTGCTAGAAGTCATCTCAGTGATTACCTCTTTGTATTAGGCCTACCAGCCAGGCAAAAAAATCTACACTTTCGTTTAAATTCGTTTATATCAAGTGTGGAAGGCCTTGAAATTCTAGTGTTTAAGGAGGGTTTCTATAAGAAAACATTTCCATGCATATAACCTGAATTTATATTGGTAGGATGAAGAAGCTATTTTGTTTTTTCTTTCCTCAGTAAATTTTGAGGAAAATTAAGTCATTCTTTGCTTAAGATATTTTGTCATGTATCTAAATGCTGTCCTTTCCAGCTTCCAATTAGGCATATTATAAATAATGATTTCCTGTTTTGTTTTAGAAAATAGTTATTCCAGCTAATGTTTATTTGGTGGTGGTCGGGTTTTGCCAAGTTACCCTTTGCCTTAATATTAGGCTTGTTTCTCAACTTTCTAAGCAGAATTTATAAAGGAATTTGTTTTGTCAACCAAGAAGTTGAAGAATAATCTTTCTTATTTATAAACCTTCCCATGTCTTAATTATTAAAAGCTTCATTTTAGTTTGCTTTTCCTAAAGATGTTTGCTTTCAGAAGCAAACAGAGTTCCTGTTGTGGCTCAGCAGGTTAAGAACCCGATTGGTATCCATGAGGATACAGGTTCGATCCCTGGCCTCACTCAGTGGGTTAAGGATCCAGTGTTGCTGTGAGCTGTGGTATAGGTTGCAGACGCAACTTGGATCCCACGTTGCTGTGGCTGTGACATTGTGCAGCTCACATTGGACCCCTAGCCTGGGAACCTCCATATGCCGCAGGTGCGGCCCTAAAAAGATCAAAAACAAAAACAAAAAAGTAGTTATTCATATTTATTAGTTATAAAAGTCTTCTACTTAGTAAGACTTCTAATTGGAATAATTTCCTAAGAGGTCTTACTTCCCTCCAGTCTCTTCTCTGTATCACTAAGGTCTCATCCCTGCCTTTCCTAAAATTTGTCAGCTGTTCCCATAGCTTTGGTGTAAAGCTCAGTGCTTTTTTTTTTTTTTTTTTTTTTTTTTTTTTTTTTTTTTTTTTTTTTGTCTTTGTTGTTGTTGTTGCTATTTCTTGGGCCGCTCCCGCGGCATATGGAGGTTCCCAGGCTAGGGGTTGAATTGGAGCTGTAGCCACCGGCCTACACCAGAGCCACAGCAACTCGGGATCCGAGCCGTGTCTGCAACCTACACCACAGCTCACGGCAACGCCGGATCGTTAACCCACTGAGCAAGGGCAGGGACCGAACCCGCAACCTCATGGTTCCTAGTCGGATTCGTTAACCTCTGCGCCACGACAGGAACTCCAAGCTCAGTGCTTTTGTGTTGTGGAGCCTGCCTTTGTCTGTAGCCTCAACCCACATTGCCCCCCCTTCTGTGCACAGTCCAGCTGTGTGGATTTATACACACTCCCCATGTGAACTGTGCTCTTGGGAGGCTTCTGTGCATCTCCCTAGCACCTTCACACAGCACTTCCCCACAGTTTGAATCTGGCTAATTCCTGTTGGCCCACTTCTTCCCTGATGCCTTGTGCTTGCAAAGTTCCTGCCCCCAACTCTGCCAGTGCACATCCTGCATTGCACTGTAACCATCTCCTCACTTGTCTGTCATTTTCACCAGTCCACAGGCCCTATGAGGGCAGAGGCTGTGTCTTACTGCCTTTGCATTCCAACATTCTCCAGAGTAGAACATAGTGCCAGCTCATTCCAGGCCCTCGTTAAATATCTGTTGAATAAATGAAATAATCTCTCTCTGACCTTTACATTCTTAATCATTTCTTTCTGTATAGAATGCAAAGAGCTGGAATTCCTTGTCCAACAGTTGTACTACTCAAGAAACACATTTTAGTTATGTCTTTTATTGGCCATGATCAAGTACCAGCCCCTAAATTAAAAGAAGTAAAGCTCAGCAGTGAAGAAATGAAAGAAGCCTACTATCAAACTCTTCATGTAAGTTGCGCCTTTCAGAACATTCATACATCAACTTTTAAGAGTATTTCCTCTAAGCTAAAAAAAAATGTCCTAAAATAGCACTATGTGAGATAACAAGGACAAGCTGAAGTTTGTGAAGGAATGTTAATATTGAAGAGTTGTCTTTATATCAGTATGCATGTTTCTGAGGTTTTTTAAAAAATCATACCAGTGGAGCAAGTGAAGGTATTGGTGACACAGAAGCCTGAAGCTATTATCCACAAAACTGTATTAAATAAAATTTGACATGACTGTATTTAGTAGCAGATAAATGACCTCATTAGTGTCCCATTGTGATATTAGAGGCAGATTTGGTCTCAATATAAGAAAGTGATGATGAAGGTGATAAGAAGTGGCTTCTCCATCTCTGCAGGTGTTAGAGTTGAAACGCCTGTGTCAGGAATCTTAAGTTATTTATGCTTCAGACAGCAACTGAATTCAATCTGAGGCTCTTCTAGCTTAAGAAAATGCCCCTGAGGTTGTTACTCCTCTGTACTATCTTAATTGAACAGTGCAGAAATATATGAACATGCATTTTTTTTTGCACTCTCTGCATGGAACTCTCATGTCACGCAGCAGTTGATGTGAATATGAATGTGTTATCCAAATTAATTTTTTAAAATATAGCTAGAGAAAGACAAATATATGACATCACTTACGTGTAGAATCTAAAAAAAGGATACAAATGAACTTACTTGCAGAATAGAAACAGATTCAGAGACTTTGAAAACAAACTTATAGTTACCAAAGGGAACAGATGGTAGGTTGACTGGGGGTTTGGGACTTGCATATGCACACTGAGGTATATGAATGGTTGGCCTATCAGGACCTACTGTATAGCACAGGGAACTCTACCCAATATTCTGTGATAAAATCTATATGGGGAAAGAATCTGAAAAAAGAATGGTTGTGTGTATATGTTTAACCGAATCACCTTGTACAGCAGAACAACCTTGTAAATCATCTATACGTCAATCAAAAACCTCAAAACTAAAATATAACTAGAGAGAGAATCCAACTTTCTCTGCCTCTAGTAGGAAAACATTTAAAGAAAAATCAAGTCTTAGAGTTCCCATCATGGCGCAGTGGTTTAACAAATCCAACTAGGAACCATAAAGTGGCCTCACTCAGTGGGTTAAAGATCCGGGGTTGCCGTGAGCTGTGGTGTAGGTCGCAGATGTGGCTTGGATCCTGCGTTGCTGTGGCTCTGGCGTAGGCTGGAGTCTACAGCTCCAATTAGACCCCTAGCCTGGGAACCTCTCTATGCCGTGAGTGTGGCCATAGAAAAGACAAAAAAAAAAAAAAAAGAAAATCAAGTCTGGGAGTTCCCGTCATAGCCTAGTGGTAACAAACCTGACTAGTATCCATGAGGATGCAGGTTCAATCCCTGGCCTTACTCAGTGGGTTAAGGATCCGGCATTGCCATGAACTGTGGTGTAGGCCACAGACTCAGTTTGGGTCTGGTGTTGCTGTGGCTGTGGTGTAGGCTGGCAGCTGTAGCTCCGATTTGACCCTTAGCCTTAGAACCTCCATGTGCTGCTGTTGCGGGCCTAAAAAGACCAAAAAAAAAGAAAGAAAAAATCAAGTCTCCTTTTCTGGCTTCTTTTGGTGGTGGAGTGGCTGGAAAGAGATGAAGTAGTGATGTCCTCTTCCTATGTGATTCTATTAAGGCTGGGAGACAAATCACTGCTATAAATCTAATTACCATCAATAATTAATATATAATGCCATTTAATTTATAAGAATATCTCTTTCCCACTGTGTCTGGCAGGAAGAACTTTCCACCTTGGAGTTGTATACACCCTGTAGAGGTCTCAGTGTGGCATTTGCCCTTTTTGGAAGGGTAAACTTCGTCAGTGACTACAGCTCTCTTAAACATGTGGGAATCCAGGTCTGCCCTTTGGCCTCCTGACCTCATTGCTGTCACGTGGACAGGGAGATCATGTCACACAGTAACATATCCCCTCCATAGTCTCATTATTCTCCCACCCTCCTTCGAAGGGGAAAACAAAACCAAAAAAAAAAAAAAAAACAGCCCTAGTCTATACAAAGAAGTTCTTTAACCTAGTTTTGCTCTTTCTGGGAAATTGGTTGACATAGACCCTTTAGTTGGGTAGGTAAATTAGAATTGTTCCTTCATTTCTTAAACGTCTGCCTTGCCTCCTCACAGTTGATGCAGCAGTTGTATAATGAATGTATGCTTGTACACGCCGACCTCAGTGAGTATAACATGCTGTGGCATGCTGGGAAGGTGAGGAGCGTTTTGTTAGTGTTCACATTAAATGACTTGATGTAAACTACTGAAGGCAAAGAAATCACTGTGTGCTGTTTAAATAGGTCTGGTTGATCGATGTCAGTCAGTCTGTAGAACCAACCCATCCTCATGGCCTGGAGTTCTTATTCCGTGACTGTAGGAATGTCTCACAGGTAGGCATGTAAACTGTCTTTTTTATGGGCTATGACAGATTTAAAGATTTTTCTCGTTCCTAGGAAAAGTAAGGTGACTGTATTCTCAGAAAGGAAAGGAAGTTCTCGTTGTGGTGCAACGGAAACGAATCTGACTAGGAACCATGAGGATGCAGGTTCAGTCCCTGGCCTTGTTCAGTGGATTAAGGATCCGGCGTTGCTGTGAGCTGTGGTGTAGGCCGGCAGCCGTGGCTCTGATTAGACCCCTAGCCTGGGAACCTCTATATGCTGCGAGTGCGGTCCTAAAAAGACAAAAGACGAAAAGACCAAAAAAAAAGAAAGAAAAAAAAAAGGGTTTAGTTACTGATTGCTTTTGAAATAGAGAAAGATTGATTTGTCAGATTTCATTTTTGCAACAAATTGGTAGCGCGCCTCACATTTGGGCTGTTGAATTAAATTTCCAAGGGAATAAGTCTTTATTTTGGTTCTAAATATTCAGTCCATCAATCCATTCAATCCACATACACCGTGCTTTAAGAGAAGCTGGCCTGTAGCAAGCCTGAATGCTTAATGCCATTGTTACTACACTGAAAAGAGAATAGGCTTCTTGGTGGCCTGGTGTGATCACTGTTTCTGTGAGGCGGAGTAAACGGATTAGGGAAGGTAAAACTCAGTAATCACTGAGTATTGGGGCACATTTGCTTGCTATTTTTAAAGGAAATGAATTGTTAGCAACAGATTCAGATGAGAATGGTCTTTCTAAGTGATAGTGCAACGTCATTTTGGAAGCACCTTCTAAGTCTACCGGAAAATTTTAATTCATGAGATTTAGTAATTATTTTTATTTTTTTTCTTTTTTACAACCACACCTGAGGCATATGCAAGTTCCTGGGCTAGGGGTTGAATCAGAGCTGCAGCTGCTGGCCTACATCACAGCCACAGCAACGCAGATCCAAGCCTCATCTGTGGCCTACACCATGCCTCATGGCAACGCTGGATCCTTAACCCACTGAACAAGGCCAGGGATCGAACCCACATCCTCACTGACACTATATCGGGTTCTTAATCCACTGAGCCACAGTGGGAACTCCAGCTTAGTGATTATTTTGAGAATACTCATGCAGAGCAGTGCCAAGCAATTTTATAAATACCACTCATGTTTATAGTATATAAGTTGCAATATGACAAACTTACAATCCAGAAGACAGCCCAGATGTGTGAGAGAGACAGTAAGCAGATAGACCTGAATGGAGTTATACTTGAGTTGGGAACATCTATGGCTTAAAAATTGTAGACGGAATTCATTAATAACTTACAAGTACACTATACCCTGTTTTTCCTTTCTGAGAGAACCTTGTTAATATCCCTACTGACTTTCTTATATTTCTTTACTAGTTTTTCCAGAAAGGAGGAGTGAAGGAAGCCCTTGGCGAGCGAGAACTCTTCAATGCTGTCTCAGGCTTAAACATCTCGGCAGATAATGAAGCTGATTTCTTAGCTGAGGTAAGTGTTGTATGGCTGTTTTTACGTTGCTAATAATGGGGAACCACATAGAGTAGATAACTGGAACCCCGAACTGACTAGATCCTCTCATCCCCTCAAAAACAAAATTCGAGGTTTTTCTTTTCTAGAGATGTTGTTTTTGGTTCTTTCCAGGCTTAAACTCTAGGATAAACGTAACAGAAAAACACTTCTTCAAGGAGTTCCCAGTTTGTTTGATATGGACAAATAACATTTCCAGTATATGCCTCCCCCCTCCCCCGTTTATGAATGAGGAAGTTGACCAGTGAACACCGAGTAATACAAAAAGCAGTAACACATGATCCCTGCCTTTAACTGATCATAAAAATTCAGCAGTGGCAATCCTTGGAAATACCCAGTTATTACAATTTGGATCTACAGAACCATAGAAAACTTCCTCCAGGAAAAATCTCTTAAAATTGAACAAAACCTGCAAAGTGAGGCAGTAGTTAATTATTCCCAGCAACCTGCCAAAGCAGAGAATGATTATAGAGGCTGTTCCAGACATCTCCCTTGTGGTTTGAATTTGACCAAGCTCTGCTGGAGCCTAAGGCCAGAAAAGAAGTAACAGGAGGATGATAAATCCAGCTTTTAGCTCGGTACAGTTTCTAGGTGTTACTGCTGTTGAACCAAATTTGGAATTTTCTTTTTCCTGATCCCTGAAGGCTATATAGATTATATAGCAAGGCATATCTGATGCCAATTGCTGGCTTGATAAGGACCCTAAACAGTGACCCTGGTAATGTAATCAAATAAATACATATGCGTGTCACATTGTAATACATGCATGTGACTCACTATAATATGTGTCCAACACTAATTCTAATTCAAGGCCAGTGTCATTAGGGATGACCTTGTGTTGAGAGTAAAAATAGCTGGTTAATTCCCAAGCATGATTTCTGTGAAGTCAGATTTTGGCAAATGGATTCAATGTATTAATTTTGCAGATAGAAGCTTTGGAAAAAATGAACGAAGATCATGTTCAGAAGAACGGAAGGAAAGCTGCTTCATTTTTGAAAGATGATGGAGGTCCGCCAGTCCTATATGATGAATAGCACTAATAGCCACTGCTTTCAGTGTTAACACAGCGGTGATTGTCAGCTGCCAATGGCACATGAAGTTATGGGTGACTTGAAATACCAAAACATGAGGAGTGTACAATGGTGCTTCTGTGCTTCTTTTCCCTTGTAACCCATATGCCAGGTGCGTGGAATTTTTAGCTCGGTATCGAAAGAATAAAATGTCACTACCTCTCATGATATGAATAAGGTAATATAATTCTTAATAGCAGGTTATCTAGCTGAAATCAACCTGATTTTACAGGATTTGTGGCATAAAAAGTTTTGATGAGAATTTTTAACATTTCCAAATATGGGAGGAAGGGACAGATGTGTTTACAAGGGAGGCTTTTATTACAACGTACTTGCCTTTTTCACCTCCCTGTTTTGTGTTGCGTCTTTCCTCAGATATTTTATTGCCCTAAAATTAGCCCTTCTCAATTCTTTTTCCATATTGTGACCATGATTTTAAAGGAAAATTTCTTCTCTTTAGTACATAAGTTGAAATTTGGTTTCAGCATGACTGACAGAAATAGACATTAGCAAAGTACTTTTTATTGGTACATTATGAACATGAACTGAATTTTTCTTTTTCATACTCATATCCAAAGAAAGGCATCATAGGTCCCTGAAAGAGAGAAATACATAAGTACTTCTCGACTATCCACATTTTTTAAATTTAACTTTCAGATTTTCTACATTTAGGTGAAATGGTTAGGATGTAACTCATGGTACAGCCACTCTGCATTTATAGTGAAAATGTGAATTATCTGGAAGGACAGAATAGACTCTTTAACCATGTTTGACATATTTTAATGAAGTCAGTGAAACAAAGTTCAGTTTATGTTTCACTCAAATTATGTACTGATTGATTTTGAGAAAAATACAGCAAGCTAATTAGAAACATTATATAATCAAATGAGGAAAAGTATATATCAATCAAGTTGGGGTCCAGATTAACCAACTAATTTGAACTATCTGGCCTCACTCTTAATAATTTTAGTACTGGCTGGATGCCACTTTTTGATACAAGTACTATACTGGGAAAGTACATGCTTTGTTAGGATTGAAGCTCATTAACTACCACAAAATCATTCCTCATTACTGAAATCAGATTGGACTCACTAAAGACCTAAACTCTGGTAATAGAAAGTAAAAATCTAAACATTATTTATACTCGAAAGCGTCTCCATTAAAATTATTTTAAAATGCCAGATATGTTCTTTCTAGAAAAATATTTATTTTTGTTCCCATTGTATAACTTTTAATTGCATTTGGAGAAGTGTGATTTGGGATAGATATTTGTTACACTTCTGAAAGGTTTACCACTATGAAACAAATATTTAGATGACTGGTGATTATTGGCTTTACAGAAATTTCAGAGAACTAATTTTAAAAACTATTAACCATTAAAAATTTTTTTTGGTTTTGTTTTCTGACATACTGTTTAACAAAGAGCAGCAAACCATTGCTGTGTGGCATTCTAGTAGGAGTGTGCTGTGAACATGCTTTTTAAGAAATTAAAAATGAAAAGATCATTTTAGAATTGGTTCTTTGTGTGGTTTCTTCCCATTCCTTGTATTAACGTATGTCCTGGCACCAAGTCGCTCCTTCTGCTATGTTAAGCAGTTTTTTTTTTCCCCCCTCAACTTCCCATCTTTAGATTTCACTTTTTGTTGTTATTTTTAGATTTCACCTTTTTTTTTTTTTTTTAATATTAATGGCTGCACCTGGGGCATATGGAAGTTCCTGGGCCAGGGATTGAATCCAAGCCACAGCTCTGGCAACACTGGACTTTTCAACCCCACTGTGCCAGACCAGGGATCAAACCCGAGCCTCCTCAGCAGCCTGAGCTGCTGCAATCAGATTCTTAACCCACTGTGCCACAGCGAGAACTCCCAGATTTCACTTTTAAATGACCTACTTTACATTACAAATTTTTCACACAGTGGGGAAAAAAAAAATGGAAAATGTTGGTTTGCCTGAGTTCTGTGGTGGCCTAACATCTAAAGATTCAGTGTTGTCACTTCTGTGGCTCAGGAGTAATCCCTGGCCTGGGAACTTCTGCATGCTACAGGTGCGGCTGAAAAAAAAAAAATCATAAAATCTACTTTTTTTTTTTTTTAAGGGCCTCACTCACGGCATGTGGAAGTTCCCAGGCTAGGGGTCCAACTGGAGCTACAGCTGCCAGCCTACACCACAGCCACAGCAACATGGAATCTGAGCACATCTGTGACCTATACCACAGCTCATGGTAACGTGGGATACTGAGCAAGGCCAGGGATCAAACCTGCATCCTTGTGGGTCCTAGTTGGGTTCGTTAACCACTGAGCCACAAAGGGAACTCCCCATAAAATCTCCTTTAAAAAAAGAAAAGGAGGAGTTCCCGTCATGGCTCAGTGGTTAGCGAACCCGACTAGGAACCATGAGGTTGTGGGTTTGATCCCTGGCCTCGCTCAGTGGGTTAAGGATCTGGCGTTGCCGTGAGCTGTGGTGTAGATCACAGACACGGCTCAGATCCCGCGTTGCTGTGGCTCTGGTGTAGGCTGGTGGCTACAGCTCCTATTCAACCCCTAGCTCGGGAATCTCCATATGCCATGGGTGTGGCCCTAGAAAAGACAAAAAGGCAAAAAAAAAAAAAAAAAAAAAAAAAAAAGAAAAGGAGTTCCAGTTGTAGTGCAGCAGAAACGAATCTGACTAGGAACCATGAGGTTGCAGGTTCCATCATTGGTCTCACTCAGTGAGTTAAGGATCTGGCTTTGCTGTGAGCTGTGGTGTAGGCTGGCAGCTGTAGCTCTAATTGGACCCCTAGCCTGGGAACCTTCATATGCTGCAGGTGTGGCCCTAAAAATCAAAAAAAAAGAAAGAAAATGTCGGTTTGCTCAATAATCAAATACAAATGGGAAAAACCAAAAATAGAGAAATAAGGCTCTTTTGCCACACTTGAATAGAAATGGATATATGAATATCTATAAGATAAATTAATCAAAATGAAGATCACGTGTAGGGAATTTTTATTTCAACAGGGTATTTTTTTTTTTTTTTGCCAGATTCCTTTTTATTAAAAAAAAAAAAAAGCTTTTCTGCTTATCAAACTAAGACATGCATGCTCATTTAAATTTGAATATTACATAAATTCAGAAATGCTCAAATAAAGATCTCTTATATTCCAAAAATCATTGCATATAGTGGGGAATACATCCCTGCCAAATTTTTTTTCCCTCAGCAAATGTTATATTCTCTTTTTTAAAAAAATCTTTAAACAGAAAGTGAGATGAAGTGAGGCAGCTGATGGTGAAGTGTTGATCAAGGTAAAGCCCTAAGGAAGATGAAGGAGACAGAGGTCCTAAGGGGCAGTACACATATTGCAGCTCATTTAGGCCCTGGCATCAAAAGAGATTGTTGTTGGCACCTTTTGAAATTCTGAGCAGTTTTCCAACACTTTAGGAATTGCTAGGGAAGGGAGTTCCCGTCGTGGCTCAGTGATCAATGAACCCAACTATCATCCTTGAGGACACAGGTTCAATCTCTGGCCTCACTCAGTAGGTTAAGGATCCGGCATTGCTATGAGCTGTGGTGTAGGTTGCAGATTCAGCTTGGATCCCGCGTTGCTGTGGCTGTGATGTAGGCCAGCAGCTGTATCTCCAACTCGACCCCTAGTCTGGAAACTTTGATGTACCACCAGTGCAGCCCTAAAAAGACAAAAAAGAAAAAGAAAAAAAAAAGAAATTGCTAGGGAGAAGTTCATCCAATTATATATAAATCTCAAGATTTCTTTTTCTTTTTTTTTTTTTTTTTTTTGTCTTTTTGCCACTTCTTGGGTCGCTCCTGCAGCATATGGAAGTTCCCAGGGTAGGGGTCTAATTGGAGCTGTAGCCACTGGCCTTCGCCAGAGCCACAGCAACGTGAGATCCGAGCCTCATCTGTGACCTACACCACAGCTCACGTCAACGCCGGATCCTTAACCCACTCAGCAAGGCCAGGGATCGAACCCACAACCTCATGGTTCCTAGTCGGATTCGTTAACCACTGAGCCACGTCGGGAACTCCTATTTTTGAAGATATATATTGTAAGAATGATTTACGTTTTCAAAGTTTGGGAGAGGGTGGATCGGGGGCACTGCCTGCTCACCTGATCAGAGCCCTTAAACCAGCCATTTTGGGTTGTGTTCAAAGTGAGAATCTTACCCCATTAATGTACAGTCTCGAACTAACTGCTAATAATTAAAGTGGGTTCTGTTTAAAAAAAGTTCTCAAAGTTTGTACTTAAAAGACATCAGTTTATTCATTTGAAAGCCTCTTATGTTTGTATCCTTTGATTTCATATTTGTTTCCCAATTCATATATAGAAATATACTAAGGTTACATTTGGGAACAGCACTGATTTTGCTGTCCTAGGCTTTCCAGCTTTTTCCCAAAAATAGCTAGCTTTTTAAGGTGTTAGGACCAAATATAGTAGAAAGATTAGAACATAACAGGTGAAAGGGTAAGGTGGGGTGTTCATTACAGAATAAATGGGTGAGCTACTACTTACAGCTTTAAACTTTGTATCTCTCTAACGCCTTCTGGGATGGAAAGAACACATCACCAAATAGAATGCTTAATGCATAACCATAAGAACATAAGAACAGTATCTGGGTAACGTTCCAAATGTTGAGCCAAGATTTATGGAAAATGCGGGAAACATCAAAAGCACACCTGTGTTTGAGACCTACTTCTGATGTTAATAGCTCTGTGGTTGGAGCAATTAAATTACTTTTCTTTCCTCCTCTTTTTTGAACTATTATTATTATTATTTTGGTCATGCCCATGGCATGTGAAAGATCCCGGGCTAAGGATTAAACCTGAACCACAGCAGTGACAATGACAGATCCTTAACCTGCTGAGCTACCAGGGAACTCCTTGAACATTATTTTTTAAGAATTTTTATTATTTATTTTTTGCTTTGTAGGGCTACACCACACCTGCAGTATATGGAGGTTCCCAGGCCAGGGATCGAATTGGAGCTGAAGCTGCCAGCCTACGCCACAGCCACAGCAATGCCAGGTCTGAGCCACATCTGTGACCTACACCACAGCTCGAAGTAATGCTGGATCCTTAACCCACTGAGCAAGGCCAGGGATTAAACCTGTGTCCTCACGGATACTAGTTGGTTTTGTTACTGCTGAGCCACAATGGGAACTCCTGAATTTTGTTTTTTAAATTGTTATTAAATATAGATATCATCAAATTTACCATTTTAAATATTTTAAAACATGCAGTGCAGTGCCATTAAGTGCATTCACATTTTTATGATGCAAACGTCCACATCCAAAATTTGTGTATCTTCACAAATTGAAAGTTGGTACTCATCAAACACTGAGCTCCCTGTTCCCCTAATCTTTGGTAACCATCATTTTACTCTCTTTCTCTGAATTTGGGTGTTCTAGGCACCTCATATAAATGTTAGTTTGCGCCTGGCTTCTTTCACTTAGCATAATGTCTTCAAGGTTCATCCAGATTGTAGCATGTGTCAAAATTTCACTCTTTTTAAAGCTGAGTAATAATCCATTGTTTAGATATACCACATTTCATTTATCCATTCATCTGTCAATGGACACTTGGGTTATATCCACCTTTTGGCTAGCCTGACTAATGCTGGTAAGAACATGGGTGCACAAATACCTGTTTTGGGTTCCTTTCTTCTTTTTTTGTGTGTATATACCAAGAAGTGGAATTGCTGGATCATTTAGTAATTCTGTTTAATTTTTTGAGGAATCTCCATCCTGTTTCCCACAGCCACTGAACTATTTTACATTCCTGCCAGCAATGTAGAAAGTTTCCAATTTTTTCATATCATCATCAACACTCGTTATATACATATTTTATTATGGCCATCTTAATGGGTGTGAATTGGTGATTGTTTGAAATTTTTTTTCAACTTCATTTGGAAAAAACTCAAACTTACAGAAAAGTTGCGTGCCCATTCCCCCAGATTCACCTGTTAACATTTCACTACCTTTGCCTCTTTATATTTTTCCTTGTTTTCCTCAGTCATTTAAAGTAAAGGACACTGCAGACATGATGCCTCCTCATGCCAAGAACTACACCTCAATATGGATCATTTAAGAAGGATGGTCTACAAATTAACATACTTCTATATATTGTCTAATAAATATTCCACATTCAGATTTCCCCATTTGTCCCCAAAAAAATGTTTTATAGGGTTTGTATGTGTGTGTCCAATCATGTTTCAGTCATTGAACATGAGTTATATCTCTTTAGTTTTTCTTAATCTAGCTTTCCCCCACATAGACTTTTAGTTCTTGTTTGCATTTTAAAAATAAAGATAATTGTAATACTTTTTTAATGAGTCTTAACATAATATACGAGAGACTTAGCTCTGAAATGTAAGCTCTACGAAGGCAGGGATTTTTGTGTTTTTTCCCTGGAAGCCCAGCACCCAAAATCGTGTCTTACATATAATAGGTGCTCAATTAACTTTTGAATGAATGAGTGCCTAACTAAATAATAAGTGGAGGACAGGAACTTATGCTGTACAACATTTTCCAATTTTTATATTTAACATCTTAACATCTCTAGTTGGACGTGTGTTGGGCATCCCAAACTTTCTTTTGTGCTCCACATCTAATTAAAATACATCTAGAATCTGACCACTGTTCAGGGCATCCAGGGCTACTTTCCCTGTTCAGTTAGTCTTTTAACCAGTCCCTGCTTCTGCTCTTGCCTGTCTCGGACAAGTCTCAACACAGCAGCCAGAATAATTTTTTTAAACAGAAGTGGAATCAGGTCACTTGTCTGTTCAAATCACTAGCTTTACTAGCTTATCAAGAAGGGAACAAGTTCTTCGGCAGAACATGAGCTTCTTACTACCTGAGTTGTAAATACAGGGGCTGGACCACTTCATAGAAGGGCATGAGATAGTTGGTTAGATTAGTTAATTGTTATGGGCCTTAATCTTCTGTTACCCTATGTTTCATTTTTTTTCAGTTTATGAAGATTATGCACATTAATTTTTTCTTTTAGAAAAAAAGTAGAAATTACCCACAGCACAAGATAACCGCCATCAATACTGTTCCTGACACTTTTTCTATGTACATATACACACAGGACACATACGTAAGGAAACACTGAAAAGCAAGTTGTAAAACAATGATACATAGTCAAGATTTGTCAGTAAATACAGGCATGTAAGCTTTTTTGAACTGTTCCTTTTATAAAAGTTACATTCATTTTAAAAACTGAAAGGAATCTGAGAAGTTCAAAGAAGAAAGTGAAAGTCACCTGAAAACCTGCCGGGCTATGAGGACTGCTATAAAAATGTTGATACCTAATCCTTCCAGATGTGTCACAAAGCCTGAAAAAGAATTCAAAACAAAGCCCAGAAAAACAAAAGCCTGTGTGTTTTGTGTTTAGGTTTTGAACACTGTCAGAAGCGCTTTTTTAAGCTACTGTGGGAGGAAAACAAGCTTAAAGTTGCTTATCTTAAGCACCAGAAGTTACACTGAGCTTTCAGTGGTTCTGATAAGCACAGGCTCACAGTAAAATAAGAAGAAAACAAATCAAACCAGTTATGAACTTAGAGCTGATTCACTAACATCCAGGGCAGTCAGGGCAGAGCAGGTGAGCCTGATCTCATTAGGGGTTGAGCTGACTCAGGCTGCCCCTCTTTTCCCCACTCCTGGGTAGGCACACCCTTGAGGGCATCGCTGAAAGCCTGGTGGGACCAGCACCGCTCCTCCACCGCAGCCCTGACAGGTATCTAAAAATGCGTTCTGCTCAGCTTTTCAACATCTTGTCTTTCTCTCTCTGTTCAGTGCCTCAGCCTCTCAGCCATCACTTCCAAAGCAGCAACTTCACTGTAGAACAAAGTGGCAGCAAACCCTCTCTTCTCCAGGCCACTGGGCTCCCCAGGGTCATGGCTTCTCTGGCTCCAGCTGCCTTGGTGGCTCTCCAGCACTTCGGGAAAGGTGCAAAATCTGCTTTCACAAAATAAGGAGAACAAAGATCCTAATCTTTTTGCTAATTGTCGTTTCATGTGTTAAGGGTTCAAGGCTCCAGATGAACCCCAAATTGTTGAGGAACCATGAGAAAATCCTTTATTTTAATCATTTATTTAGAGCTCATCTTGAGACAATACCACACATGACTTGTTCTCCCTGTGTTGACTCTGGGGGGCCCATAAGCCTGGCCCTGCCACCACCTCTGCACAGCGCAACCACTTTACATGCTCTCTGACCTCTATTTTCTGCGAGCACACACATTTCAGCTGTGTGACTTTGTGTAAATGCACACATGTGGAAACAGCCTGGCTGTGGGGCAGCTCTTTCAAGCAGAAAATGGCCAAGACAGGCTTCCTATTACCCCCGGATCTGTAGTTTAATTTTTAAAAATTTGATCTTATATAAATATCACCCACAGTTGAGACAGATGCTAGGCCCAGCTGTCACATGATACATCGTATTAATAAGAACAATAAACACACAGGCATTATTTTACCTAAACACAATTTAAAACCAATTCAACTCTAGGGCACATTTGCTCCTCGTATTTTATCTTTATTATATGTCCATAGCAATTTTTTTGTTATTTCTTTGGCTGCACCCAAGGCTTGTGGAAGTTCCCAGGCTAGGGATCAAACCTCAGCCACAGCAGCAACCCACTGACAAGCCAGATTAACCCCCTGAGCCGGGAGGGAACTCCCTGTAGCAATTTTAATATAAAGGCATTTCTACTTAAATAGTATCTGATGATAACATACTGTTTTGGAGTTCCCGTCGTGGCTCAGTGGTTAACGAATCTGACCCCCATGAGGTTGCGGGTTCGATCCCTAGCCTTGCTCAATGAGTTAAGGATCCAGTGCTGCCGTGAGCTGTGGTGTAGGTTGCGGACGTGGCTCAGATCTGGCGTTGCTGTGGCTCTGGTGTAGGCCGGTGGCTACAGCTCAGATTGGATCACTAGCCTGGGAACCTCCTTATGCCGCGGGAGCAGCCCTAGAAATGGCAAAAAGACAAAAAAAAAAAAAAAAAAAAAAAAAAAAAAAAAAAAGACTAACACACAGATAGGGCTTTGCATCCCTTCTTCAATGTAATTTTTTTTTTTTTTTTTTTAGAGTTGCAACATTTATTTTAGGTTCTCTCTTGTTTTTTTGTTTTTTGTTTTTTCCACACCCTCAGCATGTGGAAATTCCCGGGCCAGGGACTAAACCTGCGCCACACAGCAGGGACCAGAGTCACAGTGGTGAAAACACAGGAGACCCAATGGGCTTGGCCATCAGATAACTCCCTCGATTTAATCTTTAGAGAAATAACAAAAACATAAACTATTACATAAATAACTGAAATGAGGAAGGCAACATCTACCTAAGTAACAAAGAAAATTCACAGGAAAAAACCTCTTGATAACAGAAGTAATTATTGGGGGGGGGGGCAGATACAATATAAAGGAAATTCTCACCTAATTCTAATTCTGGCCTGTCATTTATGATGACTTCCAAACCGATATGAGGCACTTACACATTTGGGACCTGGTAAATTTTAGTCTCAAAATTCTAGAAAAGTCTATTGGTCCATCTTTAAGGACTATTTTCAGGGACCTTATGTCTCCCAATGAAAAGATTTATATATGGGAGTTCCCGGCGTGGCGCAGTGGTTAACGAATCCGACTAGGAACCATGAGGTTGCGGGTTCGGTCCCTGCCCTTGCTCAGTGGGTTAACGATCCGGTGTTGCCGTGAGCTGTGGTGTAGGTTGCAGACGCGGCTCGGATCCCGTGTTGCTGTGGCTCTGGCGTAGGCCAGTGGCTACAGCTCCGATTCAACCCCCAGCCTGGGAACCTCCATATGCCGCGGGAGCGGCCCAAGAAATAGCAACAACAACAAAAGACAAAAAGGCAAAAAAAAAAAAAAAAGATTTATATATGTATACATGTATACATATAAGATTTATATATGTATATATATATACACACACACATATATATATTTTTTGCTTTTTTTATTGGGGGGGTTAGGCTAGGGGTTCAATTGGAGCTGTAGCTGCTGGCCACAGCAATGCAGGATCCAAGCTGCGTCTGCACCACAGCTCACAGCAACACCAGATCCTTAACCTATTGAGCAAGGCCAGGGTTTGAACCTGCACCCTCATGGATCCTAGTCAGATGCATTTCTGCTGCGCCACGATGGGAACTCCAGATTTATTTATATTTTTTAACTTGGGAAGAATAGAGACTCCTATATGGGCATGGGGCAAATATTCAAATTGTCTTTAATGATGAACTATATGGAAAAAATAAGTTTGCAACTGAAGGAGATGGAACAGCAAAGACTTGGTTTGCCCAGGGTACTTCCAGATTCTGTAGGGCCTATGGCCGCTGCCCAGGTGCTCAGCACTTCCTGGGCCTCAAGCAATGTTGAGATCACTGTGCTCCCCGGCCACAGCCAGGTGGATCTCAATGCTGCTTGCAGACCCAAGGGAAGCTGCACAAAATGTTAAGCCTGGTTCTCGATCAGAAGCAAAAATCTGTCATCATTGCGGATGCTTCCTCCCTGGACAGAGGGATAAGATGCCCAGTTTCAAAAGGACACAACAGTCTTTCTCAAGCAGCACCCCAACACGCACAAAACACAGTGCACTACTGCCTCGCTTCATTCCTGGCAGGTAGGGAGGGATATGTACCAAATATGCTCTTTGGTGGAAAAGCCTGGGTTCCCTGGGAGCCTCCTCACTTTCCAAACTTTTCTCATTCCCAGGTGATGGCCTATCCGTGAGAGGGCATGGGATGGTGACCAGGCTGACTCCAGCTACTTGTGCAGCTGCATGGGTTGAGATGACATTTACTGGGATAGGGGACCCTTGGAGAGGACCCTGGTGGGGGCCACTAGAAGTATTATTTTATTTTGGCCACACCCAGAGCTTGTGGACGTTCCCTGGCCAGGGATCGAACCTGGGCCCCAGCAGTGACACACTGAATCCCTAACCAGGGACTTCCGTGGAGTGTTATTTCAGAGATATTGATCCCAGGTGGTCTGAGACATGTAAGTGGAGATGGGAAGCAGGCCACTGGATGTAAGGGGCTGAGACATAGTGACACAAATGACAGCCCCTACCCTCACACCCTCACAGATCTGACGGTTCAACAGGAACAGATTTTAATCAGATAATTATAAAAATAAACAACAGCAAACTTTCATGAGAATGAGGGAGTGATTAAGAGACACTGAATGCTTCTGGAAAGCACCTACAATGACTGAAAAATCCTCATGGACATAGTGACACGGAGGTCCCTGGCGATTCTGATGAGAGCTGTTTTGTTTTCAGAGTGATGGGGCAGAACAGGTGAGTGGGTCGAGCATGAGGAAATGGAGATGGGGCCCTAGCTCTTAGGGGAGGTTTGCTGCCAAGGAGAGGAAGGGCAATAGCTGGGGAGAAAAGTGTTTCAGGGAAGGTTTGTGTGTTTTGTCCTTTTAGAGCCACACCCTCAGCATATGAAAATTCCCAGGCTAGGTTTTCCCATTCTGGCTCAGTGGAAACGAATCTGACTAGTATCCATGAGGATGCAGGTTCGATCCCTGGCCTTGCTCAGTGGGTTAAGGATCCAGTGTTGTGTAGACTGCAGATGCAGCTCGGATCCCAAGTTGCTGTGGTTGTGGTGTAGGCTGGCAGCTATAGCTCCGATTCAACCCCTAGCCTGAGAACCTCCAGATGCCACTAAAACAAAAAAACAAAAAGAAAGAAAATTCCCAGGCTAGGGGTCGCATTGGAACTGTAGCTGCCGCCCTACGCTACAGCACCCAAGCCATGTCTGTGACCTACAACGCAGTTCGTAGCAACACTGTATCCTTAACCCACTGAGTGAGGCCAGGAATGGGACCTGAATCCTCATGGGTACTAGCTGGGTTCTTAACCCACTGAGCCTCAACGGGAATGCCCTGTGTTTGTCTTCAGTTCCATTTTTGTTTTGCTTTTAAGGAGGAAGTAAGGAACAAATTGAAGGGCTATTTCTAGGAGCCAGGGTTTGAGCAGAGGTGGGAGAATCAACTGCATTTTCTACCCTCATTTTCTATCCTCCTGGAGGATCAGCAGGGTGGAAGCAGAAGCTGTGTGGACTGGACCCGGTGTGAAGTTCAGTTACCGTCCGATGGCCTTGGTTTTCTCCACAAAGAAAGCCAAGGCAATCTACGTAGGGCGATGAGGCAGGAGAGAAAAGTGGAGAAGGCAAGGTGTTGCAGAGAACCGGAGAACCAGTAGGATGGCAGGACCCTGGGCCATCTGCACTCCCACTGGTGCCCTCTGCCAGCTGGGTGGCTCCTCCAGCTTCAGGTGCGAAAAAAGCAGGTGGTTGAGGTCATCCAGGGCTGAGGCTTTGCCAGGCAAGTGCAACCAGGACAGAGGAGGAAGGACGCCAAGTGTAATGGCAAAAGTAGTACTGGAACAGGAAAATGTTACTGCGGCTAAATGAGGAGAGAAAAGAAGAAAGGAGAGGGTGATAGACCAGGCATAGAGGAAGGGACAAAGGGCCGAGGATCCAGGAGATGGTGCAGAAAGGCAGGGAGTGGGATGGATTGACCACAGGAATGCTGGTAGGTGATGGCAGGAAGTGGTGGAAGGATGCTGTAATCCTGGTTAATAGATGACAGAGGCAGGTCAGGCACAGCCAGCTAGTAAGGGCCTTAAAGGAGCAAGTTTTGTTTTTCTTTTCTTTCCTTTGTTATTATTTTGTAGGGAGACGAATGCCTCCATCTTCCACGTGTAACCCCCCCAGCTCCCCTAACTCTTGGTCTCACCCCACCTCCTCTTGTCTGGATACTCCTCTTCTCTGCATATCCCATTTCCTTCCATGCCAAGATGCTTTGGTCCACTGTTCATAGACGTGGTCCTCCAACTCTGCCTCAGGGTCCCTGGGTTCTGCAAACTCCTGGCCACCACACCAGACTTGCATGGTTCTTACGTGAAGTAGAGTTGGAACAGCCTTGCTCTTACTTTCATTTAAAATACCTAACTCATCCCTACATCCTTCCACCCAGAGCCACCACTACCTCCATCCCTCTTCTCCCCTCAGAGGCAAGAATCTCCAGTACAGTTACGATGGATTTTTCGCTGGCTATCACCCTGTTCTCACTTCCCATTCTCACTTCCACCTCCCACCCCTGCAGCAATGATGTTCCTTTGGAAACACCCCTGGGGTAAAAACAGAGGCCACTTTTCAGTGCTCTCCTTAGCTCCCTTCTCGAAGACTTTGTCAAAGCGCACTGAACTTCCTCCAGAGACAAATCCCTCCCTGGTTTTCTGTCTACTTCCCTGGCAGGCTCTCCTCATTCTCCTTTACCAATTCCTGGACCTGGCCTCTAAAGGTTGGTTTTGTGTGTGTGTGTGTGTTTCATTCTCCTGTCATAGTAGAGCCTTTGCAATACCATGGCTTCAAATACCATGTATATTCCAATAACTCCTAATGTCTATCTCCAGTTCTGTCACTCTTCTGATGAGCTTTAGGCCTATATATCCTAGTTGTGTAGCTGTCATTTCTCCTTGGATTCACATGTCCAAAACTCAACTCCTGATATTCCCTGCCAAACTTCTCAAGCCTCATATCTTTTTTTTTTTTTTTTTTTTCTTTTTAGGGCTGCACCACTGCACATGGAAGTTCCCAGGCTGGGGGCTGAATTGGAGCTACAGCTGCCAGCCTACACCACAGCCACAGCAACACCAGGTCTGGAATCTACACCACAGCTCATGGCAATGCTGGATCCTTAACCCACTGAGCGAGGCCAGGGATTGAACCCACATCCTCATGCATCCTAGTCGGGTTCATTACCGCTGAGCCACAACGGGAACTCCAAGCTTCAATATCCTAATGGTGACAAAATCCATCAGGTGGGAGTTCTTGTAGTGGCTCAGCGGTAACCCGACTAGTATCCATGAGGATATGGGTTTGATTCCTGGCCTTGCTCAGTGGGTTAAGGATCCGGGTGTTGTGGTGAGCTGTGGTGTAGGTCGAAGACCTTCTGGAACCCCAAGCTGCTGTGGCTGTGGCTAGGCTGGGAGCTGCAGCTCTGATTAGACCCCTGGCCTGGGAACTTCCATATGCTGCCGGTGCAGCCCTTTAAAAAAAAAAAAATCCATCATGTTGTTGAGAATAGACACTTAGGTGTCATTCGTGATCTTCCCTTCTTGCCTTCCAGCTCTGTCTCTATCCCTTGGAGAGGAGCTTCCACACCTACTCCCCACTAAATGTCAAAGCCATCAAAAATGGCTTTCTGACCCGCAATCTAAAAAACAGGTTTTCCCGTTGCCTGGTCACAGCATCTGGGCGCCGACCATAGCACTCATCTCCCTTACTAAGCTTCCAGAGGCAGGCTCAAGAAGCCCTCCCGAGAGAAAGGATGTTTTCTCCAGACCCGGTGTGTGGGTGCGGGGCAGCCCTGCCCCACGCGAGCATCAGGCCCTAAGCAAACTTCCCAAGACAGAGTAAGAGCCAAGCTTCGCTAACTCCAGGGTTAGTTTGGCTGGGATCCGCAACCCAGGAAACCGCCCTAGGCACCTGGGCTTCCGGGTTTACGCTGCAGTCTGCAGCCATCCGCACCCGGAAAGGGGAGGAGCCTCCCGAGCAGAAAGGGGCGTGGTCTCGGCTGGTGGGCCCCACCTCAGCGGGCGGGCCGGCCGTCGCCAGTTTAAGCGCGTAGAGCCGATGATCACGTGCTAGAGGCTGGGGGCGTGGCACCAGGAAGAAGCCTCCAGGCCCTTGAGGTCGCCACCTCCCCCGCTGTCCCCTTCGCCTCTGCTGCACAGCCGGTTTCCCAGCGCCCGGCACCTCTCACTCAGCTTCACGCTGGCGGCAGCCTCTGGATCCCCCGCCGCTGCCGCGGCTCCCGCTATGGGCGAGGAGAACTACTACCTGGAGCTGTGCGAGCGGCCGGTGCACTTCGAGAAGGCGAACCCGGTCAACTGCGTCTTCTTCGATGAGGCCAACAAGCAGGTTTGGGCAGGCCCTCGCCTTGTTCCCCGCGCAGCGCCGCGCGCCCTGCCGTCACCTCACCGGTGTCCCGCGCGTCGGGGCCGGGCGCCGGGCGACCAGGCCTTGGGCCTCCCCTGCAGTGCGGGCGCGGGACCCTCATCAGGCCTTTCCTGTGGGGTGGCCGAGGGACCAGGCTCCGCTGCGGCCGGGGCTTTCGCCCCCGAAGTGACAGCTCGGGTGGACACCCCCCCCGCCGCACCGACCCTGGCCCCCCCCCCCCCCCGGCCGCTGTGGTCATCTATTAGCAAGCGGATCTTTCCCCGGCGCCGTTTGTTGTCTCTTTGCCATCCGTTCCGTTTCAAAGATTTAGATCCTCAGGTTTTCTTTATTACCGGAATTTAAAGGTAGGGGGAGTAGGGTGGCGGATAAGCAGGGTGTGCCTAAGTGCATCCGCGGCGCCTTTGCAGAGACGGATTAAAACTTGCAGCCTCCTCGGATGTCTAGTCACTTGTGATGGAACATGATGATGTGAGACAATAGAATGTGTACATGTATGTGTAACTGGGTCACCATGCTGTACAGTAGAAAAAAAATTGTGTTGGGGAAATAACAATTAGACAAAACGAAACAAAACACAAAAAAACCCACCTTGCAGCCTCTGGACCAACCCGGTCTTGCCCAGGAATGGTAGCCTCTTTTGGTCTCTATTTCTTAAAATTCATGCCGACACCAGACATCTGCGATTGATACGTGCCGCGCGTTAGTTTAGTTGAACCAAGGTTGGGGTGTAGCAGAAATCATCATTACAGGTAGGTATGTGTGTCTAGAGCCTTTCAAAGTTCGAACCATTAACGTTGCTGCTTTTCCCTCTCAGGTTTTTGCTGTTCGATCTGGTGGAGCTACTGGCGTGGTAGTTAAAGGCCCAGATGACAGAAACCCCATCTCATTTAGGTATCTATTGACGTTTTCAGGATATTTCTATCTGGGAACAAGATGGTGTGTTTATTTTTGTTTCTCTTTCAAAAAAAGGTTTTAAATGTTGTGCTTTGTCTTCCCTAAGAGATCTTAAGTCTGTGTGGCGGCAGGGGTGGGGGGTGGGGTGGGAACGGATGGGGGCATGGGGATGGGGGGCACACCGCTATCTTTAGGAAGAGGAAAGCAGACACCTGCAGGGCAGTCTTGGTGGCATGCCCTAGCACTTCGTATGGAGTCCTTCCCTGTTGTTTTGGGATCCAGCTACACCAATGTAAGGCACCTACTTCCTGGCACTTGAAATTAACCATGCAGGGCATTGATGTGTCTGTTTCCGGTTTCTTGACAAAGGAGGGCCTGCATTTCCTCTTTTGGCCCAGGGTCTTTCCAGAGTGTTTGGGAGGCAGAGAAGATTTCTGGGTCATTGCTTCCCATGTCATAATGTATATTAAAATCTCAGCTTCCACTAGGCTGAAGGTGGCTGGATGCCCCAGTTTATGCAAGTTGAACCAGTGTAATTATGAATAGCAGCCCCTTTCACTTTCAGCAGTATCTCAATTTGGGTGATAAACTATCTGGTCACCTTAACCCTTGTGATTACAGAAGGGGAGAAAGTACAGTGTCGGCCCTCAATTCAGTGGTGACTTCGAAAACATTTTAAATTTGGCCCATGTTAATAGGAAACAGTTTTTGAAGTAGAAAATGAATCAGGAGTTCCCGTTGTGTCGCAGTGGTTAACAAATCCGACTAGGAACCATGAGATTTCAGGTTCGATCCCTGCCCTTGCTCAGTGGGTTAACGATCCGGCATTGCCGTGAGCTGTGGTGTAGGTTGCAGACACGGCTCGGATCCTGCGTTGCTGTGGCTCTGGCGTAGGCCGGTGGCTACAGCTCCGATTCGACCCCTAGCCTGGGAACCTCCATATGCTGTGGCAGCGGCCCAAGAAATAGCAAAAAAGACAAAAAAAAAAAAAAAAAAAAGAATCAGCTTCTTCTTGGCAAACACTGATCGCAGCCCCTGTGCTAGGCGCCAGGTATGTGAAGGCCTTTAGATTGCCTGGCCCCCTTTTGGAAAACTCATACCCTTAGTGTGGGAGGCTGGTAAGCGGACACATACTGTTTACTGTGGTAGATGCTATAATCGCGATCTGTTCAGATTGTGACCTCACAGAAGACATGGACGTTTATCCTCAGGTGGCCTGGGGAGAACCACTACCCAGGAGGCTTTTTTCAAGCTTTGAGCAAGACTTGAAAGGGAGGATTCTGGGCAGAGGAGAGAGGAGGCTCCCAGATGGAGAGAAAAGGAGGCAGGCAGGCATCATGAGTTGTGGGGACCCCAAGTTCATGTAACTGAAGATTAGGTTTCATGCAGGGAAGGGGTGGGTGGTGCTGTGGCCATTGGCAGTGGTGGACTCAAACGTCTATATTCTGCTGTGGAATTCAGTCTTTCTCTTGTTACTGAGGATAAAGTTGGGGCGTGGCACAGAGGTCACTCTTTGGGAAGAGCACACTGTTGCAGCATTGAAGCTTGATTAGTTGGGAATCTGTCAGAGTCAGGATACTATTAAGAGACGGTTGCTGTAGTCTGAGCAGGTGCGGTGAAGACCAGCCTGAAGGCAGTGTAGATGGGCATCGACTCGGTGGTTGCTTGGGTGTGGAAAGTTGAGGCCATGATGATCCAGACTGGGGAGGCTCAGGAAGGCTTGAGCGGGGCAGGGACTCGGGGGAGATGCTAAATTTACCCTCTTTTAAAAACGTTTATTTTGAATAGCTTTATTATGTTCTAATTATCATTAACTGCATATGTTTGACATGCAATTGATGGGTTTTGACATGGGTGTCCATGAAACCATCCCCACAATCAAGACAGTGAACAACTCCTTTTCTCCAGGAGTTTCCTCTGTGACCCATCCCTTGGGTTCCCCAGGAACACCTGTTTGAGGCCTTTGTAAGACCCAGGGGGAGCCGTCCTGGGCAGTGCAGCCTGTTGGCTATTGGGCCGGAAAGAGTAGATACTTCTTTCAAAAGCGCTGCTGTACTTAAATCAAAAATAAATAAACAAATAGTTCACAGCTGCTAGCATCTCAAAAGAAAAAAAAAAGAAAGCGCTGATGTGAGGGTGATGGAGAGAGAGCAGCAGCCTGTGAAGGTTCCTGTGGGGGTATAGATTTATTTACATCTGAAAGGAGCCTCAGGTGAAAGTGAGGTCTCAATTCTTCAATCACTTGTTGCTTGCAGTTCTGTCGATTTCTCCAGCCACTTGTTGAAAAGGACTTTGTTATTTGAAAAGAGGTCTGACTGAGAGCTTCAGAAACATGGTTTGAATTTTCGACTAAGATTTGCTGCTTTCTGAATATTTAACTTGGCTTTTTTTTTCCCTCGCAAAATGATAGAAGCTAGAATGCAGTTAGGAAGTGTAAGCTCATAGCCTGTTCTTTCTTCTTAAAGGATGGAGGACAAAGGAGAAGTGAAATGCATCAAGTTTTCCTTAGAAAATAAGATATTGGCTGTTCAGAGGACCTCCAAGACCGTGGTAAGACATAGCTTTAAATATAGGGTGAAGAAATGAAATTGACCCAACATTGTAAATCAACTACACTTTAATAAAAAAAATTCAGATAAGTAAATATAGTATGAAGAAATGGACATTAGAGGTACATTTGGAAGAGAATGTGCTACAGAATATACAGTGTTAGAGGAACCATTATTTTCTTTTTCTTTCTTTCTTTAAATTTTTTTGTCATTTGACCTTTTAGGGCCATACCCACGGCATATGGAAGTCCCCAGGCTAGAGGTCTAATCGGAGTTGTTGCTGACGGCCTACGCCAGAGCCACAGCAATGCCAGACCCAAGCTGCATCTGTGCTGGATCCTTAACCCACTGAGCAAGGCCAGGGATCGAACCCACAACCTCATGGTTCCTAGTCGGCTTTGTTTCCACTACGCCACAACGGGAACTCCAGGAACCATTATTTTCCCTATCACGGAAGCTGTGGTTATGTTGTGTTGTATTTGAGCCTTTGGATTCTTGAAGATGAGAAGGACATTAGAATGGATAAATATTTATGGCCTTAGTTAGTCATTTTTGACTTGAAAATTTTCTTAAAGTAATTTCGAACATCAGGCATCTTTTGTATTGATTGATAGCACCATTGATTATGCAAAGCTTGTTTTTTGTGGCTTTGTGGTAGCCTTACCTGAGTAACTCCTTTAATTCTCTCTTTCTTTTTTTTTTTTTTTTTTGTCTTTTTAGTGCTGTACCCTCGGCATATGGAAGTTCCCAGGCTAGGGGTAGAATTAGAGCTGCAGCTGCCGGCCTACACCACAGCCACAGCAACACCAGTTCCGAGCCACAACTGGGACCTAGGCCACAGCTCACAGCAACGCTGGATCCTTAACCCACTGCATGAGGCCAGGGATGATCTGCAGCCTCATGGATACTAGTTGGGTTCCTTAACCTCTAAGCTGCAAGGGGAACTCCAGTTCTCTCATCTTTGAGTGCTTGGCCTCACAGAAGCAGATATTCAAAGCTGGAGCAGCTTGTTGGCATTTGAACCTTTATAAATATTCACCATTGCCATTTGCAAAGTAGAGAAAAAGCTGTTGGAAGGAGACAGAATCCTGTTTCCTCCTGTCAGTATTAATTGCTAAAAAAAAATGTGGAAAGCCGCTTGTAAAATATAGCAAGCCATTTTTCTGAAATGAACCATTTGAGGAATGAATTTTCAAAATCAGTTTCTAAACTCTAATATTTGGATTAACTCATTTTAAAAAATGGAATTGTCAGTCTGCTGCTGTTAATGGGCAGGTTGTCCAAATCAGTCTTTATTTTTCCTGTCTTTGGGTTTTTATCAGGTGTTTTTTTGTTTTTTGTTTTTTTTTTTCTTTTCTTTTTCTTTCTGATCACTTTTAAAATGTATTTGTCTTTTTTTGTTCGTTTGTTTCATTGTAGCCCAGCGTAGGGTGGCAGTGTGCTGGCCCATCCAAATTTCTCCTTGTGTGCATTTCTTTCAGGATTTTTCTAACTTTATCCCGGATAGTTCTCAGCTGGAGTACACACAGGAGTGCAAGGTAAGGGCTCTATCCTTTCTAGCTGGTGAGTGGTTGACGGGAGAGGCGGGTACTTAGTTGCAGAGGGGGAGAGTAGCTTGGTTAATTGAAAGCAGGACTTGGAAGCAGGTTGTGCTTGAACCCTGGGGCCGCTTTGACTCTGGACACTTCTTTTTAAAGCCCGTTTCTGGAGTTCCCGTCGTGGCGCGGTGGTTAACAAATCCGACTAGGAACCATGAGGTTGTGGGTTCGATCCCTGCCCTTGCTCAGTGGGTTAACGATCTGGCATTGCCATGAGCTGTGGTGTAGGTCGCAGACGCGGCTCAGATCCTGCGTTGCTGTGGCATAGGCTGGCAGCTACAGCTCTGATTCGACCCCTGGGAACCTCCATATGCCACGGGAGTGGCCCAAGAAATGGCAAAAAGATAAAAAAAAAAAAAAAAAATCCCGTTTCTTTGGAAGCTGGAAAGATGAATGGATGAGGTATTTAAACACGAGCCATGTCAGCACTTGGCCGTGGTGCTCCTGTCGCCCCTGCCCTTCTCCGCTGGGCTGGCATTTCTGGGTCAAACCCTGGAGTCCTTTCACAGCAGCCTCTTCTGGAGTTTCTGGAAGAGGAGTTTTTCTTCCCGTTTCCTGATGACGTTTTCTTTCCTGGATCGGTGCCCCTTCGTGTCCCTCCTCTTTCCTCCCTCCTCCCGTCCTTCCCTCCACTGGTAGAGTCTAATCCATTTTAATTAGATTTGCTGGGTCCGGTGAACCAGGCGAGAGGGGGCAGCTCAGAGGGCGTCCTGGCAGCCCGGAAACCAGCAAAGGTGCTGGTGGATGGGGCGTGGATTCTTGCATTCTTGTGATGGTTTTGCTCATTGGGGTGGCACGTGGGTTCCTCAGCAGGGGGAGGCCCTTCTGCCAAACACCCGAGCCCCCGGCAGACCTCAGGTCCTCTGTGCAGAGCCCGGGTCCTGGCCCCGCTGCCCTCAGGCTCCCAAAGCGGCTGTTCACCACGTGACTCAGGGGCGTGGCTCCAGGCCTCCAACCCCGTTTCCGGCAACTCCCACAGAGACTCTTTAGGCTTTTATACTTTCTTGCCGCCAGCTTTTATGATGTTTGACTCAGTGTCAGCTGTCCTTTGATTCCTAAGGGGAAAGGGTGATATCTGTGAGCACTGGGCGGTTCCCTTTCTGCAAAACTCAGGCCTTTCCCTCTGTCCTGTTGACAGATTCAGGTGCTTTGGGGAGGTGTGACAGGTGAAAATCTAGGGACACGGTATTTAAAAGAAAGTTTCATCATAAATAATCAAAGCTGGGTAACTTTTATTGAAGAGTGATATAAGTAGCAGGGTATTCTAAGCTTTTGAAGAGAGTTATACATACATTTTTCTTATTAATTAAAAAAAGTTATTCTGTAATTCTTTTCAGACCAAGAATGCCAACATTCTAGGATTCTGCTGGACCAGTTCTACTGAAATTGTTTTCATCACAGATCAAGGAATCGAATTTTACCAGGTTCTGTATTTATCACCTACATCTGCTAGAAAAAGGTCTTTGTGTTTGGTGGCCTTTTGAATTCAGCTCAGGATAGAGATTTTGAAATTCCAGCGCTTTAGTTTCTCATTTGGGTTTTTATTCTTTCTTCCTAATTGCAAGTAATATATGGCTTTTATAAAACATTAAAATGTTACCAAGAGAGATGGAAGGTAAAAGCCCCCCCATGGCCCTAGAAGTAACCATTCTGAATGGTTTTGTTCATGTTCCTTCATTTTTTCCTACATGCATGCAAACATTCATTTATTTTATTTTATAAATAAATGGTTATATTGGAGTTCCTGATGTGGTGCAGTGGGTTAAGAACCTGACTGCAGCAACTCTGGTCACTGCAGAGGTGCCGGTTTGATCCCTGGCCCCGCATGTGGGTTAAAGGATCTGGAGTTGCTGCAGCTGTGGCTCATATTCTGTCCCACGCCTGGGAACTTCCATATGTCATGGTTGTGGCCACAAAATAAACATTATTATTGTTATTATTATTTGGTCTTTTTGTCTTTTTAGGGCTGCACCCATGGCATATGGAGGTTCCCAGTCCTGGGACTGAATCGGAGTCTAATCGGAGCTGTAGCCATCAGCCTACACCACAGCCACAGCAACGCAGGATCCAAGCCAGGTCTGTGACCTCCACCACAGCTCATGGCAACGCTGGATCCTTAATCCACTGAGCGAGGCCAGAATCAAACCTGTGTCCTCATGGATGCTAGCTGGGTTCGCTAACCACTGAGCCATGACAGAAACTCCAATATAAAAATTTTTAAATGTTTATATTTACATAAACTTTGGGGGCTGGCTTTTTTTTTTTTTTTTTTTTTTGCATAGCAGTGCGTGTTTGGCATCCTTCTGTGTTTTGTTCTGTGTCATGTTCTGCTGTGTGGATGTACTACAGTTTGACCAGTTCCTGCCGATGAACATTTGGCTTGTTTTCGTGACTGCAAACACTTCTACAGTGAATTCAAGCAGTCAGCAGGCTTGTAAACATTGCTTTATACTCTTAGGTGAGGCAGTTCTCAGAAGGGAAATCACAGCCTAGGTATGAACATCTGAAAAGCTGAGCAGATATCACTAAATTTCTTCTGGAAGTTTGCATTCTCATTAGTAGTGTAGGAATCTCCATTTTCCACACCTTTGGCAGAGCTGGATGTTATTGGTCTGTAGACATTGGCCAATCTGAGAAGGGAAAGCCATTCAATTTGCATTTTTCAGTACGAGAGAGATAAGCATCTTTTCATTTGTGTATTGTCTGTTTCTGTTTCCTCTTTTGTGAACTGCCTCTTAAAAAGGATTTTTAAAAATTGTGATAAAAAGCACCTGATATGAAAGTTCCCATCTTAATCATTTTTTTTTTTTTTGCTTTTTTGGGCCACACCCGTGGCATATGGAGGTTCCCAGGCTAGGGGTCTAATCAGAGCTGTAGTCACCAGCCTATACCACAGCCATAGCAACGCCAGATCCAAGCCATGTCTGCAACCTACACCACAGCTCAGGGCAATGCCAGATCCTTAACCCACTGAGCGAGGCCAGGGATTGAACCCATAACCTCATGGTTCCCAGTCAGATTCGTTTCCACTGCGCCACGACGGGAACTCCCCATCTTAACCATTTTTAAGTGTACAATTCATTAGCATTAAGTATATTCACATTGTTGTAAAGCAGATCTCCAGAACTTTCTCCTCTTGGAAAACTGAAACTCTGTGCCTATTAAACAACACCTCCCTCCTTTCCCCTTTCCTGGCCCTTGGTAACCACTCTTTTACTTAGTTTTTAGGAATTTGTCTGTTTTAAGGACCTACTTCGCGTAAGTGGAATCATGCAGTTTATCTTTTTCTAATTGGCTTATGTCAGCATGATGTCCTCAAGGTTCATCCATGTTGCAGCATTTGTCAGAATTGCCCTCCTTTTTAGGGCTGAATAATATTTTAAACATACACCACTTTTTGTTTATCCACCTGTCCATTGATGGATGCTTGGATTTGCTTAACATTTTTTGGCTATTGTAAATGATGCTGCTATAAACACGGGCATGTAAGTATCCCTTTGAGATCATGCTTTCTATTCTTTTGGGTATATATACCCCAAAATGGGATCGTTGGATCATAAAGCAGTTCTTTTTTTTTTTTTTTTGCTTTTTAGGGCTGCACCTGCGACATATGGAAGCTCCCAGGCTAGGGGTTGACTCAGAGCTACAGCTGCCGGCCTACACCACAGCCACAGCAACGCCAGATACGAGACCTACACCACAGCTCCCGGCAACCTCGGATCCTTAACCCACTGAGCGAGGCCAGGGATCGAACCCGCAACCTCATGGTTCCTAGTCAGATTTGTTTCCTCTGTGCCACGATGGGAAGTTCATAGCAGTTCTATTTTAATTTTTTGAGGAGTTGCTGTACTGTCTCCCACGGCAGTTATGCCATTTTCCATTCCCACCAACAGTGCACAAGGCTTCCAGTTAGTTTCTCTACATCACCACCAACAGTAGTTATTTTCTGTTTCGTGGGTAGCAGTTATCCTGAGATGTTATCTCACTGTGGTTTTGATTTGCGTTTCTTTGGTTAGTGATGTTGAGCATCTTTTCATGTTGGCCATTTGTGTATGCTCTGGACAATGTCTATTCACAGTCCTTTGCCCATTTTTTTTTTAAAATGAGTTTTATTTTTTCCATTATAGTTGGTTTACAGTATTCTATCAATTTTCTACTATCCAGTAAAATGACTCAGTCACACATACATACATACATTCTTTTTCTCACATGATCTTCCATCATGCTCCATCATAAGTGATTAGATGTACTTTACCCATTTTTTTAATCAGGTTATTTCCTTTTTGTTGAGTTGTAAGAGTTCTTCATATATTCTGGCTATGACCCCTTTATCAGATGGATGGTTTGCAAATGTTTTCTCCCATTCTGTAGGTTGATTATTTCCTTTGCACCTGCCTCTTCATCTTTTAATAAGTTTCAACTGCCTGACCTATTGAGAATGCTTCTGAGATCTCTATGTGGAGCCAGTATGGAGGGTGTTAGGTTTCTTTCAGTTGTTAACTTTGTTGTCCCATGAAAGCAGCTTAATCTAGAATGTATGAATAGGAGCTCCTGTTGTGGTTAATGAATCCGACTAGGAACCATGAGGTTGCAGGTTTGATCCCTGGCCTTGCTCAGGGGGTTAAGGATCTGGCGTTGCCGTGAGCTGTGGTGTAGGTCACAGATGTGGCTCGGATCCTGCATTGGCTGTGACATAGGCTCTGGCTTAGGCTGGCGGCTACATCTCCAGTTAAACCCCTAGCCTGGGAACCTCCATATGCTGCGGGAGTAGCCCAAGAAAAAGGCAATAATAAAAAAAAAAAAGACAATAGAATGTACAAATAGAAGAGATTCACCTGTGTGAGAAAGTGTGCGACATGAATGTCATGGTGCTTTGCAGGTAGGGCTGTCCTCCAAACTTGTCTAGTGACCGTCAGAAAGAAAGAAAAACTCTTCAAGGCCCATGCACACATAGAATTTTATACCTATCATAGCAAGGAAAGGATTGCTTGCTTTTTGGAAGGGTTCCCTGGGGCAGTCATTGAAAAGTGTAGCTTTCTGTTCTCTGTAGTAGAAAAGCGTACGTTCAGGTCATGTAGATGGTCTTCAGATCTTCAAGAAATAGAGAACTCCAGCACATTTTTATCTTGTGACACCTGGATTATCGAGAGGCCTGCATCCCCCTGACCCTGACTCCCACGTCAGTTCTTCAGGGCAGTGTTCTGGGAGCGTTAATGTCTTGGGCGTTCCTTCCTGTATCAGAAGATTTAGAGTGTCTTTAAAATGTGCCTTGATTAAAAAATACTAGGTTAGTGTGCAGACTCATGAACCTGTCTGTTAGAAGAAGGGAGCCCCTCCCAGCCTCAATCAGGTGGAGATCAGGAGGGAGGCAGATGCCGCAGGCTGGGCGGTGGCTGATTTGGTGCATGTGACTCCAGGGACATGGGTGTGTTTTGACGGTTTCCATGACGAGTGAGGAGGATGCTGCTCCCCACTCTTTGGTGGATGGTGCCGGGGAATGTGGAGGCTCAGCCCGGCCCTGCAGAGAAGTGCCTGCCTGGGCCTTCACTGGATCACTGATGAGGTAGGTTCCTGCCTCTCAGAGCCTTATTTTCTCCCCTCAGGTGGGCCTAATGCTGCCCACCTCTCAGAGTGATGGCAGGGGTAAACGAACTAAGATTTGTAGGCTCTCAGCACAGGGCTGGATAAGTGGTAGCTGCGATAAATAAAAATGGTATTTTTTCCATTTGACTGGGTTTTTTCACCTACTTTTTATTTTTTTCTTCATTTACTTTTTTTTTTTTTTTTTGTCATTTTAGGGCCACACCCAAGGCATATGGAGGTTCCCAGGCCTAGGGTCGAATTGGGGTTGCAGCTGCCAGCCTATACCACAGCCACAGCAACGCCAGACCTGAACCGAATCTATGACCTACACCACAGCTCACGGCAATGCCAGGGATTGAACCTGCATCCTCACGAATACAAGTCAGATTCATTTCTGCCGAGTCATGACAGGAACTCCAGTTTTTTTCATTTACTTTGTCAGTCTTCAGACAGTTTACTGTTTTTATTTTTAAATTATTTAAAATTTTTATTTGAAAAATATTTATTTTTTACGGCCGCACCTGCAGCACATGCAAGTTCCCTGGCTAGGGGCTGAATCAGAGCTGCCGCTGAGGCTCACAGCAATACCAAATCCTTAACCCACTGAGCAAGGCCAGGGATCAAACCTGTATCTTCATGGGCTCTATGTTGGGTTCTTAGCCCAGTGAGCCACAATGGGAACTCCACATATTGCTGTTTTTAAATGAAGGTTCTGTTTCTTGAACTTTGCTTTAGGTATTACCAGAGAAAAGGAGCCTGAAACTCCTAAAGAGCCAGAACATCAATGTGAACTGGTACATGTACTGTCCTGAGAGTGCCGTGATCCTGCTGTCCACCACAGTGCTTGGGAACGTGCTGCAGCCCTTCTACTTCCGGGTAAAACTCAGCTTCTCTTAAAAAAAAAAAAAAAAATCCGGATTTGCCCCTCCTGCCTTGTTCCTCTAACTTCCTAACTGGTTCGGTAACTTCTAAGGGGCAAGTTCCTCCAACAAGTGCCTCAGCACTTCTGACCACTAGAGGGCGCCCGGTACCATCCCATCACCGCCTATCCCATCACCGCCAAGACAGAGGCTTTGGGAACAAGCCCCTGGAACCCTGGAAAGGATAGAGAGACGGAGTGCGAGTGTATCCTTAAAGACTTGAGTGCTGAAACGTAAAAGAAGTTTAATGAGCTTTTGCTAAAACTTCTTCCTCCCCCAAACAGGCTGGCACCATGTCGAAGTTGCCCAAGTTTGAGATTGAATTACCAGCTGCACCTAAATCAACTAAACTGAACCTCTCCGAGAGAGACATTGCCATGGCGACAATGTATGTCTGTCCTTTGAGGGAATTCCTTCTCGTTATTGCTTTCAGTCATATCAGTAAGAGAAGTGTGTTGTAAGCGCTCCAGGGCTGCCTGGCATCTTTTTGACATTCTTTTTTGATTTGTTTTTGTTGTTTTTGCTTTTTAGGGCCACACCTGTGGCATATGGAAGTTCCCAGGCTAGGGGTAGAATCGGAGCCACAGCTGCCAACCTATATACCACAGCCACAACAATGCCGGATCTGAGCTGTATCTGCAACCTACGCCACAGCTCACAGCAGCACCGGATCCTTTAACCCACTGAGCGAGGCCAGGGACTGAACCCATGTCCTCATGGATACTAGTTGGGTTTGTTACCACTGAGCCACGGATGGTAACTCCTCTTTTTTAATTTTATTGACTTTGTGATCTTAGGGAAGTTTTTTTCACCTTTCTCGTCTGATAAAATGAGAATATTGAACCAGTTTATTCTTTAAGTTTCTTAATTATAGAATTTTTTTTCAAATTTTTTTCAGTCTGTGAGTTGAAGTTTAGCAGAGATTGTTTTTTAGCTAAAATATACTTGTTCTAAAGAAGAATATACTTTGCATTTTACTATCTCGCAAATGTAGACCTGAATTATTTATATAGAAAGGTATATTTTCATTTGCAAATGCAGATATCTGTTTTAAAACTTATGCAAATATCAAGCATAAAGCAGAAACTGATACAAAGAACCCCCTGTATACTCATAACCCTATGCCATGCATATCAACACTTTGCTCCTAAATTACTTCTGATTCTTCTGTATCCTAAAACATTGGTTTCCAAATATTAAAAATTTTTTTTTTTTTTTTAAGAAATTTGGAGTTCCTGTTGTGGCTCAGTGGGTTATGAATGTGACTAGTATCCATGAGGATGCAGGTTCAATCCCTGGCCTGGCTCAGTGGATTAAGGATTTGGTATTGCCGTGAACTGTGGTGTAGGTTGTAGATGTGGCTTGGATCTGGCATTGCTATGGCTGTGGTGTAGGCAGCAACTGTAGCTCTGATTGGACCCCTAGCCTGGGAACCTCCATATGCCACAGTGTGGCCCTAAAAAGCAAACAAACAAAAAAAAAAAAAGCAAAAACGAAATTGGAGGTATCCTGGTTTAGAAAAAGAAAAAACGAGAACAGTCTTTGCAGAAGGACACCCTCCCCTTTGTCTCTTCCTTGTTCCTGGGGCAGGCCCAGCACAGTGTGAACTCCTGGGATAAAATGTGTGTGCAGGAACTGGTCACAGCTGCATTTATTAAAGAAGGCCTAACAATGGACAGTGATTCTATTTTCCTGTGTTTAAGGGATATACTCATACAAAACTTGGAAATTGCAGAAAGTTAAAAAGAAAACAGACTTAGCATATTCCTCAAGGACAGGTGTTAACAACAGGAGTTTTTCCCCCCCAGTAGCTATGGACATTCTGCATAAGTTTATGTTTTTCTTTTGCAAATATTGCAGTCAAGCTGTATTTAGTTTTTCATCCCCCCTTTTCACGTAACTTTATATAATAGGCTTTTTCTTTCTTTTTCTTTTTTTTTTTTTTTTTTTTTTTTTGCTTTTTAGGGCCGCACCTGCTGCATATAGAAGTTCCCAGGCTAGGGGACAAATCAGAGCTACAGTTGCCAGCCTACACCACAGCCCCAGCAATGCCAGATCTGAGCCACATCTGTAGCCTAAACCACAGCTCGAGGCAGCACTAGATCCTTAGCCCACTGAGCGAGGCCAGGGATCAAACCTGCATCTTCATGGATGCGAGTGGGGTTTGTTACCACTGAGTCACAACAGGCTTTTTTTTAAAATCTTAATTGCACTTTCTTTGTAAATATATTTATTGGCTGTAGAATATCCCATGAAGTGACTATCTAAGTAATTAATTGTGGCCTTATAACTCAGCACTAGAAGGGAGGGGTGTCAGAGGCCAGCTTGCCTCACGTCTCTCTCTTCTCTGATTAGATACGGCCAGTTGTACGTTCTCTTCCTGCGGCATCACTCTCGGACGTCTAACAGTACAGGAGCGGAGGTAGTCCTGTATCACCTACCACGGTATAGTCAATGCTTTCCTCCCTCTTTCTTCAATTTTAAAATATGAACAGAAGCTTGTTTATCAATTTTTGACCTTTCTGTTGTCCAACAGAGAAGGTGCCTGTAAAAAACTGCACATATTGAAGTTAAACCGGACGGGGAAGTTCGCGCTGAACGTCGTGGACAACCTGGTGGTTGTCCATCACCAGGACACAGAGGTAGGCCTGTGGGAGGGGTCCTGCTCGAAAGAGCTGTGGCAATTGACGAAACATTCTGAGCAAAGATAGTGCTTTTGACACTCCAAGTTTGGGTCTTGCAGGTGGACATGGGTTTGGTTTTCTAGATGGTTTAGGAAAAACAGTGATTTCCTATCAGTTGATTAGGGTAATTAAAAACTCTTCTGGGGAGTTCCCATTGTGGCTCAGTGGAAACAAACCTGACTCTTGTCTATGAGGATGCGGGTTCGATCCCTGGCCTCGCTCAGTGGGTTGAGGATCCAGCGTTGCTGTGAGCTGTGGTATAGGTCACGGACGAGGCTTGGATCCAGTGTTGCTGTGGCTGTGGGGTTGGTTAGCAGGTATAGCTCCAATTTGACTCCAAGCCTGGGAACTTCCATATGCTCTGGGTGCAGTCCTAAAAACGCGCGCGCGCGCGCACGCACACACACACACACACACACACACAGTGCCAGAAAATAACACATGTGAGGAGATTGGACTTTGAAACAATTGTTTGGTTGAATCATCTAGGCTGGGAATTCCCTGCAGAGCCGTTGTGTTATGTGAGCACGAGCTCTGTGCTTTGGGAATGTAGATGGTGGTGGTTTTGAGGCTGTGTGGCCCAAGAGAAAGAACTAGGGTGGTTCTGCTCTTTCTTTTTGGCTATACTCACAGCATGCGAAAGTTCCAGGCCAGGGATGGAACCTGAACTATAGCAGTGATGTGAGCCATAGCAGTGATAATACCAGGTCCTTAACCCGCTAGGCCACCAGGGAACTCCCTGCTTTTGCTACATCATTAGCTGGGTGTCTGGGGGAAGACAAGCCCCTTCCCTTCTTGCCTCTCAGAGTCTCATGACACTGTAGCATATGAAGACTTTATAACTTAAAGTGAAAAGATCCTCTTATGTCACTGAAGCCCCCCAGGGGAGGCAGGTCCCCCTAGGCAGGAACATCTGTGTGCCAAGGGAAATGTACAAGGGAGCTGTCACGTTACGCAGAGTCTTCCTTAAATGAGACTCTCTGATCTGAAAGAGCAGCTGTGAGGTCAGGAGGGGCACGGATCCAAGGGGGGCTTGATCGGGCCACACAGCCTTGCCTTTCTCCCCCTCAGACGTCGGTGATATTTGATATCAAGCTGAGGGGGGAGTTTGATGGCACCGTTACCCTCCATCACCCGGTGCTTCCAGCTCGGTCGATTCAGCCCTACCAGATCCCCGCGGCAGGTAAAGGGGAGGCTCGCTGCGGGTGGATGGAGGGGGGAGCAGATACAGGGCTTTGCAGATCTGTTCGCTTTGGTAGGGGGTGAATCTGTGGTTTTTAATATGAAACATCTATTGATTCCAAAGCTAAAATTGTGTTCTGTGAAAAGCGTTTTTATGAGAGGAATGAGTCTTCACTTAGAGAAAATAGAATGATTCTCTTCTCTGAGCCTTAGAATGGAGAATTGCGGTTACCCATTGAAGCTGGATGACTCTTTTAATGGTGGAGAAGCCCTTGACATTTCTGGTTATCTGAGCTCTGTAACCCTGAGGTTAGAGGTGGCTGCTTATGGCTGTTATTTTAACCAGGGATCACTTTCCTTATCTTCTTGACATTCTGTGTCGTAAATGCTGCCTTCTCTCCCGACATAGTAAGTGCTTAAGGCTGTGGTTCTGAGGTTATTCTGAACCGGTCCTCCCACCCAAGGAGGTGGCAGGAGGAAGTCAGAGAGGAGACAAGGTCAAGATTTCAGAAGGAGAGAAAGAAACCATTTGGTTCCTTTTGCTTTATCCCAGGATAATTGATTTCAAAGTAGAACTCAAATAATACTTTTTTTTTTTTTTTAAAGGAGATTGGAGTCTAGAGTAAGCTAGTTGAAGTTTCAGTGTGTAGGAATTCCCATGATGGCTCAGCAGAAAGGAATCTGACTAGTATCCCTGAGGATGCGGGTTCAATCCCTGGCCTTGCTCAGTGGGTCCAGGATCCGGTGTTGCTGGGGGCTGTGGTGTAGGTCACAGATGAGGCTTGGATCTGGCATTGCCATGGTTTGGTGTAGGCCGGCAGCTGTAGCTCTGATGCGACCCCTAGCCTGGGAACCTTCATATGCCACAGGTGTGGCCCTAAAAGCCAAAAAAAAAAAAAAAAAAAAAAAAAAAAAGGAAAGTCTGTGTAAACCATAATCAGAAGGTATACCTTTTTTTTTTTTTTTTTTTTTTTGCTTTTTAGGGCCAAACCCACGGCATGTGGAAGTTCCCAGGCTAGGGGTCTAATTGGAGCTACAGCTGCTGGCCTACACCACAGCCACAGCAACGCCAGAACCAAGCTGCATCTGTGACCTACACCACAGCTCAAGGCAACGCTGGATCCTTGACCCACTGAGCGAGGCCAGGGATCGAACCTGCAAACTCGTGGTGCCTAGTTGGATTCATTTCTGCTGTGCCACGATGGGAACTCCAGAAGGTATACGTTTGAAATTCTGAGAGAAGTGTTTCCTCCCCTTCCCTCCCGCCACACCTGAGGCATTTGGAGGTTCCCAGGCTAGGGGTTTAATCAGACCTGTAGCTGCCAACCTATATACCACAGCCACAGCAGTGCTGGATCCAAGCCGCGTCTGCAACCTACACCACAGCTCATGGCAATGCCGGATCCTTAACCCACTGAGTGAGGCCAGGGATTGAACCTGCAACCACATGGTTCCAGGTTGAATTCATTTCTGCTGCACCACAATGGGAACTACTTTCTTTTTTAAAGACATCACAACTTAATTTTACATTGTCTTGGGCCACATCTGTGGTATGTGGAAGTTCTCGGCCCAGGGATCGAACCCATGCCCAAGCCACTGCAGTGACAGCCCTGGATCCTTAACCCACTGAGCCACAGGAGAACTCTGGGAGGAGTGTTTTGTTAAGAAGCACACCCATCAGACAGCTTTGGTGGGTCGGCCTTGCCTGCACTCAGGATGTCCCCGTCCCTGTCCATGTCCCAGGGAATAAGCGAATCAGGCCTTGGCTCATAGTTTAGCCTGCCCACCCAGTCTTGACATCGGATCAGCCAGAAGCTGAGCAGAGTTTGAGAATAAGCTGCAGTTGACCCTCGAACAGTGGGGGCTAATCTGCATATAATTTGTGGTCTGCCCTCTGTATCCAAGCTTCCATGTCCAGGAGGTCAGCCAACCACAGATCGTGTAGTTCTGTGGTTTTTACTACCGAAAGATATTCCTGTATGAGTGGATCTGTGTAGTTCAAACCCACCTTGTTTCAGCCTCAGCTGTAGTTCTCATGTTTGATGAGGTCTCTTGGCTGCCTCTGTTCTTTCTAGCCTCTTCCTTTTCCCACATAGTGATGTTAATATTAAAAGAATAGATTGTGTCAAATGATTGGCTTATGTCTGCCGGCCACTAAGCATGAAGGTAACGGCCGGTGAATTGGGGGAAAAACAGCTCTAAACATTGCAGACTCTCGGCTGTCTTCCAGTTGTTTGGGACCCATTGGAAGGCAGTCAGGTTCTGATTGGCTGGCTGGTCAAAATAAACCCAAAAGTTAATAAGAATTCAAGGGTCCATATAACTCTGGGCTTCTAGAGAGTGAGTCGGCAAAGGTTTTGGGGGGTTAATGACTTTTGTTTTTCCTACTGAACTGTGAGCCCCTTGTAGGCTTCTAGCATCTTTGCATCTTGTCCACCTGTGCTGTCACAGGTATGCCATCAGGAAGAGCTTGTTGGGCTCTTTTGAAAGATGAGACCCGCAGCTTTGGAAAGAGCCAGCCACCCTCATTTCTCCTTCTGGTTTTGGTCTCTTCCAACAGTGGCTCTCCATCTGCCTACACATTAGGATCTCCTGGCGGTGGGGGTGGGGGTGGGGGTGGGGGCTTTCAAAACCAAAGCCACCTGAGAGCATAAGTCCACGTGATGGGCAGCCAGGATCAAGGCCCACGTGTAAGATCTTCACTCACAGTTTCCAAATGCAGGTGTTCTTTGCCTTTGCTTGTCTGACCTGGACCTGTCCTCTATTCAGGGGTCTGTTCAAAATTCCCCACCTTTTCTTTTTGGAGTTCCTGGGCCAGGGATCAGATCTGAACCAGAGTTGACTTGAGCCACAGCTGCAGTAACCCTGGATCCTTAACCCACTGTGCCGGGCCGGGGATTGAACCTGTATCCCAGTGCTCCCCAAATGCTGCCGATAATCCCATTGCACCGCAGCGGGAACTCCAAAAAGTCCCTCCTTTTCTAACCAGCAAGTTAAAACCTATCTCCCGGAGTTCTCGTTGTGGTGCAGTGGAAATGAATCTGACTAGGAACCATGAGGTTGCGGGTTCAGTCCCTGGCCTCGCTCAGTGGGTTAAGGACCCGGCATTGCCATGAGCTGTGGTGTAGGTTGCAGATGCGGCTCGGATCCTGCATTGCTGTGGCTGTGACATAGGCTGACAGCTGCAGCTCCAATTGGACCCCTAACCCGGGAACCTCCATTTGCCTCGGGTGAGGCCCTAAAAAGCAAAAAAACCTATCTCCCTAGTGTATCTGGGTACCTGGAACAGAACTAGGGATAGTGGTGTTTAGTTTGCAGGCTGTTTCTCAAGTTCACTAAGCTCCGTCCTCCCCATCCCCCACATGAGCAGTGTCAGTGGTTGTTCTGAGTCCCTGTCACTTGAGGATTTGGGGGTCTGTTTCCCAGATGAGATCTCTGCCTGGACCTACTCTGAGCAGTGGAGAATTGAGCTAATTATTTAGATAATTAAACCACAAGATACCTTTATTTGGAATAGTTTCAGTGAATCATCTTGAGTATGTGATTCTGAATCACCCAGGTAAACTTCTCACTTCTTTAATGCATGTGTGTGAACGAGGGGGAGTCATTTGGTTATTAAGAAAGAAAATGCTGTGAATGGAGCCTTGACTGCTTTCCCCTTTTTGGCAACATGTGTTCATGGGTTGTTCTTGACGCCCCCTTCCTCCTTGTAGGTGTGTTATCAGTGGGATGTGACAGTTCATTTCTTATTTAACTACAGTCGAATGAACGTTTACTGAAGGCTTTAGAGAGACTAGTGTGACATTTCCATCCCAGCGTTGGCAGCGCTTTCTGGCTGCGTCGCCAGCCCTCGAACACGTGTCTTCTCCGTTTGTAGGTCCTGCTCCCGTGACCAGCCAGTCCCCCGTCCCGTGTAAACTTTGTATCCTTTCCAGAGGCATTGGCTGGCGGGGGCAGGGGACCACTGTCAACCCCTGCTTCTGCTGGGGTCTAAGGGTGGTCCCAGCCCCCACCCCCATACCGGGTCAGGGCCAGGCACCGGGATGGGCCTCAGCAAACGGGGCGGGGAGTGTGCGGATCGGAACTGGGTTCGCCTTCTGTTTGCCTCTCTTGCCGGTTTAGAATTTCCTATAACGTGTAGATTCTTCGTCCTGGATTGTATTTCAACCTGACATCATCATCAGCGCCAGCCAAGGTGGGTCAGGGACTCGTCCTCTTAGAAGGCCGTGCACCCTCGAGGGGTGCAGCTTGGGGCCCGCCCCGGGAGGGTGGAGAAGGGGACCCCTCGGATCATTTCCAGGGGCACCTTCAGTTCCCTCATGGAGAATTCCCAGTTGCGAAAGGCACTGCTGGCCTCCCCAGCAGTTTGGGTGTCAGGAAACTCGTGGGCTGGTGGACTGATGAGTTCTGGGGTTCCTTTGGGAGCCTCAGGAGTTCCCTTTTGATGGTGAGCCAGTGCCAGAGCACCTGGGGCTCAGGACCGGAGTCAATGCCCACGTGGACCTTTTCCTCCCTTCAGGGTTAAAGGGGGTCAGGTGTGGGGGAGGCGCGGCTCAAAGCTCGTGGCCCCAGGTTTAGTAGCGCCTCTGTTGAGGACGTGCAGGGTCACGAGTTTGGCTGCCAGGCCTGCTGATGCCAGGCGTGTCCTGACCTCCGCTGCCGCCACCTGCGCTCTGGTTAGTGGGAAGTGGCCAGGACTGTGTTTGTGGCAGTTCCCCCATGAGCCACCTTTGGGGCTTTCCTTCTGGTTCACGTCACACTGTTTGCCACCCCTCGATCCAGGTTACCTCTGGAACCTGCAGGTGAAACTTCAGCCCATAGTGAACCTCTTGCCAGATAAAGGAAGACTCATGGACTTCCTCCTGCAGAGGAGGGACTGCAAGATGGTTATTCTGTCTGTGTGCGCGCAGAGTAAGTGGGTGGGATCTCTCCTGTGCTGCCCACTGGGACATCGGCCACGTTATTATCTTGTCTGCAGCTTCAGTCGTCATTCGAAGGGGGGGTCATTGAACCCCTGGGAAAGGCTCTTAAGTATGAAAACGACTTGTAGAGACCTGGGTGGAAAAGACTAACACAGACCTAAACGTGGGCATGTGTGAGGGTAGAGCCCCCCCCCCCCCCCCCCCGCCGCCCGCGCTGCCCCCTGCAGCTTGAAAACAGAATCCAGGTCACTCGTGACATTTATATTGATGAGACCTTCTGACGCGTCCACAGCTGCTTTAGTAAGTAACCAGTAAGGGCCGGTGAGCACCTTCTAGGCCCCATGTCCCCCAGCACCCGGCGCCCCTTGGGGATGCGTCCCTTCTCTCACAGCACCGTGCTGGAGTTCTGACCTTGACGCCCAGTTGGCCGACCTGGGTGAACCTTGCCTCCTTCCAGTGTTGACCGAGTCTGACAGAGCCACGCTGCCTGTGATAGCCACTGTTTTTGACAAACTCAACCAGGAGTATAAAAAGTACCTGGACGCTGAGCAGAGTTACACGATGGTAAGTGGCATGTCCTGTGATGAGGGGCTTCACCCCACTTGCCAGGGGTGTTTCCTATGTGATGATAATGCAGGATTCTGGGGGAATGACACCACTGAGGTTCGCTGTGTGCCAGAGGGCAAGGTGGCCGTAGTGGGCCAGCAGTAAATTCAGAGTCCCTACCACCCATTAGCTTGAGGCTCAATGTCACTTAATGCCGTCATATTCTTTTTTCTAGTCTTTTATTTATTTTTTGTTAAAGTATAGTTGATTCACAGTGTTAATGCCAATTTCTGCTCTTCAACAAAGTGACTCAGTCATATGTGTATATATATATTCTTTTTTAAATATTATTTTACATCATGTTCTGTCCCAAGAGATTGGATATAGTTCCCTGTGCTATACAGTAGGACCTCATTGCTTATCCATTCTAAATGTAATAGTTAGGAGTTCCCATTGTGGCACAGTGGATTACGAACCTGATACAGTCTCTGTGAGGATGCAGCTTCATTCTCTGGCCTTCCTCAGAGGGTGAAGCATCTGGTGTTGCCACAAGCTGGTGCGTAGGTCACAGATGTGGCTCGGATCTGGTGTTGCTGTGGCTGTGGTGTAGGCCGGCAGCTGCAGCTCCAGTTTGACCCCTAGCCCAGGAACTTCCTTATGCTGCAGGTGTGGCCATAAAAATAAAGAAGTAATGGTTTTCATCTACTAACCCCAAACCCGCAGTCCACCCCCTCCCTCCCCCTCAGCAACCGCAAGTCTGTTCTCTGTCTCTGCCTTGTAGATAGGTTCATCTGTGCCATATTGTAGACTCCACATAAGTGAAGTCTTTTTCTGACTTGACTTCACTCAGTATGAGAACCTCTGGTTACACCCACATCTTATTCTATTTTGTCTTTAATCTGTTTGATCTTGTACGTAGGTAGATCCTTGGTCTGCCTTTATTTTATGGATAAGAAAATCAGTCTCCATTTGCAATATTTCCTATATCTTTCTGATCCAGAGCCTATACTTGTAAATCAGAAATATAATCACATTTTGCCATGCCTTCTTCCTTTTCTTTTGGAGGTAGTAGCTCTAAAAATAAGACTTTCCTGGCATTTGCTCAGGATCCCCTTAGGATGTGATGATTAAATATGAACCCAGTGTAGGCTCAAGTGTTTGTCGCAAAGGGCTGGTCAAAAGGAACATGGCTTCTTAGCAGGTTCTGCTGTACTGTTTTGTATTGTATCTTTTGAAGCTGGAAAGAAAAGTTCAGGACAAGTGGGATGAATTACTTTACTCCAAGGATCTGAGTAGTCCGAAGGCTAAAAACACAAGTGGTTTTAAACAAGAACAAAAAAGCCAGAACTCCCCTCCCTTTTCGGCTACTCAAGGACATCGGGGCTGATGCAGGCTGCTTGCAGGCCACCTCGGGGCACGTGTGTTCCTGTCCCGTCAGACACGTGGAGCGGGGGGGCCAAGCTCTTCCAGAGCTGTCTCGTTCTTCCTGCTGGTGTCCTGGGCTGGGGAGGCAGGTCTGGTCCTGAAGGGCAGCTTCAGGGCGTCCCTCCTCTGTGGCTCTCAGGCCATGTAAACCCTTGCAAGTTAAGAGTGGGGTCCACCAGCAGCACCACCAGACACTTGGAGCTTCCTGGAAATGCAGGTTCTCAGGCACCCCTCCCCCCCCAACCTTAGAAATTCTGTTAACGAAGTTGGGTGAGGTATCAAGACCTCCTCACAGAGCTTTCCTATTCAGTAGAGGAGCCTCGCTTACCAGTTAAAAATCCACAGATGCTCATCACACGAGGTGTTCACTCACTGTAACAGATGCTGTAGCCATTTCATGAAACAGATGCTGTAGCCATTTCATTTTTATTAGAAAACAAATGCCAGCTAGTTTGTGATTAAGAAAAGTAGGAAGATGCTCTATAGTCCAAGGAACTATAACCCAGTCACTTGTGTTGGAACATGATGGAAAATATTATGAGAATAAGAATGTATAACTGGATCACTTTGATGTACAGGAGAAATTGAAAGAACACTGTAAATCAACTATAATAAAAATTTTTTTAAAAAAGGAAGAACTTTAAGAATTAAAAAGTCTTGAGAAAACTATGACTTACACTTTTTAAATTCCAACTGTGAACACGGTTGTGTTTTGCTTTTTTAGGGCTGCACTCACGGCATATGGAGGTACCCAGGCTAGGATTGAATAGGAGCCACAGCTGCCAGCCTACACCACAGCCACAGCAACGCAGGATTCAAGCCAGGTCTGCAACCCATGCCACAGCTCCTGGCAACCCCGGATCCTTAACCCACTGAGCGAGGCCAGGGATCGAACCTGCAACCTCATGGTTCCTAGTCGGATTTGTTTCTGCTGCGCCACAATGGGAACTCCTGCTGGTGTATTTTTAAGATGACTAGTTCTGACCTCCTGAACCCCTCCCCTGCCAGTACAGGAAGGAATTTTGTCCAAATAGTGAAATAAGTGTCATCCTCACAGCACCTAGGAACTCAGTCCTTTGGGGTTACCTGTGACCACACTGTGACCCCGAAGCTGACTGAGATGGAGCTTGGCTTTACCATTTAGGCCATGGAAGCCGGGCAGAGCCGCAGCAGCCCGCTCCTCAGGAGGCCGGTGCGGACCCAGGCGGTGGTGGACCAGTCTGACATGTACACCCACGTCCTGTCAGCGTTCACGGAGAAGAAGGTGGGCAGGCCCACCCCCCCATGTGGACTGAATGTTTCCCCAGAGAGAGATCTTATTTGAAGGGAATTGGGGAAAATGAGTCGAACTTGGAACGGGGTTAGAGTGACCGGGTTATCTGGGTGAAGACCAAATGCACATGGCATCTGCTACTCAGGCGTAAACCTGATCACTGACCAGGAGGGTTCTGGTCAGATTTGTGCAGAACCAGCCAAGAGCCACCCTGGAACCTGGGGATGTGGTAGGGGTGGGGGATGAACAAGCAGTGACACTTAACCACCTCTGCAACCATTTGTCACCATTTTTCCCTGTAGGAGACGCCTCATAAGTTTGTGGTAGCTGTGCTCATGGAGTACATCCGCTCTCTGAACCAGTTTCAGATCACAGTGCAGGTACTTTCAAATCAGCACCTGTGGGCCGGAACTGGCGGAGCAGGGGCTGCTTATTAGAAGTACTGGCAGCAGCTTAACAGAGATGACGGTCGCTCATGCCACCAGGGTCTGCACGCCTGATTTAGCCCCGGATTGACCTTCCTGATGTGACCTCGTGCTCTTAGGTGGAGTCAAACCCACTTCTTAGTAATGGAAACTCACCCATGCATTAGAACAGCCTGGTCCTAGATGCAGCTTGGATCCCCTGTTGCTATGGCTGCAGCTCCGATTCAACCCCTAGCCTGGGAAACTTCTCTATGCTGCAGGTGGGGGGTCTAAAGAAAAATTTTAAGTTCCCCTTGTGGCTCAGTGGTTATGAATCCAACTAGTATCATGAAGATGAAGGTTTAATTCCTGACCTGGCTCAGTGGGTTAAGGATCCGGCGTTGCCGGGAGCTGTGGTGTAGGTTGCAGACCCGGCTCGGATCTGGCATTGCTGTGGCTCTGGAGTAGGCCGGTGGCTACAGCTCAGATTGGATCCCTAGCTTGGGAACCTCCATATGCCATGGGTGTGGCCCTAAAAAGACAAGAAAAAAAAAAAAAAAAAAAAAGCTCATCCCCATCCTCACAAACCGAGCCCCTTGTCTGTCTAGTTGAGGGCCATGGCAACCATCTCTCCCTCTGTGTCTCAGCATTACCTACACGAGCTTGTCATCAAGACGCTGGTCCAGCACAACCTCTTCTACACGCTGCACCAGTTCCTGCAGTACCACGTCCTCAGCGACTCGAAGCCTCTGGCGAGTACCACCTGCTGCTTACTTTTGTGACTTCAAGTTTGACCTTCCAACATATTACGGCGAATCTAATCTGAAAGTGTCTTTCAGGCTTGCCTGCTATTGTCCCTGGAGAGCTTTTACCCCCCTGCTCACCAGCTGTCCCTGGATATGCTGAAGGTAACGCTGATACCTCTGCATCTTAAACCAAGGAGATAGCTCTTCCTGTTGCCTGCACTGACTTGGATTTCTCTTTCTCCCTCACTTCAGCGCCTCTCCACAGCAAACGATGAAATAGTAGAAGTTCTCCTTTCCAAACACCAAGTGTTAGCTGCCTTAAGGTTTATCCGGGGCATCGGTGGCCATGACAACATTTCTGCCCGCAAATTTTTAGATGCCGCAAAGCAGACTGAAGACCACATGCTTTTCTACACTATATTCCGCTTCTTTGAGCAGCGAAACCAGCGTTTGCGAGGGAACCCTGGTTTCACCCCAGGTGAGGCTCCCGGTGCAGGGGAAGAACTCAGGCAACCAAAGGCTCCAACAGCAACGGGAGCGCACTGGCACCTGCATGGGTGGAGGGTGGGGCCCGAGAAGCCTTTCTGTTTGGAGAATCCTTGGGTTCGTTTTTAAACAACATCTTTTACCAGCCCACGTCATCGTCAGCCTGTTGTTACTGGTAGCAAGTGGATTCCGGGTGCTGATGGCATCTAAGTTCTGTTCTGTGCCGGGGCCGGGGTGTGTGTGTGGGGGGATGGGCGGGTGTGGTCCAGGCCCAGCCCTGACATCTATCTGGTCCTGGAATGTCCCTTTTTGAAGAACTGGAACAGGGCAGGAAATGGCTCCTGAGGGCTGTCACTGACCTGGGGCTTGGTGGCCAGAAACGATGGCGAATCACCCTCATCTCCCCAGTTATGAAACCTAAAGCACCCTCTTCCTCAGGAGGGGGAAGGAGGCTCCGCCTGTCTCAGGGCTCCCAGCTGCTCGAGCTCAGCTGGTGCAGCGAGAGGGCGCCGATCACCGCGCTTCTCTGCCATCTCTTGGAGGAGAGCGCGGTTTGCTGGGGGCAGTGCAGGTCAAGCAGTAAAGGCATGAGCTACAAAGAGACAGGACAACTGAAACGTTTAGGAAAACCAAGGGTTTTATGAAAGAAAAATAAGTTAAAACCCAGTATCCACGTCTGCGAGCTGCAAAGGGTTCATTCTCTTGTTTTCCTCCGTTCTTGGCTAACACATGACATCTGTATTTTCCTTGACAGGAGAACACTGTGAAGAACATGTTGCATTTTTCAAACAAGTTTTTGGAGACCAAGCTCTGATGAGGCCTGCGACGTTCTGAGGTCATTTGCTAGTTGTTTTATATATATATATATATAAAATGTGTACAAAGTTAATTTATTGCATTAATAAAGCTCTTTAAACTACAAAATGTTGTAATAAAGTATATCTACGACACCCTCGAATGTTACTAAAAATACGGTGTAGAACTGGTGATGGCTTACTCCTAAAAAAGGAGAGACATTGCATTGATTGGCCTTTAGAAAGTGTCAGTGAGCAGACGGCGGCCTTCCTCGCGTCCCTTCCGCTTGCCCGAGAACCAGGCCCCGCTGATGGAGAACCGGCAACCGCTCCAGTGCCCTGGGGCTGCCTCCGGGTTCAGTAATACTGCTTCACAAGTCAGAGTGTGCGTTCCTGAGTTTAAAAGCGCCGTGGCCGAAGCTGCTGCTGTTAAAGAGCCGGATGGCTGCTCACAGCCAGGGTTCAGCTGAGCCTTGACAACACAGCTACTGTCCAGTGGTAAATGGACCAACCCGCAGACAAGTCTCCAAAGCCTGGGAGGGGCTAGAAATTGAGGAGCTGTTCTCGCTCTGTACCTTTGTAGTGCTCTTGAGTGGCCAGACTTTTGGCTTTATTTATCGATGGTCCTGTGAGGGATAAAAAGAATGAACTTTGGGATCATTGCTTTCAGAGGAAAGGAGATGGTCTTTACTGCAAGAGAACTTCCTATTCTCCAGAGATTAAGAAAATGAGGCGTTTGGGTTTTTAATGTATTTTTCAATGCTTCAACTTGGTCATAAAGCTATAAATCAAGCAGATCAGGGCTGTTCTTTTAACTACAGGTCTTGATAGATACTGAAGTAAAAAGATCCTGAGTAGAGCTCCAAATTAGAGATGAAGCACAGAGGCAGCATTTTGCTCCAGGAGCAAATGGGATAAAAGCAGTTTTCTGGTACTGCTGGGCGGCCGCGGCGGGGGCTGCTGTTCCACTGTCAGTGGGAGGGAGCCTGGGCCACAGACAGACTCACTCCCAGTCCGATGACATCGAGCCTCCCAAAAAAGCATCAGCAGTTTCCTAATGAAGCAGTCTGGATAATCACGAAGCCCTAGCAATGTACTTCTCTTGGAAGTTTTTTTACTTGGTGTTATCACATGACCAGCAGCATAAATAAGTTTAAATACTTCAAATGAGTGCTTCAGGCTATCATTTCCCTGCGTATCATGCTTCCTCCATCCACTAGTTTAAAAGAAAGAACTCTTACCTATGTAACTGAGTAAGACAGGGAGGAATATTAATCCATGAGTGGCTCCCAGCAAGACTATTGCTAAATACATCCTGAAGTAAAATATCTGGAATATTTGAGATTTGGCAAAGGCCAACACCACAATGCCTCCAAATTTGGTTAGTGTGATTCCACTGAACACCTAAGAGAGGAAAGATGGGGTTAGAAACCACTTTTATCAACTTAACCATAATTGAACATTTCTCTTTATGAGAATTTCTTACAGGTCAAGGTCCATTCTAACGGGGGAACTGAACCCCAACTCTCAGTTACTGATAAAGTAGCATTATGCTCTGCGGACATTGTTTTGTTGATTACGAATCTGGAGTCGGAGGTGTTAAATGGGTAAAAGCTGTGTATTCTACACAGACCCCATGGGAACCCTGCAAGTCTATCAGAGCCATTTTTCCGACATAATTATTTTTAAATCAAGCTATGAACATTGTTTTTTTAGACAATGCTATTGTACACTTAACAATGATATCAACATAACTTTTATATGCACTGGGGAACCAGTATATTCGTGTGTGACAAGCTTTATTGGAATATCTGCTTTACTGCAGGGGTCTGGGATCCAACTGTGTGTTCCAGGAGGTGTATCTCTCTCCGAGAATATAAGGAACTATATTATCTAAAATTGTTACGGAACAAAGTTTTCATTGTTACCCTGCAACAATAACTTTCTACTGTGGTGAGCTAACTGGTTCATAGCTCAACCAGTATCCTTCTCAGGTTTAGCCTGAGAAGATTTTTCAGATTTTTCAGACCGTGAACCATGGGTTGCACACTGGGCTCTGAGCACGGCAGCTCCCTTACAAGGCCTGGGCTTTCAATGGCAAAGGCTTCAGGATCTCTCTATTTTCCTGCTTCAGCCACACGGCCACCTACAAAGGAGTCACCAACAGCAATGGTTCTAAAGAATTTCAGGATATAACTACATGCAAGATACTTTCCTCAAGTGCCTGGGAACTCAGCATCTTTAGGAGCTGCTGCTGAGCAAAAGATACACATTCTGTTTTCCCTGCTCAACTGTGAAGTGCTTTCTCCTGAGGAACACTCAGGGGCCAGGCTGGGCACTTCATGGGGAAACTTGTGCCCAGGTCGCTGGCTTGGGCTGTACTTACGGAGCTGCCCATGTGGGCGAGTGCCTCCTCGGCCCGGTCCACACGGCTGCCCTTTGTGCTCAGCGTGAACGCCCTGGTTATGTGGCTGCAGAACTCCACGGAGATGCCGCAGCTCTGAAATAAAGTGCTTCCTTTACAACCGCCCCCTCCTGGTAAAAGTCGTAAGCGGCCACCCACCCTCCCAGGACCTGTGGTTCCCCGGGTACCTCGGTGCTAAAGGAGCCCTAAGCATCCCCTCTACCCTCCAAGACAAAGCTCCCATCACACCACCTTCAACTGCACCAGGACGCCTGTGCCCAGCACTCCACTTTCCTCCAGCAGATGTGCCTTTATTAGGGGAAGCTGCAGAAACCTCTCCAGGTCCCCCACCCACCACGAGCCAGCATGCTGTCATCATTTCCTGTTAGCTGGGCCTCACTGCCATTCTACCTGAAGCCATGTTCCTATCTGTTAATACTTTCTCAAATGCGGCACAGGGAAGTTCCTGGGCTAGGGGTCCAATCAGAGCTACAGCTGCCGGCCTGCACCACAGCCACAGCAACGCCAGATCTGAGCTGCATCTGGGACCTACACCACAGCTCACAGAAACACTGGACCCTAAACCCACTAAGTGAGGCCAGGGATTGAACCCGCAACCTCATGGTTTCCGATGCTCCACGACAGGAACTCCAAGACTAACTATTAAAAAGCTTCCTGGCAACCACAGAGAGACAAAAGGTGCTTGCTGGTCAGAAAATCCCATTGGGAAGGGGCAATTTTTCTAAATGGAAAATGAACATCTTACTGTCATTATGCTACTTGTTTTTGCAAACCCTTCGGATGATGAAGCAAAGGCCGAACACCTAAGCTAGACCACGAGGTCACATTTCCACTGCTACATGCACCACCCAGGTCCCGACTCCATCTGCCACCTACCCCACGTGCACCAGGGGCAAGAGCTGACCCCGGTCTCTCGCCCCCAGAAATAACCCACGTCAGGGGCACAGGAGGAATGAGCCGAATGGACTGGGACTCACCATCACCAAGTTGACCAAAGATACCGCGTTGAGACTGATGCCCCACAGCCACATGACGCCAAACATGTTGACCAAGATCATGGCGATGGTGACGCACATGATCACTGTGGCCCACAGCTCACAGCCCATGAGAACCACCGTCACCAGAAAGATGGCTCCCAGGGACACGCCGAGGTTAAAGATGGTGTCGTCGATCACGGTCAGGTACTGTTCGTAGAAGACGTAGAACACACTGGGAGCAGGGAGAAGGTTCTGTTACAGCTTGTTCTCACGTCTGGAAGCTTCTTCTTCATTCTGACCCTAGTGCAAAACTCAGACTACCTTGAGAGACACGGCTTGGATAAGACCTCCGTGTGCTGCAAGACTCACCTATGGCAGTTCAGCTGGACCTCTGACCACCGACCCCCAAAGAAGGCCCTCCAAGCTGCTGTGTATTTTAACTTTATTTTTCTTTTTTGGCCACCCTGTGGCATATGGAGTTCCCTGGCGGGGGATCAGATCTGAGCCATAGCTGCGACTCATGCTGCAGCTGGAGTAGTGCTGGATCCTTAACCCACTGGGCCAGGCCTGGGGTTGAACCTGCGTCCTGGGGCTACAGAGACACTGACGATCCTGTTTCACCACAGCAGGAACTCCTAGATGTGTATTTTTTACAAAGCTGTTTTGTTCATGTGCCCAATGCACTGTGCTTTAGAGGCATTTATCGTTAAAGAATATTCCGTGGCATTATGGAAAAACAAGCCCTTGTCTGTCCTAAAGATTACCCTGGCCAAACAGCATCTACTCAGGGCCTGAGGAGAAAACACTTTCTTGGTAAAGTTAATCAGCTCCTCCCAAGAGTCAGAACACCCACTCTAAGAACTCTTTCCACAGAAAAGCAGGCCGTCCTGCTGCCAGAACAGGTCAAGACTCCCTTAAGTGAGATCATAGGGTTGAGGGACAAAAATCACTCTTTTTTTCTTTCTGGCTGCAACTTCAGCCTGTGGAAGTTCCCGGGCCAGGGACCGAAGCTGCACCTCAGTAGTGACCCAAGCCACAGCAGTGACAATGCCCCTGTGCCACAAGGAAACCTCAAAAATCACTTTCTTCTACTTTTTTATATTTTCCAAATTCAGTGTTTTATAAAATACTTTCTCTACAAGGAAAAAAACCCAATAAACAAGAGAGGAGTTCCCATGTGGCTCAGCAGAAACAAATCTGACTAGCATCCATGAAGGGGACGCAGGTTTAATCCCTGGCCTCGCTCAGTGGGTTAAAGATCTGGTGTTGCCGTGAGCTGTGGTGTAAGTCGGAGATGCAGCTTGGATCCCAAGCTGCTGTGGCTGTGGTGCAGGCCGGCAGCTACAGCTCTGATTCAACCCCTAGCCTGGGAACCTCCATATGCTGCAAGTGAGGCCCTTAAAAAAAAAAAAAGACTAAAAAATAATAAAATAAAATAAATAAACAACAAAGAGAAAGCTCCACAAAGGCGCCATCCTCAGGAATCAGCAGGGGGGACCCAGCCAGTTACTGACTAGCCAGGCCCTTCTGCAGAACTATTCCCCAGGTGCTGCCATTGCCCGCCCCCTGCTGCTGCTCTGCAGTGGGAGCTCCAGCACCAAGACCGTGGTAGGTGCTCCAGACCCTGGCCTCCTCACCCAGATGCCATTTCCTGTGACAGACTTCACCTGTGCTCAGGATGGAGCCGGGGTCAGGAGGAAAGCCAGGCATCAGCCTCCTACCAAGGGGGCCCAGGTATAGGCCCTTCCCCAGGCCCCCCATGAACAGAATCCACACAGTACCTGTAGGGGAACACACGGTAGCTACTTGCTTCCAGGCCCATGGTTCTGGTGATGTTGCTAGCGATGAGGCGGGCCTTCTGCATGGCATCGATGAAGTCAGCAGAGGCCTGCAGCACTGTGTGGTAGGTCATGAAGTAGGTGGCTCCGACCCCTGAGCCATTGCCCAGGATGTTAACGGCTGAGCTGTAAGCGGCGTGTCCCCTGGGAGAAGGCACTGGTATCAGAGGCCACGCACACCTGGTGCCAGACCTGCAGAAGCTGAGCACTCAAGGCGGAGTGCTGTCATCTGACCCTGGGCTCAGGGGTCAGACCAGCTGGAACTTTCAGGGCAGAGAAGGCCCTGAAAGGCCACGATGAGGGTTTAGCTTATTCCTCCCCACACTGGTTTTTCTTTGCTCCTTTGGATTCACTGGTGTGTAACCGATGTTGTTTCTGTAGCTGGTTCTGCTTGCAATCAAATGTATTTTTATACAGGGTTTGCTCAGCAATGCTGTGTAACAGGAGGTGGGAAGGGACAGGGGGCCCCGGGGTTACGGCCGAGGGCTCGGCCTCAGCCCCGAAACCCTGGGCAGTTTCCGGATTGGGGCGGCAGGGTCATCTTCTGTACCCCCTACGCACAGGGCCAGGGGACGAGCCCCTGGAATGAGGGCGGTGAGGTGTCTCCCACGATACTGGCATGTAGGAGGCTCCCTGTGAGTGGAGGCTGTGCCCTCCTACAAACAAGTTCAGTTCACCATAACTTGTTTCATGTGGGCCAAGCATTCAGTCTGCAAGGAGACCGAGTGGCAAGATTCATTTCTACCTAATTTTTAGAAAGAGCCCTCCTCCGGGCCTAGCACAAGTCTCAAACCTGCAGACACGATACGTACGACTGACGGGATTCTGGTCAAATGACATATTCTTAGGAGAAACAGGGCTGTCCAGGGATTACCGAATGTACACGTGTATTTTCCTACCAATGCGTTTGAATCCCCCAGCTCCAGACGTCCAGCCGTCTTTGCTATTTCGGGGCCAGAGGCCCTGTTTCTCCGGGTAACTGACTGACTGGCCGGATGGGGGAGCGAGACAGCCCACGACCCCGTGTATGGGCAGGCTGGCGAGAAGCACAGTGGGGCTAAGAGAATCTAAACCTTCATCTCGATTGACAAAGCAGAGCTGCTGTCCCAAAAGCCCCGAATCCCTCCCCCGAATTCTTCATGCCGCCAGGACGGCTAGGACACAGAGAGGGGCTAGGACACAGAGAGGAGCGCGTGACAGGAACGCTCAGGCCAGGACGGGATCGGCTGAGAATGAGGAGAGGGAGTTCTCTTTGGGGGTGTTTTGGTTTGTCTGCTTTCACAGAAGGACGAGGATGGGGTGGGGGGTGGCAGAGAAGAGTACCACCCCCACCGGGACCCCTACCCCAGCTTTCAGGGCAAATTAAAGGGGCGGGGCCCACAGGCGAATGGCTCCGTGTCACTTACCCTTTGCCACACTTGGGGTTCGGGTTATCGGACAGGAACATGGGCAGGAATCTCATGAAGTCTTCGCCCTGAGGCCTCTGCTTGCCCTCCGAAGTCAGAGGCCGGCAGCGGATGCAGGTGGGATCGACCACTAGTGCAGACACAGCAGGGGAAGGACGGGGCTCCAGTTAAAACGATTTAAAGTAATGAAAAAGAAGTGACGAGAATTCTTTCCCTGAATCGTTGTGCTTATCCAAAAGCTTCAAACACACATGATTTTCAGCCTAATAAACTTGAGGTCCCATCTTCATCGAAGGTAGGCTGTATAAATTTTCTTCCCTGAAGCAAGTTTCCTGCTTCAAGGACAACCTCAATTTGTTAGGACCAGAGCCCAAGGCCTCTGGGTTGTTTGTTTGTTTGTGTCTTGCTTTTTAGGGCCACACCTTTGGCAAATGGAGGTTCCCAGGCTAGGGGTCGAATCAGAGCTAAAACTGCCAGCCTACACCACAGCTCACAGCAACGCTGGATCCTTAACCCACTGAGGGAGACCAGGGATTGAGCCTTGGTCCTCACAGATACTAGTTGGGTTCATAACCCACTGAGCCACAATGGGAACTCCTGTCGGTGTTTTTTATCAAAAAAATTATAGGACGGCCTTGACACTCCTCCAAAACCACAGGGCAACAACGACAAACAAAGGAAAGCACACTCTCGAGAAACAACGGCCAGATACCAATCCAGAGAGGTGAGCGACTGGCACTGTCAGGAAGATGAGAAAGCTGAGAGTCCCCTGCCCTGGGCCGTGTTCAGCCCGCAGCCTGATGGGGCTGCTGGAGACGGGACAACGAGGAGTCTCCAGAGTGGACAAGGGAGGAAGCAGGTGATAACAAAGGAAGGAGACCCAGCATGGCAGGTACACAGATGTAAGTGGTGGTGAAATGCAATTGGTTTTTTTGTTTGTTTGTTTGTTTTGTCTTTTTGCCTTTTCTAGAGCCGCTTCCCACAGCATATGGAGGTTCCCAGACTAGGGGTCTAATCGGAGCTATAGCTGGCCTACGCCAGAGCCACAGCAACGAGGGATGTAAGCTGCGTCTTCGACCTATACCATAGCTCACAGCAACACTGGATCCTTAACCCACTGAGCGAGGCCAGGGATGGAACCCGTAACCTCATGGTTCCTAGTCGGATTCATTAACCACTGCACCACAACGGGAACTCCACAATTGATTTTTAACTTATTATTATTTTTTTAATGGCTATACCCATGGCATATGGAAGTTCCCAGGTTAGGGGTCAAATCTGAGCTGCAGCTGACGGCCTCTGCCACAGCCACAGCCTCGCCAGATCTGAGCCACGTCTTCGACCTACACCACAGCTCACGGCAACACTGGATCCTTAACCCACTGAGTGAGGCCAGGGCTTGAACCCTCATTCTCATGGATACTAGCCAAGTTCATAACCCGAAGAGCCACAATGGGAACTGCCTGATTTTTAAATTATAATGCTTAAGGTTTTTCGGAAAAAAAGGGAAAGAGCTAAAAAAGGATCAAGTACCTGAGGCGTTGCAGAACTGGTCTGTGCTATTGTAGACTCGACAGCAGGACGACTGCGGCTTAATCCAGTCAAAATAGTCGTCAATCCAGGACGAGGGAGCAAAGCCTATCCTGGTACTAGGGGGCAGGAGAGAGGAGTTACCCCCACAAGGAGGGAGCCTTCAGTCTCAGTCCCTTTTCCAGAAACCCCAAACTTACTTTTCTAGACCTTTTTAACACAACCCAGTAAGAGCACAAATCACATTAGCACTTAATGGAAAGAGCTTCAGAGTATGAGCTTTTGCACGAGCCCTTTAGAAGGTTTTGCACAGGTAAAGCCACGCTCAGCCTATACGGACAGACAAATTCCCCAATCTTTTTTTTTTTTTTTTTTTTTTTTTTTTGCTTTTTACGGTTGTACTCGAGGCATATGGAGGTTCCCAGGCTAGGGGTCTAATCGGAGCTGTAGCTGCCAGCCTACACCACAGCCACAGCAACACAGGATCTGAGCCGAGTCTGCGATCCATACCACAGCTTATGGCAACACTGGATCCTTAACCCACCGAGCAAGGCCAAGGATCGAACCCACAACCTCATGGTTACTAGTCAGATTCGTTTCCTCTGTGCCACGAAGGGAACTCCCAATCTTTCTTCCTGAGACATCCCGGGTGAGGGGTCTGGCCTGCGGTACTGACTAGTTGTCCAGCTGCGCGGCGGTGAAGATCTGCTGCACCAGGGAGTCATTGTTGCAGCCCAGGCCCCCGCACACCATGTTCTGCCCTTTCAGAGAAGTGTAGTTGTGCCCCTCCTCCACGACAAAGTACACGGGCGGGCCGGCGTGCAGGTACCGACTGAGGGACTGGAAATAATCCATCACATACGAGTCCTGGGAAAGAGAGGGTGGACAAAGGGTGATTGTCCTGACGGTGTCCAATCAAAGGGAGGGTCCCTGAGAATCAGGGGGTGCTGGGAGGCTCCCAGGTTCATGATTCCCTCCACAGCTGGCACCCCCTCCCCACCCTGGGCCCAGGGGCTCCTCTGGCTGGTCCTACAGTTAGGAGGGCACTTCACGAGGTTCAAGGCTGGCTGCCTGCACTTGGTGGCCACACCAGAGGCCTGAGCTCAGAACACCCGGCCCAGCTAGGCAGAGCTCTGGGCAGTTCCTACATCACAGAAGAGCTGCCAGCACCCGTGTGGAAAAAGGTGGGCTAATGGCTTAGAAGAAAAGAGAAGCATCTTACATCTGGCATCGAAAGAGACTGATCCAGTCCAATTTCTACTTTGTTCAGGACGGCGATACTGAACGACAGAACACCCACAAATACTGCGATCTGGAACGAAAAGTGAGTTGTTACAGGACGGCAACTGCTTAGGGTTAGCCTGAGCTTAAGGGCATAAATTAAATCTCAAACACAAAAAGCTGAAAAGTAGGTTTAAATGACAGACCAAGAAAACAAAGAACGTGGGGAGGTCACTGTCTCTAGAGCCAAACTACCTGGGTTCAAATCCCGCCACAAGCTGCGTGACCCTGGGGAAGCCACTTAACCTCCCTTAGCTTCTAACGCCTCCTCAATAAAACAGGGGAAATAAGACTTGTAACATCAGACAGTTTTGGAGATTTAATGAGAAAATTCTAGGGGTGATCCAGAATTTAGCCCAGTACTCAGTACTGATGCCAAATATGAAGTGTTTCATAAATGTGGGTATTATTATGACTGCTACTAGAATGAGTTTATATTCTTTTAATAGAGACACATGAGATTATCGCTGCTGGCTAAATCCGGTGTCTAAGCTATAAAAGCCTCTTACGTAGCTGCTGGGGGATGAGGCACTATGCAGGGGAGGGAGGTGGGTGACACTGAAGGTGCAGCACAGGGTGACGAAGATTTCTATCTGGATGGCAGTGGTGCTTACACGGATCTGCACATGATAAACTGACACAGAACTGGACATACACTGCACCCATGTCAAACTCCTGATTTTGAGAGTGAACTACAATTACATGAAGATCTGGACAAAGGGCAGCTGGGTCTTCTCTGGGCTACCTCTGCAACTATTCATGAGTCTCATTTTTTTTGGGGGGGGGGAGGCGGGGCGTGCCTGTGGCATGGGGAAGTTCCCGGGCCAGGGATCCAATCCGCACCACAGCAGTAAGCAGAGCCACAGCAGTGACAATGCCGGATCCTAAACCTGTTGCACCACAAGAAAACTCCAGAATCTGTCGTTTAAAAAAAAAAAAAAAAGCTTAAAAGAGAAATTCTTGCTTACATCGACTGCTAAAAATATTTCACATATGAGTCCATATTTGTTTTTGCATTCTTGCATATGTACTTAACAGCTGTCAGATCCTTTCCAGGCTGAGTGCTTAGAAGGCACGTGACAAATTTGTTTGGGGAGAAGGAGGAGAAAGACCACAGTGAGCTCCTACCACAATGGGTCGCATCCAGTCCTTAAGCAGAAGCGGAGCATAGGAATTTTTGAAGAAGCGAAACAAGCAGCTTTCTGAGGCCTGGACGCCCGCTCCGTCCTCGGCGCCCTGGACACAGCAAACGACGTCCAGCCGGTTTTTCTGCGGGGACGAAGAGGAACAGGGGTCACCCTCTGGCTGCTTCATCTCGATTCTAGACTCAAAGGGCAGAGGCTGCAGTCTGGAAGACGACGTACCTCTTGCCGCTTGATGTCCAACCCCAAGAGACTCACGAAGCAGGTGATCTGAAGGAGGAAGTCGATGAGGACCGCCATCCCCGCAAAGAGCGAGAAAGTGTGCACAGCCGGCACCACGGACAGGCCTCCTGCGGGCAGAGGCGACATCACTCCCTGCACCCCGGGGGGCTTGGCGGGCCTTGTGTGCTTGTAGACATAGGGACACGAGGCGCCAGGACAGGCCAAGCCTGTGAGAAAACCCACTCTCCCAACCCCAGGGCATGCTGCCAAGTCTTGGGGGATGTGTCACACCAGAACCACCCCACGAGGCAAAGTGGGCTAGGAACCCGACTAGTATCCATGAGGACGCAGGTTTGATCCCTGGCCTTGCTTGGTGGGTAGCTGCAGCTCCAATGTGACCCCTAGCCTGGGAACTTCCATATGCCAAGGGGGCAACCCTAAGAAAGCCCCCCCCAAAAAAACCTCATGCAAACCAAAAAACCCCACAGGCCATTTCTTATAGTGTCTGCTATGCTTCAGTCCACAAAGAGGGATGGTATTTTTGACCTAACATTTTATCATTGAATCTGTCTCTGTTCAGATACAATCAAATGCAGGTCCTCCTAGAATCCCCTAGGCTAAGACTCAGAAACTGAAAACTGGCAGCCTGAAAGATGTATATCAACTTATTTTAGGGTTAAAAACATTTTTTTAAAAAATAAGGAGCCAATATTCAACAATGAGATTTTACACAAAAATCTAGATTTAAAGTGTCGCTTGAGGAAAAAAATTGGACCTAGCAGCAATGGGCAGGCAGCACAGAACTGCCTTTTTAAGAGGGGACCTGAAGATTTCCCTTTATGGCGCAGTGGAAACGAATCCGACTAGAAACCATGAAGTTGTAGGTTCGGTCCCTGGCCTCGCTCAGTGGGTTAAGGATCCGGCGTTGCTGTGGCTGTGGTGTAGGCTGGTGGCTATAGCTCTGATTAGACCCCTAGCCTGGGAATCTCCATATGCCGTGGGTGTGGCCCTACAAAAAGCAAAAAAAAAAAAAAAAAAAAAAAAAGATGGGATCTGAGACTACTTTGGGTACCATGTCCCCATCATTCCTCCTGTCCCCCCAAAGTCACTCTAACCTTGAGGCCCAGGGTCAGCTGCTAACATCAACGCACTTGCACTGGTTTTCTTAAAATGGAAGTAAAAAGAGGAAATAACATTTTTCGTCTGTATACATCAAAAGGAACCACAAGGGCCACAGGGTCCGAAAGGCAAGACTGTGGAAATGGAGGCAGATCCAGCTGACGCTGCGTCTGTGTGGGAAGACCTCCCTCCTTGAGGCCCCTCATAAGAGGACCTGATGGCCCTGCAGGCCTGTCCACCTGTGACACACAGATCATGTCTTCTCTAGACTTACTGGGCGATTCTCACTGGTGTCCTCTTCAGAGGATACGGCCAGAGACGGGGCAGAGCGCCCTGCTAGTAAGGCTACTGATTTCTCCACATGAAAGGACACAGAAGTGCTGGTTTTGTTCCAGCCGATTCTGGCTCCTTGTTACTGAGGAAGATCTGAGACTCTTTGCTCACTTATGAGGCTGCTTCTCTATGAACTGTGTGTGCGAGGAGGGAGGCTGCCTACGGGGACAGGGACAGACACCCCGAGAACTGATGCCCACGATTCCGGAACGGCTGCATGAAAAGCTGTGCGGGGAAGGATTCTGTGGCTGTACAGGAATGATACTGCTAACTATCAACACCTGCTGGGGGTGCTCCAAAGGGGAAGGGGCAGAGGGGTCCTGGTATTTGAACCCTAGCATCAACAATGTCCTGAAACCACAGCAGAAAGAAGACAGTTGCTAATGATACCTGAGATACAGCCACCAATTTTTCTCATGGTCCATTGTGACTCTGTAATCACGGACAAAGCTTAGAAAGGAAAGAACACAGAAGGGGCATACTGAGATGCCCAGGCTCAGGAAACTGCGGGACTGGTAGAGGTCACAGAGTAATTACCTAAGAAGAATGCCACTGTCTCGGAGAAGGATGACAGGAACATGCTTGGAGCCACTTCTCCAAGGACCCGGCCCAGCTGCTGGTCCAGGGTTTCCCCTTGAAGACGTTCATCTCTCTTAGAAATTAAAGAAAAGTTAAACATGCGAAATTAAAATTTCTCAATTATAAAACACGACCTCTTGGAGTTCCTGCTGTGGCGCAGCGGAAACGAATCCAACTAGCAACAATGAGGTTGCGGGTTCGATCCCTGGCCTTGCTCAGTAGGTTAAGGATCTGGTGTTGCTGTAAGCTGTGGTATAGGCCAGGAGCTGTAGCTCTGATTGGACCCCTAGTCAGGGAACCTCCATATGCATGCGTGTGGCCCTAAATAGCGAAAAATTTAAAAAAAAAACAAAACACGACTTCTTTGCTTCTCAGCTGCCTTGTGTTAACTCCATGGCAAAGGAAAATGATTGGCAGCATCTATTTCTTGTATATAAACTTTATACAATGAAGTAGTAAGGACCCAAACCTTCTCACGCTGATTCTTTGGTGTTTCTGAAGCCCAGAGCCAGGGAACAGGGGAGAAGCTCAATGAAGGGCTGAATCACATTATCAGGAAAATACATCAACACAGGCTGCAGGGGCTGGACCTTTAAATACCACTCCTACGTGCCACCAGGTCTCTGCCCAGGTGAGGGCTACAGAAAAGGGACCGTGGGAATCAAGCGAGGCTGTTTACATCAACAGGTCCCATGTCAACCTTCTGCCTTTTTGTGGTCCCTCTGACAAATCCTTCATTTTGCTACAGTGTGCTGAGAATCTTTTTTTTAACTGTAAAAAAATTATAGTTGGTTTACCATGTACCAATTTCTGCTGTATGGCAAAGTGACCCAGTCATGCATAGATATACATTCTTTTTCTCATATTCTCTTCTATCATGTTCTATCCCAAGAATTATTTTAATAGAAGTTGTACCCAAAGTATCTTCCACACACATTAGCCCTTTTTTTTGCAGATATGTTGTCCATATTTAAACTAAATTCTCACTTTGTCTCCAGTCCACCAACCAGAGAGAGGGGTGAACTCCCTGGTCTCAAAATGTACAGAACAAGATACCGGCACGATGAGCCTCGCGGAGGAACAGAAACAGCCTCCCATGTCACGCTCACAAATACTCTATGTGGAGCCCGAGAGCCATATGTGGGGCCCCATACTTGGCTTTGTGATTCTGAGACCGTACCTGGTAGGTCTGGACCAGAATGAAGATGTTGTCCACCCCCACAGCCAGCACTAGGAACGGGATGACTTCAATCACGATGAGGGTGAGGGGGACCCCAATGTAGCTGAAGATGCCCAGGGAGCAGGCCACTGAGCTCAGCACGATCAGGATGCCGGCGATGCCCAAGGAGATTTTAGAGTCCACCTGGGAGACACCACAAAGACATCAATCATTGCTTAGGCTGTTTTTTGTCCTGTTCCTGAAAGGCCCTCATTTTTACCTCTTGATATGGGTTTAGTCCATCTAGATTTACAACTGCAATTCCTTGTTTGTGAGAAGATACGAAAACCTGTCCAGGTCTTGCCTAGCAATGTATGTTATGAGCCTACATTCTTAGGTGAAGGGAGTGGACAAATCAGAAAAAACTGGATTATGTGGAATAAATTTTAAGTTGAAGATGAACACAAAAATTGGAACTGATGAAAATAGATGCAGGAAGCAGAAAATGCGACATACAATTAAAATAGGACAATTTAGGGCAGTTTTGAATACAATGAATTAGGATTAAGCAGAGGCAAAAATATGACATCACACTGTGCACTGCCATTTCTCTCTCTCTCTCTCTCTCTCTCTCTCTCTCACACACACACACACACACACACAAACTTACCAGAAGCCTGCTACAGCTTTTGATATGCCCCAGGGCTATGGAAATATATAAAAACATGATGGCATAGCTGATTAGAATAGTGAAGAGATCACTGTTACTTTCACGATTTAGTTCATCTTCAATACTTCGTTCAGCCATAAAAGAAATGGTCAGATTTGGATTCTTGTAGTTTTTCACAAAATTTATAAACCTAAAAGGGTAAGAAGAACTTCATTTTTTTAGTTAAAACTTAAGTGACAGCTAAGTAAGGAACTCCTTCCCAACGTCTATGACACAAAAGCCACACTTAACCCTTGTTCCTCACTGGGGTCTTCTACACTCGAGGGGAAGGTAAAACGCTTTCAGGTTATAAAATTCCAGACATGCTGGGTTTAACCATTTAAGACAGGTTTAGAACAGGTTTAAGAAGTGGCTCATGGTCTCACTTTTTTACTGAAAAAGGATTTATCAATGAAGTATATTATAATATAGATATATGCTCATGGAACAAACATGTTCAAAGTTGATCTACTGATTCAATGCCGTCCCTATCAGAATCCCAGCTGACTTCCTTGTAGAAAGATGGGCTGATTCTAAAATTTACACGGAACTGCAAGGGGCCCAGAATAGCCAAAACTCTCTTTTTTCAAGAAGAACAAAGTAGGACAATTCACACACTCTGACTTCAAACTTATTACAAAAGCAATAGGGATCAAGATGGTGTTGTTACTGGCACAAGGACAGGCATACAGATCCAAGGATCAGAACTAAGAGTCCAAAAATACGCCATGGATCTGTGTTCAATATCGTTTTCAATAAAGGTGGCAAGTCAATCAAACGGGGGAAAGAAGAATCTTTTCAACCAATGGTCTGGGACACTGGGAGAGCTCTATGCAAACGAATGAAACTGGACCCTTACCTCGCACCAAATACAAAAATTAACTCAGTGCAACTAAGACCTGAATATAAGAGCCAAAATAGAAAACTCTCAGAAGAACACATAGATGTAAATGTCCAGGTCAGGGGTTAGGCAATGGTTTCTTATCTATGACACCAAAGGTATGAGCAACGAAAGAGAAAATAGATAACCCGGACTTGACCAACATGAAAAACTTCTGTTTTTCAGAGCAAATGTAAAATGGTGCAGTCGCTTTGGGAAAAAGTCTGGCAGTTCCTCAAAGAATGACCACACGACCAATCAATTCTATTCCTAGGTATATATGACCCAGGAGATATGAAAATGTATGTTCACACAAAATACTTGTACAGGAATGTCTACAGCATAATTCATAGTGGCCAAAAGGCAGAAACAACTGAAATGTTCATCAGCCGATGAACGGATAAACAAAAATGCACTATAACCACAGGAATGGAATGCTCTTCAGCCATAAAAAGGAATGAAGGACTGATACATGCTACGTCTTGGATGAACCTTGAAAACAACATACAACTTGGATGAACCTTGAAAACAATATTCTAAGTGAAGGAAGCCAGACACAAAAGTCTGCATACATGTTTTCATTCATGTCAAAGTCTGGAACAGGAAAATCTACAGACACAGAAAGCTGACAGGTGGTTGTACAAAGCTACACGTTAGGAAGGTGAGAGGAGAGGAGGGTGACCAGGTTTCCTTTGGGGTAAAGAAAATGTTCTAAAATTGACTGTGGCAATGTTTGTACATATCCATGAATACACTTCAAGCTACTGAACTGTACATGTTAAATGGGTAACGTGTATGGTACATGGATTATATCCCAACAAAGCTGTTCAAAGCCCCTGTCCTCCCTCTGCCCCTTCTTCCCATTCCCTAGAGGTGATGTCACAGCTAACCGCTTCCCGGCTCTTTGGCTTGATAGCTATTCTAGGCATGGACAGCACCCATGGCATATATTTGCCCAAACACGCTGATGGCAGTTTTCATTTAATACGTCTTGAGCCATTTACCTCGTTCTCTTTGGTGACAGCATAATATTTGGCTGTACCTCCCTTACTGACATACAGTCAGCTTGCTCCCAGGTGCTGCTGTTAGAAAATGACACGAGGGGAGTTCCCATCATGGCTCAGTGGTTAACGAATATGCCTAGAGCTGTGGGTCACAGACAAGGCTCGGATCCTGCATTGCCGTGGCTCTGGTGTAGGCCGGTGGCTACAGCTGATTAGACCCCTAGCCTGGGAACCTCTGCATGCTGCGGGAGTGGCCCAAGAAATGGCAAAAAAAAAAAAAAAAAAAAGAAAAGAAAAGAAAAGAAAATGACACGAGGAACCCTCCCACCTGGACACTTCTCGTCACAGGGATGTGTATGTAAAGACTGTTTACAGGCAAATTTATTTAATACAGGATTTTTTTTTTTTTTTTTTTGGAATCACTAGTACCAAGTGAAAGCACTGACATAACTTAAATCTAATGTTGGTTAATGTAGCTGAACAAATAATTAGGTGCTTTCTGGAAGCATCCAGCTTCCCACAAACAAAGCAGCTTGTTTAGACCCTGTGGGCAACTCACTCGCTTTCCCAGGCCTGGGCCCTCTGGAGCTTCTCTGTATCGTTATAGTAGTTATTGACAGGAAAGGTTATCACAAGGGCAGTGGCGTTGTTGTAGTTTTGATCTAGAAAGGAAAAAGGTGACATCAAAAAGCAGGTTACAACAAGCATGCAGAAGAGTAGATAAATGCGAGCGGAAAATCACAAGCCAGCTAGGTACCTGGTTTCTCATTTGGGCTCTTTTTTCCCCAAGAGCTCTTCATGGATTAAGGAAATGCTGTTACATACACTATTTTTTTTTTTCCTCCAGCTTTCTGTTTTTTGGCTTTTTAAACTTCATTCTCTACATAGGAATTTAAAATTTTCATGTAGCCAAATCCATCAGTGTTTCTCTTTCTAGCTTCTGCATTTTGTGTCTTGCTTAGAAAACCCTTTTCCATTTAAAAATTATTTTTAAAATTCCTCTTCCATTTTCTTCTGGTTCTTTGCTGGTGTCATTTCTTATGTTTTAATATTTGATCCACCTGGAATTTACTTTGGTGGAAGGAATAAGGTAGAAACCAAATTTACCTTTGATGGCTGTGACTCCATCTTTTCCCCCGGGATCAGAAATTTATTAATACATAAGGCAGAGTAAAAATTAAGTATAGATCACAACTTCTCCCCTCCCACTATATGGCCTCTTCATTAGGCTGCAGAAAAACCTGCTGAGCTGCCTGTAATTAGGCTTCCGATGCCAAGTTGTCACATGAATCATTACCTCATTGTATCATCTGTTCCAAGAGGCTGTAGGAACCAGCAAAGAGCAAGCCAACTGCCCTACCCACCATGAAAGTGTTTGAAGTCTTAACCAACTGGCTTAGAACGAAAAAGCAACCCATCAACTTTGTTTTCCCCCATCTGTCTCAAATATTACCTCTCCCCCATCACAGATGTTCTTAACTTGAGGTCCACAACTCCCTACAGGCGCTACTGATGAATTTCAAGGGTTCCACGAACTCCTTGAAACTGGGCAACATATTATGTGGATGTACACAATGGCATTATTCTGGGGAAATGTCAACAGATTCCCAAAGAATAACCTAAAAATGGCTAACACCATCCGCTTCTTTTCTTTTTTTGCTTTTTAGGGTTGTGCCTGCGGCATATGGAAGTTCCCAGGCTAGGGATCGAATCAGAGCTACAGCTGCTGGCCTACACCATACCCCACGGCCACAGCCACGCCAGATCCTCCAGATCGAAGCCACGTCTGTGACCTACACCCACCTCACAGCAATGTTGGATCCTTAACCCTCTGAGTGGGGCCAGGGATTGAACCTATACTCTCATGGATACTAGTCAGGTTCATAACTCACTAAGCCACAACAGGAACTCCTGTCCACTTCTTTCCAATTGAGAATGAAACCCAAGCCCAAAGCCAAAGAAGAGATTATATTTGGGACCCAATATATTGGGGAGCTAATAAGAGTGCTCAATTGATGAAATCTTTGTAATTACCACTTGATTATTAACGACAGAGGCAAGACTCCTTTACCTAGTAGACAAAGTAAAAGCTGCCCTCACTTACCATCGTAGCCTCCTAGCACGAGCCACGGGAACACTGGTCCACCGAACGTCCCCAGACAAGGATCATGGAGCAAACTGGTGTCATTCAGGGAAGCAGGAGCCCTGCCAAGCATTTAGAAAACACCTCCCGATTAGAATCACCTCAAGATATCACAGAGACCTAAACGTTTAACAACAGAAATGCGGCTGATTATATTCTTTTTTTTTTTTTTTTTTTTTTTTTTGTCTTTTGTCTTTTGTCTTTTTGTCTGTTATTGTTGTTGTTGCTATTTCTTGGGTCGCTCCCGCGGCATATGGAAGTTCCCAGGCTAGGGGTCGAATCGGAGCTGTAGCCACCGGCCTACGCCAGAGCCACAGCAACTCGGGATCCGAGCCACGTCTGCAACCTACACCACAGCTCACGGCAACGCCGGATCGTTAACCCACTGAGCAAGGGCAGGGACCGAACCCGCAACCTCATGGTTCCTAGTCGGATTCATTAACCACTGCGCCACGACGGGAACTCCCTGATTATATTCTAAGTATAACTTGGGTGCTGAGGTTCCTGAGGTGAACCTCAGGTGAATAACACAGTTCGGTACTTGCTTTGGGCGCTCAGCGTCACAAAGGGAGAAGCAGGTAAATACAGTATGAAGTGGGCAATACCGCCCGGTGAATGATACACAGAGGAGGGAGCCACTGATACGTGGGGAACACTGTCATCACAGAGGGGAGAGCAGGACAGACCCAGGTCTCTGAGGCCTGGGGGGAGGAAGGGCGGGCATTCCTTGCACCACAACAGCGGGAGGAGAGGAGAGAGCACTGCAACAGGTACGAGAGGAGAGAGGAGGGGGGTGGAGGGATGTGCTTGGGTTATGGGATGGAAATCCTGTGAAACTGGATTGTTACAATCATTATACAACTACAGATGTGATACATTCATTTGAGTAATTAAAAAAATAAGAATAAATAAAAAGAGAGAGGAGAGAGCAGACGGCATCTGAGGGACCACATCACGTACGGGTCTAGAGCACAGGGTGCCATGCGGGAGGCCTCCCAGGGAGGGGACGGGGCCAGGAAGGGTGAAGAAGCCATGAAAAAAGGGTTAAGGGCCATGCCAGGCAGTTTAAATTTTTATCCTCAGGCACTGGGGAAGGATTAGATCTGGGGAAGAGGGAGGCTGTGAGCTGTTTTACACAGACAGCTGACTCTCTGGGCACTCATGAAGGTCCTCGCACATATTCCGAACCACAGCCCCTCAAGCCAAGGGAGGGAATCAGGCCTTGGAGGCCAGGTCATGGCTCAGGGTGGACAGGCTGCAGGGCTGTGGCCAGAAGCCAAGGGCCGTCAACAACCACCCCCCACCCCCGCCACGGGGCTCTGCCACCACATCAGGGCTTGAGAGCTCATCCTGAGGTTAAAATCCTTAAGAGTCCCATGAGGAAGAACCCAGGGATCCTGTGACTGGTAGGTGTCAGTGCCTTTATACAAGGCAGGAGGTCTGTGCTGGGCTCTGAGCCGGCGGGGCCCCTGCAGGACCACCTCCAGGAGAAAGCCCAGGGAAGGTTGGACAGTGAGGGGGGAGGTGAGAGCTGAAAATGCACAAGTGTGAGCACCGACCACACAGATCCCTGCTGCTAGGGTGAGGTGGTGCTCACAGCCTGCAATCCACACCTTCGTGAATCATGCTCCCTGCGGGAAAACACCAGTTTCATGTGACCCTCATTGCCAAAATTTTGATTTTTTTTTTTTTTTTTTTTTTTTGGTCTTTTGTCTTTTTTAGGGCTGCACCCATGGCATATGGAAGTTCCCAGGCTAGGGGTCTAATCGGAGCTGTAGCCACCAGGCTACACCAGAGCCATAGCAACTCAGGATCTGAGCCGCGTCTGCAAACTACACCACAGCTCTTGGCAATGCTGGATCCTTAACCCACTGAGCAAGACCAGGGATCAAACCCGCAACCTCATGGTTCCTAGTTGAATTTGTTAACCACTGAGCCACGATGGGAACTCCAGATTGATTTTTTTTTTTTTTTTTAAGTGGCTACACCCGTGATATATGGAAGCTTCTGGGCTGGGGATTGAATCTGAGCCACAGCTGCAGCATTGCCAGATCCTTTAACCCACTGTTCCGGGCCGGGGATTGAACCTGGACCTCTCCAGAGACCTGAGCTGCTTCAGTGGGATTCTTAACCCATTGTGGGAACTCCCAAAGTTTTGACTTTTATTTTATACAATAAGAGAAAGTAAAATAACGCTTCTTCTTAAATAAAGTTAAATAATACTAAAAACTTTTTTTTCGACTGACCATGGCTGCCTCTCAGAGAAGGCTGGTTTGGGGTACACGGGCTACACCTGTTTCACGGACTCGTGCTTATAGAGGTGACCTCCCTGGAAGAGTAAACACAGCCCAACACCGGAAGAGGACCGTGCTCTAGACCCAGGATGTGGTGTGGTCCCTCAGACGTCATGTTTCAGGACCAAAACCAAACAGAACCTCAAGTCCCCAAACCAGGCCAGTGTTCAGAGGGCTTGGCTGTTGAGACGTGGTTAACTGAGCGGTACACTTGGCTGTTGAGAGGTGGCTGACTGAGCAGCATGCTCAAGTAATAAGCAATAATTCCTCTGCTCCCATAATGCTGAAACAGCCCCAGTGGCTGTCCGACTGGCTGAACAACTGTGTCCGGGTAAGATCAGGTTAGGCCAAGCAGCAGGGCACTGAGGGAGGGAGAGCAGAGACCAAGCCACACCTCCTGCCTTCAGACACGCCTAACCATCAGCCCACAGGCCGCCAAGCATGGCTTCTCTGTGGTTAATTCAAACCACACACATGCTCCCTGCCTGGCCAGCTGACAGGACTCAGCTTCTGAGCACTCTGATCCAAACTGCACTCTGATTTGGCCCTCACCCCTCGAGGGGATGCTGTACATTTAAAAAACTCGGTATGGAGATGTCAATTTATATTGGAAAGCAAAGGCATTACCGGCTTCTATGTTTGCTCTATGACACCAGCTCAGAAACACCGGAGTTGTGTCGTAGATGCAACCAAAGGTTATCGCCCAGCTTTCATTTCATTTCCCTGTGGCATTGCCTCTAGGACAAGAACCACTGTCCACCGTCTGCCTCCCTCCATCAGGATGCAGGCTTCGCTGGGAGGGTTCCATTCTTTGTCCCTGCTGGGGCTCTAGCACCTACAAGGGCGCATGGTCACAGCATGTGCTCGGATATCAGCGGGATGAAGGGAAGGCTGTCTCTGCCACATACCGTACGCAGTACAGGAAGTGTGTGTGGTAATCCGCATACACAAAGAAGAAGTCCCCTACTTGGTGGTCCAGCACGGAATGGCTGTTCTGGAAGTAATTTAACACACTCAGGATGGTGCAGTTCTTGTTATATGGTGAGAGAGGGGCCAAGCAGATGTCCTGAAGCGTCACCGTCTCGTTGTTGTAGGATGCAGTGATGTTTTCGATTGCTGTTTGTAAATCAAGAACCTGGAAGACGATTTTCGAAATCAACCAACCCAGAAATACATCAAATTTCTCTCAGATTTGGACTAACCATTACTGCCCCGAGGGCTCAGAAGATGAAAAGTCAGGGGACAACCCTTCCTAAACAGGAAAGGAGACTAAGACGAACTACAGTGAAGTATCAGAAGACAGCGAGGACCCACTCATAGGGAACAGCAAACTGGGATGAAGACCCCACTCAGAGGCACCCAGGGAGATGGGGAGGGGACACAGCGTCCAGACCATGTCTGGGTGCAGGACTCACGAACATCCCCCCATCCCTCTTCTCCAGCGGTGACCACCAGGACACAGAGGGGAGCCTGGGGAATTCTGCTTGGTTTCCCTGACACCCCCCTCCCTAACAAATACCACCTTGCTCCATACTAGGATTATTTATGCAGATGCTGATATGTTCTAAGAGAGAAGACACTCCAGGATGTAAATTACAATAGTTGCACCTTTGCAACAAGCTGGGAAAAAGCAACAGATAATCACTGGGTGGCAAAAAGAGTCTATGAAAGTTTTGGGAACATTCTCATGTTCTTTCAAGGCATTAGACCTTCTGTAGGCAAAGACCAATGTTTAAAGGAAAACCACGCAGGGAAACCATGCAACTGTTCATTAAAAAATAAGTAGGATACAGAGTTCCCTTGTGAAGTCACGGGTTAAGGGTCTGGTATTATCACTACGGTGACTTGGGTTTGATCCCTGGCCCAGGGAACTTTCACATGTCATGGGCATGGATTAAAAAAAAAAGAAAAAGAAAAAAGTGGGATGCAGTCTCTCTACAGACAGTTCTCCAGGGCAAGTGTGTTAAGCGAGAAGGTCAGGCTTGAAGGCCTGTGTAAGAGAATGGCCTGGATCTTTTCCCAAGTGCATCTCTTGCCAAATGCGGGGGGGAATCCCACATTCAGGCAATGATGAATCCATTCTGCAGGTGGAATCTGCCAGTAGCTCCTGCCTATGTCCCCAGGACGGCATAAGAGGCTTCATCCTTTTGGGTCCTGGTGTGTTACTTTTCAATTACCAAAGGAAAAAAAATTCCTAAGTTCCTAAGGTGAACTACACATACACTGTTTCAAAAGAGAAACACATCTCTTACTTACTTTTTTAAAGACTCCGCGAAAAGTGCCTTTACTTTTATCATCAAGGTTTACGAGATATATTACCACATTCATCCCCCAACTCCCGTCAAACGAACTGGTCAAAAGCTGGCAAAGCGCCAGGTCCCCCTAAATCGATCTCTGCAAAGAGCAGCTTACTTGGTGTAAAATGTCTCTGCTGAGCGGAGGCCCGAAGGGCACGTCGGCTCCCGCGGGGTAAGGGTGGTAGATGTGTGACTGGTTGTTCGTGGCCCGGATGATAAGCTGCTCCGTGCGGAAGAAGGGCCCGAAGTGCGTGTCAAAGTACTCCTTTTCCCGGCGTGCCTGGCTGCCTGGGGCAGACCAGAGGTCGACCGGGTCAGTCGTGACCCGGATAAACACCAGGCCTGAGGAACACGCGACGATGAAGGCCAAGGAGAAGAACACGACGCAGCCGGGGTGCCGGACGCAGAATGCGCCCCACTGGGCAAAGAGCCGCCGCAGACCGCGCTCGAATGCGGCGCCCAGAGGGTCGCAGCAGAAAGCCTGCCCTGGAAGAGTAGGAGAGGGAGGGTGGAGGTTAAAAGCCAAGCCATTCCTGAAAATCGAACAGGGAGAGCGTTAGCTGTGACTGCGTGCGCGTAGCGTGGTGGGAATTACACCCTGGCAGGGCACACAGGTAAGCGGACCAGGCAATCCCCTGCCAGGCTCAGTTACCCAGCCATCGGCGCTGGAAGCAGCCCTCCTCGCAGCCCACAGGGCCTGCCATCCCAACCCCTGGAGGAACTTAGGGCGCCCACACACACAAGCCTGGGAAAAGCAAAGCTGTCAAATGTCCTGTGCCCCGAGGAACAGCAGGAAAGGTGCTGCTCCTGCTCTCAGCCTGCCCAGTTATCACCTCCACAGCTCTGATCCCAGGCCACGGCTATTCTACTGTTGCTATTAATGACACAGTTCTGACCTGCCCTGACTGTTGTTAGTGCCACAAAGGCAGGGACCCTGTCTCAACCACAGCCCTGTCCTCAGCTCCAGCTCAGTGCCTCTCCCAGAACAGGCGCACGAACATGCCGCGGTCCCAACCCCTTTTGTTTAAGCACAAACGTGCCTACCTTTGTCACTGGAGTTTACAGAGAAAGCTATATTGCCATCAATGGGGGTGTACTCAGAGACAAAATACCGTTTTCTGAAAAATAAAAGCATGTAAGTTGTGTCAGTGGATCTCAGCTTCATGAGGCTATTCTGACATTCCCACAACACTTAAAAGCTTACTTCCTCATCCTGTGCCCTTCCTCCCCTTAAGTCCCCTTGTTCTGGGTCTCTCTGCTCACCAGTCTCAGGGGAGAACTGAAGAGGGTATTAAAAAAAACCAAATTAACAGGATAATTTCACCTTGTAGCTCTCATTTAAAGTTTTAGGTCCCTTAAAAACACAGTGAACACTAATTGTAGGAGCTATGAGCACACCTAGTGTCAAGATCTTGGTTTCTTTTTTCTTTTTTCTTTTTGCCTTTCCTAGGGCTGCTCCTGCAGCATATGGAGGTTCCCAGGCTAGGGGTCGAATCAGAACTGTAGCCGCCAGCCTACACCAGAGCCACGGCAACGTGGGATCCGAGCCGCGTCTGTGACCTACACCACAGTTCACGGCAATGCCGGATACTTAAACCACTGAGCAAGGCCAGGGATCGAACCTGCAACCTCATGGTTCCTAGTCAGATTTGTTAACTACTGAATCATGATGGGAAGTCCGAGATCTTGGTTTCTAAACAGCACTCTCCAGGAAAGGAACAAGGGCTCCTTGCAGAAGAGGCTGCCTCTAGGGCTGGGGGAGGGCAAATACCATATGAGCCTAGAACACCTTGTGATTCCAGAAAATAAGAACAAGATTGAGAAAGGTAGAGGCGTGCTTAAACAAACACAGAGCCACCAGAAGGTGCTCCCAGTGGTCAAAATTGGGAAAATTTGAGCAGCAAGATAAAACAATGGTATGAGACAGAGTCCATAGAATTAAAGAAAAAAAAAAATCTGTGATATAAACATAACTGAAAAAAATAAGTAGGGGAGAAGGAATAACTCTGCACAGGGTAGATCTAATTAGTAAATGGAGAAGGAATGAGAGAAATACAAAATCACAATGAAGCAAAGGCAACAAGAGTACATGTTGCAGACAAGATCCTCAGATGAAAGCTAAAATCAGTGGGTGACAGTTTGAGGAGAAATGAGGTATCAGCATAGTTTCAACATGTCTTCCTTTTTTTCTTTTTTGTCTTTTCTAGGGCTGCACCCACGGCATATGGAGGTTCCCAGGCTAGGGGTCTAATCGGAGCTGTAGCCGCCAGCCTATACCACAGCCACAGCAATGCCAGATCCGAGCTGCATCTGCGACCTACACCACAGCTCACGGCAACACCAGATCCTTAACCCACTGAGCAAGGCCAGGGATCAAACCCACAACCTCATGGTTCCTAATCGGATTCGTTAACCACTGCGCCATGACGGGCACTCCCTTTTGTCTTTTTTTTTTTCTCCCCTTTAGGTCTTTATCAACTCTAAAGGGAGACATAGTAACTGCACAGTGGGGAAGCCAGCAGACACCTTCATAATGAGGCAATTTGGGTTAAATCACCAGTGATGAGACAAAATGACCTCATATATCCTCTGACATGATCTTGAGAAAATAGCAGATAAAGCCAAAGCGGGGCACATTCTATAAAATAACTGGCCAGTACTCATCAAAAGGGTGAAGGCCATGAAAGAAAGATGAGAAACTCTCACAGACTGGAGGAGAAGAAAACAAAAAGTGAATGTGCCATGGGTCCTGGAAGAGAAAAAGGGTGTTAGAGGAGAAACTGGTAAAACTTGAAGAAAGGACTGTGGTTTAGCCAATAATAGTCTGCCAATGGTATTTTCATGGTTTTGATTATATTATATACTAGGGGTGATGTGATTTATATGACATTAGAGGAAGTTGGAGAGGATAGAAATAAACTCTACTATTTCTGTACCTCTTTGGTAAGTCTAAAGTTATTTCCAAATAAAAAGATTTTTTAAAATGTGCTGTCCTACACCAAGATGTTAATATCTAAAAAGGACAATAGTAATGTGTTTATTTTTATTTATTTTATTATTATTATTTTTTAGGGCCGCACCCAAGGCATATGGAGATTCCCAGGCTAGGGGTCCAATCAGAGCTATGGCTGCCATCCTACACCACAGCTACACTAGATCCGAGCTGCTTCTGTGACCTACAGTACAGCTCACAGCAATGCCGGATCCTTAACCCACTGATTGAGGCCAGGGGTCAAACCCACAACCTCACGGTTCCTACTCGGATTTGTTTTCGCTGCACCACGATGGGAACTCCTATAGTAATGCATTTAAATAGATTTGAATCAGATTCAGCTCACAAAACTTTCTGCTAAAGAATGGATGCTTTAAATCACATGCCATTCTAAACAAGAGAATGAAACTGACTTCAAATGTTTCGATATCTAATAGGCTTTTGGTTGTAGACCAGTTGTAGGATATAGGAAATTCAGGTGGTACTAATGCAGACATTTGCTTCCTATTCTAATGAATCGAAGCCGGCCAAGTGAAAGCCAGAAGTGCCACTTGGGTAATTTTATTCTTGCCCTGGACGAAAAACAAATGGATTACCTGTAGCACCACACAGCAAAAAATGCTCCAAAAAACACGATCAGGAAGGCCATGTAGCTGCTCCACATGATGACATACATGGCGTCCAGGCCCAGGATTCTCCAGGGAACAGGAGGTGGCGGGGGCTGGGGTTTGGGGCCACAGACAATGGAGCAGTCCTGGCAGCTGCACGGCCCCGTGACCTCATCCACGGACTCATCACAGCCCTTGGTGGCATTGTTCATGGGCTCCATCCCGTGGGTGGGAAGATCTGCAGGGAGGATTGTGCTGAGTAAGAAAATCCATTGGAAAAAAACACTACAAGTGGCCTAGTGGTTAAGGATTTGGTGTGTCACTGCTGTGGCATGGGTTCAATCCTTGGCCCAGGAACCTCCGCATCCCACAAGTGCAGCAAAAAAAATATATATATTTAAACCCAGTGATAAACAGACTGAAATAAAGAACACAACCAGAAGAATAAAAAGGACCAGACGTTTGTGGGTGATCGAGATACATTTTGCTGCTTAGTACTGTAAAATTTTCAGTTACTTCAATAACTTTGGGCACAGGGTTTGTCACTGAGATCCAAGTCTCACATTCCAAGGTAAACCTTTGATCAAGTTTTATCTCTAGATAAGGGGCTAGTCTAATACTATTGCAGAACTTCTGAAAGGCCTTTTTAAAAAAAAAAAAAAAACCTCAAACTAAAAAACCCAGCTTATTCTTTCAATTCTGTAGCAACACCTAAAGGCAGTTCTTCCTCCTCCAGGCCAGCCCTTAAATTAACCAGACAGATAAATGCTCTACTTACCTCTCTCAGTAGAGGAAACTCTAGGACCTAGTTTATTTGAATTTATCACCCTATTGTAATTTAAGGTTCCTGGGCTTTAAAAAAAATCATAAATAAAACACAGCAACCCTGGGAATCTTTATCCCTACCTGAAAAGATGGGTGTGATGGTGAATGGTGCCTGGCCATTGTCCTTGTTGAACATGTACTCGATCCAGTTGGTGGCGTTGCAGGCTTGGGCTTCCCTCCCACACAGCAGCCCCAGTGCTTTTTCATTACTCGAGGGGGCCTCCACATCCCTGCAGGCATTGTACATGGCTGGAGAGGAGAAAGGGAGAAAGACTGAAAGGTCGCGCTGCTTTAATTCACTGGGCGAGATCTTATAGAAGCCTCCTCCCACGTGAACTTGGCCATGCAGACACACTGCCATCGGGAGCCACGGACAGTAGACACTAAGGGTAGGAAGGGTGATCACCTGTGAAACTGGCTTATCATCCTGCAGGTAACATGCTAGGCCAGATTCCAAGCGACTTAAAATTCAAAGACAGGAAAGGCTCTGCTCCCCATGTAGCCTGCAGAGGCATTACCCACAGTGTACACAGGGCCACACGAAAGGCTGCAGAAGGAGAAGCTGAGAACCCCAGGGCCTCTTCAGTCAATGAAGCTGGTTCGGAAACTCTATACATGGAGAATTATGGAACTTACAGGATTAAAAACTGGTTTTAGGAGAGAGGTCATGTGTGAATCAAACCAATGCTACTCTTTTTGGTTTTATCACATACAAAGACAACACATGAAATAAGAAGGTCAATGACATTTTGCACAAAAGGAAGTAGTAGTAATGGGTCCTATATTAACATTCAATTACCAGTCCCTGCTTGTTAGAAAGTTCCCAGGTGCTTCTTCGCCTAAACTTTAAGAGGATACTTATAAATTCATTGCGTTTTACCTTTACTCTTGGAAGATGGTTTAACTAAAGCAATAGTTTCCTTAGAACTGTGATCATTCAAGTGCCTCTGAGCCTCCATTAATTGCTGTTAGAAAATATCCAATTGTCACTCTTTCAAAGTGATCTGTATTTTTTTCTCTACTTGCCTTAAAGATATTTATCTTTGGAATTTTATAGTTTTTCTGAACTATATTTAGGTATTGATTTCTTTTTTTAAAAAATAGCTTTACTGAGATAATTCACATACTGCACAATTCACCGATTTAAAGTTATAATTAATAGGTTTTAGCATATTTACAGATATGTGTAACCATCACCACAGTTGACTTTAAAATATTTTCATCACCTTAAAAAAAAATCCAGGAGTTTCCAGTGTGACTAAGTGCGTTAAGAACCCAACTAGTATCTACAAGGATGCACGTTCAATCACTAGCCCTCACTCAGTAGGTTAAGGATCTGGTGCTGCCGCAAGCTGAGGCATAGATTGCAGATATGGCTCAGATCTGGCATCGCTGTGGTGCAGGTTGGCAGCTGCAGCTCTGATTCTACCCCTAGCCTGGGAACTTCCATGTGCCACAGGTGTGGACCTAAAAGGGAAGAAAAAAAACCCTAGGGAATTCCCACTGTCGCACAGTGGGTTAAGGATCAGGCACTGCCACAGCTGTGGCATAGTTTGCAGCTGTGGCTCAAATCTGACCCCTGGCCTGGGAAGCTCTATGAGCCTCAGGTGTGGCAAAAACAAAAAATAAAAAACCAAAAATCCAGTACCCTTTAACTAATGCTCCCTTATCTCCCCATCCCTTCAAGCTCTAAGCAACCATTAATCTACTTCTCTCTCTATAGATTTGCCTATTTTGGACATTTCATATAAATGGAATCATATAATACATATAATAGTCTTTTACGACTGGCTTCTACCATTTAGCATGATGTTTTCAAGGTCCATCCATGTCGTAGCAAGTATCCACATTTAGAATGGCCAAAACACTGACCTCTCCAATAGGTGTAGTGATATCTCACTGTTGTTCTCATTTGGAATTCCCTAATAATATATGATGTTGAATATCTTTTCACATGCTTATTTGCTATTCATATATCTTCTTTGGTAAGGTGTCTGTTCAGGTCTCTTTTCTGTCCATTTTTCAGACTGTTCACTTTCTCACTGCTGAGATGTAAGGGTTCTTCATATTTTGGGTAAGAGTCCTTTGAGTCCTTTGCAAATTGTATCTCCCTGTCTATGCTTGTCTTCTCATTCCCTTGATATCTCCATTTTTTCATGATCACGAAAATGCTACAAAAATATTTTTATATGGTTTTCCCTCCTTATATGCATTAAGAGTTTCTCTAAGGTAGGCACCTATAAGTGGAATTTCTGCGTTTAGGGTATATTTTATCTGTAAGTTTACCAGGTATTGCAAAACTTTTTCAAATAGTTTTCAAGTATGAACCAAGTCATGGTTACCAGCAGGGTAGTATTAGTACACCTACTACTCCACAGCCTCACCGATTTGGAATTGACCAATTTTTACTTTTATTTGTATTTTTTAAATTAAAAATTTTTTGTTGTTGTTGCTTTTTAGGGCCGCACCCATGGCATATGGAGGTTCCCAAGCTAGGGGTCCAGTTGGAGCTACAGCTGCCGGCCTCTGGCACAGCCAGGCTTCCTCCACAGCCACAGCAATGTAGGATCTGAGCTGCATCTATGACCTACATCACAGCTCACGGCAACACCGGATCCTTAACCCACTGAGCAAGGCCAAGGATCGAACCCGCAACCTCATGGTTCCTAGACAGATTCGCTTCTGTTGCGCCACAACGGGAACTCCTGGAATTGATTGACCAATTTTTAAATCTGTGTCAATCTGCTGTGTGAAATGGTAGCTCACTGTTTTAATCTGCATTGCACCAATTGCGCTAGACACTAATCCTTTATAAACCCTTTCTAGTTTCTGCTTTTCCTCTCGTCTAGAATCCTTTCTTACCATAAAGTCATAAAAACATTATATTTGCTTCTAAAAATTCCCAACATTAGGATTTTTAATCTGCATATTTTTACTCTGATCATCAAAACCAGGAATTAGATGAAAATTCTATTTCTTACTCCATTTATCAATTAGCTCACCTTTTCTCTTAATGACTTTTAATGACACACCTGCTATATATCAACTGTCCACATGCACGGTTCTGTTTCTACACAGAACGATTTCCATTCAGTCAGGGTGTCCTTTATGTCACATCTTTTGGTATTTATTCCTAGGTACCTTACTTTTTGTCGCTTTGTGAATGGGACCCCTTTCCTATTAAATGTTTTGCTACATTTTTAATTTTTACAATTAGATTTATATATTGCTCCTATAGTCAACAACTTTGCTGAATTATTCTCTTATTTTATAGACCGTTCTTAGGCACATTCTTTATTTAGCTGCATCTAACCTTCTGTTCATTTTTTCAGTCCATATATACGACCATTTCTCATTAACAGACACAGTTGGTTCTATTTCCAATCTGTTCATTCTTTTTCCCTAGTGATCTACTCTCAGAATTCTTTCATCTCAGTCATTTTCAACAAACACGACATGGTCTTTTTCAGATTGTTCTATGATTTCCAGTTGTTGGGGTACCCTCATCCCATCTGTGACCCTTGCTCACTTTCTCCTATGGTGATCTGTTTCTTCATAGTCAAAATCTCTTCTTTGCCAACTAGTTCTATCTGCCACCCCATATCTTCAGTCTTGCAATAATTCGTGAAGTTATGCATTTCATGTCCACCAGAACCAGAGTTCCAATAGTTTTTCTTTCTTTCTTTCTTTTTTCTTTGTCTTTTTAGGGCCGCTCCTGTGGCATATGGAGGTTCCCAGGCTAGGGGTCGAATCATAGCTGTAGTTGCCGGCCTACGTCACAGTCACAGCAACGTGGGATCTGAGCCACATCTGCGACATACACCACGGTTCACAGCAACACTGGATCCATAACCCACTGATCGAGGACAGAGATCCAACCTGCATCCTCTGGATACTAGTGGGGTTCACTAGTGCTGGGAACTCCCCCAATGGTTTCTAAAACTGATAGAAGTAAACTTGCATATACTGAAATTTCCAGGTGGGAACGCATACTTAGGAAGGTCTTAGAGCCGAATACTTATTAGAGAGTAAATGTTTTAGCGGTTATAGCTCAAGTCCTAGGATATAAGCAAAGCAACGATTTGCACTTCATGGCCAACGGAACTAAAAAATGCCATTTTCAGAGTTGACAGGACAACAAAAAAGGACCACTTGACTTACTGTCCTGATACCAAATGGAAAAGAGAATAACTAGGAGTTCCTGCTGTGGCGCGGTGGATTATGGATCTGGCGTTGCCGCAGCTGAGACCTAGCTGTGCACAGGTCTCAGCTACGGCTTGGATTCAATCCCTGGCCCAGGAACTTTCATATCGTGCCCATGAGGCCATTAAAAAAAAGAGAGCGAGAGTTAACTAAAAGGTTTACTTACCATTGGCGAAAGTCTCTCCAACATAGTACTCTAATTCTTTTACATTTGTTTTTGTCTGGTTTGTAACGGGATCAACATAATCTTCAGTTGCTGTAACGTTCAGAAACTGACTTTGTCGAGGGCTACATGTCAGCTCACAAAACAGGTTCATTAGGTTATAAAAACAGGATGGACATCTAAAGAAAAAGTAAACTATTTTGTATGATCTCACAAATAGGGCCAGCAAAAAGATGATTTAAGATAGACAAAGACCATGTAAAATTTATTGTAAAGTGGCAAATGGATTACGAGGACATACTAAACCCAGCGATTCTAACCTAAAACCTCTTGCTAAAGACACCTCCTTAAAACCGGCCCTAGTTACTATATTTATGTTGACCAGAGGTAATTTCAAAAAGAGACAAATACTTCCTGAATTCTGCACTTTATAATTTACATCTTTGTCTTGAAGCTAAAGGGACTTAGGAATGTCATGGTGATGATTGCGATAGAGAAGGAAAAAAAAGGGGGGAGGGAATGAGATTTACACACTAGAGTTTTCATTTTAAAACCTCCTGAAGGGCTCTCTCCCAAACCTCTAGGCCCCCTCTAAATGCAAGAGGACTCCCTGTGTCTTGAGAAGATAAGAGCAGCAGGGGTGCTCTCTGGCTGTAGAAATATTTCAGAAGCACTCAGGTTTCCACAAGAACCACAAGCTGTCTGCTGTCCTCCAGGTTCAAAGTTCAAGCTCCTAACATTGACCCGTTATGCGGTAGGAGAACTCTCTCTCTGTCAGGTCACTGTTATCAGAGCTACCACGTCATCAGACTTGCATTCTCGAAACACAACCAGTCAAGATTGCTCCCCACTGTCATCCAAGCCAGACAATCTACACACGACACAGAACAAGGAAGGTGTGGTCCTGCCTTCAAAGCCTCCGGTCTAGTGGAGGTGCAGACCCCCCACGTGGACTGGATTTCAGGAGTCCCGTGCTTTACTGTGACAAACAGAAATGATAATCACACCATTCTAGCAGAAATCACTCTCAGGGGAACAGCTTTCTACCACTTTTCATAAACTACAAACCTCTTTCCATGTTACTCCATTTAATCTCCACAATCATCAATTCTGACAGCTGCATAATATTCCATATTAGCAGCTCACTGTTTGCTATTATAAATAAAGTTTTGGTACCTCTGACAACATGAGGAAAACTTGGTTATCTTTTTGATGTTTACACCCATAAGGCCTCACGCAGAGCAGGTGCTAAATAAATGTATTTTGGCTGAATGACAGCTTGCATCTGGCTCCAGGAACACCCACTAGACTTCCTTCCACAAGATACGCTGGTCTGAACAGAGTCTCAACTTTTTTTTTTCCTTCTTTTTAGGGCCTCACCTGCAGCATATGGAAGTTCCTAGGCCAGGGGTCCAATGAGAGCTGCAGCTGCTGGCCACAGCCATAGCAACTCGGGATCCAAGCCGAGTTTGCAACCTACACCACAGCTTGCAGCAATGTCAGATCCTTAGCCCATTGAGTGAGGCCAGGGATTGAACCCATATCCTCATGGATACTAGTCAGGTTCTTAACCCACTGAGCCACAATGGGAACCCCTCCAAGTCTTAACTTCTTGATTATTATATTGTATGGTTGTCCTGGGAGAACAATTTAGGGATGGAGCAAGGTTTCCTCAGTGGACACTGACTTGTGGCTTATCATCTGCAGTGACACCTGCACAAAGAAGCATATGTCCTTCCCATTCACCTTTATCAGGGGGCCGATGTGCTATTTAAAAGCATGTTACAATGTACTGCTCTAAAGACCACACCAGCCGCTCTTTTGCACATCTGATAACTGCTGGGTAAGCTTAGAGAACGTCTATCACACAACCCTTTTCACTGCCCTGGACACAGAACAGACTGGACAGCAAACCAACGTTGACAAAACCAGCCGACTATGCCAGAACAAGAGCAGTCACCAAAGGCCAGCTTGACTGAGGTCTGGGTCACTGCAGCAAGAGAGAACCATGTACAAAGCAGGGGCGATGAGGGAGTGATGCAGAGTTGGGCATGGGTGAGGGTCTCAGGTCGAAGGCCTGGGCAGGACCATCAGGAACCTCTTCTCCCCACAGAGTCTGAAGGGGCCCAGGGCACAGCGCAGGCTCCTCTGGGGTGAAGATGACGCAGAGGGAAACCAAGGAGCGACTCTCAATGTAGCTAGAAAGAGAGCCGAGTCTGATAAGTATTACTTTATCTCAAGTTCCTCTTTATTTCTGAGATGTCACAAGATGGCTTTCTTGAAATAAGACAAAAACTAAGCTTTTGAAAGCCCCCTTGTTGGTATGCCTGGTGCTCAGCCTACCTGGACAGGAACTGCAGAGGCAGCTGCAGGTTGTCCTTCAGGGTCCGCAGCTGCTGAACATCACAGCAAAGACTGACATTGCCGAAGAAGAAGCCCGGACAGAGTTCCTTTTGGGTGAGAAGCTCGGTTAAATAAGGACAGACAAGGCTCAGTGAGGTAAGATCGTTTTATTCATATCTTCCTCTCTAGGTACACGAGGGTGAGACACCTGTTTGCAAAGGTCTTGCAGAATTCTTTTAAAAGGCTATCACATTTACAGTTAATAACTAGGGATTCACGAAAGGAGAGCAGGTAGAGACATGTCAAATTTTCTTCTAATTGGAAAGCTCACGCTCTTCCCCTGGTAACCCTTTTAGTTCTTTTTAGGTTTTTCTGGTCAAGTTTCTCCAGAATGCTATTTACCCTATCTGTGAGTCACTCCAGGGAAAGTCGAATGCCTCTGATAATTCTGATGAAAGGAACAAGTCCATCCAGGAGACCTCGCTACTGCCTCGACTGGATTTTAAATTGCTTCCGCCTCCAACACCAGTCTTTTAACCTAAATTTTCCAGTTCTTTTCTAATATCTCTGTGTATTAGAGATGGTAAGACAACAGGAAACAGATTCCTGGCAGCAGCCACAGTTCACAGGCTCTTGGTGGAAAACAGAGGAATCCCTAACGTGAATGGAGGATGAAGGACTCATAGCCACTTAGCAGCCTCGTCCATCCAGGTCCTCAAATCGAGGAACAGAAAGAGCTAACTTTGAATGTACTTTGAAGAAGCTGCAGAGAGTAACATTTGAGGCACCAAAAGCAGCCCCTAAATAGTAACCTGCTATTGAGAAACTTAATGACCGAGGTGTAGGCAATCCCAGAAAAATTAAGCCTCTGGAGTTATGTTATCTTCTCGGAGCTATAGACAAAGACTTTGGGATAAGAGAAGCCTACTCATTTCATCTCTGCCCCCGTTCTATGATACTATTTAAGTATAACTTCGAGGATATCTGATGAGCATTGTGTGTTCAATGCCCAGGACAATGAACTCACCTGCACTAGGTCATAGCCGTCCTCTGGCAGTGGTTTTGGTGGCCCAGAGTATCTGCAATTGTACCTCTTATCTCCAGATGCGATTCCACACTCTCCATACCAAACACAGGACTGTGAAAATACCTACAAAAGTCAACACAAAATTTGGGTCATTAGTGTCTTCAAAGGCACCCGCTCAAGCACCATTTCCAGATGCTCACAATGTTACCTGCAAAGCAAAGTAGCAGTAAGGGGCAATGGGTAGCTTAATATTTTGAAAAATATTAATTCAAGTAGACCCAAAGCCCAAAATGGATCTGTCAGGTCAGTCAGTGAAGGAGGTAGAAATTCCTTATTTACATGATTTCTACTTCCTGCTAGTTTATTTGTTAAGAAGAGGAAGCTACAGTTTCATGTAAGAGTCACTAAGAATCAGTGCAGGAAATAGAAAGCAAGATAGTTCGGGGTTTGCGACTACTAAGGCACTATGTTTGCTTATCTGCCTAAGGAACTGTGCCAGGTCTAGGTAATTAAGGAACATTTCCATATCTATTTAGGTTAATTAACATCAGCACACCGTAACTTGAAGAAAAAACCGTAAGTAAGGAGGAGGAGCAAAAATGAGTATCTTGTCCTTGAGATGTGAGTAAAAAGAAAAGGGCCCACTTTGAGGAAAACCATCTCAGAATCTTAAAAGAAAAATGTAAAGCCTCTTGTGCAAAGATTTCTCAAGAGCCACTGCTAGTCCCCTGTGAGAGTCACACGGCTGTCAGAAAATTCAGAAGGGAGGAGGGTGCGGCAGTGTGACTCAGCCCGTCGGCAAGGCCACTGAGCTCCGCCAAGCTGGCCAGGGTCACGGCCAGCATGACCTTGCAATCAGCAGTCCTAGGGAAACTGTGGCTGTCGGGAAGCCTGCATGGCTCCCAAGACACCTCGTGGAAAAGCCATCAAAAAAAAAAAAAAAAAAAAAAAAAACGGAGTAGAAGCAAGAGAATGAATTCTCTCCAGGGGCAGTGCACATGACCCATACAGTGCAAGGCGCTAAGCCAGGCTGCCCTGGTCCCTGGTGTCGAGATAACAAATCCCACGGCAGGCCCCGAAGCCCTGAAAACGTGGAAGGGACAACAGGCAGGAGGTTGAGAGGTGTGGTGGGAAATCTCAGGGTCCCTATGACTTGGCTCTGAATTTATTCTTCAGATAGTTTAAAACAGAACATGATGATACCCCACTCTTGATTCATTAAGTCATATGTTTAGGCCGAAAGGAAGGGAGATTATACAAATGAGGAAGCGAAAATTGTTAAGCAACGCCACATCCCAAACCTATGGCAAGATGTTGCAAAATTCTACCATTTTTCTATCAAAAGGATTATAGTAATTTCCATAAATCTAGTGATTCTAGGGAAAGGACTGCTCTTTCCAAAGCTCTGGGTTTCCCACTAAAAGGTCATTATCCATCTGCCGAAGTTTGAAAAGGCAAATAAGCTAACTCAGCAGGGGTGACAACTGCTGGTATTGACCTGCAATTCACATACCAGGGCCCCCTCCCCTGAGCTCCCCCTCATAGAATTCTCAACGGACCAACAGGGCGGGCAGATCTGGGTCAGGGGGCATCTGCCATGTCACCCACAGGAGTGGCAGGGACCCAGTCAAAAAACCGACTGGAGTTCCTCTCATGGCTCAGTGGTTAATGAACCCGACTAGTATCCATGTGGACACAATTTCGACCCCTGGCCTCGCTCAGTGGGTTAAGGATCCTGTGTGGCTGTGGCTGTGGTGTAGGCCGGCAGCTGCAGCTCCGATTGGACCCCTAGCCTAGGAACTTCCATATGCCGCAGGTGGGGGCCTAAAAAGACAAAAGACAAAAAACCACCCCACCCCACCCCCAAAAAACCACCACGACTCTGGCGTGACTAACAGGATGGGTGTCTGGAGTCTAGGTTCCCCTTCTCAGCACTGAGTGCTCTGGGAAAATATGGATGACCCAAAGTTGTTTGATTCCTACCCACAGGCCCATCCTTTACAGTCTACACCATCTGTTTCATAGCAGTGTTGTTTCTATCCACCAAGGAGAAGAGATGGGGCTGGGGGCGGGGGAGGGAAGGAGAGGAGGGAGGTCAGGAGTCCTGGGTTCTGAGCCTCCATACATGTTGAGCCTAGGTGCACCTGGAGCAGGTAACCAAGCCAAGGGCACGGGAGCCTCCCACCTACGAACTGCATGCATAATCTCCACTTATGGCACAGTTGTGGTGTGAAGACTAAATGTGGGAATAAACAAGGAAGTGCTTAGGAAACTAGAAAGCACCACCTATCAAACGTAAGGAATCTGGGGTTCCTGTTGTGGCTCAGTGGTTAACGAACCTGACTAGGAAGCATGAAGTTGTGGGTTCAATCCCTGGCCTCACTCAGTGGGTTAAGGATCTGGCTTTGCCATGTGCTGTGGTGTAGGTCGAAGATGTGGCTCGGATTCCGAGTTGCTGTGGCTCTGGTGTAGGCCAGCAGCTGTAGCTCAGATAAGACCCCTAGCCTGGGAACCTGCCGTGGGTGTGGCCCTAAAAAGACAAAAAAAAAAAAAAAAAAAAAGAAAAAAGTAAGGAATCTTTTGGTGTAGGCTGCAGAATGTGGCTCGGATCTGGCATTGCTGTGGCTGTGGGGTAGGCCGGCAGCAGTAGCCACAATTAAACCCCTAGCCGGGAACCTCCATATGCCGAGGGTACAACCCTAAAAAGCAAACAAAACAAACCAGTAAGAAAATTTTTTTTTTTTACACTGCACCTAAGGCATATGGAAGTTCCTAGGCTTGGGGTTGAATCAGAACTGCAGCTGAAGCCTACACCATAGCCACACCAGATCCTTAACCCACTGAGGCTAGAGATTGAACTTGTATCCTCACAGATACTACGTTGGGTCCTTAACCCACTGAGCCACAACGGGAACTCCAAAGGAATCATTCTTAATGTCTTCCAACTATTTGGGACCTCAGCAAAGAGGTTCCAAAAACCTGAAGAAAACACCTGAGGTTTCTTTGGGGCCAAGAAAAAACTGGGCTTGACTCACGGCTCTTACGTCTGCTTCCCCAAATCATCTTCCTAAAGAAGCAGGAACCATTGGGACCCTAAGGTACTCACGGAGCACATGCTGTGTGCAGGCATTGTTTTAACTGCTTTCATACATTAACCCAATGAATCCTGACAAGTGGATAAAGGAGGTGCCACTATTGTGCCCATTTTACAGATGAGGAAATGGAGGCACAGAGAGGCTAAAAAACTTGTCTGAGAGTGGCAGAGCCAGGATTCAAAGAACATTCTAGTTCTAGAAATAAACCCTCAATAAAATAGAATCACCCCCCAATTTAAGTCCTCACTCTAGCATCACCCCCCGCCCCCATGTGTAGGTGTGCGCACACACTTGTGAACTCTCTTATGGTTGTACCGATAGGGGAGGCCTCTTTCCTACCTCGAATCTCTCTCTTCAGCTCCCCTCCCCTCCCCTCCAGAGGACTCCTTACACTACACGAGGGTCACTCCTCAGTGGACACTGACTGAGCGAGCCATGCTTATCTCTGCTGCCTGTCGAGAACCTAGCTGAGATCCAAACCCTGGCACTTCCAGGCTCCAAGGCACCACACCACAGCACTAGGTCAGGATTTTATCAAAAAGACAATGGAGGCACCTGAAGATCCCTGGACTGACAGGGCAGCACAAGCTGACGAGGAGACCTAGGGTGTGCTAAGCAACCAACGGCTCAGGCACATGCCACAGGCTTCCTTCCTGAGCAAGGCGCCTGATTCCCAAAAGCAAGGTTATCTGGGTGCGAGCTGCCTTTGCTCTGCCGCGAGGACACCTGGTTCTGGTTTCATACTAATGCTATTCGCCTAGGGAAGGAAGTCTCAGGCCCGATACTGAAACAAAGCCACCACGGGCTAAGGTCTGCCAGGGCCCAAAGGGCACCCGACTGCACCTGAGCTGAGATCTGGAGATGGATGGTGGGGGAGTGGGGGTGGCGGCTGCACATGTGATGTACCTAATATCCCTGAAGTGTACTTTAACTTGAAATGGTTAATTTTATGTATATTTTACCATAAAACACAAGCTTGGATGTCCTTCACCACGTAAGTGAAAAGCCCAGCGGCAAGGACAGCAGAGAGCACATTTTCTCAGTTACACTGGGATTAAACGGAGGACAGCGACCGTCAGCTCACACCCCATGGGTCTGAACATCACGTGGCACACGGGGCATCTCTAATAACTGGTGTTGTCAAAGCTCCACTGAGGGGTGGGGGACAAGTCCCAAGAAAGATAACTCTTTTTTAAAAAATTAATTAATTAATTTTTGTCTTTTTAGGGTTGCACCCTTGGCATATGGAAGCTCCCAGGCTAGGGGTCGAATCAGAGCTGTAGCTGCATGCCTACACCACAGCCACAGCAATGCAGGATCCAAGCCGCATCTGTGACCTACTACACCACAACTCGTGGCAACACCAAATCCTTAACCCAATGAGCAAGGCCAGGGATTGAACCTGTGTCCTCATGGATACTAGTCAGATTCATTTCTGCAGAGCCACCATGGGAATTCCAAGAAATAGAATTCTTCACAATTCATCTCCTGGGCACTGACCGGTCTTACAGAGCTATTCATGACCACAGGAACTATCCAATTTAAGCATTTAAACATTTGACCAATTCCCAAAACATTGAAAATAAACAACTGTAGATTTTATTTTCTTTAACTTCAGAAACAATACTCACCCACCACAAATATTCAAACCTCAGAGTGGTGTACACGAGAACACTGGATGCTCCCCCTCACCTCGCCGTCCCCTATCCCATTCCACATTTAACCCACAACAATTTATTAATCCAGGTTTTCCAGACTTTCAATGCCTCCCCACAGGCAAATCCACAGAGATGTATGCACACAAACACACACAAGTGCAGTAACTTTTAAATGGCTTTTTCCACACACACAAAAAAAGCCCCTCTACTACTTGGCTTTTGGCTCTATTTGAACTGCCCTTAACTATACTTATCAGGAGCCCCAAGGCTAGACTCCAACCCTTATCTGCGGTCCCTTGTTTTCATACAACCCATCTTGGAATGAGCTCCTTTCTTCTTCTTTTTTTTTTTTTTTGGCTGTGCCTGTGATATGTGATAGTCCCCAGGTTGAACCTGAGCCACAGCAGAGGCCATGCTGGATCCTCAACCCTCTAGGCCACAAGAGAATGCCAAGGAACAGCCTCTCGTTCTTGCAAGCCTCTCTCAAGACTCACTGTCTCCACTAAATTTAACCCTGACTCTTTTCATCTGGATCTAGTCCCAATGCTCCCCATCAGGTGAGGTGCCCTGGGGCAGAGGTGGGTCAGTCCCAGGCAGCCACCCTCCCTGCTGAGTCAGCAGGTGTCCTGCACCCAGAGCTCCAAGCAAGCTTTCCGTCACTTGTACTCCACAAGCTCTCACGTGGATCCACTAGGACAGGGTGGATAAACTTTCCCTTAGAGGGCCCATATTAAACATAAATATTAGACTTGTGGGCCTAAGGGGTCTGTGGTACATACTCAACCTTGTCTACTGCAGCTCAAAAGCCACCACAGACAATAGGTAAAAGATGGGCATGGGGGTGTCTCCCCAATTTATTCACCAACCATGGCCAGGTCATAATTTGCTGGCTCCTGCTCTAGGATCAAGAGGAATTTCTATTTACGAGGACAGCAAAGTTATGTATGTGGGAAGAGGCTGCAAGAGTATTTTCTTGCTTTTGTCTCGACTCCCCTGTAAGACCATAAAACCCTTTAAAGGGCAGATTCCAGGTGTTCACTTCCTTTGAAATTCTCTATGGAATCTCATCAGTTCACTGATTCAGAAACTATCAAAATGCACCATGAGTTGAAGGAGCCTGACTGTATTATGTAAGAAGTTGCTCTGGCTTTATCCCAGAATTTTGTAGTTAGAAGGCTAGACCATCTCTGCTCTTAGAGGTTGGGCCATATGGGTATTTCACAACATGCTCCAAGCTAAATTGCTGGGTATAAGACTGGATCAGAAAGTGTCTTTCAATAATAATAACAGCAAAAGTTTGGAAAGTTTGGAAAAAAGTCCCTTTTGCTCTATGTCAGCAACTCTAGCAGCTGCTAAACAGCCTCTCAGAGGGAGCTCCATGAAAGCACATCTTATTACAGGGAGAAGCTCTGAACACCAGCAGCAGAATCCTATACTCCAGGCTGCTTTTAGCAAATCCTGCTGAATATTAACTAACTCATATTCATATGCTTAATGAACATCAGCCCAGGGCCAGGCGCAAAGTTAAGTGCTCTCCACCTTGCTGCCTTGGTGATTTCTCAGACACCCTAGGGAGGAGCATCCCAGAATTTTACCTAAAGAAAGCAGAGCTAGGAGAGGATTCTTCGAGGTCATATGGCTTGTAAGTGACAAAACCAGCAATGAGAACTAAGACTTGAACATGAAGTTAAGTATTCTCACTCCTACCCCCCAAGCCCACCTCCCAGCTGCTGCACTGTTTAAAACTCCAGCTCAGTCTGTACTTAGGTGTATACCCAGACGGTGACAATGCGCCAGGGAAGGGCTGGCCCATCTACTCTCATCCTACGCAGGTGCCCTTCTACCCAGACTTGTTCACTTGTAGGAATAAGGCCCACTGTTAAATTCTCTAGATACATCTCCGGCCAGCTGTCAAGTCCTGACTCACTTCCTCAGGACCCATGACTGTCCTCAACTCCAGGTCTGTACCTAGTCCTCCCACGGAGGTGGAGGGCAGGGCCTGGTCCCTCACCTCTGTGCTGTGCATCCTAGATGAGTAAGACTCATGTCAGAACCTAGACACACACACCTGGTTCAGGTAAGGGGTGGAACAGAGGGGCTGGCTTGCCCAGGTCGAGTAACCCAGAGGGGTGGACGGGGTGGCTCCAAGAATCCCGTCCAGGGATTAAGCTCCCTCCTGTGTCCTCTGGAGTCAGGTAGGCAGACCAAACAAACAGGAGAGGACCTTTGGGGTGGAGGCTGGCCTGGTCTGACTTTTATTGATGAACTCTCTGGAACTCGGTTTTATAGCCAACCTTGAATAAACACACCCACATAATGAAGGGTAATTTGTGTGAGCACTGGGCACACCTTTAGATGGGTCTTTGAGATACATTTTTTAGAGCTATACAGGCTCAGCCGGTCGTTGCTTTATAGATAACCTCCTCTCCAGCCCGTAGTTTAAGTGACTCACCCAAGGTCATACTACAAGTTCTATGAGTTTGAAAAATAATCCAAAAGCTACAAGAGTGAAACAAAACCATGAATGTGGAGGGGGGAACCTGTCTGCAGGTGTCTGCCTATGGAATGTTCACACAACGGGATAGATGAACCAGGGGTTGGGCCAGCAGGCTAAATCTACCCCTGACCGATCACTGGCTTTTGGAGAAGCCACACTGGAGCCAGGAACAGACCTTGAACCAGATGTGTCACTGGCCAAGTGGAACATCTGCCGAATACCCATTCAATTGAGCTTGCTAAGTACAAATAATCTGGTAGCAATATTTTAAATGTGAGCAAAGTGGAGCAACGAAGTCAGAAGCCTCAAGGCCCCTGTCTGCTGTTTACTAGCTATGTGACCTTGCGACAAACTTGAGCCTTAACATCTACATCTGTAAAACAGGAAACACAGCATCACACCTATCTTAAAGGGATCCTGTGGGTTAAAACAACACTAGATGCACTGCTGCAATGGAGAATTTAAAAAAATCAAAGAATGTATATATGTATGTGTGACTGGGTCACCTTGCTGTACCATGGAAAATGGATAGAACACTATAAACCAGCTACGATGGAAAAAAATAAAAATAATTTTAAAATAATAAAAAAATTTTAAAAATCAGGTAGTTCTTTTTACTTTAGTCTCTTGTAATCTAGAGTGCCATTTAAAAATATTTTTGAGGAGTTCCCGTCGTGGCGCAGTGGTTAACGAATCCAACTGGGAACCATGAGGTTGCGGGTTCGATCCCTGCCCTTGCTCAGTGGGTTAACAATCTGGCGTTGCCGTGAGCTGTGGTGTAGGTTGCAGACGCGGCTCGGATCCCGCGTTGCTGTGGCCCTGATGTAGGCCAGTGGCTACAGCTCCGATTGGACCCCTAGCCTGGGATCTCCATATGCCGCGGGAGCGGCCCAAGAAATAGCAAAATGACCAAAAAAAAAAAAAAATTTTTTTTGAAATCATTAACATACTATAAAATTGACCCTTTTCAAGCGTAGTTTTTACAAACCACTGGGTAACTTTCCCTGTTTTCTCCAGTTTTCCTTTGTCTGCCTGGCAAGCATTAATTCAACTCTCCAAAGCTCAACTCAAAAATAGACTCCTCATAACATTCTGTCCTTTTGTTAGAGCACATTTTTCTTTGCATTGTAATTTTCTACACATCCACATTTACTCCCATCAGCTATAAGGCAGGGATAGCAGCTACAGACATTTACACAGCACTTTACAGTCTCTAGACAAACTACTTTCTGCATAGGTGGTGATTCTTTTTGATCTACTTTTGTATCCCTCACTGCACTCCTTCATATTTATGAAATTAGTGAATGATGGTAATTTGAACTCCTCTGTGGCCTAATTCTAAAGATTCCCTTTCAAATCCCCCAACAGTACACTTGCATCAGAGAGAGCTGGGGGTTTTTGTTCTTTGGTTGTTTTTGTTTTGTTTTGTTTTGTTTTTTAAAGTTTTCTTGCCAATGCAAGTAGTCTAAAGACTGAAAGTAACAGGCACAGTCCAAGCAAAAGGAAGCCTGTTGGGGCACAGTTGATCTTTTCAATCGCCCAGACACCAAATGCGCATCCAATTCTCATCTCTGCTAGCCTCTGAATCCCTCTCCCCCTCCTCCAAATCCATGAAGCCCCAGTGATTGGCCGGTTGAGATGGGTAAAAGGGCCAGGCTGTGTTGGAGCTGGTAAAATAGGATTCTTGCCCTCAAGAAGCCTGTCGTCTGGGAGTTCAATTCGAACAATATTTCCCTGTCTTCCACAAACACCTTGAGATGTAGGCAGAGTTGTTAAGCCCATCTTACAGACGAGGAGACAGTCTTGCATAAGAGGAAGAGTCAAGAACTCTCCAGAGTTAAAAAACTCAAAAGTCTTTTGCCAGGCAGTAAATGCTACTGCTGTAGCAGTTTAAACAAAAATTTAGAACTTCAGAGGGCAGGCATTCTAGTTGAGGGGGCAGGATGACAACATCACAGATGATGATGCTTTTGAACTGGGCCTTGGAAGACAGGCAGGGTTTGAACAGCAAGTAGTTTATGTGGCTGGAGAGCAGGTGCCCTTCACAGAGCTGTGGGTGAAAAAGCAGACGGGGCACCTGAGAAGATGAGAGCTGGCTCACTCCAGCTTCCACACAGGTAATGTGTCATCTGTAAAACACCCTGAAAAGCATCCCTTTTCGGAGGAGTGCTGGGAGGGCACGGGTTACACAGGAAAAGAGGAATCTTTGTTCTGGGTAACAGGACAAACACTGAAGGAATACAAAGACCTATTCAGCAAGTCGTTTTCTTTCTGCGCACTTGCTGGTAATAAACAAAGCAAAACAAAACCAAACAAAAAGCCATTTCCCTTGATTACTTACATTAGTAAGATAATTGATCACAGCATCAATCAAGGGATAGGAGAGACTGGAAAAGATTATCCACATTTGCTCCAATTTCAGAGGGTTATTCCTCAATATTCTCAGGCCCAAAGATCAATCCATTCCCAACCTCCTCAGGAAAAGTAGTTTTTTTTGTTTGTTTGTTTTGTTTTTTGTCTATTTTAGGGCTGCACCCACGGCATATGGAGGTTCTCAGGCTAGGAGTCTAATCAGAGCTATAGCCACCGGCCTATGCCAGAGCCACAGCAATGAGGGATCTGCAATCTACACCACAGCCCACGGCAACGCCGGATCCTTAACCCACTGAGCAAGGCCAGGGATCAAACCCGCAACCTCATGGTACTTAGTCGGATTTGTTAACCACTGAGCCACAACGGGAACTCCAGGAAAAGTAGTTTTGACAGCTTAATACCTACCCAGGCCTCATTAGGGTCCAGGTTCAAGAAAATTATAGTCAAGAGAGACATGTACTATTTCTCAAAACTGCACATATTATTTGGATAAGCATGAGGTCTGAAAATCATGCAGTGTAGCAATGTTATTTCATCATCTATAAAAATTAAAAATTAAGCAGAGCAGGAGTTCCTGCTGTGGCTCAGCGGTTCACGAACCGGACTAGGATCCATGAGGTTTCAGGCTCAATCCCTGGCCTCACTCAGTGGGTTGGGGATCCAGCGTTGCTGTGAGCTGTGGTGTAGGTTGCGGTTGTGGTTCCGATCCTGTATTGCTGTGGCTGTGGTGTAGGCCGGCAGCTGCAGCTGTGATTGGACCCTTAGCCTGGGAACCTCCATATGCCGAGAATTCGGCCCTAAAAAGCCAAAAAAAAAAAAAAAAATTAAGGAGGGCAAAAATCCCCCCAAAACATATTTCAGACCTTATGGAGGACAGTTAGTCTGGAATTCTGCGACAGAACTTTATTAGAGCTCACACTGAACCCAGACGAGCTGCTGTCATCAGTGAGAATTCTAAAAGCAGGGAGTCCTACCACCAGCCCTGCTCTCTGTTTGGGTGTACTGAAAGCCTGTGTAGACAAGAGGGAGTTAATCCTAAAATAACAAAAGCATTTCCAGTTCATATTTACAAACCCTCTCAAGGAGTTTTGCAAGAAACTTATGATCAACTTCTGACCTGTCTCAAAAGTCCTAGGAGAAGAGGCCCTCACTGGCCATCAGCCTTGGCCACTACCTTGAGGTAAAAGGATTTCCGAGATAAAAGCTACTTAGCAATGCAAAGCCTGCCTATTAGACCCTGACCTAAAACTCAAGGGAAACTGAATCACTCTATTTTCAAAGCAACTAACTGCTACTATTTCCTGAGTTTTTACTACAGTGATGAGGTCTCTCCACATATCACATTACTAGTCATGTGAGGTATTATTTATCTTCGGAAAACATTAGACTTGAAAGAATAAAGTGTGCAAAGCCCAAGAGCCAGCAGGTGGTCTACCAGCTGACCCCATTCCAAACCACCTGCCTGAAACTTGCTTTCCTCCGCCTCCCATCACATCCAGGCACCAGAAGGGTGAGCCCCCCACCGCAGGCACAGCCAGGAGGCCTCTCCTGGGTCAGCACCACCTGTCTCCTTCTGAGAAGGATGCAGAAGTCCAAGGAGAGGTTTTTCTAGTACAGGAAACCCCTTCGTTTGCTTTCCCCTATGACTCACTAACCCCTCATCACTGACACACCCATGAGTGGGCACCAGGGCAGGGGATTCCAGAGGCTCATTCCTTCATCTGGATCTGGTTTAATCAGCACTACATCCTTAGACATTCCCCCTGACTTCCACAGTTTTAAAAGAGAACACTCTAGACACAAACAGCAGCGAGGGCTGAGGCCCAAGGCTATTAAACCAAAGGAAAGCCGACCCAGGGAGTCAGGACTCGGAGCTCCAGGCCCCATTCTCTCCAGAGCTAGTAATGTGACAAGACGAAATTCAATGGCCACTACACCTGTGAGCCTGTTTCTCAAGACGTAAAGGGAGCGGATAAGAAGTCACTTGCGCTCTTTAGAAGATCACACTGACATACATAAAGTACTTAGGTCTGCTCCAATTTGGTGCCTAAGTGGATAGTTTCCTTTACCTCCTCTCCCACCCTCAGCTTTAGGGAAGGAGAAAAAGAAACATAAAGTGGTCAGATCTTCTAAATAAATTTATAAAGAATTCGTGTGCATGTGGCAGAATTAAGAGGAGGAAAAAAGCAGACTAAATAAGAACCCTACCCTCTCTACCCACTTTCCTCCTTCCCTCTGATTCCACATCCTAAACCCATAAATTAGGTGACCACAGGTGGAATGGGTTCAAGACAGGTCAAACAGGCAGCTTTCAGTAGCCATCCTCTTGCAGACCACAGGGAAATGTGCGTGGACAGAAGGCACGGGAGAGGTGGGCGGGGGGCATCTCCAGGAGCTCCACCGCTAGACCAACTTCTTCAGCCGCCCAGCGGCTGGTCCCCGCTGGGACCGGAGGCGTCTAAGCCGCAGCACAGCCCGCCACCCTCCCCGATTCGCGGCCCCACTACATCCCCCAGAGCCCGCCCAGGTCGCGGACATCCGCTCACCTGCACAGGGCAGAGCAGCAGCAGGAGGAGGCCGAAGGCCGGGCCGCGCGCGCTCATGCTGCCGCGACGCCGGGCGGCGGACGTCCGAGGTTCAGCTGGCAGTCCGGTTCAGCGTCCCGAGACGTCTCAGGCTGCCGCGCCGGCTGAGGGAGGGAACAGACACCAGAGCCGGCTGGCTGCGCGCGCAGGTCAGGAAGGAAGGCGTCGTCTGCCCCTCCCACTTCTGGGTGGAGCCACTGCCGGGACGCCCTGGACTCGTCTTGGGCGGGACAGGGGCGGGGCTAAGCGGGACCCGACCTCGTGAGGCCACGGCACCCTCCCAAGGGCCGGCTCTGCGCTTCTCCGCCCTGCTGCGCCTGGGGGCACGTCAAGGGGTTGGGGACGCCCCGACTTGAGCCGCTGAACCTTTGGAATCCGGCCTGAAAAGGATATTTCTGAGTTGTCCCATCGATGTGTGGGTTTGATGCTTCAACTCATTTCTCCCCTTTTTGTCTTTCCTGGATTGGAGACTGTGGACGAGAAGGTTTTAGTAAATGGGAATGCTTGGGGACCGTTTTCTCAATGGAGACCCCACTTCTCAGAGGAATATGTGTTTACTTCGTCCCCAGTTAGCACCCGGAGCAAGCTTTTCTTCCAAACCCAGTCACCCAAAAGGAAACCCGTGTCTGGACACTTCTAGCAAAGCTGGGGGCGGTGCCACGTAGTGGCCTGACAGTGTTGTGATCTGACAGTTCGATGGGCGGAGCGTGGCAGTGGGCGATGCCTCTGAGCTACCCAATCTCTGTTTTCTATCTGCTCAGCCCATTTTGTAAAAGCGCTAGAACTGCACCATCTGCTGGGGGAACCGAGCGTGACAGAGAACCGGCGGCCGGAACAAGAGCCCCCTCCACCCCCAAATCACCCCTGGTGGGTGGGACTAGAGTCCTTTAGGTTCTAGGTGAACTATCACGAAAGTAAAAAAAAAGAAGCATCTTGGGTTTTGAGTCTTACACTTGGTTGAGATAATCTTTTTTGGTTTTAATACCTATTATTATTATATTCATTTCTGGTAACATTTCTCCTCAGGTTTCAATTATTAAGAGCACTCAAAAGCATAATTCATTTCGATTTTGTAGTTAAGGAAATGGAGGAAAGAATTTCTTCTTCCCACAGTAGAAGCCAATTTACAATGAAAAGGTTGACTATCCATCTGTAGCAATGATCAAGTCCAATTGAGTTAGGACCACGATGCAGCTGATGTTCTCATTCCTACTCTACAAAGTGGCTGATTCAGTCACTGACTTGCCTCCCGACCGCCTCTGCCTGCTCTGAAAAGTCCACGTAACTGGCTGGGTACTGAAACTATAGGAATCTCCTCTGGACCATCAGCCCTAGATCTTCCATGATGACCTCCTAGCCTCATGCACTGCTTGCTCTCAGGCTCTTAGTGCTCGCCCTGATGATCAAGTATCAGGCTTCCTGCAGAGGTATTGAAAATATTGTTACTGAGGAGTTCCCTTGTGACTCAGCAGGTTAAGGATCCGGCATTGTCACTGCATGGGCTAGGGTCCCTTCTGTGGCATGGTTTCCATTCCTGGCCCCAGGGGCTGCCAAAAAAAAATGCTATTACTGAACCATTGGCAGCAGCACCACCTGGGGATCTGTTAGAAATTCAAGTTATGGGCTCCACCCTGGATGCTCTGAATCAGAAACTCTAGGAAGTGAAGCCAGTTCTTTGTGGTTTAACCAGCCCTCCTGAGTGAAGGAAACTTCAAAGCACCGTATGAGATATTTCTGGGATGGGCAGAAATTTTGATACTGGACAAATTATGTCCACTATTCTCCAAAATAATAACAAAAAGATTTTTTAGACATATTTTTTTTCTGCTTCTGTTTTTTGTACAGCTTCAACAGTACCCAAAAGCCTAGCATATATTTGAAAAATAAATGATCATATATTTAAAAGATTTTTTGTTGTTGATAAAGTAATCCATGCTTACAAATTACTTTGAATAGTAATAGAAACTTTGAAAAATACACAAAAGTTTACAATTTACAAGAAAATATCATTTATGATCCTCCATTATGGATAATCATAGTGGTGCATTTTCTCCCTCTCTGAAAATTGTTTTAAGGTGTGTAAAGGAAAAAAAGTTGCTCATAATCTACTTCTACAAGGATTAAGCCATTAGCCACTGCAGTTGCTACTGTACGAACCCTGAGGGGAATTCAGGATGGAAAAAAAGACAAAGCTTTCTGTGCATAAGATATACTGGCCACTAGGTAGTTAAGATGCATATCTAAGGAAAATTTCCAAAGACTCCAGATTCTTTCATCTTCCCAAACTTAGAAAAGTAATGCAATCATTAACTTGAGATGTCTGTTCTTTGTGATTAGTGGTAATCTTTTTATGCCTGACAACATATTTTTACCTATTGAAAAAATTTCATATACACCCTGGCTCTTCCATCATTTCTTCAGAAGATTTCCTCATATCTCTCAGAGGCTGCCTCTTGGACTATGGTCCTCAGTGAGTTCCCCAAATAAAACTTGTTTTTACATTGTGCATTTGTATTTCATCTGACATGTTGTTCAGATTCTAAGAGACTTTTAAAGTAATGCTCTATTCCACTTTCACTGTAAACACCATTCAGCAATGATTGCATAAAAATAAAGGACAAAAAACGAAAGGGTCTATGAAATTATGAGATGATGCATCTTTATAAATTTGCAGAAACAGCCTCCAGAAAACTTCTATGCATTTGAAAACACGTATGTGAATATAATTTATGGGCTTTTTAAACAAGAGGGAACATATGGTGGTATACGGTTTGCAGCTTGCTTTTTTACATTTAGCAATATGCTTTTCCACCTCCCTATCTTTACTAGCTTTATGGGATTCCATTGTGAGTAATTGACATTTCTTTCTTTCTTTGTTTTTTGCTTTTTAGGGCCGAAATAGTGGCATGTGGAGGTTTCCAGGCTAGGGGTCAAATCTGAGCTACAGCTGCCAGCCTACACCACAGCCACAGCCAAGTGGGATCTGACCTGAGTCTGTGACCTACACCACCTCTCAAGGCAACGCCAGAAACTTAACCCACTGAGTGAGGCCAGGGATCGAACCTGCAACCTCATGGTTCCTAGTGGGATTCGTTTCCACTGCACCACGATGGGAACTCCTATATGACATCTCTGAAGCCAGCAATGTAGGCTTAGTCTCAGAGCAGTGCCCAAGTTAGTGAAGTAGAGTTCCTCAACCAAAAAGTATTTCAAAATAACTCCAGCCTCAAATGCATTTCTACATGTGAAGGGGTTGTCTATCTCCAGTAACATTACATACATTCACCTTTCATTTTCTTATACTTCCTCAATGCCTGAGCTGGTCTGGATTCCACAAAGCTTTGCATCTTTCTGTGCCCTCTGCTTTCTTCCAGATACTGCATGAGAAAATTCTAAAAGCTATTGAACATTTTCCTTAAGGAGAGAGATGAGAACATGGACCCAAAACAATTTTTTTTTTAACCTAGCAAATGGAAGGAGAAGGCTAGAAATAATCTGTTAATAGTTTTCAATCCATTGAATATTTTATTTAATCAGTCTCCTGTTGGATGTTTGGTTTGTTACTTTTGTTACCGGAAACAATGTAATGGACATTCCTGCACCTAAATCTTTACTAACATCTACAGATGGAGCTGTTTCAAAAATTGTATACTGCTGAATCAAAGGGAGTATTTACTTTAGTTTTGATTATTACCAAATTGCCCTCCAAAGAGACTGCAGTTTATATCTTTGCTAACAGCACTTGGAAATACCTGATTCTATCTCCTTGCCAACACTTATCTTTGCCATTCTGATAGGTGAAGAATGACATCTGTGATTTTAATTATTTTATTTCTTATTTTAAAAAATACTATGATGCTTTAATTTGTGTTTCATTAATTATGAGAGCCAGAATTTTTCATCCATCTATAAGTGATTTTATTTCTTTCTGTGTTCATTTTCTATCAGTTTTTTTCATATTGATTTATTTAAGCTATTTATTAAGAAAATTAACCTGAGAGTTCCTGTTGTGGTTCAGCAGATTACAAACGTGACTAGTATCCATGAGGACGTGGGTTTGATCCCTGGCCTCAGTGGGTTAAGGGACCGAATTGCCGTGAGCTGTGGTGTAGGTCACAGATGAATATCTGGGATCCAGTGTTGCTGTGGCAGTGGTATAGCCCAGCAGCTTCAGCTCCAATTTAATCTCTAGCCTGGAACGTCCATAGGCCGCAGGTGCAGACCTTAAAAGCCAAAAAAAGAAAGAAAAAGAAAATTAACCTGTTGGTTTAGCATATGCATTGCAGATGCTTTTACTCATTTACTAGTTTAAAGGGTTTAAAAAATTGTTTTCCTTTAGAGCTTCAATGATTTCATGAAGATAATGATTCATCTGGAATGGTTTTGCTGTAAGGATCCATCTCCCCACCTTCCCCCAGAGCCTCAGCCATCAGATGGATAGCTGCTCTTCATAAAGTTGTCACTTGTTATTATGTTGCCAAACCAATGACAATTCTTTGTTTTCACCTCACTTGCTCTCTTAGTGGTGTTCAACACAGATGATCACACCTTCGTTCATAAAACATGTTCTTTAGCCTTTGTTCTCCTGGGTTACCTCACTGGCTAAGCATCTATTGCATCTCATCTTCTAGACTAGCGATGTGATTTGAGCAGTATATTCATGTTCATAAAATTTTATTACAACAAAATAACTTTGATTTCTTCTAATATGGAAGTTTTTGTTTGTTTTTCTGCTGCTGACTTGCAACAGTTCAATTAGGCAGTGATTCAAGTGGGCAAAGAAAAAAGACTGTCTAACCACGGCACTGATAACAAGCTTACCTAGATACTAACTTGAAGGCTGAGATTCTGTAACAGGAAATGAAGATCAAGCTGAGCCTCTGGGGCACTGGGATGCAGCCGACTTCATCTTGTGCTAAGTGAGGTCCTTTCTGGTGGCCCCAGCACTTCTTTACTTTGCTTCCTTTTCTCCCCCTACTTTCTCCCTCTTTTTTTTTTTTTTTTTTTTTTTGCCTTTTCTAGGGCCTCTCCCTTGGCACATGGAGGTTCCCAGGCTAGGGGTCTAATCAGAGCTGTTGCCGCCGGCCTACACCACAGCCACAGGAATGCTGGATCCTTACCCCACTGAGCAAGGCCAGGGATCAAACCCGCAACCTCATGGTTCCTTGTCGGATTCGTTAACCACTGCGACACAACGGAAACTCCACTTTCCTCCTCTTATGTTAGCTCAGGCTGCCATAACAAATACCACAAACTGGGTTGCTTAAATGACAGGAATTTATATCCCACAGTTCAGGCATCAGATCCGAGTCACAGTTGCAACCCATGCTGCAGCTGTGGCAAGGCCGGATCCTTTAACCCACTGTGCCAGGAGGGGGGTTGAACCTGAGTCATAGTGCTACAGGGAAGCCTTGGATCCTGTTGCGCCACAGGAGGAACTCCATCCAAGTCAGCTGGGTTTCTGGAGAGGCCCCATTTCCTGGCTTGCAGACCGCTGCCTTCTCACTTTGCTCACATGGTTTTTTTTTGTGCGAGTGTGTGGAGGGAGAGAGATCCGCCTTTTCCTCTTGGTATAGTCACCAGTCCTGTCTGATTAAGGCCTCACCCTTAAGGTCTTGTTCAACCTTAATTACCTCCTAAAAGCTCTGGCTCTAAAATAGGTACTCTGGGAGTTCCCGGTGTGGCTCAGTGGTAAGAATCCCACCAGTATCCATGAGGATGGGGGTTCCATCCCTGCCTTGCTCAGTGGGTTAAGGATCTGGTGTTGCCATGAGCTGTGCTGTAGGTTGCAGATGAGGCTCAGATCCTGTGTTGCTGCGGCTGTGGAGTAGGCCGGCAACTGTAGCTCTGATTGGACCCTTAGCCTGGGAACCTCCATATGCCGCAAGTGCAGCCCTAAAAAGCAATAAAAATAAAAGTAAAAAAGAAAGGGTACTTTGGAGGTTAGGGCTTCAACATATGAATTTGGGGGCAGGGGGACACAATTCAGTCCATTGTACCCCTCCACACCCTGGCTTGGGTCTGCACTGTGACCTCACTTAAAAGAGCTCACAGCTACAACTCATGACTTTAGTGTCAGTGGTTTATGAGGGTTCAGGAAAGGGGTACTGTTGGTCAGACTTTTGGTAAAGTATTATTCACCATACTCAGGGTATTCTGAATTGGTGATTAATCCAGTCATGGGTCACAGTATATCTTCCACTTATATAGGATGCAGTTAGTATGGGGATAACTTGAAACTTGGCCTTTGGGGTTTTGCATTGGCATTCCCTAATCTGGAGGATTCAGATACATAACACGTGTTCCTTCTGTTAGGTCTGTAGAGGAAGGAAGGTGCAAGGCCATGGTGGTCAAGCAAGAGGGATTTATCACAGCATCAGAGGGGGACGGACTGAGCTCGAGATGGCACCAGCCGCAGCTGTGAGGAGGTTGCTAGGCTTATAAAGTATCTGTGGTAGGAATCCATGGCTGGAGTTCCTGGCCAGAACTTGTGGCAGGAACAATGAAGAGGGAGGGGTGAAGGTCAAGAGGGGTGGTGGGGGTCGAGTTCCATGATAGAGGGCAGTTAATCCTTGCAGGTGTTTAATCTATGCAGGCAGTTGTTTTCCGCAGGCTGTTGTTTCTTGCTGCCCAATTTGAGCATCCACATTCCAGGTGCAGACCTTGTGTCAGCCGGACCGGTGTCCGAAGCAGGTCTCCAAGGTGAAGAGCCACAATCAGAGGCGGGGTCGGAGATCTGCGTCCATCCTCCTAGGAACCTATCGCCTTCATCTGGGGTGGCTTGGGGGTCTAATCTTTCCTAAAACAGGAAGTCCAGAGCTTAGAAAGGGAAGACTCTATTTCTAAGGTTATTCTTAAAAGTCCAACTGCAAGAAATGGGAACAATAACAGCATTTCCCTTATTAAAAATTAGAAGGTTAGGAGTTCCTGTTGTGGCTCCGTGAATTAAAAACTCGAAAAGTATCCATGGGGATTTGGGTTTGATCCCCAGGCTTGTTAGGGATTAAGCATCCAGCATTAAGGATCCCGTGTTGCTGTGAGCTGTGGTGTAGGCTGAAGATGCGGCTCAGATCTGGTGTTGCTGTGGCTGTGGTGTAGGCTGGCAACTGCAGCTCTGATTCGACCCCTAGTCTGGGAGGGAACCTCCTTATGCCCCTGGTTGGGCCCTAAAAAGATAAAAAAAAAAAAAAAAAAAAAAAAAGGAACTGTACGAAAGGGAAGGTTTCCAAAGGTAGAAAGGTGGTGGGTCAAGAAAATCTGAAACAAAAGAAAAAAGGTTATTTCAGGCAAGGTCACCTTCCTTTAAGGGAAAGGTGGGGATCTATCATGCAATTTACCTCACAGGAACTAATCTGGTAATTCCAGATTGACTGGTTAAAGTTCACACTACTGGGAACTTTGGAATTAAAGTGCTGGCATTGAAATTAAATCTTGGTTTGCTGTCCTGGGAGGATAGGTGACTCAATTTGGGGCACGTTCTTGCCCTTATTTTTTTTTTTTTTTAAACACTCTCAAAGCCTCCTCAGCCGCAAGATGAGGTTGATAATGGTGCCTGTTCCATAGGATTGTTATCAGGGGTAAATGAGAAAATGCATATGGGAGTTTCCATTGTGGCTGAGCAGGTTAAGAACCCAACACGGTTTTTGCTCAGTGGGTTAAGGATCTGGCATTGCCACAAGCTACACGGTGGGTTGGAGATGCAGCTTGGATCTGGTGTTGCTGTGGCTGTGGTGTAGGCCTGTTGCTCCAATTCCACCCCTAGCCCAAGAACTTCTGTATGCTGCAGGTGCAGCCATTAAAAAAAAGGAAAAAATAGGGAGTTCCCGTTGTGGCGCAGTGGTTAACGAATCCGACTAGGAACCATGAGGTTGCGGGTTTGGTGCCTGCCCTTGCTCAGTGGGTTAACGATCCGGCTTGCCGTGAGCTGTGGTGTAGGTTGCAGACGCGTCTCGGATCCTGCGTTGCTGTGGCTCTGGCGTAGGCTGGTGGCTGGAGCTCCGATTTGACCCCTAGCCTGAGAATCTCCATATGCCGCGGGAGCGGCCCAAGAAATAGCAAAAAAAAAAAAAAAAAAAAAAAAAAAAAAAAAGACCAAAAAAAATAAAAATAAAAATAAAAAAAAGGAAAAAATAAAATACATAAAAACTGTATGAGATTATCTACGTAAAGTGCTTAGCACATTACGATTCTTTAACAAATGTTAGATGCTCTTCTATTGTTAGTATTAATAATCTGTGGACTCCACCTGGTCACTACCTGTGAGGCTCAGACAGTTCTAGCATAATAAACTATTTTATTATGAAATCAGGACCTTAGTTTCTCACCCTTATAATCCACAGTGCAGGCCCACCCCAAGATGCAGGCATCTCCATCAGATAGCCTGGTGTTTGGTGGGTGCTCTTTTCCTCCAACGAGGTGTCCCAGTGCGGGGGAGGTGATGATGAGACAGCTTTTTTTGTGGTTGCAGAGGGTGGATGGAGCAGCGGAGGACCCCAGAAAGGCACAAATTTCTCCAGATTACAAATGTTACTGTTGCAGATACTTGTTTCCTAAAAAATCATTAGTTATTTCAGAATTAAAGCCCACTGCAAAGGACCAAAGAGCCAGGAGTGTCATAGAAATTAAGATGTTCACACACACACGATCAGTGAGGTGGTGGATACAGTAATTAATTAGATGGAGAGAATCCTTACACAATGTCTACAATTATCAAATCACCAAGATATTTAATTAAAAGTTTCTATTTTCAGTACCTTTCTTGACTATCCCAGGAATTTTTGGGGGGCCACACCCATGGCATGTGGAAGTTCCCCAGCCAGGGACTGAACCCATGCCACAGGTGTGGCAATGCCAGATCCTTAACCTGCTGTGCCACAAGGGAATATTGTAAATATTGTATCCCAGGAATGTTTGTTTGAATAAACGAAACTTTTGGGATTATTACAAAAGTTCTTCACAGTAGAAATAATGAAATTATAGGTTCATAAAGCTTAAAAACCCTATTTAGGATTTGAAGTATCAATATATTGATCAACAGAGCTAAATTCAATGCTCTTAAAAAATCACACAAAAATAACTTCTGGTACAAACAGGAAAAAGCAGCTAAGGCGAACTGGGTAGTATATTAACTTTATTTTGAATTATAACATGGAATTTGTCATCAAACAGTTGGATGTAATGAAAAACTTTGAGGTTCAATTAAGCAAATGATTTGCATAGGGATTACTTCTAAATCTTAAGATGCAGAGCTCATTGAATTGTGGCTTAGAGTAGCATAAAATAAGAATTATCTACCTGTGTGCAAAATAAATGCAGTTTAAATAACAGAATTTTTTTTCAGTCTTTGGTGGTTGATTAATCATCTTCCCTGTTATGGATAACATTATAATCTCATCCTAATCCTTTCTAGATCACATGTGATCCTTCTAATCTAGAGAAATCTCTTACCTACAGTTAAAGCTTCCATTAAATATCGTTAAAGCTAATGAATTCATTTTTATGTCCCTACTATTGATCAAGAACATTATCCACTTAAAAGGATCTAACAAATAGGCCAACAGGCTTCCAGGAAAAACATTAAGTTTGTGATCTCATCCCATGTTGTCTTTTGGAACTTTGTTATCAGGATCCATTACCCTCTTTTGATTTGTATCAGTGATGAGCAACCATTTTTTGGTTGGGGAAAAAATAAAGCGTTTTGGGTCACATTGTTTACCTCTTCAAAATGAACACAGCTTTATGAAATTCCTGTGAAAGAAGATGTGTATTTGTACAACTTTGCTGAATAAAGAAAGCCAATGAGGAAACTGGCACTGCTTTTTAACTACTAAAATATTTATATCCAGGTGTTTTAGCAATATAGAGAGAGCTTTCTAATTTGTATCCCCAAATTAGACTGCAGGCTGGTTGCCTGGCTGGTCACATTGTAGGCCTCTCAGGTGGCTCTGTGGGTTGCTCATTAGTGGCTTTGCTTGTGATATTGATTAAAATAAGGTGACTTTGGTTGATTGATTGTTTTACTGATTAGAACAAACTTTAAGAGAATATCTTCTAATTTCAAAATTATAATTCATCATTTACTGATTTAATGTCTTAAGTACCACTACTAGTTGGTTAAAAAAAAATATATATATATATTTTTTTTGGGGGGGGGGGGAATATTCCCTCCATCTTAACATGTTTTCACATAGAACAATGGATGGAAACCACAGCAGAACATGAACAAGAAAACTAAATATGTGTGTAAATAACAGAAATACTATCAGTGTTTATCACAGTAGATTACAGAAAGAAGATTTAACTTTTGTGTGTGCAATGAGGCACTGACTGAGGCATTTAGACACCACTGATTGTAAAGTATATTGAATGTAAATTCTGACCCCCCTCCAAAGGAATAATTAAATAAAACCCAGGTTTCTTTCTTGGAATCAATCAGCTCAAGAACATGCATAGATGAACACTTATTAAATATTAGTAACAGTCTTTTATTACTTATACTCCTGCAAAGGTAATAGCAACATATTGTACTTGCATATATCTCATTTCATCCAAGGACCCCAAAGTCACTGTATCAAGCCATGTGGTGTTGGAAGTTCAAGATTCCACAGCATATTAAGTCTACTTAGTGATGGCACATGAAACAGACTCCCAACAAGAGACCCAAAAGAACAGTTCAAAGAGACAAGACCACAATTCTCATGGTTTGTAATTTTCTGAATTTTCACATTTGCCACCTGTATCCTACCATACTTACAACATCGACTCCAGGTAAAAATGATGTTTCCATGTTAGGATAAGATGAGGACCAATTCACACATGAACAATTGGTTTTTTTTTATAGTTTAACAGTCCATCTTTGAAAAGCATATGGTAGAAGGTCAGAAGTGGCTTTTTTTAGTAACGTAACGTTACACATTATTGACCCATAATCAATGGCCGGGACCCTTGGGTAGAAGGAAAAATTTTACATTGGAATGACATACATATTTACATAAATCATGATGGATAAATCATGATGGTGCTATATCTTTGAGCACACCTACATTTAACACAAAAGCAAAAGTGCATCAATTTCCTGAAGGTCAGACTTTCAGTCTTTTTAAAGGAACAAAGGTTTCTGTTTCCTTGCTTAAAACTTCCTAGAGGCTTTATCTCAAGAGTTTAAGTGAAAGACTCAAGTTGATGATGTTTAAAATGGGTTTCTTGGAATCCATGAATGTGCCAGGCCCCATTGGAGGGGGGCTATAGGCAGTGTGAGAAGCCCACTTCATGAGGGGAAGGGATCCCCTGAGCTGCTCTGCTCTTAGCTCAAGGCACAGAACACAGCTCTTCTTGGTCAGGGACCCAGGTTGGGCATTCTGGGCATTTTCTTTCTTATAGGAATTTCCAACACTATTTGAAAAGCAATGTCTTTTTGGACAATAGGATTAAGGTTTCTATCTTTCGGTCAAATATGGAACTAAGTTAGCTCTTCCTGTGTCCTTCTTTACTTCGGAGGAGACGCAATATACGTTCATTTTTGGTTAGTTCTGCCGGAAGTTCATTGGCCTGAAAGAAGATAAGATAGGCGTTAGTGAATTCCCACAGTCGAGTGGTTTCGGGGACTCCAAAGAGGAGCCCCTGACCCACACTTGCTCAACCACTGGTGAAAACCCCCAGTGGACCCAGTCTTTTGTATCAAGGCATTAAAGGTTTTCTTTAAATGTATTTAAATGTAAATAACAACTGTTACTTTCCTTTGGCCACGCACACAGGATGTGGAATTTCCCCACCAGGGATAAAACCCAAGCCACAGCAGTGACAACACTGGATCCTTAAACCCAAGGATCCAACAGGGAACTCCTCACCTGTTACTTTCTTATCTCACTGTTAGAGTTATTTTTCTGTCTAGCCATATCCTTTACTAGACTGTAATCACCAGAAGGCCAGGGTCCTTGTCTTACTAATCACTGTATCCTAATTTCCAGCACAATGCCTGGTTTATCTAGGGTGTACTCAATAAATGGATTTGATAACTTAATTAGTTTATTGTATCAGGCAGTATGTTCTTTAGGGACTTGAGACTTATATTTTGATGGGAAGGTAGAGTTAGGAAACATCCAGAGCATAAGAGATGTGGGACCTAAATGTCCATCAACAGGTGAATGGAGAAAGATGTGATACACACACACACACACACACACACACACACACACACAGCAATACTATTCAGCCATAAAAAGAATAAAATTGGAGTGCCCATCGTGGCACAGTAGAAATGAATCCAACTAGGAACCATGAGGCTGTGGGTTCGATCCCTGGCCTTGCTCAGTGGGTTAAAGATCCAGTGTTGCCATGAATTGTGGCATAGGTTGCAGATACGGCTCAGATCTGGTGTTGCTGTGGCTGTGGTGTAGGCTGGCAGCTGTAGCTCCAATTAGATCCCTAGCCTGGGAACCTCCATATGCCTGGGTGAAGCACCTAAAAAGACAAAAAAAAAAAAAAAAAAAAGAAATAATGCCATTTGCAGCAACATGGATGGACCCAGAGGTTATCGTATTAAGTCATTATCATATTAAATCACACAGAGAAGTAGAGAAAAACAAATACATGAAATCACTTATTCGTGGAATCTAAAAAAAAATGATACAAATGAGTTTAATTACAAAACAAAAACAGATCCACAAACATAGAAAACAAACTTACGGTTACCAAAGGGGATAGCAGGGTAAGGGGATAAATTAGGAGTTTGAGATTAACATACACACACTACTATATATAAAATAAACAAGGACATACTGGATAGCACAAGGAACTTTACTAAATATCTTGTAAGAACCTATAATGGAAAAGAATCTGAAAAACAATACATATGTATATATATATATACACACACAAACATACATATACATATAACTAAATCTCTTCGCTGTACACTTGAAACAAAACTTTGTAAATCAAAAAAAAAAAAAGAAAAAATATGCGGATAAGAGCAGCTTTGGGGGTCCCCACTCCCCACCTGAACCAGACTCACTTCATGTCCCTTCTCTTCACAGTGCTGCTGAGACACATTCTTTAAGCATTTATTTTGTGAATCACTATCTTAAGAAATAGGGGGTCCCATTTTGGCTCACTGGTAATGAATCTGACTAGTATCCATGAGGATGTGGGTTTGACCCCTGGCCGTACTCAGTGGGTTAAGGATCTCGCATTGACGTGAGATGCAGTGTAGGTCAGACTTGGCTCGGATCTGGTGTTGCTGTGGCTGTGGTGTAGGCCGGCAGCTGCAACTCCAATTCGACCCCTAGCCTGGGAACTTTCATATGCTGCAGGTGTGGCCCTAAAAAGAAAAAGAAAAAAAAAAAAAGAAAAAAAAGAAATAGATGTTACAGGACAATGGTTCCCAAACTTTTTGGTCTCAGGACCTTTATACAACCCTTAAAAATTATTGAGGACCCCCAAAAGCTTTTGCTTCTAACTTATTAGAAACAAAAACTGAAATAAATTTAAGTATATTTATTAATTCATTAAAAATAATTCATGACAGCTTAACATACATAATGTATTTATGAAAAAGGAGTAAAATTTCAAAAACAAAAAAGTTACAAGAGTAGCACTGTCAACAGTTTTGCATATTTCTTTACAGCGTAGCTTAATAGAAGACAATTGGATTCTCCTATCTGCTTCTGCATCTAATCTACTGTGATATCTAATTTATCAAGTATAGGGAGAAAATTAAGCTTCGCACAGACAGGTAGCTGGAAAATGGAGGAATATTTTTAACAGCCTTTTAATTTTTATTTATTTTTATCTTTTTAGGGCCACACCTGTGGCATATGGAAGTTCCCAGGCTAGGGCTCCAATCAGAGCTGTAGCCGCTGACCTACGCCACAGCCATAGCTGAGCCGCATCTGCGACCTACACCACAGCTCATGGCAGTGCTGGACCCTTAACCCACTAAGCCAGGCCAGGGATCGAACCTGCGTTCATGGATCCTAGTCTGGTTCATTACCGCTGAGCCACAACAGGGACTCCTAACAGCTTTTTTAGAAGGCAGTAGGTATCCTCCTTTGATGCTACACCAGTACAGGACAAGTGGTAGTTTTTCTTTTCTTTTAAATGATTTTTATTTTTTCCATCATAGCTGGTTTATAGTGTTCTGTCAGTTTTCCACTGTACAGCAAGATGATCCAGTCACACATACATATATACATTCTTTTTCTTACATTATCATGTTCCATCATAAGTGACTAGACATAGTTCCCAGTGCTATATGGCAGGATCTCATTGCTTATCCGTTTGAAAGGCAATAGTTTGCATCTATTAACCCCAAATTCCAGTCCATCCCAGTCCCTCTCTCTCTCCCCTGGCAACCACAAGTCTGTTCTCCAAGTCCATGAGTTTCCTTTCCTTGGAAAGGTTCATTTGTGCCATTATCAGATTCCAGATATAAGGGATATCCTATGGTATTTGCCTTTCTCTGACTTACTTCTCTTAGTATGAGAGTCTCTAGTTTCATCCATGTTGCTGCAAATTTTGTTCTCTGTATGGCTGAGTAGTATTCCATTGTGCATATATACCACGTCCTCTTAATCCATTCATCTGTCAATGGATATTTAGATTGTTTCCATGTCTTGGCTATGGTGAATAGTGCTGCAATGAACATATGGGGGCATGTGTCTTTTTCAAGGAAAGTTTTGTCCAGATATATGCCTAAGAGTGGGATTGCTGGGTCATATGGTAGTTCTATATTTAGTTTTCTAAGGTACCTCCATACTGTTTTCCATAGTGGTTTTACCAGTTTACATTCCCACTGACAGTATAGGAGGCCTCCTTTTTCTCCACACCATCTCTAGCATTTGGTATTTGTGGACTTGTTAATGAGGGCCACTCTGACTGCTGTGAAGTGGTACCTCATAGTAGTTTTGATTTGCATTTCTCTAATAATCAGTGATGTTGAGCATTTCTTCATGTGCTTGTTGGCCATCTGTATATCTTCTTTGGAGAAATGTCTATTCAGGTCTTTTGCCCATTTTTCCATTGGCTTGTTGGTTTTTTTGCTGTTGAATTGTGTAAGTTGTTTGCATATTTTAGAGATTACGCCCTTGTCAGTTGCATCATTTGAAACTATTTTCTCCCATTCTGTAAGTCGTCTTTTTTTTTTTTTTTATGGTTTCCTTTGCTGTGCAAAAGCTTGTCAGTTTGATTAGCTTTCACTGGCTTATTTTTGCTTTTATTTCTGTTGCTTTGGGAGACTGACCTGAGAAAACATTTGTAAGGTTGATGTCAGAGGATGTTTTGCCTACGCAATCTTCTAGGAGTTTGATGGTGTCTCGTCTTATGTTTAAATCTTTTAAGCCATTTTGAGTTTATTTGTATGCATGGAGTGAGGGTGTGTTCCAATTTCATTGATTTACACGTGGCTGTCCAGTCTTCTCAGCACCACTTACTGAAAAGACTGTCTTCTTCCCATTTTATATTCTTGCCTCCTTTGTCAAAGTTTACTTGACCATAGGAGTCTGGGTTTATTTCTGGGTTCTCTATTCTGTTCCATTGGTGTGTCAGTCTGCGGCTTTATAACATTGCCTGAAGTCTGGGAGAGTTATGCCTCCTGCTTGTTTTTTGTTCCTCAGGATTGCTTTGGCAATTCTGGATCTTTTGTGGTTCAAAATAAATTTCTGGATTGCTTGTTCTAGTTCTGTGAAAAATGTCATGGGTAATTTGATAGGGATTGCACTGAATTTGTAGATTGCTTTGGGTAGTATGATCTTTTTGTTTTGTTTTGTTTTGTTTGTTTTTTAGGGCTGCACCTACGGCACATGGAGGTTCTCAGGCCAGGGGTCCAATCAGAGCTGTTGTTGCCGGCCTATGCCACAGCCACAGCAAAGCCAGATCCGAGCCACGTTTGCGACCTACACCTCAGCTCATGGCAATGCCAGATCTTTAACCCACTGAGCAAGGCCAGGGATTGAACCCACAACCTCATGGCTCCTAGTTGGCTTTGTTTCCACTGCACCACAAGGGGAACTCCTGGCCATTTTTATAATATTAACTTTTCCAACCCAGGAGCATGAAATATCTTTCCATTTCTTCGAATCCCCTTTAATTTCCTTGAATTTAATTTCCTTTGAATCCTCTTTAATTTCCTCAGCATATAAGTCTTTCACTTTCTTGGTCAGGTTTATTTCTAGGGGTATTTAATTTTTTGTGGTGCAATTTTAAAAGGTACTGTATTTTTGTATTCCTTTTCTAATATTTCATTGTTAGTATACAGAAATGCAACTGATTTCTGAATGTTAATCTTATATCCTGCTACTGTGCTGAATTAGTTGATCAGTTCAAGTAGTTTTTGGGTTGAGTCCTTACGGTTTTTCTCTATATAGTATCATGTCATATGCATACAGTGACAATTCTGCCTCTTCTCTTACAATTTGGATACCTTTTACTTCTTTTGTTTGTCTGATTGCTATGGCTAGGACTTCCAATACTATGTTCAATAAAAGTGGTGAGAATGGGCATCCTTGTCTTGTTCCAGATTTTAGTGGGAAGGCTCGGCTTTTCTCCACTGAATATTATATTTGCTGTGGGTTTGTCACAAATGGCTTTTCTTATGTTAAGGTATATTCCCTCTATACCCACTTTGGTAAGAGTTTTTATCATGAATGGATATTGTTCTTTGTCAAGTGCTTTTTCTGCATCTATCTAGATGATCATGTGGTTTTTGACTTTTCTTTTTGTTAATGTGGTGTATGACATTGATTGATTTGCATATGTTGAACCATTCTTGTGAACCTGGGATGAATCCCACTTGGTTGTGGTGTATGATGTATATGTTGTTGGATCTGGTGGCTATAGACAAGTGGTAGTTTCTTAAAGATTAACTGCCATGTGGAATTCGAAACCACATCAGTGAATTTGTACTATGTTGCACTAAAATCATAGGTCTATCTATTTGCAGGTAGATTTTTTTTTTAAATTTATGCATGCTTTGTGACATCATATACTGGCCATTTGGACTATATTAGTTCATTGAGCTATGCATACCTTCCAAATCTTCACACATTTCATTATATAACCCCCTCAAACTCACATTCATTAATATTACCACTGATTCATCAGAAAAGCTGTAAGTACTGGGAAGCTGTTAGGGTCATTGTGACACACGTCATTCTTTCAAGTAAAAGTGGAGTTCCATGAAAAAAAAAAACAGCTAGCTCCCTTTGCAATTCAAACAACCACACATGTGCTTCTCCTTGAGACAACTGTGCACTCTAGTCTACAGCAGAAGTGCATGATGAGGGAATTCCCGTCGTTCAGTGGTTAACGAATCCGACTAGGAACCATGAGGTTGTGGGTTCAATCCCTGACCTTGCTCAGTGGGTTAAGGATCCAGCGTTGCCGTGAGCTGTGGTGTAGGTTGCAGACGCAGCTCGGATCCTGTGTTGCTGTGGCTCTGGTGTAAGCCAGCAGCTGTAGTTTGGATTCCACCCCAGCCTGGGAACCTCCATATGCCGCGGGAGCGGCCCCAGAAAACGCGCAAAAAGACAAAAAAAAAAAAAAAAGTGCATGATGAAAACTTCATATCATGTCACACAGGATATTAAAAAGACATATAGCAAGGGTTGTGGTTTCATAAAATTAAAGTTGTTTATTGGTTCATCAAAGACATTCTTAGGTAAAATTGGCACTTTTTTTTTTTTTTTTTCTTTTTGGTTGCACCCTTAGCCATGTGGATGTTCTCAGGGCCAGGGATTGAACCCATGCCACAGCTTTGACGCAAGCTGACAATGCTGGATCCTTAACCCACTGTGCCCCCAAGGGAACTCCAAAATTGGTATTCTTGCAAAATAATAAAAGACCTTAACAGAGGTTTGTAAAATCGTTTGCCTGTACACTTTATGCCCCTGATGTGACATGTACTAAAGTGCCAACAGTTTCATCTGTCATTGTTTTTGCATCATTACAGCAAATGTCAGCACAGTGGAAAGGGCAAATAATGTCTCTGTATTGTTAAGAATATAGTTTAATCATAAAAAAATGAAGATACAACTTACAGAATGGGAGAAAATATATGCAAACAATGCAACCAAGGGCTTAATCTCCAGAATATTTAACAACTTACATGAATCAACAACAACAACAAAAAAACCACCCAATTGAAAAATGGGCAAAAAACCTAAATAGACACTTCTCCAAAGAAAACATACAGATGGCCAATAGGCACATTAAAAGATGCTCAACCTGGCTAGAACTAGAGGAATGGAAGTTAAAACCACAATGAGGTACTACCTCACACTGATCAGAATGGCCATCATTAATAAGTCTACAAATAACAAAAGCTGGAGAGGGTGTGGAAAAAAGGGAACTCTTCTACACTGTTGGTGGGAATGTAAATTGGTACAACCACTATGGAAAACATTACTGCGGTTCCTTAGGAAACTAAAAATAGATTTACTAAATGATCCAGCAATCCCACTCCTGGGCATATATCTGGACAAAATTATAATTCAAAAAGATACATATACCACTACACTCATAGCAGCACTAGTCACAACAGCCAAAACATGGAAACAACCTATATGCCCAATGGATAAGAAAGATGTGATACATATACTCAATGGAATACTACTCAGCCATAAAAAAGAATGAAATAATGCTGTATGCAATAATATGGATTCGACTAGAGATTCTCACACTAAGTGAAGTGAGAAGGAGATACCACTTATGCAGAATCTAAAATGTGGCACAAATGAACCTATCTACAAGACAGAAACAGATCCAAGGACAAGGAGAACAGACTTGTGGTTGCCAAGGGGGAGGGAGAGGGAATGGGATGGACTGGGAGTTTGGTGTTAGCAGATGCAAATTATTACATTTAGAATGGATAGACAATGGGGTCCTGCTGTACAGCATGAGAACTGTATCCAATCTCCTGGGACAGAACACGATGGAAAACAATATAAAAAAGGAATGTATGTATATGTATGACTGAGTCACTTTGCTGTACAGCAGAAATTGGCGTAATATTGTAAATCAACTGCAATTAAAAAATATATTGTTTTGATGTATTCTAACTCCTGAAAGCATTTTGAGGACCTTCCAGGAATTTACAGATCACACTTTGAGAACAGTTGTCATAGATGTAAAAGAATGTTCTTGGGAATTCAGGGAGGCAATTAAAGGGTAGAAAAGCAATGCAAGTTGGGGAGAAGACATGGTGTAGTTTTTTCTCTTTCCTACAGCCAAGCCTGGAGCCCCACCTCTTTTTTTCTGAAAAATCCGATCCTGTGTGAAGCTCCCACAGTGTCCACCTTCTAGGCTGGATCCTGCTCCCTGCCCCCCACCCGCTCACTGGGACCTCAGTTGTTGGGAATTATGAGTTTGCCACAGTAGCCTGTAGTGCTGCATGTCCTGTCACTGCACCTCTGCCCAAAGGACCTTTGATGTTGGCACTGGACCTACCCAGATCGTAGTTGCTTTGCTACGCTGCTTTAGACCAGAGGCCCCTCTGTGGGGTCAAATTCTACCATCTGCTTGGTTGCTGCTGGAGCAGACATTGTACAGGCCTGATGCTGGGCAAACTGCTCCAGGAGAACAGACCTGAGTGCTACCCAGTCTCAGTGTACACTCGGGAAGAATCAACTGCTTTGCATCAGTTATTGGTCCTTGGTGAGCAGGCTGGCAGGTAGCCAGAGGATGCTATACAATCAGGAAAAGGAACGGATCTAGGAAGCTGAACCCCTGTCCGCAAGCTTGTGGACACCGTTTATGTGACAGCAAGCATGTGACCATCTCCTCGAATGTCCATATCCTTACTATTAAAATAAGTGTTAAAGGAGTTCCTGTCATGATTCAGCAGAAACAAATATGACTAGTATCCATGAGAACCCAGGTTCGATCCCCAGCCTTGCTCAGTGGGTTAAGGATCCAGCGTTGCCATGAGCTGTGGTGTAGGTCATAGACGAGGCTCGGGTTCCACCTTGCTGTGGCTGTGGTGTAGGCCAGCAGCTGCAGCTCCATTGTGACCCCTAGCCTAGGAATCTCCATATGCTGTGGGTGGGGCCCTAAAAAGACAAAAAAAAAAAAAAAAAGTGTTATACTCTTAAATTGTGTTGTCAAGTTTTGGGCAATCACTGTTCTATGTGTCATCCACATAGTTTTAAAAGACCTGGTCATTCCTCCTCTCTCCCAGGTGGTTCCTCACTGAATTCTCAGATTGCTGAGGTTGGGCTGATTTAAGATGGCTCGTGCCCAGACTAGTCCCTAAAGGCCATCTTATTCATTATGGATCAGGACCCTAGGTCCACATTCAAGACACAGAGCATCAAGCCACTCTGTGTCCCTGCTCCTGGGAGAGGACATGTTCTGAGTCTTCCATTGGGAATATGAGGAACACAAGACCCCTGCAACCACGGGGAAGGCTACAGTGTGGGAGAGGCTGTTGGGGCCACTGGCTACCCTCCCTTCTAACATCTTCCTCAAAGCCCCAGAGCAGAAGTCCTAGATCCTTTAGAGCAGAAGGGTGCTTTGGTGCTAGCTGAGAAGTCACTCTCAATAGCATTCTAGGATTCCTTGTCCGCCCCCCCCACCTTTCTTTGTGGTTTTTAGGGCTGCATCTGCGGCATATGGAAGTTCTAGGCAAGGGGTCAAATCGGAGCTGCAGCTGCTGGCCTACACCACAGCCACAGTAGTGCCAAATCCGAGCCACATCTGTGATCTACTTCGCAGCTCACAGCAGTGCGGAATCCTTAACCCACTGAGCGAGGCCAGGGTTGGAACCCTCATCCTCGTGGATACTAGTAGGGTTCATGATTGTTGAGCCACAAAGGGAACTCCCATTCTTTACTTGCTGATGACAGCTCTTGTCACGCTGTATTGCAACTGCTTAGTTTCCCTTATTCCCCAGTAAACTCTGAGCCCATGAAAGCAGACACTATGCGAATCTCTTTCATCATTATCTCCCCATAGACAAGGTACATCACACAGTGCATGGTATGTAGTTGGCGCTCAATAGGGGTGTGTCGGATGAGTGAGTGAAGGTCAGGAATACCCCTTTAAGGGTCCCAAGGGGCTGCTGGAATCCCAGTACCCCTGCCTCTGGAGCTGCCTTTGAAGAGTTTGGCTTCTACAGAATGCCTGGTGGCCAGATGGGAGGTGTCCTGGCAGCTACTCCCTGCTCTCTAGGGGCTTCTGTGGGATGCAACTCCAACACGAGCAGCCCACTTATACACTCAAGTAGCTCTTAGGGAGGGTCTAAAGGCCAGCACGTTGGTCACTGGAAATTCCCCATAAGCATTACTGCTGAGATTCCAGGACATACACAAAGAATGTATTTTTCAGGTTCTATATAAAGGTACTAAACGTTTCCTCCTCGCCTTAATTCAGTACCGGATGGCTCGGCAATGAAGATTGATCTCTTTAGGACGTCTGTGTCGAATGTGCAAAGATAAGAGAGCAATTGTGATTTCAGCAGGCTTATTGCAGCCAGGCCAGGTGGTGGAAAACAAATCCATGTATCTCAGGAAGAGATAAGCAGAAATATTATCTTTAAGTTCAATGATAGGAAGAGGGGAAGTAATAATTCCACATGCTAAGTGGAATCAGAAAAAGAGACTCTTGGCATGTTGTTTAATTCCACTTCTTCTTCTTCTTCTTTTTTTTTTTTTTTTTTTTGTCTTTTGTCTTTTTTGTTGTTGTTGTTGTTGTTATTGTTGCTATTTCTTGGGCCGCTCCCGTGGCATATGGAGGTTCTCAGGCTAGGGGTTGAATCGGAGCTGTAGCCACCGGCCTACGCCAGAGCCACAGCAACACGGGATCCAAGCCACGTCTGCAACCTACACCACAGCTCATGGCAACGCCGGATCGTTAACCCACTGAGCAAGGGCCTGCAGGGACCGAACCCGAAACCTCACGGTTCCTAGTCGGATTCGTTAACCACTGCGCCACGACGGGAACTCCTTCTTCTTTTTTTTTTTAATGGCCAAACCCACAGCATATGGAAATCCCTGGGCCGGGGATTGATCCAAGCCACAGTTGCCTACACCAGATCCTCTAACTCACTGTGCTGGGCCGGGGATTGAACCCTTATCTCCACAGGGACCTGGGCCACTGCAGTGGGATTCTTCATCCACTGTGCCACAGCGGACACTCCTAATTGCATCTCTTAATGGTTTCTTTTCAAAGGATCATGAAATGCTATGTTTTTGGTTTTATTATTAATAAAATCTAACACAGTAATAGATGCTTATAAAAACTCAAACAGGGAGTTCCTTAGTGGCTTAGTGGTTAGGGATTTGGCATTGTCACTGCTGTGACTCAGGTCACTGCTGTGGCTCAGGTCACTGCTGTAGCGTGGGTTTGATTCCTGGCCTGGGAACTTCCGCATGCCACAGGCACAGCCAACACCCCCTGCCAAAACCTCTCAAACAGTATATAAGTATAAAATGAAAATTGCTTTTCATATCCTTCCCTATTAATAAGCACCCACCCCGCTTCCTTCTGCAAAAGTTAGTAGTTTAGTGTGTTTTCTCCTGGGCTACTCTGCCGCCCCCCGTCCCTGCATTTGTCTGCTTATGCAGATGTCGAGGGGGAGGGAATACAACACAATCATTTTTTTCCTGTGGTTACTGGGCATCCTCCCACTTCTAAGTTTGGCTTTATGGGAACCTAAGAAGAATTCTGAGCTGTGAAAACATATAGGTTGGTTTTGGAACAGTGAGGCAAAGTCCTGTTAACAACATAAGAGCAGTATCTTCCCCACACCGTCACCAAAGAGCACAGGCAATTCTCTACCATGAGTAACTCAACGGACAGAGGTTGCTGGTAAAACTACTGGAACTCTGACACTTATTACACTTCTCTGATGATAGGACATCAGAGACTCTTGGCATCCTGAAAATCATGGATGATATGGGGATTTTAATATAATCCTCTGGGTCCAAATGCACGGCTCACTTGTAACCTACCAATGACAGCATTTTATGCCCTTCCTGTGCCCAAGTGTGAAGGTAGTGACTGAGGCCAGAGAAAGATGTTGTCTTGGCTTTGGAAGACGCTGCCTGATTTCTCTGCACAGGCGCCTGATAGTGGGAGAAAGATGACTAAGACAGTACCTTGTTTCTCAGTGCTGGGTCCGCCCCTGCTTCCAGGAGCAGCGCGACTGTCTTAATGTTCCCACTGAGCACTGCCGCATGGAGCGCCGAGGTCCCATTCTAGGAGAAAATGACATTGTGGGTCAGGGGAGAAAGAGCTCCCAGGAATCAGCACTCGGCTTGGCTTTCTTCATGGACCAGCCTGAGTGATGCACCTGTAATGCTGGAGCCTTGCTCATCCTTATCCTCCCTTTCAAAGTCATGTCAGCACCCAATACAGTGTCCTCAAGGACATTGCAGTTAGTCAGTATAAATACTGCCAACATCCTTTTGTAAGTGAAATAAGAGATCTGCCCAGTGTGCACATGACTTCATGCTCACGTGGTTTGTTGTTGTAGATGCATTAGAACTTGCTGTGGGCAAAATAACAGTGCTATATGTCAAACATGTCTTTTTTCCCTTAGAATCTTTGTGCTTTTGGGGAGCACACTCCCTGCAAGGCTGGAGGCTCAGCCAGCTCACCTCCCGGAGAGCCCTCAGCCCAGCTGCACACGCTCTGCCCACACGGGTGGGCAGGATAGTTACAGGGCTTAAGAGTAAGAGTTGGTGAGGTGAGGACCACCCCACCCCCAGCTCCGAGTTGGAGCATTTCCAGGTAAAGAAGGGCCTAGGGGAAGGTGGCTGACATTTTATGAAATTTTCTGTAAATATTTATTGAAATAAAGGAAGCAGCTGCATGCAGTTGGATTTTGGAAGGGGAGAAGAGATGATAACAAACCTAATAAAAGAAAGATGGGCAAGAGTTTCCTTGTGGCATAGCGGGTTAAAGATCTGGCATTGTCTGCAGCAGCTTGGGTCCTTGCTGTGTTGTGGGTTTGAGCCCTGGCCTGGGAACTTCCATATGTTGTGGGCAACGCCAAAACACACACGCACGCACACACACACACACACACTCTGAAATAACAACAACAAAAAAGATAGGTAGTCATAAGCCATCTGTTCTGGAAGGTACGTATGTCTATGAATAGTACCTAAGTGTAAGCTTAGCTTTCAAATTAACTACTTCGCGTGTATGTGTGTATATATATATATATACATACACATATATACATATATATACATGTATACATATATACATATACATATATACATATACATATATACATATACATACACACACACACACACACACACACACACATATATATATATATATATATATATATATATATGACACTTTCTGATTTTTTTAGGCAAGTGAAACATACCCGGAGAAAAATTCCAGCAAAGTAGCAGTTTTCCATGTTTGCCATGTGTGGCAATACACTATCTGGTAACAGCTCACTTATCTAAATCCTAACCAACCTACCAACTTTGCCTAAGTGCAACATGGCTAACAATAAAAAAAAAGAGCCAAAAAAGAGCTGTTAGAAACAAGACTAGATATTGGAATGTCCATTACTTTTCTTTTTTCTTCTTTTTCAGCCACACTCGAGATGTATGGCAATTCCAGAGCCAGGGATTAAATCTGAGCCACAGCTGCAAACTCTATCACAGCTTCAGCAACACACTCGAGATGTACGGCAATTCCTGAGCCAGGGATTAAATCCTTAACCCACAGCGCCAGGCTAGGGATCAAACCTGCATATCTACAGAGACAAGCTGGATCATTAACCTATTGCACCGCAGTAGGAACTCCTGAAAAGTCCATTTGTGAAGCTCATTTCTTTTATTCACAGAGAATTTACTTTCATAGACTGTTTATTCTTTCTTTCCAAACAATATTTAAAAAGTACAGATTTCTCACTTCCAAGATTGGAATTAGCTCACTGAGGCAGGAAGGGCCAGGACACCCACCACAGCAGCTCTGTCCCAGCTGACAGCTACAATGGAGCATAAACATATGAAAATCAGATACAAGGCATCCAAAAAGTTTCTGGGGTCATTTAAGGGCAAGGAGACTATTTATTTTTATTTTTTGTCTTTGGTCCTTTTATGGCCACGCCTGCGGCATATGGAGGTTCCCAGGCTGGGGGGTCTAATCAGAACTACAGCTGCCGGTGTACTCCACAGCCACAGCAATGCCAGATCTTTAACCCACTGAGTGAGGCCAGGGATTGAATCTGCAACCTCATGGTTCCTAGTTGGATTCGTTTCTGCTGCACCACAATGGGAACTCCAAGAGCAAGGAGACCTTAGACATGTCAGTAAACCTCAAAAGTACCTAAACTGCTGTCCCAAGTTTAGAACAGGCTGGGTGTCCTCTATTTAACAAAACAAGAGAGTGTACACCAGGAGTCAGCAAACTACAGGCCTCAGGCCAAATTAAGCCGACCCCCCATCACCTATTTTTCTACATCTTGACACGCTCAGAATTTAAGAAGTTAAAAGACTATTTTGTAATGTGAAAATATGACATTTCAGAAACACAATGTCCACAAGTTTTTGTTTGTTTTTGTCTTTTTAGGGCTGCACCCTCGGCAGATGGAAGTTCCTGGGCTAGGGGTCAAATCAGGGCTGCAGCTGCCGGCCTACGCCACAGCTCACGGCAACACTGGATCCCTAACCCAGGAGCAAGGCCAGGGATTGAACCCGCATCCTCATGGATACTACTCAGATTCATTAGTGCTGAGACATGTTTTACTGGATGCAGCCACACTTTTTGTTGTCCTATTTTCTATGGCTGTTTTCTTTCTAAAACAGCTGAGTGGAGCAGTTCCAACATAGACTGTACGGCTCACAAAGCCTAAAATATTTGGTATCTGGTCCTTTATTGAAAAAGATTGTCAATCTCTGGTAGATATTCTTGTTTATAAATATTTTTATCCAAAATGATTACAACTTAAAGAGTTTCAGGGCTCCGTTTTCTGGAGGACCCAGCCCTCCAGAATGACACATTTGCTGAGGTGTCCAGATGTTTGAGGCTTATTTTATTCCATCTAAGTTAACAGTGTGGATCTTTGCTCCAGATCACAAAGAGAAGCAATGGGAGTACCTGTTCCTCATGTAGCATGGCACATAAATCATGTCTTTCATGACTTGTGGAGGATTTCACAAATCTTCCAATGATAGATCAATACGGTTGACTTTCCAATTTAGTAATTTCATTACTACATTCTAATTTTTTTTTCCCCTAGAAAACTAGGTACCTATAGACTTTGGCTCACACCTTTTATTACCTTCTGATTTCTATCAGTGCCAGGCAACCTCCAACATTAAGAAGTTGTAGGTATGTTCTCTCAATTCAGCTAATCATGCAAATGATACCCAGATTCTACTCTAGTCCTCAAGCACCAGTGTCTTAGTTTCTAACCTGTCTCTTTTGGAGATGGGTAAAATTTCTCCATAGGTCTTACCTTCAAAATACCGAGGGTAGGTGAGAATTTCAGCAGCTCCTCTATAACATTATTATACCCTTTGTTGGCTGCCTTCAATAACGCTGTTGTACCATCCTTTACAGAGGGAGGAAAAGAAAAGTTGCTTATCAACACAGGTGTGTATTGGCTAAGGATGAAGTATTCATTGAGAACCAGGAATATGCTTGTCAGAAAGAAGCAAAATGTGTAAACTAATTCACAGACCTGCAACGTCTCTCAATCTAAGAGCATTTTAGACCATATTAACCAGTTAATGCTGCATGAAAGAATCCCAGACAAAATATGGGACTTCTTACATCACCTTAGAATCCTGCCACTTGGGAATTCATGGTCCTCTAGTCCCTTAGGATACTGGGTAAGGAACAGGAGGAATTCCAACAGGATATTTTTTGGACCTTGAAGGACTAAAGAGGCACTCTCTGCAGTTCACAACTTAGAAATAAATTGTCGAACGTTTTTTTTTTTTTTTCCTCTTTTTAGGGCAGCACCCATGGCACTTGGAAGTTCCTGGCTAGGAGTCGAATTGTAGCTGTAGCTGCTGGCCTACACCACAGCAACGCAGGATCCAAGCTGCACCTGGGACCTACACCACAGCTCACAGCAATGCTGGATCCTTAATCCACTGAACGAGGCCAGGGATCGAACCCCCGTCCTTATGGATACTAGTTGGGTTCGTTACCGTTGAGCCACAACAGGAACTCCTGAACTGTTTTTTTTTTTTGGCTGTGCCCCCAGCATGTGGAAGTTCCTTGGGCCAGGGTCTGAACTCATGCCCAGCAGTGACTGGACCCGCTGCAGTGACAATGCAGGATCCTTAACCCGCTGCACCACAAAGGAACCCCTGGACTGTTTTTTAATGATTTAAATAATTGTTGAGCTGTATCTACTGTTTTAAAATTTTTAATGTCCTTTTCTTTTGCCTTCCCTTGTATACACCCTTGGTCTTGTCTTCCCTAGGTGCCTGTTTGACTGTGGTGGTGCTGGGGTGAGGGTAGGGAGGGGACAGATTGAAAAGAAGACAAAGACAAGTTCAAATTAATATTCAACTCCTGTCATCCTTTTCTGGCCTGAGAAGAGATCTTCCAGTTTCCCCTTCTGCTTTAATACATCCACTGCTGAATTTGGAGGATTTTGCTGGCAGGATCCTCCTGCAGCAAAGGAAACACCCAGTCTGCTCTAAAGGTTTAGCTGGAATCAGGATGAAGAGGAGAACAAAGGATTTTTCTTTTCTGACCTCAGAGGTTGTGGGAAGAAACCGAAAGAGTGAGAAAGAGGGCAGAGAAGCAGTCTGGTTAGTGGTATGTGTGTCTTCCGGTTTCCTCTTTCTGGGCTCAGACTTGGAAGGGGAGGGGGGGAGTCACATAGGCAAGGGTAATATTAAGGGTGAAAAGGCCAGATACTGTTAAAGAAAATGGCAGAGTGAGGTGACTCCAACTGAGGCTAAGCAAAGGTCAGTGGGGGATGTGGACACCCCAAACCACAGATCCCGTGTGCCAGCTGCACTGCTGCCCAGAGGCTAGCAGGAGGCGCAGCGCCAGGCGGACCAGCAGCCGCTGCGGACACACCGATAAGGTCAGCCTAGGCTGGGTCTCCTATCTCCCCAGTCCTCCCAGGTCATCTCAGGTGGAGGAGGATCTCCTAGGAATTCAACATTTCCCCTTAGACTGAACAGCACTTGCTAGGTTTCAACTGATTCAGACCTTCCCCCTGTTTTCCCGCTAAAAGGTGGGTGGAGGTTGGGAGCAAACCCTGGTGAGCTAAAGAGATAATAAAGCAGCATGTTCTCAGCAGAGTTCAACCTGGAGGTCAAGGCTTCCGTGGAAGGCACCACCACCCGAGCCCGCGCGGCGCGCAGCTGTCCCCCACACTCACGTTCCGGGCGGCGTCGCGGTCGGCTCCACGCAGTAGCATCACGCGCACCACCTCGCTGTGGCCCATCTGCGACGCAATCCACAGTGGCGCCGTCCCATCCTGCGGGCAGAGGACACAGCGAGCATGGATCGGCAGGTTAACGCTCCGTGAGAGCTCCGGATGACACGCGACGAGGGCAACTTGAACCCACCTACATAGACCGGCATTTGTCAGTGCCGGGACTACTTGGGTAATTACCAATATTCAGATCTTGGCTTAGAAAAACCATTGCCCCACAGGGTCTTTTGCCCCCTCGAGAGGGGTGCAGTCCCCACAGAACCAAACACCCAGGCAGAACCTCCACAAACCTAGGGAGGAGAAGCCAGCCTGCCCTAACTACCCCACCACCACCCCCATACACACACTCCTCCTGTCTGGGTTCTCCTTGCCCTGCTTCCTGGATGCCCTTAATTCCTGCAGAAGAGGAGGCAGTGTCTTCCAGTAAGGGTCAGAGGGTCAGAAAACCAAAGACATTTCTCCCACTCTTCTCCCTGGTCCAGAACCCCCCACAGCCACGTGGTCTTCAGGGAGGACAGTTTTATGCAGAATGTGATGCTGTGTCTTCTGGGAAGTGCTGAGCACTGGCCAGTGTTAGCAGAGCCCCAGTTTTCATACTTTCTGTGTATTATTCACCCAACCACCCTTTTTTCTGGACCCTAGGCCATGCAGGTGAGGTGTGTTGCTCCAGAGAGGAAAAGGTGAAACATCTAAGGGACAGAGAAGGATTTGACAGAAATAAAAATAGAAAATCTTTCTCCTGTAGAAAGCGAGACAGGCTGGGACCTGGGACCCTTTACTGCAGTGACTGCACCTGGGCAAACGTCTGGAGCAACAGAATACAAAGAGACGAAGGGACTAAAAATAATTGCAGACGTGCAGTTGGAACAGTTAAGACACAGAAAGGCCAAGCCCAAATGCCACTTTTGAGGTGCTGGGAGCAAAATCGGGGTACTGTTCATGACCCCTGCACACAGCACCACTAAGGGGGTAGGCAGACTGCTTAAGCCACTCCTCAGGCGGGACCCACCAATCTGCCCCCACCCGCACCCAATTTAAGAAGCCACTCTGCCCACCCCTCAGGGACTGAGCAAGGGCATCTCTTTTTTGTTTTCACTCCCTCCTGCCCCAGCACGAGGTCCAATAAAGCCTTGTCTGAAGTTCTTGTCTAGCCTCTTATCAGTTTTTATTGATTAGAGAGTTCAAGAACCCAGGTGGGGAGTTCCCATCATGGCGCAGTGGTTAACGAATCCGACTAGGAACCATGAGGTTTCGGGTCTGATCCCTGGCCTTGCTCAGTGGGTTAAGGATCCAGTGTGGTTGTGAGCTGTGGTGTAGGTCACAGACACAGCTCGGATCCTGTGTTGCTGTGACTCTGGCGTAGGCCGGCAGCTACAGCTCTGATTAGACCCCCTAGCCTGGGAACCTCCATATGCTGCTGGTGCGTCCCTAAAAAAGACAGAAAAAAACCAAAAAAACCAAAAAAAGAACCCAGGTGGATAATGGAGGGAGGCACTAAAGAGGGAGTGCAGGAGGTGGGGATCATGAGTGTCTTTGTTTTCCTGCCTCGTTGGGTGGAATCTGGGTTGAGTAAGCTAGACTGCCAGAACCAGATCAATTATGGTGAATTCCAGAGGGGAAAGACTTTCTCTTTCGTTCTTGGGATGAAACCCAGGAATGCTGCAAGCCCCTTATTGACAGAAGAGAAATAGCCATGGGAGTCATATGGGCCAATGTGGGACATGCCCCCAATACCCCCGGGTCCACTTCCACCCAGGAGCCCCCCCCTGCCTGTGGGAGATCAGAAGTGCTGGGTAAACACGGGCCTGGGATAAGCCTGGGATGAGGAGATAAAGCCACAGGAACACTGACGATGGCAGGGCTGGCATAGGGTGGACAAGCTGTGCTTTCAGGGTACCTGTGTAGGATGCTCAGGGACCCGAGAGGCTGACAAGCCAGCGCAGGGAGCAGACACGAGCAACCCATCTCCACCCCAAGGCCAAGGTAATAGTCTGGCCTCCGAGAACTTAGGTCACTTGGAGAGAAGGGCAGGAGGATGGAGAATCCAGACCTAATTGAGGTAATTAAGGTTATCAGGCCCAAGGAGACTGCCTTAGATAGGACTGAAATACTCATCAGTGGAATGTGGGCTGAAGAGCAAGGTGATTCAGTTACAGAATCTGGTTTCACTTGATCTTGGAGGATATGATTTCAGCTCCAGTGTGTCCCCTGCAGCAGGCACAGGGTCATTGCCCACTGCTGTCCTGGCAAAGGGACAGAGGATGAAGACCTTTGAGCAAGGTGGCGGATGATGGCAGATCAGGAGTCTAGAAGGACTCCTAGAGGGGCTGAGGGGAGGATTTGGCACTGCTGTGTCTTGGGAGAGGTATGGGGGGCGAGGAGCTGGAACAAAGGATGGACGAAGGCTGAATACCTTGACCTACTTTATGCTCTTACAAGGGCCTCTTAGACATAGGCCTGAATCCGAATGTCCTTTATCATCAGCAATATAAATAATACCTCCACCTGTACTTTGAATTTACAAAGCACTTCTTCATTCATTGTTTAATTTGATTCTCCCAATTCAGGACATAACCAATCATTCATTCATTCAAACACCCAACAGTTATTAAGCATCTTCTAAGTCTTGGGGAGAGTGCTAAAAACAAGACACGGTTTCTGTTCTCAAAGGAATGCTGTCTAGTGGAGAAGAGATGTGGACATTTTAGTACAATTGTGGTATCACAATACAGACAAAAATGCCCATGATGAACCAGGAGAGGGACCTTCTTACCACCTGGAGGCTACAGGGTCAGCTTCACGGATGGGTGGGATCTGAGCTGGGTCTCAAGGGAGGAGCAGGATTTTGCCAGGAGAGAGAGGAGGGAAGGGCCTTCCATGGAGAAGGAAGAACATTTCCGGTCACAGTGGTGTGTACAGGGGTGGCTGGCTCAAGCAAGGTGGGAAACCCAGCTGGCTGCAGCCCACGGGGTGCGTGTGGGACCCCAGAAGCCAGGAGAGGCTAGTCTGGGCTCCACAGCCCTTTTCAGAGCTCAGGTACCAATGCGTTTTCTTTCCTCTCCCGCTCACTCTGGGTTCATTTGTTCTTTGTCGATATCACCACCAGAGGGCAGGCAAGGAAAGGCAGCCCCAGACTGTTCCCCGCGATTTCCAGGGGTTTGGCTGTTTTTAGTGAAATTCTACTAATTGACACTGATGTGTGGAAAAGTGCTGAGAGGTGCTATATTGGGAGCTATGTTATTATTTTAACACTAATGCTAACACTCAAATATTATCACCTTCACTGCAATAGTCATAGCAGATGGAAAAAGAACTCACCACGTCCTGGTTATAAGAACTTAGGTAAATCCCTCTGCGCCTCAGTGGCCGCTTCTGCAAAAATACCAGCCTCACAGAGAAACACGTGAAGGAGAAAACAGATAGAAATGCGCTGAACACGAGGACTGGCTGACAGATGCTTAGAACATGATAATTGAATCTGAATATTATTTATCATGAAAGACAGGAAGTAACAAACTGTACTTTTGTTTACAACGCATTTCATATGGTTTACTTAATTTGATTCTCCCAGTTACCCTGTAAGATAACTGACTGAGCAGGCAGCAGGAATGATTAGAACAATGAGATTTGGGGGAAACCTGTGTATTTCATTACTGGTGCTTACTTCTCCAAAGCAGATTTTTTTTTTTTTTTGCTTTAGGGCTACACCAGAGGCATACGGAAGTTCCCAGACTAGGGGTCAAATTGGAGCTACAGCTGCTGGCCTACACCGCAGCCACAGCAATGCCAGATCTGACCTGAATCTGCGACCTACACCATAGCTCATGGCAACACAGGATCCTTAACCCACTGAGCAAGGCATCCTCACAGATACTAGTTGGTTTAGTAAGCCACTGAGCCAAGACGGAGAACTCCAAAGTTCTTTTTTTTTTTTTTTTTTGCATTTCTTGGGCCACTCCCCGAGGCATATGGAGGTTCCCAGACTAGGGGTCTAATTGGAGCTATAGCCACCGGCCTACGCCACAGCCACAGCAACTCAGGATCTGAGCCAAGTCTGTGACCCACACGACAGCTCACGGCAACGCTGGATCCTTAACCCACAGAGAGGCCAGGGATTGAACCCGCAATCTCATGGTTCCTAGTCGGATTTGTTAACCACTGAGCCACAACGGGAACTCCCAAAGTTCATTTTTGAACCCAGCAAGTTGAATGTGAATTAGAGCATTATCATCAGATCAAATTATTTATCAGTTGATTATCTAAAAGAGAGATTTTCCTCTTCTGTACACCTCAATTCCTCTTTTCTCATACTTTTTCCTTCTATTATAATAGAATCTTCACTGTGAGGACGATTTCATAATAAAAATGATGGAAATAAAGTCAATTTAACTCCTTTATTGTAGAGAGAAGTGGAGTAGGCAAAAAACTGAAAATGTTTTAAAATACTTCCTGACAAAATTATATACTTTTAAAGTAAATAAAATCAAAGAAATCATCACGAAATAGAAGTTACAGCCTCAACAGCACTTTTTTTTTTTTAAAGCAACAGAACATTTAATTTGAGTAAGATGGGATTCAGAGGGATTTTGATGGCTGTCATTTACTATTTATGTCTATACCAAGCAGAAATGGGTTTAGACTTATTTTGCATACCAAGTGATTGATTCACTGGCTGACTGTAGGAAAGAAATGATAATGAGGGCTCGTTAAAGACTAAATATGCTAATGAGGTAGAGTTCCCCAAGCCTGGAGGGTTTCCACAGTGGCTGAAGGCCAAACAGCAGGATTGACAAAGGCTTCTAGTACCGATGGCTGGTTAAACAGGGGACTTTTCCTTCCAGCTGTTATTCCCTCATTTCATCTGGATGATATTTTCCAGTACCCTCTAATATATTTTTATAGTGTGGTCACAGCAAGAGATGAAGTACATGATGTAACTTGTATTAGAGACTACATTTTCTTTTCTTGCTTGTTTTTGAGGGCCACGCCCGCGGCATATGGGGGTTCCCAGGCTGGGGGTCAAATCGGAGCTGCAGCTGCCAGCCTACACCACAGTCACAGCAACGGGGGATCTGAGCCGTGTCTTCGACCTACGCCACAGCTCACGGCAACGCCAAGATCCTTAACCCATTGCGTGAGGCCAGGGATCGAATCTGCAACCTCATGGTTACTAGCTGGCTGCGTGAGGCCAGGGATCGAATCTGCAACCTCATGGTTACTAGCTGGATTCTTTTCCACTGTGCCACAACAGCAACTTCAGAGAGACTAAATTTTCTTTGGCCTCACTTGGGCTCCTAAGGATGATTTAGAAAATAAGAATGAAAACCATAAAACCACTCTCTTCCATGACAATGAGTATATTAAGTGGCACCAGGCCTGCTTCTACTGCCTTCCAGAATCTCACTTAGGCTACTTCACCTGCAGGCTCAAGCCAGACAACTGCTGGGGACCAATTCTATTCTAAGTTGGGGATTCAAGAGGTATGAAACCAAATTAGGAACAGAGGGGGTTCAATATGGAGACAACTTTGCTACCAGCCCTGGAGCCCTGACCTGGAGCCCATTTCTCATTACTGTGTCCATCTGCTCTGTGTCCTTGGCCCAGCAAATAAGTCTGTAAAGGATGTTACCAGATGCCTGAATTGCCCACTCAGGCCCACTCTCCCCACCATCAGACCAAGGATGGGCAGGCCAGCCAGTCCACTGTGGCCTGGGGGACAAGGACAAGCTGTAGCCATGACATAACTACTCTAAGAGTTTGGGAGTCTGACCTGTACACTGGGGACCACATATAAGATAAGTAGGCAGAGGATGCTGATCAAAATAAAAAGGAGTTAAAAACAGAAAGAAAGACAAGAAGGAACTTTGAGATGACAGAGACCACTTGGACTATTAGAGAAACAGAGCAGCCTTGAATTTGGATGGGTTTCCTATTCCAGGAAGGCCTGAATGGAACAGAAATCATAATGGTGACAGTGATATCTCACATTTACGAGGTGCCTAGGTACTGGCCACTGCATGAAGAGTTTTGCAGGGATTCTTTTTTCTTCTTAGGGCCGCACCTGTGCATACGGAAGTTCCCAGGCTAGGGGTCGAATAGGAGCTACACATGCCAGCCCACACCACAGCCACAGCAGTGCAGGATCTGAGCCACATCTACGACTTACATCGCAGCTCACAGCAATGCTGGATCCGTAACCCACTGAGTGAGGTCAGGGACTGAAGCCACATCCTTGTAGACACTGTATTGGGTTCTTAACCCGATGAGCTAGGGGAACTTCCTAGAAACTTTTAATTAGGCTTTCTTAAAAAAACCCCAAAAAAACCTATTCATAATGTGTGACAAAGTCAGTGGGATTGGTATCACTTTTGCTGTATTTCTGACATGTCTTGTTTTCTTGGAATGGAATTAAATATGCAGTTTACTCTTTTAGAGAAGACATAACGTGAACCACTCTGACCTGACTAGATAACCTATACGCTTATGGAAGGCAATAAAAAGATTATGGTTTGAAGGTACAAAGGGGTTAGTGTAGTCTATGAAAGGAAAGAAGTCTCATCACATCACCCTTCCCCCCGCAAAGCAATTCTTATAAAATACCCCTTCCTAAATAACAATCATTTCAGAGCTGGGCTCTCACAGTTCTAAGCAGTTGCATTAGATGCAGTCTTTGGAAAGGCATGTCACTTGCTCCTTGACCCAAGGGCGGGGTCCTCCTGTTCCCAGACCAGGTCATCCATTTGACCAGGTTATTCTCACTCTGGAGGAATGAGAAACAGCTGGGGTGTGTGGCGGCTACCACTGCACTGCTGGTTTACTCTTTAACTTCTTGAATTTACCGTGGAAGTTCCCAAGCCAGGGATCCAACCCTCCTCACAGCAGTGACCAGAGGTGCTACAATGACAACACTGGCTCTTTAATTCACTACAAGAGAACCCCTTGATTTAGGTTTAATGGACGTGATCCAGGCAACATTTGAAATATTATCTGTTATGTCAAGCTGGGGTTTTTTTTGTTTTTTTGTTTTTTTGTTTTTTTTTTACAAACAATACTTTCGACATACAAATAAAGCAATTTATTTTACAAACAGATTTTTCAAAGTGCCAGATGTACAGAGAAAGAGATTTGATCATCTTGGTAATTGCTCATTTCTAAATTCAGTGGTACCCTCACTAATAGCCTCCCAATCAAACTACACAATCTAAAAATAGCTAACTCTTTTCATTAACTTTGATAAAATGAAGCCTCTGATTCAGAATCAATCAGTAATTTCAAAATAAGAAGGACCAACAAGAAAAATCTCCAAATATCACCACTGGCAGGTATGGAAGTGCTACTTTTTCTAAAAGCTTCCTTTCCCAGGAGTATTCCTGGGGCCCTCCAAACCTAAGAATATCTTTAAAATTCTAAAAATGTGATCTTACTTTCATGCCAGTGTCTGGCACATGGCAAGCGCTCATGAAATGCAGATTGAACACTGAATAAAACAATCATCAACAATTTGGGACCTTGAAGGTATTATCGGATCATTCTGTCCAGTCTTCTAATTTTCAGATGAAAGAAGAGAGATCCAGAGAGGTGGAGTTACTTATTCAAAACCACACAGCTAGTTACTGGAACCAGAACCAACACAGCTAAGGGCTACCAAGGCACTGCTGGTTTACTCTTTAACTTCTTGGATTTAATGTGCAAGTTCCCGAGCCGTGGTAGCCACCAGAGATGGATCTAGAATTCAGGATTCCTGACCTCAAATCCACTCTACCCAAAGGTTCTTTCTTTTTTCAGGTTCCTTATGCACTTGGATGTCTACAGGCTGAAGAAGCCTGTGGCCAAGAGCTCAGACTGCCTTAAAGTTCCTGTGGCTACTCACTCACAGGAGCACACAGGCCTTCTCTGATCACACCATGTTACAGTGGCAATCTGCCTGTCTGTCATCTACTGGTAAGTTATCAGCTTGACTTTTCCCTAGAAAACTACATTTAAAATAATGTTACCTTAATCTGAAATGTTTTGTTAAAAACTAATGAGTGCTGGGAGTTCCCGTTGTGGCTCAGTGGAAACGCATCTGACTAGCAACCATGAGCACGGAGGTTTGATCCCTGGCCTCGCTCAGCGGGTTAAGGATCCGGCGTTGCCATGAGCTGTGCTGAGGGTTGCAGATGCAGCTTGGATCCCAGGTTGCTGTAGCTGTGGTGTAGGCCAGTGGCTACAGCTCCGATTCGACCCCTAGCCTGGGAATCTCCATATGCTACGGGTGTGGCCCTAAAACGACAAGAACAAGGACAAAAACAAAACTAATTAGTGGAGAAATAGTTCCTGTAAAAGTGAAGCTAATTCTAATGCTTTACATTTGGATGGTTCTTTGCCATTTATAAATGTGGCCTGCATCACCTTGTAGTTCTGTTCCTTTAAGTATCAGTTAATTGATTTGCCAGATAAAACCTTGCTTATGGTAAATGAAGTCTCAATAGTGTTTAATTGTGAGAGATGAAGGGGCAGAACCCCCCTTTGATTCCAACCACACGGGCTCCTCTCCAGCACAGCATAAGAAGTGCTGGATAGAGATAAGGCAGCCTATCAGCAGAGGGATTGGGTGGGGCAAGGTGACCTGATTCATCTCTGTTTACCTATGTCTCAGGTGAACTTACTCTCCTGACCTCAGTGCAGCCATCTTTTATTTGAATAGGAGGTGACAGAGTATGTACTTGACCTCAGACACCAAACACTGAGTTAAAAAAGTACTGAATGGTGATGTCAGCCTGATTTCATAGGCTCTCGGGTGGACCCAGAGCAAAGAACAGGAGAAACCCTAATCCAAGACGAACTCTCATCCAGAGGCAAAAGGGTTTTAAGACACCCACAGCTGATGGGTTATCTCAGGCAGGGGCTGCTGCAGGATGGTGGGTCCTCCCCACCCATCTCTGCACGCACACGCGCAAGCATTACCTGCCTGGGCTGGTTGACTTTCGCTCCTGAAGACAACAATAGTCGAATCACATCCAAGTAACCCCCCTGGGCAGCTAAGAAGAGGGCAGTGGCTCCATCCTGACAGAGAACAAGTTGAAAAGGTTAACTAGTCATCTTTCACATTTACTTTAAAAGAAAGTTGATTTAAAAATAATACACTTGGGAGTTCCCGTTGTGGGGCAGTGGAAAGGAATCCGACTAGTATCCATGAGGTTTCGGGTTCGATCCCTGGCCTTGCTTAGTGGATTAAGGATCTGGCGTTGCCGTGACCTGTGGTGTAGGTCACAGACGCAGCTCGGATCCCACATTGCTGTGACTGTGGTGTAGGCTGGCAGCTGTGGCTCCTATTCAACCCCTAGCCTGGGAACTTTCATGTGCCGTAGGTGTGGCCCTAAAAAGCAAAAATAAATAAATAAAAAAAATAAAAATAATACATCCAAGGACAGGAAAAATGAACACAACATTGTAAATCAACTATACGTCAATAAAATTTTTTTAAATGAAAAAAAAAAACCCCAGATTTAAAACAATTTTCCATTTCCACCCCCTCCCCCCACTTTTTTCACATGCTTGGTTAGTGTTTTATTCTTTGAAGAATTATTCTGAAACATCACACTACGTCATGCTGAAAGGTAATGTTTAAAATAGAGATTTGTATAAGGATGAGCTACAACCTATGTAATGTCTGTTCACTCAACAAAATCTTTGTCACAGAGCTTATGACACAGCTAGTTGGACAGTTTAGGTTTTCCAAATAGCCAGTCATCATTTTCCTTGTGTCTGCATAGATTTCTCATTAGCTGCCTTCTGCTTTTGTTGCCATGATCTCAGAGTTCACCCTGTTTTTCTTCGATTAAAAAATGTATATATTCAATACAATTTCATTGCAATCCTTTAGTCATTAAGAGCTGTGTTGGTTAACAAAAACAAAATAAAGTCTGTTAATAAAAACCAAGTCTCCCAAATCCATTTTGTGTGCTTTGATGAACAGGGAATGAAAAGTGTCCTTTTTTACCTTTTTACTTTTTAAAATGATAGTTGACTTACAATGTTATGCCAATTTCTGCTATACAACAAAGTGACTCAGTTATATACATACATGCATTGAAAAGCGTCCTTTTAATGACATCTTCCCTACTCCTTTCTCTTGTGCGCTTGCTTTTCCACATTCTCCTAACATGCAGTTTCTCTAAGCTTTAAAACACAAGATACTTGCAGAATGCTTGGCCTGGTAAGAATGTCCATGAACTCTCTCCATGCCAGCCCAGCAGACTCCAACCATACCTATACACACAACTCAGCAATCCTGCATGCAAGCCCAAAGCAAGAGCTTGTTTCCAATTTTCTTTAGTTTTCTCACTTCTTTTTTTTTTTTTTTTTTTCCGGTCACACTCGAGGTATGTGTAGGTTCCTAGGCCAGGGACAGAACTGGTGCCACAGCTGCAGCCTGTGCCACAGGTGCGGCAACACTGGATCTGTAACCCGCTGTGCCACAAGGGAACTTCCTCTAGGTTTCTTTTTAACTTCCTTTTGGTTTCTACATCTTCTGGGCATTTCTTTTTTTCTTGAAGATGTGTCATTAATTTCAGCAAGTACATTAGTCAGCTGGGACCTGCCCACCCCACCCTCCCCAAGGTGAGGACAGCACTCCCAGGACACAGTGAGCCTCATTACTTTAGGACCAGAGTGCAGAACCCAAGCACATCTAATGGGAAACACCTAGTTAACGCAGCTAATTAGCACCCCTCCCGTCGGTGTAGTTAACCACATGCTCAGGGCACCTTCCCTGCAAGTCCAACCAGGCAGAGGGTGCTGGATTTCCAGTGGGTGTCAGCTGAGTTGCCAGACACCCGTGAAGGCAGTCATTAAAATATTTACTCAGCCTGTACAGATTTTTAAGCAGATTTTTTTTTTTTTTTAGGGCCACTCCCGTGGCATATGGAAGTTCCCAGGCTAGAGGTCAAATTGGAGCCACAGTGGCCAGCCTGCACCACCAGCTACAGCATTGTGCGCTCTGAGCTGTGTCTGTGACCTACACCACAGCTCATAGCAATGCTGGATCCTTAACCTACTGAACAGAGCCAGGGTTCGAACCTGCATCCTCATGGATGCTAGTTGGATTCATTACTGCTGAGCCACAACTGGAACTCCTAAGCAGATGTTTGATACGGGGATATGATTTTCAGTTGTGTTGCTACAGGAAGTCTTCCAGACCCTTAGCAGCTGCTAGCTCTTGGGAATTTTCCAAAACAGATGTCTACGCTTGTTTTGTGTGTGTGTGTGTGTGTGTGTGTGTGTGTGTGTGTGTGTGTGTTTTTACTGTGGATTACAAATGTCTGTTCCTAGAAGTTTTCAGGTACCACTGACACCTTCCCCTTCCCCTGCCCCACATTTCAGTTGTTGTTAAAGGAAACACTTATAGTTGGACTGTTCAGATAAGGGTAAGAAGTGTTAACATAAAATGGAAATTCTGGTCACCTTACAACAGGGGAGTTTATCATGGGAATGGGCTCTCCCCAAACTCTATGTTTTCATACTCAGTGAGCCTAGTGGAAGGATATTATCTAACAGTACAAATTCTATACCCACAGTCAATCTGGATTGCTGACTATTGGTGGTAGTCACCATTCATTTTCCTTTTCCAAAGACTGGGGCTCCTCCTATTCAACCTGCACAGACATATACTCATACACACTCTCAGATACCTTGCACCACCCTGCTGAAGAAATACAGAGCTGGAGACCTGTGTTTCTTGGACATGGGCACATGTTAGAAGCACCTGCTGCCCATGCTGTGCCTTAGCTTGTCTGGGGTGGGCCCAGGAAGCAGAACTGTCTTAAGCTCCCTATGTAGTTCGAATGGGCAGCCAGAGTTGAGACTCACTCCTTCAGACTATTGTCAACTAGTCCAGGCATCAACCTAGGAATGCTCAGGTTCAAAGACTGTTATAGATTTTGAAGTGCAAAGGGTAAGGCTAGATCTAGATCCTATGTACCTCACAGAGGTCTGTTATTTGTCAGACGTATTTGTGTAAACTTTGGAAAGGGTGCGACCACGGAAAAATAAATAAAATAAAAGAGTGCTTGGGTAATGTGCTGATTTTCAATTAGCTGCAAACAGACTCACCCTGGCAGTGGCTGCCTTTCAAGGTCAATGGTGTGCATGTATTTCACAGGTTTTTATCCACCCGTCTTCACTTCTCTTTGAAAAAACTTAATTTGTCCTTTTTTGCTCTCTTCCTTCCAAATAACTCTACAACAGGATGATTTCTCTTGGATTTTCAGCAAGTCCATACACTGGGCTTATCACATTACAATAAGTATGTATCACGTGATTTTTGAAGCTAACTGCATAAATATCCAGATGTGCAAGAGATTTAAAAGGGCAGAGCAAAGATGGGTAAATAAGATCATGTGGTTTCCACATAGAAAAAGCTCATCTGGTAAACTACGTCTTTCTCCCCTTGCTGTCTCAGATGCCACTTCTGGCTTTGGATCGCAGTGCTGTGTGCAGCGAGTGTCCCTCTAAAGCCCCCGTGAAACACACTCACATAAAGTTGGTCATGGATGTTGGCTCCGTGCTTCAGCAAGGTCTCCACCACCTGCATGTGCCCATACTGACTGGCGGCCAACAGGGCAGTGCCCCCATCCTGTGGTTATGCAAGGGATAAACGCATTAGAACAGTGCAGGCACAAATCTTACCAAGCAGGTGCTCCTCATGTAGTGAGAACTTTGGAAAGGAATTTCCCAAACATAATAACAAACTCACGTTTCCCCTTGTATCTCTTTTACTTTTTCTTTACAATCATGACAGAGTTCACATTTTTTTTTTCTTTTTTCTTTTTAGGGCTCCACCTGCACCATATGGAGGTTCCCAGGCTAGGGGTTGAATCAGAGCTGCAGCTGGCAGCCTACACCACAGCCACAGCAACACTGGGTCTCAGCCACATCTGCAACCTACACCAGAGCCCAGGGCAATGCCAGATCCTTAACCCGCTGAGCGACATCAGGGATTGAACCCATGTCCTCATGGATGCTAGTCAGATTTGTTTCCGCTGAGCCATGACGGGAACTACCAGAGTTCATCTTAAGAGGTACATTATGTTGTATACTCGGGTGACTTGTTTGAGATAGAGTATAGCTATCTGACTAAGTTATTATGATTAATTCAGAAATTTTCCAAGTCAAGTGCAGAATCACCTATTTGCCTCTCAATAGAAGAAACAAAGAACAGAAAGCCTGGGGAGTTCCCATTGTGGCTCAGCAGCAATAAACCTGACTGGTAACCATGAAGATGTGGGTTTGATCTCTGGCCCTGCACAGCGGGTTAAGGATCTGGCGTTGCCATGAGCTGTGGTATAGGTCACAGATCTGGTGTTACTGTGGCTGGCAGCTGCAGCTCTGACTTGACCACTAGCTGGGGAACTTCCGTATGCTGCAGGTGCGGCCATTAAAAAAAAGGAACAGAAAGTCTGTACCAATCAATTGTGTCTTGGAATCATCAGAACTGTCTCCTGTGATTTCTGGCCAGAGACCCGAATAGCGAATGTTGGCTTCTCCCTGTGGTTTCACCCAGTTGTCGGGCTCTGCGATAAAGGTGTTTTTAAGGAGTAACACTCCAGGGTCCCTGCCTTCACAGGATAGGATCTGTATGCGTTAAAGACGGTAACTCCAGCATATTCTGCATGCTTCTCACCCTCCTACTTTGCATTTTCCTTTGAACATGTGCCAGTCTGTCCAGATCTCTTTAAAAACATGGGCCTAGAACTCAACCGAGCACTAGAAAGCAGATGCGGTCTGCTGTGCAATGGGACTTTCCTTAGTTCCATCTACTCTACTTTGATCTCTGCAGCCTAAATTAGAATTAGCTTTTATGCAACCACACCACGCTACTGACTCACTGAGTTTGTGGTCAATTGAAACCCTTAATGGTTTTCCTCAGGTGCCAGGCTGAGGTATTCTCCTTTTCTATCTAGGACTGCTGTGTTGTCTGTTTGGCTCTGTGAATTGGTATGTGGACATTTGAGCTAATTATAAATAATACAAGAACATGGAATCTGGTTCTAAAATATGAATCATAAATATAAGATAGTGTGGTTTCTAAATTTGGGTCTAGAGTGTTTATTCAAAATGCCTTGGAGTTCCCATTATGGCGCAGTGGTTAACGAATCCGACTAGGAACCATGAGGTTATAGGTTCGATCCCTGGCTTGCTCAGTGGGTTAAGGATCCAGTATTGCCGTGAGCTGTGGTGTTGGTCACATAGGAGGCTCAGGTCTGGCGTTGCTGTGGCTCTGGTGTAGGCCGGCAGCTACAGCTCCAATTCGACCCCTAGCCTGGGAATCTCCAAATGCCGCGGGAGCAGCCCTAAAAAGACAAAGACAAAGACAAAAAAAAAAAAAGTCTACTCTCAGAACTCCACCTTCAGATTCAGTAGATCTATTTAGAGCAATGCCCACAAATAGGCTTTTGACCAGTCAGGTGATGTGACTGTGAGATGCAGGTGGCAGGTGGGCCTCAGGTGGAGAAACCCTTCTATAAGGCTCCTGCATTCATGGCCAGGAAGATCCAGGGGATACACATGGCTGAGTAAGCCTTTGGCGAGGGACGGGCTGTATGGAGGGAAGAGCTGCATTTTGAAGCATGGGAGATGGAGCAGAAAGATTGGAGGGCTGAGGCCAGTGGGTGTAGGAGTGAGGGGGGGGGTGGGCATCAAGAAATTGTTAAATAGCAGAATGAGTACCAACATTTCCAAGTTTTGTTGTGTCAATTTTCCCAGCTCTTTGCCTAATGGATTTAGAGAATAGAGAAAACATGATGATTGTTATAGAGGAGCTGACACCTTTTATTTGAAAAAACACATTTTTGGAAGCTCCTGCTGTGGCACAGTGGATTAAGAATCTGACTGCGGCAGCTGGGGTCACTGTGCGGGTTTGACCTTTGGCCTGGCGCAATGGGTTAAAAAGGATCCAGCTTCTGGTATAGGTCACAGCTGCAGCTCTGATTCAATTCCTGGCCCAGGAACTTCCATATGCCATGGATGCAGCCATAAAAAAGCAAAACAAAACAAAAAAGACACATTTGGGGGAACATAGGTTTAATTACAATGACAACCGTTGTTGACACAAAAGTCAATTTTGATGACAGGATCACACTAAAATTCAAAGCCTCTGGACACTCTCTTCTTCCCATGGAAAACGCTCAGACACCTGCAGCTGACCTAATGGAAACATGTGGAACGGCTCACCCTGGGCCACGTTCCATGGATTTCTGGGACAGCACAAACAGGCTCATGTGCAAAGGCCAGCATTAACTTGCTAACCAAGAAAGATGAAGCAGCCACATGATCACATATAATCATTTTTTTTCCCTTCTCTCTTTTTTTTTTGGCCACCCTGTGGTATAAGGAGATGCCGGGCCAGGGATCAGAGCTGAGCCTCAAACTGCACTGCAGCTACAGCAGTGCAGGATCCTTAACCTACTGTGCCAGGCTGGGGCTCGAACCCGGATCCGGACACTCCCAAGATACTGCTGGTCCCAGTGCACCACAGCAAGAGCCCCCACAGGATCATTTTAACTTGGTTCAGAGTTGAATTTTTTTTTTTTTTTTTTTTTTTTTTTTTTTTGCTATTTTAGGGCTGCACCCGAGACATATGGAGGTTCCTAGGCCAGGGGTCGAATCAGAGCCGCAGATGCTGGCCTACGCCACAGCCACAGCAACATCAGATCTGAGCCAAGTCTGCAACATACACCACAGCTCATGGTAACGCCAGATCCTTAACCCACTGAGCAAGGCCAGGGATCCAACCCGAATCCTCATGGATCCTAATCATGTTTGTTAACTGCTGAACCATGAAGGGAACCCCCAGAATTGAATTTTAGGTGTGTATAACTTTATATTTTAATTGTAGTTGTATCACTTTTGTAATTAAAAAATATAAAATATATACACCCATATCTGGATTACTCTTTATTATATTCAGCATGTTTGGGGACAGGATCAGTCTGACAGTAGGTTTTAGGAAAGACAGAAATGCTGACTGAAATTCGTATCTATTCAGCATTTGAAAGAAAAAAAACCATTGGAAACTCCCTTGATATCAAAATATCACATACAATGGATTAAGAAAACCTAAAAGTTTCCAACTAGGGCAGATTTTCAGGAATTTTTTTATGACTAGGCCAGAAATAAGTTTTCAATTATAAGAACGCAATGGCAGTTCAAATTCTTCTACTACAAAAAATTACCATGAAAAGTCACATTGTGAACGAAAAATTGATCTTTCTGCAGGCTCAGTTTTCTTATCCATAGGTCAAATGTGAGGAATCAATGACTTCTTTAAAGGAAGACCAACGGTTCCTTGTTCAACTATATAAAATGTAATCACACACACACACATAATTTTTTTTTTTTTTTTTTGGTGTTTTGTCTTTTAGGGAGGGCCGCACTCATGGCATATGGAGTTCCCAGGCTAGGGGTCCAGTTGGAGCCGTAGCTGCTGGCCCACACCACAGCCATAGCAACGCAGGATATAAGCTGCATCTGAGACCTACACCACAGCTCACAGCAACACTGGATCCTTAACCTACTAAGTGAGGCCAGGGATCGAACCTCATGGATACTAGTCGGGTTCATTAGCCACTGAGCCATGACGGGAACTCCATGTAATCACATGTTTTAGTGAGGATGTCTCAGAAAGTAAATCGCCGGCCAAACCCTCCTTAGAAATCTCTCAGATTCACTAGGATTAGCTTAATACTCCCAACAATTCCTACCATAGCGCTGGGCTTAACTTTGAAGCACAAAAAAGCTTAGGAAAACAGGGGAAGTTACAAAGCTTTGGATCTGCTACTGCATCCATCCTGATAACAAGTTAGTGTTAAAAGTTATCAACATTTTAACAAGTGCTAAACTTGTTAAAGTTAGTGTCCCAGAGTAGAAAGCTATTAGTACAAGAAAGAATCTAAGTAGTCCTGCCCCCAAATTCTCCAATTATGATTCCAGAGTAACAACATCATGTTTTGAATTGAAATCCTGAGATTCCTAAACTATCATCAGTAAACCAAACCTACCTTCTTAGGCCTGAAAATTTTATAAAAAGCAAAGCAGAAATTTGCACTACAGATAAAGAGAAATGAATACGTGCATGACTGTTGAAACTTTTCAAACAGGTATAAAATCAAGAAAGTTTTCTTACTTTGGTCCTAAATTCAGTGGATGCTCCAAATTCAAAGAGAAATCTCACGACGTCATTATGTCCTTGTTGGGCAGCAAAGAACAGGGCCGTTGTACCTGACTGGGAGAGAGAGAGGCTGGCTTTAAAAGACATTTGGGGAGTTTCCATAGTGGCTCAGTGGTTAACGAATCCGACTAGGAACCATGAGATTTCGGGTTTGATCCCTGGCCTCGCTCAGTGGGTTAAGGATCTGGCGTGGCCGTGAGCTATGGTGCGGGTTGCAGACGCGGCTCGGATCCCACATTGCTGTGGCTGTGGCACAGGCCGGTGGCTACAGCTCCGATTCGACCCCTAGCCTGGGAACCTCCATATGCAGCGGGAGCGGCCCCAGAAACGGCAAAAAAAAAAAAAAAAAAAAAGAGAGAGAGACATAAAAGACATTTGGTTACATTACGTTTGATTTATGCATTTGCAAACAAAACAGAACAATATCCTTGCACACAAACTTCTAGCCTAGGAAGGAGCTACATTTGAACTGACTGTACTCCTTGCTCAAGTTAAGGGACAAGATGAAAGGAAAACGTTATTCTTGCTGTAATGGGATGAATGGTGGACTCTCTCAAAGCTAGGTTCTTGTCCAACTTCCTGGAACTTGTAAATATTATCTTACACGGTAAAAGGTGGGATTAAGGAAAGGACTTTAAGAGGCAGTTCTTATCCTGATGGGCCCTAGATCCAATGACAGTTGTCTCTGTAAGAGTGAGGCTGAGGGATATTTGACACAGAGAAGAGGAAGAGGCAATGAGACCACAGAAGCAGATTAGGGTGGAGGAATGTAGACAGTGACCAAAGCGGGAAGAGGGGAAGAATGAAATCTCCCCGGATCCTCCAAAGGGGGTACAGCCCTGCTCACACCTGAAACTGTCTAGCCTCCAGAACGGAGAGTGTATACATTTCTGTTTTTATTTTTATTTTCATGCCTGCACCCGCATATGGAAGTTCCTAGGTCAGGGATTGAATCCGAGCCACAGCTATGACCTATGCCACAGCTGCGGCAACGCCAGATCCTTTAACCCACTATGCCAGACTGGGGATGGAACCTGAACCTCAGCAGCAACCTGAGCCACTGCAGTCAGATCCTGAACCCACTGCACCAGGCGGGAACTCCACATTTCTCTTGTTTTAAGCCACCTAGTTTGTGGTAGTTTGTTACAGCCATCATAGGACACTAACACGCTAGGTAAAATGTTTGGGAAGCAATGGGATTCATTCCTATAGGGAAGAACTCTGGTAAAGTTCTGGTTACAAATTTGAGTGCCTGGAGTAGGAAGCTACCAGCAGAAAGCAAGGATCTAAGTAATTCATGCATGTGAACTCAAAGGAATTCTCAAAAGAGGACCTATGAACGAATAACAGTCTGATTCCAAATTTTAAACTTACTGAAGACTTATTGAAGATATTCAGAGATGAGTTTTAGTATCCTTTCTTCCCAGGCTCTTTTGGGTACCAAATTATTGTGTAATATGAGCAAAATCACCATACCATTCTGGGCAGTGTATATATTTCATATAAAGATGCTCTTCATGCCAATGCTTAGAGTGTGAGATGAAGCCAACACTATACTTTCCTAAGCACGGGGAAGAGAAATCTCTCTTTCCACAGCTTACCTGGGAGGGTTAAGGTGGAAGGTTCTTGCTCAGGTATGGATACATTAATTACAAATATCCTACCTACAGCCATTTGAGCCGATTTCGGAACATACATACTATGAATCATTATGCACATTAACGCAGCAATTTGCTGACAACAGGAACCAGACTCCAGTTTGGAGTCTGAATAAAGGTCTTAAGTTCATGTGCTTTACTCCTGAAACCCTGAGCTTCATGACAACTCCATGTGTGACTCCCATGCCTGGGAGTTTTTCAGTCAATACTGCTGGTTCTTGAGAGCGATGGTCTTTCAGGACCATCACTTCCAGTTTGTCTTTCTTGCAAACTATGTTTGCCAAGCTACGAAAACAATGGCAGGTACATTTTCAAGAGCAATACTCCGATCCTGCAAAGTGGACCACAAATGAACCAAGGAAGAAGGCTGCTCGAGGAAGAAGTCTCTCAAAGAAGAGTCAGTTCCACAGCACTGCCAGGCACTCTCTTTCAGCTTCCAAAACATTCGAGGTGAGGTCAGGGCCTCCCTCAGGCTGTTTTTCCAGGTCAGCCTGGCTCAGGGAATTTCAGGGATCACTGGGAATTTAACATGCCATTGTTATTTGTGCCACACAAGTGACCTCTAGGCCTGTCACACTTTGGCAAGTCCTCAAGGGCCATTGTGTTCAATGCACAATAATTTTCATCTCCAAGAACATCAGGTGAGCCGTTGGAACCAAACAGATAAACATAAAAGCCATAAAATGCATACACTGGCTGGAAATCAAGCAAATGTTTTGCTTCTTCTCCCAGCTTTTCTCCATTGTTCTTGAGAGAGTTTTGTGTATCTTGAACTAGCCCTTTGGGATACAGTTTTTGAGTGAGCAGCCTTGGGTCGTATTGTTTTCATTAATCTATCTTTTTTTTTTTTTAAGTTAAAATAAATAAAGCCTGTCAAGCAGAGAGGAAAAAGTAAAAGATTAGGGAAATTTTAAAGCAGAGGTCTAAATGGGCCAAACACTTTCCTTCTAGAAGAAAATTAGATGAAGTGAAAATGACCTCAAACAGTGATCCAGCATTGTGAAATTGCTCAGCAGACCGTCTAGGAGAAGGCTGGGTGGATTAGCTGTACTCTATACTGCTCCTCTCAAAGCCCCGGCTTGCAGATCTGGGGATATAGAGAACCAGTCTCCAGATTCTTTGTTAAGGATCATTCATTCCCCCAAGGGCCACGGCCAAGGGGACACCCAGTGGAAGATAGGAGGGACTTCTAGATGCCTGTGAAACAAGGAGCCCTTATACTTGGTGCTGAATTTTCTGCACTTAGGGATCAGGGGTCTGGTCTGGAAGGAAGGTGTATTGCTTGATGAAAGTTTGGTGGATGAACTGTCCTTTCTGAAACAACTGCAGGGCAGGCCCTCAGAGAAAAGGGGATCACGGAAAACCAAGCGTTCCTGTCTGGTCTTCAGGATTCGGTGTTGCCGCGAGCTGTGGTGCAGGTTGCAGACGAAGCTCGGATCTGGCGTGGCTGTGGCTATGTCGCAGGCTGGCAGCTGCAGCTCTGATTCGACCCCTAGCCTGGGAACTTCCATATGCCACAGGTGCAGCCCCCAAAGCAAAACCAAACCAACCAACAAAAAAATCCCCCTCAAAGCAAAACCACCTGGCCAGTCAGAGAAACCCTTTGAAAACACCGTTTGGTGAGGATGGTAGGGTAGGCCAGCCAGGGAACCTCACTAACAACAGGTGGATGATGCAATCCTTCTAAAAATATAACGTCTACGAAACTCCTATAAACTCTATGGCATCTCATCCCAAGGGAAGAAGGAAGAACTGATTTAGGCTCTGGGTGAAACGTATGAGTGTTTAAGGGATGTAGCTGGAGGTCTGGTTACATCAGATGCAACAGAAGAGAAGATTTGTTCACCTAAAGTAAAACCAACGGTCCCTCCCTGAGCCTAATTTAAACACCATTCGGTCTGCAATCTGGGCTTTAATGTCACACAGGAAAAAAGAAATGATTACAGTCAACCCTCTGTACCTGCAAGTTCTGCATTCATGGATTCAACCGACCACAAATAGAAATAATAAGAAAGGAAAAATTCCAGAAAGTTTCAACTTGCCATGCACCAGCCAGAATTTACATAGTGTTTATGCTGTATTAGGTATTATAAGTAACCTAGAGTTTTTTTTTGTTTTTTTTTTTTTTTTTTTTTTTAGGGCCGCACCTGAGGCATAGGGTTCCTGGGCTAGGGGACGAATGATAGCTGCAGCTGCCGGCCTACACCACAGCCAGAGCAACACCAAATCCAAGCTGTGTCTGTGACCTACACTGCAGTTTGTGGCAATGCTGGATCCTTTAACCCACCAAGAGAGACCAGGGATTGAATCTGTATCCTCATGGATACTAGTCGGATGCTTCACCCACTGAGCCACAAGAACTCCCAGAGATGTTTAAAGTATATGGAAAGATACGTGCAGATGACATGCCAATACTATGCCAGTTTATATAAGGGACTTGAGAAGCTGTAGATTTTGGTATCTGCAGAGGCTGGGGGTGGGGGCTGCTGGATTCAATCCCCCGAGGATGCAGAGGGACAACTGTATGCTAGTCCTGCTTAACATTCGCTACTGTGAAAGCTTCAAATTTCTGTCACCTGTGTGATTCTTGTTCCAGTGCAAAAGCTGGCCTACCTCTCTCTGGAGGTTGATGTCAGCTCCTTGCAGAACGAGCTCCTTCACACAGTCTATGTGGCCGGCGTAGGAGGCAACCATGAGGAGCGTGGTGCCGTGCTGGATGGAGGAGAAACAGAAGAACCGTTAGGCCACCGGGACATCAGAGGTGTGGCGTTGAGGAGGGACTGCGGGACATCAGTCCCACCAGGGGGTGTCCAAGCCAAGGCCAAGGTTTCCCACAGTAAATAAAAGAGTCTCATGAATTACCTCATCATGCAGACCAGACAGGAAAAAGCAAAGTGACAAACTGCTGAGGCTGGAATTTGCAATGTAAAAATTCACTTACTGCCATCACCTTCAGAAATGCAGGCCAAGTGAACCACAGTGACTGCATTTTGAGGCAGCAGCAATGTAATGGTCTCAATTTATGATGCTTAAATGATTCCTGAGCCAAGACACGTTATTAATGCAAAAAAGAAAAGAAAAGAAACAGGTTAAGCGGTACTAGTTGGTTTTCTGAATTTACAATTCTTTTTTTTTTTTTTTTTACTTTTTAGGGCCGCACCCATGGCATACGGAGGTTCCCAGGCTAGGGGTCCAATTGGAGCTACAGCTGCCAGCCTACACCACAGCCACAGCAACACCAGATCCAAGCCATGACTGTGACCTACACTACAGCTCATGGCAACGCTGGAACCTTAACCCAGTGAGCGAGGCCAGGGATAGAACCTGAAACCTTATGGTTCCCGGTCGGATTCATTTCCGCTGCACCATGATGGGAAGTGCTGAGTTTACAATTCTTTATCTGTAAACTGGTGCAGGTAAAGAGGAAACGGGAGACTACAGGTGAGAGTCAGGAGCCCTGGGGCCCATGTCCACCTGTCATCAACCAGCCAAGTAACCTGGGGCACACGTCTTACAATTCCCTGGCCTTGTTTACTTCATCCTTAAAATGAGGAGTGGGATGAAGTGATTGCCAAGGTCTCTGCCAGCTTTAGATGCAAGGACTTGAGACTCACCAGTTGATATGAACCCTCTCAGGAGGACTTTGGTGGCTTAATTTACAGTTGTTTCCAAGGACTTGGAATGTAATCTGAACTGGGACCCTCTCTGTGTGTTCAGCAGCCTGCTTTTGTAAAGCAAATGACAAGAGAGAGACAGCTGGTTCCTCGTGAGGCAGGCTCACTAGGTAGGGGGCTAGTGACACTTAGAAGCCTCGTGCTGTTTACATCTGTGGGATTTTGTAGGAAGGTGGTATCGTTGAGTGGTCACTGACAGTGTGATTCTGGGCTGGCTATCAGACCTTCAAAGGCTCATTTTCCTTATCTGTAAGATGCAAAACAATACATTTCTACCTGATTAAATTAAATGAGAAAAAGCACTAAGTCAGGCAATGTGCTTAGCATAGAGACTTCTTGTTTTAAACAAGCAGGAATAACTTATAAACATTTTGGGGCTGCACTCATGGCATGAAATTCCCAGGCCAGGGATCAAACCCATGCCACAGCAGTGACAACATCAGATCCTTAACCTGCTGAGCCACCAGGGAACTCCATATTTTTTAATCAAAAGACCTACTGGTTACCTAGCAATCAGAGAGAGATGGAGCATGAGCTCTTGAGGGGAAAGGACGTGGTGGGACAGGTGACTCTGATGGGGAAAGGGCACTGAGCCCGCCCAGGGTAGGTGGTCCAAGTGTGTGGGGCACTGTGTGACTTCCAGCTTCCCGGAAGGGAGGCCAGGGATCGAACCTGCATCCTCATGTTCCTAGTCATGTGGCTTGCTTCCTGGTACCAGGAAGCTGGAAGTCAGGAGAAGGTCATGGGGGGTGTCTGAAAAGGGGTGACCTTAAGAAAAAGGAGTAGGGAGTTCCCTTAATGGCACAACAGAAAAGTAATCCAACTAGAATCCATGAGGATGCCGGTTCGATCCCTGGCCTTGCTCAGTGGGTTAAAGGATCCAGCATTGCCATGAGCTAGGTCATGGTCTAGGTCTCAGAGGTGGCTGTAGCTGTGCTGTAGGCCGGCAGCTGTAGCTCCGATTCAATCCCTAGCCTGGGAACCTCCATATGCCGCAGATGCAGCCCTGAAAAAGTTAAAAAAAAAAAAAAAAAAAAGGAAAGAAAATAGAGAAAAGGGAGTAAAGTGGTCATTAATATGGTCCACAGGTGAGGTCACTATGAAAAAGAGCGTTCCCACTCCAGCTCCGTCCAGTGTGGTGCTGCTGCCCAGCAAGACCCAAGTAAGACAGGATGGCCAGTTCCCAGATGCCCAAGACCCCGTGTTTGTCTGGGTCCTGGCAAAGAAAAGATGGTAAATTCAAATTGGGATAATTGGAAGAAAGTATAATAAAAAGCCTGTTTATCAGGCAGTGCTCTGGATGTAGGGAAATGACAAAGAACAGGGCTGGAAGTTGTAACAGCGGGGCTGCACGGCCATCCCAGGCCTGAAGGCGCAAGGGGAAAGCCCTGTCTCCCAGGATGGAGAGGATGAGGGCACTGCCACCAGACAGCACAAGGAACACTGGACTCCCCAACGTCCTTGTTCTCCACCCGCTGATTCCTGCCAACACTTCCAAGCCCTGCTGAAGGTCAGAGGGATGTGAGTCCCCCGGGCCAGGCCTTATTGTCCCGGCTCTGGGACACAAGAGCAGGCTGGAGAAAGTCACAAGTGGATCTGGAGGTGAAACCACGCCCCAGGGGGCAAAATGGAGCAAACACTGATACCTCACTTGGGCTGGTGGCTGATGTCACCTACCAAAGTTGTGCCATAAAAGCTGGAAATGGCACGCCGTGTTTCCAGGAAAACAATAAGGGTCCTGTGAAAACGTGTTTATTTAATCCCTAAAATCAAAACATCTTGTCTCTCTCTCCTCATCTGAGGTCCTCCTAGTCCCCAGGGATAGGACATCCTGCTGGGGACAGAGAAATCGCTGCCTCTGGCTGGGGAGGGAAGGGCTCCAAGTGATACCTGCCAGGGGGCAGTGGGATTTGCTTTTACTTTCCGTTCATCGCTGATTAGTGTCTCGATGTCTGCAAAGGTAATGAGGCATCAGAGGCTGGGTGGACGCTTTCATCTCCGGAGAAAAAAAACGAGCTCCCATCTCCACGGCAGCCCCCTCTGCTCTGAGTTTCCTCCACCTTTTCCCAAAAGCAGCTGGTCTGAATGCTTTGACTGCACACCCTTTCCTTCTTGGACGCTGACAATTCAGATTCCCAGTGAAGCGTCTCTTCTCCTATTGTGGCCCCTCCTGCTTTATGCATATAATGGTTTCCTCGGTCTGCTCTGAAGTCCCTCAGGGTATGCTGGACTTTTTGCAAAGGACAGAGCAAGCCAACACACGAGAAAGGAACAAGCACCACGAAGGGAAGTGTATTCAGAAGAAGCTGGCGTGCCAGCAGGGGATGGTGTGCTTGTGGCATGCGTGTACCGAACGGGTGGTCCTTACACTGTCCCTGCAGTCCACGTCCACCCGGCCGCTGTTCAGCAACAGCCGCAGCAGAGTCAGGTTGCCCCTCCTGGCCGCCCAGAACGCCGCGTTGGCCAACGGGGTTTCCTTCTGCAGAAGCAAAATGAAACATCTTAAAACCGACCTCTGTTACCGCGGCCACTTCTCTGCAAGGATGTCATACCACTCAATAGGGCGACGTTCTAGATGTGCCTGGTCATTTAAAAGACTGCTCGACCCGCCAACAGGGAATTCCATGTACTTTGTAATGGGATGCAGATGCCTGAGCCATGGGGCTGTGATGAAGAGAGATGCTATTGATAAGGCGGCACCATTAAAAACCCTCTCTCCCACCCATGTCCTCACTTTCCTGCCTCTGTCTTTGTTCAGTTTCCTTTTTGCTTGAAACAATTCTGCCCCAACCTTCAAGGGCAAGGTTCTGCTTAAATGCTATTTTCTCCCTGAAGTGTTCCCCAATCTCTCTTCACCTTTGAGCGGAGGGAACTCTCCCAACTCCGAGTTGCCCACATCTTTTCTGTGCCCCCCCCACGCTTTCCCCGATTCCAGCTGCCTGGGGAAATGCCTCACTTTCCCTCTGTCTAACTTTCTTTGTTTCAGGTGGAATTTACCAGCACAAGGAACTCTGGGCAGAAGAGACTGCTCTGTGTAATAGGGAGACTGCACAGGGACAAGATGAAGTTTGAGAGAGTGAATCTGAAAGAGAATTTAGCATGGGCCATGTTATAGCTCTGCTGGCTTTTCCTAAAACATGAAAACTGGAGGAGTTCCCATGGTGGCTCAGTGGTTAACGAATCTGACTAGGAACCATAAGGTTGTGGGTTCGATCCCTGGCCTCCCTCAGTGGGTTAAGGATCCAGTGTTGCTGCGAGCTGTGGTGTAGGTCACAGATGCGGCTCCAATCCTGTGTTGCTGCGGCTTTGGTGTAGGCTGGCAGCTACAGCTCCAATTCGACCCATAGCCTGGGAACATCCATATGCCGTGGGAGTGTGGTCCTAAAAAAGTCAAAAAGACAAAAACAAACAAACAAAAAACCAAAACATGAAAACTTGAGAGTAATAAATTGTAAATCATTTTCAGTGATTTTTGTTGTTTCACTTTAACTCCAAATACCTTTTGAAAGCCATTGGCAAAGCACAAACTTCTTCATTCTAACACACTCTCCTGCCAGGAGCCTCTTCTGCCTTTAGGATGGCCTCAGGGATTCCTCTCCTGCACAGGCTGGACATCCTGGTTTCCTACAAGGTTCTAGACACTGAGCTTTGAGAGGAGGTGTACATCTTTCATTTTCCCTCAAGGGTTTGATTTACTGGGAGGTGGAGGCATGATAGAGTAGTTGATTTGGGGTAAGCGAGAGCTGAGTTCAAGTCCTGACCCTGTTGCTTGCCAGTTCTGTGACCCTGGGCAGGTTACTTAATTTCTCTCTGCCCTAGTAAAGTGGCATAATAATAACAGTGGTAGTAAGTCATCCCTCAGCATCCTTAGAGGATTGCTTCCAGGACCTCCTGCAAATACCAAAATCTGTGGATGCTCTAGTCTCTTATATAAATTGGCACAGTAGTTGCATAGAACCTCCACATATCCTCCTATATACTTTTTATTTTTTGTCTTTTTAGGGCTGCACCTATGGCAGATAGAAGTTCCCAGGCCAGGAGTCAAATTGGAGCTGCAGCTGCAGGCCTACACCACAGCCACTGTGACACCAGGTTTGAGCTGCATCTGCAACCTACGCTGCAGCTTGTGGCAGTGTCAGATCCTTAACCCACTGAGCGAAGCCAGGGATTGAAGACACATCTCCATGGATACAAGTCAGGTTCTTAACCTGCTGAGCCACAAGGGGAACTCCCCCATATAGTTTCAATCACCTCTAGATTACCTTTTTTTTTGTCTTTTCCTCATTTTCTTGGGCCGATCTCACGGCATATGGAGGTTCCCAGGCTAGGGGTCGAATCAGAGCTGTAGCCGCTGGCCTACGGCAGAGCCACAGCAACCAGAGCCACAGCAACATGGGATCCGAGCTGCATCTGCGACCTACACCATAGCTCACGGCAACGCTGGATCCTTAACCCACTAAGCAAGGCCAGGGATCGAACCCAAAACCTCACCGTTCCTAGTTGGATTCGTTAACCACTGCGCTACCACAGGACTCCTCTAGATTACTTATAATAGCTAACATAATGTAAATGCTACGTAGTTGCCAGTGCAGGGAAAATTCAAGTTCCGTTTTTTGAAACTCTCTGGAATTTTTCTGATCTGTGGTTGAATCCACAGATGCAGACCCTGCAGACATGGGGGGGCCAACTCTACCTCTGACAGGTATTGTTAGAGGACAAACGAGATTAATACACGCAAATGAACTTCGACTGTAAACACTCAAGAGACACTAGCTCTAAATACACAGCCCTCAAAGCCTTTAACATTCTTTTTTTTTTTTTTTTTTTTTTTTTTTTTGGTCTTTTTTTTTGCCTTTTCTAGGGCTGCTCCCGAGGCATAAGGAGGTTCCCAGGCTAGGGGTCGAATCGGAGCTGTAGCCGCCAGCCTACACCAGAGCCACAGCAACTTGGAATCCAAGCCGCGTCTGCAACCTACACCACAGCTCACGGCAACGCTGGATCCTTAACCCACTGAGCAAGGCCAGAGAGAACCTGCAACCTCATGGTTCCTAGTCAGATTTGTTAACCACTGCGCCACAATGGGAACTCCCAAAGCCTTTAAGATTCTTGTCCAGGAGAATTCATTTGCTTGGTCACTGGCCTGTGCGAGGGAGAGTGGTACTGGCCAGGGGCTAGAGCTACCAGTCAGCCTTGATCTCTGCTCCCATGGCTTTGTGGACTAGTGGGAGATAAGCAAACCAGGCACACAGGGTGGTGATGCAAAGACATGGGGTCTCACCAGGCATCCTGGGAAGAGTCATCAGCTTGGAAGGGCTGGGGTAGAGGAGGCCAGGGCACAGAGGCCAGGAGGTCAGGGATGTGATGCAGTTTGGACGTTATCTGATGGCACTGGTGAGTCAAGGAAGTTAAGGTGGGGAGAGACTGCCAGTTATGCAGTTCAGAAGGTCCCCAGGGCAGCCTTGGGGTGAACGGACTGAGGACTAGGCAGCTTGAGACCAGTGTCTACAAGGGTTTGGGGACCACACCACCTAGACAGGGAGGAGATGATGAGCAGAGGCAATGACCTTGGGGATGGTGGGATGAGACAGACGGGAGAAATTTCAAGGAGCTGAACCGAGCAGTCTCGGTCCGTGCCTGTAAGTGCAGGAGTGGAGGGAGCCTGGTGGATGCGGTCCCTCTCGTCAAAGTCACAAGTGCCGAATGAAGGACCAATTAAGGGAAAAAGCGGTGAGTTCAGCTTTGAACGTGCTTAATTTCGGGTGCCTAGGGAGCACCCATGTGGAAATGGCTAGCAAACCACTGGGTAAGTTCTATCCCAGCGGGGCTGACACATTACTGGAGGGCAAGAATCCTGAGCTAATACTTACCAAGTGCTTATTCTGCACCACGGTACACCCTCAGCATAGATCAGCTCATTAACCCTCATCACTGTTCGGGGGAGTGGGTACCAGTACTATTCCACCGTGTGGACGACGTATGTGAGAAGTGACAAGGCAGGCTTCAGCCCCCAGCAGTCTGGTGCTTGAGGCTCGGCTTTCAGCCATCCCACTGGCCTGCCTCTTGCAGAATTCTCCTCCTGAGACCGCAAGGAGCAGGCAGTGTGGACCTCAATGACCTCCTTCCTACCCTCATTCCAAGCTCCTCTTCTGCCAAGATGGAAAGTCCCCTAACCTTCTTTCTCTCTGGGGCCTAAAGACCACACTGCCTGGTTAACTCCCAAACTTCCTGTGGGTACCACAGGCACGTAATCGGGAAATGCTATTACAAAGGGCAGCCCTTTAGCTTTTAAAGGAGCTGATGTACGTGAAAATGCACAAGTCCTAAGGTATCTTGCCAACCATTTAATCTCTTTTTTCCACTATTATTTTAAAAAACTTCTTATTAAAGTACAGCTGATTTACAATGTTGTGCTAATTTCTGTTGTGCAGCAAAGTGGCTTAGTTATACACACATATACATTCTTTTTTTTTTTTTTCTAATTCCTTTCCATTATGGTTTATCCCAGGAGACAGTTCCCTATACCATACAGTAGGACCCTGTTATCTATCCATTCTAAATGTAATAGTATGAATCTACTACCTCCAAACTCCCAATCCATCCCTCTCCTCTCTCCACCTTGGCAACCATAAGTCTGTTCTTCCTGTTCATTTGTTTGGTAGATAGGTTCATTTGTGCCACCTTTTTTTTAGGGCCACACCTGTGGCATATGGAAGTTCCCAAGCTAGGGGTTGAATTGGAGCTACAGCTACCAGCCTATGCCACAGCCACAGCCAAGCCAGATCCCAGCCACATCTGTAACCTACACCACAGCTCAGAGCAACTCCAGATCCTTAAGCCACTGAGTGGGGCCAGGGATTGAGCCCGCATCCTCAATGTATCCTAGTCGGGTTCGTTACTGCTGAGCCACAAAGGGAACTCCTGTGCCACATTTTAGATTCCACGTTAAGTGATATCATATGGTATTTGTCTTTCTCTTTCTGACTTACTTCACTTAGTACAATGATCTCTAGTTGTATCCACGTTGCTGCACATGGCATTATTTTGTTCTCCATGTGGCTGAGTAGTAATCCATTGCGTACGTTTATCATATCTTATTAATCCATTCATTTCTACAATAACAAATGGGACCTAATCAAACTTACAAACTTTTACACAGCAAAGGAAACCATAAAAAATCCAAAAGGACAACCTATGGAATGGGAGAAAATATTTGCAAATGATGCAACCAACAAGGGCTTAATCTCTAAAATACACAAACTCATACAACTCAACAACAAAAAAACAAATAACCCAATATAAAAATGGGCAGAAGACCCAAACAGACATTTCTCTAAGGAAGACATACAGATGGCCAGTAGGAACATGAGACAATGCTCAACACCACTAATTATTAGAGAAATGCAAATCAAAACTACAATGAGGTACCACCTCTCACCAGTCAGAATGGCCATCATTAACAAGTCTACAAACAACAAATGCTGGAGAGGGTGTGGAGAAAAGGGTACCCTCCTACACTGTTGGTGGAAAGGTAAGTTAGTGCAACCACTATGGAAAATGGTACAGAGGTTCCTCAGAAAACTAAACATAGAACCACCATGTGATCCAGCAATCCCACTCCTGGGCATAAATCCAGAGAAAATAATGATTCGAAGGGATACATGCACCCCTATGTTCATTGTAGCACTATTCACAATAGCCAAGATTTGGAAATAACCTAGATGTCCCTCAACAGATGAATGGATTAAGAGGATGTGATATTTTTAACCTCTTTCTTGCTTGTTCAGGTCTCGGCAATCAGGCTGTTGGTTGCAACATTACGAGTTACTGCAAGGACAACCTCCACTGCATTCCTGCTCTGTATCAGGCAGTGTGCTGAGGACTTTCACTGCTCTAATGCCTTTTTTTTTTTTTTTTTTTTTTTTTTGGTCTTTTTAGGGAGGCACCTGTGGCATATAGAAGTTCCCAGGCTCAGGTCAAATCGGAGCTATAGTTGCCAGCCTACACCACAGCCACAGCAACGCAGGATCTGAGTCGTGTCTGTGACCTGCACTACAGCTCACAGCAACACTGGATCCTTAACCTACTAAGCGAGGCCAGGGATCCAACCCGCAACCTTATGGTTCCTAGTTGGATTCCTTTCTGCTGCAAACGACGGGAACTCCCTCTAATGCTTTTTAATTCTCAGAACAACCCCACGAGTCAATATTACTGTTCCCATTTGTAAGACCGGGAAACTGAGGCACAGGCACAAAGGTGACTTACTCAAGGTCACCCAGCTAGGAAGTAACAGAGCCAGGAGTCAAACCCAAGTCTGTTTGGGTCCAGAGTATGAGACTGTGAGAAAACCCGAGTATAAACTTCCACAGATGCCATCTTTTCTTCTCTTTCTCCTTCCCATTTACCGTTGGAATTTTGGCTTACATGCTACTCATTAGCACATTACCAGAAATTAAGTACAGGAAGGAAGCAGCGAGAAACACAGAAGGGAAGTTGTTACTTGAACAGAACTGGAAATCTGATTAAAAGCTAAGAGGGGGTAGAGATGTAAACTACTGATTTAAAAAAGGGTTGAGAATAATGTGGATTTCAAGTGTGTACTGTGACCTACGCCATAGCTCACAGCAACATAGCTCCTTAACCCACTGAGGGAGGTCAGGGATTGAACACGCATCCTATTGGATAGTCCGTAACCTGCTGAGCCACGATGGGAACTCCTCAAGTGTGCATTATTAATTCAACCAAGAGAACATTAGCTTTGTTCAATGATGAATTTCTTTGATGTTAGAGGCCATGTGAAATAAAGGGATATGGAGGGTTGAGAGGCTACGTGCAGGAGGTTTTTGAGATGTTGCTGGCTATTCTAGTCCACTGTTCCACTTTAGAGAACTGCTTGATAATTAACTAAGCATTAACCCTGTGTTGTTGTGTCATCACACTCCTTCCTATGAGGGCTAGGAAACCAAAAAGGAAAAGTGATTTACTCGCCCAGGCATTCTGCCTTAGGAGGTAGGTCTGTGTAACACTGGCAGTTCTAAACTCAGAACTCAAGACCACGTTTAAAGTCTCTTTAAGGAGTTCCTGTCATGGCTCAGTGGTTAGTGAACCCAACTAGTATCCACGAGGACCCAGGGTCAATCCCTGGCCTCGCTCAGTGGGTTAAGGTTCTAGTGTTGCCGTGAGCTGTGGTGTAGGTCGCAGACACGGCTTGGATGTGGAGTTGCTGTGGCTGTGGTGTAGGCTGGCGGCTACAGCTCCGATTTGACCGGAGCCTGGGAACTTCCATATGCCACAGGTGCCTCCCTGTAGGCCGGCAGCTGTGGCTCCAATTAGACCCCTAGCCTGGGAAGTTCCATATGCCTTGGGTAGCGGCCCTAAAAAGACAGAAAGACCAAAAAAATAAATAAAGTCTCTTTAACACACAGATGTTCAGAATAGGCAAACCTATAGAGATCAAAAGTAGATTAAGTTATCCGAAATGAGGATGTTTGGAGGAATGCAGAGGGACTGCCACGAGGTACATAGTTTCTTTTGGGGGTGATTAAAACATTCTCAAATTGATTGTGCTCATGGTTGCACTACTCTGTGAATATGTTAAAAAACCACTGACACAAACACTTTAACTAGGTGAGTTATATGGTATGTGACCTGTATTTCAATAAAGCTGTTAAACAAATACATGGTTTCGTTATTTTCCTACGGCTCATCCAAATAATTCCAGCTGACTGATGAACCACAGTTGATTTTGAGATAATCTGCACATTTTCAGAACAAGGACAGAACACACAAGTTCCCATATACATTTGGCCAAGGCACTTCCATCACCAAGAAGAAACCTGGTACTGAGATGTTTTATTCTCTTGGGTAAGACACTACTCTTTTTTATTTTTTCCTTTGGTCTTTTTAGGGCCACACCTGCAGCATACGGAGGTTCCCAGGCTAGGGATGGCATTGGAGCTGTAGTTGCCAGCCACAGCCACAGCCATACCAGATCCAAGCTGCGCCTGTGACCTATACCACAGCTCATGGCAATGCCGGATCCTTAACCCAATGAGGGAGGCCAGGAATCAAACTTGTGTCTTCATGGTTACTAGTCAGGTTCATTACTGCTGAGTCCCAGTGCAAACGCCACCCAGGCATTACTCTTAAATCTAGTTGGTGTTTCCTCTGTGATGGTGGCCTCCCTCCTCGGGTGAGGGTCTAACCCCCAAACTGCGCTAGATTTTTGGGAGCCTCAGCCCTGGAGAATAAGTCTTGAACAGTTGAAATAGCTGTTATAAAGATAAAAGCCAAGGTAGTGAAATCCATGAGCTTTATTCCACAAAATGACTCATATCTGCTTTTACTTTAAAAACAGTTACAACAGACATGTTTCTCTTTTCCCAAGCAGAACAAATTGAGAGTTGCCAAAGGCAGAAGAGGAAGTTTACTGGAGGCAAAGTGATACTAGCAAGAAGGGGCTGCTGACAGCGTAATGGAGAAAGGATAAAGAGTGGGTCCGTGTGGTTCAGAAGCAAATAGCCCTACATGTGGTGACTCTGAGTCATCAAGGAGAAGCTAAATTGTGATTTATAACCCTCTGTTTATCCTCCCACAGGCTCAGCCAACAATATAGGGTCTTTTAAAAGCAGGCCTTGGAGATCCAGGGCCTAGGACTTACAAGCCTTTTAGCTGCCTATGAAAAGGAAACAGTTCATCTATGGCTCCAACATCAAAGTTAATGAATATTTCATTCCCTATCTACAGAATGTAGCAGATTGTCAACTTTATTCACCGCTAAAATTGGTATTCATAAAATATCACTGACACATGAAAATAATTTGTAGGTCTGATTTTCTCACTCCACAAGAATTACTGAATTGCAGAACAATCATGGACAAAAGTAAACTAAATTTTATTCATGGCTTTTCTTTATAATATAAAAGCAATATTATAAAAATTGTTCCAAAACTGTACAATAAAAGTCACTATATCCTTATCATGAGCTGAGGGCACATTTTAACATACATGGTATGACATCAGCTGGGGCAGGTGCAGGGTTAGTCAACCCGCCTGCAGCTCTGCTCCCCTCCCGCCTCAAGCCATCCCTCTGTGCCTTTTGGAACTCCTCCACTTGCTGGAAAATCATTCGGTTTTCATCCTTAACCTAGCACAGAGCTTCCTCTGTCTCCCTGCCTTAAGGTCCTCAGCACCCTCCCTGGCGGAGGCTGGGCCTGTTCTCACACCAGCTCTAGCTCAGGGAATGGGGTTGGGCCCTTCCACCTGGCTTCCAGGTGTACCAATTTCAGCTGCTTCAAGACTCACGCCATCCCACCCTCTCATCCTCTGCTTCACCTCAACACAGTTGTCATTTCTTGATCATTCTTCCTTTTTTTTTTGTCTTTTTAGCTATTTCTTGGGCTGTTCCCGTGGCATATGGAGGTTCCCAGGCTAGGGGTCTAATCGGAGCCGTAGCCACCAGCCTACGCCAGAGCCACAGCAACGCGGGACCCGAGCCGCGTCTGCAACCTACACCACAGCTCACGGCAACGCCGGATCGTTAACCCACTGAGCAAGGGCAGGGACCGAACCCATAACCTCATGGTTCCTAGTCGGATTCGTTAACCACTGCGCCACGATGGGAACTCCCATTCTTCCTTCTTCACCGAAAATGTTGGCACCTTCCTTTCTGCCCATCCCACACACTGACCTCATCTTGGCCCTCACTTTACAAAACGTCAATGCCCCTGCCCCTCCCACCTCCTGAGTACTTCATCACTCAGCTCAATCATCCTCTCCACTCCAAGCTTTCTTAGCACTCCCTATTGTAATCTTTTTTTGTCTTTTTCGGGCTGCACCCGCAGCATATGGAGGTGCCCAGGCTAGGGGTCCAATCGGAGCCTTAGCCATGTCTGCAACCTACACTATAGCTCACGGCAACACCAGATCCTTAACCTACTGAGCGAGGCCAGGAATCGAATCTGCATCTTCATGGATGATAGATTTGTTTCGGCTGAGCCACAACGGGAACTCCATATTGTCATCTCTTTTGGGGGGGAGGCTATGGTGCACAGTAGCCTGATGTGGGATCTCAGTTCCCAGACCAGGGATTGAACCCAGGCTGTAGCTATGAGAGCACTGGACCACCAGGGAATTCTCCCTATTATCATCTTAAGATACTTTTAAATTGAGATATAAATTTATATATTCTAAAATTAATCTTTTAAAGTATATAATTCATTGGTTTTTAGTTTATTCTCAAGGTTTTACAACCATCACCACCATTCCAGAACATTTTCATCCACTGAAATCGAAACATCATACCTACTAATAACTGCTCCCCATCTCCCCCTTTTTCCCTCAGCCCCTGGCAACCACTAATCTTTCTGTGCCTATGGATTTGCCTATTCTGGACATTTCAAATAAATGGAACCATAAAATACCTGGCCTTCTGTGCCTGACTTTTTCCACTTAATGTAATGTTTTCAAGGTCCACCCGTGTTGCTGCATATACGAGTGCTGCATTCCTTTTGTTGTTGTATGAAATTCCATCATATAGATATACCATATTATGGACTGAATGTTTGTTTCCTACCCTCTCCAAATTCCTGTGTTGAACTCCTAACCCCCAATGTGATGATATCTGGAGGTGGGGCATTTGGGAGGCAATCAGGTTCAGATTAAGTCATGAGGGTGCAGCCCCCATGACAGGGTTAGTGCACTTTTAAGAAAAAGACACCAGAACTCCCTCTCTCCCCTATCTGAGGACATAGTAAGAAGGTGGCTGCCTGCAAGGCAGGAAGAGGGCTCTCACCAGACAGTGTACCTGCCAGCAACTTGATCTTGAACATCCCAGCATTCAGCACTATGCGATATAACTTCCTGACACATGTTTTCATTCCTCTTGTATAAACATCTAGAAGCAGAATTGCTGGGTCATATGCTCCATGTTTAACTTTTTGAAGAATGACCAGACTGTTTTCTATTCCTATTTCGTTTTACATTCCTACCAGTAATGTATGAGGGTTCCAATTTCTTCACATCCTTGCCAGCACTTGTCATTGTCTGTCTTGTTGACCGTAATCATCCTAATAGGTGTGAAATGGTATCTCATTGCGGTTTTGATTTGCATTTCCCTGATGGCTAATGATGTTGAATATCCTTTCAGTGGCTTGTTGGGCATTTGTATATCTTCTTGGGCAAATGTCTATTCAGATCATTTGACCATTTTAAAACTGGGTTGTCTTTTTATTGTTGAGATGTCTATTATCTTTTAAAGATGCTACCATTTTAAAGCAAACAACCCTAGGCCAAGTCTGGATTCCTGCCTGCTACAGCCACTGTTTCTTGCAGAATTTTTTGAAAGAGTTCTCTCCACTTGTGGTTTCCCACCACTCCCTTTTCAAGCTATTATAATCTGGCTTCTGAACTCAATACTGCATTGAAACTGCTCTAAGCAAGGTCACCAGTCTATTTTGTTATTGAGTTCAATGGGCACTTTTCAATTTTTAGCTTGTTTGATTTCTCTGTGGAATTTAGCTCTGCGTCCTTCTCCACCTTTATTGAAAGGCTAGAGATTCTTGGCTGAATGACAGCACATGTCTCTGATTGTTCTCTTACATCCCTGGCTGCTCCTCTATTTTCTCAATGGGCTTCTCTTATTCTGCTCATTCATAAGGGATGATCTTTAAGATTTTGTCCTCAGCCCTCTTATTTTCTATCTTTAGATGATCTCACCGGGCATTCACATTTATTCCCATGGGTTCAAAGACCATTTAACACAGCTTACTCCTAAATCTCATCTCTATTTCCTGCCTAGGCCACCCTCCTGGGCTCTAGTTCATATATTTGTCTAACCAACATCTCTAAGGACTCCCATCTATCCTTGAACATTTCAAGTCCCACACCAAACTTTTTTTTTTGGCCATTTCTTGGGCCCATCTGTGGCATATGGAGGTTCCCAGGCTAGGGGTCGAATCAGAGCTGTAGCCACCGGCCTACACCACAGCCACAGCAACACAGGATCCGAGCCGCGTCTGCACTACACTACAGCTCACGGCAATGCCGGATCGTTAACCCACTGAGCAAGGGCAGGGACCGAACCCGCAACCTCATGGTTCCTAGTCGGATTGGTTAACCACTGAGCCACACGGGAACCCCCCACACTAAAGATTTTGTCTTTACCTCTCTGGCCTCCCCTAACTCAGTGAAAAACATCAGTGACTGAATTCTGAAGATTAAAAAATTTTGTCTACTTCCTTCCATCCTTGAATCCTGTGCCCCTAGTCTGGTACCGTTTAACAAGATGATCCCAACATCATCCTGACTGGACCCCCAGCTCTATTTTCTTCTCCAAACTGTTGCCAGAGATCTTTCTAACCTGCAGATCTCACCGTATCCTTCCTCTGCTTAAAAGAGCTATTGTAAAAGATGGGATTACACTGGAGCTGGACACACAAGGGTTTGAATCTGAACACCATTCACTCACTGGCCGTGCGACTGTGGAAGGAATTACTTAATTTCTCCATGTTTCACTTTTTTTGTTTGAAAAAAAAAGGGGGTGGCCACCACCGTACCACCTCGTGGGTCCTCCTGAGGATTCAGAAGATGCACCTTTAGTTGAGTGGGCACATTTTAAGTGCTCAATACATTTTAGCTGTTATTTTTACTAAAACTTCCAACAGAGGTAAATGAATAAACTTCATTTTTATCCTAAGATGTGGGGGTTAAATGAAATGACTTTAATAAACTCTTTTCAGACTCCTCTGGACACTGTAGCGTGGTAATCAACTGCCAGCTTCACTCTGCGCTGGTTACTCAGCTTTAGTGTCAAAAAAGTACTCTGGGGAGGCAGCGGCAGTGGTGCGGCTGGCGTTCGGGAACCAGGACGCAGGATCGGGAATCGGTGCAGCAGCCCCAGTTCCTCCGAGGCGCGGCTGCAGGGGAGCGCCGACCCAGGGCTTCTTCCCCGCCCCCGCCCGACCGTCCCCCGGTGACCTTCCCCGCCGCCCCTGGCCCCGCGGCGGAGCTCACCGTATCTGCAGTCAGAAGAATCGAAAGCCTTTCGGGAGAAGCCCGCACCACCAGACCACAAACCACGGGGGCCACCCCAGCCCTGCCGCTCCCCACCACACACCGACCCCCTAAAGCCCCGGGGCGGCGCCCACCCCACCCTGCCGGCCCGCGTAGGTTCCAGGCAGACGATGGGGGCCGGCCCCGCCGCCGCAGCTCAGCCGTTCGCCCGCCTGGCGCTCCCTCCCGGAGCCCGCGGCGCTCACCTTGAACGACATCCTGCACATGGCCGCGGCCGCCCCGCCGGGACCGGCGTGCTTCCGGCCCGGACGCCAGCCCAGCCCTCCCTCCGCTCGCCTGCCGCCTTCCGCAGAGGGACGGCCTCGGTGGCGCCGCGCTCTCCCGCTGCCGCAGACCGAGCTGGGCGGGGAAGGGGGGGCTGGGCTGGGAGAGGAAAGGGGGAGGGGCTGGGAGGGGAAAGGAGGGGATGTGAGGGGCGGGGTGGGGGGTGCACCCAAGACAGCTCTCCGCCGCTCTGCAGCACACACACGCCCGCCCGGCTCCGCAGCCACTGTGCACACTGCACACACAAGTTCACACACGCACCACTGTACACTTACAACCTCACGCTCACTCTGCACACATCCAGGCTCACTCTCTCTCACACTCCAAACTGTATACCCCACACTGTGCACCCTCTCCACTTTCCACACAAACGCCATCCACACTCCCGTTCACCCACCCACACTTCTCACACTCCTCACACACAGCCTCTCATACACACACTCTGTGCACATCCATATTCCTGTTAGACACACACTCACTCCAAACTCCACACACACTGTGAAGTCTCCACATTCCACAAACACAGACTCACACGTAATACATAATTCCACATCCACATCCACATATACACACCACACACCCACCCACACGTATATATACACACATACACATCCTCCCAAAGGGCACGGCTTGCATCAGATGATTGTCAATCTTCACTACAGCACAAATATGATGATGGAAATGAGACATGAGAAAAAAATTCACCCATCATCCCACCACTCTTTCAAATGGCTATTTTCATTTTTATTTCTGCCCTTCTAGGTTATCCTTTCTCCTTTTCTTTTCTAAGAATCTCGGCTTTTTTCCCTCCTGGGGAAAGAGTGGAGGAAACCTTTTGATTGAATGAGTAAGAAGTAGTGTTTTCTTTTTTGAAGGTGAAGGGCGTAATTTGAAATATATGCATCTTCCTCTACCTTTTAACCACACCAGTCACTTCTTCCTCTTAGCAGAATCCTACACACCTGCCCTTTCAGGAGCCCCTCACTCCTTCACATATAATGCTTGCTGGTTGTTCAGGGTTGGTTTGAGGGAAGTTAAAGTGAGAGTCATGTTTTTTAAAATTAAAAAATATTATTTTTAAAGTATAATAAGCGATAATAGTCTTCCTAGAAAACTCAAATGCTAAATTAAAAGTGGACAGCTCTGCGAGTTCCCGTCGTGGCACAGTGGTTAACGAATCTGACTAGGAACCATGAAGTTGCAGGTTTGATCCCTGGGCTTGCTCAGTGGGCTGAGGATCCAGCGTTGCAGACACGGCTTGGATCCCATGTTGCTGTGGCTCTGGTGTAGGCTGGCGGCTACAGCTCTGATGGGACCCCTAGCCTGGGAACCTCCATATGCTGCGAGTGCGGCCCTAGAAAAGACAAAAAGACAAAAAAAAAAAAGTGGACACCTCACATTACAGGAGTCCACACATCCTCCCCCTCACCTGTTCAAGGTTTCCTTTTCCTCAGATGAATTTCTAATGAATTTTTAATTTAAAAGTTAAAAAAATACAACTACAAATTGAAGTTCATAAAGGACATAAAAATATTTATCCCATGTAGATAAATTGTATGAATTTGTGCTTAAGACAATTTTAAGAAAAAAGTTCCAAAATTTGATAGGAATTTCTAACTTTGAAAAGCAAGAAAAACTCAAAACTTTTCCCCTGCCTTGGGTGTCTATGGATGAGATGTTTTGCTGCATGACGTTATTATATAAGATCAAGTATCAGAGATTTTGCTTTGATAATTTTGATAAACAAAAAGAGGGAAGGGAAAGACATTAATATTTTGAGTGCAATGTACCAGGTGCTTCCTTCATAAGAATGCTAAGAGATGAGTTTTACGCTCATTCCACAGCTGGGAAAACTAAGGTTCTGAGAGATGAAGTAATTTGCTAAGGAGTGATCAAGCTAGATCTTTAAGTCTTTCTGGCCCCAAAGTTTGTTTCCTTTCCACAACCACACTTGCTACTCAGAGTTCTTTTTGACATTGTCTCTGGCCAGGCTGCTGATGCGATTCTTGTTGAAGTCACAGGAAAGAATGTGCCTGCACACCTGGTTCATCTTGTCTTCGTGAAAAAGCCCCCCAAACACAGCAAAACTCTCATGATCACAGACTCTGAGTCTTAGAAAATGTCTTTTATTTTCTTCAAGGGTTAGTTTACAGTTGGAGACATGGTAGGTGGTCAAATCGTTGATTGATTAGAAGGGGTTAGTTTACAGTTGGATATACGGTAGGTATTAAGCATTGATAGATTAGAAGTTTCAGGGTTGTGTTCTCCATATCTGCACGGTCAGAAAGCCCACTGCTCCTCCAAAGACACCCACAACACTTAAGCATAGACAGCTGAGTCCATCTCAATTGAGGCCATATTTGTTATCACCGCTGTTCACACCAGCACAGGCTGTGTTTGTTCTCAATTTCACTCTGTCCCAGTTTACACTCTAGCAGGACTTGCTCTAGACAGGACAGCGAAGTAGGTCAGGCTGGTTTATTGAGCCCTGTCCCTCTTTTTTTTTTTTTTGTCATCAGCCCCCTTCACCTCAATTAAGAGTCTACCCTGGACAGTTTGCCTGCTGACATTCCATCTTCTGACTCCTTATCTCCCAGCTGGTTAACTCAGTTCCTCCTGAGTTATAAGGGGGACTGAGTCCTCCTCATAAGGGGGACTGAGTTAACCAGCTGGGAGATGTGGAGTGAGCCAAGAATGTAGCAGACTTGGCATTGAATAATCTGCCCCAACACCTGTTGTCCCCAGCTTTCCCCACTCAGAACACCAATTTTTGCCCAGACATCTACTGCTCCTCCTTGGGATATGCTTCAGGGAACCCAGTCCTTTTTTCCGTCCAAAGCTTTCTGATCTAAGCTAGTGATAGTGCTTGGATTGGGTGTGGGCATGTGACATATTTTGATCTCTGATACATGAGAGGAGATATGCTAGGGGCTCCTGAGAGAGATTTCATTGCTTCTAGGAGAGAGACCTAGGAGGAAGAAGGTTTTTCTTCTTTGTGATGCTGTCATGAATGGATGTGATGCCTGGAATTGCTGCAGCCACCTTGTGACCATGAGGGGAGCTATCCTCCAAGGTTGGCAAAGCAAACAGATTGTGTCGCTAAAGTCTGTGTTGACCACTGGGGCTGCTCTGCCCCAGGACTTCTTCCTATTTAAGCCACTTTTCATTGAAAGCATTCTTTTTTTTATTTTATAATGATTTTTTATTTTTTCCATTATAGCTGGTTTACAGTGTTCTGTCAATTTTCTTTTCTTTTCTTTTTCTTTTTTTTTGTCTTTTTGTCATTTCTTGGCTGCTCCCGCGGCATATGGAGGTTCTCAGGCTAGGGGTCAAATCGGAGCTGTAGCCACTGTCCTACGCCAGAGCCACAGCAACGTGGGATCCGAGCCGCGTCTGAGACCTACACCACAGCTCACAGCAACGCTGGATCATTAACCCACTGGGCAAGGCTAGGGACTGAACCCGCGACCTCATGTTTCCTAGTCGGATTCGTTAACCACTGCCCCACGATGGGAACTCCCTGTTCTGTCAATTTTCTACTCTACAGCAAGTTCACCCAACCACGCATACATGTATACATTCTTTTTTCTCACCTTGTCATGCTCCATCGTAAATGACTAGGTAGAGCTCCCAGTGCTATACAGCAGGATCTCATTGCTTATCCATTCCAAATGCAATAGTTTGCATCTATTAATTCCAGATTCCCAGTCAATCTTTTACAGGGTACAAAGGGAAGCAAGAGGTGGGGGCAAAAGTTGAGGAACTTAAGCCACATTGATTAATGTTCTGGCATTTTAACTGTGTCCCTGAATTTTATTCTCATTCCAACTTTATATGAAAGTATTCTCGTTGATGAAACTGAGACTCAGAGTGGGTGAGAACTTGTTTATAATCCCAAGGATCAATAGTAGGAAAGTGGTTTTTGAATCCAGGCAAATTTGAGAGTAAAACTGCTCAATTCACTTTGCTATCTTACTGTATCTGTATATAAATATTTGTTGAGTAGAAGTCCGAATGAAGTTTCCTCTTCTGCATTTTACAGCCTTAGTGTTACAGAATATCTCCTTCAGAATATGTGAATTGTGGACAATTCCTATATTGAATTCAGATGCTAAAAGAAGGTACTGGGGGTTACCAGAGGGCAACGGGAGGGGAAGGAATAAATTAGAAGGTTGGGATTAACATATACACTGTAGGAGTTCCCTTGGTGGCTCAGTGATTAGGGAACCCAACTTGGATCCATGAGGATGCGGGTTCAATCCCTGGTCTCCCTCAATGTGTTGGGGATCTGGCATTGCCATGAGCTGTGGTGTAGGTCCCAGATGTGGCTCAGATCCCAAGTTGCTGTGGCTGTGGCGTAGGCCTGCAGCTGTAGCTGCAATTAGACCCCTAGCCTGGGAACTTCTATATGCCTCGGGTGCAGCCCTAAAAAGCCAACAAACAAACAACAACAAAAAAACCCCCAAACATATACACTGTATATAAAATAGATAACCTACTGTATAGCACAGGGAACTATACTCAATATTTTGTAATAGCCTATAAGGGAAAAAATCTGAAAAAGAATACACACACATACACACACACACACATATATTCAGTTAACTGAACATATGCATGTATTCAGTTATAATTGACTCACTATACTGTACACCTGAAGCTAACATGACATTGTAAATCAACTACACTTCAATTTAAAAAAAAAGAAATAAAGAACTGGAGCACTAAATCAAGTGATACTCATGGATTTTGATGAATGCCTTTGAGAGGCAATATCACCACATTTGCTGTCTACTCAATAAATATTTTTAACGTGGAAGTTTTAGCCTAGTCTAATTTTTCAGAGTGCAAATCCCAAATATAAAGAGAAAAAAGCCAAGGATAACAGTGACTTTTAATACAACTTCCTGGAGTTATCAGTTACTAACTCTGTCCCTGGTCTTTTGAAAAGTATATAATAACACAATTGAAATTATATGTATTCTGTTTTTTTACAAATATGCCAAAGTGGGCATTTTCCTCTGGCATTAAAAATTCTTTGAAAATCCTGCTTTTAATGGCTGCATTTAAAATTGAGTCTATTATAATTTATTTTTCCTTTATCCTAGTATAAGGTTTTTAGTTACTTTTAGTTTTGTTATAAAAAATAATGCCAGAATAGCCAAGACATGGAAACAACCTAAATGTCCATCGACAGAGGAGTGGATCAAGAAGATGTAGTACATATACACAATGGAATATTACTCAGCCATTAAAAGGAATGAAATAATGGCATTTGCAGCAACATGGATGGACCTAGAAATTATCATGCTAAGTGAAGTCAGTCAGACAATGAGACACCAATATCAAATGCTATCTCTTACATGTGGACTCTTAAAAAAAGGACACAATGAACTTTTTCAGAACAGACACTGACACACAGACTTTGAAAAACTTATGGTTTCCAAATGAGACAGGTTGGGGGGTGGGGGGGTGCACTGAGGGTTTGGGATGGAAATGTTATAAAATTTGGTTGTGGTGATCGTTGTGCAACTATAAATGTAATTGAGTAATAAAAATGCTATAAAATAATTCCAGAATAATTATTTCATACCTAAATTTTATCCTCTTCTCTCATTATCTTAGGATAAATTTCTAGAGTTTCAGAGCCAAAACATAGGAACACGGTGAAGCCCGCTAATACATATGCACCAATTGCTTTACAGAAATGCTATGGCAGTTTTATACTTCCATCCCGCCTGGTTAAATTATTTGGGGGGATTTTTCTGGATACTGTCACTGTAGGCAGACATGATATGCATTAAACTTTATCCTTCTCGGCTTGCTTATTTATACCTCTGCCAGACATTATTTACATTCTCCTAAACAATTGAATAGAATAAAACAGGGTAAAAATAAGAGATTAAAAAAAAATGAGACAGAGAAATTGAAAAAAGGAAAAATAACACAAAGCCAGGAATGAGAGAGAAGACAAAAGAGAGGCAGGAAAGACACACTCTTGGTTCTAAGCTTTTCAGCAGCAGCAGCAGCAACAACAACAAAAAGGCTTTTCAGTAACCAGTGCTGAGCGGGGACACCATCATTTCTATGATTCACAAGCGTCCCTAAGATCCAAACTCTCCAGGTGCACATGAAAATGTCAACTATCA